>NW_023605305.1:113850233-115084733 GCF_014898055.3 Talpa occidentalis | reverse complement strand
ATCCTTCTTTCATTGTATTATAAGGAACATAATTGAAACTAGACCCAGAACATATTAACATTCCTCTGGTTGTTGAGAATACTTATAACTCACTATGTACAATTTTCGGATTCTTTAAGGGATGGTAGAAGCTACTGGATATGTTGCAGATTTTTGTCACCTCTGAGATTGTGGAGAATGTGTTTATTTTCTCTCATTTTCAGTCTTCCTTCCAACTAAATAAAACTTTCTATTAGGCAGATTTTCTGGTTTTGAGATATGTCTGAAAGAAAAGTCTTAACTTACATATCAAAATGAAAATGTGACTCTTTAAATGGATACAAGGGAGAAAAACCTAATGTTATATGAAAATTCTACTCATCAATAAAAATGTACCTATATTATAGAAAATGGAACCTGTGCTAATGAATGGTGAAACACCTGTAACTCTTATAAGTTGCTAGTATTTATGAGAATTCACTTTCACTCTCCTGTGTCACTTAATTTTTGTTTTTTCTTACAATCCAAACTCTTGCTTTGTGACTCATCCAGAATAAATCTAGATGAGTTGCAAGAGACAGCAAATTCAGAAGCTAGTATGAAGTATCTTACTTTTTTATTTAGGGTGTAAAGCTGCACCAACAAGAGGTATTTTAAATAATAAATAAAGGCATCAAATTATAAATTATTACATTCTTCAAATATGATTACATTAATTATAAAAGTTTGTAATGCAATTATGTAAAACGTTTTCACAAGCCCAAGAAATCATGCTTTAAGGATAGAAAACAGGAAGTTAAAAATTTGGTATTTACCTTTGTACATTTTATTTAGACTTACAAATATGTGTGTAAATGAAATCATCAGGAATGATTACTTGAATAATTACAAGTGTTTCAGCATCTTACAAAGTGTGTGCTATTTAGAGGTTTAATTACCTGTTTCATATTTTATCAAAATTATGGTTTTTTACCCCATAAGAACTCAAAAGCTTGATATAAAACAGGATATATAAGCTTCAGTATGATATATTTATACTCAGTATAATTATAACAATATGATCAAGGCTTAGCTGTCTTAGATTGTTAATTCTCTACCATTTCCTTGTTGCTGTGTGTTAACATTTCTCCTCCAAGTCCTAGATATGAGGCAAGATAAAGCTGAAACTCAAATTCAGTAGCAACTGAAAAATTTGTAGAAAGAATGAGAATGTCAACCAGTCCTTCCTTGTGCAATTTTCTTAACCTCTCTAACCATTTCCTTGTGTGATACGTGGCGATAATATAATCTCTTTTGAAACTGTAAGAAGTAAATGAAATAATGATCAGAGAAAGTGTGCCTAACACATAGTAAATGCTCAATAAATATCAGCTTTAATTATTTGAAATAAAAAGACAGACATAACTTTTAGCTTATTTTTTTCCATATAATGTTGCAAAGATAGTTTTTTTTTTTTTAAAGATTTATTTATTTATACAAGCACTGGGTACAGTCAGAAGCGCGGGAGGGTGAGAAAATTCACCAGAACCCGAGGTGGGAACAGAACAGACAGACTGACGAAATACACTGCTGAGGGGAGCAGTGGGCGTGGCAGGAGAGGTCTGCGCGCCATGTGGGCCTCTCACCGGTGGCCAGGGATCGAACCGGCGCTGTAGAGGCTGCAGGCAGCCTCACAGCCCAGCGCTCAACTGCTGCGCCACCAGGGGAGACCCTTAGTTTATATTTTACTTATATCTTATTACTTTTGACAAGAAAACTTAAAAAAAAAATAGAATCAATTTCAGAACTGGTAAACTCTAGCTTCCAAATATTTCTATACTTTATATTGCATTACAATACAATAATAGAAATAGTAGTGGAAAGATTTGAGCCATTCCATCATAGTTTGTAAAGTAAACAATTTCACAAAAAGACAAAAGTTAGAAAAAAATGTGTTTCAAGTGATTTTAGAGGCTCAGTGTCTACTCAACTGCAAATAAAAGAAATTGTTAAATTTATGTTATACTTGGTGATTTAATGCTAAGCTTCATGGTAGCAAAAACATTGAATAGCTTTAAATTATTAAGTCACAATTATTTGCAGCAAACTGAGAGAAGCCCCTTTTTTTCAATTTGCATTTTACTGTTTGTTTCTTTGTACACATCCCTTTTACACATCCTTTTTAGAAAGTAGATTGTCTTTTTTTTCGAGGACAGAGAATTTCCCCTCCTTCTTTTCACCCAGTGCAGTGGCCTCCACACAGAAGATACCCAATAAATATTTAATGTTGGTGATACTCATTACTGGGCAGACTGCTACCATGCCATGTTAAGTAAAGTGCACAGTTTTACACAGAACAACAAAGAGATCGACATACTTACCGAGGTGTTTCATGCCAAAATTTTTATTGAATGAGATGGAATAGATTCTGGGAAAAATATCATGGACTTTCTTTCCAAATTCCCAGCTTTCTTTCCAAATTTCCAGGTATATTGCATGGATGTGGACTTGCTCTATCTGGTGCTCTTGTGGCATTACATTGTGTTTAATCCTCTCTCCGGCCGTGATTAGAGAGAGGATTAATTTCATAGAATTGTGGATTATAATTTACTTTAGAAAGCTTCAGCTTTTAAAAAATATTCAAGTTAGCGTGGATGCTTTCATACTCAGGCAGAGGGCGCCCTTGGCCCATCAAGAAGGTACAAACAATTTAGAGGCTGTAAAATTTGGGTCCACTAAGTTGTGGTTAAACGAATGAGGGAAGATGCATTGTTTTAGCCAAAAATAGAAAAGAAAATGCTAGTTTATTGAGTATGATCTGTTTTTGTCTTTCGATCTTATTGAATTGTTGCATGAATTGACAGCCTGGTGGCGCAGGTGGTTGAACACAGCTCTGTGATGCTGTCCACAGCCTCTGTAGCATGTGTTCAATCCCCAGCCAGGGAGCAACCCACGTGGCACAGCAGACCTCTCCAGTCTTGCCTGCTGCTCCCCTCAGCAGTGTATTTCAGTAGATCTGCCTGTTCTCCTCCCCATTCTGTCTCTGGTGAATCCTCTCACCCCTGCACCTCTGGCCTACACCTCAGCTCTTGTGTGCATAAATAAATAAATTAACTTAAAAAAAAAATAAAATTTGAGGGTGGAGGGCCTCCCTGGTGGTGCAGGGATTAAAGACAGTGCTATCAAGCTATCAGCTATCGCCAGCCACTGCAGCACAAGTTCCATCCCTGGCTAGCCAGGGAGAAACCCACATGGTGCAGCAGACCTCTCCTGTGCTCCCCTCAGCGGTGTATTTCAGTGTATCTGCCTGTTCTGCTCCCCACTCTCTCTGGTAAATCCTATCATTACCCTCCCCCCACACACACCTCTGGCTTTCACCCCAGTTCTTGTATGCATAAATAAGTAAATCTTTGAAAAAAAATAAATAAAATTTGAAGGTGAAATCTAATTATAACTTCTATTCATGTCTGATGGCAATTGATAGTATATCTGTTGATATGAATATATTATTGTGTTACGCCGTGTGCTGAGTGCTTTCCACACATTATTCTCGCAATAAGTCAATGACTTTGGTAGTGCTGTTAACCTCTTTTTAAAAATAAGAAAACAGGGGCCTCCCTGGTGGTGCAAGGGGTTAAGTCTCAGCACTATGAAACTATTGGCAGCCACTGCAACACAAGTTCGATCCCCGGCCAGGGAGCTACCCACATGGCGCAGCAGACCTCTCCTGTCTCCCTGCTGCTCCCCTCAGAAGTGTATTTCAGTCCATCCGCCTGTTTTGCTTCCACCTCTGTCTCTGGTGGATCCTCTCAACACCACCGCCCACCTCTGGCCTATACCCCAGCTCTTATGTACAAAAATAAATAAATCCTAAGAAAATAAAATAAAGAGAAAGCAGAAACATACATAAGTAGAATTCCATTTCTAAGTGACAAAACTGGGAGTTGAACCACGAAATGAGAATACCAGAATCCATGGTTACAGAATACTGTGGGGCAGAGGACAGTTCCTTCTGTTCATGGCACAAAATATAAAGTTAATAGTGAAACTGATTTTTCCTCTTTAATTTTCAGTTGTTATTGAAAGACTACAGCAACATGCAGACTCACTTGACTTAGTTTAGCTATAATATGAGGAAATCATACTTTTTATTTACTGGTGATATAATTTAAACTCAGATGTTATAGAAATAGTCAATTCCTGGTCAGAGGAACAGTCAAAATTAGAGTACCATAATAGAATGAAAAAAACACTGACTTGAGAGTCAGGTAATCTGATTTATAGTATATTTTACTGCTAATATCTGAGTGAGCTTCACAAATGATTTCAACTCACAAGATCTGTCTCTTTCAAATGAAGGAAATGAACTAGAAAACCTCAGTCATAGATCTTTGAGTTTTATCTGGAAACCATTCTCTGTTTTATATCTGTACATTGCACATATCTTGTTCAATTTCTGGGAACAGTGCGTTAATATAAATTTAATAATGTCATGCATCTGTGTTAGTATTGTTGTGGAGACCCCCAAACAATGTACAGCCCAGAGTCATTGGTCTTTGACATTTCTCAGGACACGCTTTCATTTTCTTTCAATGCCTGGTTCCTGGGAAGAGCTTGCTCACTTTTCTTTAATTTTGATTAGAACACTTCCTTAAGGGAGGGGAGAGGATAATTTTCTCTTCTTTAATTCCTGATGGAAGGGTGTGGATTTTATCATCTTTTTGAGGGGAGACTGCAAAAATGTAGGGGCAGAGTGCCTATTAATATTCTTTTGCTTCCTCCTGTGAAGTATTTAGGAACTATTCCTTTCTGAAAGTAAAGTGTTGGCATCAATGCTTAAGATAAAAGCTAAAGGGGGACTCCCTGGTGGCACAAGGGGTTAGGCACTGCACTATGAAGCAATCTGCAGCCTCTGCAGCACAAGTTCGATCCCCAGGCAGTCACGGAGCACACCCACATGGCGCAGCAGAACTGTCCTCTCTCCCTGCTGTGCCCCTCAGCAGTGTACTTCGGTCAATCTGCCTATTCTGTTCCCCACTCTGTCTCTGGTGAGTCCTCTCACCTCCCCGCATCTCTGGCCTGTACTCCAGCTCTTGTATGCATAAATAAATAAACCTTAAAAAAAGATAAAAGATAAAGGGACTGATGGTCTAGTTTTTAATGTGAATGTTTAATGATGCTATTTATATATATATATTTTAAGATTTATTTATTTATTTATACAAGCACTGGGTACAGTCAGAAGCACGGAGGGCGAGAGAATTCACCAGAGCCAGAGCGGGGAGCAGAGCAGGCTGAGGGACCGAAGTACACTGCTGAGGGGAGCAGCGGGCGGCAGGAGAGGTCTGCACGCCATGTGGGACCCTCCTCCGGTGGCCGGGGAGCAGCCGGGGATCGAACCGTCGCTGCAGAGGCTGCGGGCAGCTTCGCAACCCAGCGCTCAACTGCTGCGCCACTGGGGAGGCCCTAATGATGCTATTTTTAATTGAGTTGAAACTTCTAAATTGAACCACACTTAAATTCTAAGTCATCTTTCTCTGTGGTTCTTTTACTGGGTCACCTCTGTGGGCATTTAGTTTTCAACACTGGTCACTGGAAGATTTATGGAGGGTATTCATTCTTTTGAAGACCTGCTATGTTAGCCATGGAAATACAGCATTGAAGAAAAACAAATCCCTGATCTCCTGGAGTTTACAATCTGGTGAGGACACTCAGACAATGAACAAAATAAAATGTATAATAATTAGATGGCGATAAGTCCTATAGAGAAAAACAAATCAGGCTTAAAAAAGGGAGATGGGGAAATATTCAGAAGTTCAAGGCTTGCACCTTATACATAAGGTGGTCAGGGAGTCCACCACTGAGTGGACAATTGAGCAGAAACCTGAAGGGCGTGAAAGGAGTAAGTCATGAGGTATTGTAAGGGCAGGAACTGGACACGGGGCAGGTTTTCTGATCCCATGCAGATCGGGTAAAGGAGGAGTCAGAGTCCTCAGTGGGTTTTTGCAGGTCTTTTTTGGGGTTCACCAGGCATATGGCAGGCAGGGGTGCTGGGGGGCTGGCAATCCTCCCAGCCCCCAGCAAATCCTTACTCTATCTGGGCTCTCTGGCCTTCTCTGCTCCTGCTTCGGGCTTCTTCTCTTTCAGCTTCTGCTGCTTCAGCTTCTCCTGGCGTCCCCGTGACGCCGCCCTTAAAAGCACAGTCTTAGCACAGGTGTACCCACTCAAGGTGCCCGCCATCAGGCATGCATTCAGGATCACAGGGTTCCCTCATCTATCCTGATGGCGGGAGGGCAGAAAAGCCTGATATTTTTCCTTACCCTACAGGTATGTAAATAAAGAAACTTCCAGGTGCAAACCTCCTCAAGTGGGAGAGCAAAGTGTCTGTTGTAGGTAGCTAGAACTGAGGCTTTGAGGGAAAAGATAGACAATGGTAAACAGTTGAGCAGGACCCTCTGGTGAAGGCGTTGGCTTTTATTTTGAGTGAGATGGGAAGTTACTGGAGAGATCTGAGAAGATCATTCTCTGTCCTGAGAATAAAGTACAGAGAGCAAAGGCAGAAAACAAGGAGACAAATCAGGAGCTTTTGTAAGATAGCTGGAGATTGTGGCATATTAGCTGATGGTTGGGACAGAGGACTCCCAGCAAGATAGCAGCAGGTTTTTAGCCTGAACTGGCAGTACAGAGTAGCCATTAACTGGGTTGCAGAAGAGTAGGAAACCTGGTTTTATGGGAGTGTCTCCCCAATACTTTTCCACTGTTCCTCATCACCCACATGCCACACACCTGAAACTCTGTAATAGTCAATTTTTATAGATGCTGCTTCTCCCAGTCCACCTTGTATGCCTTAGCAATTGAGACCCGGTTGTTTGGATTGGGGGAAAATGAATGCTACAAAAATGTCCATTGGTTAAATATACTTTGTATTTATTTTCTTTGTATACTAGGAATTTGCCTTTGTATTTTTTTAACGTTGTTTTTAATGGTTTGGTGCATTCTTAATAGAACTACAAGCAATATAATTATCTTCTCTGCTTTATTAGAAATGCCTTTGTATTCATGTTAATTATATTAATTTTAACTAAACCAATCATGTCTCTATAAATTGATGTTTATACTTCTGTAAGATAAATATGAAGTCTTTTTGTTCAGTTTTCTATTTTTGAGGACTTGCTATAAGACTACAGCGAATTTAAAAGTTGGCAATAGAGGAGTAGATCTGTATTATTAGTCTGCTCTTAATGTTATACTAATCATGCAAAATATATAATTAGTTTTTGCTATTTAGCATACACAGAACTATAATAGCACAGACTAGAGACAGTGACATAAGGTACAAGAAAGCAAGTAAACTACTGTCTAATTAAAACATTTAATTCTAATATTAGCAGAGTTCTCTAGAAAATAAGTTAACTTTCTCAGTGCCTTTTTGTCTCCTTTCAAAAATTTCTCAACTCTAGTGTGTGTGGAATATTATTTCAAATTTTAAGAATTTAAAAACAGGATGTTATCTGTTTTCAAATGGGATTTGAAATCTGAATCTAATAGTTCTTGATATTTTTACTGATCCCTTTGGCACTGCTGGACAATCTGGCTACTTGGCTACAACTACTATATAAACATAGTGATATCTAGTTTTTTAAAACTGGTTTTCTTTTTTTTCTATTAGTTTAATGGCACACAACTAAAGAGCTGTTTTCACAAGTTATCCTACGTCAGCTTCATATTTTAACTAATTTTTCTCCTTTATGGTGATGGAAGAAGTGAATTGTGTTACATGTGGATTGTCATTTTGGGTTGTTATAACTTTTTTGCCATATATCCTTGACCTTCAGGTAAGCAATGCATGAATTTATATGGTCATTGCACCCCTGAGTTTGATGAGAGTTTTGTGTTTTTAGAATGTGTAAAGGCAGGACAGGACACAGTGCAGGTTTTCTGATCCCATGCAGACCGGGTAAAGGAGGAGTCAGAAGTCCTCAGTGGTTTTTTGCAGGTCTTTTATTGGGGTTCACCAGGCATATGGCAGGCAGGGGTGCTGGCTGTCTTCACTCTATCTGGGCTCTCTAGCGTTCGTTCTGCTGCTTCTCGGCTTCTCTTTCGGCTTCTGCTTCGGCTGCTACTGCTGCTGCTGCTACTGGCGTCCCCGTGATGCCTCCCTTAAAAAGCACAGTCTTAGCTCAGCTGAATCCCATCTACCTATGCCTACACCCTATTTTAGGTGCCCGCCATCAGGCATGCATTCAGGACAAGGATCCATCATCTATCCTGATGGCGGGAGGGCAGAAAAGCCTGACATTTTCTTTACCCTACAGAATGCTCTTAGAATGGTTAAGGGCAGGAATGGGCACGGAGCAGGATCTCTATGATCCAAGCAGACGGGTGGAGGAGGAGAGAGTGCTGGAACCCTCAGTGACTTTTGCAGGCTTTTATTGGGATATACCAGGTACACGGCAGGCAGAGGTGCTGGGCAGCCAGCAGGCCTCCCAGCCCCCAGCATGTCCTCACTCTTTCTGGGCTCTCTGGCGTTCTTTGCGTTCTCTCTGCTTCTCTCATGGTTCTTCTGCTTCTCTGCTCTCATGGTTCTGCTTCTGCCGCGTCTCTGTGACGCCGCCCTCATAAGCCCAATCTTAGCCCAGGTGAATCCCGTCTACCTGTGCCCACACCCTATTCCAGGTGCCCGCCATCAGGCATGCATTTGGGAACGCAAGGATCCATCATCAATCCTAAAGGTGGGAGGGCAGAAAAGCCTGACACTTTACTTACCCTACAAATGGGATTAGCCATCACACAAATGAACAGAAGTATGATTTAAACCTTTAATAACCCCCATATTTGAAAAAGTGTAATGGTGCGGAATTTTATTTACTGAGACCAGTTTTTGTATCCATTGTGTGTTAACTCACCAAATGTGTTTGAATCCTTGACTATGAAGAAAAAGACTCCACTGTCATCTAAAAATGTTTTAATGATTATTATTTACTGCGTCCATGAGCCTAAAATTAGAGAATCTGAAGAATCGTGAGAGTTGGAAGGGCATGTAGAAGTCATCCGGCCTGGTGAGAGTCTCTCTCTTCACCCTCCCTCACAGAGTCAGTCATTATCTGCTTAATTGTCTCCAAATGGGAGTGAACTCAGTAATTCACAAGAAGGTTTTTCCATTTGTGAAGGGCTCATATTGTTAGAAATCTATTCTTTATATTATTAGAGACCAAATTAAACTTTTACCCTTTGCACTTAGTTGCCCTCTAAAAATTATATGGAACAAATTTAAAGTGTCCTTCACGGGTGTGGTATCACTTGTGTTCTCCCCACTGTTCTTTTTCTGGCCATAAACATCCTGGTCTCCTTCACTCTTTCCAGGACACGGCTCGGAGACCCCTTTACCCAGCTGACTTGCTCTTTACTCACCGTAGTGAATATATCATGTAGGCAATTTTCCTTGAACGTCAGTGTGCATGAATACCTGGGGTGTTTGTTAAACGTGGAAATTCCTGAAACCCCAGAATACTGACTTAATAGAGCTTTCTGAAATAGGGCTCTAGAAGCTATACTTCTAGAATTACCATCCTTAATTTTTTTAAAAGAATTACTCCTTTATAATTACCCAAAGGACACAGAAACATTAATTCAAAAGGGCATCTGCACCCCTATGTTTATAGCAGCACTATTTACAATAGGTAAAACGTGGAAACAACCTAAATGCCCCAAAATAGATGACTGGATCAAGAAGATGTGGTACATATGCACCATGGAATATTACTCAACAATCAAAAAAGATAAACTGATGGAATTTGCAGCAACATGGATGGAGCTGGATGGGATCATGCTCAGCGAAATAAGCCAGAAAGAAAAAGAAAAATGCCGGATGGTCTCACTCATAGCAGGAATCTAGAAAACCTAAAAAAGGGACTGAGAAAAAGACTAATTGCAATAAAGTAAAAATCAAAATCAACAAGCAACTATAGACCAGAGACACACTACAGTGGGGGGAGGGGGAAGGAGATGAGGGATTAGGGTCAGAATAAGGGGGTGAGAATTGTATGGGGAATATAACCAAAACGAAAATGCATACATTATGCAAAAATGAAAAATATGTAAGAATTATATAAAATAAAATATATATTAAAAAATAATTATTCCTTGATTGTAAGATTTTTTAATTTATTTTTTATGCGGAAGAACTGGGGTGTAGGCCAGAGGTGTGTGTTGGGGGGGGTTGGTGAGAGGATTCACCAGAGACAGAGTGGGGAGCAGATCAGGCAGATGGACTGAAATACACTGCTGAGGGGAGTGGTGAGCAGCACTGCTGAGCAGCAGGTGAGACAGGAGAGGTCTGCTGTGCCCTGTGGGTCATCTCCCCGGCGGGAATGGAACTTGTGCTGTGCAGTGGCTGCTGACAGCTTCACAGTGCTGAGACTTAACATCTAGCACCACCAGGGAGGCCCCTGTACAGTGCATTTAAGGCAAAAGGAAGCCCTAAATGTGAAAAAAAGGGGAAAATATTAAAATTTGTAGGTAAGCTGTCTTTATGCCAAACACAAAGAGCACAAATTTTTAAAGAAAAAAGACCAGCTAATTTGACTGCATTAAAATGAAAGATTTCACTACAGCCAAAGCACAAAAACAGAGGAAGGACATACACAGGCCGGAAGACACCTGCATGGGTGTGTGTAGGTGGGTGGTGTTTATATTTGAAAGGATTAGTATCTAAGATACCTTAAGCTCCCGACAAAACACATACAGTTTAAAATAGATAAATGTGGGGGAAAATGAAAAAAGCAGAAGCTGACAAATGTGTACAATCCTATGCTTAGTTTAGTTTTTAAGTGAAGGCACTGAGTCAGGACTGGGAATCTTTGATTTAGGAGCAATTCTTAAGCAGAAGACCCCAAGCTTAACCACAAATTGACATGAGCTATTAACAAAAGAGAAGCAGATGCAAACCTCAGGTCAAGAGAAGGACACGATTCAAAACTCTGTACTGTCCAAATTCTACCCAGGTTTTTGAATTTTTCATAATTAGCTCTTTTAACTCAAACAAGGTGTTTGATAAAGCCTAAAACCTGTGTGCTTAGGTATCAAGTCTGCTAAAATAGATAATTACTATACAAATCTCAAAATGTTGCTGTTATCTTTTCTCCCCTTCCATTTGTTCTTGGAGGCATATGTCTTTATTGTCAATTTAGTGGGAGTTACACAGGTAAACACTGGTTGATCACGGTCTATAAAAAGTCCTTTCCTTCATATTTGTAAGAGCAATAAGATAAGCAGGTCTCATTATTGTTGATGGAAGTATTTGGTGTGACTTGAACACTTGAGATCTATCCTACCACGGACAGCTGGCATACTTTTTAGGAACTGATCTTTTCAGAAACTATTTATTATCAAGGTATAATGGACATATAACACTATATTCGTTTTATGGCTATCAAATAATGTTTTGCTATTTGTATATACTGCAAAAAGACCACCACAGTGTGTTCAGGAAACATCTGCCCCACACATAGTCTCGACTATTTTTCTTGCCATGAGGAAAGGAATTGATCTTTAAAATCACTTGCATTAGATAAACTGCTGAGTCAGTTGGACCATATCAGATCTAAATTTTGCCAGCTTTTATTTCTTATATATGCTTGAAATAGCCATAAGGAAAAACATCTTAAAATCAACTATTTTATTCTGTGTCAAAGGGATGAATATAAGCAGAAGAGTAGTTTACCATTATTTTTAAAAGTCTGACAACAGAGTATTTATGTTGTTTCAGTTTATTTTTTATTTTTTTAATTAATGATATACCATTATTTTACATCCTTGCCTTTTTTTCACAATATACAATTTCTCCCCTCAGCTGTGGTCACCATAGTTTGCCACCACAGCACCCACAGTCCTCTACCCGTTTTCTCCCCCCTCCTCCCTTCCCCTTTTCCCCTCCTCTGGATGCCTCAGGTCTATGGTTTGTCTTTGTCTGATCCTTTCTTTGGTTTCTCTATATTCCACATATAAGTGAAACCATCCGGTTTCACATCCTTCTGGCTCACTTCACTTAGGATAATCCCTTCCAGTTCCATCTATGCTGCTACAAATGGTGTGTTTATCATTTTTGATCGCTGAGTAGTATTCCATTGTGTATAGAGAGCACATCTTCTTCATTTGCTCATCTGTCCCAGGGCATTTAGTTTGTTTCCATACCTTGGCTGTTGTAAATAGTGCTGCTGTAAACACAGGCATGCAGGTTGCCTCTTGAATTAGTGTTTTTGTGTCCTTTGGGTAGATAGCTAGGTGTGGAATTGCTGGGTCTTGTGCTAGATCCATTTTTAGTCTTTTGAGCAATCTCTACACTTCTTTCAATGGGGGCTGGACCAAAAAATATGAGACACTTCGTGAATGTGCGTGTCATCGTTGGGCCCTGCTAGTCTTCTCTGTATAGCTCCAGTTTTAGTGTAGGTGCTGCTGGAGCAAGCACTGGTGCCTCAGTTTAAATTGTACCTGATGGTTGATTCAATTCTAGGAATGAATTAAAATATGTAAGCTTAAGTTATTCAATTTTCTGAGAGCTATTATTAAATTATTGTGGGAAAAATATTTATTTCATTAGTGAGTGATGTTAATATGAAAATCACCTGAAAGGATATTTTAATTTCATATTTTTTCTTTCTGGATTCTCTGCTTTGTGGATCATTCCATTAAAATATTTAAAAAAAAATCTTCACCCTAGTTTTATTTATGATCATAACAAACTTCAGCAATGTGAAAATGATTGATTACATAGTGGTGGCTTCATTCCTTAAAATACTGTGCAGTCAAAAATGTTATATAATGGGGGCCTCTCTAGTGGTGCAGGGGTTAAGTCTCAGTGCTATCACCAGCCACTGTAGCACCAGTTCTATCCCCAGCCAGGGAGCTGACCCACATGGCCCAGCAGACCTCTCCTGTCTCCCTGCTGCTCCCCTCAGCAGTGGATTTCAGTAGATCCACCTGTTCTGCTCCCCACTCTGTCTCTGGTGAATCCTCTCATTCCTTGCACCTCTGGTCTACACCCTAGCTCTTGTATGCATTAATAAATAAATAAAATAAACCTTAGAAAAAAGTTGTATAATGATGAACATGTAATAACATGGTAAAGTTTTATAAAACGACAACATGTGCTCAAGTAGCAGGCAAAGCATTTCCTGGGGGCGGACAGTGTGATGTCCTGAAAAGACCGCCTTTGAACCCAGCGACCAGGAGTTCGGTTTCAGTTTTACCCCTCACCAGTTGTGTGACTCGACTCCCTGGATCTGTTCCATGGGGATGTTGTTAGTTGTCTGCAGGTTCAGCATGAAGGTGAGAATTAAACTCCTACTTCACACAATCCTTGCCACACAGTGGTAACCTTAGTCAAGTGACTGCTACTATCATGACCATAAACAAGACAGACCTAAGGTGGATGGCAGAAACACACAAATATGGCAACCTTTGCTCCAGGGGTGTGGTTGGTATGTTGCTTTTCTCTTCTAGAAACTGGAATGCAGGCTGCTGGCAGTTCTGTGTCAGAGGACAGTCAATGTTCTAAATGTCACTGTGTTTTGTAAGCACAGGCCCATGCCACCCAACCTGCTCTCTGTGCTCCCCTCCCTGAGGCACAGGCCCTGGGTCTCCAGCTGCCTTTTTCTTTCCTTAAAAGTTCTTATCAGAAAAAAAAAAGTTCTTATCAGAAGGGAAAAAAATGCAAGTATGTGAGGTGAACTGTGGTAACTGAACATCTCCTTGTGTACACATACAGCAAATCATTACGTTGTGTGGTTTAAACTAATACAGTGGTATAAGACAATTATATCTCAATAAAACTGGAAAAATAAAAATAAAATTTTCATAGCTAAGAAGCAAAAGTGCAATATTATCCAGATGGGCCCAATCACAGAGGTCCTTAAAAGTGGGTGAGGGAGGTTGAAGAAGGTCAGAGAAAGATGTAATGATGGAAACAGGGTCAGAGAGACCCTAAAATAAGAGTCTTACATGTTTCCAAAAATGGCTTTAAAAGAAGAGATTCCGGCTATGAGAAAAATTAGAAATGACTTATTTTAGAGTGGTTTATTCTGATGAAATAACCAAAAATGAGTGTGTTATTTCTTGAGTAAAATACATTTGAACCAAGTAGTGAATAGAGCAATATCCCTGCAATCTTTTCAGTGGAGTTGTAAGATGAAAAATAATTCTAGACATGATTTGCCAATTCCCCCCACCCCCCACCCCATGTTGCTATTGCACCGTGATGTGCAAGGGTAGTGGTAGGTTAAATGGATAGTCCCTTAGTGCAAATTAAGCAGTGGCACAACCTGTACTTCTGGTCATTTTGTTGTATCCTTTGCTGCAGGCCCTTGCACAAAGAGGAGGGAGAGGATGCTCAGCAGATGCCTATGTTAAGCCGTATATCAAAGAGATTTGCAAAAATATGCAACAAATGCCATCCTCTCACCAATTGTTTATTTAGGAAAATGCAGTTACTTTTCTAAAAACATGTTATCTATGTTTACATATGATGGTTTATTTTTAAATAAATTAATAGTTTAAAAATATCTCAAAATATCTGTTTCAATATGGTAAATATCAATAGTTACAACTTCTAAAATCAAAAACTCTTTGAGGTCCTCAATAATTTTTTTTTTTTTTTTATAGAGGCATGTTTTTATTTATTTATTTATTTGTTTGTTTTCTTGTTTATACATGCACTGGGTACAGTCAGAAGCGCGGGAGGGTGAGAAAATTCACCAGAGCCAGAGCGGGGAGCAGAGCAGGCAGAAGGACCAAAGTACACTGCTGAGGGGAGCAGCGGGCGGCAGGAGAGGTCTGCGCGCCATGTGGGACCCTCCTCCGGTGGCCGGGGAGCAGCCGGGAATTGAACCGGCGCTGCAGAGGCTGCGGGCAGCTTCGCAACCCAGCGCTCAACCGCTGCGCCACCGGGGAGGCCCCTCAATAATTTTTTAATGTAAAAGATTCCTGAAACTGAAAAGGTTGAGAAACACAGAAGCAGAGGCTTAAAAAAAAAAAAAATTGGGTGTTGATCTTATGAAGAAAACTGCAAAAATTAATGATACAGTGAATCATGAAGCACTCTGAATCACAGAGATATTTTGTAAAGACACATAAGTAAATATAAAATAATAAAACTGCAGTAAACAAAATATGTTATTTGGACAAGTCAAAGCCTACATTTATACGTTTGTATTTTTGGCCCAATCTAGTGCTATCACAACCACAAGACTTGAACTAAAAACTCAGAAACTTTCATTCAAGTGTTGGAAAACACTTGTAGCTTATTCTGGCAGCGTCCTATTATGCTAAAAACCAGAGGGATGAGTTGTTTCAAACGTTTGCAGAAATGATTTATTTTCATTTATTTTTATTTTTTTCAAAGATTTATTTATTTATGCATACAAGAACTGGGGGTGTAAGCCAGAGGTGCAGGGTGGGGGTGAGAGGATTTACCAGAGAGAGTGGGGAGCAGAACAGGTGGATCTACTGAAACACACTGTTCAGGGAGCAGCGGGCGAGACAGGAGAGGTCTGCTATGCCATGTGGGGTAGCTCCCTGGCTGGCTGGGGATTGAACTTGTGCTGCAGAGGCTGGCAATAGCTTCAGAGTGATCTTTAACCCCTGTGCCACCAGGGAGGCCCAGAAATGATTTCTTTTTAAAAGCAGTTTGTTAGCGGGAGAACAGAAAAAGAACAAAGGTCTGAATGAGGATGGGTTGGAGCAGGCCAGGACTCCTGTCCCGACTCTGTGGTTGTCATTCCTCTTGCCACAAGGAGAAGTTAGAGGCTGGTCAACCTCTCAATAAAACTGAATAATACACCTCTGGTCAGCCTCTAACTCAAAGCCCTTCTGTGAGTGATTTTTAAGTTCTGATTGGTTATGCCCTTAATAGAGAACAATGGACACATGAGATTTTGTGTTTATTTTTATACTTTGACAGACTGGCTCAATTACCTAATCTATGAATTGATCATCATACCTCTTCATTATATCTTGCAGACTTATTATTAACACCAATCTTTGTATATGAAAGTATTTTGAGAAATTAAAAGTGTTAAATGAGAGAGGTGTATTATTCATAATAATATGCTTGGAGACATTTTAGTATTGTGGTTTTGGAGTTAGACTAGTCAAGGCTTATATTTTGGTTTTGCCACTCATGATCATGTAACGTGGAACATGTTTCTTCAACCTGTGTGACCCTCCGTTTTGTCTGGTATGATGCTTATGATAATGCTAATTCTCACGGGTTTTTGTGAGAATTAATGATGGTAAAGTGCTTATTACAGTGCCTGAACCATGTGCAGGAGATGATCAGTGAAGGAGCAATAATAATTACACTAATGTTAATTTTACATGTTAATGAGCGAGGTTAGGGGAGACCAGAGGGCGCCCACATCGTGTCCTATTATTCACCCCTGGCAAGAGCTTTGAAGCACAGAGACACTTGAGTAATATTGAATATCATTTAAGGACATAGCTAAGATTCTTATCTCCCCTCAACTATTCCGCTTAGTTGTCTGGACAGCAAGGAAAAGAATGAGGTTGGGAGACTGGAGACAAAAAATATTTTGTCCTCAAAAAGCTATATTTAAAAGACGTATATTAGTGAATAGCAGACTTTTTCTGTGCTATTTTTAAAAGGTGATAATACTAGTATCAATATGAAACAAGCTGGTGGAAATGTAAAGTGGTACAATTTTTTTTGGCCAGGCAATTCAGCAATATGTGTTGAAGATCTTACAAGTTTTCAAGTTTTGACCCAGCATTTCTATTTTTAGGAAAATTTTCTAAGGACAAGAAACAGAGACGTGTTAAAAAGATTTGTGTTGGGCCCTCCCTGGTGGTGCAAGGGGTTAAGTCTCTTCACTATAAAGCTATCGCCAGCCACTGCAGCACGAGTTTGATCCCTGGCCAGGGAGGTGATCCACATGGCACAGCAGACCTCTTCTGTCTCCCTGCTATTCCCCTCAGCACTATATTTCAGTAGATCCTCCTGCTCTGCTCCCTACTCTGTGTCTGGTGAATCCTCTCAACCCCGCACCTCTGGCTACCACCCCGGTTCTTCTATGCAAAAAGAAATAAATAAAATCATTAAAACAAAAACAAAAACAACACTATTCTGGCTGAGCAAAGGCACAGACCAAATTTTGCCCACAGGTTTACCAGTTTAACAGCTAATGTTGAAGAATATTAAAATGTGGGAAAATATTCATGTGACATTATTTAAGGGACAAAAGCAAATAAAAGTATAGGTAAAGGATGATTACAATTTTTTAAGGGCCTCCCTGGTGGTGTAGCGGTTGAGCGCTGGGTTGCGAAGCTGCCTGCAGCCTCTGCAGCGCCGGTTCGATCCCCGGCTGCTCCCCGGCCACTGCATGGCGCGCAGACCTCTCCTGCCGCCCGCTGCTCCCCTCAGCAGTGTACTTCGGTCCTTCTGCCTGCTCTGCTCCCTGCTCTGGCTCTGGTGAATTCTCTCACCCTCCCGCACTTCTGACTGTACCCAGCGCTTATATTAAAAAATACAAATAAATAAATAAATCTTAAAAAAAAAAAGTTTGTGTTATGTGTTTTATGGACATATTCCTTACCTGTCTGCTGGTTGGTCTGTTTTATGTATGTAGGATACTTGCCAAACAGTAATTGCAAACCCTTAGAAGGGTTTCTATATGCCAGGGACTGTTTTAAGCACTTTACATATGTTAGCCCACTCGATCCTCAGAGCAATAACAGATGCTATCTCAACCCTACTTTACAGATGATAGGGCTGAGGCTAAGAGAGGTTACAGAGATGGAAAGTAACAGAGGTGGGATTCGAGAGTAAGCAGTAGTTCTGGGCTCTTAACTATTATGTGACGTTAAAATAAAAAAGTTATGACTTAGCTGAGATGTGTGTGTGTGTTTTGGTAGTTGACACTTCTATAATAAACATGTATTTTATAATAAAAAAAAACAATGTTTTATCAACACTGCACATTTATTGCCCAAGCAAGCGCTCCTTTTGACCTCTCCAATGACTGTTCTCTACTAATGAAAATTAGTTTATCTGACTTGCTGGCTGAAACCTTAGGCCCTGAGGAAATAAAAAATAGGACAGGTAAATTGCGTGGGGGTGGAAGGGCGACCACATCACTCAAGGCTCTGTGGGACAGCAGGAGGGCAGGGAGCTGAGCTGGGAACGCAAGACTAGGTTAATGGGGATGCAGCTCATGCCGCCAGCACTGGGGACACCGTGTCATGGTGCGTTCATGTCCCTCAAAGTTTTCTTGAACTCATTTAACAAATATTTATTAGATTCCTCCCTTGTTAGCCACATTCAGGCACACAATGGAAAATCAGCTAAAGAGCCCATAACCTTAGTAAGGGCCATAAGGAAGCATCAGAATAGCATCATCACCAGTAAAATGATACTCTGTGTGCCTGGGGAGGTCAAAGGGGGAGGACTTTATTATTTTTTTCCCAGTTTTATTGAGATATAATTGACATATAACCTCGTGTAAGTTTAAGGTATACAGGTGATGATTCAAAACGCACAGATGTTGAAATATCATGACTGCAATTAGGTTGGTTAACACATCCATCACCTCGCATAATTGCCTTTTGTGTATGTGTCGTAACTTTCAGGTATATAATACATTATTAACTATGGTGACCAGGCGACACCCTACACCCCCAGAGAGACCGTCATTTACCTACTACTTTTTACCCCCCTGTCAGGATTTAGGCACCTGTATTTGGGAGAGATGGCAAATGATGAGGTAAACACATTTCCTGCCCTCACTGGGCTTACATTCCAATGCTGAAGACAGAGAACTAAAGATAACCTGGCCTAGTGGAAAGGCACAAAAAAAGAAAGAAAATGCTCCAGCTCAGTTTCTAATCTGGCAAAGCCAGGATGCTGAAAACACAGCACCAGAAAAAAATATTATAGACCATTCTTACTTATGCACATAAGTACAAAATCTTCAATATTAGCAAACACAACCAGCAGTGTATTTAAAAAATAATCCTTCATAACCAAGTAGGATTCATTCCAGGTTTAGAAAATGGTTCAACTCAGAAAGTCTAAGTAATTCATTAGATGATACATTAAAGGAGGACGGTACAAAGACAGACCGTACAAAGAAAACCTAGCACAAATACCCATACCAGGAGGCCCTAGTTATTTGCAAAGTGCATGAGTAATTTCTCGGCCCTATGAAGGGCATCAGAAGCTTCGGGACTGCCTTTCTGCATTCCCTCTGCGTTGGTTCCACAGGGTGCTGACATGGCCTTCCCTGCAGTGTCTGGTGCACCTGCACCCTGGCGGGACCCCCAGACAGCCTGCGCGGCAGTGGAACCGTCTGGCAAGAGCTTCCCCTAAGCTCTTGAGCTTCTTCTAAGCTCTTGACTTTGAAGCCCTTTCCTGTTGAACAAGGCGAGCTGCAGCTTCCTCAGCTGGTCGCCACTTACAGTTCTTTCCTCTGAAGCTGCAGGCCTGGTTTTCCTCCACCATTTTCAGGGGGATGAGTTTTTTACGTTCCTCATGCTGAACCGCGGGGGCAGGACAGACAGTGGAAACGCTGTGAGTTGCCTCTGTGAGCACTGCTGTCCAAGCTGGCGTGACCCTCTTTGGTTCTGGAGTTGCGAGGCAGGCAGTGTAAACCCTTGCATTACCTCTGACACACCAGAGGTTCTTAGTGGCCCAGACTGGATCGGCTTCTTTGGCAATAGAACATTATAAGGTAGGGAACCAAGAATCATCTCAAGAGTTTGTCCCTGTAAGATTCTTTTCTCTACACATTCCAGGAATCCCATCTGGCCTACAGAATAGTGCCACCAATACCTCCACCAACAGACCAACACCCAGGTCCAGCAGTTTTGCCACAAGACACCCCAGAGCTGCCTGGAGCAGAGTTCCTAACAGTACAGCCGTACTGCTGATAGATGGCTGACAAATTTCCCACAGAGACAGATCTGGGTGTGGCCAAAAAATGACAGACCCCCAGAGTCTCTGTGGGCCTGAACGCACTGCTCCTGTCAATAATACATATTCTGAACAAAAAAGAATAGAACATAAGTTTCTTATCTTGATAAGGATTCTCAACATATAAGAATGAGAACCAGAAGACTTTACAGACAAGAGAATTCATTACTATATTCAACATTTATTGAAGTCAAACCAATATGATAATGTGAGAACAGGAAAAGGCTCCAGTCTGGAAAAAAGAAAATTTTCCTTATTTGAAGATGACATGGTGATATACATAGAAAGGAAAAGAAATGAGCAAACTGTTGAAACCGATCAGATCCACATACAAAAACATGAAATGTTTATACCAAAAGCAACCACTTTGAAAATGAAACGGGGAAAAATTCCTTTCAGATCAGAAATAAAAGTGTAATAATCTCATCAAATAATTTTGATCTGTATAATTTAGTAATGAAGAAAAATGTATAGTAACCACATAAAGAAAATTATAAAACTATGTTTAATGCAAAATTGTGTAACTAAACAACAGCAAGTGTTCATGTGACAGTCACAGATGCTGGTGCCTTTTGCTAGAGCAGTTTCAGCAAACTGGTGGAAAGGGGTGCCCGATTTCAGTAGGTAGAAGAGTGACTGGAGTTGAAGCGAGAGGAGATGAGGCAAACACCTCAGGAAACTTGACCTCGGGGGAGGACAGTAGCTTAGAGGAGATGCAGTGTGTGTCCAGTGAACGTTTAGTGAGACTGGTTCTATATGTTTGGGGTAAGACGGGGGCAATATGAGAAGCATGGAAGGGTCCAGGAAAGGAAAACAAATGGAAATACAGAAGAGCCAAGAGAAATGGAATATTACTGCACAAGTTCCCTGAGGAGGGATGGCACTGACCTTGATTAGAAAGGGCATTTCGTCAAGCAGAGAGGGTGAAGCCCTTGCAACTCCCCTGCTACAGCCCGTGGGATAAATTGCTTAAACTGCTCTGATCTGCTCATATGAAAAATGGAAAACCAGGAGAATGCGACCACCAAACTGCATGTGCCCTGATGGAGCCTGAAGGGTAAATAAACTCCTCTGGTAGCTGCAGATAAACATGTTCCCAGATTCGGGTTAAATTACTGAAACTTGCTCTGACCTTGTCAGTGAGCTCATTCTTAAGCTGCTGGTAGCGAAGCTGTAGAGCAACCTTAAGCGACAGGATCCTAACTGCAGTTACTCATCACAGTTACTTTTCTGCTGCAAATGAAGTCTTTAAAGTATTGAGAATGGCCCCCTTGAGTCGCAATTCAAATATAGGGAAACTTGTTGGCACTCCACAGCCTGCTGCATCAGAACTCTGGCTAAGGGGTTTAATCAATGAGCAGTTAGTGGGTAGAAGGACCCACTCTCAAAATTCCATGAGAGCTGTTGTTTTGTCACTGAAAGCTTCTTGTTAAACTTGCTGTCATTTTGACAAAAATGATTGATCTCATCTTGTGTAAACATAACCTTCATGAGACTTAGAAGCAAAGCTGAATTCCCTAGGGCATTATCAATTAAATTATTTTTGTTGTATTTATTGAATATTGTTGATATTCAAATTATTAATAGATAATTTTAATTCATAAAAACTCCTTTGGGGGGTGCACTGGTGGCCTAGGGGTTAAGTTTCAGTGCTATCACCACTAAGGGCTGAGTTCGATCCCTGGCCAGGGAGGTGATCCACATGGCACAGCAGACCTCTCGTGTCTCACCGGCTGCTCCCCTTAGCAGTGGATTTCAGTCCATCCAGCTCCCTACTTTGTCTTTGGTGAATCCTCTTGCAACAGGGTGGTCCCCAGGAAAGGGGGAGGTTCCCTGCCCCACCCAAGGGAGGGTGGAGCTGAGCAGCAAGAGAAGAAGCTGCAGGAAGAGACTGAGGAAGGAAGGAAGCAGGATGGAGCCAGGAGACCCGGAGGAGGCGCGTGGAGACACGTGAAGAAACTGTGCTTGTCTTTTGGTCGTGGACTGGGTGACACAGATGTGGGTGAGACCGTGGGGAGGTGACAATGGCAGCTTTTATCTGGATGTTGATTTTGCTCTTTTCCTTCCGGGCTTGTCCGGTTGTTTGTGACCCTTTTCTGTGGGTCCCCACTGGAAGATGCTTTAGACTTGTGGCAGGCTTTGGGGCCTTGTTCTGGGCCAATCCCATATGGATGGACTTTTACCCACGAGGGGACGGGTAACTTTGGGTGCTTCATTTAGAAACTAGACTCTTTGCCTTACCTGTATTGTTTCCTAGTTTTTATTAAAGTTCCTTCCCGTTAAAGTCTCATATGTTTTGTGTTGATGCGGCGGATGGCAGAACCCATTTAGAATAGGCAGGTTTGCGGGGTTTGGGCTGACCCTCTCCCTGTCCTATAACAGATTTGGCGTCCAACGTGATTTAGGACAGAGCCATCAGTGGTTAGTCAGCCCCATGGGAAATTGGGCTTCCCTATGGCACTGGCTACCACAAGCGCAAATGTGATTTTTGGTTTCTCCGGTGTGTTTGTTTCATATGTCGATTTGCTGTTGAAAAACTGGCTTGGGCTTTGTGAAGATCTGTGTGTCTGTATGTAATTTGTTTGTAGTGACTTGCTAAGACATTTGATTTTGTGGAAATTGTTCTGTGCCAGTTTTACTCAAAAGATTAGGCAGTACATTGGACCATGTGGACAGATCAAAGATGGCGTCTGAGGCCACTTGGAACTTTTTTTTTCTTTCTTTTTGTAATCTCTGCTGTCTCATTAGCATTTCTAAAGGCAATAATGGTTCTTCAGTGGTATGTTGCTTTGTCTTTGACTACTTCCTGCCCTGTGTCTGATGGGTTTTGCAAGCCAACTGTGGAGCAGTGGTGTTTTAATTAGCAAATGTATGCCTGGGTGTTAAGGAAAGAGTAGCCTTAAGCAGTAACTGGTAATTGCTGGTATCCTTGATGGATTCTTGGAGATAACTTGAATTTTTGCAAAGTCTGGATCAGAAAAATTAACAAGATTTTGTCTGAGTCTTGAAGGATTTGCTACTGTGAATTTTGTCTACACAATTTGTTTTGGGCATGTTTGCCATTTTGAATACTGGATTTGTTCAATTGCTGGTGTAAGACAAGATTCTAAGTTTCTGCTTCCTACTGAGGAAGGTCTGTTGTGGAAAGCACTCTTTAGGGTGCATCATGTAACTGTACCAGGTTTTCATACCTGTGTTGTTGTTGCCCCTCCCTAGTGTGGGGGAGGTGTAATCTGTGCTTAGATGTTTAATCTGCTCTTTCAGCTTCTGTCCCAGAGTGGCTAACAGAAGTAAGGAGATGACTCCTTTTAATTGAAAGTTAATTACTGATATTTTGATTTTGCTTTTTCAGGTTCTATTCCAGGAAACCCAAGGAGTGCCTGCTTGGTGGCTAACAAGAGATGACTCCTTTTGCTTGAAAGTTAACTGTTACTTTTATTCTTACAGTTGCTGTACAGAATACCCCAGGATTGACTTCTAATAAAAAGTCTTCAACACTGAAAACCCTAAGGTGATAAACAAGGTCATGTGATTCTTGTGATTAATAAAACTTTTCCTTCCTATTTCCAAAGTCTTAGGTTTGCAGGATGACAACTGGAAATTTTTCTGCCAGCAACACTCCACATTTTTTTTGGACTTTGATATTTTTTTTCTGAGCCTATGGAGTAAAACTGCAGTTACATAACATTCCACATGGCATAACTAAAAAAAACTGTCTTTGTCTATATGTTGTATGTCTGTATGTCCTTGTGTCTAACTGTCTTGACCTCCAGTGATCGACGAATTGAAATACATGGTGCCCATAGACGTTGGAAAGGAAAAAAAAAAAAAAGAGTCTCCAGTTATGAGAAAAACAAAAAGTTATGGTTTGATTGTCAACGTTGTGCTACTGAACTAAGCCGGTGCCTTCATAGAGATTGAATATTGTTGTTTCTGTTAATTTTCTGATATTTATGGCAAAGCTTCCCAAAAATCTAAATTCAAATACAAATTTGGTAGCCTGTCATTTGACTGATGCAAGGAAATTTTGTGGAACCTCAGTAGAGCTCCTGAGACACTCCACGAAGTTTCTCCCTTTCCTCCTGGGAAGGCATTAGATGAATTTGTTCTATTTGGCTTTTACCTAATGGAGTAAACTGGAAGGGAAGCATTGTCACTTGGGAAAATGGTAAAACTTTGGTATGTACAAAATGTTAACAGTAGTTTTCTAAAATGTGTATGAAAAAAAACCTCTCAGTATCTGGTATGTATGTAAATTGTCAATGGTGCTTGTCACCTTGTAATATTGTATAATTCAATTGTTTCACACCTACAGAAATTGTTTCTGGAAATATAGGGAGAAAAGGTCTCAACAGATTCCTATTGATGGAACTGTTGAGAGTAAAAAAACTTTCCTACAAAGGACTGAATAGACCTGGAAATACACCTGACATTTACTAAGGTTTCTTTGACATAATACTGGAAATTTTTTTATGCATTCTGTCCTGAATCCACGAAGTTTTTGTTTTGTTTTGTTTTGTTTTGTTTTGAGTAACCAGGATCTGCAGAAAGGTTGCAATTTTTTTTCCAGCAAAGCTAACTTGTCACATTTTCTCTCCCCTTGATACCAACACGGCATACAAATAGTGGTAGTAATTTTGCTACTTATCTTAGAGTCTGTTTTTGCATAACTTACATAGGGATTTTGCCTGTTTTAACAAAAAAATTGGACATAAGTTTCATTGTGTGGCTTTGTGTGGAGCTCCTCCAGAAAGTTGAAACAGAGCTGAACCAAGAAGAGGAGAACCTGTTTGCCTTGTTTGTAGGGTTCCAGAGACCTCCAAAGAAGGTGAGGAAGCTTGCCTCCATTGGCAGGACTGGACAACCTGGCCAACGAAAAGTCCCTGGTACCCTCAAGAAGAGGAAAGCCCAGGTGGAGTCTGATGAGACCAACTTTGTACCTGAAGCATGCATCGACTGGATGCCACCGGTTCGCTCTGATCCTGTATGGAGTATTTCAACAAAGCCAGCTAAAAATTGCTGTTAGTTATTTTCTGCCCTGTGATTTTATGCAAAAATAGGAAAAATGGTTTAAAAGTAGATTTAGTTTGCAAACTTTTGCTATGCTGTTAAAAGTTTGGGATCAAGTTTGAGAAAATTTGTGTTTTACATCAGTTGAACCATTTTAACATTTTTTTCCCTGTGATTTTGATATATTTACTATCTTGTTTTAGCCAATGCTCCAAATTTTTTCTTTTGGCTTGGATAATGGACTATTTTTAAGTAATGAAACTCATACTGGACATTCATGGACAATGCTGCTGACTAATTGTTGCTTCTCTTACACACATTGTAACCCTGAAAAAAGACTGTCTCCTAAGATTGCACCATGAGATCTGTGCCACCATAGATATGGTGGAATAAAAATTAAAAGGGGGGATTGCAACAGGGTGGTCCCCAGGAAAGGGGGAGGTTCCCTGCCCCACCCAAGGGAGGGTGGAGCTGAGCAGCAAGAGAAGAAGCTGCAGGAAGAGACTGAGGAAGGAAGGAAGCAGGATGGAGCCAGGAGACCCGGAGGAGGCGCGTGGAGACACGTGAAGAAACTGTGCTTGTCTTTTGGTCGTGGACTGGGTGACACAGATGTGGGTGAGACCGTGGGGAGGTGACAATGGCAGCTTTTATCTGGATGTTGATTTTGCTCTTTTCCTTCCGGGCTTGTCCGGTTGTTTGTGACCCTTTTCTGTGGGTCCCCACTGGAAGATGCTTTAGACTTGTGGCAGGCTTTGGGGCCTTGTTCTGGGCCAATCCCATATGGATGGACTTTTACCCACGAGGGGACGGGTCACTTTGGGTGCTTCATTTAGAAACTAGACTCTTTGCCTTACCTGTATTGTTTCCTAGTTTTATTAAAGTTCCTTCCCATTAAAGTCTTATATGTTTTGTGCTGATGCGGCGGATGGCAGAACCCATTTAGAATAGGCAGGTTTGCGGGGTTTGGGCTGACCCTCTCCCTGTCCTATAACACTCTCACCCCCGACCTCTGGTCTATACCCCAGTTCTTGTATGCATAAATAAATAAAAATAAAATCTTAAAAAAAATAGCACCTTGCACTTTCTCCTGACCTGGGCTTTGGGGTCACAAAACCTTTTATTAAGTCAAATGATCTTGATGGGATTGAATCCAGGGGTTACTGTAGCTTGAGGAGGGCTCTGCAGAGCTTGCTAAAGCCTGCTTGACTCTCTTAGCCTCACGGTGTCCATTGTATTAAGGATACCACTGAAAACTGCTTCCAGTCTTGCCAAACCTGTTTGATTTAAACAAATAACTCTTCTGGCCAGAATGATTATACACAGAAGATCTAGTGAAAACACAACTATTGTTGAATACTATTTAACCAATTATTATTATCTAATACATTAAGTTTCTTATCTAAAGGAATTCAACTTGAGATTATGGTTTTTGATTTGGATATTAATATATAATTTTGTCTACTTCAGAAAAGTGGTTTTTATCTCCTGTTATTTTTCCCTGTATTAAAAATGTGTGAGAGTTTGGAGAAGAACCAAATTATATGAATGTCTTACAATGAAATTTACTTGCTACTGGTTTTTCATTCTATCATACTGTTAGTGGGAAGCCTGAGGGGTACCCCAGGACCCCTAAACCTGCTTGCCCTAAATAGGTTCTGCCATCCACTGCATAAAGACAAAACATGTTCTTAGTGTGTAAAAAAAACAGAAAAGAACGTTGATGGAATGAGTGTGCATAGAGAGAAGAGAAAGGATGTAGTCTCCCAACGTAACACCCAAAGTCACCCGTCCCCTGGTGGGTAAATGCCCAGGCAAACATGGTGGCCCAAAGCAGGGCCGCAAGACCTGAGAGCTTGCCTCAGTCTAAGGCACCTTCTAGAGGGAACCAAGGAAAGGGCCGAGGCTCTGGGCAAGTCTGGAAGAAAAGGAGCAAAATCAGCTCAGATTGAGGTAACAGCTGCCATTGGCCGCTGCCCCAAGGGTCTCTCACCCGTGGCTCTTCCCAGAGTCTCCTCATGCCTTGGCTCACGTGTCTCCTTCCCTGTCGCCCAGGCCCTGGTGCAAGTCCCAGGCCGCGAAGCAGGCACAGCTTCTTCACATGTCTCTGCTCCAGCTATCTCCTTCGGGTCTCTTCTCCCCAGTCCTTTCTCGCTCCCCCTTGCCACCCAGCTCCACCCTCGCTCAGGTGGGGCAGGGAGCACGGAGCCTCCCCTGTCTGCAGGTGTCACAGCGCTATCACTATTTTTTGAGAATTTTTGCGCAGTGCAAAATGCCATAGTCATGGATGGCTATGGTTTAGAGTTTATCTACAGTAAAAACTGGATTTTAAATGCTTGGGGAAATTCCTGTGGAAAAAAGAGACATGTAGAAGAGCCTCTATCAAGTTTTATGTGCACGCCCAATGTCTTTTGAAATTTCAGTGTGTAAATTTCCTTTTAGCTTACACAAAAGTAAAAAGAAAAAAATGTCTGAAAAATTCTTCTGGCCTTGGCTAATTAATTATCTTCATAATTTGAATCCGCCAAATTAGCTGAGGAAGTTTCCTTACTTTTCTACTTGATAGAAAATAATAGATAGAATATAACATTATTTATATACTGCATAGGGAACTAATCAAGTAAAGAAATATTTCCAAGTTGGAAGTATGCACTGTTCCTTAGCATTTGTCCTTTCATCAGTAGATGGTACTAGTAACGGAGCCAAATGATCATCGTGAATAATCTTCTTTGGTAAATGAAGTCGGAAACATCGAGCTGAGCACACCTACCTCTGTGTGGTTCCCATTTACTTAAACTATGGTATTATTTACTACATCTCTCTGCCTCCCCTACGGAGGATAGCACCTCAAAGTTAGGAATGGTGACATAATCTTGTATCCCTAGAGCTTATCACATAAAGAAGGCACTCGTCACAATACTTTGTCTAGAAATTAAAATTTTCTAACATCAAAAAATGTTAATTCACAGTTGCGATATTGTGATTTACAAAAAAAAATATGCACGTGGTCACTCAGATGACCAAAATATATTTCTCGTATCTATTTGGTCTTCACCCACAGCTCCTGGCTCTCACAGCTAGTTCCCCATAGGAATTCCTTAAATGTTGAGCGTGTTAAAGGTGTCCCTTTAACACTGAACTTTAATAAAGTTCAGGAATGCAACTGTTGGAAAATACCTGAGGGCGGGGCTAGTTGCCAGGGAAACCAACTTGCAAAGAGACTAGAACTTATAGCTCCTTTCCCTGATTTCCGCGGAGGGGAGGAGGGCTAGATGTGGGGTTCACTTGCTAAAGGCAAGTGATTTAATCACTCGTGGCTGGGTAATGAAACCTCTATAAAAGCCCAGGAGGAAGGGACTTTGGGGAGTCCTGGGTAGGTGAATATGTGGACATTTAGGGGAGATGGTGTGCCTGGAGAGTGTATGGGAGTCTGTACTTTTTCCCTAAACCTGGCCTCATGCACCTCTTTTGTCTGACTGTTGATTTTTACTGTTTAGCTTCCTTTGCAACAAATCCTTCAGTGATGTGGTGAGCAAAGCTTTCCCGAGTCTGTGTGCTGTTATAGCAAATTAACCCAACCTGAGTTGGGTGTCACGGGTACCTCTGGGCGACAGCAAGTCGGAGGGGGTCATGGATATTACAGTCCCCAACCCAAAAGAGTGGGTCCTTTGTCCTCTAGGGGAAGAATTCACTGGAGAGCACAAGGTGTAATTGAACCAGCTATACCTAAGGCTCATGCGTGAGTGAATCCGAGCTGAAAGGAGAATGAGCCTGGTTCAGGGAACCAGGTTGGGAGGAGCTATTTAGAGGGGAGGTCCAGGTGTGGAGTGGAGGAAGCAGTGTCGTAGCTTGTTCTGGGTTGAGCTGTGCCCAGGCATGTGGAGAAGGGTTACACTGCCACTGTGCATTCAAGCTCTCACTTTCTTCCTCCAGGAAATTGTGAGATAATTGTTTGTCCCTTTATTCACCTCTGGCAAGGATCTAAGGCTTTTTGTCTACCAGGGCATCTTACGATCAGTGTGGTGGGTCAAATTGTTTGGGTGGGGCTCTCCATCCATAATTTAATCCACCTGTTCAAAAAGGAATTGGGGCAACTCATCCTACCTGCCTGAAATTTCTCTTACCTAGGTTGTCTCATGGGGACCCCAGATTTATACCCGTTATTGAGGATCATGAGCTTGCCTGAGTCTTGCAGCCAGCAAGGGTGATTTGGGAGACTGAGGCCTTAGCCTGTGGAATCTGCTGTCCAGTAGACAGTGGCAGAGCTGAGTTGGGTCCTTGGATACCCTGTTGGAGTTCAAGAATTGCTTGTTGGTGTGGGAAGCCCTCAGCATCTGCTGGAAATCGACCTGCAGGGTACACACCACCAAATGGGCCACCGCTTTTATTGCATCTTCAAGACATCACAAAACAGATCTGAGAAATCACCGGCATTTTGCTACTTCTATAGCTAGACACCTTAGATCTTATTCATCAGCTCACTGAACAGTTCCTTTTTGACAGATACCTTCCCAAGATGTCCTGTGTCCTTGTCTTTAACTGTTGTACCTTGCTGAACAAGGCAGCTGAATTTGACACAAGTTCAACATCCTTTCCTTCAAGAATTAACTCATCTTTCTGGGCTCGACGTACTGAACATAGCTCATCCTGGTCTCATCCAAACCCTGCAGATGTATTTTCACCCAAGAAACTTTGTACTTCAGCACAGGCACCACCCTCTTGAATAACAGGGTTGCTGGGGAAAGTGAGGCTTGGGAACCTCATCTTGTCGTGAAAGCCTTTGTTTTTGTTCTGTTGGTGACTATAGTTAGGCGAGCAGTAGCCAGTTCCTTTCTAATTCACACTCTTTGTTACCTTGGAGCCTATTTTTCTGTCCAATGAGAGTGAGTGCCACACGGACGTGATTGAAACCCCATACAGGGTGCCTCTGCCACTGTGTGTCCCTACAGAGAGATACCAGCATTTTCTGGAATGTCCACAAACTGATTGCTGAGAATGGTGTCCGTTTTCACAGTCCCCATGGCAAAGAGCTTGATATTTTTAATTTAAAGAATTTTAAAATCTAATTTTATTGCAAATTGTAGTACCCTAAATGGAATAAACTTAAGCTAGAAAGGGGAGTGTATTGGCTCATATGACCACAATGCAGAAAGCTCTTGGGTGGAGCTGTTCTCATAGACGGCTGGTCCCAAGACCTTGGCTCTCGTGCCGAATCTTCTCATTTTTTCCTCTTCATTTTTCACCCCTGCTTTGCTCTTTGTGTTGATTTTAACTTATTAAGTTGCTGCCACCATATTTCAACCACAACCTTAAATAGCCCCGAGCTTAGATCCCTAAGATTGCATAGCCTGAGAAAAACCTAGTTAGTAAATCCCAGGGAGGTGCTCTTAGATAGGTCACATTTGGGCTATGTGTCATCTTTGCACTAATCACTGAGGTCAAGGCAGATGGGGTGTTATGTTTAAAATGATGTGGGTCAGGGACTTATCTCTGTGGTGGGAGAAATGGAATGCTGATATTGGCAAGTCCCTCCAAAATCACATGGGTGCACTAGAGAGGACAATTTTTCCAAAGACAGTAAATCCTGGTGTCATCAGACAAAATAATAACTATTCATTGAACCTGCATCATGTATTGCTAGTTTTCTTCTAATACACCTTCTGACCATCTTCCTTAATAAAATAATCTCTCACTTTAACTTGGTAAATATAAATTTATCAGCTATCTTTGTAGCTGGATGTGGGCATGTCACCAAACTCTGGCCATGATGTAAGCAGAAATGGGTGCAACGTCCAGGAGACATTCTAAAGCCGGGACATGCCTTTCTTCACTACTTCCTTCACTTTGCCCCTTGGAAAGCTTTGGAAGATTCTCCCTCAAGGCCACTCTTGCTCCCAGGCTCTCCAGGTGCTCTTGCAGCTCTCTCTAGCCAGACTTTCCCAGCTCTGCGGTCCCCATACAGTTCTGCCCCGAGTTTGAACACAAGGCCCTGGCTGCATCTCCTTGCCAGTCATGTGATTTTAACAGAGGCCTCCATGTGTCTTTGGCCACAGTCCTGGGTCTAGGGCTGTTCATCTAACCCAAACATAAAACTTTATCAGCCCCACACTGGAAAACCTATTGGGCTGATGATGGGCACCTGAGGCCATGTGACCCAATCAGAGCCCTTCCCCCAGATTTTTTTTATAAGCAATTAGTAATGCTCATCATGCAAGCATTTTAATTTTTTTTTAAGATTTATTTATTCATACATACAAGAGCCGGGGTACTGGTCAGATGCACGGGAGGGTGAGAGGATTCACCAGAGACAGAGCTGGGAACAGAACAGGCAGAATGAGTGAAATACACTGCTGAGGGGAGCAGCAGGCGAGACAGAAGTCAGCCGCACCATGTGGGCTTCTCACCGGCCGGCCGGGATAGAACCCGTGCTGCAGAGGCTGCGGACAGCTTCACAGCGCTGCGTTCAACCTCCTGCGCCACCAGGGGAGGCCCCCCCACCCCCTCCCCCCCTGATTTTTTAACTTGAACAGAGAAAGCTGGCTTTAGGCTTTCTCTCGTGGAGAGCATGAGAGATATGAGGCTCTGGGTGGTTTTTCCCTCCTGTGTGTAAGGAGCTAGCCTGTACCAGGAGGAAATGAAGCTCACGTGTAGAAAGATGCTGTAATGGAGGCTGTAGGGACATTGGGGTGCGTGGCTTCAGTCTTGCCTGAGTTCCGTCATGTTTACCTTTATAACTCAGGTCAGATGTTTATGATATTTAATGTTGACAGGATGAAGGAGAAAACCAGCATCAGTCTTCTAGCTTCACGTGTGTCTGGCATATAGTACACTCTAAAATGGTAGCTGGAATTATTGTTATTTGTTCTCAAATATCTATAATTATGTCTTTACAAATTCTTGTCATATGTCATTCAGGCTAAACTCCTAAAAGATCAAGAATAATTTTCTAGCTTCTGTGAAGCATAAGGAAAATAGCACGCAGATCAGATCTTTAACCCTCTTTCGTGTCTTATCAAGCCATCTGTTTCTAGACTCTATCACTGTGTAGGCAAATCCCTCATCCTCTTTATTGTCTTCTTATTTAAGCTAATGTCCCCCCATAACCCTGTGAGATCCTGTATTCCCCAGAATGCACAAGTGACAAGTTCCTGCCAGAAAAACTATTAGCTTAGAATATTGTCCTGGTCTCATCTTTCATGACAAAAAAGATATGGCTCTATTTTAAGGGACTTAACAATTTGTGATCTTAAATAGAACATAGGCATTTAAAAGCCAAGCAGGGACTAGATTTAACTTGTGAAATAAAATATTTATTCCATTGCCTTATGCAGATAAATACTTGAGAAGTGTTCTTGTTAATATGCTGAATAGTGGTGATCCATTGAGAAACAATCACCTTTCATGTCCGAGCACTGACTCTTTAGTAATAGAACACTTGGAGGTGTTTCTTTTTTTGCTCTTGGGGTCTTAAAAACATATACCATTGAGGCCTCCCTGGTGGCACAGGGGTTAAAGCCTCAGTGCTATCAAGTTATGTCCAGCCACTGCGGCCCGAGTTCCATCCCTGGCCAGGGAGCTGACCCACAGGGCACAGCAGACAAGTCCTATCTCCCCTCAGCAGTGGATTTCAGTAGATCTGCCTGTTCTGCTCCCCACTCTGTCTCTGGTGAATCCTCTCACCCCCGCACTGCTGGCCTATACCCCGGTTCTTATATGCATAAATAAATAAAAATAAATCTTAAATCTATCTATCTATCTATCCCATTGGACATGGGGTAAATCCTGTGAGTTATCAGAGAGTTGAACAAAACTGAGGGGAATGGCAAGTGACTCCTGACTGATTTGCCGAGAAGATAGATCGTGTCTCAGAGACACCGTGATAGGATGTCATCGCGCGGCCCATGGTGTCCCTTTACGCCCACAAGTCTACTGTCCGCCCTTCAGCCAGCTCCTGGCTTAGGGATCGCCGCTGGGCAGAGAACATGTATGTGCTGTCCTCATGTGAGGACATGTGACTGTGGCGCCTCTAGGTTCCAGTCACCAAGCATTGGAGTTACTTCCTCAGCCAGCTCAGCTGCTGCAGACTCTGAGGCACAAACTTTTACAGTATTTGTCACAGGTGAAGACTGTGGAACTCACCCTGACTCATTTCCTCCATTCTGAGTTCCAGAATCTGGGCCTGGGAAGCTGGAAGAATGAGAGGGAAAGACGCTTCATTTTGGAAAAGGAAACATTTTCTTTCTTTTTTTTTTTAAGATTTATTTATTTATGCATATAAGTACTGGGGTGTAGGCCTGCGACGGGGGGAGGTGAGAGGATTCACCAAAGAGAGTGGGAGCAAAATAGGCAGATCCTCTGAAATACACTGCAGGGGTTAAAGACACAGTGCTGTCGGGGTATCCCTAGCCACTGCAGCACAAGTTTGATCCCCGGCTGGCCAGGGAGCAGCCCACGTGGCGCAGCAGATCTCTCCTGAAACACTTTGTTTCTCAATGACTGGATTAGATGGTGTGTTTGGTGGCAAGAGAAAGCCTAGAGTTATCCCTGTGTCTGTAATGTTAGTGAATTTCAAACGTCCACATTCATACTTTTTTCTTCCTTTTGCCTCTCTTCAGAAAAGCTGCTGAGCTGGCTGGCAAGATGCCTATTTTGTCAGTCTTATATATTCTTCAGAAATCTTACTGATTGATAATGATTTCTTCAGCAGAAGTGGGCTCACCCGGCTCCATGGTCTGGCTGCCCTGGGCTGTGGCTATTCTCACTTTTCACTGAGACTGACCTGGGCTTGGTCCATGTTTGCTCACCCCTTAGCAGGAAGCTCAGGGTCTCAAACCAGCGTCATTCTGCAGGGCGGGACTATTTCCCCTCATACCTGCTTTTTAATCGCTGTGCTTGAGTTTGCTGAGTTCCTGATCTCAGACTTCACTTCCTATTTTGGGCTCTGAATTTGCTTCTTGGACTCGATGACATGATTTTGCTTCTAGATTAATATTTAACCCTGCCACACCTTCCCAAATATAGCTTTACGCTCACCCTCTGGCTTCATTCCCTACCAGCTGCTGTGAGTAAATACCTTACTCAAGTCCTCCCAGGCTCTAGGACCCGCCCAAGCCTGGCCTGCTTCCTCATTATCCCCGTTGGGAAAAAAACCCTGGTCGTTGAAAGCCATTAACACTACCCTATCTGATAACACAAAATAGAACATGTTTCTTACTGAAAGTATATGACCCTGAGGGGTAAAAGTCTGAGTCATTTAAAAAAATTACTAGTTTTTGTTTTCTTTCCAGGGAAAGAACTATAAAAGGGTCAATTTATTTGCTATTAAAAAAAGAATAGAAAATCTTTCATACTATGTACTTTAAAAATATATCACTTTTGGGCCTCCCTGGTGGCGTAAGGGGTGAAGATGCAACCTATGAAACCATCTGCAGCCGCTGCAGCACGAGTTTGATCATCCGCCAGGGAGCAACCCACATGGCGCAGCAGACCTCTCCTGTCTCGCCCGCTGCTCCCCTCAGCGCCTGCTGCTCCCCTCAGCGCCTGCTGCTCCCCTCAGCGCCTGCTGCTCCCCTCAGCAGTGTATTTCAGTCAGTTTGCCTGTTCTGCTCCCCACTCTGTCTCTGATGAATCCTCTCACCCCCCACAACTCCGGCCTGTACCCCAGTTCCTGTATGTATAAATAAAGAAATCTTTAAAAATATATATCACTTTTGTTTTTTCAGAAGGCTGGTTAATGGCAATAGAAGGAGGGAGACTGAGGCCTAGAAGCCAGGGAAGAGGTGGGTAGGGGCAGCCCCACCAGAGACAGGGCCCAGCCATAGGAGGTCAGCTAGAGGCCAGGAGCCACATCTTCATTGGGAAACTAACAAATCAACAGGTGCCAATAATTATTTTGTACACCAAACCTTTTTGGGGAAAGTATGATTTTAGATAGAGATAACAGGGGCCTGCTTGACTTTAGAGAAAATTTTCTAGATACACAATAGCTGTGAATAAAAATCTAAGTTTACAGTCAAATTGTTGTAATTAACAGCAGAGAAACATGTTTTTCCTAAAACAATTCTTTAGTCTCAATCACTTTTATTTTATTATTTTAAATTTTTTGTTATTTTTATCCAGGTGACATTGGTTTACATTATTGTTTGTGTATTAGAAGCGCAGGGTCTTCCCCTTCAGGTGTTGCTGCCACACGGAACCCACCTCCAAGACACCTTAGCCCACCACTCAGATCACTGTGCCTCCTCCCCCCTTTCTCTTGTCCTTACTTCCCCTCTCCCTCTGGAAGCCTCATTTCTATAGTCAACGCTCCAGGGTTAGTTCTTAGTTTGGCCTTATCTGACCCTTTGTTTGATTTCTCTATGTTCTACACACAAGTGACACCATCTGGTGTTTGACTTATTTAGCTTATCATCATCACCTCCAGCTCCATCCATATTGCTGCAAATGGCAAGAGTCTATCTTTTTTGAGAGCTGAGTAGTATTCCATCGTGTATATAGGCCCCATTTTCCTAACCCTCTCATATGTATTTGGGTTTCTAGGTTGTTTCCATAGCTTGGTTACTGTAAACAGTGCTGCAGTGAACATAGGAGTGCAGGTTTCCCTTCGAATCAGTGTTTTTGTGTTATTTGGGTAAATACGTAGGAGTGGAATTGCTCAGTCTTGTGGTAGATCTATTTTTAATCTTTTGAGAAACTGCCACCTTGTTATCCAGAGAGGCTGGACCAGGCTGCATTCCCACCAGCAGTGGAGGGGGCTCCTTTTTCTGCACACCTTGGCTAGCACTTGTGAGCAGTTTCATTTTGAGCAGGCCCACCCCTAACATTTGTGGGACCCTGGGCAAGAGTGCAAACAGAGGTCCATATACTCTATGTCTTCATATTTAAAAGTGCTACATAAAGTTGACAAGTTGTTAAATAATATTTTGTCGGGCCTTCCTGATGGCACAGGGGTTAAAGTCTCGGTGCTATCAAGCTCTCTGTCCTCAACCACAGCAGCACGAGTTCCGGCCAGGGAGCTACCCACAGGGAGCAGCAGACTTCTCCTGTCTCGCCTGCGGCTCCCCTCAGCAGTGTGTTTGATCAGTCTGCCTGTTCTGCTCCCCACTCTGTCTCTGGTGAGTCCTCTCACCTTCCCCACACCTCTAGCCTACACCCCAGCTCTTGTATGCATAAATAAATTAAAAAAATAAATCTTTAAATAATATTTTGTCCCTCTATCTCAGCAAATTCTCATAAGAACTTGGAAGGCCAGGTCAAAGTTTATAATTATTGGATTTCTGTGGCCTGGACGTGGTGGTGTCTGGACCCTGGAAAGAGGTTCACTCAGGCCGTGGAAGCAGGCTCAGGACGTTTTGCGGGGGATCTCAGATGCCCAGGAGCCCAGAGGGTAGTCTCGAAGCGGGTCCCAGGCCCCAGATGTGTGTGTCTACTGATCACATCGATGCCACATCCCTTGGGGAGGGAGGAGCCGGGGGGATGGGGGGCGTGGGGAGTACTGTGAGAGGAGGTGGGGACCCAGAGCCGCGAGGCCTTCGTGTGGACGTGAGGGCGGCATGATTTGTCCCTGGGACGCCCCTTATAACTCCTGCTCTACTGCTAACTCCTGTCCTTGTCTTTGCCTCTTTTCTATCCACTGTTTTCCCTCAGAATGTTCAGAGCCTGCCTGTCGTTCTGTTCAGATACTAGTTTTACTAAATAGGACACATGCATGGTGTCTTCCATTATTTCTCTCTTTATTCCAATTCCCTCTACTAATTATCTGGGACCTTTCTTATTAGCAGAGTCACCCACAGGAGGCCTGTGAGGAGGAAAGAGCGTGGGTGGCAATAGTCTGGGCTGAGCTTGATGCTTTCTCCTCACCCAGGACGAGCCCTCAGACCCTCCTATTCTTGGGGTCTGTGGTGAATTCTTCCCCTTGGGGCTCAGGCCAGTGGCCCCAGAGACATCACACAGGGAGGGGGACACTGGCCACAGCTGGAGGAGCAGAAACACAAGAAGGACGGGGCCCCTGAGCAGGCCATATTAAATGAAAGGAAAATGAAAAATGAATGTCAACAAACACCATCACCACTTAGGTATTTATTTGGTACATATATGGGGGGAGGAGGCGCACTGAGGCCCATGGGGTCCCTGTTGCACTCACAGTGGAAGGGCATTAAAGGGGGATATGTCTTTCGCCACCTTTCTGTGAAGGTGCCCCGAGCCCCTCCTTCACGGGAGGGCCCCCTGTTCTCTCCGGAGGTGGGGGTGCCTCTCCTTTCCGGTCACTGGCTGGCTTGCTGGAGGATGGCCTCACTGTCTCCACTGTCGCCTGCTGCTTTGCGCCGAGGGCCCCAAGGCGATAAACAGCTGCTTTCATTTTCCCCAGACACGGCTCCTCCCGTGGGCTGTTTGGGGCGCGCTGGGCCTTGCTGAGGATCTGGAGGCAGCGGAGAGCATTGCGCTGCCGTGATGCCAGGTCTGCTCGCCTCCTCTACAGAGGCCTCCTTTTCCTGGCCCCCTTCCACGGGCTTTTGTAGCTTCATTATAGCACATTCATTAATGTGTCCTGCTAAGTTATGAATTATCTGTTCCAGTTCCCATTCTGAGACTCAGAAGTACCAAGAGAGACTTGTGGTGGGCCCACGTCCCTTTCCCAACTCTGTGAGGGGAGCAGGCAGTGGGAAAACATTTTTCCTTGCTATCGAACGACATCAGCTCCCTTAAAAGGCAGCAGCTATAGTCAGTTTGATTTTAAATAATATTCTTTTTCTCAATGTACACAGTGATCCCAAAGCAAATTATGGGCTCTCTGAATTCCTTTAGTTCCTCAGGGCTCTGTAGTGCCTTAGTGCATTAATAATAACAACAATAAAATGATAATAATACGTATTATTGTAGGTATATACTTAAGTATATAAAATATACTTATAATATTTTATTTACTATTATAATAATAAGCATTATTTGTATCGACTATACATAACTTTCTCTTCAAGGATGACTGAAATATTTCAAGCAGAAATAATATGAGCACGATTTTATTTTAGGTAGGACATGAAAGGTAGTAGTGTTACAGGGCGGAGAGAGAGGCATTTCAGAACTCCCAAACTTGCCCGCTCTGAATAGGTTTTACCATCTGTTGCCCTAAGACAAAACATATTCTAGTGCGTCAGAACCTTATTTATTTATTTATTTTTAATGAATGAATTAATTTTTTTTAAAGATTATTTATACAAGCACTGGGTACAGTCAGAAGCGCGGGAGGGTGAAAGAATTCACCAGGGCCAGAGTGGGGAACAGAGCAGGCAGACCGACGAAATACACTGCTGAGGGGAGCAGTGGGCATGGCAGGAGAGGTCTGTTGCGCCATGTGGGACCCTCCAGGTGGCTGGGGATCGAACTGGCACTACAGAGGCTGCGGGCAGCCTCGCAGCCCAGCGCTCAACCGCTGCGCCACCAGGGGAGGCCCCAGTGGGTCAGAACTTTAATGGAAAGGAACTTTAAGACAATTAGTGTGCAATACAGAAAAGGGGAAGAATGGGGAAGAAAATAGTTTTTAAATCAAGCAGAGTTCCCCATCCCCTCATGGGTAAATGCCCAGCCAAACAGGGTTGGCCCAAAGCGGGGCCTGAAAGCCGCCACAGTCTAAAGCACCTTCTGGCGGGGACCCATGGAAAAAAGCCTGAAACAGTCAGATAGGTCTGGGAGGAAAAGAGCAAAATGAAAATTAAGATAAAAGCTGCCACTGTTACCTCCCCACGGGTCTCTCACCCACGTCTGTGTCAACCAGGCCAGGACCAAGAAGCAAGAGCAGCTTCTTTGCACGTCTCTGCTCCACGTGCCTCCTCCAGGTCTCCTGGCTCTCCAGCCTGCTTCCTTCCTTCCCTAGTCTCCTCTCCAGCTTCTCTTCCTCCCTGCTCAGGGAACCCTCCTTTGGTGGGGCAGGGAACCTGGAATCTCCCCTTTTCTTGGGGGCCACTCTCTTACAGTAGGAGAAGAGAGAGATGACAGAGACCCATTGTGGAGTTATTTTATAATAGTGGAGCTCAGAGGCAGTGAGCGAGGATTGTGGCAGTGAGGGTTGGGAGAAAGGAATACACGCCGTGACTCGAAGCGGAGGCACATCCAGTGGATTCAGATGTAAAGAAAACTAGCCTAGGTATAGGCAGGGGCAGGACTGGGGAGTGTGTGGTGTAACCTGATGGGAGCTCAAGTCCAGCAAGGGACGGGGCTGGGGGTCCCCCCAGGAGTAGACCAGAGCGATACCAGCTCGCTGGACGGGGCCTCACTGCTAAGAGGCAGTCACCACGCTCTCCTGCTGATGCCAGACGCGGTCTGCTGAGAAGGGTCTGAAAACACATTTGTCCTCAGCAGGAGAGGAGGAGGAACCGGATGATGGAAAGGCAAGTCTTCTCAGAGAAGTCTTGTAGGAAGAAGGAAATCAGTGCCCCACCGGGTGTCTGGGCCAGAAGCAGCAGCTCTCTGGGGCATGGCTGCCTGCGGTCCTGGCCGTTCTGGCCCGCAAGTGTGTCTTCTGTGTGAGGTGCAAGACATGTGTCAAGCAGAGAGGGAACTGGACTCCAGTGCCTAGTCTTGCTTGTGCAAACTGAAGGGCAGCGCATGTAACTGTGCAAACCTTACACACAGAGGGTGTTTAAAAATAACAACAGAGTCACCCAACTGTGTCAATCCCCATTTTGTTGGGCCTTTGGTGCCGTCGAGGCCGTGGACCAGGAAGCCAGCGGCCTGGAACTGTGGGGAGCTTATTGGCAAGAGCGGAGCTGCCCTTGTGAATGACCTCAGGCCCCGGGGAGGAGCAAAGGGCCTGAAACCACTCTCTGGCACAGACTGAGGTGTTTTTGACAGGCACCGGTAACCTTCTTCTACCAGCTATCACTCAGCCCCTAGTCTTCCTGCCTCTCTTACCAAGCTGGCGCCTGCTTTCCACATGTCCCTCGGTTCAGGCACTTTTCTTCTGCTGTTCCTGGGGCGCTCAGTCAGTCGCACCCCTCTCTAGTGCCTGGTGTTGCTCTACTGATGTCTTCAGACCTCAGGGTTTCATCTCTTCTTAGACTAGGAAGGTTCTCCAACACACTAGGTTAAGTGTAACCCAAGGCAACTAAGGTGACGCTTCGCACACCAGATTTTTTTCCAACTGAAAAAACCAGCATCTGTGTCCTTCCTTCTGAGGCTCTGATCTGCAGGGTGGGGTAATGTGGGAACAGCCCAATGCTAAGCAGGGGGTGCCTGGAAAGCGAGTCAGGGGCCATCAGTGGGTGAAGTTCTAGTGGATGCCCGTTAGAGGAAGCCACTCAGCCCTGAAGCTCTCCAGGGCAGGAGAAGCAGCATTTATTTATCATTTAGAAAACATTCTGAGGGTGCAGTTTCTGGAGAGTCCTCTATTAAAAAAGGGGAGTTTAGTGCCGGCTTCTGTTCCCTGAATGCCTGGGCTTGGCCTGCCTCCAGTACTGACCTAGTCAGGGGACACGGTGACTTAGTCACTCCATTTCCTGGCCTCTGCCCATTGTCTCAGTCATGTGTTGGCAGTGTGATTATTTGCTTTTCCTCCAAGCCTGAGGGTGTGTCACCTGCAGAGATGAAACTGACCCACTAGCTGGCATTCCATTTAGGTAAGGTAGCATCTGTCTCTTCAAAGCCTGAGGAACTGGCTTCTCTTCCTTACCTATCTACTGTGAGGACTCCATGGCCTCACCAGCCTGTTCTTACATCCTCAGGGGATTCGTCAGGACCAGAGAGGAACATGCCCAATCTTGCCAAGTGCCCTTTAATGTCCTAACTTAGCTCTCCTGGGAACAAGCACTTGCAATAGTCGAGAGCTGATAAGTCCTATTTATAATAAATTCCCTCCAGTGATCCCTAGTGTTCCCAGTGCCTGGAGGTGAGGGTTTCTATTCAGGGGTTCCCTTAGACTAACCCTAGGAATTCTTTAGGGACAATGTGTCACTGAACTCTCTTGCTGTTTCATTACTGCTAGATGTTTTTCATGAACTGATTAAACGGTTTATTTATGAGCAAATACTTGTAAAAACTAATACTTCAAGGCAATTTTTTAGATTTGAATTGATTGGCAAAGACATTTATAGTTAGGAATTTATATAGCAAGTCTTTAAAAGGGGATGACACAGGTTGGGCCTCAAACTCTGGGGAGAAACATTAAGACAGAAGAAACTGGACAGGGCTGTGGAAGCTCTTCCTGGCTTGCTGGGCGGACTGCGCATCTCTTCCTGGCTCCCTGTTTGTGACATCACATGGGTAGCATGAAATCATCAGCGGGGAGAAATATTTATACCATGAAAATTGGTAAATGCCACAAATCAGGCCTTTTTCCTCCTGGAGAGCTGGTTGTTAATATTCACTAGCACACCTATGGTGGTAAAAGAAGTAAAACACAGGGCCTCCCTGTTGGCGCAAGGGGTTAAGCACAGCACTGTGAAGCTATCTGCAGTCTCTGTAGCACGAGTTCGATCCCTGGCCAGCCAGGGAGCTACCCACATGGCGCAACAGACCTCTCCTGACTGTCCCGCTGCTCCACTCAGCAGTATATTTCAGTCAGAACAGAACAGTCTGTTCTATTCCCTACTCTGTTTCTGGTGAATCCTCTCACCCAACTGGGCCTGTACCCCAGTTCTTGCATGCATAAATAAATAAATCTTAAAAAAAAAAAAAGAAGTAAACATAAATGCAGAGAAGGAAATTAGCAAGTCACATTTGGAGTTATGGCCAGACTGGGTCAGGCTGACTAGTATCTTACTGGGGAGATTAAGACAATTTTGACTATTCTATAGCTATCGAGGAACTGTTAACGATTTTTTAATCAGTCGAGATGTTTTTGGATACAAGTAATAGAAAAACTAAATTCAAAATGTCTTAAACATAAGGAAGAGGTATTATCTCATATGGTAAGAATTTCAAGAAGATTCACTCAGGTGCCAATTCAGCAATTCACCCAGGACCCAGATTCTTTTCATCTTTTTGCTCTGCCATCCTTCTTTGCATGTCTACTTGTTCTCAATCCAGAACAGCAGTTCCAAATCCAGGAACATTCAGCAGTGGGAAAAATCATTTCTTCTTTCTCTTTGTCTTTTTGTAAGAGCAAGGAAATCTAGCAGATTTCCTTGAATCTCACACTGGTTAGAACTTTATCACATGCTTAACCCAAGTACTGTCAAGGGGGAAAGACCCCCATGATTGGCTTAGATCTATCTCTAAGATCCATTTCACCCATCTCCCTCCCACTCAGCCACCACCCCTTCACTGGAGCCAATTCCCTTGAAGTCCACACCAGGTGGAGAAGGAGGCCTACTTGGACACAGTCAGGATTCTATAAGCAAGGAGGAAGAAGGGGGGTAGACATTGGTTAAGTAACCACCTGCTGCTGCAGCTTTTTTTTTTTTTTTAAAGATTTATTTATTTATGCATACAAGAACTGCGGTATAAGCCAGAGGTGCGGGGGATGAGAGGATTCCCCAGAGAGAGTGGGGAGCAGAACAGGTGGATCTACTGAAACACGCTGCTGAGGGAAACTGCAGGCAAGACAGGAGAGGGCTGCTGCGCCATGTGGGTCAACTCTCTGGCTGGCCTGGGATCAAACTCTAGTGCTGCAGTGGCTGGTGATATAGCTGTATAGCGCTGTCTATAACCCCTGTGCCACTAGGGAGTCCCCTGCTACAGCTTTTGAATAGAGAGAACATATCAGAGAAATATTTTGGGAGGCATCATCTGCAAAGGTATTGAGCTGACAGAGGCCCTGAGAATAGAGACCCAGTTAGTATTAGAAAGGTCTGACATGTGCTATGCAAACAATGGTTCTCAACTGCCCGTTCATTAGTTTACTCAACAAAATTTAATGAGTGACTGCCAGGGTCAGGCACTATGCTAGGTAAACTTACAGAGCCTCACAATCTAATGAATGAAGCAAGTGTCAATCTACAAGCAAATCCAAATTTATGACATGGATAAATGTTTTGAAGGAACTCTGGATTTGTTTTCTTCTTTAAAAAATTTTGTCTTTCTAATTTTTTTTAAATCAAGGTAAAATTCACATACAACAATATATACATATCTTAAATATATAATTTCATGTACATGTGTAATAGTTACTCCTGTCTGGATATATAACACTTCATCATCTCAAGAAGCGCCCTCATGCCCCCTTCTATTCATCCCTTACCTCCCCCAACAGGCAACCATGGTTCTGATTTCTAGCATCAAGATTGCTTTTTTTATTCTCAAATTTCATATAAGTTAAATTTAAATTTCATATAAATTTGCTCAACAAATTGATTTTGAAATTTATCCACTTATACATTTAAAAAAATTATATTTCATTGTTTGAACAATGTCTTTGTCTTTTTTTCTGTTGGTAGACACTGAACTATTTCTAGGTTGGGCCAATGGATGAATAAAACTGTTGTGAACATTCATGTGTGAGCATTTTGTGGACACATGTTTTCATTTCTATTGGGTAAATATCTAGGAGTGGAATTGCTGGGTCATGGGGGGAGAAATGTATTTAATTTTATAAGAATTGTAGTTGGCCTCCCTGGTGGCACAAGGGGTTGAGTCTCAGCACTATGAAGCTATCGGCAGCCACTGCAGCGCGAGTTCAATCCTGGTCAGGGAGCTGAGCCACATGGCGCAGCAGACCTCTCTTGTCTCCCTGCTGTTCCCTTCAGCAGTGTATTTCATTAGATCTGCCTGTTCTGCTCCCCACTCTGTCTCTGGTGAATTCTCTCACCCCCTGCACCTCTGGCCTACACCCTAGCTCTTGTATGCATAAATAAATAAATATTTAAAAAAAGAACTATAGATATTTTAAAAGTATGCAGATTCATGGTCCTCACTCCCAAGAGCTCTGCGTTAGTCTAAGATTCCTATGGTACACAGTAAGTAATTTCAAAAAGTCCACAGAACCTTTGGTCCAAATTATAGTGGTGATTGTAGAAAGGAAGTTATTTTGGCTTGGTTTTCTTCTCCACCATAAAAGCATATAAATGCAAACAATTGATTTTTTTGGTAAGCTGCAAAACAACTTTCTCTGAACATTTCCCCTTCTCTATTCACTAGCCCCAGTGATGAAATAGTCTTTCCTTTAATTTCTCTGGTGAAATGAAAGTTGTTTTTTTCTGTTCTTGCTTAAAGTGAAAGTTCAGGAGCTCTTTGGAACAGCACTTGGAATTGCTAAGATGGTAAACAAAAACCAGCCTGTAGGGTGAAAGAGAACTTGGGACTGAGACGCGGAGAAGGTGTATAGAGGCCCTGAGTGTGCTGGTTGGGTTTTCTCTGCAGCTTTTACTTTCTTTCCTTACTATTCTTCCACCTGGCAGCAAAAAATCATCAGCTGTGTTCTGGTTGCCGACAACTACATTGGACAGCTGCTTCTAAGCGGCCAGCACAGTGTCAGCCTGAGCGGCTGGCTGCGCATGGTGAGAGAACGGGACCCGGTTTTTAGGCAGAGAAACTGACACATGGAATAGGAAGGGAGTCACTTCATGGATTAGCGGCTGGCTGAGCTGGGACCAGGACACAGGTGGCCTGGCGTGCAGCCTGGTTGGCCACACTGGTGTCCACACAGCCTGGTTGACCCCAAACAAGCAACCCATTGAGCAATTTCACAAACAACAATGAATGATGGATGGTGGAATGAGAAGCAGGCACAAAGCAACTGCAGCCCCATCACTTCCTAGGCCCTGAATTTCCAGGCAAGCCTGTAAAGTGTGGTCACTTAAATGAGTTTGACCAGCAGCTTGACCCAGCTTTCAAATTTGCAAACTTTTTGTGGTCACTGCCAAAAGTCACAGTCTGCCTTGTCTGACGGTGAAGAATGCTTCTGAACTCCATGCCCAGTCCTAAGATGTCTGGGGTAGTAAAGCGAAGACTTGAAAGACACAGTTCACAAATGGGTATAAACTGTTTCTGGGAGGGTCTGGTGGAACAAGTCAGCGTTAGATTTTCAAAGCTCTTCATCAGTGGCTCTGCCTGCCTACATCCAGTTTAGTCAGCAAGGACCACAGTTCTGTTAGAATCAACTTACGTGACAAGGATCAGCCTATTCTCCTCAAATCTGCCACTGAACAGTTGCCAAAATGTGTGGCCTCCACATGCATGAAGCCCAGGCTAAACCATTCCACTTGCCAGCCTGTACTGTTGGTGCCAGCCCCCTGCAAGGCACTCTGACTAGCTCTGCCTTGGTATGGCTCTAGGCTCAGCCCTAAATCTTCCAACTCTACACCCAGGGTAGCCCCCAAGAGGGAGAACTGTCAAGGAAGTGTCCTATTTCAGGTGCCGATTTTCTAGTCTTGAGCTGTGTAATTCTGAACGCCTCTGTGCTACAACTGTGGCAATTAGAAAAGTGAGGACTTAGAAAGTAGTAAGGGGACAGAAAAGCAGACTGTGATATTTGTTTTTAAATGGTGCTATTGGGCACAATGCAGACGTTTTAAATATGCGGACCAAGCGCCCCGGTGTTAGGACTCTGAATTAAAATTTAGAACTTCTTCTGCAGACCACAGCAGAGGCTTAGTGCCATTTTGTGTTGGTGGTAAGAGGCATTTATGAAATGGCTCTTCTTTCTTAAAAACAGTCCCAGATAGCCGTCTCATGTTTATTTATTCCTTCAACGAATATGGAAGTTTTGCCGTGTGCCAGGCACAGCTTATTTTCTCATTATCACGGCTGATGGCAACTCACCATCAACTGCCTTATATCACAGTTTTACGTATTTTACTAAAGTGGAAGATCTTGGATGCCTGGAATGACGTCGTGTTCACTTTCGTGTTTCTAACAGTGCCCTGCACGCGGTGGGGACCGCTTATATCTGTTGGGTTGTGCTGTTAGGCTACTGAAAGGCACGGCCAAGACTAGGTTCTGTGCAAACTTTCGGGGTTGCTCTAAGTCTTGGGCTCGCGTGTCCACGGGGCAGGCTTGCGGCGCCAGTCCACGAATACCGTGTTCACAGCGGAGTGTGCGGGTCAGTGAGGGACGGAGGGCGCGTCCAGGGGGCGGGCCGGTCCCTCTCCCGGGGCAGCCCCCGGCCTGCCCGGGGCAACTAGAGTTTCTGCCTCCCGCCGAGGTCTCTTCACGCTCGGCCCCTCCCGCGAGCCGCCCCGCCCTCTGGCTTCTTCCCACACGGCCGGAGCCCACAGACTCTGCTCAGCCTCAAGCGTCCAGGCCGGGCCCTCCCGGTCTCGCGCCCCAGCTCTGGAGCCCGCGGCCCGCGCGCGGCCGCCGCCAACCGCCCGCGAGCGGCGCTCAGGGCGGGGCCGCGACGGGGCGGGGCGGGGCGGGGCGCCAGAGGCCCGGGGGCGGCCTGGGTGTCACCAGCAACCCGCTCCGGCCGGAAACTGGCGCTTGTTTCCGGCCGGGCGGCCGCGAGCCACCGACCCAGAACCGGCCGCCGGAGTCGAGCGGCCGCCGAGCGTGGAGCGGGCGGGAGCCGCCGGGGAGGCCAGTCCGGTCCGTCCCGCCCGGTCCAGCTCCCGGTCCCGCGCGGAGCAGCCGCGGCGGTCGCGGCCCCCAGCGCCGCCTCCGCCTCCGTCGTCGTCGGGGGAGGGGCCGGCCGGACCCGGGGGTCAAGCCGAGGAATGAGGAGAGGCGGCCGGGCCCCGCGCTGCGCCCCAGCCTAGGGCCTGGCCCGGGAGCCGCGAGGGTAACGGACCCCCGCCCCCCCGCCGCCCCGCGCACCCCCAGACTCCGGGCCTCTGCGCCCCGCCGTCCCCCCGCTGCGGCCCCCGCGGCCCCTCGCGGCGGGTCTGCCCTGACGCCCCCCCCGCCGCCCCCACCCCCTCACCTGCGGCCGCGGCCCCCGCCCCGCCCCCAGCGCGCCCCTCGGCCCCCCGCCCCCAGCTCCCCAGGCCCCCGGCCCGGCGCGCCCCCCGGCCCTCAGCGCGCCCCCCAGCCGCGCTGGCCACTTCGGACGGCCCCGCCCGGGCGGGAGACCTGGGGGAGGGTGGCGTGGGCCGGGGTGCCGAGGAGCGCGGGCTGCGCGCTGCCCGCGGGGTGAAGTTTAGCGTCTCCGCGTAGAAGGAGAAGGAGAGTGAGCTCGGGGGCCGCCGTCGAGGCCGAGGTGAGGCGCGTCCAGCCGGGGGCCGAGGAGGCGTGAGCGCGAGGCCGCGGGGAGGGAGATGGCGGCGGGGCGCTGGGTCGGGGGCAGGAGCTTGAACTTTAGAAAAAAGAAAAGTTGCCGTGAACGGATGGAAACTTCAGAGGCGATGAGTAAGCGGGGGCCGCGCGAGCGCAGTGCCTGGGTTAGCGGCGCGGCGCGCTCGCGGGGACGGGGGTTTGTTTACTGGGCCGGCGTATTTTTAGCCCGTCGGGCTCCCAGGACCAGCGCCGCGGGTCTCGCCTCCTCGCCCCCGCCTCCGCAGAGGCGGCCTGTCCGCGGGACCTAGGTGGCTCCTCTGAGCACAGGGCAGATGGAGAAATTGAGTCGAGAGAAGAGGATCGGTGCAATTTCATGTGCGAGATTGTCCCCGAGCTCTTCGGGGGAGTTTTCATGAATGGAAAGGCAGAAATTAGCAAGACTGACTCTCAGTTTTCTTATCTTGTTATAAGTATGCCCTGTAGAAAATCGTTAGCTGGAAATTTTTTCAAGCTTTGGCTTCTCATACTTGGGAGATCTTGGAAGAGGCTGCATCCCCTTTGTCTTTTAGAACCTGTTTCTTAGGTGGGAAAAGGATCAAGTGAAGAAAAGAGGTAGTGAGCGGTAAGGCTGTTTATTCCACGAAGAGAGCTAATCCCAAGTCTTTCAAAAGCATTTTTATGCTGTTTAACTTGAAAGACGTTAAGAAAATGTCCTTCCTAGTAAAAGAGATTGTATTCCTGATGGGATGGAGAAAACTGCAGGGACTTTTGCAGGGTGGCTAGGGAGAATTAGACTTGTGATTAAACATTTGCTGTGCATAATTTACCAATGAATCCATTATAAGCAAACAATTATGCTCATTGTCCTCATTGTTTTTCTGAGCAGTTCTCTTGAAGTCTAGTAACCATCCTGCTGTGTTAGACTATTGATATTTTGAAGGCTGAACAGAACTGTAAAATGAGTGAAATTGAAGTTGTTCCTCTGGAGGCTGACTACCAGCCTGTTCTAGTTTCCACTAGCTGCTCATCATGCGCACCGCCCAGAGTAAGTGGCCAGTTACTATGTACTTAGAGATTGCAAATGAATCCAAATGTTAGCTCATGCTAGAAATAATTGAGATGGTAAATATGTTGAAAAGATATTCCAAAACTAAAATAGATTATTTTTCGATTTTTTTCCATTTCAGATTATCAGCGCCTTTCTGCTGGTAATTATCCATTAGCATGAATAATTTAGAAATGAGCCAATATCTACTTGGACACTGTACACTCAAGCAGGAAAGAAAGATGGAAGACAGTCCCCCAATTTTTACTGATTTTGTTGTTGTTGCCTGATTCGACTTACCCATTTCATTTAATGCCAAAGACTTCGTGTATAAAAAAACCATGTAAACCGTTGCCAGATAAAGGGCTGTCTGCTGACTGTATAGTGCAGGCTGACCAGTGGTGGAAGCTGATAGTTGGACTTGGAGTTATGTTGCCAGCAACTTGGAAAATTTCCTGAAGCTTTATTTTCCTAATTATTTCTTTGGTGGAGGAGGGTAGGAGGGGATCCCTATTGAAAAAAAGGTTTAATTTGGAGGGCAAAAATCTTATCACAGCTCTTCCAGAGTCTGTTGTTTTGTGAGTTGATTGGTTTCAATATTAGTGCTATCTGGTAAATTCTGTTTGTATCTGTTTGTACTGAAATATGAGTTTGTATTGAACAACTTCCCGTAGCTGAACTATATACATTATTGGGAGAAAAGTTGGGAATTAAGGGGGCTGAATAAACCCAAGAATAAGTGTAGGGCACCCAGCACTATTCTCAGTTCTTAGAAAACTTTGGAATTTTGCAATTCAATATATGTAACTGCGTACGATGGGGTAACTTAATATTAAAAGTATATGTTCAAACTATTATGGGTGCACTGAGTGCCTCTTGTTTTAGAGCTCCTAATTGTCTCAAGCTTGCTAAGGATGCTGGCAGGGGACACTATATGGGAGCACCCCTTCTTTTTACCCCAAACGTTCTTCCCATCGAAGGATAAATCCTGAAAGAGTGCTTCGAAATGTGACTTTAGCAGTATCTTTGGGAACTTGGGGACTGTGGCATCTTCTCGACATCCCTTGATAAATGCAGATAATGAAAATCTGTGTAGCTGTGATCTAGATGCAGGGCAGTTTTGTCTTGAATGTCTGAATTCAGTTGCGTTTTTTTAAATATAGGGGAATTGATTTTTTTTTTTTTTTTAAAGTAAGAAATCCCTGCTGAGGGATGATTGAACACTCTTGTGGATAAAGCAGACTCCAGGCTCCAGTGACAGGCTTTGGGGGCCATATAAAAGATTCAGAGACAGGTGTCCTTGCCCTTGGGACAGGGGTGGGGTTGGAGAAAGGTGGTAAATAAATGACCAGGCTTATTATAAGCTTTGACATTTAGAAAGCAATATAAAAAGCCAACTTTGGTGTGCTAAAAATGGAGTATATACAGGCTAGAAAACTTGAAGTAACAGGGTAAGAATCAGTAAGATAAATTACTGGTTTCTAAGTAAAACTTGAAATGGACTTGGGAGACCGGATCAGAGGGATGGGCTGACCTTCGTTAAAATCTCAGTCTTTTTTGCTCTGTGACCTTGGACAGTTTACTTCTCCATACTAACCTATAAACTGGGAACATTTAAGCAAATGAAATAGTTATTCTATATTAGGAGTGTAAGAAAGATCTTCTGGGCAGAGAGTATAGAATGTGCAGTGTGCAGTGATGGTATGAATGACTAAGTTGTGTTTGTGGGGGGAATAAATGCGTGTGACTGGAGAGAATGTGGTTTGGTCAACTCCTGGGTAGAGCAGGCAAGAGGGTGGAGGGGACTCAGAGGCCAGACTCTGTTGGGTGTTGATAGAAGTGTCAATAGAGTCATTGTAGGTCCTTGAACAAAGGATGGATTTAATGAGGAGCCTGGAGCCCTCTGGTCCAGGAACTCAGGATGAGGAGTCAGGCAGGCACCAACACATTGCGATTCTCCTGCTTCTTTTCTGGACAGTCCTGGCCTAAGGAGTCAGTCAGGAGACAGGATTCCTTGTAGATGCTTTTGTGTCCACACACCTTACCCACTGTGTCGACCTCAGCTTGTGCCTATCTTGTGTTTTCTGCCCTGTGGGAGAGTCTCAGCGCTATCGCTGGATCCATCTAAAGAGCTAATGGTGAGGACAGTGTCCTCTTTCGGTTTCCTCTGCGTCGTGGGGAGCGCCTGGGTAGGTACTTAGGGACTTAGGAAGACAGTTCTTGGTTTGAAAGTGCATTATTTTTAAAACCAGATTAATTTTAGTGTTCAGGGGTCAAAAATGATGATGTTGAAATCAGTTTGTATTTCTAAACCTGTATTACCTGATAGTCTTGGGTTAAAGATTTTGCTTTAACAATCCATAAAAATGAATAACCCATTTGTGGAAACTAAGTGAGTATGTTGTAAAGACCAAGTTCTTCACGAGAATGGACTCCAGCTCCGCCTCAGCCTGCCTGGGAAAGATGGGGATTGTAGGTCATAGCCTGGTGGGTCTTCACTCACGGCATCTTGGCCATCTGGGGAATTCCTAGTGTGTCACGTTGTCTGAGATCTAAGCTTTTCCAAAGGATTTAGGCTTTGTAGAGGCTCTTCCAAATAGCAGCTCCACTAAAAAAAACCTGTCAGGTTTTTCCTCATGTTTGAAAATATGGCCTATTAAAATAAAAGGTAAGGGGAGAAGTATCCATATTTAACAAGTTGACAAAGCGGTCATCTCTCAGCCTTGCTCTTTCTGTTGACTTGCCCGCTTTCATCCCTGCCTACTCCCACCTTCTCATAATCACTACCAAAGTATGTGCTTGTGATGTCATGAACACAGGATTATTATTTATCTAGTATGTCAGGAGACTGTGGTATTTCTGAGCTGGAAATCAGAGGTAGAAAAGCTCAGAATCTTAATCTGTATAAATTTCATTGAGAATTATTTTCAACTGTCTTTTTAGGATTATGCCTTATTTTCAATTGTGTTTTTTAGGATTATGCCCTTTATTTCCTCTAAGATATAGTTTTGGGACCTCTTGTCAGTTTAGTCTCTGTTAGGTACTGTTGGAAGATTAGGGAAAATGGTAATTCTGTGCCCTTGAAGAATTTACAGTCCAGTTGGGAATAAGGGGGATAGGAAGGAAGGAATACCTTTTGAGCCAGACAATTAAAATTGTAAAATGTAAAAGTATATTATCAGTTGCATAATGTAGACCTCATCCTGGAGGTATTTCAGAAGAAGAGCACTCAGGTAGAATGAATGATGACACAGAGGAATGGAGCTTATCCCAGATCTTAAATAAAATGGTTTCAGAAATAAGGGATAAGCAGATAGCAAAAAGAAAAAAAAAAAAAAAGAAGAAGAAGAAAAAAGGCCTCTCATTTTGGAGTTGATAGGGGTCACGCAAGGCCTGGAAGCAGTCCTGTTCTTGGGATGTCCTTGGCAGTGGCGAGGCTGACCCCAGCAGCAGTGAGTAGTAACTGTTACAGGGAGCGGAGGAGGGCGGGCAGGTCACTTTGGAGTGCTGCTTGTAAGGGGTCTTAAGAGCCAGGTTTATAGGCTGAGGTTTTAAATGATAAAAAGTAGTGAACCACTGAGGATTTTTTATTAGGACAGTGCTGTGATGATAGTAGGAAACAGGTTGGCTTAGAGGGAAGGGAGATTGACACCTGGATGTGTGAGGTGGTGAGGCCTGAACTGGAGCTGTGGAGAGTGGGATAAGGAGAGGAAAGAGGGGAAGAGACTGTGAAGGAAATCTTGGAGGATGGGACATGGAAGATAAGGAGAGTGAGTGATCAGTGAAGTGTGACTCTAACATTTTAAAGCTGGGCTTCCGAGACATTTGACTAAGACAAGATGTTAGGAAAGTTTCATAGCTTTTTAAGGGGAATGTGATGAATTCAGTTTTAGATGTACTGGGTTTCTAGTGGCAGAGAACATCCTAGTGAAAGCTGCTTCAGTTAAAGATGTGCCTCAAGGTGGTGTAGGGGTCCGGAGCTCATGGGCTTGGAAGTGTAGTTTTGCAGTGAATCCGCATAGATGTGGTAGCCTCTGTGGCCCAGAGGATGAATGAGCTCTCTGAGGACCAGGGTGTGGGGCAGGAGCAGAAGGCCAGATAGTGGTTCTGATAAACACTAACTGTTCTCCAGTCCTTCAGGCCTTCTTGGTCGGGTTCTTTCTCCTTTCCTCATGTCTATACCTGTTTTCTGTTCCTCTGCTCCTGCGCCTTACTCCAGCAAATGTTCCTTGAATGTCCTTACCTTGTAAGCACTGTCTGAGGCACTGAGGAAATAGATGAGTCAGATGAGGTCTCTGCCTACAAGGAGCTTGTGGGTCTGGTGGGACAGACAGGTCAATCTACCTGGAATGAAGAGGGAGAGAGACACTGCAGCAGAGGCATGGGAGGGGGGGTGGGTGGGAGGGGGGAGTGAGGGCCTAAAAGTCAATTCTGCTTTGGAAATGCAGAGGTTGGAAAGTGCCTCTCGGAGGAGATGACATTTGAGCTCAGTCTTGAAAGATGAGTTCAGGATACACCCTACAGATGACAGCGAAAAGTGCACTCCAGGCTGAGGAAACAGCATGAACCAAAGCTTAAAGGAACTAAACAACCAGACTTCTTCAGGTAACTTTGAAGTAATCATCACAGGTGGAGGGGGTTGGAGGGCAGGGGTGAAGCCAGAGGAGCATGTAAGGCTGATCAGGGTCAGCTTTGTTTGTGCTGCAGTAAATGGTGAGCTGTGTAGGGGTTTGAGGGCATTGGACAATAAGGTAAATCTCATATTCTAGAAAGATTATTTTGTTGATGGTGTATAGAATGGATTGGAAAGGTACAAAGTATAGGGCTTCTTAAAATAATTTGATCTTGCTTAACAGTAATACGTTTGTTCTGAGGGGTCGCGTTTGAGTAGCATCCTGGAATCGGAACTAGAGGGATCATTAGGCTTTCTTAGTCCTCCTCATTCATTTTCAAATGGTCCTGAGATTTGCTCAGCATCACAAAAGTAGTTTAGTGATAATGTGTTCTGGAATTCAGTCTTCAGTGGCTGATATGTTATAGGTGATTAATAAATGTTAGTTCATCTCTCTAATTTCCTTGCAAGTTTCATTTTAGTATTTGGTCCATTCTGTCACTTTGTCTTGTGCTAGAAGACAGAGGGACTCCTGTCCTTTCCATTCCACTGTCCTGTTAGCAGTCTGGAACGAACAGTGGCTTTTCCCCAGGTCCGTCTGAGGGACTGCTGCCTGACAGTGCCTTGGGGAGCAGAGACTTTTGACCTGGGTCAGTTGGGTGCCCTGGAGTGGAGTGAATAAGATGTTAGGATTCTTCAGCTGTAATGATTCAGATGTAGAAGAATGTCAAGGTATTTGTTTTATTGAGTATTAAGATGTGTTTATCTCTCCTGCTAACTTCCAGTTGTTTTCTTTTAAACTTAGTTTTCAGTTGTACCAGTGAAACTTTCATTAAAAGAAACAGTTTGTGATAAATTGGGCACAGGCAAAAAGTATATTTATCAAAATACAAGATTTCCCATTTACTTTGATTCTAAATATTTTTTCCCTTTGTTTTAAATTTCCATAGATTGGATTTTTATGAAGGGACATTATTAGGGTTTGAAGTGCTGACTGAGGGTTTGGATTTTGTGTTTTAAGCCATTTTTGCGGGGGAAGAGCAGAGCAGGATGGAGCACATCTTAGAGTCCATGGATGCCCCTGAGGAGAGCTGGGACACAGGAAGGGTGAGGAAGGAAGCCACCCTCAGCCTTAACTCAGTTGCATTCTTTCACTGGGCCCTGTCAACATCTTCTCTAGAGAAGGGCCTTGGTTTGGAAACTGTCCACTTTAGCGGAGCTGCCAATTCTTAATTCTTTCTCAAGTGGGCAAGGGTACATTTTGTTTTTGTTTGTGAGTGTTTGGGGGAGGGGAGAGGAGAAAGGAGGCACAGAACAGCCACTCACAGAGAGTCTTTATCTGAATTCCTATGGAACTGGAGGTTTCCTTGGCTTTGTTTTGGGGGAGATGACTTGGTTACACCGGCATTTATGTTATGTGGGAAGGTGCTGCTCACGCCCCTCGTATCTGATGGCAGAGGGCCGTAAAAGCTTCCTTCTTGTTGGTGTGTGTCAGCCCCCACCCCGCCCTCTTCCCAGGGCCTGGCTCAGCTGTGCAGCAGGGAGGGTCTGAAGGTTGTCTTCAGTTTGAACTAATTGAGTGTTCCCCATAAGCTTAGGAGAACCTCTCTGCTCTTGACAGCCTTTTTGCATGAAGGACTTCCAATCACCCTGCCCTGTCTTAGTTGAAAATTTTTGAATAATGAAATATTTTAAATAAAAAAAATTTTAAAAAAAGCCCTAACTCAGCTTTAAGCGCACAACACAGCTTTTCAGTGGATGCCAATATTTTGTCATGTTTGTTCTAGATCTCATGCTCTCTTTTAGATATAAAATTGTTAGACATAGCTGAAGCCTTGCCCTGCATCATTTCTCCCATTTTCTGGGGAAATGACTACTGGACTGACTTGGTACGTAGCATTCTATTTCATGTCCAGTGTTTTTTTTTCAAAGATTTATTTATGTATACAAGAGCTGGGGCACAGGCCAGAGATGCGGGGGGTGAGAGGATTCACCAGAGACAGAGTGGGGAGCAGAACAGGCAGACTGACTGAAATACACTGCTGAGGGGAGCAGCAGGCGCTGAGGGGAGCAGCGGGCGAGACAGGAGAGGTCTGCTGCGCCATGTGGATTGTTCCCTGGCAGGCTAGGGGATCGAACTCGTGCTGCAGAGGCTGCAGACAGCTTTATAGGTTGTGTCTTAACCCTTTGCGCCATCAGGGAGGCCCCTCTAGTGCTTTTTTATTTTTACGTATTCTGTAGACATAGAATGTAATTTTGTCTTGAGAGCTTTCATGAAGAGAACCATACTGTATGTATTCTTTTGCAACTTTCCCTCTAGCTTTCAGCTGTGTCTCTAGTCCATTTAATCATCTGAGCCTTTCTCCTCATTTACCCTGTTAAAAAAATCCTACCCATCAAGAAACCATGTCTCCCATGAAAACTTTCCTAATTTTAATTTTGCCCCTCAATAGAATCTAACCTTTCCTGCTTCCAGGCTTTCATCCTTGGTACCCGCCTGATGGTAGTTTTATATTCTGGTATTTTAGTTTATTTGTGCCTCTTCGACTACACTGTAATAAGCTCCTTAAAAGCAAATAAGTAGTTTCTTATCTTGGTCCCCTTGTGGGGCTTGCCACGGCCATGTATAGATAATCACTAGTAATCACTCGTGGCAAAATGGTTAGATTCATGAATAAAAATGAAGATAGTTAGTTGAGTTTTGAGCATTATAATGGCTCCATGAGAAACAGTCAGCACTGGAAACTATATAAAAATACACATAATTGGTGAGTGCAGTCAAGACTGACTTCCTGCAGGAGATGAGAGCAAACACTCTCAGAGAAACAAAATGGGAATTGATTGGTGATATCATCCCAGTGAGGAAACTCCTGGGATTGATTCTGATGGCCGGGAGGCAGTGTGCTGCTGTGGCCAGACTCACTTCCCTCGCTATCAAATTCTGCTGCTGTCATCAAGGTCTTGACACCTTCACTGGAACTGGGATGTGGTGTTGAGAAAAAGCGGCCTTTACCTGCCGAGAACCAGGAATTCTTAGGCCCCTAAAGAGTGAAGCCTAATACACATTTGTTCACATACTTTTAATGGCACCATCCTGTTTTATTGATGAGACCAGACTGTATTTCAGCAGAATATTTAGCAGCTTTTAATTCTGGAATGTAAGGTCCCAGTATAATGTCATTTTGGTCTCACAGAAGCTCTTCCCTCCCCCACCACAAAGAAATTAAATATTAAATTGAACTATATGAAATTGCCATTTTGTTGCAGTCAAATATCAGCAATTTCTTATGGCTAGCCATGGGTCTTGATTTCCTCTTTGGGTTCTGAACATTATTGTGATCCGTTTGAAAATGGCTAATCCCAAGTCTATTTATCATTCTAAAGTGCGTATCTGATCTTTCATTCGCAGCCAGTTTCCTTTTAGTTACCTTTAAGTCAAATTTTGATAAAATGTCTTATTTCTCAGCACATGTTGAGTGTATTTGGGGAGGTTGCAGGGAATGTGTGAGGGTATAAGTCGGAGTGACTGGGCTCTGGGGATAAAGGCTGAGAGGAAACCTTTTTTTTTTTTTTTTAATAGAGGCATGTTTTATTTATTTGTTTGTTTGTTTGTTTGTTTTGTTTATACATGCACTGGGTACAGTCAGAAGCGTGGGAGGGTGAGAGAATTCACCAGAGCCAGAGCGTGGGGCAGAGCAGGCAGAAGGACCGAAGTACACTGCTGAGGGGAGCAGCGGGCGGCAGGAGAGGTCTGCGCGCCATGTGGGACCCTCCTCCGGTGGCAGGGGAGCAGCCGGGGATCAAACCAGAGCCGCAGAGTCTGCGGGCAGCTTCGCAACCCAGTGCTCAACCGCTGCGCCACCGGGGAGGCCCCTGAGAGGAAACCTTTTGCTGTCATTAGTTGTATTTGAGAGTGGGCTTTCATAAACTTACAGTTCCTTTGAGTAAATGGCTCCCCCCACCCTTTCCTGCCACCCCCATGACTCCCCCCACCCTTTCCTGCCACCCCATGACTCCTCTCTAGTTATGATATGAAGAGAAAATTGCTTGTGGCCTTTGATTTTGTTTGGAGACTCAGTAGGGAAGAAGAGCAAGAGTCCTAGTTCCTGGCACACTCTTACCTTGCCGTTCCCTAAACAGTCTTGGGGTGAGGGGAAGTGGGGCTGCAGCAGTCCGGGAAAGAGCAAGTAAGGAGGGTAGATAGCAGGAGCTAGCAGGTGTTATAGAATAACAGGCTTGAGGAACAGGGATGGAGAAAATGGAGTTGGGTATAAACATTTAAAGAAGCCCTGTTTCCTTTCATCCTTCAAAACCTGGCTTAGAATTTTTTATAAACCTCGTATCTCAGCTGTCTTAAAGTCTTACCCAGGCTGTATACCTGCTTGGAAAACATCACATGTAGGATTCAACTTCGAAAATACTGGTTTTGTGCTCTAAAATAGTTCTTTGAAAAGTCAGGGTCATTTAAAATGAGTTGGTGTATGACTGCCTTTTGAATTATTGATAACTGACATCAAAGGAAAAGAAAAAGAGAATTCCTCAGAGACTTCAGTATCAGTAAGTCGCGATAGTTCCGTGAAGAGAGTCCCACGTGAAGAACTGAGTTAAGACAATGGGAAGATAGGGCCTCCCTGGTGGCACAACGGTTGAGCGCTGGGTTGCGAAGCTGCCCGCAGCCTCTGCAGCAGTGGTTTGATCCCCGGCTGCTCCCCAGCCACCGGAGGAGGGTCCCACATGGCGCTCAGACCTCTCCTGCCGCCGGCTGCTCCCCTCAGCAGTGTACTTCGGTCCTTCTGCCTGCTCTGCTCCTGGCTCTGCCTCTGGTGAATTCTCTCACCCTCCCACGCTTCTGACTATACCCAGTGCTTGTATGTATAAATAAATAAATAAATCTTTAAAAAAAAAAAAAAAAAAAAGACAATGGGAAGATGTCATTCCACTAGCCGAAAATTTTAGACAGCAAGTTCTCCTCTGTTGTAATATTTTACTTGCTATTATAAGTTACTTTGTGAGCTTTTGTTTTCTTTGAGTTGGGAACGCAACTTGGCTGAGTGTTGGCTATTCATTTTCTGAAATTTTTAAATTAGTATTAGGGGCAAGATTATCCGACGACGTGCAGAATCCTTGGTCCCTGGTGTTTACTGACCAGTGATAGAGCCTTTTACACACCATCTCCAAATTCTCAAAATAGAATTTGAGAGTTAGGCTTAAGATTTGCTGCATCCCAGCTTCTTCAGTGGCCTAAAATAAATCCTAGCTATTTGGTACAAGGTGACCTCTCATCTTAATGACATTAAATTCCGTCTCTTTCACATTATCTTTGTCATTTTTAGTAACATACATTCCAGTTCGTTATGGAAATTAAGATTAAAGAAACTGTCGATGTTAATTCCCTTTGATGTTGGCTGCCTGGTTGAGACTGTAAATTACTTTCTACCAAACACCTACTGTGTACTGGAATTTGAACAAGATGCTCTTAAGGAGATGCCAAGGAAGTGTCACTCAGTAAATAAATAGTAGGAGAAATGCCCTTTGGGAATTTACAGTCGGGGTTAAACAGGGCACGGTAATGTACATCCACAATCTGTAAAGAAACGTGAGAAACATAGGCAGGCTGTGTGGCAGTAGGCGTGCTGCCTGCTCGGCCACCTTCTACCACCTTCATCGGGAAAAGGCATTAATGAGGTGTCGTCAGTTTCCAGGTGAGAAAAATGAGGCCCAGAAAAATGAAGCTGCGTGTCCGAGGCGATCGTTACCGTCAGCAACTGTTCACTGGCTCTCTGCTGTCTGAAAAGTCAGGCCTCAGCCATAGGAAGAGTCAGAGGCCTCAAGAGCTTGATTTGTGGTAAAGACTGAGTATTTGCGTAAAAAGTAGCATAGTCATAAGTACAAATGTTCAGTGAGGAGAATAGAGTTGTTTAGAACTTTAGAGGGAGTAGGTGGGGAAAAAAGTTGACCCTTATGCTCCTCTAGGCCTTAGAGAAGAGAGAAGACGAGCTGCTTAAGGAGGGGAAACTTCGGAGACAGATTTTGAGCTCAACCCCCGTTGTTTTAGGGACTGAACAAGCAGGCATGGAGCGTAAGGAGATAAAGTCGTGGAGTTAGAGAAATCGGAGAGGCTTTAAATCGCTGGAAAATTGACTCAGCTGTGTGGTGTAAACTAGAGGCTGAGACCAGTTAGAAAACTTAGAATAGTCCCGGGAAAGGAGTCCTTAAAGAAATGTTGGTAATGGAGAACGGAGAGAGTGAGTCGGGTAATTTGAAGATAAATATCAATAAATAGAATTTGGTTGCTGCTTCTGTGGGAAGAGAATAGAAGAGCGCCCATTTTTTCAGTCTGGGTGTAGCGGTAGCGGACTGGGTTTGACTGGTTTCTAATACATTTACACCTAAGGGCTGTCCTATTGGGAACTTTTAACAAGCACTGAGTGTAGCCCAGCATTCTCAGGTAATCCGAATCCAGGGCGTTTTTCAGGTGCCTGGTATGTTTGCATGCCTCGTTGCTAGCGAGCACGCTAGGTGTGCAGCTCTTCTGAGCAGTGCTCGGGGCCTGTGGCTATATCACATTGCTTCAGCGGAGGTGGGTCAAGTGGTTAAAAACCTAGAGCAGAGGTCTGGGAAATGGGAAGTCGTAGACCACATTATGGTGAGGTTTAACCGCAAGATGTTTCAGTTCTGCATAGGTTTTCCTTCTATTTAGACACTAAATGTGTACACTTCTGTCTATCAGGCTCATAATGCAGCAGTGACCTGGGTTTCTTAGAACTACCTCTTCTGAGATTCAATTCTTCACTGTCAAAGAAAGAGATTCCATTAGGTTTTGGATTTAAATGCATCTTCTCTCTGACCCCCGATTTTGAGGCTGAAAATATCCCCCTCCACTTCCCCCCATGTACATGGGCTGCTTTGGTTACAAGCTGTAGGTAAAGTAGTCTCAAAGCTCCCATTCGTCTTTGGAGTAAAGAGAAGAGGAATGTTTTTGACCCAAATCTTTCAAGCTTATTTACCTAGTCAGCAGTTAGGAACAAATTACTTACATAGATCTTATTACTTGAAAAGAATACTAAATACTATGAATCGATAGAATATTCTTGCTAATGGAATGTTTTAGAGACTTGAATAGCCTTCTAAAAAACTTTTTATTTGGTTTTAAAATACGCATTCAGGTATATGTAAGTTGTGAATCATTCTCACTCCTGTTTCTTTATTTTTCCTTTTCTGTTAGCTTTTCTTTTCTGCCAAGCTTTGATCTGTCTTGTAACAGGTACCTGAAGACTCAAAATAGCATTTTCTGGATCAACTAACATTTAGTGTGTATCTGCTATAAGGGTCTGGCACTGTTATGTAATTTTGTATGCCAAGATTAAATATTCCTGGATTTTCAGACTAGTTTCTTTGTAGCAAACATTTTACAGTGTTTGGCTTTTACAGTACTTACCCGTTGTAATCTTTGCCATGATTCTTCTGCTATAACTTCTGACCTGACTGGAGAGTAAAGGGAAGAAAACTTTGTTGTTTGATAGTGAGATCCTGTCCTGAGTTATACTAAGCACTTTATATATCACCTCACTTAATACTTCAAACAGTTTCATAAGATAGATATTCTTATACCTATTTATAGATGAATTCATTTAAGATATTTAGGCACTGTTTAAGGTGCTAAGGATATCACAAAAAATGCCATATGAGTTTCCTGCTAAGGCAGAGAGAAGTTAAGCAACTTGCCAAAATCACACAGCATGAAAGTGACAGAGCTGGGATTTAGATCTGATGGATTCCCAAGGAATTATCTGTAACCATGATTATGTTACCATTTAAATATATGGCTTGTTCAGTGTAGTTGCATAGATCACGTTTTTAAAGTAGATAGAACTTCCAGTATTTCTTTGTTAAAATGGTTCTTGATGAATTTAAGTAAGAAAACGGTCTCGGTGCTGAAAAGCAGACCTGCCCACCCCCGCCCCACCCACTCACACCTGGGTTTAAACTGGACAGTGTGACCTGCTTTGGCATTTGGATGTGTTTGTGCTTTGAGGAATGGGAGAGTTTTGTTTGTTTCTTTGGCGTCCTGAATGTTCCTTGCCCGCTTGCAAGCTCTCTCTTGTAGCACAGTGGTGAGTGATGTGGTGTTAATATTGCAGTGTGGGTTGTGCCAGTTGGAATATTTTTTTCTTATTCTTCAAGTTCTGTGTGATGAGTTTGTGAGTGGGGACTTTTGGGTCAAACTTACCTTCTGCATTTTATTCAAGTGGATAAGACTTCTCTAGTTAGAGAACTAGAAAATTGTATTGTTAGGAAGACTATTAAAATCTTAGCTGAAAGTTTTATTAACATTCTAGTTTTACTCCTTAACTAATGTGATTGAGAGAGTATTTGTTTTAGATTATGTCCTGTATCTGGTATGAGTGGTGTTTATTCTAGAGTTAGGATCTTAAAAACAGGCACAAGGGGCTTTTGTGAGCATTACCTAGTAGAAAACATTTAAGTGCTTAAGTCTGAGAGTAAGTAGTTGAATTCCAGTAGGAATTGGGTTTTGATTAATTATGTGGGATCAAATTTGCAAGTGTTAGAATTTGGGAATCTAGGAGTGTTTGGACATAGCTCTTGAGGTTAATGAGATGATTTATATGGCTGTGTCTAACCCAGGGCTTCATACTTGATAGGTACATTAGGAATGTTAGTTAAACCTTCAAACAGTGTTTCAGTGCTGAGTGTTTGTTGTCAGTTTGTCTTTAGAGCCCAGCTTCCGCAAGATCAAGATTATTAAGTACTCCATCTTTAGGAAAATATTTATTCTTTAATTGTGGGTAATGCATTTGTGGGAAAGGCATTAAGCAACAAAGATTTACAATATCAGATTCTTCTTGAGACTATAATCTTGACATTTACAAATTGAATCATTTAGGGCTAGCATTTAAGGGCATGATTTAAGGGGTACTTTGTGATTTGCTTTGCTAGAGTCAATCCTATGCTTTTGATAGAAATACCTTCTTGACCCTTTGGTAGAATTGAAAATGCTCACTTTTCAATTCCAGTTAAAACTGGGTTTGAGTTTGGGTGTTTGAGATAGTTTCCTTTTATCTCTTTCCCACTTTTCCCCAGTAAATGAGATAATACAGTGAAAGGATTTTGTGAACTACAAAGCTAGCAGCTACTATCACTACCCCACTGCCTACAGTGTTAAAAATGTTCATGGGATAGGATTCACTCTTAAAAAGCATTTTTTTCCTGTATTAGTTTCAAGGAATGAAACTCAGAGGATGATGGGGTATTTGCTAGATGACTTGTTTACTAATTGGTACCTTTTGCACTTTCTGTGGAAGGAAAAAGGAAGAGCAGAGACCTGTCACCCTGAAAAGTTGAACTGGTGCTGTGTGGCCATGAAGGGCTCTCTATACTCCTTGACGTAGGCCTGTGCTGGCCAGGAAGTTTCTCAGGGTTGTGCTGTGTTTAACCTTACAGGTTTCTAGTACATTCTGCTGGGATCATCTGTCTGCATAGAAAACAACTCATCTCTGTTTGTTGGTAAGATTAATAATGTTCCTATAGTATGGATCTTATGATAAAAAAATTTATCAGTCCAGGACACAATCTGCCTGACCACCCAGACAGTAAGATTAAGTGAACAGTGCTTGTACCCAAACTGCTTGGCTAGGGTTGCTTCAGAAGCCTTGACAGTTGGCTTCTGATCATTGGCATTCTTGGAGAAGAGCGCGTGATTTTAATAATCCAAAAGAGCAAGTTTAATACATTTTGAAAAATGTCCTCTTCATTTTCTTTCTCTGGTGTCTGGCACTTAGTAAATCCTTGTTGAATAAAGGAAGTTAGCTGATAGATACCTTGGCGTTTTCTCTGGAATCAGTCCACTAGGTGAACTTCCAGAAAGCAGGGATAATGGTTTATTGGTTTAGGCGTGTCCTCACTTTGCATGTTGCCCTCACAGAGGGGCTCCTTATGCATGCTTGTTGAGTAAGAGATTCTGGAGGTTAAGGTTTTCTTAGGAGAGAATTGCAGTGACTGGGGTGCTACTGAGCTGGTGGTGACTCTCCCCAAGAGGAAGAATGTAGTTTTCCTGTAAATGAGCCTGAGTAAACGTGTGAGGAGAGTTACCGCTTTGCTGCTCCCAGAGGTTTCACATTTTTGGATATTGATAATATGTTAAAAGTTCGTGCCTTAGCTTTTTCTCTGTTTGTTTTTTTGTTTTTTTTTTAAACATTTATTTATTCATACAAGCACTGGGTACAGTCAGAAGTGCGGGAGGGTGAGAGAATTCACCAGAGCCAGAGCGGGGCGGGCAGAACAGGCAAAACAGGCAGACTGACAAAATACACTGCTGAGGGGAGCAGCGGGCACGGCAGGAGAGGTCTGTCTCGCCATGTGGGACCCTCGCCGGTGGCCGGGGATCGAACCACCGGCCGGGGATCGAACCGGCGCTGCAGAGGCTGCGGGCAGCTTTGCAGTCCAGCACTCAACTGCTGCGCCACCAGGGGAGGCCCCTCTCTCAGTTTTTGTTTTATACTTTAGTCTGTTCAAATTTAGTTACTGCTGTTTGATTACTTAATAATGACTGAGAAAGTATATGATAGCTTCAAAGTATCAACAGAAAAGAAAAAGTCTGTCCCTGTGTCACATAATTTTACGCTATCCTCTTGCTAAAAACTTGAGTACTGAGGGATATAGTATTAAAAGAAGATTGTCAAATCCAGTATGTCTTTAATGGTGACGGGCAAAATGAAAATGATGACTTGATTTGCGCTGCCTTCGTGATTTTCTTTGTAGATGATTCCCCTTCCTAATATGCTTTGCTCTAAGTAATTACGTTCCTTAGGTACATCTCTTTTTCTTTTGTGCACACCTTGCAAAAATAAGAAGTAATTGGGTGGCAGGAGGAAAGATTTTTGTAGGTAAATCCACAAAGAGGATCACATGGAGAACTGCAAGTTACTGATAGATGTGAGGTCAAGTAAAGACCACTGGATGGTGTCAACAGATTTTCGTTCTGTATCTCCAGTTAGCTCTGTGGCTCTAGGCAAGTCACTTAACCTCACTCACCTGATTCTCAGTGTCCTCGTCTGTGACTTGAGGGTACAGAGTGAAGTGATAGCTGATATCCTAGTTTTAAAGTCCGTAATTCTAAAAGTGCTAAACAAAGAAAATAGACTGGCTTTCTGTATCTTACCACCAGACTTGTTCCACGTAAGACCCACGTGTGAAGTGTTAATTATTTAAATAAATAGAAATGGTATAGTCTATAATCCCAGGTAGACTGGATTTGTCAGACTGCATTATATGCCCATAACTAATTTTATGTGTGTAAATATAAAAGGCTTGGTTGCTTTTATTTATTTATTTATTTTTTATAGAGGCATGCTTTATTTATTTAATTAATTTATTTATTTTGTTTGTTTATACATGCACTGGGTACAGTCAGAAGTGCGGGAGGGTGAGAGAATTCACCAGATCCAGAGCGGGGAGCAGAGCAGGCAGAAGGACCGAAGTACACTGCTGAGGGGAGCAGCGGGCGGCAGGAGAGGTCTGCGCGCCATGTGGAGCCCTCCTCCGGTGGCCTGGGAGCAGCCGGGGATCGAACCGGCGCCGCGGAGGCTGCGGGCAGCTTCGCAACCCAGCGCTCAACCGCTGCGCCACCGGGGAGGCCCCCTTGGTTGCTTTTAAAAGAAAATTTACTACCACAAAAGGCACAACCTATACAAATAAAAGAACTAAGTAATGCTCAGCATCTCCTGGGCTGGAGTTTCTGTTTCTTAACTCCAACCTGGAAATAGGAATGTGTGTGTTGCTGGGGTTGGTGTGGGTGGAGAGGATGGTGGTGGCCAAGTTTGTGAACAAACTTGGATAGTATTTTTAAGTGCAAAATACTGAGTTTGTTAGGTTGTGGATTTTCAATGACTAGACTGATTTGATTTCTCTGAAAATCCCTGTAGGACTGAGGGTTCCCAATTTTGGTATTCAGATTCAGAATACCAAGTCCTAGCATCTTTTCAACAGGTATGTGTTTTCCATTGGAAAAGAGATAAAAAAGAGATAAAGAGTATTTAATGTTTAAGCTATTAAAACAAAAAGTTACAGCAAAAGAGTTATCAGACAAATATATTTGTTCCTCTAGGCTTTGATTATATATATCTAGGGGGTGAATGATGACATTTGAGACCAGTAAATAATTCACAAGTCTGTTTTAGGTATCGATTAGCTCTCATTTATCCACACACATGGACTTTTTTTTTTTTTAATAGAGGCATGTTTTATTTATTTGTTTGTTTGTTTGTTTTGTTTATACATGCACTGGGTACAGTCAGAAGTGCGGGAGGGTGAGAGAATTCACCAGAGCCAGAGCAGGGAGCAGAGCAGGCAGAAGGACCGAAGTACACTGCTGAGGGGAGCAGCGGGCGGCAGGAGAGGTCCGCGACCTCCTCCGGTGGCCGGGGAGCAGCCGGGGATCGAACCGGCGCCGCAGAGGCCATGGGCAGTTTCGCAACCCAGCGCTCAACCGCTGCGCCACCGGGGAGACCCACATGGACTTTTGAGGACAATTTAGAACTACAAATATTTGTTAGTCTCTGTGTGTCAACAATGTGTTAGATAGTTTAGGATTTTTAAAAGTATAAAAGAAAGGTATCAACTTAAAGGATCTTAATTCTTCTATGTGAAATGTATCTTGTCCTCCAAGATACATTGATGAACTCTTCTTACACACACTAATGACTCAGTTTGAGACATTTCCTTAACCCATGCAGGTAGACTGGTTGCACCTTACCACCTTTTCCTATTCCACTGGGCATCCTACCGTGTAGATTTCTCCCACCAGACTGAGTTCCCTGAGAGTAGGACCATGGCTTCTTTCTTTCATTTGTATCCTCAGGCCCTTTATATGGCACCTGGTACCTTCGTACATGGTGGACCCAACTTGGTAAACTTTCAATGAATGACTGATAGATTGGAGCCATAAGACATGAGTGTCAGGCCATCCATGAGCAAGTGCCAGTGAATGTGTCACATGATGTATCTGCAGGAATTCAAGTGAGGTTTAGATGTAACCAGGAAAGATGGACCTAGAGAACAGGAAGATGGAGAATCTAACAAATAATAATGGAAACACAAAGTATCTTTCCTTGAACTCAATTACTTAATTTTATCAAAGGCACATGTCTTTTTCAAATTGTTTGAGACTTTTAAGAAAATTAGTAGGGGGCCTCCCTGGTGGTGCAAGGGGTTAAGACGCAGCACTATGAAGCTATCCGCAGCCACTGCATCATGAGTTTGATCCCCAGCCAGGGAGCTACCCACATGGCGCAGCAGACCTCTCCTGACTCACCTGCTGTTATTTCAGTACATCTGCCTGTTGTGCTCCCCACTCTGTCCCTGGTGAATCCTCTCACCTCATCATCTCTGGCCTGCACCCCAGCTCTTGTATGCATAAATAAAATAAATCTTAAAAGGAAAATTAGTAGTTATATGCTGGAGGAAGTTAATTTATCAGAAGAAATTTTCAGTGTGTCCCATGTTTTCCTATGGAGAACTATTTGCAGACAGTACAGTTATTGAAAAATTTTCGCCATCTGCTTTTTCTTCCCTTGAATGGAAGCTCTATAATTGACTGTGAAGTGACCTGTAAGGGAGAAAAAGTTGTTAGCAACTAAACGGTTGAGGGTTGGTTCTAGAAAAGTAATGTGTGTGCTGTTGGACAGCCTCTTCCGATTTATAGTATGTTTTTTTCTCTCATGTCAGAAGTTTAGTAATCAGATTCTTTAACGGCTCAAGTAGAACTTTTGTTTTCATACACTACTCATCTAAAAGTTGAATTTATTGAGAACTAAACGTTGGACTGTCATTTGCTCTATTTGAAAGGAAAAAGAAAAACAAATAGACACACTGCTTTGGATCTAAAAAATAAATACGATTTCTGTTTCTACTTAAGTTGCTGCTGTTGTGCTAATTATAATAATAGATTTTTTGTATGACTCTTTGCCCTTATTTTTCCAAAGGTCACTTCCCCTGTACAAATTTTTAAATTTCCTAAATAACCAATCCAAAGAGCCTTTCATAGAAAAAGACAAATGCTGGCTCATCAGGAGCTCTCTGAACGTCTCCTGATCTTTATGTTAGCACTTGGCTGTTTGTGGGCTTTGTCTCTTAGAAATTTGTTTTGCTCTTTGGAGCCCTGATAAAAAACTAGAAACTCTTGGGAAAAAAGTTAAATCTTGTTCTGACACGTCCACAAACTAGTGGTGGTGATGGGGCCATGTGACGAGCTCTGGTGTCTGTACTGGTGTGTCTCCACAGCAGCGTGTGGTAAACAAGTACATCTGGGGAGAAGGGGCAAAGCATATGGTTGGGTTGAGTTTTTTTTCTCTCCTAGGTTTGATTTAGAGGGGAAGAGTGGTAATACCCTGAGTATACACTGTAATAGAGGTTAAAAAAACAAACCGAAAACCACCCAGCATTATGCAGTAGGTAGGAAGTGATGTAAATATTCCTTCCAATAATCCGTAAAAATAAAAGCATGTATGAGATTTGCATTCTACGAAGAATATTACAACATCTTGGGAGTAGGAAGGGGTGTAGGACTGATAGATCAAGATATGATAATTTCACTAAATATGTGTGAAATTGCTGCTCCTGGAGACTTGGGAAGGGGTGAGCTATTCAGCTTTGCTCATTCATCTAGGAGAGGACCCACGTTTCCCTTTTGAGATCACATGTAGAAGGTACTATTAAGTGAACCCTTTTTCTTGAAGGCGCAGTAAAGGGAAAGACTGGGATGGGAATGAGAAACTGGTGTGTGTGTGTGTGTTGTGTGTGTGTGTGTGTGTGTGTGAGAGAGAGAGAGAGAGAGAGACAAAGAGAGCTCGAGCACGCGTGCACTACGATGGCACCTTGGAAATGGTGGTAGGACTTGGAGGGTCTGATGGGGAGGAGTAGAGGGAGCTCTTGGGGGGGATGCTGTGCTGGGCACAGTGGAATGAGGTGGAAGGAGTGGGGGAGGGAGTTAGGCAAAAAAAGGCATTTTTTGAAGACTTATTGTGTGCTAAGCACTGCCCTGAAGGGGTTTCCTAGTGAAAAGAGAGATCCCGCCTTGGGCTCCTGTGCTTGGCCCCAGAGCATCTTGCTTGAGAGCGGCCTAGGGTGGTGTCCATTTCACTGCCCACCACCAGTGGCTCCTCTGGGGCTTAGGCTGCTGGCACCTTCCCCCCCATCCCCCCAGCCTTGCCACACGGTTCCCCTTCCCGCCTGCCCAAGGCCTGTGCGCCCTGCCTGGGCCCCACCGGCCAGCTCCAGTGCTGTTGCTCCTGTGCTGTTCCTCCTGCAGCTACAGGAAGTTTTTTCGCCGGGGCTTGGGGCCTGGAGGGGGAATGGACCAGGTGCGGGCTGTTAGCTGCTTGATAATCGGTCCAATCAGCTGCGGGATGCAAAGGGGTCCAGAGGGCGGGGAGAGGAGTTAGCGCAGGCAGGCGCCAGCTTGGGGCCGACCCGCCAGCTCGCACTTGCTGGGTGTCTCTCCTGGGGCTGGACACTTGCTCGCTGGACTCCATGCCCGCCGACGCGCCTAACAGACGGCCTGGGCCTCCACAGGGGGACGAGAAGCCCAAGAGCTTCAGGGGTGCTTGGGACCGCACCCGCCTCCCGCTGCCTCCAGCCCCGCCTGAAAGGAGCAGCCGGCCTCCCGGCCAGGTCCTCAGGGAGCTGTTTGCTGTGGGGACGGGCCGGTGGCTCCCGAGAAGCCGCGACCCCGGGGCCCCGCGCTACCCGGCGCTGCAGAGGAGCGGCCGCTGCGCCGTGTCGGGGTCGCCGGCGAGCGCCCTGGGCCGGCTGGCCGCGGCCTTGCCTCCCGGGGCCGTCGCCTCCGTGGTCGTCTGGTCCCGAGCGCGGGGCTCTCCGCCACGGCCCTCACGCGGGGGCCACCGCCGTGTCTTCTCTGTGGCCCTGCGTGTGGGCGCCCCCAGCTCCGGTGAGTGACGCCGGGCGGCCACGTGCCCCAGGCCTTGTTGGCGGCCGGCGCCATCTTGGGCGAGCGGCGTTTCCTGTGAGACTTGGACGCTCTGGGCGCCGTCTGGAGTGAGGGAGCGGCCTCCGGTGTGCTCGAGGACCCTGCCCCGTTTGTGAGGTCAGCCTCGTTGTTGCTCCCTGGGCCTGAGGGTCTTGCAGTTGTGCGTGTGGGTGAGAACCCACAGTCACCAGTCCTCACTGCACTGTCTTTGGAGGCTCCAGCCCCCCTGTTGTCCTGTGTCAGTGTCGCTATTTAATTCTAAAAACAGGTCTGAAATGCAGAGTTGTTTCCCATTTTATGCTTAAAAGAAACAGGCTCTAAACAGTTATATTGCCCGTGGTTGCTCAGCCCCTCAGTAGCAGCATGGGGATTTGGGGCTAGAGCTGTCAGTACCCCAAGCTGCCTCTCCCAGTGGAGCTGGAGGGAGGTGAAGTGTGAAGGCCTCACATGGAGGGACTGCCCCGTCTTCTCAGGCCTCTTGCCTGGACTTGTTATAGGACAGGGAGAGGGGCAGCCCAAACCCCGCAAACCTGCCTATTCTAAATGGGTTCTGCCATCCGCTGCATCAACAGAAAACATAGGAGCCTCCCCCTTTCCTGGGGACCACCCTGTTACAGACTCAGTAATGCGCAACTGGCCCTGCAGTCAGGCAGGCTGGGTTCATAAAAATCCCGTTTCTATCACCCTTCCCCTGTGGCCTAGAGCAGATGACCCGGCCTTTGTGACTGGAGCTTCGGCTATAGTGTGGGCTGAGCAACGCAGGCAGACGGGCAGGCAGACGGGCGGCTAGAGCTTTGTTTGAAGTTTAAATGAAGTAATGGTTAACACCAACACCTGTTTACTTCCCTTCACTCCCCCTTCCTTCCAGACCCATCTAATTGTAACTGTCAGTAATGCCTTCTCCTTACTGTGGAGTTTGGTCATAGTTTTTTTTTTTTTTTCTTCTCAGAAGGTTTTGTTTCTTTCACTTGGAAGAACCCATACTAACTAAAAACAGTCTGCCAAGAGCCTTCCCTCTCCCCTTCCCACCTAATCAAGAATTGTGTGAAATTTCTAAGCATTTCTATCCTTCCTCTTTCACCCTGTCTGGATTCCTGGGGACTGACATCACAGACATGGAGGAGTCTCTGACCTTTGAAAATTCTTGACAGTCTTGAATGTTGTGTTTTCCAATGCTTTTGGAGGAGTAGGAGAGGATTCAGGGGGAGTAGGAGAGGATTCCGGGGGAGTAAGAGAGGAATCAGACACGGCAGTACATAGTGGAGCTGGGGAGTGGTGCATCCTGAGCCTGTGGCTGCGCCCTGGAATGTTGCAAGTCGGAGAATACGGGCCGTGGTTTCTCTAGCGTTTAACACAGCTCTGCTCTCTACAATGGTATTTTACTTTGGTCATTTTTTGTTACTAATTGGGCAATCAGCATGGAGACTGATTTTCATACTAGTTTGAACTTAAATGTTTAGGACGTGAAATCTGTTGCGATAACGTCACGTAAATCTTAAGCAAATGGCTTTGAGATGAGCAACTGTTAGACTTGCCTATTTTCAACAGTGAATATTAGTATAATTTTGTGTGTGGGTGCATGTGTGTGCGTGCAAAGTACGTGTATGTAGTAGGTGCTGTATAAATGCAGTTTATTCATCTGAACAGAAGTTGCACACTTACTTGGCATTCGGATGCTGGAGATACAGGATGAACAAGATCCCTGCCCTCAGATGGCTCACGGGCTAGTGGGGGACATAAACAAGAAAATAAACACAAATACTGTGCAGTGTGGTTAAATAACCTGATTGGAGGTTGAGGACAAGGTGGCGCTCCAAGGAAGAAATGGGCACTTTAACTTGGAAAGCCAGAGAAGGTTTTGCAAATGCGGTGGTGACTCAAGTTAGTCTTAAAGAAGCGTGAGGCTTCAGCAGCGAGACTAGGAGTCATTCCAGGCAGAGGGAACCGTGTGCGCCAAGGAACTGCGGTGTGAAGCGCGCGGTGGCCGTGGGAAACTGCCAGGCCAAGAAGGGAAGTGACGGGGTTAGACAGGCTGGAGATGGTAGAGGCGCTCGCGAAGGGCCGCCTCAGTCGGGTACAGGAATTTGGATCTTAAGCTTTAATCATTGAGGGTCCAGGGGAACATTTAGAGGAGCGGACGGCACACGGTCATACTTGCGTGTTAGAACTAACAGCTTCCACAGCCAACCACTGGGAACAGTGGCTGGGGAAGTAGTAGGAAGAAGTTGGGAAACTGTTTACTGGGGTCCAGGTTGTGAAAACCTGAGAGAGAATAAAAGGGATATAGTTTGAAAAGTGTTGGTGGATTTAGGAAATTTTTAAGGCAAAAGTAGTGAGCTGTAGTGAAGGACTCTGTGCGTGAGGATGAGGCAAGAGCAGTCCAGGGTGGTTCTGAGGTGGGAGCCTGGGGTGGCTGGAGGGGATGGTATCGTTTGCTGGAGTGGTTGGTGCTGAAGGAGAAGTAATTTGAGAGGTGGTGGGACAGCTGGGACAGTTCGCGTTTATGAGCTGAATTTGTGAGTGTGGGATTACAGGAGGGGTGTTTGGGGCTCCTCATCATTTGGGTGCTCAGGCATGCCTGGGAGTTTCTCATGGGGATGATGGCAGAGTGAGACAGTGGGAGGCCTGAGGTGAGAAGTGCGGGTGCACTAGCTAACCCTGGTGCAGGCCTGACCAGGAGTCAGTGGAAGTGACCAAGTGCAAGACACAGCCTGAGAGGCCGGAGGGGTGGTCTGCAAGTGTTGCTCACTGAGAAGCGATGGCTTTAGGTGAACAGTAGAGGATGGTGACCATCCACGTATACGGCGGTGCCTTTCTTTTTCTGTGTCAGCCCATTTAGTAGATCAAGGGTTGAATATAAGGTGAGAAAATAGCGTCGGTGAATGTAGTCTTTGTAAGGAGTTTTGCAGAGAAGAGAATAGCCAGCATTAGGGACAGAGGAGGAAACCCGAAGAAATTTTTCTTTTGCAGTTTTGTCTCAGAAGGAGGATGGAATGTCTTTCTTCTGCCAGGAGTAAGGGAGGTAATAAAAAACCAGTAGGAGGTTCAAGGAGAAGGGTGTATAAGCTTCAGGTGTGCCATTAAAAATCAACATGTGTTTATACCACATTAAGTTCACCAAAGTCCATTTCTGTTCTTCATACAATTGCCCTCTTTTGCCTGATTTACCCACCCCGGGTGATTTTTAATAATTCAGATTGGATCATGTCATACTCCTTCTACTCTACCACTTTTTAGGATAGAACCCCAAACCCCTCAGGTGTAGTCCCCATAAAATTCCCACCACCAAGTCACCTGTGAACCGCCACCATAGTCTCTGCTCTTCCGCCGGTGTTAATCCCTCTCTCTCCCCTCCCCGCTTAAGGTCTCCAATTTATAGTTGCTTGCTAGTTTTGTCTCTCCCTGCCCCAGCCCTTATTTGGTTCCTCTGTATTCCTCCTATAAATGATATTTTTCTTTTTCCTTCTGGCTTATTTCACTGAGCATCATCCCTTCCAGTTCCATCCATGTTGCTGCAAATGGCATGAGTTTATCTTTTTGGATCACCGGATAGTATTCCACTGTGTATATAGACTCCCCTCTTCTGGCTCCAGTCCCCTGTTTTGGGGCATTTAGGTTGTTCCCATATCTTGGCTGTTGTAAATAGTGCCTCAGTAAACACAGGAGTGCGGGTTTCCTTTCAAATTAATGCTTTTGTGTTCTTTGGGTAGATTCCTAGAGTGGAATTACTGGGTGATATGGTAGATCCATTTTTAGTAATTTAAAGGTCCTCAGCGGTGTAAGAGGTTTCCTTTTTCTTTATATCCTTGCCAGCATTTGTTGTTGCTAGTTGTTTTTTTTCCCAATATGTGCCAGAATCCCAAATCTTTAACAGGTCCCTCTCTTTGTCCTCATTTTGCACCATTCTCACCTCTGTGCTTGACTATTCTTTTCTGTTTCAGTGTGTTTCTCCAGTTCCTATTCATCTTTGGTTCTTAGCTGGAACCTCAATTCCTGGCAAGATTGCCTGTTTCCTGACTCCCTATGCGAGATAACACCCCTTCCCCCAACATGTCTTTATTATAATCGTTGAAGTGTTGTGGGGTTTTCCCTCCATCCTGGAAACTGAGCATCGTGTCAATTGAGACTGTCTAGTTCAGTGCGTTCCGAGTTTTGACCATAGTGACACAGAGTAGGGTCAGCTGGTGAAGCTCCGAGCGGAAGTGTTGGATGGGCTGTGCAGGTGGATGCTGAGATTGCTGGGGAAAGCTGTAGGATTTGAAATGAATTAAATATGAGGCAGGTGTCGGAGTCTTTAATAAATACGAGACACAGGTGCCGCCCTTTCCTATGGCAAACGAATGGGCAGGTGAGAATCAGTGCAGTCCTGGGGGGAGGGGTCAGTGCCCTAGTCCCTTGGGAAGCAGCGTGGGCCCGTGGAGAGAGCCGGGGTTCAAACTTTGGGTGCAGCCAACCTGACTTTCCACACCTTGTTTCTCCATTTGAGACCTGCTGCAGTCTTGTCAAGAACATGACAGGGTTTTTGAAAGTGCTTAATTTACATTAACTTATTAGTATTTATTCCTGATCACTGTTATCACTTCAAGAGGGCATGCATGTGGAAGCAGGAATGAGTGGCAGAGATAGGAGCGGAAGTGAATTTTGGGCAAGGTACAAGACTTAAGTTATTCCATATGTTGAATCATACTAAAGAGTTGGCATAAAGGTTTATCGGCAAATATAGGTAACAGCAAGTACCTACCTAAAATAAAGGCCCCTGCTTTGCTAATGATAATGGTGCAGTATTGATTGACAACGTTTAATGTAAAAAAATGCTTTGTTGGATGATTTTCACGAAGAGTCCATCAGTACGGGATATAGATTTTAATGTTCTGGAGAACAGAACAAGGACGATTATGTGAAAGTCGTAGGGGGAGAGGGACTGATGATTTACACGAGCACTTTCTAACAATCAGAGCTGTCCAACGGGGAAGTGAACATTATGGCAAAAGGCTGAGTTCTCCACCGTGTGAGCCTGTGGAGACTGACGACCTTTCCACCAGAGATAGAGCAGGGATTCTTGCGTGGCCGCGACAGTGGACTAAGTCATCCCTCCATTGCCTTCTGATTGGAAGATCAGAGGATTTTGTGTCCAGTTGAGATTTGTCTAAATACCGTTCAGTCAGCAGGGATTTGAGTGCTTCTCTGTTTCATTAGAAAACCAGTGTTTTGTTTTCCTTCCCTTCCTGTGTGCTGAGACAGAGCCAAGGACTCAGGTCTCAGTCGTTGCCTTGGGTATTCCCATTTGGAATTTGAGGAGCTCAAGCCAGGTGTCCGAGGTGATGTAACAAGAGCTGTTGTCCTCACGGGTCCAGAGCCCCGGGCACGCACCTGGAGGCACCAAATACAGAAATGCGCTGCCAGGAAGTTTGTGCTGAGATTTTCAGTCAAGTTAGTGTAGATCAAGTTAGATCTATAAATCCACCCTCCCCCCCATGCTTCCATGCCTGAGGCTTAATCAACACTTCCCCAGCACCTTTTCGCTGATTGCTGCTTGTGTGCTAATGTATATTCCCCATATTCTTTCATAAAGTTATAAAAACGGCATTACTGAATTCCTTTGCTTTTTTTTAAATAGAAGATTGAAGTTAATTTTGCAGCTTGTTCTCTTCATTGTGGGTTATGCGCGTGCAATTTATTTGGGTTTCTTTCATCTCTGTGACCAGACGGCGTTGAGCCAGGAACCCTGGCCTGAATTACTAGAGAAACTATTGTGAGGGGAACCACTCATTCACCTATGAATTCAGAAGGAATATAGTAAGTGTTGAATGTAAGGAACTAATTTATTTTATAAAGTGACATTTTGAATCTGAGCTATATTATGCCAAACATTTATGTATTGGTGGGCTTTTCTGACATGTGTGATGTTGAAAAGAAAGCAGATTAGGTGCTGATAATATGTAGACCAAGAAATCATAGCTTAAGAAACTGAGGTGAGCTAAGAGGCCAGGATTTCGTTTCCTCAGTGGTTAGTTTTTAAACTTGGAAAAGATCTGAGGCGTCATGGAATCCAAGTTTAGGGTACACGGTCCAGCAGAAGCCCTGTGAGTAATTTGATCAGAGTCGCCGCCTCTTATCTGGGGTGTAGGTAAAAATTGTGGGTCTGAGGGTGGTGAAAGTAGTGACAGTCCCATGATTGTCTGTTTGGAAAGGAGTTTCTCAAACTTTGAGAGATACAGTGCGACCAACCAAGGCAGACCCTTCGAAATACAGGGTGATGCAAAGTGCCCTAGAATATCTCATCTGCCAAGTTAAAGCGCAGATTGATTGGTGTGTGACTAATGTGGAGGTCCTCTTAGTCATTTATCCATCAGGCACTTAAAAATTTATTTTTATTGGGGTAACATCAGTTCATAATGCCGCGCAGGCTTCAGATGGACAGAAGCTGCACACACCACGCCACGCCGCTGCCAGCATTCCATTGGCCCCCTGCACCAGCTCCCTACCCCCACCCCCGACATTGTCCGCTCAAAGTCCTAAGGGTTTGTTTTTGTTTTGTTTTCAGTGCAGGCATTTTCTGACTGACTGCCACACTGTGGGCGCTTTGCTGGATGTTGGGGCTACAGATAGGAACAAAACCTATCCCTGCACTCGTGTGTCTGGTACTACTGAACAGGACCGGAGAGAATGCTTTCTGTTTTGCGATTGCTCCCAAAAGAAAAAAATTCACTGTTACCATGTTAGTTAGTGACCTGCTGGTTTTATGACTCACACATCATTGCTGTTTATTTGCCTTCATCTTTCTAAGGAACACAGAAAACCAGGATCTGGTCATACCACTAAACTAGCTGTGTTCTCGGGCAGGGACTGTGTGAAGGAAAGCATCTGAGAGTCAGCCTTAGACGTAGGTCTGTCAGAAGAGGTTTCTGAGACAGCGCTGTTCCTCCAGGGCTCCCACCTTTGACCTGTCCAAAGGCAGGGTCGGTGGGTGCGGTAGGGCAGGTTGGCCCTGGTAACTGTTAAACAACTCCTATTCTGCAGAGAACCGTAGTTCTGTCTGAGGCTGCACAATTTGATTAGTGATTGTTCTTCCCTCCCTTATTGCTTCCTCAGCTTCAGGGGAATGTGTGTGTGTCAGACTGGCACCGGGACGCAGTTTCTGCCAAAACCAAGACTGAAAGACAGGTCTGTTTCGGGTGTGCTTATTTGGCAGTTAGTGTCCTGAGTGGAGAAGAGCATGTTTCCTGGGTTCATGAAGTGGGGGAGCAAAGGTTGATTTTTGTCAGGGCTTTTGGAATGTCCGCTCTGCTTTATGTACTAGCTGCTTTTTTATTTTGAATAGTTTAAATCTGTCCGTTTGCTTCTCCCATTTCCTCCGCTAGCCCTGGCGTCCGCTGCAGTGGTCCAGGTCAGAGTCACTCAGCAGGTACTGCCTGAGCGCCTGTGCCAGCACTGTGCCACCTGCTAAGTGGTGCGTGCTGGTGGTGCCTTAGAGGAGGCGGCGAGATAGCAACTAATTAAACTAATTTCAGGGTATATTGAGTGCCAGGAACGAGGTGTGTGTTAGAGGAGTCCATGGAGGTGCAGTTTGCTGCTTCCTGCATTTGGGATAGAGCAAATGGATGGTAGACCTGTGGTGTTCCAGAAGGTAGCGGGGAGCGTCACTTGGACTGGTGTTAGGGTTTTGTGGTTAATGTAGTAGGTAAAAAAAGTTATGTTAATGAGGAATTAGGAAACTAAAGGTTATCTTTCATGATATGTTCAGCTGAAATGATCTAGCGTTTTGTTTCCCCAGTGGTTAGAAAGCTGCTGAAATTGGGCTATGATCTTCCAGCTCCAGTGTAATTTGAGCCTTACGTGTTTATTTCCTCCTCAGGTGGAGGCCTGAATTTTGATCTATGTCCTCCCTACATCAACTGCCTGAAAGTGCTTAATGGTCACATGACCCTGGACATGGATGCTGTCCTGTCGGATTTTGTCCGTTCCACAGGGGCAGAGCCAGGGCTGGCCCGCGATCTCCTGGAAGGTAAGGACTCCTGGCGGAGAATGAGAAGAAAGTAAAATGTGATATTTATTGTTCGGGTGATTTGGAACATCTGAGGCGATCAACAAGACACTTTGTGTGTGGTAGACCTTACATTTGAGTTCCTTCTAGATCTATTTTGTGTATGACCCACCATAATTTTAAAATGCAAAAATCCCCTTTTCACTTTGAATTTTTGGTGTAAAATTTTTCTGCTGCCAATTTATGCTCAGCAGTTGCAAATGAGAGCTTAATTCTAGATCTCTGAGTATGAGAGCACAACTCTAGATTTCTTTGGCTTCCTTATTATATGTAAGTAACTCAGACTTTTGTATTCAGGATCATCCATGGTTTTCTTTCTTTTTTCCCCCTAATTTGTATGGGTAGTTCTATGCTGAATGGGTTTATTAAATGTTTTCATTGTGCTACTTTTGTTTACTTCTGTCAAGATATATACATAAATGAATGTTCTAGATTTTAAGGTCCTGAAGGGTTGGAATCATGCCTATAGGATCTTTGTTTGAAGTCATTATTAATAGTACATAAATGACACAAATACCTATGCCTGTGGGGAAAAGGACAGATTCTTAGCATACAGAGGTGACTTTTTAGATTGTCAGCCATAGCCAGGTATGGCATTTTGACATTTGTTTAGCTACCTGTGAAAAGTACATTAGGTTGAATATGGAAGAGCAAGGTTTAAATTGCAGTTTGTGGATTCATTGTAACTTGTGTTTTCATTTCATCTCCTCCTACTTTGTCCCATACTAGCTATGCGCCTTGTTTCCTAAGTCTATAGGGTGCTTTCCTACATTATTGTCTTGAAAGTCTCCTTATATTTCAAGATTCAACTCACATGCCTCCTTTTCCTCTTGTAACGTGTTGAACACCTCTTTGTGTTCAATGTGTGAGGTGCTTGAGATGTAGTATTTTTTTTTTTTTTAATAGAGGCATGTTTATTTATTTATTTATTTGTTTGTTTGTTCTGTTTACACATGCACTGGGTACAGTCAGAAGCACGGGAGGGTAAGAGAATTCACCAGAGCCAGAGCGGGGAGCAGAGCAGGCAGAAGGACCGAAGGACACTGCTGAGGGGAGCAACGGGCGGCAGGAGAGGTCTGCGCGCCATGTGGGACCCTCCTCCGGTGGCCGGGGAGCAGCTGGGGATCGAACCGGCGCCGCAGAGGCCGCGGGCAGCTTCGCAACCCAGCGCTCAACCGCTGCGCCACCGGGGAGGCCCGAGATGTAGTATTTTCACAACCACTCTGCAATGCAGGTTTATCATCCCAGTATTACAACTTTAAAAACTGAGGTTCAGAGAAAGATTTTTTTTAAAGATTTATTCATACAAGAATTGGGGTACAGGCCAGAGGTGTGGGGGTGAGAGAGTCACCAGAGACAGAGTGGGGAACAGAATAGGCAGACTGGCTGAAGTACACTGCTGAGCGGAGCAGCGGGTGAGTCAGGAGAGGTCTGCTGCGCCATATGGATATCTCCTTGGCAGGGGCTCGAACTCGTGCTGCAGTGGCTGTGGATAACTTCATAAATTGCATCTAAATCTCTTGCTCCACCAGGGAGGCCCCAGAGAAGTTAAGGATTTGAACCAAGGAATCTGATTACAGTTGGTTTTAATTATGTTGCAAATTAGCACGTGTACACTGTCTCCTGCACTTGCACTCATGCCATGAAAGAAAAGTTGAGAGTGTTATGGAAGTGCAGGAGAGAAACCTAATTTATACACGGAGTGCAGAAAAGCCTTTGAACTGAACCCCAAGGATGCATAGGACTAAGAAAACAGTGTTCCTGTAGAAGAAGTAGCTTATAGAAAGGCCCAGAGGTGAGTGTGAGTTTAGCATATCAGGGAAACCAGCAGCAAGAATGATGGAAGAGTGGTAGCACACTGGGTAGACAGGGAGGCAGCAGCGTTTGAGACTGTCGCAGGCCACGGTGAGCAGTTTAAATTTCACTCTGCATTCAGTGACGAGCTGGTGAAGGATTTTAAACAGGGTAGTGACGTTGGATTCAAGGTTTGAACTGGTTGGGGGGTATGAAATGGTTTGGAAAAAGTGAGCAGGGAAGTGGTAAAGTCAGTTAAGAATATTACTACAGTTCAGGTGAGACATGACGGCACTTGGCTGCAGAGGAGGCAGATGAGCAAGAAGTGGATGGACTTAAGCTTTAATTTAAAAGGGGAGCCGAAGGACCTGATTGTCCTCTCCTTGTCTTTGTTAACCTCGTCTCTTGCTTTTTCCTTTAAAAGTTAACTCTGGCTACATTGAAAAGAACAGATTGGAGAGGGGAGAGACTCATTAGATTGGCCTCCCAAAAGGCTAAAGACCAGGTAAAGATTATGAGGCCCTGAATTGGGGCAGCAGCAATAAAAATGGACAAGAAATAATAGATTTGAGAGATGGTTCAGGGGTCCAGGCAGTCCTGAAGATTAACTGGATGGTGAGGGGAGAGGACCAGTGGGATGAGGCAGTGAAATGAAGGGGCTGAAGATGGCTGTTGTTTCTGACCTGGGGGCACTGTAGTGCCATGATAGGCTTCGGGTGTATAAAAGGAGTGTGGGATACGGAAGCCAGCTCTGGAGGGAAAGATGACAAAGATGCGGTTTTGTGGACCTGATTTTAAGGAGTTTGTTATTCAGAGGACCTGATTTTAAGGAGTTTAGCAGCTGATTGGAAATACAGACCCGGTGCTCAAAACAGATGTCGTCATCCATTGATTGATGCACAGTGAACGTCTTCTACTCGTCAACAAGTATTTATTGAGGACCTGCTATGTACCAACTTCTAGAAGCTAAACAAAACAAACAAAAATCTCTTGTCCTTATGTTCTAGCAAAAAAGACAGTTAATAAGCAAGCATGAGAACAAAGTGAATTGTAAAGTGTTACACAGTGCTGAGTGCTGTAGAAAATGGTAGGGGATGACGAGGTGGTTTGTGATTTTTAACTGGGCAGTAAGGGTGGGCTTTTGAGAACGGGACACTTGAACAAATGCCCAAAGGAGGTGAGCGCTGTCTGTGTCGGGGCAGGAGCCTCCCGGGCAGGGGCAGTGGCAATGGAAAGGCTGTCAGGGAAGCCGCCTTAGCAGGCGCAGGGACAGCTGGGAGAGCCGTTTGGCTGAAGTCAGTGACCAGAGTGTGCAGGGGAGGTGGAGCAAAGGTGAATATGAGCGTACGGAAGTGAAGTCGTCAGGGGTGGAGGGTTAATAGGGCTGACTGGAGAATTACAAGGATGACAAGAAACGTCACACGACAGCAGTGCCTGCGGAGGAATGCTGGCTCTGCACCCAACTCCGTTCTAGGTGCTTCAGGTCATTTCATCTTCATGACAACCCTTTATGGTGTCCTCTCCGCTTTCACAGCCCGGAAGTGGAAACAGCATTGGCCTGAAAAGCAGGCCAGGTCACTGGGCTTTGGATGCTGGACCAGAGGGCCTAGTTTTGTGTCAGGCAGTGGTGAGCCGTTAAGAGACTCTGAGATGTCGTCTCACCAGACCCCAGCTCCACGTGAACAGGCGCGCGTCTCTCGGGACCTCTCCGGGTGGCTCGGCCCTCTGCCTGTTGGTGCGTGTCTTTTAGTAGCCTTTGTGATACATTGGTGATAGTGAGGTGAAAAAAAAAATTTTTTTTTTTGATCACAGGATGGAAATGACCAGAACTGTGCTTTGGAAAGATTAATGTTATGGAATTATTTAGAGCGCACTGGATGTGGGACAATAGGTGGTAAGAATTGAATTAAGGTGGTGGCAGAGGGAATCAAATGGAAAGAAATGTGGACAGTTAAGCAGTAGGTATTTATTGAATAATTTAACTGAAGAAAGCAACAGAAAAGCCATTGCGAAAAATACATCATTTCGGGTCTTGAGTAGAGTAGTGAATCTTACATTTAGAGGTTAACGATCCCCTTTGATGATGATCTGATGGCTGCTGTCAGCTTTTTCTTTAAGAAATAGCCACACCTATAACTTCAGATAAACTTCCGGTGGGTTAGGACACCCAGAACACACCTAGGCCAAGAGTCTCTTTAGCTCCCAGAGCTGGGAGCCCCAGGCTTGTGCCCCGCCGTGCCCTGGTGCGCATCTGCTGCTTTGGGACCGGTCATTCTCCTGTGTCTTTAGACCTCATTTCCTTCATCTGTAAAATGAGGTTTTAGGTCCCTGGCTCTCAGAGCACCCTCTCAGTTCAGGGAGGGAGAAAGTTTCTGTGTTCATGGACCTTAGGAAGTAAATAATAACTAAATAAAGGAATCATTTGCTATTTCAGATTGAAGTCGTTGTGAAGAAAGAGAAAGCGAGGGAAGGGAAAGGAGAGGGTAGATGTGTGCGTGAGTGTTGCTGGTTCTGCTGGGATGGCAGGAGTGATCGTCCCTTACCTTCCCTCTGCTCCGAGTGTCTCATTTGCTTTTATGCTTTGTCTCCTGGCAGGAAAGAATTGGGATGTGAGCGCTGCCCTTAGTGATTTTGAACAGTTACGTCAAGTCCATGCTGGGAATCTGCCCCCACCCTTTGGTGAAGGGAGTGGTGGCTCCAGGACCCCTGAAAAAGGGTTTTGTGATAGAGAATCTACCCGCCCTCTCCGGCCCCCTCTACAACGGCAGGATGACGTCATTCAAGGTACGGGGTAACTGAAGGTGTTTCTACAGACAGACTAGAACCGAGGGCCGGGGACTGCTGGATGCGCTCAGAGAGCTTCGTGACCTTTCGGAGAAGGTCCCATTTCTCCCACTTCTCTCCAGCCAGACTGATCAGAGGTGACCTCGGTCTGGCCAGGGACTGGAGTCGCTCACAGTTGCTCTCCATCGTGAGCGGGATCCTCCTTCAGATACTGTGCAAGGTTAATCTTTCTAAGGCACAGTTCTGATTGCTTCTATTCCATGGAAATGGGAAGAAAGGATAACATTCTGATTGCGATAAGATGCACATATAGACTTCAGAAGATCTCTTTGAAGGACTGTTTCTTTATATTTGTCAGTATCTATCAAAAATTTTAAATGCATATATATTCTGAGTCAGCCATTTCATTTCTGGGAATTCATCATGTGTGCCTATGGCTGTGTATATATTCTCCCAGTGTGTACGTGAATGTACACGTGGTAGACACACACACAGTGTGTACAGGAAGAGTTCATAGTGGTTAAAGCTTAAAAGCAACTTTTAACATTCATTTGCATAGGAGTGGATAAATAAATTGTGATCATTCATATTGTAGGCTCTTTTGCAGCCATTAGAGAGAATTAGAATTTTATGTGCTGTTTTGGAAAACTTTCTAAAGTCTTTTGAAAAAGGTCAGTTGCAATACAGTGTATGCTTCTGTTTATGTTTTTGAAAATGCTCCTATGATTAAAAAATTCTGGAAGAATACATGGTTGCCTCTGGGGAAGGGATCAGAAATTTGAATAACGGGGTGATTTCTTTAGTAACATTTTTATACTTTTGGTACTATTTTGATTTTTTGCAATGGATACATGGTACTTTTTTAATACCTAAAAAAATTAGTTAAAAAAATCACTATAAATTAGTGTCAGACAGCTTTTGATTGATTTTGTGCATCACCTCTGGCAAATACTGGATTGAGTGCTGCTACCCAACATGACTTTTAACTCTTCTGATGATCTTTTTTTAGCCTTTTTATCCAGTGGGGAAATGCTGAATTGTTTATTAACTGTTGCTTGGACTGTTTGGATATAGAAAATAATAAATTTGCTTCCTATTTCACACCATAAACAAATTTTTTAAAGTAAACACATGATTTTGGAGAAAATCGACGTAATATGCTGAGTCTGCCATCCATGAACAAGCAATGTCTTGCAAGTTATTTAGTAACTCTTCTTTGATAGCTTTCACCAGCAATTTTTAATTATAATATTACACATTTTTTTTTTAACATGGAAAAATGTTCATCACCACTTTCGTTTTTAATTTGTCAGTTAATTACATAGCTGTATGACTTTACATTTTCCCGCCTCCATATGTGCACATTCTTCATTCACCCTCCACCAGAGTGCCCGTGTTAATGGCCCACCCCTCTCCTTCCCTGCCCTTCGCCTACTCCCTCTGGTAACTAGTATATTTTTCAGAGTCCAAGAATTATTTTTGCTGTGTTTTTCCAGTATATGTTCTTTCTTTATATTCCACAAATAAGTGAAACCACCTGGTATCCGTGTCGCAGTCACCTCAAGATCCATTCATTTTTGTCCCAAAGGCACTGTTTCATCCTTTTAATAGCTGAGCAGTGTTCCATTAATGTGCACAATTTCTTTATCCCTTGGTCGTTGAGCACTTAGGTTGGTTCTGTGACTTGGCGACTGTGGATAGTGCTGCTGGGAGCGCAGGAGGGAATCAGGCTTTTCATGTTAGGGTTTTCATATTCTTTGGGCAAAAACTTGGTAGTGGTATTATTGGACCACATGGTGTTTCCATTTTTAGATTTTTAAGGTATCTCTAATCCATTTTCCATAAAGGGTGCACCAAAATAAACCCCCACCACAGTGTTCCCCACATCTTCACCAACATGTGTTGTTTCCAGCCTCTTTGACCTGGACCATCCTCACAGAGATGAGGCAGTAATGTCTCATTGTGGTTTTGATTCGCGTTTCCCTTATAATAAGTGATGCTGAACATTTTTTTATGTGCCTGTAGGCCATCAGACGTGTTTGGAAAAGTTAGATCTTCTGTCTGGTTTTTGATTGGGTTGTCATATGAGCACTTTATATATTTTGTAAATTTTGATAATCTTTATTTTAAGTCAGGCATGTGAATTGTGAGGCTACACTGAGCAAATTATGATCACAATAGAGTTACCTGCTGGGGTTACAGGTGCTGTATATTCAAGACAAATAATTTTGTCTGTGTAGTCTTCCTTTGTAGCATGGTAATTATAATTAACTGTATCTCTACATTCTGACAAACGTATCAAGAAAGTTTGTAGTAGTGGTGTAAAGAAATGTGAGTGATGGTAGAAAACAAAGTTCTTAATGTGTAAGATTAGTCATTTACTTTATTTTTGAAAATGGAAATCCTCCTCTACATTCTCTTAAGACCCTAAAAATCACCAGAGATTGTTTGACTAAATTTAGCCAAATGAAGCCCCAGTTCCTGTATTTCCTCTTCCTCCCTCCCCTGCCCCCTCAGTGACAACCGAATTGCCAAGTGAACGGCCCCTTTATATTGTGGAATGGAAGTGGAAGAAGACAGTTATAGGGAGAGAAAGTGGCAAATTCCAAGAAGGATAATAAAAGGAAGACATACTTTGTATTAACGTGCCTATAAAAAACATTGTTCTCTATTTCTCCTTTTATATCTGATTTGAGAAAGAGGGTCCTGAAATTCAGGAGCCAGTTAGACTCAGTTTCTCATTAACGGGGAACCTGTTGAGAGGTTACTGTCACCGTATAAATGGAAAGTTCTGAGAGGGCTGTGCATGTTCTGAGGTGACTCCATTTCTCATTGCAGAAAAACGACTGTCTAGGGGCATCTCCCACGCCAGTTCCAGCATTGTCTCCCTGGCCCGGTCCCATGTCTCCTCCAATGGTGGGGGTGGGGGGAGCAGTGAGCACCCCCTGGAAATGCCCATCTGTGCCTTCCAGCTTCCAGATCTCACTGTGTACAATGAAGACTTCCGCAGCTTCATAGAGAGAGACCTCATTGAACAATCCATGCTGGTTGCCTTGGAACAGGCAGGTCAGTGATACTTCCCTCTGAGCTTCACCTTGAGGCTGCCACCCAGGGTCTGGGCTTGACCGCTGTATCGATAATTTCTTTTAAAATTAGCCAATTACCTGGCTAGTGAGGTTGCAGACCAGTTTGTCGCTGTAGGTTTTTTCAGGAATTGAAGAAAACTTCTAAGCATCATTCACAAAATATTTTCCTCATGTAAACTAGTGGATTGGAAATTATGGGATGACTACACCAAATTGACACTCATTTTCTTGGTATTTTATCCTTAACTGTTATTGTTCATGTCTTTAAACTTAAAGCTTGTACATGTTGGTATGGTGATGGCCATATATTCAGATGATACTTGATTGACATTGAATAGATGCTTTGGGTTCTTTCATTTGTTTACTGAAAATGGTTTTTTGCTGAGCTTTGTTGCTACATTATTTACTAGTCTCCTGACCAGGATGAGAGACTCAGAGTCAGATAAAGTAGCCAACATAGATTTAAACCTGTGACCTTAACCTCATCAACTAAACCCAGGTTGCCCAACCTTAGCACTGATGACATTTGGGACTGGATAATTCTTACTGTGTGAACCCTGTGCTATCTGTTGTCTTCAGCAGCCTCCTCGATCTTTTCCTATGCTGATGGCATCTTTCCACCAATTTGGACAACCAAACATATCTCCAGACATTGTCAGATAGCTACTTGGGGACAACATCGCCCCTACTTAAGGACTATTGATCTAACTAGTTGTGCTCACTCAATTCTGATCAACTAGAAATAAGAGAAGAAAATATAAAGAGTAGAAATTTTATTTATTTTTTTAAGATTTATGTATGCATACAAGAACTGGGGCAAAGGCCAGAGATGCGGGGGATGAGAGGACTCACCAGAGACAGAGCGGGGAACAGAACAGGCAGACTGCCTGAAATACACTGCTGAGGGGAGCGTGGGGCAGACAGGTGAAGTTGCTTTGCCATGTGGGTTGCTCCCTGGCAGGCTGGGGATTGAACTCGTGCTGCAGAGGCCTCGGATTGCTTCATAGTGCGGTGCTTAACCCCTTGTGCTACCAGGGAGGCCCTGGAGTCTATTTTAGAAATAGGAAAGGGGGAAGGTCTTTATGGATAATCTACTCTTCTCCTTTTCCTCCTGTTTCTCTAGGACGTTTGAACTGGTGGGTGAGTGTGGACCCCACATGTCAGAGGCTGCTTCCTTTGGCAACCACTGGGGATGGAAATTGCCTCTTGCATGCAGCCTCTCTTGGTAAGTCTTGAAAGTGGCCCTTGGTTTCAGGTGGAAAGGAAGCAGTAGAATAAATCTTAAGCACAAGATTTATTCAAAACAACCTTGATCTTAGGCAGAAGTGATGATGCAGATAACGTGTGTGTGTACGTGTGTGTGTCTCTGTCTGTGTCTGTCTGTGTCTGTCTGTCTACTAGTGTGGGAAAAGATGGAAGCGAGCCCTGCTCTGGTTTTTCAGTTTTGTTCAGAGATTTTATGGAGAACACAGGTTTTAGCGTAGCCCTCACTCTGAGAACTGATCCCCTATAAATTAAGAGCAGTAGTAAGCCAGCGGTATAGAATTCTCTCTGTGTATAATTCTGTTATTAATATTTATTCTTTAGGTGTATAAAAAAGATGTTTTCATCAGTCCTTCGTGAGATTTGTTTTAAGTTACAAAGCCTTTCATAATTGTGTCCATTTTCTAGCCATCCCTCCAGCTTTGATCCTTACTGCTGTGTCCCAGACCTGTCCTTTCTGCTGCTACTCTGTATTTTTTAGTTTGTTAGATTTTCATCAGGAGTAAGGGCTTCTTGTCAGGAGCTTGTAGGATGTGGTATTTCCCCACTCTCAAGTTCTCAGAAGTTTTTTTTTTTAATTTTATTTATTTTATTACTTAAAATTTTTTCTTATATTTATTGTAGTCCCCATAGTTCTCTGCCATCGTATCCCCTGTGGACTGTCACCATATTCCCTTGTGTTCATCCCTCCCATTTTGCCCCCTGCTGCACTCCTCCTTTGCTGGACGCCACAGTTCTGTGGTCAGCTGGCTAGTTTTTGACTTTTTCTTCGCCTTTCGTTTGGTTCCCTTATATTCCACATAGAAGTGAGACCATCGGGATTTACCTTTTTCCTTGTAATTTCAGCTAGCAGCATCCCATCTAGCTCCATCCATGTTGCCACAAGTGGCCTGAGTTTGTCTTTTTGATTGCTGAGCAATATTCTATTGTATAAATATATTACACTTTTTTGATCCATTCATCTATTTTGGGTCATTTGGGTTGTTTCCGTATCTTGGTGATTGTAAATAGTGCTGCTGCAGCAAACACAGGACTGCAGGTTTCCTTTCAAATTAGTGTTTTTTGTGTCCTTTGGGTGATTCCTAAGAGTGGAATCGCTGGGTCATATAGTAGCTCCATTTTTAGTGTTCTGAGGACCCTCCACAGTTTACACCCCCACCAGCAGTGTAAGAGGCTCCTTGATCTCCACATCCTCGCCAGCACTTGTGTCCGTTTTTGTTTTTTTTTTTAATGTGGGCCATTCTCACTGGAAGTTCTCAAAGTTTCTGAACCTCCAGAGAAGAAACACCATTTCTTTCTTGATCAAGTGCCTTTCCCCTCCGTCACAGTACGTGTTTCTTTGAACCTGGCATTCAGCTTGATTTCCTTCATCACGAACAGGGTTGAGTCAGGGTACAGTGTCTTACCGCCAAGTTTTCTTGCTGCAGGGATGTGGGGTTTCCATGACCGGGACTTGGTGTTGCGGAAAGCTTTGTATGCACTGATGGAGAAGGGGGCCGAGAAGGAAGCACTGAAGCGGCGCTGGAGGTGGCAGCAAACACAGCAGAATAAAGAGGTGAGGGAGCTTGGGTGGGAACCCCGGTTTCCCAGAGTTACCCCAAGGAGATGCCTCACGTGCCTGGGGCAGTGGTATTTCTCTTATGATCTTGGAAATTGTGGAAGATGCCAGGTACTGGGGTAGATGCTTTTTGGTGTAGGTGAGAGACTGGTGTGGGGAAGCCAAGACCTACATCATGCTTTTTCAACAAAATGTGATATCCCAAGTTCCTAGGATTTTTGAATGTTCTGGTTTTTAGCTTATAATAAGGCTGGACTTATTTAAGGACTTTGTTTTCAACCCTTACAGAAATGTAAGTGCTTGAAAATAGATGGTATATTTGACCATATACACCATTTGTTTTCGTATACTCTGTTTATTAAAAAATTTTTAAAAACAGCCTGTTAAACTGAGTTTGAATGGTATTTCTTAGAGGTTTAGCAAATGTTAAGACTGCTGTTATACCGAGAAGTAACAATGGGCTGTTTGTACTTTCCATTCCCATACCGGGTTGGGCAAACTGTGGCCTGTGGGCCAAATCTCACCAACCGTTTTATAAAAAAATGTTTTATTGGAACACAGCCCTCCCCCACCCATTCATTTATGTCTGTGTGTTCATGCAAGTGCTTCGCCGCTGTTGCTGCGAATAGAGGCATTGCATGTGGCCTGCAAGCCTGCAAGATCTGTTCTCTGGCCCTTTCCAGGAAAGTTTTGCTGACCCCTTCCCTTTAATAATGACATTATGCATTTACATAAAGATAAGGGGCCTCCCCCTGCTTCCTTTTCCCCTGATTCCATGCCTTCCCTCTGTTTATCTCTTGCTTTTCCTGTGTCTATTTTTTGCCATGTATACGGCGGGGTGTTTCTGGCACTGAGTATGGCAGTCACTCCTCAGAAAATGGTATTTTTTTTTTTTCCATCTTCTCTGTTTTCTTCATTTATTGCTCCATCACCACTGGCCATAATCTAGAGCTAGCATGCTTCTTTTAGTTATTAGGGTTCAGTGTGCTAGAGATTTAAAACATATACAGAGGTGTTAAAGATTTAAAATATATATTAAGAATGTTTTGTATTTCTTTCTCAAAAACAAAGAACCTGATTGTTAAAATTAGCATGATAGTCTCAGAATCCTATTGTTGATCACCCCATCTGCCTCAGAAGAGGGGGAAATAAATGCCCAGGGGTGTGAGGCCTGTGAATGGCACCCTTTATTACCACCAGCCCCATGGCTACCTCGGAAGTTGGGAGGGACCCTGAGCTAGAGCCAGCCTGGAACTTACCCTCTTCCCCGTCTGAATTCACACAGACCCAAGCCAAGTTTTGGATGGGACCGCCCCGGAGATAGAAGCAGCCAGCCCCCAGAGCGTACCCTGTAAGCGGAAGGGGCTGCAGGGTGAGAGTAGACGTGCTTAAGTCAGCTGGTAAAGCTAGGCCTAGGTGTGGTGATGTTTGTCCAGGAGACCCAGAAACACTTGGTTCTGTTTGTGGTCAGCCCTATTACTCCCTGTCAGCATCCCCGCTGGAACCTACCAGGGAGAGTGGCCGCCGGCACAGAGCAAGTCTGCTAGGTAGCCTGTAGCTCAGCACCATCAAAGTTCCATACCAGATCCTTGTTTTAGCTCAGACCATTGCCGACATTATAGCCACCCGGTACATTGGGACGGGGAGAGGGAATGGATGGACTGGGGAGTTCACTTAGCCAGTACCACACGCCAAGTGCTCGAAGCGTTTTGTTTCTCTGTTTTGTGTTGAAATTGGGAAGAACTTGCTCAGGCTAGAAGGGTGTGCCATCTAGTGGCGTGTGTGTAAGAACAGGAAGCAGGAGCAGGTAAGGAGCAGGGGACGAGTTCCCCTGGGCCGTATTTCCGAGTGCCCAGAGCACCCGTATATATGATCTGTGGGTTGTCCTCTTCATTTTATTTTTTTATTAGCATGTCTACATTCTTAGTTATTTTTAATTATTTATTTGCATATTTTACATCATTGTTCATTGTCCTTTTTAATTGAGAAAGTTTGTGACGGCGATCTACAAACTGAACATAGCCTTGTGGGGTTTTTTTAGGTTATTAAAGTAAAATGTTCTCACATCATCTCTTTAGTTCCCGTTGAATTTGTCTCTGATGCCCCTCATGTTTCTGTTGTGACTCTGTTGTCAGCATGTTTAAGCAGCATAAGCTTATGATAATGTTAGTGTCTCCCAAGTCGGCATATATGTCCCTAAAGCCAATATATTTTCAAATTGTTTGTATCTCTCCTCTTTTTTCCCCCCAAAGATTTATTTATTTATACAAGAACTGGGGTACAGGCCAGATGCACGGGAGGGTGAGAGGATTCACCAGAGACAGAGTGGGGAACAGAACAGGCAGACTGAAATACACTGCTGAGGGGAGCAGTGGGTGTGATAGGAGAGGTCTGCCACGCCATGTGGGACCCTCGCCGGCGGGCTGGCCGGGATTGAACCAGCGCTGCAGAGGCTGCAGACAGCTTCACAGCGCTGCTCTCAACCAGCTGTGCCACCAGGGAGGCCCTGTATCTCTTCTCTTTTGATAAAAACTTTACTTTCACTCAGCATGTATTTACTGATTACTGATCACGTAGTAGGCATTCAGTGTATTGCATGAAACATAGGCTTGTAGTATAAGAGGAGGCAATGGACATGTAAATATATATTTGTACAAGGTCACAGTTTATGGCTTTTATGATAGAAACCTGTATAGCATTGAGGAGAGGATGCAAAGGAAGGAGTGGTTGATAATAGCAGAGAGATTAATTGTAGGCAGGCTTCACGGAGGAGTGATACTTGAGTTCTTTTCTGGTAGAGAGAAAATATCTCCACCAGGTGGCTAGAAGTGGGCTGTTCCAGGCAGAAGAAACAACTTAGACAAAAGCTCAGAAGTGGAATCAGGAGAACGTATAAACTGAAGTAGTAACACCAGTTCAGGATCCATTGCCATAGTTCGTGCTTAGTAGTTATTGATTAAAGGAACCCGGTGTGAGGTGTGTGAGGGTGAGGTGTTCTAGATTACTCTCTGGTTTCTGGCTTGGGCTTTTGGGTGATGGTTGGTGCTATTCCCCAAGGTAGCAATATTGGAAGAAGAGTAGGTTTTGGAAGAGCTGTATAGTTGTGACTGTGCAGAGTTTGAGGTGGTCACGGGCAGGTGTCAATAACATTCTGTAGGCGGTTGGATGTAAATAAAGAAATGAAGCGGACCTTTGGGCTGGAGAGGGAGATAATAGAATTCTGAGCACATAGGTGGTAGTAGATGAGATTAGGGAGGTAGAGGTCACTCAGAAGGAGCCAAGGCTAAAAATCGTTGACACAACACCAGTATGTTGGAGATAGACAGAGGTCAGAGAGGTATAAGACTGTAGTGAGGTAAAAGCTAAAGGAGAAGAAAGTTTAAAGAGGTGATTCAGTGGCACATGAAGCTAGGGAAGATGAGGACTGAAGAATCTGCTGGAATTGGAATTTAGGAGGTCCTTATTACCCTTTGTCAGAGTCAGTTGAAGTGACCTATAAAGGTGGGGAGGGCGGAAACAGAAGCTAGTTGATTGCAATAGGTGGAAAAGAATAGAAGACAAAGAAGTATGAGAGATCATAGTCTAGTCTTTCGTGGCTCTTGCCTGTGAAAGAGAAGAGATTTGACTGTAATACAAATTGTAAGCCAAGTACTAAGAGAATGGGGAGTGGGGTCACATGAGCGAGTTGGAATGGCTGCTGCCCCTTGAACCTAGCTCTTAACTGCTTGCCTTTCACACAGTCAGGACTGGTATACACAGAGGATGAGTGGCAGAAGGAGTGGAATGAGCTGATCAAGCTTGCCTCAAGTGAGCCCCGAATGCATCTAGGTACCAATGGAACCAACTGTGGTGGGTAAGTATGACTAAGTGGGGGAGCAGGAAATAATCTCTGCTGAGTCCTCAGTGTCTGAAGAGCTCTGTGCTAAGAGGATGTAAGAAGGAACGAGAACACCTATGGCAAGGGCATAGAAGGGTGCAGCAGCATGGAATGTTCTAGACGCTACAGGTAGTTGATTATTGCTGGAATGTAGGGTATGTGGTACGGATGAGGCAATTCCAATTTTTGTGTGCCGTGCTGGTTTCTCTTGCACCATACTAAGGAATTCAAATTGTGTCCTATCTTGACTTTAGGAAACTATAGGCCAAATGACCTGGTTTCCTTAATAAATAAATCACAAGGAAAATAAAAAGAGTTTAAAGACACTTGAGACATATCAACCGATTGGAATGCATAGGCATTTATAAGATAGGGCAATGTGAACAATCTTACATGCTTGATTATTTTTAAATATTAAAAGTGTGACAGTATTGTGGTTTTCAAACAAGGGGCTTTATTTTTTAGAGATAGAAACGGAAATATTTATGTATGAAGCGATGTGATAGCTAGTAGTCACACAAAATAAGCTAGCAGGGTAGCAGTGGGGCTGATAAGAAAACAGACTGAGGTCTAGTGTGAGGTGAGGCTGACCATGTGTTTAAAATTTTTAAGATGTATTTTTATTTATTTATGCATACAAGAACAGCAGGGGTGTAGGCTAGAGGTGCAGGATGGGAAGGGTGAGAGGACTCAGCAGAGACAGAGTGGGAGCAGAACAGGCAGATCTGCTGAAACACTGCTTAGGGGAGCAATGGGTGAGACAGGAGATCGAACCCAGGCCATCTAGGTGATAACACCAAGACTGAATCCCTAGCACTGGGGAGGCCCTTGTGTTTTTAATTGTTGAAGCTGGCTGATAGATACGTGAGAGTTTGAGTTTTGAATATGTTTAAAATCTTGAAAAAGTTAACAGTGATAGTCTATCCAGATTTCATTGTGCATTAGAATAATCCAGGAAAATTGTTTAAAATGCAGATTTCTGAATCTCCATCATAGGGATGTCCAGTTGAGTTGTTTGAGGTAAAGCCCAGGAGCTTGTGGGTGTGTTCTCATGGAGTGACACAGCAGACGGGGCGATGGCGGGATAGGAGTGAGACTAGAACACAGCTGCAGCAGTCAGGGAAGGGAGGGCCGTGGGTGTGGGTAAGGGGCCAGACTGCAGGCAGGCCAGAGGAGACAGATGAGTGAGCCCCATGAGGCAGACAAGGGGACACCTTGGTCAGGCCAGGAGACCAGCTGAAGGTGAGCGATAAAGAGCAATAAATATGTCTTGGGTTTCTGATAGGCTCCTGGGTAGATGATGAGGCTGTTCTCCACGTTAGAGAACATGGGGCTGAGGAGTTGTTCCCTTTTTTTCCTGTCGGACCTCATGAGGGTTAAGTGTAGGTGGTTGTGGCAAAGAAAGTAAGCAGGGTGAGGCTGCCGGGCTGCATATTGAGCAACTGGATGACGAGAACTGGGGGAGGTTGTGAACAGGCGGTCTCTGAGGAGGGGTTTCCCTCACGTTCCTAACTCTGTTTTAACCTTCGAGCCTTCCAGTCTCCTCTTGATTCCCCCATGTGTGCCATAGGAAAAAAGACGTAGTAGCACAAATAAATCGGCTGTGTCTGTGGCAGCCTTCCAGTTGGAAAACCAGGAAAGGATGTTCCTCTTTTCCCCTCTGAGGAACTGGTCTTAAGGGCTCTCTTGTTTTGTTTTCTTCCCTGTCCCTCCCACACTGTCCCTCTCTGCAACTTCAGGGCGGAGAGTTCAGAAGAGCCTGTCTACGAGAGCCTGGAGGAGTTCCACGTCTTTGTCCTGGCCCACGTGCTCAGGAGGCCCATTGTCGTGGTGGCAGACACCATGCTGAGGGACTCTGGCGGGGAAGGTGAGTCAGTCCTCACTTCACCCTGAGCACCCCTGTTTGCAGAGCCTTGGGCTAAGCACTGGGAGGCAGGCAGGAAAAGAACCTGCAGGCCCTTGGGAATAAAACAAGATATTCACCAGAACAATGTGAAATTCTGAGATCCAGGGTAAAGTAGTTGGGGTTAATTGAGGAGGCTTCCTACGGGGAGAATTGCCAAAAAGGAGTAGGAATGAAAGGGGGACTCAGTTGGTAGAGTGGGGTGGAGAGGTTGGCCCGCCAGGCGAGAACCTGGCCTCAATAACAACATCTGTGGTTTCCTGCAGCGTTCGCCCCTATTCCCTTTGGGGGCATCTATCTGCCCTTGGAAGTCCCAGTGAGCCAGTGTCTCCACTCCCCTCTGGTGCTTGCCTACGACCAGGCCCACTTTTCTGCACTCGTGTCCATGGAGCAGAAAGAGAACGCCAAGGAGCAAGGTGCTGAGCGCGGTGTCTGTCTCTGCTGTATTTTTCACTTGCAAAGTTGAAATGAGAGAACACAGGAAGGAAAGAACTAAGTGACGCGCAAGCCCAGAGAGTACATGTAACACAGTCTTACTAAGAGTTGTAAGGTATACCAGGGTTTAAAAAAAAGGTTTTAGGGAAAAACACAGTGGCCTGTGTTTTCCTAGAGTTAAGAGGCTTATGTATTAAGGTCATAGACCCTTCCAAATAATCATTTGCTGTATCTGTCTTAGTAATGACTGAATTCTCGAATCTAGTGAACTGGCAGGAACATCTTGAATGTTAGCTGGCTGACTGGAGGGGAGGCGTGGGGACCAGTGGTGTAAACAGCATGCTGGGCAGTAAGAGCAAACCAGCCTGTTGGTTTTTAATGCCAGGGTCCCTCACACGTAAGAGCTGAGAAAGTGACTGCAGCTAGAGGCCTGTGGAATGATTAGCTGCTTTTGCGTGAAGTGAGCCTGTGTGCTGTGGCCTTCTCTCTCCTCAAGGCGTTTGCTTGATGGCATGTTCTTCCCTCTCCAGCTGTGATCCCACTTATGGACTCAGAGCATAAGCTGCTGCCCTTGCACTTCGCGGTGGACCCTGGGAAGGGCTGGGAGTGGGGCAAAGATGACGATGACAACGTCCGGTTGGCCAGGTGAGGCAGGCCGAGCTGTCTCTCTGCTTTGTAGCTGCCATCTTCGTTTCCAGGGGATCCCTCAGCTTAGTGGCAGGACCGTCACCTCCCAGCCACAGTGTCTTCGGGAAGATGAGTCGGGACCAGGACCCCGCTTGCCTCGTCTCCCTGTACAGAGACGGGGGTCCTGGGGCCTCAGATGCTCTTCTCGTGCAACAAGAAGCGTGTGCTCGCACAGATGCAGCTTCGATCCCACTGGGTTTTTGCATTTCTGGAATTTAAATATAAAAAGACATTCTCCCCTGCTCTCCAGAAACTGGGTTCTTCTTCTTCCACAGCTCCATGGAGGGTGAATGTGTAGGGATGCAAAAGCTTCACCCCTGTGTCTTACTTGACTCTTCTTTGGATTATGAAACTGGGAGGGTTTGATTTTAAAATTCAGAATCGATGACTTTTTAATTTAACGATCAAAAGCACCTTCTAACTAATGTGTACAGTAACAGTGATGGCCCGGCTTGGTGTTTCCCGTTTTCCAGACAAGGTGGGACCCTTTCCAGCCATGATTTTAATCTTTGTCATCACCGTGCAAGACACGTTGGGGAAGTGACTTGCTCAAGGTCACAAGCTTAGTCCTTGCTGGAGCTGTAATCTAGCCCCAACTCTGTCTGAGGCCCAGGCTGTGTTGCTGCTGCCCACCTACTCCCTTGTGGATCGCACGGCTTTGCTCTGTCAAGGTCACATACCTTTTCAGTGCTTTGTTTCTCCTTTTCACAGTGTTATTCTGTCCCTGGAGGTCAAATTGCATCTGCTGCATGGCTACATGGATGTCAAGTGGATCCCAGTGTCCTCTGATGCCCAGGTGAGGGCTCCCGCGCACCTTGTCCGTCCTCTGTCAGTGACAACAGGGAGACCTGCTAGCAGTCTCCTGGGTCCCTTTGGAGTGGGAGCTTATGAGTCAAGTTAGGAATGACTGGAAACTCTCAGAAGAGCTCCACAAGACACTTTGTCCTACCTCTTATCCTGTTCGTGCCCTCCATCTTCCACGTCTCCTCTCCACCAGCGCCTGCTTTCTGGTACTAAAACACATTCTTCAGGGAAAGCTCCCCGGACTTTTGGCAAAGTGGAGACCGCCACTGCCTTGTCCCAAGCCGTCTTGCCCATAGACCTCTGCGCTGGGCACAGGGCGGGAGAATCACTTCAGGAGTTCTGGAGAACATTGTCATCATGCCTAGACCAGGAGCAGAGGAGAAGGGGCAAACTCGGAGACTCCATTGCCCAGCGTAAAAGTTAAGGAGGTGCAGAACGGGCAGACATAGTTGGTCGAGCTTAGTCACAACTTCCTTGAGATTAATTTTGGGCAGAATTCGGCAGAGAGAAATTTGTAATAGAGGCCTCTGTGGTGTCTGGAGATGATTCCTCCTCGGCGCAAGGTCGTCGTCTTATGATTTCTCGTTGCTCACGAGAGCGGTCAGGCTTCATGTTGATAGCTCTGCTATAGAAGAGCATTAGATTGTAGGGGGTGAATTAAGAGTCCCCATTCCCTGGCCGTGGGGGAGCTGCCTGGAGCGGGGACGCGCCCTCCTGAGGGACCCTTTCCCCGTCGAGGCAGCAGCTGTTCTCTGGAACAGGGCGTTCCCTCCAAAGATGGAGTGTGTCGGGGGATTCCTACCTGCTGCCACGCGGCTGGCTCCTTAGCAGTAGCTGCAGGGAGCCCTGAGGGCCAGGTGCATATCCTGGAGACCCCAGGGGCTTCCCTCCACCCAAGATGAGGGGCATAACTGTCAACCCTGTTCTCGTCTCTTCCAGGCCCCCCTGGCCCAGCCCGAGTCCCCTACAGCTTCAGCTGGGGATGAACCTCGCTCCACTCCTGAGTCTGGGGAGTCAGACAAGGAGTCTGTTGGCAGCAGTTCCACCAGCAATGAGAGCAGCAAGCGGAAAGAAAAGTCAAAGCGAGAGCGGGAGAAGGACAAAAAGAGAGCAGACTCTGTGGCTAACAAACTGGGGAGCTTTGGCAAAACCTTGGGCAGCAAGCTCAAGAAGAACATGGGCGGCCTGATGCACAGCAAGGGGTCTAAGCCCGGAGGGATGGGCGCGGGGTCGGGGGTGAGCAGTGGCACTGAGACACTGGAGAAGAAGAAGAAAAACGCCCTGAAGAGCTGGAAGGGTGGCAAGGAGGAGGCAGCCGGGGACGGGCCCGTGTCTGAGAAGCCCGCGGCGGAGTCTGTTGGCAATGGAGGGAGCAAGTACAGCCAGGAGGTGATGCAGAGCCTGAGCATCATGCGGATCGCCATGCAGGGGGAGGGGCGCTTCATCTTCGTGGGCGCCCTGAGGATGGGGCTCCGCCAGCAGTACCAGGAGGACATGATCCAGCGCTACCTCTCGGATGCGGAGGAGCGGTTCCTGGCAGAGCAGAAGCAGAAGGAGGCGGAGAGGAAGGTCCTGAATGGAGGGATGGGGGGTGGGCCTCCTCCAGCCAAGAAGCCAGAGCCAGATGGTGGAGAGGAGCTGCCCCCCCCAGCAGAGTCCAAGGCGGTGGCGTTCTCTGCTGGCTACCCTGGGGGCTTTACGATCCCAAGGCCTTCTGGGGGTGGGGTCCACTGCCAAGAGCCCCGGAGGCAGTTGGCAGGGGGCCCGTGTGTGGGGGGCCTACCACCATATGCCACCTTCCCCAGACAGTGTCCTCCTGGGCGACCCTACCCCCATCAGGACCACAGCCCTTCCCTGGAGCCAGGCAGTCACTCCAAGGATGGGGTTCCCAGGGGTGCATTGTTACCGCCCCCCTTCCGCGTGGCTGATTCCTATAGCAACGGCTACAGAGAGCCCCCTGAGCCAGATGGATGGGCCGGGGGTCCCCGGGGGCTTCCCCCAACCCAGACCAAATGCAAACAACCGAACTGCAGTTTCTATGGACACCCTGAGACGAACAACTTCTGCTCCTGCTGCTACAGGGAAGAACTGAGAAGGCGGGAACGGGAGCCAAGTGGGGAGCTCCTGGTGCACAGGTTCTGAATGGGGGGACCTTGGAGGGCAAGGGGGTGAAACAAAGAAAGTTAAGCTCAACTAATTGGCTCATCAGCCCCAGCCCCGATTTGGGGGCAAGTGCTGTAATGTTTGTGGAAGCCTGACTACAGGCCTGAGGTGTGCGTGCGCAGGCGGCCGGGTGGCAGAGCAGGTCAGGGCTGGATGGCGCCTGGGGACTGTTCTAGTCCTTCTCAGATCTTGGCTTGATGGGAACGAGGAGGTTCCAGTGGGGAATAACAGTGATGCTGCTTCATAACCCCTTGGGTCCCTCCGTCCCACGGCCTGCGGGGAAGTTGTAGGGGAAGGAAGGCTTGGGGTCTAGGGGTGGGGAGGTGGGCAGAAGTCTGGGCCTGGTTCTCAATAAAAAACAGACCAAAGTTTTTAGGTTGGAAAAAAGCACACAGTGGCAGAGTTGGGGGTGTAGAGGGAGACTGGGAAATTAGACATTGGCAGTTGATCTGAATTAAGATTGAAATTGGTTGGGTAGATTCTTCCTCCTGAAGGATCTGGAAAGACAGGGCGGTAAAGTATGCTCGTGGGTGCTCACGAGGACGGGAGCTGAAATTGGTTTATTGAAAAAATCCTTGATGAATAAAAAAACAGACTGGGTGAGGGAAGTAACGCTGAAGGGAGGAACTTAAGAGGGGGAATCCTTTCCTCTCGAGATTGATTTCCTCTGCGCAGCCGTCTGTCCCCTGTTCTGATCGCAGTGGAGCTCGCTGGCTGCCCCTGTGTCTTCCTTGTCCTTTTTGAGGACTGGACTTCACTAAGTTACGATTATTTTTAAGACTTTAACTTTATTTAAAAAGAACGTTCCCCCTGGGGAGGGGCAGAGTGATGAAGCAGGTGAGCTGATGTGAGGGTGGCCCCTTGTTTCCCCCCCCCTTTTTTTTTAAAGATTTATTCATGCATACAAGAACCGGGGTACAGGCCAGATGTGCGGGAGGGTGCGAGGATCCACCAGACATAGAGTGGGGAACAGAACAGGCAGACTGACTGAAATACACGTTGAGGGGAGCAGCGGGCGAGACAGGAGCGGTCACGCCGCGCCTGGATCGGGATCGAACCCGTGCTGCAGAGGCTGCGACAGCTTCACAGCACTGCGCTCAACTGCCTGCGCCACCAGGGGGGCCCCTTTTTTTCTTTTAATGACTTAGCAATAACCACACCTTGAGGTTTGTGTGTCTTGGGAGGGGTAGCAGAAGGACAGACCTTTGGCCAGACTGTTTGAAACCAAACCAAAAACCTAAGTAGAACACCACCATCCTCTGCTGCTGCGTTTCTGTAGAAAGCAACTTATTTTTTGACTATTTTTTTAAGTAAAGGAAACAATGAAAATACCCCAGCAAGCAAAAACGTTTCGAAAAGTGATTTTTTTGGTCTATTTAAGTGATTTCTTCCTCCTTCCTCTCTACGTAGAGAATGAACTTTACATCCCGGCTTCTTTTGTTAAGCCATAGCTGACCTTAATCTGTGGTTAGTTTATTAAAATAATGAAAATTCTTTGTAAGAAGAGCTATTTTTGATAATAGGAATGATGTTGAAACATGGGTAGGGATTGGGGCAATTTATAAAAAGGTAGCTAGAGAAATATATTTTAGTGAACTGTAACCACAGATCACAGATTAGTCCCAATCAGCTGATCTGTCTTCGGGATCCCCCTTACCCCAACCCAACCGTTTTCTCCAGGGGTGGGAGGGGGCCTGTGGACACAGTTGGGGGAGCTCCCCTGCGTTTTGCACAAAGCACAAGTCTGGACCGCCTGCGCCCTGGCCAGCGCCCTTTCTAAGAGCTTTAAACCAGAGGACCTTTCCTGGGCCAATTTTTGTTTTTACTTTTCTTTTTCTGGGGAAAAAAAATCAACTATGCAATTGTATACACTCCTAGGTGCATATGAAGAGGAGGAATAAGTGTACTTAAGTGTCTGGAGTGTTAACTGGGGCTGTTTTTCTGTATTTGGATTTCTCTTGAGGTATGTACCCACAACCCACCCCGTGGAATGTATTCCCCGCGTCGGGTCTGAAGCAGGTACGGGGCTGGGTGTGATTGCGGGGAGACTCGTGTTTGCCATAACTGCTGCTGCCGGGTCACGGAGGTCATCCCATTTCACCCTGGGTAACAGAGCCGGCGGCCAAGACTGTCCTCTTCATTGGAACTGCTCAGTTTAGAAAGATTCCTTTCTGGACAAACTTGAAAGTCACTCACTTTCCGAATATGATAGTCCGTTGATTGAATCATTTCCCATGACTGTTAGGCTTTTATTTGAAAATAGGCTGGTTCCAAACGGGGAGATGTGTGTGTTTCTGGGCAGGGCTGGGACTCCTGTGAGACAAGCACTCCCCTCAGGTACTGAAGTCGAGGGGGTGCTGAAAAACTCCGTAATCAAGATAAAGGCTGTTTTGATGGAATATTCTAAAAATGCAAAAAATCCTTGAATAAAAAACAGACTGGGTGAGGGAGGTAACGCTGAATCAAGTATGGGGTCGAATCCTGAATGGAAATTTTTGATACTTTATTACGGAATTTAAAAAAGTTTAATTTTCAAAAAATGCTGCACTGAATACTATCATGGCTACTGGGTTTTTGGCACCCCTTAAATTTTGTGCCCAAAGAGTTGTCTTGCTTACCTCACGTTGGTTTTGGTGTTAGAATAACTCAATACAAGCAGCTGGTGAACGTCCTTCCCTAGAGAGTGTCCTGGTGCTGGTGGCACAGCTCCAGCCCCGTGGCTCCGCCGCCCTTACCCCCTTACCGAGAGGAGGGGAAACAGACCCGGGGTTTTCCCAGAGAGTAAACCCAGGAATGTTTTGATGCTCCACTGGACCGCTGTGCTTGGATTTGATCTGCTAGTAGATGCTAGTTAATACTTTTGTTTTTTAAAAACAGGACAAATGAACAAAGCCCGAAAGCTTGTCATGTTTGTTTTTGTTTTGATTTATAAATTAACTCATCCCAGCTCCTTTTGCCTTCTTTTAAAATAAAAACGCTGGAAATCCTGGGGGGCGTCCTCGGGGTGGGAAGTATGGTAAACCATGGCTTCATTCAGGCCCTGTGTTTAGGGGCCCCGCCATCCTGAGGACCAGGGACCAGAGTGGACGGGTGTGTTTCTATAAGGGAAGTGAAATTTTTCTGCTTGCTTTTGAGGGGGCAGGAGGTTGGGCGGGATGGGGCCCGGGTAAAGGGGCGGTTCCTGGAAAGGGAACGCAGACTTGGGTGTGCTGCCGGGGAAGGGGCGGGTGGGAGAGGCGGCCCGAGGCTGAGGCGGGAGGCAGGTACTGGGCGCTCCAAGGGCGGAGATGCCTTCGTTGAAGGTGTGGGGTGTGGGTGAGGGCGCGAGCTGGACCCCTTCACCCTAGTGAGGGGTGATAGCGTCTCAGGCTGAAACAAGTGCACTTAGTTCCTTCTATCCAGGGCATGGGGGCACCTACTTGTTTTTATTGAGGGGAAATATTCAGGGTTGTGTCTGCCCCTCTAGGTGAGGCCGCCGCCCTCCCCCGCCCCCACCCCAGCCCCGCGGTCCCCTCGGCCGGTGCCGGGTTTATTGCGTTACAGGTTTAGCCGAACAGTCACAGCCTTTGCCTCAGTGGTTTCTGTCAAAAAAATAAACATTAAAACTTTAAAAAAAGATTCACTCTCTTCGTGGAGGGGGGTTGATGCTGGACTCGGTGCTCGCAGGGAAGCGCCCGCCCTTTCCTGCCGGGTCCCGGCGGGGGCGGGGCGGGGTGGGGTGGTGGGGGCCCCGGGGCCGCGCGAGGTCGCCGCCGCCTTCCCCGCGGCGGAGCCTCGGAGGTGATGGTCGCTGGGTCACCCCGAAGCCTTCGGACTGTCCTCAAGGGGTCAGCGCCCCCGCCGCAGGGGTGGGGCAGGGTCTGGGGCCCCTTCCAGGCCTGGGGTCACCGCCCCGGCCTTTGTGCCAACCTCCTCCTCCAGCTGCGGCGGGCGGGGCGCCCCTCCACGGCGCGTCGGCGCCCGGGCCCCGAACTCGGGCTGCGGCGCGGCCCTGGCCCTCCCGGCCCTGCGCGGGCGGCCGGAGCCGGCGGACAGACCCCCGGGCGGGGGCCGCGGCCGAGTCGCCGCCCCGCCCGCGGCGGCCCCGGCGGGACCGCGTCGGAGTCGGCACCGCCCTCCGGGGGAAGCGGGCCGGGCGCCGGGGCTCCCCCGCCGCGAGCCCTCGGAGCGGCGCCTGCGGGGCGCTCGGCCACGTGGCCTGAGGCTTCCGCCAGAGGCCGCCCGCGCCCCACTTCTGCTCCACCTGCCGCGGCGCGAGCGCGGGGCCGAGGGTGGCGGGGCCGCCCCGACGCGCGACCCCTAAACGCCGAGGCCGGAAGGGCGCGGGCGCCGAGCGGCTCCCGGGAAAGGCGGGGCCCCGACGGCTGCAGCCTCCGTCCACGCTGGGCCTCCGCGGAGCAGCTCCTCGACGCCCCCGGCGCGTTTCTCGACTCCCGGAGTCCGCGGCGCCGGCCCGCACCCTCGGCCGGGGCTGCCCCGCCGGCCCCCGGCCCCGCCCGCGCCCCGCTCGCCGCGGGAGGGGCGCGGGGCCGCCGGGCTTCCGGCCGGGCCGTGCTCGGCATGAATCATTCATCGGCGATCGGGTGTCCGCGGGGGGCGGCCCAGCCCCTGCAGCGGCTCTGGTTTCCGCGCGCACCTGCCCGTGAACACACCTGCACGCGTGCGCGCATCCTGGGGGTGCGGCCGTGCCCCCCCGCACCCCTGCGCGAGCTGGGGTTCACGCGCCCTGCGGGACACAGGCACGTTGACTCATCCTCCTCCCCCGTTCTTGGGCTTCCCGGCAAAACTCAGAGGCCCAGTTTCCCCTGGTTTCTCTTTCGAAGCCGCCCTGGCGAGGCCGCGCGGCGGCCGGCGCTGCCCCCCGGCCCCCCCCCCCCCCGCAAGAAGACTTCAAAAAACAGCCTCCCGGGAAGCCGGGCCGGGGTCACCGAGTGGCTTAAGCGCTGCAGTTTAATGCCCGCGTCTCGCGTCTCGGCCCCCCCCCCCCCCCCCGGCGCCAGCGCGTGTGACGGGGCGGGTCGGGGCGCTGGGAGTCCCGGGGTCCCCTCCTCAGGCGCTTCCCCGCTCTCGCCACTTCCCCTAAATTGCGCGGCTTCTCCTTTAAGGGGCTGGGCCTCCCCCGCCCTCTCCTGGGGCGGCTGAAGTTTCCGTGGAGCCTCCTCTCGCGAGCTGGACACACCTTTCAAGAGACCCCAAACTGTGCTTCGTGCACCTCAACCGCTCCTTCCCCCATGCCCTCCCCTCCCTCTCTGTGACCTCCCTCTCCTCGGCGACCGGATTCAGCCTCTGCCCGGAGGCCCGAGCATCCTTGGGGTTTCCTGCCCTCAGCTGCTCTGTCCCCGGATGGAGCCAGAGAAATGTGGTGGGGGGCCGGGGCCAGAGTTTCAACATCGCCCCCCAGAAGGAGGAGCCAGAGATGGGGGTAAGGAGTGGGAACTCGGGTTTGGTGGGGAGGGGCGCTGTGGGCAAGAGGGGGCGGATGGGGAAGATGTGGCTGTAGAAGAGGAGAAAAGGGTCTGGAGGAGGTGGAGGGTGTGTCCCAAATCCAGGGGTTGAGAGCCGGGCCAGTCCGTCTCAGTCTCAAGTTCGTTGCCTCATTATCCATTAACCAGCCCCTCCCTTCAACGGCTGCCAAGCGGCCTCGGAGCTGCCCACAGAGCTGATCTCAGTTTCCCTGAGAGGCTGAGCGCAGCCCCCACAGGCGGTTGGGCGCTAGGTCATCCCAGGCCCCGGGGCTGGAGTGACCTGGGGCTTAACCCTGTGCCCTTCTCAGCTCTCTGGACCAAAGTCTGCCCAGGGGAGTGGGATGCCAGAGCCCAGGAGTCGTCAGCCTGGCAATGCCCTGGCGTCTGGTCGCCTTCCAGGTAATGACACCTCTCCAATACTCTGATCGCCAGACGCCTCCAAACTTTATCCCATTCAGCTCTCCTTCTCCCTCCCCAAAGGCACCCGCGTCCTCTCCTGACTCAAAGTGCTGCCACCCATGTCTGGTCTCTGTCCAGGCTGGGGTCTTGGGGCCTGTTTTCTTGATCCTGTTACCCCGTTCTCATTTACTAACTCAAGAAGCATCTGCGTGCCTACTATGCGCCGGCACTTGCTGAGGCGCTAGAGGAAATAATACAGATTCTCTCCTCCTAAACATTCATTCCAGTGGCGCTGGGAGAGGATCTTGATCTTTCCTGTTTAGAACCTCCTGTCCCAGAGGGCTGAGCTAACCCGCAGGTGGATAACACAGTGGACTGCGTGGAAACAGACAGAACCTGCTTTCCTTCCTCCCGCAGGGGAGAAGATCTTAGCATGGGCCCCAGGGGTGAGGAAGGGGCTGGAACCTGAATTGCCTGGAACCCTGGTCTGCACCAACTTGAGGGTCACCTTCCAGCCCCGCGGATGGCAGCGGAGCCAGGTGAGCTGGTTCGGGTGATGGAAAGGACGCCTGGTGGGGAATGGTAGGGGCATCTAGAAGGATTTAGTTAGACAGACATTACAGGGAGTGAAACGGTTGCACCTGAGGGCTGTCTTTAGAATGTTCCAGGAATTGTCACCAGGGACTCCCTCTAGGGGGGTAGTGGCTGAGACTCCAGAAGCCTCTAGCATCAGTCATGTGCTTCCCCAGGACACCCCCCTGAGCAGTGAATATGATTTTGCCCTGGTCAACATCGCGCAATTAGAAGCTGGTAAGTGTGGGGGTTTGGTGAAGGTGTGGGAACCCCTCCTGGTCTTCCCCTTGTTCTCAGAGGACCCAGGGGACGGAGTGGGTCAGAGCCTGACCTGTGGCTACACTGCTTTCCTAACTCTTGACTTCAGTGAGTGGCCTGTCCCGCGTCCAGCTCCTCCGCCCAGGATCCCTGCTTAAATTTGTCCCCGAGGAGATTCTGATTCATGGCCGAGACTTCCGATTACTCAGAGTTGGGTTTGAGGCCGGAGGGCTGGGGCCTCAGGCCTTTCAGGTAAGAGAGCCCCAACCCAAGGGCCCTTCCTCCCCTTTGAACCTTGTGATCCTTTCCTTGGCAATTCCCACTGCTCTCCTACCCCCCTCCCCCCAGCCCTCTCTTCATTCTCTCTGCTGCTTTCCTCAAGGACAGGCCCAAGGCTGGGGAAGGTGATAGTTAATGAGACTAAGGGGCCTGAGTTTTAGCCCCGCTGCGCCCCTATCAGGAGCATGTCGGTGGGCCAGCTTCTCCTTTGAAAAACAGAGAGTTGGATGAGATTATTCCTAAGATGCTTCCCAGCGTTAAATTCCTGTGTTTCTAGATGTGTCCTCCTGCCCCCAGCCCCTACGACCTATGGAGGCTGTCTTTGCTGTTCTCTGTTGGTGACAAAGACAATGCAGTAACATGCGGGCCCCAGTTCCTCCCGCTTCTTCAGTCTGAGGGGTGTCCTTCCCTCCACAGGTGACCATGGCCATCGCGCAAGCCAGAGCTCAGAGCAGCCAAGGCCAGCAGTTCACAGGGGTAGCCCTGAGCAAGGCCGGTGAGTGAGGCCGTGTTAGGGCAAGGAAAGGGTGAGGCGTCCGAAGGAGGCCGGGTAAAGACAAAAGAACTAAGCAGAGCTGTGGTTCCTTCTCTGTGTCCACTGCTTCCCTAGGCCAGAGTTCTGGTTCTGGAAAACCACCTGTCCCCCTCTTGGAGACATCAGAAGACTGGGAGGCGGAGCGAAAAAAGCAGGGGGCCAGGGGCTGGAGGGTTTGCACCATCAATGAGAGGTTCGACGTAGCCACCAGGTAACCCCCGCCCACCTAGCCTCTGCTACCATCCCTGTCTCCCCACATGGTTCTCACCCTTTAAAAGGTTCCCTCAAACTCCAGCTTCCTTGGACGCCCAGAGGGCCATCCCCTTACCTCCTGGGCCTCTAGCCCTGCGATCCCCTGAATGGCCCCCTCCTAACAGCTTGTAACAGCAGGGCAAGGTCACCTGGCCAGGCTGTGAACCGACTCTCCTTTTCACAGCCTCTCTCGTTACTTCTGGGTGCCCAAGCGAACTCTGGACAGTGAGGTCAGGAGAGCGTTTGGCCACTTCCACCAGGGCCGTGGACCGGTCAGTGTGAGGGTCATGGGAGGTCAGGGGTCACTGTGAAGGGAGGGGACCCTGTGAGGTCAGCGTGGGGGCTGGATGGGATGAAGAGTTTCTCACGGTGACCCTCTCCTCACTGCCCCAGCGCCTGTCCTGGCATCACCCGGGAGGCAGTGATCTTCTCCGCTGTGGTGGCTTCTACACAGCCAGTGACCCTAACAAGGAGGACGTCAGGTGAGGGGAGGTGGCTGAGAAAAATCGAGGCGAAGAAGGTGGGGCAGACTCCTCCCCTGACTTCCCGCCTCCCTCCCTCCAGAGCAGTGGAGTCCATGCTCCAGGCCGGGCATTCAGATGTTGTCCTGGTAGAAACCATGGACGAGCTGCCCAGTCTCGCAGATGTCCATCTGGCCCACTTGAGGCTGAGGGCCCTCTGCCTGCCGGGTGAGAATAACTTAGCCCTCCCCACCCCCGCCCATCCAACCTGCTTTACTCTTGCCTGAGCAGGTGAGGGACCCTTAGGTGAGGCGTCTCCTGCAGACTGACTCCTTCCTGCCCCAGCGTGCTCTTTCTTCAGCAGCTTTGAGATACAACTTACGTAGCGTAAAACCCACCCTTTACCCATCTGACGTGTACGCGTCTGTGGATGTTCTGTCTACGATGTTGTACAGCTCTCACAATGTAATTGTAGAAAACTTACTGCTCTTCACAGCTGCTTCTCATTCCTAAGCCCAGTCTGAGGCAGCCGCTACCCAACTTATTCTTAACCCTTCAGGCTGTAGACCTGGATCCTGAGTTCTCCTGCTCTCTTGCCCTCCTGACCCCCCGCTCTCCTCACTCTGCAGACTCATCTGTACCTGAGGATAAATGGTTCTCAGCGCTGGAAGGAACACGGTGGCTGGACTACGTCAGGTACTCCCTTCTTCTAGTCACAAGTTATCATTCAGCCCTCCCAGCCTCCTGTTGACTTGGACTCGACGGCCTTCCACGGATTCCTGTTCCTGGTTTCCCAAGAGTTGTCACTCCTTGGAAGAAGGGGCAGGATCGTGGAGCCTGTCCATGATGCAGCCCTTCTCCCTTCGGGCGTGTCATTCTTCCCTCCTCACCTGCCTCCCCAGGTCTTGTCTCCGAAAGGCCAGTGACATTTCAGTTTTAGTGACATCCAGGGTTCGCTCTGTAGTACTTCAAGGTGAGTTCCGTGGGTCAGCCTACTCCGTACCTTGCCTTTTTGCCCACCTGACTGGATTCTGTCCGGAAGAACTATAAGGCTTCCTTGTCCCCTTCTAGTGCCAGCAACCCCTCTTCTGTCACTAGGAACAACCCACAAACTCTAACTTGTCCTTTGGTGCCACCTCTGCTTCCCCACCACACCTGTTGTCCATGAGAGGGTTCTCAGCGCTCTCTTCCTGTTCTTCCATGATGGACGGGGCTGGGCTTGGGGTGGGAGGGCAGTGTGGGAACTAGTTTGCCTCCTATATGTGGCGCCGGGGGTGTCTATCCAGGAGTCTGTGAAGTGAATCATTCAAGGTCTTTGTTTTCTCTTCACTTCTATGTGTCCTCTCGATCCTACCTACCCCAAACTCCTCCTCTGTGCCTCTCACTTCTTGCCATGTTTCCTTTCCCCCTTCTCTTCTGCCCTAGTTTCTTGGCCCCTCCTTCTTTGTCCCTTCTCCCTCTTTATCACCCAGAGCGCGGTGATCGTGATTTCAATGGCCTCCTCTCTTCACTCGTCCAGCTGCTTTCAGTCCCTGAAGCTCGAACACTGCTCGGCTTCCAGTCACTAGTGCAGCGAGAGTGGGTAGCAGCTGGACATCCCTTCCTGACCCGACTTGGGGGAGCTGGAGCCACTGAAGAGGTGAGAACATTTGGGAGCGTATTGGGGGATGTTACAATAGTAAGGGGGTGACACAATTATATAGTATAGTCCTTTGGGGGGGGGACCAGGTCAGAAGAGTCCCGAGGTTAGGCTGAGCTTAAAGGGGAGACCCAGATGAGCAAGGTGCCACAACCTCTACTCCCCTCATCAGATTTCTACTCCCTGTCCCCCCTTTTTTTCAAAAAAGATGTATTTATGCATATAAGAACTGGGGTACAGGCCAGAGGTGTGGGAGGTGAGAGGATTCACCAGAGACAGAGTGGGGAACAGAACAGGCAGACTGACTGAAATACACTGCTGAGGGGAGCAGCGGGCGAGTCAGGAGAGGTCTGCTGTACCATGTGGGTAGCTCCCTGGCCAGGGATTGAACTCGTGCTGCAGTGGCTGCGAATAGCCCCATAGGTTGCATCTTAACCCCTTGCGCCACCAGAGATGCCCTCCCTGTTCTCCTTAACGGCTCCTGTTCCTTCTGTCCCTCATCCCCCATCATTTTGTTCCCCTCAGATTCTCACAATCCCTTTCAACCTCTTAATTTCCCTATTCCCAGGCCCCAGTGTTTCTCCTTTTCCTTGATTGTGCCTGGCAGCTCCTCCAGCAGTTTCCAGCTGAGTTTGAATTCTCTGAGTTTTTCCTACTTGCGCTTCACGATAGTGTCAGGGTTCCCGATACCCTTACATTCTTGAGAGATACTCCCTGGGAGCGTGGAAAGCAAAGTGCACAGGTCAGTGACTTTCATTTTTGACTTGGCCTTTTTTTCCCCCCCACTGAGACATTTTCTTGGAAGTTTGCTCTAGAATTATGAAAAGTGAGGCCTGTGGGTGCGAGAGGGGGTGGTTGGTGTGTAATCTCAGGACTGTACTTTCACGCTGTATCTGATTCCAGGCGTAAGAGGGGAGACTCATGATTTCTCTCTAGTCTTGGGAGAACTATGTATTTTTGTTTGCTTAACCATTCTTTGTCTTGTTTCTGTTGTCTAGTTCAAATCTTACACACAAGTCTACACCCCAGGGTACTCCCAGCTCCCACCTGGGAACTCGATTAACCTGCAGCCATCTGTCTGGGACTGGGAATTGCGCTACAGCAATGAACAGATTTTACAGTTCCGTAATCCTGGCTATGACCCGGAACACCACCCAGATTCCTGGCTCCCAAGACAGCAGGTGAGGTGTCTAAACTTCCCAGATTCCCCTGACTTCCTCACAGGCTCATCCTTTTAGAGGGGTGAGGTGGAACAACATAGTGTCTGAACTTCCCAGGGAAAGCTACCCCTGCGGTTCCTCTACAGCTTTCACTCACAGTCCATGACCGTCCCCAGGAGATGGGGGTCCTTCTAGGTAGCACGAGAGCATCCTTTTTGTCCTCCCCAGGTTTACTAGTCTTCTTGGCTCATGCACACATTCCACAAATTTCCCTAATCCAGTTTTACTCCACTCCAAGGCCAGTTTGAAGCCTACTGAGAGGAGTAAAGTGTTCTCGGGGTGGTTTGTAGTGTGATTTTAATACAGTGGCTGGGTGGCAGCTGGACGTTTCTTCCTGACCTACTTTGGGGAAACTGGGATCCTCTGGTGACTAGAGGGTCATTTGATTTCCCTTTCCTCTTCAGCCAAGTTTCATGGTTCCTGGGCCTCCCAGTTCCATGTGGCTCTTCTCTAGAGGGGTCCTGACTCCGCTGAATCAGCTCTGCCCCTGGCGGGACAGTCCCTCCTTGATGGCAGTCTCTTCTCGTTGGCTCCCTCGGCCTGCTATCTCCTCTGAAAGCCTGGCTGACCAGGAGTGGGGGCTCCCCTCACATTGGGGTGCTTGCCCTTTACCCACGGGGCTGCTGCTACCTGGCTATCTGGGACCACAGATCAGGTTCTGGAGACGCTGCTACCTGAGGGGACGGCCGGAGGCCCAGGTAAGAAGGGGATAAGGAGCGGGAGAAGGGCTTCCCTGCTGAACCAGATGTTCTAGGAGAAACCAGCTGTTTCCAGGAGCTAGGAAGGCAAGGAGTTGGGGGGATTGGGAAGCACTATTTCTGGTGTCCAAGTGGCTAGGTTTTGGGAGTCAGGAAAGAGGAACACTTGAGGCTTACACCTCTCACAGTCCTGACTGTTCCCAGGAAGACAGAAACCCTAGGAGGGCATAAGGGCAACTTTTTTGTCCCCCTTCATCTGTTTATTAGTCTTCCTCCTCATGCGCACATTTTACAAGTTTCCCTAAGCCAGTTTTACTCAGCCCTAAGGCCTAGTTCCAAGCCTAATGAAGAAAGTAGAGTTACATCTAGTCGAATGGAAGGCAGAGTTGGGCAAGATAACTTAAATGCGAGGAGCAGCAGGCAGATGCTAGCAGCAGAGCCAGGGCTGCAACAATACCGGCTTCTGCCTCTTCACCACCTCCCCAGATGGGCCTCTCAGCCCCCACAGTCTCTGGCCTCCAGGATGAGCTGTCCCACCTTCAGGAGCTATTAAGGAGATGGACGCCAAGAATATCTCCTGAGGATTCCTCCAAGAGAAGAGACCCCAACACCATCCTCTCCCAGTCCTATTGAACTTGCTGACTTTCCCCTGGGCAGGCAGAGGGCAGTCTGGGGTAAGGGAAGGTTGTGGCAGCCTTTGGTTTTCATGAGGTCTTGATGCCTCAGATGTCACACTCTGGTCCTCAAACTTACTGACTTGGCTTTGCAGAGTCAGGTGGTGAAAACCTCCAAGTCTTGTCCCGTCTGATCGCTCTCTCTCTCACATAATTTTCTTGGGATTGGAAGAATCATAAAATGAAAACTAACAAAAACAACACAGTGCGACTGCCCCAGGACAGTTTGGCCCCTCTAGAGAGCCGCTGGCCGCTGTCCTCTTGCCAGTCGGCCCCAAGTGGCGTTTGGGGCCCGCGCACCTTCTCACCACCCCCTGCTGCGGCTTCAACCCAGTTTCTCTTTCCCGTGGGCGCGGGACACCATCTAGTAGTGTGTTTTTGTAGACATTTCTATTTAAGGAGCTCATTAAAGCACAGTATTTATGGACACGGCTGACACTGCTCCTTGTGCCTGAATCAAAGACCCTGGGTCGGGGCTGTGGGGAACGGGGCGCAGGGAAGGCGCCCGCTGTGCCGCCGTAGGACATGAGGGGTGGGTGCGGCCCCCAGAATCCGTGTAACCCAGGAGACGCTTCCCTTTCTTGAGCCTCCCACTTGGGGGCCGACGGCCGGTTTACCCCAGCTCTGAAGTGGGGGCCCCGTGGGCGTCTTAGTTCTGCCTCGGTCAATTTACTTGGGGCCCCGCAGGGCGCTGTCCCGGGCCGGGGGCGATACGGAGACCGAGACTGGGGTCTCCGGGCGCAGCCCCTCAGTCCTGGCCACACTCGACCTCTCCCTCCTCTTGCTGGCAGGCTCGGCCGTCACTCCACCTTAGACAGTCCGCACCCCCTCCCCGAGGGGAGGCAAAGTACCAGCCCCAGGCCGGGGGGAGGGGGAGAAGGGCGGTGGTTAGGCCGCCTCAGCCACAGGTCGCGCGCCGAGTGGCGCAAGGCCTCCTCAAGGGCACCAGGCCGCGGGCTTGGGGGTTCCTCAGCCTCCCACTCTGAAACATAGAAAAGTCAAGTCTTGTTCCTGTAGCTCCCGCATTCACATTTCTGGGAGCCCGGCCGCGTCCAGCCCCGACTTAGGAGGGCCCGCGGCGACCCGCGACGCAACCGCCCTCTCCACCGCGTCAGGGGACGAGGGCTCCTAAAATGGCCGCGGCCCCTTCCGGTCCCGCCCCCACCGCGGCCCGCCCTCGCCCCGGAAGTGGAAGCCGTGAGGTCAGGGGCGGGATCGCTGCCAGGAGACGGCGGGAGCGGTTTCGCCATGGCTGCCGGGCCCATCTCGGAGAGGAACCAGGGTAACTGAAGGAAGCGAGCCCGTAATGGGCTCGGGGAGGCGGGGAGGCCCCGACTAGAGCCAGCGGTGCTTCCGCCGGGGCGGGGGCCGGGTCTCCGAGGAAGCGGGGCGGCCCGGTGCCTGCTGGGGGCGGGGTGGCCGGCCGCGGGCCGAGGCCTGTGCGTGATGTTTTGTGCCCCATCCCCGCCGCCTTCCCCCCACCCCCACCCAGAACCCTCCCAAGGGCAGGACTTGCGGCGGAGCTCTAAATCAGACCCCAGGGGACCCGCTAGTTGCGGGAAGGAGGGAGCTTCAGGGCTTAAATCTAACCTTTCCCCCCACCCCCATTTTTCTGTTTCTTCCCCAACTCTTCCGCCTGGGTTCCATCCTCGTGTTCCTGTGACCCTCCCGTCGTGCTCTCCTCTGCCCTAACCTCCGCTCCCACCCCCCAGATGCCACTGTGTATGTAGGGGGCCTGGATGAGAAGGTCAGCGAGCCCCTGCTGTGGGAGCTGTTTCTCCAGGCGGGGCCGGTGGTCAACACCCACATGCCGAAGGACAGGGTCACTGGTCAGCACCAAGGTGAGTCGATGGCAGGAGGGGGTCTTGATGTGTTGAGGGAACAGACTGCTGGGTGAGGGTGGGGGCAGTATTCACAACTGTTTGGGAAAGAGCAGCTTGGAGATTTGTTTTAAGCTTAGCTCAGTTTGTTTCTGGAATCATTTTCAACTGAAGTGATTTTTGTTTGCCCCGTTTTGAATGATGTCACTTAAGTCACCTTCTGCCCTTCTGCTTCCCCAGGCTATGGTTTCGTGGAGTTCTTGAGTGAGGAAGATGCTGACTATGCCATTAAGATCATGAACATGATCAAACTCTATGGGAAGCCAATTCGGGTGAATAAGGCATCAGCTCACAACAAAAACCTGGATGTGGGGGCCAACATTTTCATTGGGAACCTGGACCCGGAGATTGATGAGAAGCTGCTTTACGATACTTTCAGCGCGTTTGGGGTCATCTTACAAACCCCAAAGATTATGCGGGACCCTGACACAGGCAACTCCAAAGGTTATGCCTTTATTAATTTTGCTTCATTTGATGCTTCGGATGCGGCGATTGAGGCCATGAACGGGCAGTACCTCTGTAACCGCCCGATCACTGTGTCCTACGCATTCAAGAAGGACTCCAAGGGTGAGCGCCATGGCTCAGCGGCTGAGCGACTTCTGGCAGCCCAGAACCCACTCTCCCAGGCTGACCGCCCGCATCAGCTGTTTGCAGATGCTCCGCCTCCACCCTCTGCTCCTAATCCTGTGGTGTCCTCACTGGGGTCTGGCCTTCCTCCACCAGGTAAAATTGTTGGTTCCAAATTTGTCTTGGGATGGGTAGAAATAGTAGGAAGGAGAAAGAAAACCTGGTAAGGGGGTGTTACGTTAGTGGTTGGTGTGGTGAAGATTGTAGTAGGGAATAAAATTGGGTTTCTCCAGGAGATCTAAGGTTGATGCCTAACGTTGCTTCTGACTTTTGAGAGAAAAGAGAAAGGGCTCGTACTTCTGGACAAGCCAGAGTGGAACAGACTCTAGAGATAGTCTCTCTTCACCGTCGTTGACTCTTTTGTTTCCGCTGCAGGCATGCCTCCTCCTGGCTCCTTCCCACCCCCAGTGCCGCCTCCTGGAGCCCTTCCACCTGGGATACCCCCGGCCATGCCGCCGCCACCTATGCCTCCTGGGGCTGGCGGCCATGGCCCCCCATCCGCAGGAACCCCAGGAGCTGGACATCCTGGACATGGACATTCACATCCGCATCCATTCCCGCCGGGCGGAATGCCCCACCCAGGTCGGTGTTCTTTGCTGGGGAAAGGCGCTCCCTCTGCTCTGGATCCTGATCTTACTAAAGTCTGGCAGGAACCCCTCCCGCCTGTGCCCGGGTCAGGCCCTCCCTTCTTATCCTCGTTATTTGAAATTGAGTTCACTGTAGTGACTTCCTGACACCTTGATTCCAGTGTCCTCTATCTTCAGTCCACTCCTCAGTTGTTTTTTAAAAACACAAATGTTTTTGCTTAACATTCTTCTCTTGCTGTCTTCTACCTACAGAGTAAAACCTGTTAGGTAGTGTTCTAGGCTTTTCATGGTCTGACCCGCCCTAGCGAGGGCAGCTCCCGGGGCTGCTCCTGATTGCTGAGTTGCTGGTCTTCTTGAACATACTGTGGTGTTGGGCATACCTGCGATTCTCATGTGTTAATCTTTCCTGCCTGCTCTCTTGTCCACCTGAAAAGTTCTTACTTATCCTTTGGAATTGGATTTTTGCTCAGGTAGTATCGCCACTACCTTCCCAAATCATTTTACTAGAGTAATCACTGCACTGGTAATGTGCTCCTGCGGCCCTGTTCCAGTGCTTGGGTTGTAGAAACAGTGAGTGAAGTGGGTGAGGAGTTGAGTGGGTACTGGGTTGGTTTGTACCATTGGAGTAGGGTCAAGGATAGGGTGCTTTGTGCCAGACTTACATTCTGTACTTATGCTGATGTAACTTTCTCCATTAATTTTGCCCTTTTCTCTGTCATCCTTGGTCTCCTTTCTCATTGTCTGCTTTGTTCCTGTAGGGATGTCTCAGATGCAGCTGGCTCATCATGGGCCTCATGGCTTAGGACACCCGCATGCTGGGCCCCCCGGCTCTGGGGGGCAGCCACCACCCCGACCACCACCTGGAATGCCTCATCCTGGACCTCCTCCAATGGGCATGCCTCCCCGAGGCCCCCCATTTGGATCTCCCATGGGTGAGTAGGCTCTCGCCACCTCCCTCAGCTTTTTAGAGCGTATTCTTACAGCTTCCTCGTCTTACCTTTTGTCCCTGCACTTGCTTTCTTCTGCTTGATGTTCTTCTCTCTACCCCTGTCAGCCTTCTCTTGACATTCTCCAACATCAGCTGTTGCCTGTTCTGGCTTTCACCAGCTTTTCTTTCTCTTCCTGCAGGTCACCCAGGTCCTATGCCTCCACACGGCATGCGCGGCCCTCCTCCCCTGATGCCACCTCATGGATACACCGGGCCCCCGAGGCCCCCGCCCTACGGCTACCAGCGTGGGCCCCTTCCTCCACCCAGGCCCACCCCCCGGCCTCCAGTTCCCCCTCGTGGCCCACTTCGAGGCCCTCTCCCTCAGTAATTTCTTATTGTCTTTCTTTCCTCCTGTTATATTCTCCCACTGTCTTTTTCAGTTCCTTGGACCAATTGGAGTTGCTGTAGCTCCCTGGGGCTAAAGTACTAATTCTTCTTAGGCCTTTTTTAAATACAAATCTTTTCACAGGAGGTTTTATTATTTTTTTCTATGTTGGTCCTGAGTGTTTTACAAATGCACAGAGAAAGTAAAGTCAAGCTTCTTGTTTATACTTTGTGGTCTTTTTTCTTCAAAAAGTAAATGTCCTTTTCCTAAGATGTGATGTCAGTATACTGGGAGAGTGGTGAGGTGTGAGTGAGGGTGCTGATTTCTTGTTTCTCAGGCTTACTCTGTAACAGGTGGCTGGAATTCCTGGGTTGCTGCGCACTGCAAATGCTGTTTCCTTGCATGATGCTTGTATTTAGCTTATAAGATGGAGACCAGAATATATGACTTTGGGTCATTTTGAGGGATAAGTGGAAATAGAAGTAAAGTTCCCGGAGATATGCTGACAGAAACGGGAAGTGACACCCACAGTGTTCAGCGCAGCCTCCCTGCAGTAGCAGTGGGTGGGGCCGACTCCCCTGCCAGGTGAAGTGCTGGGCGCTGAAAAGGAGCGGACGACTGCATTGGCTTGTGGAGGAAACTCAGGGTCTACGAAGAGCTGAGTGAAGGGCGCCACCCTATCGAACCGGTGGCACATGAGGCTTCCACAGGTGTACGTGCTTAAAACAGAATTGAAGTTGATATCACTGGGGGAGGAAGGATGTGGAGCAAAGCTGGATTTTTCTGAGCAGACTGTTGAGATGGTTTTGTTGGAACCATATAAATCTCACATAATTACAGAACAAAAGTTGAAATTGAGTAAAAACTCAGAAAAGCTTGATTTTCTGTTGTAAGGGTTTGTACCTTATCCCTACGTTTTCCCCCAGTTCTTTGCAGGCCTTATGACCCGCACATTTAAATCCGTGCTCAAACACTTAGTGACTAGACCAAGACCGGTGGCTCTTTTCCTTTTAATCCTGCCTCATTTAATCCTGTTATCACCCCTTCAGGCTCTTGGCTTAGGTAACCATGAACTTCCCTAAACTCTAGGAAAGGCAAGGTGATCCTGGCCCCCTTGTTCTTTTGCAACATCCCCAATACATGGAAGATTCCTGGCACCTGCGCGCGCTCTGCGTTGGCAACTGAGGATACGAAGGTGAGCAGGGGACAGATTGACACCCAAGAGGGTATTATGAAACAAAATAATTTGAGAACATGAGGAAGGATTCTAACCTGGGGTGGAAAACCCAATATTAAAGGAAGGTAGAAGTTTTTAGGCAAAGAAGAAAACAAAGCTCATCTGAAATAGTCGGGAAGTGTCTGAGCAGGGTCAGAGATGGACAAATAGCACCGTGTGTAAGGCGTGAAAGCAATTCGGTGTTGGAAGCAGAATGAGGTCAGTGCCAGTTAGGGAGCGCCCACAGGTCACTGCTCAGCTCTTTCCCACAGCACAGAACCCTTCGAGACAGCACAGTGAGGCAAAGGGAGGCAGCTGCTTTGTGGCCGCAGGCCTTTGGCTCAGGAATTCTAGCTGCCCCATGCTCCACGTAGCAGCCCCAAGTGCCAGGGATTTAGCATCTGAACGCCTACCAAGGAATGCCGGTTGGGAAGTTTCCATGATGGGAAGTTCTCTAGAGATTAAGCTGGGAATGACAGGATTGCATCCTGAGCAATGTAGAAAATAGATGAGGGAGATGAAGGTGGGGCATGGTAACAAGTTAAGCATCTCGTGAATTACTAGTTATAAACAATTCAGATGTCCTTAATGAGGACTGAGGAGCGTGGAGGAAGAGGCGTGGAGAGGTATTTGAAAGGACTGTTAGGTTGGATTTAGTGAGTTAAGGGTAGGGTGGGGTCAAGGATGAACGTGTAGAAGGAAGATTGTTGGGGAAGTACAGTTTGGGGTGTGTTGACTTTGAGGTGAGTGGTGAGACCTGTGGGTGGGGTGAGTGCAAGCCAGGTTATACGCGGCTGACGCTCGGGGAGGGTGACACGGAGAGAGGGCCTGAGAATGCCGGGTTCTAAATCATAATGGGATTAACTGATCGCCTTTCAAACAGCTCTGCTATAAAGTTGCTTTATGTGGTTCTAAGCTGTGGCTCCAGGTGCCTGCAGGCCAGCACCGGAGCAGCCTCGGCCTGGGAGATAGATCTGTGTCTGCATCTATCTAATGCGTTGACTTTTTTAGTTGATCCTCAGTGAAGACTTTTAACTTAACGATTATCACCATTATGCTAATGATGCCCAAATTTCTGGCTCGTTTTCTCATACAAGCTCCTGTGTGGTATTTTTGGCTGTTACTAATAGCAGGAATTCACACCAGCACAGAGTAAATGAGTGCCTTTGCTGGATTCCTTCTCTCTTTGGAAACACTATTTGCTTAGGCATTCATTCTCAGACTCTCTGAGCTTTCATTCATTCAACAAAATTTGAGTGCCTCCTCTAGTCATTAAGTTTGACTCCCCCAAACTTTCAGATGTCAGTTTGGAGAGGTCTTGGGTGTAGAGAGCGCAGTCCTCAGGTGACCTCTGAGAAAAGTTGCATTAGCTCCCCTTTCAGCCGCACAGGGTGAGTTCTCCCATGAGGCAGAGACATTTCGTTATATCCAAAAGGGCGGATTTATTATTATTATTATTTTAAAGATTTATTTATTTATACAAGAGCTGGGGTACAGGCCAGAGGCGCGGGAAGGTGAGAGAATTCACCAGAGTGGGGAGCAGAACAGGCAGAAGGACCAAAATACACTGCTGAGGGGAGCAGCGGGCAAGTCAGGAGAGGTCTGCGCGCCATGTAGGTTGCTCCCTGGCCTGCCGGGGATTGAACCCGTGCTGCAGAGGCTGCGGACAGCTTCATAGGTTGCGTCTTAACTCCTTGCGCCACCAGGGAGGCCCCTGCCCAGATTTTTTACTCTTAGCCTCCATCCTCTCCATCTCTCTGCCGTCCACTTCTTTCAGACTTGTTCTCAGCACCTCCCGGAACAGACTAGCACGGCTTGTAGGCTTCGGTACTGACACAGCTGTTTATTATTCACTAAACAAGTGAGTTATTGCCCCCTCCCGCCATGAAACATTTTTTCCTAGTTGCCCTCCCTCGGTACGTAGATGCAACGTGTTATCATATCTAAGGTCACCCCTCACCCCAGCAGAGTTTTGATCCCTTTGGCAGGGGGAGAGGGTGTGATATTAACCCCACTGAGAATACATGCCCTAGGCCATGGGTCCTTCATGTTTTGTGGGACATACACAGACTTAAGAATGTGACAGAAACTGTGGACTCTACCCCCAAAAATACACACAGACATATATAATGCCCTGAAGCAAAAGTGCCAGGAAGTTCATGGCTCCCAATTTATGTACCTCTGCATTTAACTGAATCCCTTCAGAGCCCTTAAGGGAACTCATTCTATTAATTTGTCTCCTAACAGTGTTGAAAGGTGCCTGGCACATACAATAATTGTAAAAATAATAACAGCTAATGTTTACTGAGCTCTTACTATGTGCCAGGCACTGTACTGATTATTTCACATGCATTATCTCAGTTGATCCTCACAACCCTCTACAGTAGATTCTGCTACTACCACCCTTTTTTAGGATAGGGAAACTGATAGTAAATTACTGGACTGAGTGGTAGATGCAGTAACTGAACCAAGGTCTGTGTGAATCCAGAGTCTGGCTTAGCCACCTTATATTTACTTAAATACTTGTTGAACCCAAGTGAATGTCTTGGTTTTCTATTTACTGGCTTTTTATGTAAGATCCCCTCTTTTTACCTGGATTAGAAGCGCCTGGAGGGTAGGAATTTTGCTAGTCTGGATCTATATGGTACCTAGTAGTGCTGCCTTTGCTTGTCCCATTTTACCCTCCCCATTCGGAGCAGAGTGGGTAGAAGCAGAGATAGACTACCGATGGGTGTCTGGAGCTGAGTATCCAATTTAATGAATCAGTGGTAAGTGAAGTTCCACCAGGAAGCGGTATAAGGCAGCGCTTGAACGCCCTGGAAAGCTATGAAACCAGTGACCTACATATACACTGTATGAATCCACTTACGTGAAACTGGGGGGAAGACAAATCTATGGTGACAGGAAGATTCGTGATTGCCAAGGATGGGGAGATTGACTGCAGAGGGGCACAAAGGAGTTTCTGGGGGCAAAGGAGATGCTACTTTCCTCAATTTCTAATAGGGAACAGGGAGGTTCCAGATTCCCTGCCCCGCCCAAGGAAGGGTGGAGCTGAGCAGGGAGGAGGAAAAGCTGGAGGAGGCAGGGAGAAGGAAGGAAGATCCGGGAGAGCCAGGAGACCTGGAGGGGGCACATGGAGCAGAGACATGGGAGAAAGCTGCACCTGCTCCTCGGCTTTGGGCCTGTACCAAGGGCTAGGGCGGCATGGAAGGAGCTACTTGAAACAGATGTGGGTGAAAGACGTGTGTGGGGGTTAACAATGGCAGCCTTCATCTTGATTTTGTGTTGGAGACCCCTGAGGTGTAAAGTGCTGAAGCAAGGAAAGCGTCAGGGTCACGACTGGAAGACTTTTCAACAGGGGCTGGAAGACCGGCCTGGGGCCAGACCGTGCTGTCCTCGTATCAGCAAAGCTAAGTCTGAGGGAGAAACAGGTGTGGGAACAAAACACCCTGATAACGGGAACCTGGGCGGTGGACGTGTGCCAGAACAATACTGCGATCTAAGAGAATGACTCATTGTCTTGTAACTAAACGAACCTAAAAGGGAGGGGAGTGGCGGTTTGTCTCAATAAAAATGAGTTGCACCGGACACTTGGGGTGCTTGAGCTCGGACTGAGAAGCCTTGAGTCCCCTGCGTCTGCTTCTCGTAAACTCTATTTTGTGTCATTTCTTTGTTTCTTGGTTCTTTTGGATTCTGTTCCTCAACCCTGTTCACCGGAGCTCGACTCCAGAAATTTTGATTTTGCTCTTTGCCTTCCAGGCTTATCTGGCTGTTTCTGCCCCTTCCTTATGGGTCCCCACCAGAAGATGCTTTAGACTGTGACAAACTTTGGGCCCCCAGTGGCCATGCTTTGGGCCAACCCTATTTGGCTGGGCATTTACCTACGAGGGCGTGGGTAACCTTGGTTGCTTGATTTGGAAACTATATTTCTTCTCTTTATTGAAGAGAAGATAAAGTTTGTATTAAAGTTTCCATTTAAGGTCTCGTGCACTAGAGTATGTTTTGCTGTCATGTGGCAGATGGCAGGATCTATTTAAAGCAGGCAGATTTGGGGTCCCTGGGGTACCCCTCACCCTGCCTGGTCACAGAGGAACTCCAGGCCAGATAGCTTCATCGTCAGTTCTTGCAGATGGAAAGATAATTTTGGAGCCTCTGATAGATTTTTTACAGGCTTTAATACTGAATCTGGGACAGGCCACCTTCCCCTGAACACATCTCGGGCCGTCTCCCCGTCTCAGAGGGGGCCTCCCCGCCTTCTCCTGCCGCCTCTGCCCCTAGCCCGTGCCTCTAGGCACAGGTGTCAGCATTTACACACGCGCACACCTGTGCTCTCTTGGCGCACACCTGTGCTCTCTTGGCCCCGGTGTCCATAATTACAGGTGCGCGTGCCCGGCCCATGCCCCTCGGCATCCACCCCCCAGGCGCCAGGGCATAAAAAAGTCTGGTTTTTAACTTCTTTACCCTATAGGGTGCCTATAGGGGTGTATACATTTGTTAAAACTCAGAACTAGAGACTTAAAATGAATTTATAAAGAATAAGGGCTCTGGATCTAAATTGCTTGGGCTCAAATCTAGTTTTGCCATTTGAGTTGTCCGATTATATCAACTTAACCAGTTCCTCACTCTCAGCCTCCGTAGGTGATCATCTCATAAGGTGAAGGGGGAGGGGAATGAGCTAGTCAGTATAAAGTGGTCAGAAAAGTGCCCAAGTCAGATAATGCTCTAACAATGCTACCATCATTGCCAAGTGCCCATCCACCACCGCCTGCACCATAGCTTCATCTTCCCATCAGTATAAGCCATTAGTGGAGAAGCGCTGAGTCTAGAAGATGTCTGCACTAGCAAGCGGAGGTAGGGTGTGTGAATTGCTCCTGGCTTTTACACTGCTGGCCTCTGGCCCTCACCTGCAGCCTTGAATGCAGGACGCACTTGGGAGCATGGGCTCAGGGCGCGTGTGCCTGATTGCGGACACCTGAGCCTAGAGGCTGAGCATATAATGGTGGCGTCAGCGACAGGGACAGCTACCGCAGAACTGCTAGAGAGGACGCACACAGGCTACAAGATGAGGCTACAAGAGAAGGCCAGAGAAAGCCCCAAGAGAAAGAGTAAAGATTCTCCAGGGGCTGGGAGGCTTCCAGCTTCCCAGCCCCCTGGCCTCCCTGCCTTGCCAGCCTGTGGGTTTGACTCACAATTGGCATGGAAAGAGCCTTAAAGCCTGAAGAAGCCACAGGACTCCAGGACTCTCCTTTGCTCGTCGGCCCAAATGGATAAAGAACCTGCGCTGTGCTTGCTGGCACTGTATGGGGCAACTCTGAGCAGGCAATTATTTTATGTCTTTCTTTGTTTTTAAAGATTTATTTATGCATACAAGAGCTGGAGTGTAGGCCAGAAGTGTGGAGGGGGGGAGAGGACTCACCAGAGACAGTGGGGAGCAGAACAGGCAGATCTACTGAAATGCACTGCTGAGGGGAGCAATGGGGAGGCAGGAGAGGTCTGGGACACCATGTGGGTCAGCTCCCTGGTGCCACCAGGGAGGCCCACGATTAGGTGACTGAGTAGCGACTGGAGTGATAAAGGGAGGAGGTAGTTGCAGGAAACAGGATCCCAGTGCCCAGGTCCTCTGTCTGCAGGGCACCTGGGAGGCTCAGCAGGGACACTCGTGAGGTGAAACCTGGGAGAGAGGCAAAGAAAGGGGCTGGGGAGGTGGGCAGTGGCGAATGCACAAGGGCTCTTAGCTATTGGTTAGGAGTTTGGATTTAATTCTTAATATGATGGGAATAAAAGAGAGGGAGATTTGAAGAAGGGGAGTGATAAGTGATTAGGTCTCATTAAAACTTTAAAAAGAAATCATGGGGGCCTCCCTGGTGGCAAAAGGGGTTAAGCACAGCACTATGAAGCTTGCGGCAGTCACTGCAGCACGAGTTCAGTCCTTGGCCAGGGAGCAACCCACATGGTGCCCCAGACCCCTCCTATCTCCCCGCTGTTCCCCTCAGCAGTGGATTTCAGTCGATCTGCCTGTTTTGCTCCCCACTCTGTCTCTGGTGCATCCTCTCAACCCCACCTCTGCATAAATAAAATAAATCTTAAAAAAACAGAGAGACTCAGCAGCAAACACACAGACAGCATGCAAGTCATGGGGCTGTCGCCGGAGGTGATCCAGGGAGGAGGACTTGGGACTGAGTGCCCAGGAACCCTAATATTAATGGGCCCAGCAAAGGGGACTGTGACGGAGTGACTGGTGAGGTGCATGGGGCCTGTTACACTGGGAAAAACATTGATATCTTGCCTCAGAACTCAGAAAAAACAAATAGCTTTCTCTCTGAGAGGACAAGATCTGTTTCATCAAGTAGTGGCTGAGTGGTATTACGTGAAGTCACCTGAGGAGAAATGGCTCTCCCTGCCAGCAGGACCTGGCTATACCCTAATTGAAACTATTAACATATTTAAGTAAAGTGGGTGTTAGCCTGAAGAGGGGGCAGTATTGAAAGCCTAGTAAAAAGGGAGAGTCCCTGAGGCCACGTGGGTCCCAAGGCATCCTGGAAAGAGTTCTCCACACACCAGAGTACTCCAGGAGCCCAGCCAGGCTGCCCAGAGCCCGGTCCTGGGGGGAGGATGCGAGCCAAGGAGAGTACTCTGAACCACTGGCACCACTCCTTATGGGGCATGGCCAGAGGCCATCAAAGATATAAATACTCATGTTCAGCCATTGTGCATTTATGTTTACGGTATGATTCTGATTTGGCTTAAGGGAGAGAATGTGCTGGACACGCAGACAGGAGTTTTCTTTCAGTCTGAGTGACAGTTAAGTTTAGTTACAGTGCATGAACACTTGTATTGTGGCTTTATACTTCAGTAAACTTGGTTGGAACAAGAGTATTTCCAAGATGTAGCTTTGGAGTCGGGAAATCCAGGCCCACATTCTGTCAGTGGTCAAATTCAACCCCGCAAAGGCCCAGTAAGGCTCTGGGATTCAGCCTGCGGGTCCCTCCGGGCAACACCTCCCAGCATCCTGGAACCTCTGCTTTTAGTAGAGCATCACGCACTGTGACATCCGAAAGGGATTGCTGCAGCATCTCAGACAAGCCCTTGCATTTCCAAATGAGGTTCAGAGAGGCAGAGACCTTGACCCAAGAGCCCGCTGTGGGGATCCGGGTCAGAGCCCCTGCCAGCGCTCTGTCCAGAATACCCGATGGTCTTACCTGGGACAGGTAGACACAGCCAAGGCGACCGCCCCCAGCCACCACGTGGCCCTCACCCCGGAGCAGGGGCCACCACCAGCGCTGCACCCCCGGCTTCCTGAGCCCGGTTGTTGGTGCAGCTTCCCCCCCCCTCCCCGTCCAGAAGCAGAACCTTTCACCTGGTCGGCTATTTTTTGGGCCTGGGATTGTGCAAAAATTTTCCATATTTATTATTGGACCTGACAGCATTCCCAGGCCTCAAAAATAACCTCCCAGATCGCATCAAATCTGATGTGATCAGCTCGAGGGGGGCACCTGGACGGGGGCAGTGGACGGGTGGAACGAGCCCCGCCGCTCCTCCCTGCCCTGGAAGCCGAGGCGCGCGCCCGTGGCGGTGGGGGCCGCACGCGAGCGTGGGAAGGCGGCCGCGGGAGCCTCTCCGCGTCCTCGGAGCAGATGCACGCGAGGCCAGAGGTCCGGCGGGTGAGGCCCCGGCCCCCTTCGCCTGCTCCCCACGCCCCTCTCCTGCCGCGGCGGGCGGGCGGGTCTGCGCCGCGAGGTGGCCTGGGCGGCCCTGGAGGCGATGGCGGGGCCCGCAGGCCGCCCCCCCGCGCGGGGGAAACCCGCTCTTTGTTGTTCCACGCGGCCCCTCGCCGCGCTGAACCGGGGTCCCCTCCCGGCACGGGGGGCTCGGGCCGGGGCTGGGCAGCCGCGGGGGGCGAGGGGCGAGCCAGGGCCGCGCGGCGGCAGAGGCCCCGCGAGTTCCCGGCGGAGCCCCCCCGTCCAGCTCGGGGGCCGGGGCCGCGCGGGGGCCGCCCGCTCGCCGCCGGCCCGACGCCCCCGCCCCGCCTCCCTCGGGCCCCGCCGCCCGGCCCCGGGGGGGGGCGGGGAGGGGCGCCGCGGCCGTCGGGCGACGACGCACCCGCGCGCCCCGCGTCCCGTCCCTCCGCCCCCGCAATGGTCTCTCCCGCGGGGAGGGGCGAGCGCGCCGGCTGCAGTGCGCTCCGCGTCCCCGAGCGGTCGCCGCGCCAGCCGGCCGGACCCCCGCCCGCCGGGCCCGCGCGCAGCCAGGTGAGCCGGGGCCCCGCAGCCATCTTCCCGGGGCCGGGCCGGGCCGGGCCGGGCCGGGGCTGTCGGCCGCGGCACCCGCGCGTCCGCCCCTGCGCGGGAGCGGGGCTGCGGGGCGCGGGGGTTCGTCTCGCCGCGGCCCGGCCCGCGCCCTCCGCAGGTGCCCGCGCCGGGGGGGGGGGGGTTGCTCCGGGGGGCCGGGTTCCCGCAAACCGCAGCCCCCTCCGCCCTGCGCCCCCTCCCCCCCCATGACAAATGACCTTGGCTGGGACCGGGGCGCGGATGCTGCCTCGGCTGCTGCCGGGGCCCGCGGGGGGCGGCGGAGCTCGGGCAGGTGAGGGGGGCGCGGGGGGCTCGCGGGGGTCGCGGGGCCCGGCGGGGGTCGGGGCGGCGCGGGGGCGCGGGGGCGCGGGGGCGCGGGAGCGGGGCCCGGTTGGGGGAAGGGCGCCTTCCAGCTGCAGGACCCGGCGAGGGGAGGCGGCCCGGGGCCCGGCGGCGGATTCCGGGGTCTGGTCCCCAACTGGGGGCGAGATGAGGCGGGGGAGGGGTCGCGGGGGGTGCGGGCGCCGCTGCCCGCTGCGCGGGGCTCCCTGCATCCCCGCATCCCCGCCTCGTGCCGCCGCCTCACGTCCCCAGCGCCTTCTCAGCTGACACCATCATCTGTTTTCCCTCAACTGTGGGCGCCTCATCCTCCGAGCCCGGGGAAGGAGACGGGCGCGCCGGCTGCCCTGGGTGGCGGCTCCATCGCCATCGGTGGCAGCGAGAGGTGCTCCTGGACCTTCTCCCCCGGGGCCCCCCGCAATGTTTTGATGAGAGACTGCTGGTTAATGACCTTGTCACCCGGGCTAGGGTGGCCGGGAATCCGGGGTTACCACAGTCAGGGACTTGGGGGTGGGGTGGGGGGTTCTGTGGAGCCCCTGGACCCTGCTCTTATCCGGGCTGAGTGAATTGTCCTGAAAGGCATTTCTCGGAAGCCCCCTCTCCAAAGCCCCGGCACCCCCTCCAGCCTCTGCAGAAAATCTCCTGAGCACATTTTCCCAGGCAGGTGAGGCTAGCTGAGGGCCGGACTGATGGCGGACCCTGAGTCTTGCCTCCTTTAACCCCTGCCACCCTCGGGTGCTCAGCACAGGCTTAGCCACCCTGTGCTGCTTTGGGGACTAAAAATAGCACACTTCTCCACCAGGTCCGAGCTTTGCCTCCTGCCTCTCTCCCCAGGGCCTGCTGGCTCCGGGGAGCTGGCCGTGGAGCCATCATCCTGCTATGGCCCCGGGGGGTCCTTTTCTACCCCTCACGAAGCTCTTGGGATAAATGGGGTCACCCAGCATAGGGTATGGCTCCAGGTGGGTCCGCCTGCTTCCATTAGGGTCTGGGGAGAAATCCTGTCCGGGAAAGCAAGGAGAGATCAAATTGCCATGCAATGAGGAGGTTCAGTTTCTCTCCCTGAGGGGGGGCATCTGAACCCCACACAAAAAAGGTGACATGGTCTGTGTGTCTGGCCCTCGTGGCCCACTGCTTCCGTCCTGAGGGGGGAGGCGCTGCTTGCCAGAGCTTCTCTGAAACACATAGCATTCTACTCCTTTCCACCAGGGCGCTTGCGAGTGAGTGTGTGTGTGTGTGTGTGTGTGTGTGTGTGTGTGTGTGCCACATTTAATGAAGGCCCTGGATAGGTGGGGGCAGAAGAAAAAGGGATATTTTTAGTGGAATGATCTTTGATCAGAACCTGGCCCTGCTTCCTTTGCTTCTGTGGAGGAAGGGGGGGCTCTCCTATGCCTCCCTCTGGAGGATGTATTTTTTGGAGGGGTGGCCCAAGCCCCCCTTCATCCACACCAGCCTCCTACGCAATGCGGTATTTGTAGGCTCCTTTTTCCTTGACTTCTGGGGGAGGAGCAGAAAGGATTAGGGGGATTAGGAAGGGGAGGCCCTGGAGGAATGAGGTGCATCTGTAGACCTTAGACCCCTCATGTTCGAAATGTGTCTGATCAGTCATTTCCATCCCCTTCCCTAGTGCGCTTGGCCCACGCCGAGGGCAGGTGGGCCCAGCCAGTCACAACAACTCGTACTAGTTTTTGATCCTCTTCTTCCTCAACCTCAGGTTTCAGATCTCCCCCCGCCCTTTTTTTGAGTCTCCCCTTGTTTGTCTGATAATGTAGCCCAGCTGCGGGGTTCGTCTGGACGCAGAGGGAGGGCCCTTGCATTCTGTTTGGGAGGATATGGGGTTGGGGGGGGGAGGGCAACAGCAGAAACAAATACCACTCCCCGCTTTTCTTGCTGCTTTTGGCTTCTTCCACATTTTTCTATGTACTAGGAAGGACACTAAGATGTCTGGACTAATATGTACTGTAAGATTAAATTCTCACATAGACTGGGAAGAATGGAGATGGTTACCCCCAATATACGTATCAGGAAACTGAGGCTTAAGGAGGTCAGGTCACTTGCCCGCGATGAGTCAGTAGGTGCAGGGCCGCCCTGTGCCTCGCACTGGCCCAGCGTTCCCCTTGCCGCTGTCCCTCTCTGCTGCTCACCCTAAAACACCCAGAGGTGACTTTTGCCGTGGGTCCGGTGAGAGAGTAGAGGGCATTCCTCTATGTCGCTAACACGGCGCGGGCCTAGAGTAGCGTATGCTGCCACCCCACTGTGTTGCTGTCGCCAGTCACGCTCGTTGTCACCAGCCCTGAGGCCAGGGACGGTGAAAAGGAGCTTATATGCGCGGGCTCGGTTTACCCTTGTTTTACCTTCTGAAGTAAGGGGCAGCTGAGGCTTGGAGGTGCAGAAACAGGCCCACGGTCACTTAGCTGGTAAGTGCTGGAGCAGGAAGACAAACCCGTCTGCTAGATGCTGGAAGCCAAGTAGTTACCCACCAGGCTATGCTGAGAGGAGGCCCCATCTTGTGAGGCCTGCACAGGGCATCCGAGGGAGAGACTGGATGCCTCACCTTCAGGCGCCATCAGTGGGCTCAAGGCAACAGGCTGGGGCACTTGGGGCTCCTTCTACAGAGTCTCCCCAAGCGCCACCCCCAATCAGAAACCCAGATCAGACTAGAGGAGGGGGCTCTGGTTCCTCCTCTTTCCCGTTTTGTTCTCTAGGTGGTGGCCGAGCAGGCGCTGATCTTGTCCTGGGGTCGGGGTTCAGGGGCAGGACTCTGGGTAGGCGCCTGCGACGCTGGAGCAAATCACTGGGGTCCAGTCCCCAAGGTCAAAGTTAAAGCCTTTGCGGATGCCCCGCAGTGGCCGGGAGAGTCATTCCTCTTGGGGCTTGAACCGAGGAGACCAGCTCTGTGCGCAGGGCCGGCGGCCCCGCGGATCCCCGCCTCTCTATTGCCGTCTTCCCCATCTTAGGCCTCTCAACCCTCTTTTCTCCCTCTTATTTTTTCTAGATCTCAGAGGCCCCCGGACATAGGCAGCCCTTGCTGACGTCTCGTGGCTCCCGGGCTTAGCCCCCCAACCTGGCTCCTGCTCCCCTTCTCCCTAGCCCGCTTCCCCTGCGCCTTCCCGCGCGCCGCTGAGCGGGGTGCCGGCCGCGGGCCCCCGCCCCCCTCCCGGGCGCGCAGAGGCCTCGCCTCGCTCCGTGCCGGGCAGAGATCGCCGCCCGCCACCGCGGAGTGACCCGAGGGGCGTCCCGCGCGGGGGGCGCACGAGCCGCGCCATGGAGGAGGGCTTCAGGGACCGCGCCGCCTTCATCCGCGGGGCCAAGGACATCGCCAAGGAGGTGAAGAAGCACGCGGCCAAGAAGGTGGTGAAGGGCCTGGACCGCGTGCAGGACGAGTACTCGCGGCGCTCCTACTCGCGCTTCGAGGAGGACGACGACGACGACGACTTCCCCGCCCCGGCCGACGGCTACTACCGCGGGGACGCGGCCGCCGACGAGGACGAGGGCGGCGCCTCGAGCGACGCCACCGAGGGCCACGACGAGGACGACGAGATCTACGAGGGGGAATACCAGGGCATCCCGCGCGCCGAGGCCGGGGGCAAGGGCGAGCGGCTGGCCGACGGGGCGCCCCTGGCCGCCGTGAGGGGGGGCCTGGGCGAGGGGGCGGCCCCGGGGGGCCGGGGGGAGGCGCAGCGGCGCAAGGACCGCGAGGAGCTGGCGCAGCAGTACGAGGCCATCCTGCGCGAGTGCGGCCACGGCCGCTTCCAGTGGACTCTCTACTTCGTGCTCGGGCTGGCGCTCATGGCCGACGGCGTCGAGGTGTTCGTGGTGGGCTTCGTGCTGCCCAGCGCCGAGAAGGACATGTGTCTGTCCGACTCCAACAAGGGCATGCTGGGTGAGGCTCGCGGCCGCGCCGGCTCCCGCACCCCGCTCCCCAGACGCCCCAGAGGGTCTTCTGCAGTCCGCCCCTCGCACACCCCCTCCTGGGCTGCGAGCGAGCGCCGGGGCGGCTGGTGACCTACCCTGTTCGTGGCAGAGGCGGCGCGGGGGGCGGGGGCTCTGCTGCTTCAGGCTTTTCCTTGCTATCCGGTCCCCCCCTCCCTGACTGGGGGTGCAAGAAGCACCCAGACCCACTTGCTAAAATGGGGAGGGTCAGTTTGGGTGGTGAGGGCAGGAAGAACCCGCCTTCAGCCAGGCTGGCTGCACTTGCCCTGTTGGCCTTGGGGATGCGCAGGGGCCGCTGCTGTCCCTTTGGGATGGACCCGAGGAGAAGGCCCTCCACCCCCGCCCCGAGGCTCAGGTCTTGCCCGCTGTGAAACTGCCAGTCACTCCCTGTTCCTAGGGCTTGGCTGGGGCCTGGGGGAAATGCAGTTTGCGGTAGAGGACGGTTAAGATAACTTGAACTGATTTCGTGGAGGGAGCGAGAAAGGCAGGTTGCAAGCTCGGAAGTCCTGGCGCTGGGAAGTGTCATGCATGGGTTCTGCGGTGGGGTGTCCTGGTGTGTGTGGGGGGGTGTGGAGGGAACATGAGCGGCTCCGCCTACTGCTTTGAGGTCATTGAGGCAGACAGGACAGAGGGCCCCTGGATGGGGCCCCTGGATGGGGCTGTGAGTCCAGGCAGCACCATTCCGCACCCGGGCAAGCAGAGGTGGGTGTTGTGGGTGTGACAGGAGTGAGAAGTGGGAGCAAGCAAGAGAGGAAGAGAAGGCGAATTCTGGGGTCCTCCCTTGTCTGCATCCCTGCCTGGAGAGGGACTTTGCGCGTCTGCTCACACTTTTCATCTCCCCCTTGCTCTCACCTCTGGGTAGACTTCGCTTCCTTCTAGACGCCCTTCAGGCGCCCTGAGCCGTTCTGCTGCAGGCTGAGCTCATTCTGATGTTCAGGAGGAGCATGGAGCGTGTCTGCTCATCCCCCGTGCCTCTGCTTTCTCCCTTCCAGGCCTCATCGTCTACCTGGGCATGATGGTGGGGGCCTTCCTCTGGGGAGGCCTGGCTGACCGGCTGGGCAGGAGACAGTGTCTGCTCATCTCTCTCTCCGTCAACAGCGTCTTCGCCTTTTTCTCATCTTTTGTCCAGGGTTATGGCACTTTCCTCTTCTGCCGCCTCCTCTCTGGGGTAGGGTGAGTGTCCACCTGCTGCGTCCCTGGGGGCGGCGCTGTGCCCTGGCCGCTCTGCTGTCTCCAGGACCCACCTGTCAGGCACCCCCGTGGCCTCAGCTATATTTGGGTTGAAGGAATGAATTCCTCTCTCCCCCCGCCGTCTTCAGGGAGGCTTCCCGGGCCAGGATCCGTTGGTCTCATGTCTGCTCCACTCCTGAGCCCCGGGACCGCCCTCTAGCTCACTCAAGGCTGGTTCCATGAGGAGGCCCGGAGCTCCTCAGCCTCTCCGCTAGGTCCTGTGGCCCCTTGGGCTCTGCCCTTCCCAGAGTCCATGTGTTTCTTGCATTTGATGGCAGGCCGTGCTGATGCCCTCACGCGCCCCGTGACCGCCCCACTCCCGTGCTCCTCAGCCTCTGCCTGGTCTCAGCTCTTCAGCACCTGCGCCCACATACCTGCCCTCACACGCCCCTTTGCCCTTTGTCTTCCTCCGGGGATCTCCCCTCTTTCCTGTGACTGTCTTTCCAACTCTGTCCTCCTCTACCTGCTTCCCAGCGTCCATGGTGGTTGCTTGGTGGCTGGTGGTGGGGGGAGCTTGAGGGCAGTGTGTGTGAGAAGGAGCCGTGTCAAGGTCTGGAAGATGAAAGGGGCGGGTGGGGGGACCCAGAGCACGGAGGCAGGGGAGCAGAGGTGCGCCCACTTTCCCAGGCTGAATTCTTGCCATGCCCTCCAGGATTGGAGGGTCCATCCCCATTGTCTTCTCCTATTTCTCGGAGTTTCTGGCCCAGGAGAAACGTGGGGAGCACTTGAGCTGGCTCTGCATGTTTTGGATGATTGGTGGAGTCTACGCAGCTGCTATGGCCTGGGCCATCATCCCCCACTATGGTGAGCAGCCCCAGGCAATGCACCCCTCACGCCTCCTCTCCTGTGCTCCCTGAGCTGGGGCCCCCGGCCTCTGGCTGCTTTGCTGACGCGGAGACTGTCCCTGCCAGGGTGGAGCTTTCAGATGGGGTCTGCTTACCAGTTCCACAGCTGGAGGGTCTTTGTCCTCGTCTGCGCCTTCCCTTCTGTGTTTGCCATCGGGGCTCTGACCACACAGCCTGAGAGCCCCCGCTTCTTCCTGGAGGTGACGGGGCGGGGCGGGGCGGGGCGGGGCGGGGCAGCAGGGCCCCTGTGTTCAAACGCCCACCCTGGGTTTGCTTTGGTCCTTCCTGGCTGCCTTCTTTTCTCATGCGGGATTTTATCTTGCTTCCTTGTCTTGGGACACATCTCCAGGGGGTTCTGTGGGTGGAGAAACCAGGGGATCAGCTCAGTCATGGGTGGCTTAAGATTTTGCAGGCCCTGGCCCTGACTTCACAGCCCAAAGGAAGTCCTTCCCCCTTCCCCCTGCCCCTCCCCTCCGCCGGCCTGGTCCCTCGGGACTGGGATGCTGCCCCCTCTTTGACTGCATAGGGCACCACTCCCCTTGGCGTCAGGTTTCTTCTTTCCTTGTGCTGGGGGTCCCCCAGGACCTGTGCTCGAGCCTGCCCCTGGACTCCCCCTGCTGGTGCCCAAGTCTCAGCATATTTTTCTATGGCCCTGCCGTGGACGCTGTTTCAGAGCTGACACCCACTCTGAGCGGGATTGGGGTGGGGGCCTTTTTGTGCCCCGTGAGCCAGGCTGGAGGGAGAGGGTCTGTAGCCCTGGGCCAGGAGGGGCTGACTGTGTCTGCTGTGGCTCTAGAACGGGAAGCATGACGAGGCCTGGATGGTGCTGAAGCAGGTTCACGACACCAACATGCGCGCCAAGGGGCATCCGGAGCGCGTCTTTTCCGTAAGCGCAGCCCCCAGTTCCCGCGCCTGCGGCCCCAACCCCACTGGGCTCTCCTCTGGGTGCTAACCCCCCACCTTCCCAGACGGTGCCAACCGCACTTGCCCCCAAAGTGACTTGTCAGGACAATGTATCCACCCCGACCTCCCATTTCGTGATGGGGGGGTGAGGAAATGCAGACACCGTGATCCCCCTTCTTCTTGACTCCAGGTGACCCACATTAAGACGATCCACCAGGAGGATGAGTTGATTGAGATCCAGTCTGATACCGGGACCTGGTATCAGCGCTGGGGTGTCCGGGCCTTGAGCCTGGGGGGGCAGGTAATGGGGATGGGCGAGTGGAGAGAGGAGGGAGTGGGAGCGGTGGGAAGAAAGTTGGGGCTCCAGTCTGGGTGAGGTGTGATGGGTGAGCTGAAAGGAGGTGGGACGGCAGAAAAACGGGGATCTTGGGGTGCTGGAAGTTAGTGCTGCCAGTGTCTGACTTTGTTCTGTTCCTCCTAGGTTTGGGGGAATTTCCTCTCCTGCTTTGGTCCCGAATATCGACGCATCACCCTGATGATGATGGGCGTGTGGTTCACCATGTCATTCAGGTGAGGAGCTGGGAGTGGGCGCCTTGGTTGTGGCTGGGAGAGGAGTAGAAATGGCAGGGGAGGGGGTGAAAGATGAGGAAAGATGCTGCCCAGCTCCCCTCTGATCCTCCATCTGGCTCCTCTACTTCGTTCATTCATTCAACAAACATCATAGGCTGACCAGTATTAAGCGTCTGCTCTGAGCAGGACTGTGCTGGGGTGAACTGGATGGGGCTCCAGTCCTCACGGAGGAGTTTGTACTCGGGGAGCTGGGCAGACCGGCTGTCAAATAGCGCCAGGCTGCGGTGTGTGTGGAGGGGTGGGGGTACAAGATGCTCTGGGAGCGCAGGGGTGACTGCCCAGCCCAGCCCAGATTAGGGTGCGGGGAGTAATGGGGAGACTGTTTTAGGCAGAGGAGAGCTGATGGCAGACAACAGGGCAGGGGGTGGGTGGGGGTTAGAACAGAGTCACAGAATCTTGGTGAAGAGGGGCAGGAGCAGCGCGCGGGCCTGGCCGCACGGTGTCCGCTTGAGGGACTGTGGTCACTTTCTGCTGGAGCCCTGTGGTAAACCCCTCCTCCGCTCTTCAGCTACTACGGCCTGACCGTCTGGTTTCCCGACATGATCCGCCACCTCCAGGCGGTGGACTACGCCGCGCGCACCAAAGTGTTCCCGGGGGAGCGTGTGGAACATGTGACCTTCAACTTCACGCTGGAGAACCAGATCCACCGAGGGGGGCAGTACTTCAATGACAAGTACGTGGGACCCTCCGCCCCACGCCTCCCCTGTCCCCGTGCCCCCTGTGCAAACAGAAGGTGTTGGGGCGCGAGTACCTGAGGTCCTCCTCCGTGGCCCCCTCTTCACTGAGGGAGGAGTCTTGGAGGGTCTGGGGTGAGGGCCTCACCACCTGGCCCTGCAGGTTCATCGGGCTGCGCCTGAAGTCAGTGACGTTTGAGGACTCCCTGTTCGAGGAGTGCTATTTTGAGGACGTCACGTCCAGCAACACCTTCTTCCGCAACTGCACCTTTGTCAACACCGTGTTCTACAACACCGGTGAGGGCTGTCCCCGGGAGGTGGGAGCACCTGGGGGGAAGGGAGGCCTCCTCACGCCCCAGCTCAGGGTTTCCCAGCTGAGCCTTGGGGGAGGTGGTATGGGGGCCCATTCGCTACCACCAGTCACTCCAAAAATCAAATGGAAACGGGACATTTTTGCGCAGCGCGGGATCCAGGCATTGTGTGTCTTTGCCTTTGGCTGGGATGAAAGCATCGCGGTACCTCAGTGCAGCCGTACTCATTCATTAAAGATGCACTTCAGAAGAGGGCACAGTCCTTCCAAACAGGGCCCTTGGGATACAGAAAAACAGTAACAGGGATATTTGGTGGGAAAGAGGTTGGATCATTGCCTTAATCTTTTTAATAGTGATTCTTCAACTAGATGCAGGTGAAATGCTGGTTTTCTCGGCTAGACTGAGCTTTCCCGCTACAGGAGAAACAGCGAATAGGACTTTTAATGATTTTTAGTATTTTTCTCAGTAATATTTCATGACACGGCTTAGTGCCAGCTAGAGTGGACCGTGAGGACGCATAAGTCCAGCGAGCGCTAATGAGGAAGCTGGGGCGCGGCCAGCACAGGGATCCGCTCCATGGGCTGCGGTCACCGTGTGCTGGAAAGGCCCGTCCGGCCGCGGGGTCCCCTGTGGTTTGGAATGAGTGCCCCCAATGGCTGTGGGAGCCACGCTGCTAGAGGCAGGGCCCCCCAAGCTGGCCCCAGGCTCACTGCCCTGACCCCCCTCCTGTCTTGGCCTTGGCTCCCAGACCTGTTTCAGTACAAGTTTGTGAACAGCCGTCTGGTGAACAGCACGTTCCTGCACAACAAGGAGGGCTGCCCGCTGGACGTGACCGGGACGGGCGAGGGCGCTTACATGGTGTACTTCGTCAGCTTCCTGGGGACGCTGGCTGTGCTCCCCGGGAACATCGTGTCTGCGCTGCTCATGGACAAGATCGGCCGGCTGCGCATGCTCGGTGAGGGGCCGGCGGGTGGGCCGGGCAGGCTCTGTGCATTGTTTGGGGGCCCCCTGGGCAGAGGGAGGCTGTTGGTGGCTTCTTGACAGTCTGTGGAAGAGCTACCCGGGGAAGGTTCTCTCTAATGCCTTCGGCTTAGGGGTTCCTGCGTGGAAGCTACTTTGGGGGTACAGGAGGTAGGCGGATAGTGAGCCCTCAAGGACACAGGCTTCGAGATTACTGGCTTTGAACCTCAGCTCCGCCACCTACCTGGGCAAGTTCCTTACCCTCTGTGACCCAGTTCTCTTCTGCAAAATGGGGGTGAGGACGGTGCCTCGGTTAGATGGGTGCCTATGGGCATCAGGGTGGATGGCCCACAGCTGGCACTGAAGAAGCGGTTGTTGCTGATATTATTAACCAGCCCGTGATGAGGGAGCTCCGGCAGGAGTGAGAAGCGCTCTCCTCGGCTGCTGGGGCGAGAGTCACCCCGGGCTGCCCTCAAAGCGGGCTGATGGCCAGGGTGGGTGGAGGGTCCGCTGCACCTGGACTCACTGCTGTCTCCTCCCCTGGCTCCAGCCGGCTCCAGCGTGATGTCCTGCGTCTCCTGCTTCTTCCTGTCTTTTGGGAACAGCGAGTCAGCCATGATTGCTTTGCTCTGCCTTTTTGGGGGGGTCAGCATTGCCTCCTGGAACGCGCTGGACGTGTTGACTGTGGAACTCTACCCCTCGGACAAGAGGTAGTTGGATCCTGGTGGAGGGGGCCTCGCGTGCAGGGGAGAAGGAGGGTTGGGGGGATGAGTGGGAGGAGCCTTGGGGGTAGAAGGAGACACATTCCCACTGAATGTCTTCTCTGAGAACCAGAGCTTGTGTGTTCACGCCTGAGAATCTACTTTTGGGTCTCTCTTCCCTCTCGCCTCCCAACTTCTCTCCCGTCCCTGGCGGACATCCCTCGTCCCTGATCCTTCTGCCCGTGCTCTCCCTCTTGGATGCTGCCTGCCTCCCCCTTCTCTGCCCCAACCCCCCCCCCCCCCCCCCGTCTTCCTGTGTCTCCTCCTGGCCGACCCGCTGCCGCCCGGGGTGGCTCTGAGCAGAACCACAGCCTTCGGCTTCCTGAACGCCCTGTGCAAGCTGGCAGCCGTGCTGGGCATCAGCATCTTCACTTCCTTTGTGGGGATCACCAAGGCCGCGCCCATCCTCTTTGCCTCAGCTGCCCTCGCCCTTGGGAGTTCTCTGGCCCTGAAGCTGCCCGAGACCCGGGGGCAGGTGCTGCAGTGAGGGGTCCCCGGGGCTTCGGGGTGGCAGGCACACTGTGAGACCAACAGCCCCTTCTCTCCCCTCCCTGCCCTGCCTCTCTGGCCCCAGAGCCCTCCTCCCCCGCCCATTTGGTGTCTTAGCCGTGTGTGCGCGTGTGTGCATGTGTGTGACCCCGTGGGCAGGGACTACAGGGAAGGCCCCAGTTTCGGGGTGTAGCTCTTACTCCCCACCTCCTACCACCCTTGACTTTGCACAAGCAGAGGCTTGGCCCCTCCCTTCTCCCCCAGTGTTAGTGAAGGGCCCCCGCTATTGCAGGCTCCAGAACAGGCTTCCGTCTGCCCCTTAATTCCCTCTGCCCAAGCCCTGGGCATGTGCTCCTGCTGGGGGCTGGGGCGCGATGTGGGACATGGACCAAAAGCTCTCCTCAGAGTCCGAAGGGCCACAGGTGCCCTCGCACACCTCCTGTTGGATGCTGGGGGAGTAGCAATAAACCTCAGCCCCCTGGCCTCCACTTCCCCCTCAGTGAAATTAGCTTTCGGAGTCTTATTTATATATTAAGTTCTGAGGCAGCTTGGCAGGACTGTGTGCGCGTGTGTGCGCGTGTGAGCGTGCGTGTGTATGTGTTGCGTGTGTATGTGTTGTGGGGTGGGGGTGTCACTCTGCTGTCCTAAAATACAAGTCAAGGGTAATGTCAGTGGACGCGCACACGATCCTGCCTCCCACGGTACTTCCTTAATCCTGTGTTTGTGCCAGGCCTGGAGGGAGGAGCCCTGGGCCAGACTAAAGCTGAGAGTCCCACAGTCTCGGGAGATCTGGGGGCCCCTGACAAGTCCATCTCCGCTGCTCCTCTCGAGAAGCACAGGCCATCTCTGGAGGGAGAGGCCCCACCCGCCATAGCACAGAGAGGCACCGCACAGCCGCCCTACATGCCATACCCGTGCCCTCTCGGGCAGGAGCAGGGGAGGGAAGACACAGGCGCGTGGTCAAACCAGCAGATCAAAAAGCACAAGGAGCTGGGGCAGGGGCAGGAAGCAGGGTCCTGCCAGCACCTCCTCTGAAGTGGGAAGTGGTTGGGCACCCCAGTGCAGGGACCAGGAGCCTCAGTTTCCCCATCTCACCGTTCCACTGGATCGGCCCTGTAGGTTAAGCTGCCCCTGCCCAACCCTACTCTGTGTGGCTGCTTTCTTTGGTGCCCCTCCTCACCCCCATAGCTGTGATGTGTTGTAGTTTTTAGCTGTTTGTAAAATGTTAAAAAAAAAAGAAGTTAAAAGGAAAAATGTGAAAACAACAACAAAAAAAAGAAAATCCAAATACACCCTCCTCATGCTGCGTCTGGCGGGCCCCCTCCCACGGCCACTCCCCCCATTTGTAACACTGAACCAGATGGTGACTGTTCAACTCCTTGGTGTCTGTGCTCAAAGGACTGCCTTCTCCTCCAGTCCCCGGCGCCGTGCGCCCTCCCCCTTCACTTGCTGGACGCAGCCCTCTCCCCTGCACCCCCTGGAGGGACCCATCCATCTTCCTTAGTCTCCTGGGGAACCCTAAACACAACTCTGTTGATGTGAAAAATGAAATGAAAAATATTGATGAAAAATAAAAAGGAAACAAAATCCTCAAAATCCAAAAATGGCCGGGTCTGCTTTTTTGCCTCTCCGCCTGCGTTCCGCGCTGCGCTCCCCAGCCTGAAGGCCAGAGCACCGCCTCACGTTTACTTCCGGAGTTGGCTTCACTATCCTGCTCTTTCCACGCGCACAGACAGAGGAGCCCTCTCGCTCGCCCAGGCTGGAAAGCTGGGGTAATGTCCCACAACTCAGCAGCAAAGAAACTGATAACCTGATTAAAACCTGGACTAAGGGCTTGAACAGAGATTACGCTGAATTGCCAACAGGTGTATGAAAAAGGCTGTCTCTCGTCATCAGGAAAATGCAAGCAAAACCACAAAGAGAGGCCACCTCATACGTCAGGATGGCTATTACAAAAACACAAAAAACAATGTGGAGAAACCAGAACTCCCGCGGGCTGTTGATGGGAACTCAACATGGTGTCGCTGCAATGGAAGAGTATGGAGGTTTTTCAGAAAGTTAAAAATAGAAGTATATGACTCAGCAACTCCACTTCTGGGTATTTACCCAAAAGAACTGAAGAGATAATAGCACTCCCATGCTCACGCAGCGCTATGAGCTAAGATTCGGAAATAACCCAAATGTTCATTCATGGTTAAAATGGATGGTTAAAATCTGCTATACGCATGCAATGGGATTCTATTTGACTTAAAAAAAAAAATTCTGCAATAATGTGACAACATGGGTGAATCATGAGGACACTGTGCTGAGACCAGCCAGTTACAAAGAGAAATACTGTATGATTCCGTTTGTATGAACTATCTAAAACAGCCACATTCATAGAATCAAAGACTGGAATGGTGGGGGAGAAAAATCAGTGGGTTTCAGGTAAGTGCCAGTAAGTCACAGACATCCGCTGCAGAGCATCTTGCCCAGTTTGCTGATGTATTGTACACTTAGAGGGCAGATCTCACGTCAAGTGTTCTTACCACAGGAGACTACAAAAATTAAAAAAACAAAACAAACAAAAAAAAACAAACCCAAATTAAACAGATGGAATGTTTCTTGAAAATAGAAACTACTTTCCTGTAAATCCTCTTGTATCCTTAAATATATAGACTAAGGATGCCATTTGTGACTTTTGGGATCAGAATCCTATTTTTGGAAGAGACAGAATCCAGAATTCACATTTTAAACAAGCCCCTTTAGAAATTTTGATCTGTGAGATCCGAAAACCACTGCCTGGGAGTTGCCATGAACCCTCCCTCTAGTTCATTTCCATCCTCAAGCCATTTTCTGACTTTTCCCCTTAATTTTCAAATCAACTTCTTTTCCATTCCCACCGCCGACCTCCATGCCAGGGTTCCACTTCACTTTTCAGGATTTCAATGTCACCAACCTCCGTGCCAACCCATCTGCATATCACTACCAAATGTGCTCCAAAATGCTTCCAGCATGTCCCTCCTCAAATGTTGCTCATGTCCCTCCTCAACTTGCTCCCAAGCAGATGTAATTTAAACTCTTTAGCCAGAATTGTCAAGATTTATGTTAGTCAAGCCTTTTCTTTAGTATATAAGTTCTTTTTCCACATTGAGATCACCAGAAAGTTGCTTATCTAGACATTGAATTCCCCTCAGAAACAGATTTGGAAGCTCCTAAGGGCAACAGAAAGTTTTTCTCAACCCTCCAGCCTCAGTCTCTAGGTTATCATCTTTTCACTGCCTTCTTAATTTTTTTTTAGATTTTCTTTACAAACAAATCTTTTTGGAAGTAGACAGGCTGTTAAAAAGCCAAACACGCCCCCAGCTGTGACTCAAATATGTCTTTGTCTTGTTCAACAACGCTACCTCGACTTGGGTTCTCCCTGCCTGCAACACTCTGCCTCTCCTTCCGGATTTAATTCCCTGCTTTCCTTTAAAGATCCAACCAGGACCTCTGCTGTGAAGCCCTTTCTGACTTCCTTAGAACTCAACTGTCTTTCTTCTCCCAAGAACATCTATAGCACCGATTCAACAGGCCCTTAACACAACAGTGCACTTCAGAGGCTAAGTTTTCTTTTAATGTACAGGATTGTTTTCAACTCATCAGGTCTGGTGGTTCCTCAGTCACAATTTAACATGAAAAAAAGTGACTGCGTTTCCTGACCAGTCCAGGGCAAGGGCACTAGTGAGTGTCCCCGGCTTAGCTTTGACTTGCAGTGACACCACCTCCAGAGAGCGAGTACATGCTCGTAGAACGGGGTCCAGGGTCCTCACCCCTGCAAACACCAGATTGTATAGAGGGGTAGAGGGTCCAGTAGCTTATTCTCCTTCAGCCCATCTGGATCCTGACGCTCCCTCTCGCGGTTTCAGGGGCTCCCTCGGGTTTTCTTGCTTCCACCCAGGCAGGGGGGGCTCGTGTCCAGGTGAGGGTTCTCCTTCCACTGGGCGGGCGTCCGCGCCTGTATGGCCAGCGCGTGGACCGGCCCCGCGAGCTCCTCCGCCAGCGCAGCGTGGACCAGCCGGTGCCGCTGCAGGGGGCTCAGCCCCTCGAAGCGCGAGCTCACCACGGCCACGCGGAAGTGCGTCTCGCTGCCCGGGGGCACCGCGTGGCCGCCGCTCTCGTTGCTCAGCTCCAGCACCTCGGGGCGGAGGGCCTGCTCCAGCTTCGCGCGAATGGCGGCCTCGACCGGGCCGCCGGCCCCCGACCCGGCCGCGCCGCGGGACAGGCAGCCGCGGCCGGCCATGGACAGCAGGCGCCCGGCCCGCGCGGCGCTCGGCATCGGCTGCTGGGGACGAGGACGCGGGCGGCAGGGAGGTCAGGTGAGCGCCCCGGCCGCCCCCGCCCCGTCCTGCCCGCCCCCCACCCCCCCGAGGGGCCCCCCGGCGCCCGCTCCTGCGTGACGGGGGCTCCGGGCCCCGCGGCGGGCAGCGGCGGGTGAGGGGTAGCGGGGCTCGCGGGCGAGCGCGTCGTTACTAAAGGGATTCGCGAGCAGAGGCCGGAAGCGGCCTGGGGCGCACGTGCAGCCCGGGGCTTCTGGACGGACCAGGGCCCCGCGGAACCCCGGGCCGGACCCTCTACCTTCCGCTCGGGCTCAGCGACCGCGGCCGTCGCTCGGGAACCAGGTCAGGCGTCCAGGGCGAAGCGCGGGCCTCGCGCCCCGCGGCATGCTGGGAAATGGAGTCCTGGCCGCCGAAGATAGACGCGGAGGGCGCCGAGGATCACGGGAAGTGTAGTAGGAGGGCGCCGAGGATCACGGGAAGTGTAGTAGGAGGGCGCCGGGGCCCCACCGGAACCGTGGCCGGCGTGGGTCGGGCTGCGGACACACAGGAAAGCAGGGCAGAGCGGATACGGGCGCAATTGAGACTGGAATTCTTTGACCCATTTTATTGCAACACATTTTTGTAGGTCATCTAGCCCAGCTCCTCTGTCGCACATACGAGAACATGGAAGTTCCTTGCAGTTATTGAATTCATGATTACTGTGCGCCGAACCAGTCCTGGTCACCGGCGAACAAAGACTTTATGTTTCCAGTTAGTTATGCGCAAGTGAGCGGGCAATTGCGGTGGCAATCGTCAGTGTACCATGTTGGGCCGACGACCAGTGGCCAGGCGGCATGCTGCCCAGACTTGGGGGCAGAGAAAACTTCTGAGATTTTAGAGAACAGTCTAAAAAAGAGCATGACAGCCTCTTAGCAGTCCTTCATAGTGAGACTGTGGAGTTGCACATGCAAAGGCCAGGGGGTTAGCGACGCGGGGTGGGGGGCGGCGGCGAGGGTGTGTGTTTTTTTCTAGTGTAGTTAGGCGTGATTGGCGCCCCCCCCCCACGTCCCTCCCACAGGATGATGGTAATGGGGAGGACAGGACTCACACCACCTGGACCTTGCTAGGAGGGGTGTGTCTTTGTCTAAGGAGCAGTGGGGAGCTAATGAGACCCCTCCTACTACAGTAGGAGGTAAGATTCTCAAGTCAGTGTCTCCAGGGATGGGACTTTGGGCAGTATTTATGAGGTGGAAGAACAAATGTAGAAAATGCAAATTGGTAGAGTCTGATCGGTTGCTTTCTGCTAAATCGTGGTTAAACTTGAATTTGGATCCTGAACTGACTGAGACCCCTTGCTTCTGAATGTTGTCTGGCATCTTTTGTTGTCCATGGCTGGTTTTGGTCCAGGCAATGTCTTGAATGTCTTGAAGATAGTGAACAGTGTCTGGGCCCTGAAACACAACTTGTCAATTGAAATACTGGCTTTTTTCTTTTTCCTTGTTCAAAATGGGTAGGGGTACTTTTGTCCCCCTGTTGCCACCCCACCTTGACATTCTTAGAATACAAGAAGAAAGAGCAAATGACCATCATGACCACTATGGTTTCAGAATGGAGCTAGAGTCCAAGATAAATATTTGATTAACTAGATTTCCTGGGAAGAAACTCGGTTGCTTTTGGCTAAAATCCCAGAGGTGTTAAAAGAAATAAGATCCAGACTTTGTTTGTGACTGTGTGTGCTTTTTACAAATGGCCTGCTCTCTTTTATTTTCTAATGGCTCTGGTGAGAATGTTGGGAAATGACCGCTGGGGACCAATAGATAGTAATTGAGCTTGAGCCTGGTAGAATTTAATTTGTAGGCTATTGGCCTAGCTAGACTTCTCTAACAAGGTTTTATAGCTGGATGGAATCTAAAGTATCAGCCTATTCACATTCATTCTTTCTCTCCCTTCCTCCAGAGGAAGAAAGGGAGGCTGGGAAAAGTGAGTTTGTGAAGCTCAATATCTATCAGTAGTTAGTGAAACAGTGTGAATGAAAAGGTAAAAGAGCACAATCTTTGAGTCAGACAGACTTGGGTTCTAATCATGTCTTTGTACGTAGCAACGTGAACCTTAGTTCCCTTATCTATGAAACAAGTATATCTGCTTGATAGGTGCTCCTAGCAGAGGGCTTTTCACATAATTATGCCTTTATGTAACAATATCTTTTCCCTTCATTCTTCCTAATAGCCCAGGATTGCTGTGATAGAAGAGTATAGATGGGGGAGGGAGGGCTAACTAGTCCCTCAAGCAGGGCCTTTCTCAGGGTATCAGAGTTGTGATAGGATCCCCACTATTTGGGTTCAGACCCTGTAGTTTTAAGAAGCTGACAGTATCAGAACTTTCAGTGGACTGGTTTCTTTGGGAGAGACTCACCCTAACGAGATAAACAAGAAATTTATGAATTGTCCAGAACGCAAATTCATTCACTTCTAGTAATAGATATTTCCCTCCAATAACTGCCTCTTCTCATGCTACCAAGTAGCAAGTACTTGGTAAGTGTGGTTGAGTAAAGTTGAGAATAAGCGAGAGGCTCCAGGAACATAATGCAAGTCTTCTTTTCTCTATTGCGTCCTCAGAATACTCAGGAAAGGGTGAAGACTGTTGGGGGTTGTAGAACTTCTAGGAATGGGAAGCCGAGGAGGAAGAAACAGAACCTTCAGGAAAGACTTCTGTGAAGGGCAGATGGTGGATTAGCAAACGCGTCTGCGGGGGCTGTTGCTGAAGTCGGAGAGGGATGAGGAGGCAGCAGGAGGAGCATGGAGAGAAAGGCCGGAGAGAGAAGTTGCTGAGATGCAGGGAAGCACAGACTCTGGCGGAGGTTCCTGGGAGATCGTCGGTGCGGTCCAGGGAGAGCGAAGCGGGGCCGAGGGTGGTTGTTTGGATGCGTTCTCTTTGGACAGGTTGTTGGGACAGTCAGCAGGAATAAGGGTGTGAACTTCTGAAACAAATTAGGATGTGCAGAGCAATGGGAGTGAAGAGCGAAGGAGGCCGGTGGAGAGGGACACAGAGCCCGGAGAGACGCTCAGATTTCGGGAGGGCCGAGGAATCGGATGAGGACATGACTAGAGTGTGTTTGTAACAGAATGCGCTTTTAAATTTTATTCCTTAGAAAAGCGTCACTTTAAATTTAGCTTTCTGACTTTTCTTGTGCCTTCAGCACTTTCACGATTTCCTGCTCCTCGGTGGAGCCGCTTTAGAGGGTTTTTCGATCCCGACGCCCTCACAGGGCTCCAGGCCCCGCGAGTTCTCCCCGCCGGGCGCGGCCCGCGCGGGCTTCTGCCGCTTTCCCAGCCGTCTTCGTGTAACGGGGACCAGCCCACCGCCCGGCCTCGGGGAAGGCAGGGGGGCCCGCGCCCCGTCCCGGCCGGGCGGAGGGCGACATCCTGCAAGCCCGAGGGCGTTTCCACGCGCCGCGGCGCCGCCTGCAGGCGAGCGGGGAGGCTCCCCGCGCGGGCGCGGTCACGCGGCCCCGGCGCAGAGGCGCGCGGGCGGGGCGGCGACTGCCCGGATGGAGCCGGCCCGGGCGGCGCACCCGTCGGGGGCTCTGCGGTGACGCCACGCCGAGGGCGGGGCCTGGGGGGTAATCAGGGCGCCGCGAAAACCGGCCGGAAAGGCCCGAAGGCGGGAGTGGCGGCCTCGGCCCTCCCTGGGAGGCCCCGGCCTCGGCCGGAAAACAACCGCCACGTAGTGAAGCACAAACAAGCCGCGCCGGCGTCCGCGCGTCTTCCCTTTAACAACATCGCTATGCAAATTAGGGGCCTAAGGTGGTCCGCAGCGATTGGTCGCTACTCGCGGAATCGTCACTTCCTCGCGGAGCTGGAGGCAAACGAGGAGCCCGCAGCCGCGTCCCCATTGGCTGCGAGATTGGGCCCCGCTCCCGGCCAATCAGGCTGCGGCCCTTCACCCCTCCCGGTGGCTCTTATAAATTACATCAAATTGGGTCCCCTTTCCACATCTTTCTCCTTGAAAAAGGAGCTGCCACTGCATTTTTAGCCGTAATGTCAGGCCGTGGCAAGCAGGGAGGCAAGGCCCGCGCCAAGGCCAAGTCGCGCTCGTCCCGCGCCGGGCTGCAGTTCCCGGTGGGGCGTGTGCACCGCCTGCTGCGCAAGGGCAACTACGCCGAGCGGGTGGGCGCGGGCGCGCCGGTGTACCTGGCCGCGGTGCTGGAGTACCTGACGGCCGAGATCCTGGAGCTGGCGGGCAACGCGGCGCGCGACAACAAGAAGACGCGCATCATCCCCCGCCATTTGCAACTAGCTGTGAGGAATGACGAGGAGCTCAACAAGTTACTCGGGGGTGTCACCATTGCCCAGGGGGGCGTCCTGCCCAATATCCAGGCTGTCTTGTTGCCCAAGAAAACGGAGAGTCACAAGCCAGGCAAGAACAAGTAATTAGGAGGTTGGCACCCCCACTCACCCAAAGGCTCTTTTAAGAGCCACCAAAGTGTCAAACGAGGGGCTGGTCACGGAACAGCGCATTAGCTCTTTTTTTGAAAACCTGGGTGGCTCTAAAAAGAGCCTTTGGTCTTTGGTTTTACTTTGTCAGCGCTTATTTGCTTTTGGCCTTGTGGCTTTCGGTTTTCTTGGGCAGCAGCACGGCCTGGATGTTGGGCAGCACGCCGCCCTGCGCGATCGTCACCTTGCCCAGCAGCTTGTTGAGCTCCTCGTCGTTGCGGATGGCCAGCTGCAGGTGGCGCGGGATGATGCGCGTCTTCTTGTTGTCGCGCGCCGCGTTGCCCGCCAGCTCCAGGATCTCGGCCGTCAGGTACTCCAGCACGGCCGCCATGTACACCGGCGCGCCCGCGCCCACCCGCTCGGCGTAGTTGCCCTTGCGCAGCAGGCGGTGCACACGCCCCACCGGGAACTGCAGCCCGGCGCGGGACGAGCGCGACTTGGCCTTGGCGCGGGCCTTGCCTCCCTGCTTGCCGCGACCAGACATGACTGGAAGAGAGGAGCAGAAGCTCTGGAGCTCGGAATCTCGCAAGAAAACAGAATTGAAAAAAAATAGCAGCTGAAAAGCCTTTATAAGCTTTCCTAGGGGTGGGGTCAGGAGCGAGGTTTTCATTGGCCCTAAATTGGCTCCCGAGCCGGCCAATGAGGTGAAGAATCAGTGTTGTGACGTAGCCTATGACTGCAAACGCAGGCGCCTACACGGCCCAATGGAAACGAAGGACTTTTGGAGCCCTCATTTGCATGCGGTGGTTATAAAAGGATCAGGCCCGCCCCTTCTCCCACTTTTCTTTGCTGGCCAGTGTTGCGTTCCACAATGCCTGAGCCGGCCAAGTCCGCGCCCGCGCCCAAGAAGGGCTCCAAGAAAGCGGTCACCAAGGCCCAGAAGAAGGACGGCAAGAAGCGCAAGCGCAGCCGCAAGGAGAGCTACTCCATCTACGTGTACAAGGTGCTGAAGCAGGTGCACCCCGACACGGGCATCTCGTCCAAGGCCATGGGCATCATGAACTCCTTCGTCAACGACATCTTCGAGCGCATCGCGGGCGAGGCGTCCCGCCTGGCGCACTACAACAAGCGCTCGACCATCACGTCGCGCGAGATCCAGACGGCCGTGCGCCTGCTGCTGCCCGGCGAGCTGGCCAAGCACGCCGTGTCCGAGGGCACCAAGGCCGTCACCAAGTACACCAGCTCCAAGTGAGTCCCCGCCACCCGGGACGCGGCGCTCGCCCAGACGCCCGCCGGCCGCTTGGCTCCAAAGGCTCTTTTCAGAGCCACCACCGGGTCACCAGAAAGAGCTTTGTTCACGGCCTCGCTCCCAGTTACTTCCCACTAAGTTGCTCCAGTTGGCAAAAGCCCCTCGGGGCGGCGCGCGCAGCTTCTCCAGCCTCCGCCTCGAGGCTCCTGGCGCGTAAGCGGCTTTGCTCTGAGTCTGGGGCGCGCCCCGAACCTGCCACGCTTGGCTTTCCCGAGTCACTTGTAAGCGGGGCGCTGAGCGCCGGCGCCCCGGCCCGGGCTGTCCTGGCGGCTCCGGGGCGGTCGTCGCGATGCGAGGCGGAGATGACGCACCTCAGGACGCCGATCCCGGGTCCCGCGAACACTGCGCCACCCGGAGACTCCCCGCGCGACGCCGCCTGCGGTGGGCCCCGGCGTGTCGGGCCGTGGCGCCCGGGCCTCAGCCCTGCTGCGCTGGACGGCGCGGGTGTTCAGAGGCCCGCGCGCGCCGCCGGCGTTCACAGCTCCCGGCTCGCGCCGCTCCCTGTGCGGTGTTGAAATGCTTCTCGATGTGTCGTTCCTGCGTCTCCGCCTCCCTCGCGAGCCCCGGTCAGGCCGCTGCGGCGCGCGGTCCCTGGGCTCCATCCAGGCACCCCCGCGCCCGTCCCGGCGCGCCCGTTAGTTGGCGGGGGGCGCCCTGCCGCCCCGCCGGCCGCTCGCGGCTGCATTGTCCTCGCGGCTGTGCAGGAGCCGGGGGTGTCTCCCCTTGTCTTCCTCAAGCCCCTCGCGCCCCGACTCCCGGCGGGGTCCACTGCAGCGACAGCGCCCACCCGCGCCCGGCGCGCGGAGATCACTCGGGGGGCATCGCTTTCCCCGCCCTTCGTCACCGCCGCGGGCGGGCGAGTGCGCCTCACCCCGGAGGGGATGTGAAGGCGGAGGCGCGTGGAGATGTTCCTGAAGCGCCTGCCCAGCTCTGCGCCTGGTCGTTGCAGGGCAGCAGCGGGGAGGCCGCCCGTGATGGTGTTTCGGGGTCGTGCGGGAAGTGGCTGCAGTAGGTCTTCCCTTTAGGCGCCTTTTTTGGGAATCATAAATTTGCAGCGTTAGTTCTTCGCCCTTCTCTAACTTGATCCTCTTCCCAAAGGAAATTTACACGTTTAATTTATACGCACCACCTCATTTACTTTTCAGGAGACGAGGGTAGATCTTGCAAGGTGGGCATCGGTGAGGTCCCTTTCAGAGAGGCAAAGGGATTGGTCGTTGGTTGTGCAGTGGGCATCGTCCACTCACATCCTCAGGTGGGAGGATTCTTGCAGTTTAGTTTTACTTGGTGTGATTACAGAGGCTCCATCTACCTAAGCCTTTATATTGGCTTAGGGGCTGATCAGTTATTCAGTTTTGCTCTTGGCTGATGGGTCCTGAGTTCGTTGCAGGCGTTTCCTGAATCCAGAAGAGCACCAGACATTATCAAAGAAGGCATGAGTCTTGTGTTCCCTTCGTGTGTGTTCTTACCTGTGTTTAGATGCTGTTGTTAATAAAGTTACCAATTAATTAAAAAGCTTGACTGGATTCTTCTATCTGCAGTATCTTTTCTAGTTGAATGAAATTAATAGGTACAGTACTAACTGCTCTGTGGAGAAGCAGGATGCCTCTGAGTTGGAGGATAAACCCATGGCCAAAATCACTTTTACCCCACAGGGGCTGAAATAGCTTCTTTTTTTTTTTTTTTTTTTTTTTTTTTTTATAGAGGCATGTTTTATTTATTTATTTATTTGTTTGTTCGTACTTGCACTGGGTACAGTCAGAAGCGCGGGAGGGTGAGAGAATTCACCAGAGCCAGAGCGGGGAGCAGAGCAGGCAGAAGGACCGAGGTACACTGCTGGGGGGAGCAGCGGGCGGCAGGGGAGGTCTGCACGCCATGTGGGACCCTCCTCCGGTGGCCGGGGAGCAGCCGGAATCGAACCGGCGCCGCAGAGGCAGCGGGCAGCCTCGCAACCCAGCGCTCAACCGCTGCGCCACCGGGGAGGCCCTGAAATAGCTTCTTATAAGGAAACTGTTAATGTTTGGTAATTGGGCAACACCTCAGCACTGAAGAAGCATAATAAGAGGTAAAGTCCTTAAAGTCGACCATTTAAATGTATCAGATGGTGTTCTGGGCTGTTTACACTCATTGATTCATTGCATCTTCAGAAAAATAGCTACTGTTATTAACTCCTGTTTTACAGATGAAGAAATTGAGGCACAGAGAGGCTTATCAGAATCTCCAGAGACTGAATAAGCATGAAGCAGCGTGTAAGGAACCTAAGAAAGCAAGCTCACTCTGAAAATCTGGCCTTCTCCACCTCCCAGATTTGGGGGTGCATATATCTGCTTTAATATTAAAACCAAGAGGAAATACTACCCGCTTTATTGTCTTCAGGATGCTCCCTGGATATGATTCTGGGGGCCCAGGTGGTGGTGGCTGAAAACCTTGAGGATGGGACTGAGGAACTCTGGTTCTTCATCCCAGAGGCTATTGCTCAACTCAGATTCCTTGGTCCCCACAGCCATAGGGCTCACCACTGGGCACCCTTTACTCACACCGCTACTGGTTGTGGCCTCCCCCGGACGTGGAACTTACTAGGAGGGCAGTTACAGAATGAGAGAAGGGAAAAGAGGCAGTTTAACTTTGGAGAGAAAGTAACTAGTGGTAATTAGATCGATCCTAAAAAAAAACCAAAAAACTCCCATCAGTTCTGCTTAAACATCTGTAAACTATTTCAGCCCCTGCTTAGGTTGCAGTAATAATTGTTATAATTTCCTGCCACTCATTGAGCACTTTGCTATTCAACTGCTCCTCTGCTCGTGGTTTACATGCTTCGCCTCATTTAATCTTCACAGCCACCACTTCAGATGGGTTCTATTGTGACCACCCTAAACTGATGTAGGGTAAGGTAAAAAAGTATCAGGCTTTTCTGCCCTCCTGCCATTAGGATGGATGATGGATCCCTGCGGTCCTGAACACATGCCTGATGGCGGGCACCTGGAGTGGGGTGTGGGCATGCGGGCTGAGGGACTGGCCTTATAAGGGTGGGGCCATGGGGACGCCAGCAGAATGAGAGAGCTAAAGAAGAGAGCGGAGCAGCAGAGTGAAAGGAGCAGAGAAGTAAAGGCCACCAGAGAAGGCTGGAGAGCCCAGGAAGAGTGAGGACTTGCTAGGAGCTGGGAGGCCTGCCAGCCTCCCGACCCCCCCGGCACCCCTGCCTGCCGTGTACCTGGTAAATCCCAATAATAAGCCTGCAGAAACCACCGAAGGCTCCAGGACGACTCCTTCACCCGTCTGCTCGGATCATAGAAAACCTGCTCTGTGCCCGTCCTGCCCCTACAACTGACTCTCAGAGAAGTTAAATAACTTATTCAGGTGGTTAGGACTGGCCTGCCCCTTCCTTCTGACTTGGCCAATGCTTTCCTGCAAGCCAAGACCATGTCTTCCAGCTCAAATGACACCCGTTAACCTACCGCTACTTCAATCCGCTTTACCAAGGCATATATTTAAAGAACAATTTGCGATGTTTTAAGTATAAATATATCTATATGGAAATTTCACTACAATCAAAATGATGAACATCCCCATCACCCCTCTCCGCGAGTGTCCTTGTGCACTCAGAGTTCTCTCCTCTGGCCCTTCGCCGATGTCCTCCGCTCCCATTCATTCCTGTCCCTTGGGCAACCATTGGTTGCTTTCTGTCATTTTTGATAGCTTACATTTTCTAGAATTTTATGTACATGGGATAATAGTGTGTATCATGTGTCAGGCTTTCCTCACACAATTAAACTTATTTTGAGAATTATTTGTTGTATGAGTCATATCACTTTTTTTTTTTGTTGCTGAATAGTGTACTATGGTGAGACTGTGCTACATGTATTACTCCATTCCCTTGTTGATGGGTAGTTGGGTTATTTCTAGTCTTTTCTCCACTTTTTTATGGACTCTGATTTGTGTCCTGGTGGTTCCATAGACGGACATGATAAACTTTCAGGTGGGAAGGAACTCATGTGGGGCATGAGACAAATTACAAATGCCTAATCTATCCAGCGGGAGAAAGTGTTAGGGTTTGCCCTCTGTTCTCCTGAACTGTACACCTTTCCCGTCCAGTCTGGGTCTTGCAGCCAAGGTCATCTAGAGTGCAGACCTGACCTCATCTGCGCCTGCTCACAAACCTCTAGTGGCCTCTCTCACTGCCTGTTTGACTCAGTTGAAAGTGAAAAATATAAAACTTTATTTTCATGCTGTGTTTGGTTTCCCAGTGTGGCCTAGGGACCCCTGTTCCTTTAAGAGGGAGGCTAACAAGCTCCCAACATGGTGGATCAGTAATTCTGCCCCAGGGAGTAGGTCTGAGGGGCAGCTGTTCAGGTTTCAGGTATTGACCCTTCACTGAGCGCCTATCCCAGAGAGCAGCTGCACTAGGCTTCATTCATTTCACATGGGTGATTGAAAATCTGTGCATAGCCTCCCCTGGTGGCACAGTGGTTGAGCTGCCTGCCTGCTGCCTCTGCAGCGCCAGTTTGATCCCTGGCCACTGGCAGGGGTCCCACAAAAAAAAAAAAAAAAAAATCTGTGCATACTAATTCTTTTCTTAAAGATTTATTTATTTATGCATACAAGAGCTGGGGTACAGGCCGGAGGTGTGGGGGGTGAGAGGACTCACCAGAGACAGAGTGGGGAGCAGAACAGGTGGATCAACTGAAATACACTGCTGGGGAGAGCAACAGGAGGCAGGAGAGGTCTGCTGTGCCCTGTGGGTGGCTCCTTGGCCAGGTGGGGATCCATCTTGTGCTGTAGTGGCTGTGGAGAGCTTCATAGGTTGTGTCTTAACCCCTTGCGCCACCTGGGAGGCCCTGTCCTACTAATTTTATAAATATTTACTGAGTATTAATATTATTAAGTTCTAGAAGAAATACTCTCTAGGTCCATTTCACTTCTCTGACTCCTAAGCATTGTTAGGTGTGATGTCACTGGTTCATTCTTTCATTCAATTATTGAGAATTTATTAGATCCAAGCTATCTGCTGGTCCCCGAGGATGCTGGCTTAACACAGAACAGTGTGGCTTCTACCTTCTGTGGCTAGAAGGACAGACAGATAATAAGCTATAATAGAGTGTGGCCAGTGTTAGGGGGAAGTGCGCATCAGGAGAGTATAATGGAGGGAGGCCTAACTTATTGCTGGGCCTTAGGAAGGCCTCCCTGAGGTCTTTTAGGATAAGATCAGACAAGACTAGGAAGGAAGAGTGTTCCCAGCTGTGATTGTCCGGAGGAGGAGAACGGGTCCAGAGGAGGAGAACGCACCAGGGCTTGCTCAGGGAGATGGGAGGAACTGCAAAAAATAGAATATTAGTGCTCACAGGGCAATGAGCAGAGCAGAACATGAGGTTAGAGATCATCAGGGTGAGACCTTGCAGGTTTAGACCAGACAAGGAAACAGACCCTAAGGCACCTGGTTAGCTTCTAGGCTAACGTGATTGTGGAAACAGAAATCAGCCAAATGGAGATGAAAACAGAAAAGCCAATCTCAGAAGCCATGCGGTCTGGGGCAGACTTGAGGGTCACCCTGACCCTCAAGTGAATGTCCGCTTCCTGTGCTTCGAGTTTTCTTAAAGCAGAGATGGCTGCGTCGGGCCATCTAGGCTAATACCAGCCACTGTGGTCACTGGTCTCCATGTGCCACAGGTGTCTTTCTCTTTATAGTGTGGCTTTCTGTGCAACTCTCTCCAGGGAGCAGATGGACGGATCATCAGTAAGTTGCTTATGTGCTCTTTGGAGAGTTTTCATTTCTCATTAGGATTAAGAGCATGGGGTCTGGAATCAGACTGACTCGAACTTAATCTGTTTAATTCACTCACTCCCTATGTGATGTTGAACTGTCTCCTTTCCTTAATCTTTCTGCACCTGTTTCCTTATCTGTAGCTTGGTGAAAATACCTAGTGAAGATGAAGGTGTCTAAGCACTGACAACTGGGCCTGGCATATAATAGGTACTAGGAAAATGGAAACACTGGATTCCAAACTCCAGAGCCTGTTATCTTTCTACACAACTGTCCACTCTTCATCACACTTAGCAAAAAAAAAATAAATAAAAAGACTCAAGTCTGTTCCTTCTGGGCTTCACTTACTTATGGAGACACTTGTGTCAGTTGATAGGAAAGGACATTCTGGGCTTTTCTCCTATTAATCTGTCTTGGGAGGATGAATTTTCAACCCAGTCAGGTACACTGAGAGTGTCAAGGAGAACTTCTCCCCCTGCTGTGCTGCCCTTTGCTGTATCGCACAGGCAATAGAGTTGGGCAGGTAGAAGAGGGGCATTTTTACCTATGAGTAGGAGGTTGAGGCAATGAATTTATTTCAGAATGAGGGAAGGAAAGACGCTCAAAAATCTCAGGGCTTCTCAATTTGATCCGGGGTTGCAGGCCTCTTCAGATGAAAAAGATTCAGGTACGCGACCTGATTAACCAACAAGCCATCTACCTCGAGGGTATTTTGAAGCCTTGAGGGTACTTGAAGTCAAAGAAAACACATGATGAACATGTATTTCAACACTGACCATTAATTTTTTTTAATAATTACTGATTCATTTATTTTTAATTTTTTAACTTTAAGATTTATTTATTATATAAGAGCTGGGGTACAGGCCAGAAGCACAGGAGGGTGAGAGGATTCACCAGGGACAGAGAAGGGAGAAGAACAGTCAGACAACTGAAATACACAGCTGAGGGGAGCAGCGGGTGAGACAGGAGAGGTTTGCCATGCCATGTGGGTAGCTCCCTGGCCGGCTGGGAATTGAGCCTTCGCTGCAGAGGCTGCGGACAGCTTCACAGTGCTGTGCTCAACCCGCTGCGCCATGGGGGAGGCCTCTAACCATTAGTTTGTACTAAAAACAAACTTATGGCCACACAAAGCATCACATGCCTTATTATTTACATTTTAACACTTTTTTTTTGCCCCCTTATTAAGCTTCTCAGGCCTGTTTTGATTTCTCCTCTCAGTTAAATTATGAAATTATACTGCTTAGTCTTGAACTGCAGATCCTTATCATACCTGGAATGAAACCTCAGAAAATTAGAAGAAAAAGATTCAATCTTTCCTGAAGATTGAAATTCAGAAATACAGAAAAGCTGGTATTTCTGTGTTATATAACTGTGTAGTGGAGGCAAATACTCCTTTACCCTTCGGGTTCATTCAGCTGATATAATAATTAAATTGACACAAGACATTCACAGGGGCAGAACAAATTAACTTCATACATACAGGGAGCCCAGCTGGTGATGAAGGATCCAAAGAGTCAGGTAAAAGTGAGTTTATATGCCATCCTGAGTCAGGGATCGGGATGGGGACACAAAGCTTGGAGGGTGAGGAGGGTAATTCACCTGGTCATAAGAGGCAGATCTTGGGGAGGCCTGTTCTGAACCTCTACACAGGGGAAGAAATAATTTCTCCTCTATCTTCAAAACTATAGCTAAGAACCTGGTAATGAAAGACAGATGAACAAGAGAAAAATAAGGAATCTTTCTTTTTTGTCTTTAATCACGTTTCTTGTTTCCTATGGCCCTTGGCCCTGCTTGCCGTCTAGACGCCTATAAATCCCAAGTCTGTCTCATTCCTGGACGTCATTAATCCGTTTTAAACTCACAATCCCCCCAAGTCAGTGTTCAAACGTAGACTCTCCACGGTGGGCCTCTCGTCAGTCCCAAGGGCTTCGTGCTCCTCCTCCCCCCTCAGGGACTCGCTTCCCTTTGCACACTGAAGGGCACCGTGTGCACAGCTGCCCTAAGCCACCCCTCCGGCTCCGTGGCCAACGGTAGCGAATATGCCCCCCCAAAACATGCTGTGGGAGGTCAGAAACGGCTGCTGGAAAGTGTGCTGTGTTGCTGTGTTCCAGTTGTTTGAGCTGCGGCCTTTGGAAACCAGGGCGAGGGGGGCCAGGCTTGCCCTGGTCGCCCGCATCTGCCGTAAGGAAGCCCGTTGTCCTAAGTCTCCTCCCGAGTTCCTTCCACCTGGGAGGAAGCCGCACCACAGCCCGACGAGCTGTAGCACCACCTCTTTCAGGATCAGCCTCCCCAAGATGTGGAGACAGGCTTTCCCCACCCTGTGTCACCCTGGCGTGTGGCGGCGCTGGGTCGGGAGGCTTGGGTGGATGTTACTCTTTACGAATGCAGATGGTGTAGACTTAGGGACGTTCCAGATACAAGCTCTCACTGGAGAAAACCATCTCTAGTCAGAGCAAACAGCAGAAGCCAGGTTTCCTCGTGTCAAGTCACATCAGGTGTCATGTGAGGCCCCCTGCCCTCTCCTTGACACCCCAGGCCCTGTTTCATCCCTTAGCTCAGGATGTTATTCTAGAATTCAGTTATGAATTCCCATTTGCTGTGAAATCAGGTTCTTCTCTCCTGCGACTCTGCATGTCATTCCTGGATCTGCTCAGAGAGCCCAGAACCTCGTGCCCCACGTTGTCATTCCTCCCAGGCGGCCCTCGAGGCTCGCGCATCTTTCCTAAAAGTCCTTTACTGTCCCCTGAGAGGCCTCCTCCGGCCGGGCCTACCAAGCGGGTCCAGGCCGCGTTCTTAGGCGCCCCGGGGAATTGCTCCTCCTGCCCGTCCCTCTCCCGCGGGGGTGGTGGTGTTGGGGGGGGGGTGTTTGCTCGCAGCTGCACGTGACGCCGCGGGGTGGGGGGCGGGGGGGTAGTGTGGGGGGTGGAAATGGCTCGGGATGTCGCGGGGCGACGCCGCAGCGGGGGGAGCGGGAGGGTCGCGGGGGGCGGGGCGGGGGCGAAGGGCCTGGCACTAGAAGGGGGGACGCCAGGGGCTCTCCCTGCCGCGCGCTCGCGGTTCACCACGCGGTCCGACAGGCGGGAGTAGCGGGGCGGCGCGGGGCGGGGGGCGGGGGAGCCAGGGGGCGGGGGGGGGGGCGCCGTCCTGTCTGGAAGGGACAAGGGTGGGAAGGGCTCGGGCAAGGGGGGCGCCCAGCGCCACCGCAAGGTCCTGCGGGACGACATCCCAGGCCTCGCCAGCTCGCCATGGAAGGAGCCGTGTGCCCAGACGTGGAGGGCAGCGCCAGGGACTTGGGCCCGGGGCCGGGGAGTGCCCCGCAGGGCCGGGGGTGCGGTGAGCAGGCGTGGGGTGGGGTGGGGGGACCAGAAGGGGCCTTTCAGCTCCCCCTGCGCCGGTGTCCACCCAGCTCCCGCTTTAACTCCGGCCCTTTGGGTTTAGACTCTCGCAGTCTCACCAGCGTGTTCTCTGACCCTTCACCCCGCGCCCCGCCCGCGGAAGCCATTCGGGAGCCCTCAGGTGTGGCCGTGTCTCCCCGTGGTTTCAGGCTGCACCGCGGTAGACTCGCTTCCCACCTGCCACCTTCCTGCTCCGGAGCGCGACGCTAACACCGCGTGGTGAGGTGGCGTCCAGCGCGCTGTCGGCTGTGCGGGGCGTTCCCTCTGCGGTTTCCACATTTCCTGACCCCCTGACACCTGCCGTGACTGCCGGGGCCCCGCGTCCTCGTCCATGGTCCTCCCCGCCCGCCCGCGACCCCCGCCCCCGCCCCCCCGCGACCCCCGCCCCCGCCCCCCTCACAGAGTCACCCCCTCCCGCCTCCACGTGGCGTTCGGGACCCCCTGAAGCTGACCGTGAGAGGCCCAGCTGCCGGGGTCGTTCCCCTTCCTGCGGGGCTCACCCCGGCACCCCCGCCCGCGTCTCTCCCGGTCCCGCGGGGGCTCCGCCCGCGCCGCCCGCCGGGTCCCGCCGAGTCCTCCCGCGGGCGGAGGGCGGAGGGCGGGGGGCCGAGCCTCGCCGTCCCCTCGGAACGGGCCTGTCCCGCCACTTCCGCGCCCACGCCGTGTCTCCCTCTGCCGGGCGCCGGGGGTGCCCGCCCCGCCGCGCCCCTGCGTCACAGGTCCGAGGGCCGAGCCCGCCGCGGCCTCCGGGGCCTGCAGCGGGGGCCGGGCCGCGACGCCCGCCCGGGCCACGAGCGCTTTGCAGTGACCGGGCGCTGACGGGACGCTCCCGCGGCGGCTCCCGCGTCGCGGGTCTCAGGGGCGGGAGGGAAAAGCCGCAGGGAAACGGCGGCCACTGTCTTTTTATTTTATGTCGTGAACTGGCAGCTGCAGGGCAGTGGGCGGGGGCGGCCGAGGGAGGCGAGAGGGCCGGGCGGGCGAGGGCCCAGGGCGGGCGGGACGGGCCAGCCTGGCCGCAGCTCCCGGGCGTCCGGGCGGAGGGGCTGCCCCGGGGCCGCTACCTGCGCGTCAGGGACGGCGCGGACACCAGCTGCTGCTTGAGGAGAGCGAGTTCCTTCTGGAGCAGGACACACCGGGGACAGCTCTGCCCTTCGGGCGGCGCCGGCTCCCCTTCTGCGCCCGGGGGAGCTCCAGCGGCCCCTGGTCGTCGCAGGGAGCTGCGGGCCCCCCGGGCAGGAGGCCGCTCTGGCTGGGGGCCAAGGGCGGGGCGGGCGCGAGAGCGGGGGCGGCGGCCGGGGCGCTGTGGCCGGCGCTGGGGTCTCCGCGGTGCATGGCGGCCCAGGGAGCCCGCGGCGCAGGAGCCGGCCCTCTGGGGAGACAGGGGTGGGTGGAGTGAGCGGGCGCGCCACGCCGAGCCGCACGCGCCGTGGGCCGGTCACCGGCCGGCCTGCTCTGTCCGCGTGCGGGCGCGGGCCAGGCGCAGTGGGTGCTGTGCGGCCACGTCTCCGCCCACGCGCGGCCGGGGCTCCACCGCCTGCAGGTGGGCGACACTGGGGCCCTGTGTGAGCAGCGATGGCGGCTGCTGATTTGCCCCCAAACAAGGATCCACACAGCTCCGGCCACAGTGCGTTTGGGGGAACAGACTGGGGGTGCTGGCGGGGGCACAGCCGGGAGTCACTGTCCGTGGGAGCCGGCCAGTTAACCGGCGCGGGGCAGAGGCCCACGCGGGGCGGGGACGGTGAACGTGGACGCGCTCATGGAAACTGCCGGCGGGCCCCGGGTCTACCCAGAGGGCAGGCACCGGAGGGGGGCGGGCAGCGCCGTGGGCCTGAGCTGTACAGTGACGGGGACCCAGTTTCTTTCTCTCCCATTCCTGACTGGGTGCCGAGATGATGCTTCTGTCCTTCCCTCTGGAGATTCAGTCCGGGAGACGTTCTGGGTATGGGGGGTGCCTGGGCTGGCGGTGTGATCTTGGGGGCAGGCTGGGCTAGCGAGGACCCCCACAGGGACACCAACACGCAAGCTCCCGGTGTGTGCTCAGCGCTCCGGGGGGAGACACTCGGACAGGTCACTCTCCTCAGAGTCCCCAACCGTGAGCGAGGAAGCCCCGTGTGTGTGTGTGCACGGGCGCCCCGAAAGGTGGATGAGATACCGGGTGCCAAGGCGGTGGGTGCCCCACTCGCCTGTGAAGTCACCACACAACTCGGAGGGCAGACCCAGGCCCCAGGGGCCAGCAGGCCTGGCGAGCTCTGCAAATGGGGGGAGAGCCCACCGACCACGCGCTGCTCTCCCCTCTTCCGGCACATCTCATCAGAGGCAAAGTGGGAGCTTGAGCGCCCCATCTTCCTTCGCCCTAGCCCCTTCCTCCTGTGACACCCCGTGAAGCTGGGCTGTGTGCTTCCAACCTGTCACTGGGAGGGGGGAGACGAGACAGGCACCGCAGGCCCCGGCCTCCTCCAGACCCCATGCCGCCTTCGACCCCAACCCGGTGAGCGTGGGCTCCCCAAGACCCTGCTCCAAGCGCTCGGCGACGTCCAAGAGGCCCGGCCAGTTCACCCCCAGACGGTACAAGCCGCACCTCTAAGGCCTCCCCCCTCTTTTTACTAATGGTGGGGCGGGCACGCTCACACCCCGCCGCGGAGGGCCACGCCCGCCCGCCTGCTCCCCCTCCCCGGAAGCCGCACTGCTGAAGGGACGACGAGGTCTCTAGGGCGCCCCCCTTCACTGCCACCGGCCTTCCTGTCCCCACCCCCCGCTGCCCCCGCGGGCCGGGCCGACCGTTGGGCGGTGACTCCAGTTCCCGCGGTGCGGGGGAAAGGCCGGAGCCACCTAGCGCGGGTGGAGCCCCTGACCCGGGTCCGGGGAGCCTCCTTCTGGGTCGCGGCCGGGGACGGCCCGATGAGACCCCGCCCGGGAGGGCGGCCGAGGGGCCCGCAGACGCCCCGACCGTGGGCTTGGGCCGAGGAGCAGGGCGTGGGCGCTGCTTCTCCGCGGCCAGGGGCCCTGCCGTTACCTCTGAAAGTCCAAGGACCGGGAGGAGCGGGGGGCCGCCGACCTTCGCTGGGGCGTCAGCGGCGGCGGGGCCAGCGGGTCGCAGGCGTCGCGCGCCCCCAGTCAAGACTCGCCTGCCCTCGAGCCGCTCTCGGCCATGAGGAGCCCCGCCCACCCCCCCGCCGGACGACCCGCAGCTCTGGGCGACCGCGGAGGGAAAGGCCGCCCCGTGACGCTGAGCCCTTCCCCGGCCGTCTGGGCAGCGCAGAGCGCAGGGGAAGCCCGCGGGCCGAGCCGGCTCCCGCCACGCGCCCCCCCTCCCCGGGCCCTGCCCCGCGCCGGCGCTGCCGGCCCGCGCACAGCTCCTTCCGACTGCCCGTGTGGGTGGCTCTGAAAAGAGCCTTTGGGTGCGATGGGACGTCGGGCCGAGCGCGTCGTCTTTAGGCGCGCTCCCCGCGGATGCGGCGCGCCAGCTGGATGTCCTTGGGCATGATGGTGACGCGCTTGGCGTGGATGGCGCACAGGTTGGTGTCCTCGAACAGCCCCACCAGGTAGGCCTCGCTCGCCTCCTGCAGCGCCATGACGGCCGAGCTCTGGAAGCGCAGGTCGGTCTTGAAGTCCTGCGCGATCTCGCGCACCAGGCGCTGGAAGGGCAGCTTGCGGATGAGCAGCTCGGTGGACTTCTGGTAGCGGCGGATCTCGCGCAGCGCCACGGTGCCGGGCCGGTAGCGGTGCGGCTTCTTGACGCCGCCCGTGGCCGGCGCGCTCTTGCGGGCCGCCTTGGTGGCCAGCTGCTTGCGCGGGGCCTTGCCGCCGGTGGACTTACGGGCCGTCTGCTTCGTGCGGGCCATGGCGGACCGAGGCGACCGAGGAGCGGCGCGGCGCGGAGACGGGAACGAGCTCGCCGCCGGCCGCAGCCCTCTTTATAGGCCGCCTGCCCCCCGCCGGGGCGGGGCGAGAATTGAAAGTCCCGCGCTAGCCGCCCATTGGCCGCGGCGCCACGGCCCTCCGGCTCCGATTGGCTTTGGCGGCTCGGCCCGGGCCCCGCCCCCTCGCTCCCGCCCCTCCCGTTGGCCAAATCTCGGCCCGCGCCCGAGCGCCTCCGCCAGCCCGCCGCTCCTGGTTGGGGGGACGGTAGCCCCGCGAGCGGCGAGACCCCCCCCTTCCGTAGCGCGCCCTGCAGTCACGAGCGGAGTTTCCCCTTTGCGCGCCTCTCTCGGGGCGGAAAGTTTTGCCCGCCCGCCCGCCCGCCCGCCGCCCGCCGCCCGCTCACAGGAGTGGGCGGGCGCCCGCGGCTCGGCGCAGCCCGGCCGCCCTGCCGGCCCTGCGCCCGCCTCGCCCACCGGCGCGGGCCAGACCTAGGCCTGCCCCACGAGCGCATATTCTCTGCTTCCCCGCCCCCCTGACCCCCTCACGCCTAGCGGGGAGAGCGCACCCCACCATCCCGGGACGGGGCCCGCGGCCGTCCCATCTACTTCCTGCACACACGCGCCGGGAAGTAACGGGAGCGGGGCGCGGGCGGCCCCGCCGGCCACCGCCAGGGACAGACTCGCACGCGCGCTGACCGTAAACAGCTCCTTTATTGACGGGGTGGGTGGCTCTGAAAAGAGCCTTTGAGTTCGCGGGGGGGCCCGCCGGGGGCACGGGGCGCGGCGCCGCCTCACTTGCCCTTCGCCTTGTGGTGGCTCTCCGTCTTCTTGGGCAGCAGCACGGCCTGGATGTTGGGCAGCACGCCGCCCTGCGCGATCGTCACCTTGCCCAGCAGCTTGTTGAGCTCCTCGTCGTTGCGGATGGCCAGCTGCAGGTGGCGCGGGATGATGCGCGTCTTCTTGTTGTCGCGCGCCGCGTTGCCCGCCAGCTCCAGGATCTCGGCCGTCAGGTACTCCAGCACGGCCGCCATGTACACCGGCGCGCCCGCGCCCACCCGCTCGGCGTAGTTGCCCTTGCGCAGCAGGCGGTGCACACGCCCCACCGGGAACTGCAGCCCGGCGCGGGACGAGCGCGACTTGGCCTTGGCGCGGGCCTTGCCTCCCTGCTTGCCGCGACCAGACATCTCAGCGACGACCACCGCTCACAACTGCCGCGCGGCTGCCGGGAAAGTCGCCCTAAACGCCGCCGCTTCACCCTTTTATAGGCAGGATGGCGCTTGTGCACGGAGCGCTTTGATTGGCCAGGCCCCGGCTTTGTGCTCTCCACCAATAGGACGCCTCAGCCACGATCCGCTCATTTGCATAATCTCGCCCCCCGCGCACGGGCGCCGCGGAAAGCTCGCGAATCGCAGCGCGGCGCCCTCAGAACCCTCATTTGCGTACGCCCGCTATAAATACAGAAGCGCTTCCGGCCGCCCCGCTCGGCCTTCGCCTGCCCGCGATGCCCGAGCCGGACAAGTCTGCGCCCGCCCCTAGAAGGGCTCCCAGAAGGCCGTCACCAAGGCCCAGAAAAAGGACGGCACGATTTCATTTTGCCAAAGCGTATTCACACACCTAAGCACAGATCATCTTCCATTTTCGTTTGGAAATAGGGCTACGCCTAGGCAGACCATCGGAAATGTCCGGGGTATCCCTAGGCTGTGCTTGGTCGGGGGTACTGTTCAAGGGGCCTTCAGTGTCGGTGGGTATTATTGTAGCACCTGCACTGCTGCATTATATATTAATGCTGTGTTAGTGTTTTGACATTTGCTTGTTCTGCGTGAGAACCTTGACAAAAACATGAACATTTGGTGTCTCCAAGATTGTAGGACAGTTTCACTGCAGCTCTTGTATTTTGCATCTGTGAAAGAATAACTCAACTTTGCAAAGTACCATTAAATTTGGTAAGTTCATTTTCTGTTCTGAAGCATCTATTACATCCATGTGGAGAGAACCCCATAGAGAAACAAGTTTGCTTTTTATACCTAGAAAGTGTTTATTGCTGGTTCCTTTGCTTCCCCTCACAACTGTGCAAGTCCTCCCTAATACAGGGCAACAGCCCTTTCGCCGCAAACCCTCCCTCCCTGTGTAAGGTTTGCCCCTGAATATGATTAAACATTTCGTTTCTAATTCAGAAAGGACTTTGAAATGCTCGAGGTAGACCCCATTGTCGTGGGTAAATGCACTGGTTTGGGTTTGTTTCAGTGCTTGCGAACCCTTGGATTGTCTCAGGTAAGAATGAATAATGGTGTGATCTCTTGCAATCCTAAATTGGCTATTTTAACAGCAAGGAAACCAATTAGGTTATTTTGTGGGCTACAGTAATGATTTTGAAAGTCAGGTCTGTGAACCAGAAGCTACATCATGACCTAAGAATTTTAAATGAAATTTTCAGACCCCAGTAATCTGTTCACAAGGCATCTGGGCGGTCTTGACACTTAGTGAAGTGGAGGGGCCTCGCGTAGGCCGCCATGCTGGAGCAGGACACAGTGACCGTAATGGAGGTGGTGAGAAGTGCTGGGATTAGGATCATGTTTTGGAGATAAAATCGAACAGACCTTAGGAGCCGGCTGCAGAAACTTCTAGGTTTTACAAGCATGTGAAAAAATAGTGGTGCCGTTAGTGGAAGAAATAACTGGGAAGAGGTGTGGGATGGAGCAAAGAACAGTAATCCAGGTTCTGATTTAAAATCGAGTGTTTTGATATTCAAGTGGGCATGTGGAACTGGCAGTTTGAGAGGCATCTAGGGCCAGGGTGGATAACACAAAGTTACTCTTAAGGACCAGAAAAGAGGGGGTGGAGGCTATGTTCTGGGCCATGTGGGTCAACTGCCTGGCTGGGGAATGGAACTCACTGTGCAACAGGGTGGTCCCCAGTGGCGGACAATAACTTGATAGAGTGGAGACCTGACCCCTGCGCCACCAGGGAGGCTCAAGACTTTGTTTCTTATGTTTTATCGTGAAGTATAATTTAATAGTTGTAATCCTATCATGTATATTTTTTTACTTTGGCATTTTTTTTCCCAATAGTATCCTGATTTTCATTAATAATCTGCTTAATCCCTTATGTTAAGTCGTTCTCAAACTTGATAACCTGGGGAACTTCTAAAATATTGATAACCTGGGTAACACCTCCATATATTTTTTACTAACGCAGTTAGGGGTAGTGTCTGCACTTGGGAGGTTTAGAATAAAGCTCCCCAGGTGACTCTTAACAAGGCAGTCACAGTTGAGATACACCACCATCATCGCATGTTTTTCCCAGAAAACAGATTTTCCCCACAGTTCTTAGGGTTGACCTGCTCGGTTTAAAGGTAGCCCCATTCCCCTTTTTAGTTCATACTTGTAGACCAAACTAAGCACAAACATTCCAGAAACTGAGCAAGAGAATGTAGATTGCTTTTATCTTTGGGGAGAGAAGTTACTTTGATTTCAGGAGGCAGCAATAGGTGGAATATTTGTGTGAAGGCAGGAATGACTGATAGGTAATACTCAGGACAGCACAGCTGAGGGAGTGAATCATTCCTGGGCCATTCGTGGCGTCAGCCACCTTTGGAACCCTGCTGTACCTCAGACATCAAGTTAAGTCAGTTTATCTGGCAAACTTATATTTAGATGAGTTTGAATCTTAAAATATTGGAAAAAAACAATTTTTTAGAATAGAAGAAAATAATAGACCTTTCTGGGTCTCAAAGAGGCTAAATAGGGTAGAGAAGGAAAAACAGAGGTGCTCCAACTATGCATTTGGAGTAATGGCCAGTATTAAAAGCATTATTTGGCCAGGGCCAGAAATTAATATTATCAGGAAGGAATGTCTGGAGTAGAAAAAGCAAACCTGAAGTTTTATTAAAATTTAAAGGAAGTAACACTGTTCTTACAAATTTTAATAGTTGTATTAGTCTCAGGGCAGCCAAAACATAGTGCCACCAGCTAAATGCTTTAAAACAATAGGATTTATTCTTTCATTGCTCTGGAGCTGGACACCTGAAGTCAAGGTGTTGGCAGAGCCCTGTTCCTCCTAAGGCTTTTGAGAGTATCCTTGTATTTCAGCTTTTGGCTTGTGACAGTATATCTCAATTTTCTTTCTGTGTGTTTCTTTTCTTTCAAGGATAATTGTCATATTGTATTAGGATGTCACCCTAAAGATCTCATTTAAATAATGTGCAAAGACCCTTTTTCCAAGTAAGGCCACATTCTAAAGCACTGGGTTGTTAGATTTCAGTATCTCTTTGGGGGGTGGGGGTGGCAGGGGACAGCGGGGGACAACACTTCAGCTGATAGAGTAGCCCAAAACTGGTAGGCTGAATATGGTACCCAAAATTTTCACATTTAAATTCCTAGGTTTAATATTACCTTATATGACAAAGGCGGCTTTTCTGATGTGAATTTGAGGTAGGGAGATTATCTTGAATTATTTGGATCCTAAAAATAATCTCCAGGATACTTATGAGGTCAAGAGTTCAAGGGAGGAAGCAGGAATGGACATAGATCTTAAGTTGGTACTCTGCTGGCTATCCCAGAAAGGGAGGAAAGATTACATACAAAAGAGCAAAAATCAGGGGCCTTCCCGGTGCCGCAGTGGTTGAGCGCTGGACTGTGAGGCTGCTTGCAGCGCCGGTTCGGTCACAGGTGAGGGTCCCACATGGCACACAGATCTCTCCTGCCGTGCCTGCTACTCCCCTCAGCAGTGTTTTTCGTCAGTCTGTCAGTTCTGCTCCCTGCTGTGGCTCTGGTGAATTCTCTCATCCTCCCACGCTTCTGACTGTACCCAGTGCTTGCATTAATAAACACATAAATCTTAAAAAAAAAAAAAAAAAAGGCAAGAATCAGACTTTACAACCCTACCTTCTTTCTCTTCCCTGAATTCCAGATTCTCAAATGTTTTATTTGATTTCTAGTTGATATTTCCACTTGATTAGCTTACTAGGAGTAAGTTTTTGTGTAAAACAGTACTCTTGGGTTTCCCCCTCTAAGCCTACCCATCACTCATCTTCGTAAACAGCAGCTCTTTCCAAATGCTCAGTCCATAAGCTGCATTAAATCCGATTCCTGTCATAACCTACATTCAATCCACCAAATGTCATTTAAAATAAATACTGGGCCTCCCCTGGTGGTGCGGCCGTTGAGCGCTGGGCTGCGAAGCTGCCCACAACCTCTGTCTGCAACGCTGGTTCGATCCCCGGGCGCCAGGGAGGGTCCCACATGGTGTGCAGACCTCTCCTGTCGCGCCCGCTGCTCCCCTCAGCAGTGTATTTTGTCAGTCTGCCTGTTTTGCCTGTTCTGCCCGCCCCGCTCTGGCTCTGGTGAATTCTCTCACCCTCCCACGCTTCTGATTGTACCTAGTGCTTGTATAAGTAAATAAAAAAATAAATAAAATAAATACCTTGACAATAAATTACACCTTGACTACTTCTCACCACCCCCACTGCTACTACCACCTGTCTATCTCACTCCTGAGCTAAAATTACTGTAGACCCTTTGACAGCCTTCTCTTGTTCTACTACAGTCTATTCAACACAGTAGGATCCTGGGTAAGCTTTAAAAAAAAATTGTCTATTATTCCAATGCAACTCTTCAGAGTGCACTCCATTTGGAGTAACAAAAATTTTTTTCCATGGCCTACATGATTTCATCTTCAACTTACCCCTCTTATCTCACTGCCAAACTTTTCTCTGTTCATTGTGTCGCAGTCACATGGGTCTGGTGGTTTATTCTTTGAACTCCCCAAACTTGTGCTGAACACAGGGCATTTGACCTTGCTGTCTTCTGTTCTTTGAATACTCTCCTCCAAACTATATACTATAACTTGCACTGTCTTCCTTCAGGCCCATACTCAAATATTGAGTGAGCAGGACTTGGCGCATCTACTCTCTATACAGTCTTACTTCATGGCACAGTATCACCCCCTGAATATTATGCTGTTATTTCCTTAATTTGCTTACTGATCTTCACTATCCATTAACTAGAATGTAGCTGTATGTAGACAGAGACTTTACTGTTTACTGTTCTATCCCTACAATGTGCAGAGTCCTCTGCCCTCCCCCTTCCATTGTGGGAAGTGATGTGCACAAATAGTCATAATGGAGGTTGAACAAGATGTCAGTTCTGATTTATGGGACTGTGTGTGAGTGTTAATTTAGGTGTGAAGTGCAGGTTTACCCAAAATGTCCAGAGAAGCCTTTTTCCAACACAGGTCACTTGGCATGTGGAGTCAAGGTAAGTTCAGGGCCTATGGACTGCAGGAGAACCTGTTACCTTAAAAAAAAAAAAAATGCAGATTGTCTAGATTTAGGGACATCTCCAGAATTTTTTTTTTTTTTTTCCAAATCAGAGACACCTACCTGAAAGCAAAGCAAACATCTATACTCTCTGGCTGGGTCACGAGTTGCCCTCTACTCTCTCCAGGTTCCAGACCCGTCACATTTCCTTAGCTCAGGAATAAAAAGCCTACTTGTCTCATTTACTCTAGAATTTACAGTCATGCAAATTCTCCATATACATCACTAAGTTTTTTTTTCTTTTTCTCCTATCAATCTGATGTTAATTTGTTTGCTCAACTGTTATAGAGCAACCCCGATTTGGGACTGCCTTTTCCCCCTAACACAACCACCCAAGAAAAAAAGACCTAGGCGAGTGGGAGAATTTTTCCACCGTGTACCTACAGATGCTAAATGAACTGATGGGGAATACAGTTATATTATGAATCACTGTCTCCATCTTCCAAAATTAACTGATCTCTGCTTTCCAATCATATTTGGAGTCTTTAGTCCCAAATGCTGACAAATACCTCAACCACATATATTTACCCAAAATCCTACTGCCTCTTGAAATGTTTTCATTATATTCCTTACCCTGTAAACTCAATCTTTCACATTTTTTTTTTTTAAATAGAGGCATTTTTATTTATTTGTTTGTTTGTTCGTTTGTTTTGTTTATACAAGCACTGGGTACAGTCAGAAGCGCGGGAGGGTGAGAGAATTCACCAGAGCCAGAGCGGGGAGCAGAGCAGGCAGAAGGACCGAAGGACACTGCTGAGGGGAGCAGCGGGCGGCAGGAGAGGTCTGCGCGCCATGTGGGACCCTCCTCTGGTGGCCAGGGAGCAGCTGGGGATCGAACCGGCGCTGCAGAGGCTGCGGGCAGCTTCACAACCCAGCGCTTAACCGCTGCGCCACCGGGGAGGCCCAATCTTTCACATTTTCTTCCCTTTCACTCCCTTATCACTTGAACTTTTCAAGTTTCAGTATTTGCCTCATTTTCAGTGTACCCAGTAAAATGAAAAAAAAAAAAAAAAAAAATCAGAAAAATATTTTCTGGGCCTGAGCCATGGGGCAATGGGATGGATTTAGTAGAGCCAGAAAATAAATCATCCGGTTTTGATTGGGTAAATCAGCCAGTAGACAATAATTCTGAAAGATAGCATTTGTGATTTTGTGTAGATGCATAAGAAAAAAGTAAGGAGTAAAAGCAAAGGGGTGCTAGGACACTGTTGCAGTGTGTTTAACACTTTTCTAGGAACTTTGTTTTTTGTGCCTTTACTTTAGTACTTTATGATCTGTCATTTGACCCCTTTAAATGTTTTTGAACTGATGTTTTAAGATAAAAACAAAGCCTTATGCTATATTTGAAATTCGGGATTACTGAGAGAATATAGTTTTGTATGAATATTACACACAATTCCTGAATGTCTTGAGGGAAAAGAAAATGTCTTGAGACCAGGGGTTACTGAAAACTGTACACAGGTTCTTAGGAGTGTAGCAGCTACATAGACAATGTCCGTGATTATCAAAATATGAATCACCTGATGTTTCTTCATCCTCTCCTCTCGCCCTCAGCGCCTCTATTTTGGGTTCAGTGGAAATATGTGCACTCTTAAGGACAGATTTCCGAGAGTAGTGGCCTTTGAACTGTTATTTAGGAAGCACAGCTTTTCTACCATCAAGTTTCTAAAAGTCTTTTTGTTCTAATTTGTAGTGCCTGTTTCCTGAAAATGTATTTCAGGGAAGGAACAAGTGTTTTTAAGGCTAACTAGTTTTCACCCTAAAGTTGTTGGTTATCTCCCAAAGATGTGTTAGAATTAGCAGTCCCAAGTTCTTAAGAAATCTCTGGTCATCTATAACCCCTTTCCTCTTCCTTCATCTAGAAAACCTATAAAAGGAAACTACTCCTCTGGTTACAAAATATAAAAATTTCCATAGATATCAATCCCTGTTCAGATTTACTATGGACAGACATCACTCTAGATAGGCACACTGCTCCATCTCAAAGTGTTAACATTCTTGATTTGAACAAGTGGGCATTCATTCAGTGTAACTTTAAGAAACGCCTAAGCATCGGACGCCTTCACTTAACAGCAGGAATACAGGGCAACCGAGTAAGAAATCAGCGTAAAAAAAATAAAGCAAAAACAACTCAGATACATACTGCAGGGGAGGAAGAACAGGGATCACAGCAAGGGAGGGAGGAGCACAGGCACAGTGGTGATGGTGCACGAGACTGAGGGGACTCCACCTGAGGAGATGGGGAGGAAGCAAGTATTGTTGAAAAATTAACGGTGTAGAAATAAATTTAAAAGAACGTCCGACAGAGAAGTGTATGAGGCAAAACCTACTCAGACCCCAGTATCGTACTGCATCCGACATAACACTGTTTTTAATAAATGGTTACCAGAGGTTTAACTCACTCACCTAAGTGCCCGGTGTGCGGCACAATCCAGAGCCACCGCTAACTGCACGGGTTGTATTTACACCGAATTGCCACTTTCGCTAAGAGCAAGTTACCCATTGCGGAAAAGAACTAATCCAACACAAAATGCACCACCAGAGAAATTCGAGCGCTGGCCTGTCATGCCCAGCAAGCAGAAGACCCGCTGGCGTGGAGAGAAAGAAACTGAAAGGACAGGAGAGCCCCTGGCGGGGCGGGGCGGCTCTGAAAGCAGCCTGTGGGGCGCGGCCGAGCCCGGCGCGCGGGGCGCACTTGGCGGCGGCCTCGGTGCCCTCGGACACGGCGTGCTTGGCCAGCTCGCCGGGCAGCAGCAGGCGCACGGCCGTCTGGATCTCGCGCGACGTGATGGTCGAGCGCTTGTTGTAGTGCGCCAGGCGGGACGCCTCGCCCGCGATGCGCTCGAAGATGTCGTTGACGAAGGAGTTCATGATGCCCATGGCCTTGGACGAGATGCCCGTGTCGGGGTGCACCTGCTTCAGCACCTTGTACACGTAGATGGAGTAGCTCTCCTTGCGGCTGCGCTTGCGCTTCTTGCCGTCCTTTTTCTGGGCCTTGGTGACGGCCTTCTGAGAGCCCTTCTAGGGGCGGGCGCGGACTTGTCCGGCTCGGGCAACGCGGGCAGGCGAAGGCCGAGCGGGGCGGCCGGAAGCGCTTCTGTATTTATAGCGGGCGTACGCAAATGAGGGTTCTGAGGGCGCCGCGCTGCGATTCGCGAGCTTTCCGCGGCGCCCGTGCGCGGGGGGCGAGATTATGCAAATGAGCGGATCGTGGCTGAGGCGTCCTATTGGTGGAGAGCACAAAGCCAGGGCCTGGCCAATCAAAGCGCTCCGTGCACAAGCGCCATCCTGCCTATAAAAGGGTGAAGCGGCGGCGTTTAGGGCGACTCGCGCGGCAGTTGTGAGCGGTGATCGTCGCTGAGATGTCTGGTCGCGGCAAGCAGGGAGGCAAGGCCCGCGCCAAGGCCAAGTCGCGCTCGTCCCGCGCCGGGCTGCAGTTCCCGGTGGGGCGTGTGCACCGCCTGCTGCGCAAGGGCAACTACGCCGAGCGGGTGGGCGCGGGCGCGCCGGTGTACATGGCGGCCGTGCTGGAGTACCTGACGGCCGAGATCCTGGAGCTGGCGGGCAACGCGGCGCGCGACAACAAGAAGACGCGCATCATCCCGCGCCACCTGCAGCTGGCCATCCGCAACGACGAGGAGCTCAACAAGCTGCTGGGCAAGGTGACGATCGCGCAGGGCGGCGTGCTGCCCAACATCCAGGCCGTGCTGCTGCCCAAGAAGACGGAGAGCCACCACAAGGCGAAGGGCAAGTGAGGCGGCGCCGCGCCCCGTGCCCCCGGCGGGCCCCCGCGAACTCAAAGGCTCTTTTCAGAGCCACCCACCCTGTCAATAAAGGAGCTGTTTACGGTCAGCGCGCGTGCGAGTCTGTCCTGGCGGTGGCCGGCGGGGCCGCCCGCGCCCCGCTCCCGTTACTTCCCGGCGCGTGTGTGCAGGAAGTAGATGGGACGGCCGCGGGCCCCGTCCCGGGATGGTGGGGTGCGCTCTCCCCGCTAGGCGTGAGGGGGTCAGGGGGGCGGGGGAGCAGAGAACATGCGAGCGTGGGGCAGGCCTAGGTCGGGCCCGCGCCGGTGGGCGAGGCGGGCGCAGGGCCGGCAGGGCGGCCGGGCTGCGCCGAGCCGCGGGCGCCCGCCCACTCCTGTGAGCGCGGGGCGGGCGGGCAAAACTTTCCGCCCCGAGAGAGGCGCGCAAAGGGGAAACTCCGCTCGTGACTGCAGGGCGCGCTACGGAAGGGGGGCGTCTCGCCGCTCGCGGGGCTACCGTCCCCCCCCACCAGGAGCGGCGGGCTGGCGGAGGCGCTCGGGCGCGGGCCGAGGTTTGGCCAACGGGAGGGGCGGGAGCGAGGGGGCGGGGCCCGGGCCGAGCCGCCAGAGCCAGTCGGAGCCGGAGGGCCGTGGCGCCGCGGCCAATGGGCGGCTAGCGCGGGACTTTCAATTCTCGCCCCGCCCCGGCGGGGGGCAGGCGGCCTATAAAGAGGGCTGCGGCCGGCGGCGAGCTCGTTCCCGTCGCCGCGCCGCGCCGCTCCTCGGTCGCCTCGGTCCGCCATGGCCCGCACGAAGCAGACGGCCCGCAAGTCCACCGGCGGCAAGGCCCCGCGCAAGCAGCTGGCCACCAAGGCGGCCCGCAAGAGCGCGCCGGCCACGGGCGGCGTCAAGAAGCCGCACCGCTACCGGCCCGGCACCGTGGCGCTGCGCGAGATCCGCCGCTACCAGAAGTCCACCGAGCTGCTCATCCGCAAGCTGCCCTTCCAGCGCCTGGTGCGCGAGATCGCGCAGGACTTCAAGACCGACCTGCGCTTCCAGAGCTCGGCCGTCATGGCGCTGCAGGAGGCGAGCGAGGCCTACCTGGTGGGGCTGTTCGAGGACACCAACCTGTGCGCCATCCACGCCAAGCGCGTCACCATCATGCCCAAGGACATCCAGCTGGCGCGCCGCATCCGCGGGGAGCGCGCCTAAAGACGACGCGCTCGGCCCGACGTCCCATCGCACCCAAAGGCTCTTTTCAGAGCCACCCACACGGGCAGTCGGAAGGAGCTGTGCGCGGGCCGGCGGCGCCGGCGCGGGGCAGGGCCCGGGGAGGGGGGGCGCGTGGCGGGAGCCGGCTCGGCCCGCGGGCTTCCCCTGCGCTCTGCGCTGCCCAGACGGCCGGGGAAGGGCTCAGCGTCACGGGGCGGCCTTTCCCTCCGCGGTCGCCCAGAGCTGCGGGTCGTCCGGCGGGGGGGTGGGCGGGGCTCCTCATGGCCGAGAGCGGCTCGAGGGCAGGCGAGTCTTGACTGGGGGCGCGCGACGCCTGCGACCCGCTGGCCCCGCCGCCGCTGACGCCCCAGCGAAGGTCGGCGGCTCCCTGCTCTTCCCGGTCCTTGGACTTTCAGAGGTAACGGCAGGGCCCCTGGCCGCGGAGAAGCAGCGCCCACGCCCTGCTCCTCGGCCCAAGCCCACGGTCGGGGCGTCTGCGGGCCCCTCGGCCGCCCTCCCGGGCGGGGTCTCATCGGGGCCGTCCCCGGCCGCGACCCAGAAGGAGGCTCCCCGGACCCGGGTCAGGGGCTCCACCCGTGGACGAGGACGCCGCCCCCCCCCCCCGCAGTCATGGCAGGTGTCAGGAAATGTGGAATCCCCAGAGGGAACGCCCCGCACAGCAGCGCACTGAACGCCACCTCACCACACCCCCGTCCCCCCCTTCCCGGGCCCCGCGGCGTCACGCGCTGCTGCGAGCCAACGCCGCCGCGGAGAGGGCAGGGCCAAGCGGCCATTGGGGCGCGCGCTGGGCGTCCTCACCCCCACCCCTCTCCGCGGTCCCCAACGCCTCCCGCCGGAACCGTGGCCCCCGCCTCTGGCGCAGGTGTGCGGGCTGGGGGGCGCGGGGGGCGCGGGGAGATCGCCGGCCCCGGGGCTGGTGTCCTTTGCTGGAGCCGTGCGCCCCCGCTCGCGCAGGGGCAGTCAGAGCCCGCACAACCCGGCCTGCCCGGCCCGGGCCCCGCTCGCGACGACGCCAGCCCCGCTGCCGCCTCTACCGCGCAGAGCACGGAGCGAAGCTTCCAGAAAGGCCTGACGGCTGTTCTCTGCCCGGTCTGCTGAACGCCCCCGCGGGCCTGTGCTCGGCTCGGATCCCCACCCGGGTCCCCACGGAGGCACAGCCCGGACGCGGCCGAGCCTGCGGACCGAGTTTTGCCGAAGGACGAGCGCTGCCTCCGCGTCAGCCCGGGCCTGCCCGTGGGAGCGGCCTGGTCGGCGCCGGCTCCGTCCTTTTCCTGCGCTCCTGTGGGGGAATCCGCCCGCCACTGTGGTGGTTTCTGCGTCAGAAAGCAAGGGTGGATCTTTACTGAAAAGTCTTTTTTTTTTCTTTACTCATTTGTCTTGTTTCTTATGGTGCCGGGGACCAGCCTCCGGCAAAATGTTGTGTCAGGGGTTCCTGAAAGGATGAGACGGCCTAGGCCACACGTTAAGGGCTGAGGGGAACGGGATGAGGTAGTGAGGAGACACTGACACTGGACGGGGTGCAAGTATCTTCTGCCGAGAGGCTCAGCAGGTCTTTATTTATTCATTTTTAGTAAGCAAAAAACACATCATCGTGTATAAAATAGAAACAATTAGTGTATTATACTCCCATAGACTACTGGCTCCTACGGGTCTCAGCTAGACAGTAGCCTTCAAGGTTAATAGATAAAAAACCAGACCTAACACTAAAACTTATTATTTCAGCTAGACAATTACCTAAGACACTGGAGAGCCGCCAGGACATCCCTATCAGCTAAAGCCTTGGCATCAAAAGACTCTTCTATTCATATGGCCTTCAGCTGGAGACCAGCTGCTTCTCAGCTATCAGAACTTTTTCTACCTAGAAACTTCTTAACACAGTTAACTTCATTTAAAAACTTTCCTAAGAAACTTCTAAATAAAAAGGAACTTCTAAAAAAGCAAAAGAAGGACTTACTATGATAGTTGTGCTGGTTTGCTTGTCAGATATGTACAATAAATTGTCTCCCATTGTCAAGTGGGCCAAATTGTGTAGTAACTAATTTCTAAACAGGTAATTTTCTGTGCCAATTGCTTGCAGTCTACTGATACATATAATTTATTGCCTAATGTACTTTTCTGATAAATTTTTCTCTTTTTATGACCAAGAACAAAAAATAAAGGGATGTTAAATCTTCAGCCCCACGGTGTGAGGCACAAGGAATCTTCGGCCCCACAGTGTGAGGCCCTTTAGCTTCAGCCCCATGGTGTGAGGCCCTTTGAGCTTCGCTGCTTGCCAGTGTCTTATCGGGCTGAGGCATCAAGGCCTCCTGTAGCATTATGGCCCTTGGCCCTACTTGCCACTAGACGCCTATAAATCCCAAGTCTGTCACAATCCCCCCAAGTCAGTGTTCAAACGTAGACTCTCCACGGTGGGCCTCTCATCAGTGCCGAGGGCTTCGTGCTTCTTCTCCCCTCGCAGGGACTCGCTTCCCTTTGCACACTGAAGGGCACCGTGTGCACAGCCGCCCTAAGCCACCCCTCCGGCTCCGTGGCCAACGGTAGCGAACATGCCCCCCCAAAAACATGCTGTGGGAGGTCAGAAACCGCTGCTGGAAAGTGTGCTGCGTTGCTGTGTTCCAGTTGTTTGAGCTGCGGCCTTTGGAAACCAGCGCGAGGGGGGCCAGGCTTGCCCTGGTCGCCCGCATCTGCCCTAAGGAAGCCCTTTGTCCTAAGTCTCCTCCTGAGTTCCTTCCACCTGGGAGGAAGCCGCACCACAGCCCGACAAGCTGTAGCACCACCTCTTTCAGGATCAGCCTCCCCAAGATGTGGAGATAGGCTTTCCCCACCCTGTGTCACCCTGGCGTGTGGCGGCGCTCGGTCGGGAGGCTTGGGTGGATGTTACTCTTTACGAATGCAGATGGTGTAGACTTAGGGACGTTCCAGATACAAGCTCTCACTGGAGAAAACCATCTCTAGTAAGAGCAAACAGCATGAAGCCAGGTTTCCTCGTGTCAAGTCACATCAGGTGTCATGTGAGGCCCCCTGCCCTCTCCTTGACATCCCAGACCCTGTTTCATCCCTTAGCTCAGGATGTTACTCTAGAATTTAGAGTTATGTAAATTCTCCATATGAATATAATTATATTTGTTCTTTTTTTCATACTAATCTGTCTTATATCAATTTGTTGCTCTGCCAGCCCAAGAAGAACCCAGAGGTTGGGGAATCTTTTTCCCCCTGTGCTCCTATAACTTAATCTCTATTCTGTTACCAGCCAGCAAGAGCGGGTTCTTGTACTCCTCACTCAAAAATGAAATAAGGACTCGTAGGGACAGGATAGGGGACAGAGCAGGTTATATGTGATCCAAGCAGACCAGGTAAAGGAGAGTCCTGGAGCCCTCAGTGGCTTTCTCAGACTTTTATTGAGCTTTACATGTAGTGTGGCAAACAGGTACACGGCAGGCAGATGTGCCATCAAATCTTCACTCTGGCCTATTCTGGCTTTCTTTCTCCCTTTCTCTCTCCTGCCTCTTCTGCTTCTCTCCTTGACTATCTCCACACTCCTCCCATGACCCACAAAAGTAAACACAAGAATGTAACAACTGCAGTTGCCCCATCAAGCAGGGCATTCCTTATGGTGGGAGGGCAGAAAAGCCTGAAAAACCATTTACCCTACAGGACTGTAACCACAGCCTATGATTTTGAAGCTGAGATGTATTGAAGCGGTGGAGCAACAGAAAGTTCCAGGAAGACTTTAACGGTGAGTGTCTCCCTGAGGGACAACAGTCTCTCCCTATACAGGCCTCAAGGATCCTAACATAAGGGCTGATATTCCACGTGAGTGGGGGCAGAGAATTTTGGAGTAGCCTAGTGCAGCTGCAACAGGAGAACATGGTTTTTCATATGGAGAATGAAAAATTGGAGAAATTTCTGTGCAAATTCTACCCAGGGGCAGAGATCTTGATATTATAATGATAACAAGGTCAGATAAGTTCATAGTTCTTCTCAGTATGCTTCCGCCAACTGGGTCTGACTGATAAGTTGCAAGCCAGTAACTCTTCTGCTTAGTAGTTGCTGAACTGATGGCTACAACAAAGAAGTTCCTGGGGACAGAGAGTTAAGTAATGATTTGCTGTTAATTGTTAAGCAATGATTTATCTGCACTGTTGTTAGTGTTCTTGTTTGTTAGATACATTTTGTTAGATACATGCACATCGCAGAGGCTCCCCACCCCACCCCTCAATTCTGCCTTGGGTCATTCTCCCTGACACTAAAACCCATCTTTTCTGTCAGCCTTGTCTTGGGATTGATTAAACATGTTGTAATTTGGTTTTGCTTGTCGAAGGGTAGGTCCCCCTAAGATGTTCACAGCAAGCCTCTCTAAGAGTTGTCACTTTGGCATGTGGATTATTTTCAAGTGAGGTCAATGGAGGCCCTGAAGCCTCAGTCAAGAGAAACTTTTACCACTTCTTAACTTCTTAGAAGGATGAAAATTGAAGGTAGTGCCAAGAATTAGTAGTTTTATCAGAAACAATTATTTATCAGAGGAACCTATCTATATGGCAGGCCAAATGTCTAATCATAAGGCCTCTGGACTTCATCATATGAAAACCCAATTACCTATCCCATTCCTTAGTTCAGGATGTAGCTATATATAGAAATAGGTATAGATGTATAGAGATATAGATATAGATAAACCCTCATTTTGCCCATTGGCTTTAGAATCTACATTTATATAGTTTCTCCATAGTTATAGAATTAAATCTGTTCTTTCCCTCCTACTAATCTATCTTATGTCAATTTGATCACTTGACTAGCTGAAGAAGAAAGAACCTATAGGGATAGGGGGAAATTTCCTTTCTGTCACCATTACACTTTCTTTTTCACTAGTGTTTAAAAGCAGTCAAATGCAGGAAGTACTCATTTTCTAAACAAGTATTGAGTTTATGCTAAACATTGAACTACGATGTTAGTTCACACAAAAAAATGAAATCAGTCAGTCAGAATGGGGGAATATATAACATATGAAAGAGATGTACAATAATGTGATAATTCTGGAAAAGTTCTAAAGGGTCCAAAAAAGAGCAAGTGTGTTTCTTTGTAGTCAAGGAAAAGACAGACATTGTTGGTGTAGGGAGGAAATAGCTATACTGCAAGATTCTTTTGTCTGATCTAATAATTAAATTGATATAATACTGATTAACAAGATAAAAACAAAATTTCATTTCACGTAAAGGCAGCCCGCTTAGGCATGAGAGGTCTGAATGTTATAGGACAGGGAGAGGGTCAGCCCAAACCCTGCAAACCTGCCTATTCTAAATGGGTTCTGCCATCCGCCGCATCAACACAAAACATATGAGACTTTAACGGGAAGGAACTTTAATAAAACTAGGAAACAATACAGGTAAGGCAAAGAGTCTAGTTTCTAAATGAAGCACCCAAAGTTACCCATCCCCTCGTGGGTAAAAGTCCATCCATATGGGAATGGCGCAGAGCAAGGCCCCAAAGCCTGCCACAAGTCTAAAGCATCTTCCAGTGGGGACCTACAGCAAAGGGTCAGAAACTACCAGACAAGCCCGGAAGGAAAAGAGCAAAATCAACATCAAGATAAAAGCTGCCATTGTCACCTCCCCATGGGTCTCACCCCAGTCCACGACCAAAAGACAAGCACAGTTTCTTCACATGTCTCTAGGCTCCATGCGCCTCCTCCAGGTCTCCTGGCTCCATCCTGCTTCCTTCCTCAGTCTCTTCTGCAGCTTCTCCTCTCTGCTCAGCTCCACCCTCCCTTGGGTGGGGCAGGGAAACTCCCCCTTTCCTGGGGACCACCCTGTTACATGAAGACAAAAAAAGTAGAATGAGGTACATTTGCCATCCTGAGCTAAGGAATGGGATGGGGGCCTGGGGCCTCAAAAGGAGAGGCAGGCAATTCACATGATGCTAAGAGCAGAAGTTTGACAGTTAGATGCCTGCCCTGTAGTACACATGGGTAATAAAAAGTTATTTCTGATAATAACTTATATGGGCAAGGTCTCCTATCTAAATTCTTATAAGTAGTTAAGAGAGAGTCAAAAGTTTTCTTTTGAACGTGCAGGATCTTGATTGCCTTCAGCTCACAATAATCACATGATGAGCTGTCAGACCTTGGGGAGAACTGTTTTGAACCCCCCTCCACTTCTTTAAATAAAATCATGTTTTGACAACATTCACAGGACTATCACTAGATTGTTGAATGTGGAGACTAGGTGAAACTGAAGTAATGTGCATCTGAATTCTGTTATTAAAGGTGATTGCTATAGCAGCCCCACATAACAGAATTTTGTAGTCTGAGAACAGTTACCTATAACCCTTAAAAGCTTATTATTCTGCTTATCTTATTTAATTGTTTGCCTTGGAGTTAATATTTAAATTGTCATCTGTTTTCTGAAAAGTATAAATTCTTATATTAATTCTTTATTGTGCCAGAAGGCCCTTGGAATTGTCTTATTCTGTTACTGAGGGGTAGACCTTCAAAAGATATTCAGCTAGACACCTGAAAGATGTTCAGACCTGTGCCCCGCCCCCTGCACTTTGGCATGTAGATTATTTCCATCTGATGTCACTTGAGGACCTGCAGGTTCAAGAGTAATTTTTACCACTCCTTTAGCTACTGGGGAGAATTTGAAAATTAATGGTATTACCCACTATTGGGATTTTTGCCAGGAGTAATCTTTCTATATGGCAGAGAAAACACCTAATCACAGAATACCTGGTCCCTTTGTCATGAGCGCCCCCTCTGCTGGTCATGTGAGCCCCTACTTTCTCCCTGAAGCCTCAAACCTCTGTGTCCTTCCTTAGCTTAAAATATATCTTCTTCTTTGCCTTCTTGGCTTTCAAATATTTTCCATACATATATACTTGAATTTGTTCTTTTATGAACTTAGCAAATGAAAATTTGATTGCTAGACCTGAGAAGAATCCAAAAGGATAGAATATTTTTTCTTCTCCTTGACATTAAAAAGGTAAAACAAATCCCATGACTGTTGGATTCTAAATGAGTATAGAGTTTGAGAATTTTCTTCTTATTTATGTGAACGTGTCCATAAATGTGGTTAAGAGTGCAAACTTGGGGGGGGGGGAAGAACATTGTAAAAGAAATGGGGCACTTGTATGGGCTGCTTTGAAATGTATTCTGGACCCCAGAGGGTAGTTTCCTCCTCTGATGGGAGTAATTGAGTGGAGAAGTTTAAGAAACACTGGGTGATTTGAATGCATGGGAAAATTCTTCTATGTGTACTGTCAAAGCTGATGAAACTGAAAATCCATTATAATTTCATTCTTTTGCTTTACAATAATTTGCAGACCTTGTCACTCATCTGACACAAGCCAAAGTTTCTCTGAGACTCAATTTCCTTATTGTAAAATGAGGAAAATAACATCTATTAAATGAGAGAGTACATATAGAACAGTTTCAAAAGAAAGATCTTTTGAGTTGTGATGCATGAGATTACAGAGAAGTACTGGAAAGGGGAAATAGGGGACGGTATTAGAGTAAATCTTCTGCCCCGGCAAGTAACATTGATTTTAACCAATGAGATCAACAGTCTGGAAATTCCTAGCTTGTCTGGTCCAATCAAGACGAAGCTATGTCTATAAATAAGACTGCCTGAGGTTTCCCGAATAAAACCAGAGCGCTGTCATGGCCCGCACGAAGCAGACGGCCCGCAAGTCCACCGGCGGCAAGGCCCCGCGCAAGCAGTTGGCCACCAAGGCGGCCCGCAAGAGCGCGCCGGCCACGGGCGGCGTCAAGAAGCCGCACCGCTACCGGCCCGGCACCGTGGCGCTGCGCGAGATCCGCCGCTACCAGAAGTCCACCGAGCTGCTCATCCGCAAGCTGCCCTTCCAGCGCCTGGTGCGCGAGATCGCGCAGGACTTCAAGACCGACCTGCGCTTCCAGAGCTCGGCCGTCATGGCGCTGCAGGAGGCGAGCGAGGCCTACCTGGTGGGGCTGTTCGAGGACACCAACCTGTGCGCCATCCACGCCAAGCGCGTCACCATCATGCCCAAGGACATCCAGCTGGCGCGCCGCATCCGCGGGGAGCGCGCTTAGGGCGCACGTTGGGAGCAGGCGACCTAACGGCTCTTTTCAGAGCCGCCCACGTTTTCAAGAAGAGCAGCTGGCGCGAGTCTCCAAGCCCCGGGGTCCCGAGAGGAGAGGTCAGGGGGAGTTTGCACCTGGTGGGTGACGGGGTTATGGAATCAAAGCATGATCTTAGTCTGCTGGCGGTAAGAGAAGGGCCAAGTTCTAGGGCATTTGTCACAAGTCTTTGTAACCGGGGAAATGCTGCCAGCGCAAAGTTAAAACATCTGCATACATCAATTAACGATGCTTTTTCAAGGCCCTCAAGTGATGGCCGGGTATGGGAGTCTTCAACTGATCCCGCGGTTGTTAGAATTAAACTAAATACCGATCTCCCGGCAGCTGCCCGGAATTTTAACTAATAAAAAGGATGGGGGCGGGGAGGCCGAGTCCCGAGATAAAAGATCCCGAGGACGGGAGGGAGATGAGGAGCAGCTCCGTAAGAATTTTAAAGCTTTTTTGAGGCTCGTTTAAGTGATTGTATAAATTAGTTACTATCCTCGTTGCATAGTAAGGGCGGTGCAAGCCGGGATGCGGATGTGAGGAAAATAAGGACCTGGCGACATTCTGCTGTGGACTGACGGATTACTGCCCCAAAATCCAAGCGCAAACTCACAAATGTAGAATAAAACGATGCAAAAATGAAAGTTAACGTGTCCAGCTGCCGGTTCAGACCTCCCGGGTATACAAGTCTAACGGAAAGTGAAAAACACCCCAAAACAGGTGAAACTCCCTCTTCACGTAACTTCACATTCCGTTAATGAGAAGCGGAATATCTTGATTGGCCAACAAGACTTTTGATGTAATGGCCGCTAGGGAAGAGCGAGCTGAAGCTATTATTTACATAGGCTCCACCCCTCTCTGACGACACTGCTGGGAATTAACCAATAACAGCGCAGCACTGTGAGAGCCTTCATTTGCATACGGGCTCTATAAGTAGCGCGTGAGCGGCCCGCTGCCTCTTATTCACGATCGCTTCTGCTCGTGAGTCTACGCGCGCAAGATGCCGGACCCAGCAAAATCCGCTCCCGCTCCCAAGAAGGGCTCCAAGAAAGCCGTGACGAAAGTCCAGAAGAAGGACGGCAAGAAGCGCAAGCGCAGCCGCAAGGAGAGCTACTCGGTGTACGTGTACAAGGTGCTGAAGCAGGTGCACCCTGACACGGGCATCTCGTCCAAGGCCATGGGCATCATGAACTCCTTCGTCAACGACATCTTCGAGCGCATCGCGGGCGAGGCGTCCCGCCTGGCGCACTACAACAAGCGCTCGACCATCACGTCGCGCGAGATCCAGACGGCCGTGCGCCTGCTGCTGCCCGGCGAGCTGGCCAAGCACGCCGTGTCCGAGGGCACCAAGGCCGTCACCAAGTACACCAGCTCCAAGTAAGGGCGCGCCGGGGGCGAAAGAACATCTGCTTGAACCCAAAGGCTCTTTTCAGAGCCACTTCCATTGTCTGGAAAAGCTGCTGTGGCGCTTGCCGGGAGGGGGCTTGGTTCTCGGTGCCCTGGGGCGGGCCTGAGCGCGAGTAATGCCAGCTCCAGGCTGGGGTGGGGCCGGGGTGCAGAGCCCTCTGCCTGCTCAAAGAAGTGGAACCTGCCGTAGACCCGGGGTGCCACCTGGTGGGAGGCTCTTGCTGTGGCGAGAGGCTGCCGCGCGGGCGACCCACCCCCACCCCCTCGCACCCTCAATGGGAGTCGGGGTGCAGGCAGCGGAGAGGGCCCAGGGTGCTCTACCGCTGCTCTGACCCGAAATGCTCCAAAGGTTTCAAGGTGCTCGGTTCCTGTGCACACTTTTTTCACAAAACTTGTCTTTATATGCCTACCACAAACTCTCTAAAATCCCCATTTGCTATCTCTGGCTGGCTGGCTGTAAGCCCCGGCTTTGCCATCTTTCCTTCTAACCCAGTGGCTCGTCCCCAGGTTTTGCAGTATCTGGAGATCTTTTTCACTGTTCACACTCGGGCGTTCCGTGGGCAAAGGCTAGTGATGCCCCCAGGGCCCTGTGGACGCAGGACGGTTCCCACAACCATCCCAGATCTCAGTCCTTGTGCCGGGTCTGAGTGCCGGAAGCCCTCTGTTCTTCACGACCTGTTTCCGTGAAAACTTTCCTCACCAAGCTGCTGCTGCTGCTGTTCTTCACTTGGTGAAAGCTAAACAGTAGAGTCCTGTGTGTTCACACTCCAGAAAATGTTTTCTCCTGAGCAAGGATAAGGCACTGGGTCCTGTAAGACTTTGCCGGCTGTAAGCTTCGCCTTGGTGCTTGCTAAGCACATTTCCACGTGCCCTTCCTTAAGTTCCCTGATAAAATGAGGTTGGAGGTGGTTTTTAATCTTCTCAGGTGTATTTCTTAAAAATAGGTTTTAGGAAGCGTGATAACACGTGGGATGAATTTCTAAAGGCCTCTCAGTTCAAGACTTGCATAACTCCAGCTTAACCCTAACACAGGCTGGTGTTTTAGCAAATAAGCGTTGGGGCAATAGGAAAGTTCACAATTCAGTTGATAGTCAAGCTTTGAAATTAACTCATTCCTGGTGAATTTTGAGGAACTTCACATGACTGCTTAAAATGATTCTTACTAATTTATAACGTAGGTAGGAGTTTAAATTTATATCTAGCTAAGAGTTGCATAAAATTGCTGTCTGTGGTTTCTTCCCCTGGGAAATTAAGATTCTTAGCGAGTCATCTTTCCCTGGCCTTTTCCTGATGACTACCAGATAAAAAGTGAGGAAAAGATGACTCAACTGAGAATAAAATTTCCAGCAAAAGAAAAGAGCTTATATAAGCATATGTTGTGGTAGGAAAAGTTACTGAGAAAGCCAGGGTGGCTTGCTACCCAATCAAGCCTCAGAGCGTATAGTTACCCCCTTTTTGGATCATTTATTGAGGACTAGGACTTGAAGGTGCTCAAAACAGGCCACCCCAATATTCTCAGAACAGGCCTCCTTAGGAAGCCTCACTGGCACGCAGGTTATTTTGATTGGAGGTCAGCTGAGGCCCTGGAGGCTAAAGAGAAGCTCTTGCCCTTCCCCTAACTGGAGAAGGAATCATGAGCATTAGCTATCTGGAAGAATGAGGACTTGGGGGTAGTATCCAGATGGAGGATTATCTGTAGAAATGTCTTCTCTGAGAAATTCTAGTTGGCCCCTCCTCTGTGGAGCCCCAGGCCCTCGCCCCATCCCTTAGTTTAAACTCTTTTCTCCCCATTTGGAAATCTGAATCTTAATAATCTAAATACATTCTCTCAGTACAAATTACTGATGCTATTTTAATTATTCAGCTAACCTGAGAAGAACGGGTGGGGGGCATTTCCCTCTACAGTGCAACAGGACCACGTCACTCAAGGTCTTTTGAAATTGTTAAACCAATGACAGTCAGCTCACAAGCTATCATTGATAACCCACTGACTTGACTAAAGGCAGGCTTAAACCCCAACTCCTTATCCTGAAACTAAAGATCTGTCTGACCAAAAACTTCAACAACTTGAATTACTCATTTCCCCCAGTCTCCGGCTTAGCTAACATGTTCTCCTCACTGTTTGATGTGTTTCAGATGTCTCTTTTGTGTGGTTTTTCTGAGTTGTAGTCATACTCTCCCTATACTACTCAAAGCCAGTTCTTTAAAGCCTTGTTTTAATCACACTCAGAAGCCTTCAAATCAAATTCTAGGTCCCAAGGAAGTCTTTCTCCTTTTAAATCCTCCAGGCTTTGTTCCTTGCACAAGGAATTCACAATGAAGTGTGGATTGTTTAGCACTGCTCCTCAGTTTCTTTTTCATTCTTTTTACATTTTTTTGGTGTATGTTTGTCTTCTACTAGAGGGCAGACTCTATTTTTTTTTTTTAATACTTCCTGGAATCTTCCAGTTGACTGTCCACCTTTCAGCACTAGACAGTTGGCCTGAGGGGGAAAGGTTGTAGCACCCCAATAAACTCCACCATTTCCCAAGTTTCTCTTAGTTCTATAATTTAGGACACTTCCATTCATATCTTATTGGCCCAGGAACTTACTTTCAAAACTATTCTCAATACTCCTGGGCACGAAATATGTGACTTTTCCACACCAAGCAGTCGTGATACTAACTACGTGGGGTTAAGGCTGATCCCACAGATTAAGGACTCGGTCCCATAAGACCAGCCCCATCTCAAACCCAATTGCAAACAGTGGATCTCCAGGTTACCCACCCTTCTGACCATCAGGCTACAGATAGGTTTTCCGTAATCCCCTACCCAGGTTCCATAATTTGCTACAGTGTTTTACAGAACTCAAGGAAACGTGTTCCCCATTTTATCATAAAGGATGCAGTTAAAGGATACAGAAAACAATCAGATGAAGGTCCAGAAGGGTCCAAAGTGCAGGAGCTTCTGTGTCCACAGAGTTGGGGTTTATCACCCTCCCTGCATGAGGATGTGTTCACCAACCTGCAAGTTTTCTGCAACCCCTAGTTTAAGGATTTTTGTGGCGATTTCAACACATGGCATGATGCTAACTCGTCTCCAGTCTCTCTTTCCTTCCTGAAGCATGGTCTGGGAAGAGGCTGCTGAAAGTCTCAGGCTTCTAATCATGATCCGGGCTTTCTGGTGACCTGATCCTATCTTAAAATTCTCCAGGAGCCCACCCAGTTCATTACAAAAAAGATGTCTCTATTACCCAAGAAATTCCAAGAGATTTAGGAGTTTTGTGTTAGAGGCCAAAACAGAACAAAAGACAATCCTAGCACCCATCACTTGGGAAATTACGAGTTTTAGATACTCTGTGTTCAGAACCAAGTGCAGAGGTCTAGTGTGTGTGTGTGTGTGTGTGTGTGTGAGAGAGAGAGAGAGAGAGATTATTGAAAGTGATAGTCTATCCCCTGGATGCTTAGAGCATGGGCCCCTTAGAGCAAACCAATTATAAAAGTGCAAGTAAACTGGCTGAGACGGCCTGTACTGTAGCCGGGATGAGCATTAGCTTTGAGTCCCAGCTTCCTCCTCCTTCCCCGAAAGCTATATGATCTTGGGAAAGTTTCTTTACCCCTTTGGACAGTAATTTCTTCCTCTGTGAAAAGAGAAAAATAATAGAACCTGTTTTCTTGGCTTGTTTCAGAGGTCGAATGAGATCATGTATTTAAAGCACTTACGACAGCAGCTAAAACATGGTAAATATTTGATCTGTGTTTTCCCATTCTCCTTCCGGAGGGAGGGCATGGGAACTATCATCGCTGTGCCCCTAGGTATGCTGCCTTTCCCAACAAGTGGTACTTTAAATAGATTTTTAGTGATTTGAGAGTCACCTCCCTATGAATCTTGCATTGGAGCAATAAAACCTTTCTAAAAAGCACCATCAAAGAGGCAATTAAGTTCCACAGTTTACTTGTAGGATCTCTGACCCTATAGAGCTTTCAAGTATCTGTTTTGTGTCCCAATACAAAGAAAATGAGTTAGAAAACAAAAGCGCTTAAGCATAGTGTCAGTTACTAGTGCGCTATAAAACCTATACAATCTTTGACAAATACCTTCTCTCCGCCTCTTTTTTTTTAAATCAGACGTTTGCAATACTTCCCAACAATGCTTTAGAAAAAAAGTGAAATGTTATCATTAGGTGCTTTTTTCCTATTCCTGATTTCTGAGTTGAAAGCTCTAAATGTTAAAGACTTAACACATGAGCAAGCCATAAGAATAAAAACCATTCAGGACACACAAATAGGCAGCACAGAGAAAAAAACACCTTAGAACCGAAAGGGGAACATGTAGATAACGTGGGAAATGTTTAAATTTGAAACAGGTTTGATGGAATTAGGTTGATGACCTCTGAGTCAATCATTTCTGCTTGTTAAATGATGTCATGTTTTTCTCCTCAGTAGTTTCACATGATGTGCCTGTTCCTGTTACCTGTTTAGGAACTAGTCTCCCCAAGAATATAAGGAAGGCTTTCTTACTATAGCACAAGGATGGTAAGTAAGTGACAGTCTTAAGACCTCAAGGTAACTGTTTATTTTGGTCAAGAGCTATTATACATAGGTGACATATTTGAAATCTTTCTACAAAAAATAGGCATGAAATTCTAGAGAGTAGCCACAGGACTTCGTTTCAGATGGACAAAGCCAGAAACAGATGATAAGGTAAAAGGATTAATAGAGCTTGGTAAGTTCTGTTGTGTTTTTGCCTTCAAGGATCCAAACCTGGCTTCTGGCCCACTGCCCAAAGGATGGTATTGGTTTGGGGTTGGTGAGAGAAAGAGAGAGACCTTGAATTAACTAATCCAAAAGTAGGAATTCTCGTGGTTAAAGATGGGGGATCCAGATTAGTGAAATGAGCAAATTATCTCCTTTGTTTCATATGCGAAAAGGCACTAACAATAAATTACCAGGCGGTAGGGGAAAATTCCTATCACTCTTTTGATATCTGTGTTTTTAACATTCAGGGGAACAGAATATACATGAACAATCAGCTTAATTTTTTTCACTGGCAATGATGTTTGAACTTTGCACAGTTGTTTGAGTCGGCAGGATTACCATTTTCAAATGCACCAAAGGAAAACTCTTTTGTCTGTGAAGGAGTGTCGAACAAGTCTATTCAGGACACTGAGAAAGGCTGCCCAGTGTTTTTTAAGATGACTAGTCCTAAGGTTGGGCCTGAAATTGCTTGAATTTCTCTGTGGAGATGTACATGTATTTCATGTAGTTTGGTACAGCTACTTATACACTACGTAAAACAATGATCAGGAGAAAGGTGTAAGTTGTATTAACTTTTGTATGTATTTAGTGAGGGAACATATCCATGTTTCCTTAGGCTTTTTCATTCTTCTCCCTGCTCTATGAAAATAAAAGTAAGTTTGCCTCTCTAAGCATTTTTGTAAGGGAGTTTTTCTGTATTGACTTTAAGTGTTTGAATTCTGATTTTCATAATTTTTTCACATTGATGCCACAGAGTATGAAAGTTCTTCTAAGTAGAATGCCTGAATAAAAAGTAGCTAAAGGAGAGACCCTTCAAACAGGAACAGGCCCAGGTAGTTTTTCCAGAGATGGAGGTGTAACAGGGTAGTCCCTGGAGCAAGGGGAAGTTCAGGTTCCCTGCCCCACCAAAGGAGGGTGGAGCTGAGCAGAGAGGAGGAGAAGCTGGAGGAGACTGGGGAAGGAAGGAAGCAGGATGAAGAGCCAAGAGACCTGGAGGAGGCACAGGAGCAGAGACGTGAAGAAGCTGCACTTGCTTCTTGGTCCTGGCCTGGTTGACACAGATGTGGGTGAGAGACCCGTGGGGAGGTAACAATGGCAGCTTTTATCTTGATTTTCATTCTTCTCCTTCTATCCCAGATGTGCAGGGCCCCATCTGCCCTTGTCCTATGAGTCCCACCAGAAGGTGCCTTAGACATGGGGCAGGCTTTTGGGCCTCAGTGGCCCTGCTTTGGGCCAACCCTATTTGGTTATGCATTTACACGTGAGGGGATAGGGGACTTTGGGTGCTTGAGTTGAAAACTATATTTTCTATTCTTCTTCTTTTCTCTTTATTGCACACTTAATTGAATTAAAGTTCCTTTCTATTGAAGGTCTTACATACTTGAGTATGTTTTGTCTTAATGCGGTGAATGACAGAACCTATTCAGAGCAGGCAGGTTTGGTGATTCTGGGTCGCCCCTCTCCCTGCACTGTAACAGAGGGAAGAGACAATATTTATATAAATAGATAAAGACAATGGAAAATGGTTAAAAACCTCTAATATTGAGACATTAACAGCAATAAATTCAGTGAAATAATGCCTACAAGGCAAATAAAGCATGGTTGGTACATAAAAACTATCCATAAAGCTTAGTTATTACAGGCTTCAACATAGATTTCAAAGTGGAATGAGAAAATTAGGATAAGGAACTGCAAGTCAAGTAGCTATTAATTGTAGGGTTAAGATTTGAATCTTAGTTTACTGTGTTCAGAGCTTGTGAAATTTCAAGATACGACTGAATTAAAGTTAGAAAATGATTACTCACAAACCGTTGTAAGTGTCCTCTTTTTCTCTTCAAGGCTTTTTTTCCTGCCCTTCTAGAGGAAGCAGGCCTCAGAGTCACCGCCACACTCCAGATGGTTGCAGTTTCATTGGCAATTATCCATTGCTCCCTCAAAGTTAAACTATCTTCTTGGCACCCATTTAGGGAATTTATTTCTCCAGAACTCTCATGTTTGGGAAACTTTCCCTTTAGCATATGCTCCCCCTCTCCACAATCTCTTTTTGATTCTAAATCTAGGGCTAAAGAGTAATATATTTAGTGTCACATGGAGATGAAAGGGTCAGGCAGGGAGCTGAGCTTCTTATCCTTTAGGGATTTTGACTTCATATTTAGAAACAAATCAAGAAATAAAGAATAGCAGGACAGCAAATAATTTTATTGGTTCTTATTTTTACTGCCTGTGCACTGACAAACAATTTATACCTAAAAGACCTTATGGTCTTATAGCAGATTTTCAACTGCAAAAGCAAGAAGATGCAGGTTTCTTCCAGCTGAGTTTGGGGGCCAGGAAAGACCCACGATGCACCCAACTTAGCCAAACCAGTGGATCCCCAGGAGTCCCCCTTATGTATTCTAAAATGGGCCTGGGCTCTTGTGGAAGCTCCCCTGGTCCTCAGGTAGGGCTCCCCCCAGGGAACCTGAAGGGTGAGAAATGGCCCCCCATGGACCCAGCCATGGCTGTGCTCAGGGTCTGGAAGCCTCCGGCTTACGAGAAGGGCCCAGGACACTCCGCAAAGCATCGGTTGGTCCAGCACGCCCTGGGTATTGTCCCTGCCGAGTCAGGGCTAAGAAAACCCCCGAACGCGCCCCTCCAGCCACCCCCGTCGGCGGCCGCAGCCCCTGGGCCTGGCTCCCAGGCCCGGCGCCGACCCCCGGCCAGGAGACGCCCTGTGGGCTCAGACCCTGGTTCCCGGACGCAGCTCGGCGCAGCCACTGGGGCTCCCGGCCAGGGCCACTATCTGGCTCCGACAGCGGAGGACCCGGCCAGGGGGCACCTCACACCCCGCCCCTGGCCCGGGTCTCCCCGCGCGGCCCCCGAACCCGGCCCCGGCCGCGCTCCCAGCAGCCCCTGCGCGAGGGGCGGCCGAGGCTGCAGCTTCCGCGCGCGGCCGCCGGGTGGCGCTGCGGCCCCAGGCACGAGCCGGCCGGGCCTCGGGAGCCGGGTCCCCGCACCTGCCGGGCCGCGTTGGCAGTGCCGGGGGCTGGGGGCTGGAGGGGGGGGGCGCCCACTGGGGTGCCCGCTGGGGTGCGCTTCTGGACACTGCGATGCATCGGGCACGCACGGCTTGGCTGTCCTCCACCGCCCGCCGCCGGCGCTGCTGGCGCCCCTTCCGAGAGCGCGTTTCTTGCCCGCGCCCCCTCCGGCGCCACGGCCTGGGGGGCGCGCAGCGCGGCGGGTGGCCACACGGGGGCGCCGCGGAGCCGCAGGTCCGGGGGCCGAGAGCGCCTGCGCGAGCCGGGGCGGCCGCACACCTGCGAGCAGGCGCTGGACAGCAGGTGCTGCACAGCAGGGCCCGCCGGCGCGCCCGAGTTAGGAGCAGAAATGGGACTGATGAGCGCAGCAAACAGATCTGCCACCAAGTGGGAATGTGGATACGGGCTTCCTTTTTTGGGTAAAGCAATGAAACGGTTTCTTCTAAATGGTCCAAGAGTGTAAAAAATACAATTTACCTTCAGCACGTTCTCTCTTTTTAGTTTGAAGATAAGAGTGTTGATCTGTGAGAAGTAAAAAAAAAAAAAAAAAAAAAAAAAAAAAAAACTTTTCATCTCCTTTTTGAAATTGTGCAGGATAAGCAGCAAAGACAGCCCGGGATGTGAGAGACCAACCCTTTCCTTTCACTGGCAATGGGGGATCGCCTGGACACTGCGCTTTGAAGCTGATTGGTATTTCTCGGCATTGCTTTTATACATTTTTAAAGCACTTTGTAATACTTTTTTTGCAGTTCTGACAATGTGTCCTGCTCTTTTATGCTTACTGTAGGATTTTACATCCTCTTTGTGGTTGAACGGAGCTGTGTGACTAATTCTAAGCCCTTACTTGGAAGCAGAAGTATTTTATCACGTCTGAGCTGAAGCATTTAATTCCTGGTTTGAGATGCTCCGGCACTCTCACTCTGACACAGCTGGTTGTGTTCTGCATAGTGGCACTTCAGCAGCCTTTCAGCTGACTTTGGTGTGACCCGAGTGAATGACAAATCTTTGTAGGCTTAAGGGACTGAGATTTTGAAGTTGCTGCCTCTATGTACCCTAACCTGTTCTGATACAGCATAATTCACAGAGGAACTGACCAGGTACCGGGCTGTGCATAGGTGTGTTGCCTGCATGGGAGAAGGTGTGGTTGTCATCAACATTTCTTACTTACTTTGCCCTGCTCTTCTTGGGCTCTCCCCCAGATCCACACATTTTTTGATGCTAAGTGGGTAAAGAAGAGGCAAGGTCTTTTTTTTTATTTTTTAATTTTATATATTTTTATATCATTTTTCATTTTTGCACAATATATGCATTTTCATCTTGGTTATAGTCCCCATACAATTCCCACCACCTTTGTTTTCGTCACACTTCCTTCTCCCCTTCCCCCCCCCAGTGTATCTCTGGTTTATACTTGCTTGTTGATTTTGATATTATTATAATTAGTCTTTTTCCTGGTCCCTTATTTAGGTTTTCTAAATTCCTGCTATGAGTGAGACCATCCAGTATTTTTTTCTTTCTGGCTTATTTCACTGAGCATGATCCCTTCCAGCTCCGTCCATGTGGCTGCAAATTGCCTGAGGTTTTTTTTGATTGCTGAGTAATATTCCATTGTGTATATGTACCACATCTTCTTGACCCAGTCATCTATTTTGGGGCATTACAAGTGATGTTGAACATTTTTTTCATATGTCTGTTAGCCATTTGCATTACCTCTTTGGAGAAGTTTCTTTTTAGCTCTTCTGCCCATTTTTTTTGACTGGGTTGTTTACTTTGTTTTTGTTGAGTCTCATCAGCTCTTTGTAGATTTTTGTGATCAATCCTTTGTCATTAGTGTTGTGTGCAAAAATTTTCTCCCAATCGGTGGGGTTTCTCTTTGTTTTCATTACTGCCTCTTTTGCTGTGCAGAAGCTCTTTAATTTGATGTAGTCCCAGCTGTTTATCTTTGCCTTCACTATCACTGCTTTGGGTGATGTGTCTTTAAAGATGTTATTGAGGCGTATGTCATGTAGTGTTTCGCCTATATTTCCTTCTACATATTTTATGGTTTCAGGTCTTATCTTCTTTAATCCATTTTGAGTTGGTTTTTGTGCAGGGTGTGAGGTAGTAGTCAAGCTTCATTCTTTTGCATGTAGCGACTCAGTTTTCCCAGCACCATTTATTGAACAAACTTTCTTTGCTCCATTGCATATTCTTTGCTCCTTTGTCAAAGATTAGTTGACCATAAATCTGTGGGTTTATTTCTGGATTTTCCATTTGGTTCCATTGGTCTGTGTGTCTGTTCTTCTTCCAGTACCGTGCAGTTTTGATTATTATGGCTTTGTAATACAGCTTGAAGTCTAGGAGTGTGATACCTCCATTCCCTTCTTTTTTTTCAGGAGAGCTTTGGCTATTCGGGGTTCTTGGTGGCTCCGTATGAATTTCATCAATATTTGTTCTAATTCTTTGAAGAATGTCATGGAAATTTTTGTTGGAATAGCATTGAATCTGTATAATGCTTTTGGTAGGATGGCCATTTTGATAATGTTAATTCTTCCAATCCATGAGCAGGGGATGTCTTTCCATTTCTTTGTGTCTTCTTCTATTTCTTTTAACAGTGTCTCATAGTTCTCTTTGTATAGGTCCTTTACCTCTTTCGTTAGGTTTATTCCCAAGTATTTGATTTTTTTTGTTTCAATAATAAAAGGGATGGTTTTCTTGATTTCTTCTTCAGATTTATTGTTTGTGTGTAGGAAGGCAACCGATTTTTGTGTGTTGATTTTGTATCCTGCTACTTTGCTAAACTGATTGATTAGTTTGATTACTTTTTCTGTGGAGTTTTGGGGGTTCTCTATGTATATTATTACATAATCTGCAAATAGTGATAGTTTGATTTCATCCTTTCCTATTTGGATTCCTTGTATGTCTTTCTCTTGTCTTATTGCTCTGGCTAGGACTTTCAGTATTATATTGAAAAGCAGTGGTCAGAGTGGACATCCTTGTCTTGTTCCAGATCTTAAGGGAAATGCTTTCAGCTTTTCACCATTGGGAATGATATTGGCTGTTGGCCAACATCATTTATGATGTTGAGGTGTGTTCCTTGTATCCCAAGAATATCAAGGGCCTTTATCATAAATGGGTGTTATACTTTGTCGAAAACTTTCTCAGCATCTATTGATATTATCATATGGTTTTTATATTTCTTTTTGTTGATGTGTTGGATAACGTTGATTGACTTTTGGATGTTGAGCCATCCTTGTGTCCCAGGAATAAATCCTACTTGGTGAATTATCTTATGGGTACATTGTTGGATTCTGTTAGCTAAAATTTTTGTTCATTAGAGAGATTGGCCTGTAGTTTTCTTTTTTGTTGTTGTTGTCCTTGTTCAGTTTTGGTATTAGTGTAATGTTGGCTTCATAGAACGTGTTTGGTATTATCCCTTCCTTCTCAAATTTTTGTAAGAGTTTGTGAAGAATAGGCACTAGTTCGTTTCTGAATGTTTGGTAGAATTCATTTGTAAATCCATCTGGTCCTGGGCTTTTGTTTTTGGGGAGAGTTTTAATTACCATTTCATTTTCACTGCTTGTATAATTGGGCTATTAAGGTGTTCTATTTCTTCTTTATCTAGCTTTGGGTGACTGTAAAGTTGTAGGAATTTGTCCATCTCTTCTATATTGTTGAACTTGTTTGCGTATAACTATTCATAGTAGTTTCTGATTATTCTTTCGATTTCTGCGGTGTCCGTTGTGATTTCTCCTCTTTCATTTGTAATCCTGTTTATTTGTGCTTTCTCCCATTTTTCCTTTGTGAGCCTGACTAGGAGTTTGTCTATTTTATTTATTTTTTGGAAGAACCAACTTTTGGTTTCATTGCTATTTTAGATTGCATTTTTAGTTTCAATTTCATTTATTTCTGCTTTGATTTTTATTATTTCCTTTCTTCTACTGGTTTTAGGTTTTTTTGGTGGTCATTCTTTTTCTTGAGATGTGAGATTAAGTTGTTTCTTTAAGTTCTTTCTTGTTTATTTTCCTCTTATTGCTGCTTTTGCTGTATCCCATACATTTAGGAAATTGGTGTCCTCCTTGTTCAACTCAAAGTATTTTTTAATTTTTTCTTTGATTTCCTCGTTAGTCCAGTGGTCTTCCAGTAGTGTGGGTTTCAATCTCCATGAGGTAGAAGGCTTCCTGAAGAGGCAAGGTCTTTAAATGAAATTTGTCAAAAATTCTTTCTTCCTCGCTAACATATGAGAATTCAGAACATCTCAATATGGGTCAACATTTCTAATACCTAGCTTTGCCTCTAACACCCATAAATATCAGACAAGGAACAACACAAAAACTTAACTGTAGTTTTAGTGCCCTCGTCATTTTGGTTCCTTAGGAATTTTTTTTAAGATTTATTTATTTATGTATACAAGAACTGGGGTACAGGCCAAAGGTGCGGGGGGTGAGAGGATTCACCAGAGTCAGAGTGGGGAGCAGAACAGGTGGATCTACTGAAATGTACTGCTGAGGGGAGCCTGGAGACTGGAGAGGTCTGCTGGACCATGTGGGTTGCTGCGGATAGCTTCATAGTGCTGTGTGCTTAACCCCTTGCACCACCAGGGAGACCCCTTAGGAATGTTTTAAATTCCAGGACAATGTATTATGACTTGAGATGGGTGAGAGATAATGTCTTTCTTTTGTGAACTGGGAGAAGGATTGGTGGCAAAGGTTGGGTGGAAAAGGAGAACCAACTTCAAATGTTCTTCTTCAGAGAAGTATTATGAAACAATGTATATGGAAGTTGGGGTTTTGATTAGTGCTAGTGTGGCCATTAGAACATCTTTCTATGTCCCTGTGAGTTTATACAGTCCAGGAGGACACCCGTGTTCACAAGTGGAGCAATCCATGTGTGTGGGGTAATAGAAGTGGTGGTGACTAGAGAATAAAATGTTGTGCAGTCCTTGTTTGGCCACCATTATTGAGTAAGATCCTATTGATCCATTTCTTGATTTTATGCAAGTAAATTTACCAGGTTTGCATTTTGCTTCTACTGCTAACTAGTGAACTTATAAACCCTGGTCTTAAAATGCAAGTCTTTATAATTCACAAAAGTATAGTCAGAAATAAATGGAGAGGGGCCTCCCTGGTGGCGAAGGGGTTAAAGTCTCAGTACTAGCAAGCTATCGCCAGGCACTGCACCATGAGTTTGATCCTTGGCCAGGGAGCTGACCCACATGGCGCAGCAGACCTCTCCTGTCTCACCCATTGCTCCCCTCAGCAGTGTGTTTCAGTCAGTCTGCTTGTTCTGTTCCCCACTCTGTCTCTGGTCAATCCTCTCACCCCCCCGCACCTCTGGCCTGTACCCCAGTTATTGAATGCATGCATAAATAAAGGTAAATCTTAAAAAAACAAATCAGTGAATGAAGATGTTTCCACTCTCACAGTTAAAAGAAAAGAGAACATTTTGCATCATAAACCAGCTTTTAAAATCTCATTTGAGTCATTTCATACCTGTTAGAATAGCTAATATTAAAAAGACAAGAAACAGCAAATGTTGGTGAGAATGTGGAGAAAAGGGAACCCCTCAACACTGCTGGTGGGAATGTAAATTGGTGCAGCCACTATGGAAAACAGTATGGAGAGTTCTCAAAACAATAAGAATGGAAATACCCACTTCTGGGTACTTATCTGAAGAAGATGAAAACACTTATTCAAAGAGATACCTGCTCCCCCTGCTCATCTTGACTTTATTTGCAATAGCCAAGAGTTGGAAACAGCCTAAGTGCCCACCAATAGACAAATATGTGGTATACTACATAAAGAATTACTACAACATTATTAAAAGGTTGAGTCCTGCTATTTGCAACATTGATGAACCTAGACAATATTGTGCCAAGTGAAATAGTAAGTGAATAATAAATGAAAGACAAACACCAGGTAATTTCACTTTGAAAGATAAAGAAAAAAATGAACAATCAAAACAAAACTGAAACAAATTCTTAGATTATAAGAACACAATAGTGGTGACCATAGAAGAAAGGGGAAGTAGAATGGATTAGATCAGGTCAAAGGGTCAGGGTGAGGGATGGCAACTGGGCTTTAGGCAGTGGGCATAATGCAGTACATACAGAGGCTGACTTATAGGCTGAGCTCTATGTAATGTTCTAAACCAGTGTTACTTCAATTTAAAATACATATAAATTACCATTAATAATTTTATGTTAGTTACATGTCTGCTTTGTGATATTTGGATATATTGGGTTAAAATGAAATAGATTATCAACCCTAAAAAAATCTGACTTGATTTTTTGGTTAATTTTTATGTTGATTTTTTTTAATGTTAGGTGTTAAACGAAGAACTCTCACAAGGATGCTGAGGTCACCTGTGCCGAGTGGATCCTCGCCTGCATAGGATCTTCTGTTGCCAACTTGTTTTGTTTTCTGTTAAAATAAGTGTGTCCCTAGAAATGTTATTTGAACTAATGAGTTTTCTAAGACTCCAAAGATACTATAAATTGTCGCAAATTGATACAAAATGCTCAGGTTGGACTCTGGAGGAAGATGCTGGGAGTGAGATTGGGGGTGCAAGATGTTTATTATTGGTGTTTCAATAATAGGATGGGGAAGAGGAAGGAATCAGAGTTCAGAGAGGGCCTGACAAAGCCTCGGCCAGTCTGCCGAGGAGACGTGCAACAACTATTGCTCATAAGAGTGTCCCGCTTCGGATTGAACTGCCTGTTGATTCAGGTGAGGTGCTGCAGAAGGGTGAGCTTGGGGCCAGCAACTGAGGCAGACCCTGAGCAGCTAACAGCTGGAGGCTGCAGATGCAGCTAGCTGGTCCTCGGGTCTCTCTTGAAGGGGCATTGGGGCAGCTCATCCACATACCCTCCACAGCCCACCCCCTGCCATCAGGAGCTGCTGCTCCATGTATGTTTGGGAAGCGCCTTTTTCAGAATTCAAACAGATCTTCTTCCAGCAGGAAGAGTGAAGTTAATGGGACAGGCTGCTCCCAACCACACTCGGATTCGGGCCACTCACTGCCTTGGTGGCCTGCGTGCCTGTCCCCAAGCCCAGCCTGGCTAAGCCTGCAGTGGCTGTCCCTGTCTACTTAAAGCCACGGTTGGGCAAGAGAGTAAAAAGAGGCACCAAACTGAATTACCTGGGTTCTGCCCAACCACTCCCTACCCAATCAGGATGGTGCCCCTGCGGAGGCAGTGAGCCCTCCTCTTGCTGACTATTCCCCAGACCCAGGGACCCAGAGGACACAGGCACCCTCTATGGGTCATAATTCAGCGGGACCTGCATTGGGGCTCTAGGTGAAAGCACTTGGGGACCCAGACTTGTAAAGTTGGGAAACACCAAGCGGAACTTTAGTGAGAGGAACTAACCTGCTCCTTGGTTTCCAGACCCACAGATTCTCCCCACTGGGGACACTGTGCGCACATATAGGATGCTGTGGGGGGCGGGAGGTGGGGGTGGCTCATTGTTCCTGCCAGTTCCTTCAGCATCTGTCCCAACTCTCTCTAGCTTCTGGGTGGATTGGCGTGTGATCTGACCGGCAGGTCCCAAGGTCAGCGCCCACTCCTGAGCTTTCTTTCATGTCAAGTTGGGGCCCAGTTAGATACTATGTGGTGTGCGAGTCCACATCTGAGGGTCGGAGGTCCATAAGCCTCTGGAATGGGGTCTCTCTGAGGCCCTGTGGGCAGGAGAGGAATGCAAGGCAATTCCTGAGCAGCTCCCTCTGGCTGTTAGTCAGGTGCTGCAGGGCCTGCCTCAGTTACCTGCCCAAAGTCACTGTTCGGAGCACCTCCCCTGGACAGAGCAGCCTGAGTCAGCCCAAAGCAGGACATTTTTATGAGCAGTAGTTGCCCCGTGAGGACAGCGGGGCCAGGGTCGTGACTTGATGCCAGACAGCCAGATGGGCTTCTCCAGGCACGGGCACGTGTCAGGGGCTCTGCGCTGGTCCCAGGAGGGACGTGCATCGGGCGGGTCAGCCCAGTCAGCGCTAGCAAGTGGAGTCCATGCTGCTGCCCACGTTGGTCTCATCTCTGCCGCTGTGACTATTCTGCTTATGTTTCCATCTACTCGGGGCCTCTCCTTGGGGGTGTTCTCTGGTTGCACATGATATAAAGACCTTTGCACTTTGTGTTGCTTCCCTGTATCCATATTTTTACCATACTCTCCTTGTCCTTAGCCTTTCAACCTTTTTTCCTCCCTGGTTCCTGGATCCGTCAATCCGGGCATTTGCCACTGCCCGTGAGTCGCGGTCTACTGTAACCCTGGTTGCTTTCTTTTTGTACACAAAGAGGGCGACTGCCTCATATCTTGCCCAGGGGCTAGTTTTCCTCAGCACTGTCTTTAAGGGCTCTCCGTTTTCAATATGGGACTGCGTAGTGCGTTAAGTCATCCAGTCACTGGTGTCCCTCCATAGGCCCAGTTAAGACGACCAGGCTGTCTTAGTTTTGGTTCCCCATGAAGAGGACACTGAGACCCAAATGTGGATGTGCAAGCTTACTGGGAGGCGATCTCAAGCAGCACAGTGATGGAAGAGAAGATCTGAGACAAAATTGGGCGGGAAGTCGGTAGAGGCGGTACCAGTGGGCGGGTTTTCACCGTGGGACTGGAGCTCAGTTCCATGGGGATCCTCTGAGGGACTATGTGGAACGCACCACGACCCCATCAAGGAGCGCTGAAGTGGGGATATTTTGCTGCCAACTTCCATCGTTCACTGGCAGAGGATCCATCCTGAATAACTCTTTGGCCCTTCTTGATGTCCCTGGATGCCAGTTTGCACAAGAACCAGGTGAGCCCTGAGTGTCAGGATGGGGTTGGTAAGGACAAGTGGTGGCACACAAACCAGAAGAGATCGGGGGGGTGGCGGGGTGGGGGAGCCGGGCCATCCCCGTGACAATGCTGAGTCTAGATGGGGATGAGCAACTGTCTCTGGCCTTTTTCACCATAACCCCCGCCCCCCTGCAGGCTGAAATGCTGGCATAAGGAATCAAATGAATCAGTGCATTTGTCTTCATGTCTGCAACAAAGTGGATTTAGTGATTTAAAAAACTAGGCCATGCGGTAGTGACCCTGTGGGAGCCTGATCATGTGTCTCTAGAGGAGACCTAGTGAGCCTTTCACCTGCCTGCCGTGGTGTCCTGGTCCTTAAATGGAGGTAACTGCCTCTCACGTATATACAGGTTCTTCCTAAAGGTGGAGAAATGTAGCTAAGAAGCAATCCAGGGTCCTTTGGGCCTCTCTCCCCAACAGAATCAAGTGATGGCGTATGTTTCTAGCATGGGATACATGAAATAAAGAAGAGTGAGCCCTTAGAGGGGACAAGTGGCAGGGAGAGGACACCCAGTCCCTGTGGGGTAAACAGAGGGCTGGATCCCCACCTGGAGAAAGCCTAGCATCAGGCTTTGACAGGCCCAGTGCGCAGGCCTGGGCAGACCATACACTTCAACATGGGGCACTCAAGACACATTACTGGCACAGCTCTAAGTCAGAAGTAAGTACAAATGGTTCAATGGTGAAATTGATTTCATCACATGATTTAAACATTACAGTACCTAGGCAAAACAGTTGCAACAAAGACAAATATAGGAAAACCTGAAGGGGAAGCACAAAAGAACAGGGAAGGAGGAAGTACTTCAAGATGCTTTAGCAAACAATTGACTCCCTTCCAAAGATCTCTGTCCCCTTGCCATTCTGCCCTTCGGTTCCTGCCCCAGGGGGTCTGTCATGAAATTCGACCCATCCTGCCAGGAAGGCAGACCTCTCTCCTCTTGAATGTGAAGCAGCAAGTTCCTGCTTCAGTTCTCAGCTCCTCAGGCTAGAGTTTGGGACTCTTCACAATGGGACACCCGCCTGTAATTTTCTCATTCCCTGTCACCCCAGTCCTAATGTTAGTGGGGAAAAGGATGTCCCAAAGCAAATTCCATATAGGCTTTGTGGACTCTACCCCCACCCCAGGTCAAAGCCAAAGACACTGGGAACTCCAAATCCCATCACCACCAAAGGGAAGGTGGCTGGGACCTGAGGGTGGGGTTAAGCAGCCAGGTGGATATAAAAGGCAGACGTGGGCTTTGGGGGACCCCGTTTTGGCTCTCCACCAGCTCGCAGCGTCCGGCCAGCTCTGAGAGTGACTTTGGGTTTCCAGGTCGTCGGATCGGGTAGGACGCATTAAAGACTTTATTTCCCTATTTTCTCCCTGAGTTGTACATTTTCCTTATTTCCTTTCCTCTTGTAAATAAACCTTTTATTAACCTTTTTGTGTGTGTCTGTAGTAGAGTATTCATAAGTCCCTTTAAAGCGCACGGGTGAGGACCCACAGCCAGGAACCCGTTTAATACCGGGGTTGCTCTATAACACTAAGAATAAACGTGGAGTGCAGTAGGGACCCCCGCTGTTACAGAAGACCGTGTCTTTTTTTTTTTTTTTTAAAGATTTATTTATTTTTATACAAGAACCAGGGTGCAGGCCAGATGTGCAGGAGGGTGAGAAGATTCACCAGAGACACAGCGGGGAACAGAACAGGCAGACTGACGAAACACACTGCTGAGGGGAGCAGCGGGTGAGACAGGAGAGGTTGGCTTCGCCATTTGGGATACTCTCTGGCCGGCCCTGATCGAACCCGCACTGTGGAAGCTGCGGACAGCTTCACAGTGCGGCGTTCAACCGCCTGCGCCACCAGGGAGGCCCCCAGGACTGTGTCTTAATGCACATGCTGGAGTCGAACTTCTATTGACATGATAATTGCACTTTTCTCTGAAGGTGAGGGGTGACGAGCATTGTCAACTGTACACAGCCTGGAAGCAGCGCTCTTCAAGGGAAGACACGAGAAGGTCTCACGCATCAAGTGCCAAGTTGCTGGAGGGTATTTCCAGGTGCTGGCACTGGAGGTGAGCACTGTTGTGTGGAGCCAGGATAGGAGCTCAGCAGGTTTGTTTGGCTGATAAACTACATTTTTTTAAAGACAAATAATCAAGAATTTTATTTTAGAGTCTTACTCATTTCCATTTTCTCGTAGCTGAGTTATAAAGTAACATTTTGCCTTTAATCTAGAGTACAAATGGGAGAGTAGGGTATCTTGAAGCTAGTTAGTAACCTTCCAGAAACTCCTGAGGAGGGGCGGGGTGGAGGGGGTTGTTGGTGCTAAATCTCTGGAGGGAAGAGCTGGGGCTGCATATCACTGGCCCTCCCCACTGGAAGTCTCTCCTTGCAGTGCACACTTGGAGATCTGGCCTTGGCTTCGTAGGGAAAACAGTTACATTCTGCTTCCCTCATTCTGTCTCTGTCTCTGTCTTAACTCTCTTGCACATAAGTATACACTCACCTTTTCACCCAGTCCTTAGAAATATATTATTGCTCAAATTACCTAATAGGATAATTCGGCTAGATGTGACTTCCAAGTTTAAAAAAATCTCTTTAGAGTATATCTGACTTCAAATTATCTTGATTACCAAGTATCCAAGTTCATTGCCCCTGAACTCAACTCATTTATTTGCTCTAAAATTTGAGAGTCAGACTAGACTCCTCGTTTTACTGTCTTTCAACTTTGGGGTGTTTGTGTTCAGATGCTCGCACAGAGAGCAGGAGGCAGGGCCTGCCCAGAGTATTGCTATCCACTGAGCTGAGCGCCCTCCTGGGGCTTTTACAGGTCTGTTTTTTCTTGCAGCTATTTTTCTTCCTGACACTTCAGCTCTTCTGAATGTACATATATTTGAAGGTCAGAGGTTACTTTCTTTTTGTAACCAGAACCCAGAGAGATTTCTAAATTCCATATTTTCATTCTGTGCAGCTCCTGATATAGCATTATACAGAGAACGGTATCCACCAGAAACATTATTCCTACTGTCAGGTAGAAAATGGCAGGCAACCAAACAGGAGCTGGTGACGGGGCCGCTGAAACAGAAAAACACAAAAGGAAGAAATACTATTTAGCTACCAGGGGTTGTGTTACATTTGGAAGTAAAGGTGCCTAAGACTGATGTGCTTGTCCTCACTGGTCATTTGGGGCGGAGGGTGCAGGAAGAGTGGCGGCAGCCCCAGTGGGCTCCATGGTAAGGGGGTGAGGGGTAGGTTCCACATAGGAGCTGAAGTGCCAGGCCCCTGTCCATGAACTTCCTCTCTAGCTTCAAAGACAATGGCAAGCTCTGCGCCATTTGATGCTTGAAATAAATTGAAGCTGAAGACAAACTTTCTGTTCCAAAGGGCCTTTGTTCTGGAGCTCACAACCCTGCATGCTCCACCAGATATAGACACTTGGGCAAACCTGTGTAGGTCACAAAGTCTCTGTCTCATCAGCCTGTATGTGAGCTCCTTGAAGAACTGCACCGCAGGGTCTTTATCTCCTGGTACTTACAATGGTACAGAGGAGGAGGAGCACAATATACTGTTGTGGGGGGGGGTGGTGGGAGAGGGAGGATGGGAAGGATGGGGGAAGGGAGAGGAGAGAGAAGAAAAGAAAGAAGAAAGGACAATAAGGAAGGAATTAGATGGAGGAGGTAAAGAAAGAACAAGAAAGGAAAGGAAATGTAATGAGGTTCATGAGAATAGGGAAGTTCTGAGTCAAGAGTGCAAAGGCCTGGCTGGCCTGCAAAACCCCCTTGAACAGGCCTCAGGCCTGTAGAAGAAAAAGCTGCTGCTGCTTGTGACCAGTCAGCCTCCTCCCTCTTGCTCACCGTGCACGCGAAATTCCACCTTAGGGCTCTGCTTAAGGAAACTTCCATCTCCCGTGGCAGCCTCACACCAGTAAAGCCCAGAGTCTTCTCTTGTAGCCTTTTGGATCTGGTACTCAGAGGATGTGTTTCTGCTAGTCAGGGTTTTGTTGCCCATGTAGAAAGAGAAGTAAAGTTGCAAGCCCGGCCTCTGCTGGAGCAGCCGAGTCTCACAGCTCAGGCTGACCGTGTTCCCCTCTGGGAAGGGCGATGACAAGGACGCTGTCAGCACTGGGACTGCAAATAGCTCTAAAGAAAATGTCAACAGGAACAGGTTGCTTCAGTGTCAAGGTCTTTTACAGAAGTTATCCCCTCCCTACCATGGGCACCCCCACCCACCCCAGAGCATGCATCCGGTCATGAATTCCCCCACTTCCAGTGGGGAGGCATTTCCTCATAAATGCACTCACGGCTGCCAGCGTGCTCACACCCTACTGGGAGCAATACCTCTGTAAAGTCCACTGGCCCCTGAAAAGCCACGTCACTTAGTGTATGGCCATGTCCTGCTGGTAATGGGGGACCTGAGTGACCACTGCCCCCACACGAGCCCTTGTAGTGACTCATTTCTCAAATTCCCACCTCAAAAAAAAAAAAATCTGAGACAGTTGTTTCCTTCCCATAGGAAGGAACAACTTTTCAGACAGAAAAGAAGTTGCCAGTGTTTATGAGGTGAAAGACCAAGAGAGTCACAAGAAGGGCCACATGTCATCTGGGAGAGAGGAAGCAGTGAGAAGTGGCCTCAGGGGCCAGGCTGTCCCTGACAGATAGGTGGAAGGTCTGATCAAGTCCTGACCTCATCCTAGCTTTTGTTGCTGTGGAGCTTTCATGAGATTCCTTTGGGTTATTTTCTAATAACTCTTCTACCCCCTTGAGTGAATCTAGTCCTTGCAACCAAAATAAAACAATGAAATGGCCTTACATAGCTGCCGGGATTATGGGTGGGACACTGGACACTGGAAAAAGCAGTGGACTGGGGCCCAGGAGCTCCCAGTGGTGGCCCCAGCCCAGCCATTGGCCCCCGTGTGGTCTTTGGTCAAGCAGTTTCTCCGTCTGGAGCTCAGATTATTCATTTACAAATTTAAGTGATGATTTGCAATGGTTCCTCTGGTCCTTAAAGCTATTCTCTACAATCGTCAGGGACAGTACCTCTGACAGTGATGGACACTCTTGCTGACTTGAAGCGTTCCTTCCCCGTCCCCTTGCCTTCACAGTGATAGAGGCCACTGTAGCTCAGGTTGGTTTTCAGGATGGTGAATTCAGGATTCCAAGCAGAAAACCAAAAGGTTTTGCCATCTCGGTAGAAAAGTACATTGTACACCGGCTTATCTTTCCATCGACACCTCAAGTCCAGAGGCTCCCCTTCGGTCAAGACTCTGCTAGAGACCTGGAGTAGCAGAGTATCTGAAAAACATGGACCCCAAAAGTATGTATACAGAGCAGAGGTACAAGGAAGCCAGACCTGGCCTTAGCTTTTTTCTTCCCCTCTTTTATCCTTGCCAAATTCTAACCACAGACCTCTGCTGAATCACAGGCCTGTCTGCTGGCCCTGAAATAGCTCTACTGGAAAGAAAAGTTTCCTTTCCTAGCAATCATGCACACAGCTCCTGCTGTCTTCCCTTTTCAGCTCTCAAAAGCTGGCTGACACAAAAACAGTTTCCTCTATGTGACAGACAGACTCCTAAGATGAGGCCAGTGAGCTACACCCTGTCTTCTCTATGTCTGGGCAGAAACTATGACTTCTAGTCAACAGAAGGTGGGAAAAGTGAGGGGATGTCACTCCTACGACGTATTACCGAAGACTCTGTCTGCTCCAGCAGGACCAAGATTGTCCTGCAGGCCTGAAGAAGAGAGCTGCCATGTGGGGAGAGGACTGTGAGAGGGTAGGGGACCTCTACTGACAGCCAGTAAGAAGGTGGGAACCCCTGTCCTACAGCCCCAATGACCCGATGAGCTGGGAGGAGCTGTAGGAAGGTGCCCGCTGAGTCAACACACTGCTGCAGCCTGGACAGAGCTCCCAGCGCAGCTCTGCTGTGTCTTCTGACTGGAAAGATAACAAATATGTTTTGTTTTAAGCTGCTAAATTTGTGGCGATGTGTTTGTTACACAGCAAGAGAAAACTTATATACTCTGACTCCTGGCAAATCTGTAAATGAGATCAGAGGTACCAAGACAAACACAGAATGACAAATACACCCAGAAGCATGTGTGCTGCTAAATGAAGGGAAATGCTCACATACGCGCCAGTGAGCTCTCTGCTGAAAACAGCTCCAAGTGAAATGGGCCCTGCAGCGGAAATAAACCTCTACACCCACCAAAGATGCCTTCTTTACATTGTCTTTCTTGGGTCAATTGGTTTAGCTAAATGTGGATGAGATTCCTAAAGGACAAAAAGGAGAAGAGAAGGCGGTGCTTTTTCCCTTCCAAAACGTACTAAGCATGGAAGGCAGGTATCCCAGGGATACATGAAGCAGAATTTTTTTTTTTAATTTTTAAAGATTTATTTATTTATGCACACAAGAACTGGGGTACAGGCGGCCAGAGGTGCGGGGATTGAGAGGATTCACAGAGACAGAGTGGGGAGCACAATAGGTGGATTGACTGAAATACACTGCAGCAGCAGGTGAGACAGGAGAGGTCTGCTGCGCCATGTGGGTAGCTCCCTGCTGGGGATTGAACTCTGACTGCAGCAGAGATGGTGCTGAGAATTAACTCCTTAAGCCACCAGGAAGACCCCAGGATTTTCAGTCTTGATGCTGCCACAGTGCTTCTAACTATAATAGACACCCTTTACTCCCTCATTCCTGTTCCCAGCTGAGGCTTTTGTTGTTGTTTTGTTGTTGTCTGCCATTTCCTTATTGACTCGTAGGCACTTTTCTTATATTCTGTGTTCCAAATATCTCCTGAGTAGGGAGCCCCTGGGAGCTGGGGGCAGAGCCGAGCAGCCTGGGAAAGCTTTATGACCTGAAGGCAGGTGAGCTCGGGGCACTGGCTTTTCTGGCATTGATTCACACCCAGAGACTTGGAGAGGAGACATGAAAGGAGACACAGTGTCTCTTGTTGAAACAGTCCTGACTAGGAGCTGATTCCCAGAGGCTGAGCCACCGAGGAACACCTCTGACAGTGTCAGCGTTTCCTCAGCTGCAACACATTTCCTCCAAAAGCAACCTGGTCCACATAAAGCTGATTCTGCCTCCAGCATGGATTAACCTTGTATTGTCAGTTATGAAGGCATTTTAACCTGTTCTTTTGGATAAGTAAATAGACCACTTGTATAGTTTGTCCTGAATAATGAAATGTTTTGCCCCAAAGAGTAACACAGTCACCCTCTCTTGACCAGTGGAAAATACAGATTTAAGTGGATGGTGGGGCTTTTGTTTGTTCGTTTTGCTTCTAGTCATCGGTGCTGAAAGTCTCATGGTAATTTCATTCCAGAATCTTATTCTATGAAATGTGCCCCAGACTCTAGGTATAAACATCTATACTGAAGCATTGCTGGTAGAAGCCAAGGAATGGAAATACCTTAGCAGTTTACTCACAGAGAGAATGGGATAAACAATCAATTAGAGCACATTTGAAAGTAATGGGTTAATTTCTTGATAAAGCAGACCACCGAGGTATTTTAAGTGATAGGGTAAGGTTAGAACAGTACACAGTCTTCCACCCACCACTTGAAGAATAAAACTTGTAGATGTCCACAGCTTCTGTTCCGTAACTGTGGGACAAGGGACTTGGGTGGGCGGGAGACGCCATTGTGCATCCATGTACCTCTCTCTCTGAACTGTTTGCTGTGTGCAGGCATAATTTTTCCAATCAAACTGGATATTTTTGAATGAAGATAAGATCTTGGAGTCTGAGTTTCAGCCTAGTACTCTCAGCTGCCCCACTGAAGATGCTAGAACACACCTTAAAGGCCCTAATGTGATGTTTTGAGTATCCTAGTTTCACCGAGTGGGCACATAGAACACACTTATTCTACGATAAATCCACACAAACTCACTAGCATCCACAAAGGAGAAAGCGTAAAGGAAGGCCTGATGATGTCCAGCCTTCTGCCCCATGCCACACTCACCTCTTTGGACCTCCAGCTGCACAGGGTCACTTGGCGCCGAGAGGCCTGTCTGGCACTTGTATTCACCGCTGTCCCTGACTCCGGCGCTGGCGATGCTGTAACTGGGCGTCATGGGCTGTAGGAATGTATTGTTCAGAGACCACCATGTAGAACTGTTGCCAGGCAGATGGGGTCCCTCACAGTGTAGGGTCACACTTTCCTCTTGGAATATATTGACCCATGGAGGCTGCAAGGTGATCACCGCCTTTGGACGCTCAGCTTGGGGTTAAGAGAGGGAAGGAGGGAAAGACCCATCAGTGAAAATCGCTCTGCGTGCTTGGCAAGGTTTTGAGGACAGCACAAGCAAAAATGGTGCATTTGGATTAAACTGAAAAGTGGAGAAGTGGGAATATTTTGCAGGTCAATCTTTCAGAGAGTTCAGAGAGTGCAGGCCCTCTGTGGAGGGAGGTTCCTGTTCCTGGGTCTGCATCTGGGGGCTGCAGAGTTGAGGTTTCTGAGAAGTAAATGACTGGTTCCAGTCTCATTGTTGGTAAACAATGAAACAAGGCCTTAAACTGGGGCAAATTGATTAGCGATGTTTTCTGATGCCCCATGCCTGACTGTCTTTGCGTGTTAATCTAAGACCTAAATTTGCATCTTCATTGGAAACAGAGGTTCTAACTGCTCCTTTTGAAGTCTTCCATTCCACTTGGCTCCCTCGAAGGGGAAAAAGGGACTGTTTGGGGGGATGCTGGAAAATCCAAAGGAGCGACCTCTGTGAGCTTGCTCTGTGGCGCTTTCCCCGTATTGTATACACATTTCGGCATGAGGCCCAGAGGGCAGGGCTCACTCAGAAAATCAAAGTGGAACTATAAAAACCAGGACTTTATCAAAATCACACTCTGAACACAAGGGAGGTTACGTAGTTTATAAATCTCCTTTCTAGCCTTTCCCGATATTCCCTTTTTCAGAATAATGGACCCATCCTTTGGGAGCAGGAATGAAGCAGAAGAAGTTAAATTAGTCATTACTTACCCTCTTGCCCACTGACTGGAGCTAGAAGAGACCACAGAACAGAGACATCAGTTGTCCATTGGGAGAGGACAAGGAAAGGAGAACTGGGGAGACAGAATTAACTTAAACTCCGAGGACTTCAGGTGTCTTGAGTTCCTCCCTACCCGCCCCTTTCCTAAAATCAGTCACCACTGGTACTGAACAGCCTACAGAGGACTATTGAGGCTTTATTTTGACATGATACTTCCAGGCTTCATGTTACCCCAAGTTTCCATTCCCATACTTTTGATATAATTAGCAGCAAGAAACCATAGAAACACAGTTGTCTCTATACTCACACATTCCAGCTTAGGACACTTAAGGAAGAGAAAAAATCCTCGATCCCCCAAAGCAGAGCCTGTACCCTGTTAGCTCCCCACTAAGCCCAACTTACCCCAGAGGAGTAGAGCTGTGAAGAGCCACATGTTATCTCCAGACAGATGTAAGCAGGAATATCTACAACACAGAAGACATTGAAAAGGTTTGTGAGGTTCTGGACTCAAGACAGAAAAGAAGAAGGAAACAACCACTTCCGAGCATTTTCATCATCTTCCCTTTTTTTCTAAAAAAAAAAAAAAAAAAAAAAAAAAAAAAAGTATTTATTCATGCATACAAGAACTGGGGTATAGACCAGATGTGTAGGAGGGTGAGAGGATTCACCAGAGACAGAGCAGGGAACAGAAAAGGGAGACTGACTGAAATACACTGCTGAGGGGAGCAGCGGGGGAGACAGGAGAGGTCGGCTGCGCCATGTGGGTAGCTCCCCAGCTGGCTAGGACGGAACCTGGGCCGCAGAGATTGCGGACTGCCTGACAGCGCTGAGGTCAACTGTCTGAGCCACCAGGGGAGGCCTCATCTTCCCTTTCTGAGTAAACATTCCTAACTTGACACTCCCTCCCCGTTCTCCTACCTCTTATTCCATCTGCTCCAGTTTGACACTCTAGACTTTTAGTTAGATTCCAAGGGAAGGTTACATTTTTGTTAACTTTCTATTCCGATTATATTCTTGTTCTCCCATTACTGTTTCTTGGGGCTAGAATATGGCAAATCCTCATTTTAAAATTGGTATAGGTCCTCCCCTGGTGGCTCAGGAGGTTGAGGGCAGCGCTGTGAAGCTGTCCGCAGCCTCTGCAGCGCCGGTTCAATCCCAGCCAGCTGGCGAGGGTCGTCCCACCTGGCGCGGCAGACCTCTCCTGCCTCTCCCACTGCTCCTCTCAGCAGAGTACTTCGTCAGTCTGCCTGTTCTGTTCTCCACTCTGTGTCTGGTGAATCCTCTCACCATCCTGCGCATCTGGCCTGTACCCCAGTTCTTGTATAAATAAATAAATAAATCTTTTTTTAAAAATAGGAAAAAAATAAAAAATAAAAATTGGTATAAACTATTGGGATCACTGTTGTGTATGTTTTGCCTTTTACATTTAAATTTTAAATTGATCTGCAAATAGTATCTGAATGCGGCGTAAAACAAATATCTAATTTATTTTTTTCCATATATATAAATACTTGTGGCAGCAGCATTGAAAAACTGAAATCATTTGTTCTGTGCTGTGAACTGTTAAGCTTACCATAAATTAAGTTTTCATATATGTCGTCAGATTTCTTAATACTGTTGGGGTGTGGATCAGAATTACATTGAATTAAGAAAGTAATTGGGGGATGATTTGTATCTTTATAACATTGACTGTTTCAAATCACAAGCTTGGTATAATCTAGTCAAGTTTGGTGTTCCAGAATTACTTTCACTAAGTTGCATTGTTTTCTTGCATAGATCTTGTGTGCTCTCTTTCCACACGTGTGTATGTGTATATATCTTTGCTAATTCAACTGGTAATTTAAAATTTACATTTTCTAAACATTTGTTTATGGTATAGTAGAAAATGCAATTGATTTAGGGAGCAGTGGTTTTATATCCAGATACTTTACTAAACTCTAAAATATTTCTCAGATTATTTGTTTGCAGATTCTTTTGCAAATTTTGGGGTAAACATTCATTTTATCTTCAAGTATTATAGAATTTTACTTCTTTCTTTCAAATCCTTATATGGTTATTTGCTGTAGGATTTTGGTAGATATGCTTTTTCAGGAAAATGATGATTAACTTATTAGTTTGCTAAATCATGAATCAGTGTTAAGTTTTACCGAATTCTTTTTCTCTATTACCTGAGATGATCATATAATTTCCTCCAACTAGTTAATGTGGCTAATTATATTTCTAGATTTTCTGTTGTGGAAAATCTCTTAAATCCCCCTGTAACTTAATTTCATCATGATTCATTATATACTTATATGTATTATTTAATAACATTATGTTATTACTATATAATAAAATATTATGTTTAAATATGTATTTTATTATATGTTTTTAGATATTGATGGATTTGACTTGGCAATGTTTTGCACTTAAGATTTCTGTTTCTCTATTTATCATAAATTTCACCAGAAGTTTATCAATGCTATTAGTCTTTTTAAAGAATCAAATTTAGACTTTGTAGATTCTATTGGTTTTATCATGATGTTTCTATTTTAATTATTTTTTTTGTTTATTATCTTCCTTCTCCTTCCCTTTGCTGACTTTAAATTCTATGTTCAAGTTATTCATTTTAGCCTTTCTTCAATTCCAATATAAAACTGTAAGAGGTTTTTTTTTTAATTTGAATCATGACTTTAGTTTCTTCTTCTGTTTGGATTCACGATGGTCCTGCTACTGGTAATAAAATTTCCTTTTATTTGCTATTTTTCTTTTTCTATTTCTTTCTTCTCATGATTTGCAATTTTTGTGCACTATTTTTATTCTCTAGTGATTCTCCTAAAAGTGTAACATGCATGTTTTATGTAAAAAAACGTAAAATAATCACCAGGATGTTATCTTTACAGGAGAATACTCTCACCAATTTCATGCACTAGGAAGTGACAACAGAATATTACCAAAAGTTTGTGGTCGTGAATCTTAATGTATAGAATGTTTTCTGTAGAAACTTATTTTTATCATCTTTTTCAAACCATGTCAACTTAAGACAAATCTCTGCATGAAGATGATGACTAGCTGCATACTGGTAATCCTTTCAATGTTGGACATATATACCAAAGAAGTGGCTTCCTTTATGATAGCATAACCCAGAATTTGTAAGAACTTTACTTACAGCTGTAACAACTTTGCAGTTGATACAGCTCTGTCCCTCAGTATTTTGAGGGGCTAGAGCTGAGGTTGAATAATGGTGCTATTTTCCTTGTAATAACCTGAGAGAGCAGTCAGTTTGGAGTAATGACAAGAAAAATTCACTCTAAACAAAAATGATGGTTCAAAGAGCATTCTACAATGTGATATTGTCTCAGCTTTTCTGCCTGCCACAATTGTCAAGCTGAAAAGACAAAAGACAGAGGCTGAATCTTTAATATGAGCTTTTATTAGATCAGGAAGCTAATCTGAGAACTGCTGAGCCTCAAACTTCAACTTTTCCAACACCTCATCTCTCACTGGCTGTTTTATAGTTAGTTAAACAAACACAGTTAATTATTAGTGAACGGCCTTCACTCCAGATGGAGTGAAGTTCCAACAGTTCCTCCAATACAGTCAGGCAATAACTAACTCCCTTCTGGTTACTCTGGGAGTTAGGCCAGTTTTTCTGAATTTTGAAAAGTTCTCGGCTCAAAGAACTACTAGGTGTAGTTGGTGTAGATTGATGGATTCAGCAATATTTTGTTTTGGAAGGAAGTTATTTGAGTGAATATCTTGTACTGTTGGGGATCAGAAACAAGCACATACAGTGGTCTCAATCCTTGAAAATTTCTGTACAAGGGCATTGTTTCTTAGGTTTTATCCAGGCTAGATGGGTGAGGTTGAATTACTCATGTCTAATGTTTTCCTGGCCACCCCCTTTTCTTCCCCGAAAAGGGAAGTTTCTCTTCCTCCAGCCTCTAGGATGGTTCTCAGAAGGAAGTTAACTTCTTGGAGAGGCAGAATTTAACAGAAATGAATTTGAATTCATCCCTCTACACTAGGCTGGACCACCAAACGTTTTACTTGGATGAGGACATCTTTTAGCTCAATGTCATGCATGAGAAAGCTAAGAGTTTAAGTCATTTGGGCATTGTCAAAAGTTAATAGTGCAGTGAGACAAACTAGCTCTATATCTGGCTTTGTGTGGGAGTGATACAGTAATCACAAGGGTGGATAGAAACAATTATTGCTAGTCAACCCTGAGTCTGCTTCCCTCTCTATATTTGACTTGGGCAATTAACATCTTTACCCCAGAAAGGGGGGGGGGGGCTGAAATTCTGTCCCCAGGTCCTCTCTGGGGAAAATGAATCCTTTGCAGTAAAGGTGCAGTGAGAGGAAATAAAACATATATTTATATCTTGAAGGTATCTTAGCATTTGGCAGATGTGGTTAAATGTTGGGTTCTCTCTTGGCTTTTCGGAAGGTGAGTACAGCCTTCTTGTAGTAAAAGGGGACAAAGGGAGACTTTATTCTTTACATTTATAATTTAAGATATTAGTGTTGACCATAACCACTATAATAGAGCGATGGCATTTGTATTATCTTTTCACTTTTATGTCATATATTCATTCAAATGTTTTATACTACTTAGACACACTTCATGCAATGTTTTACATACATTATTATAATAACTGACTGATCATTACACTTTTATCCCCCTCACCCCCCCAAAAAAGCTACAGAGCAACTAATGACCAAAATTTATTTCACTTTCTTTCTTGATATTGTTCTTTCTCCCTCTCTTTATTCTCACACTGGGTTCTGGCTCTTTTTTCTTCCCTAGATTATAATTTTACCTACCTAACATACAAGTTAGGTTACATTCTAAAAACCAGTAAGGCACAGTTTGAGATTGACAATTGAAGTTACAGGAACAGAAGTAAGAAAACTGGGAGAATTTCTGGTATTTTGCTACCGTTTTCATTGGAGTCTGTTCCGCAGATCCAGCATTTGACTAGTACAAGTTTTCTGTGAAAACATTAGTTTGGGTGTCTTTGTTAGTAATTAGCCAACACTATAAAAAACCATTTGGGGAAGATTGGTCTTTCTGGAGAGTCTATCCAAATACTCCTCCAAAATCGACTGGAGTAGAGGCATTGGTGGTTCAGTGGTAGAATTCTCGCCTCCCACGCGGGAGACCCGGGTTCGATTCCCGGCCAATGCAGATTGTTTTGCCCGTCTTGTGCTTCCACCCAGGGGAGCCTGCACAGGCGAGTTTTGCGCGCGTCAGCTGCAAGTTGCAGACAAGGCCTAACTTCTGGACAAGGCCTAACAAGTTCTAACTTCTGGAACTTAAAACATTCGGGAATCGGTCTGATCAGGAACCGTGCAGGACGGAGACTGGCAGCGACCACTTAGTCTGTCTTTGCAAGCAGCGAGCGTTCCTGGCGGGCTGCCATTTTGAACACTTAGAACGAAGACCGTTGTCACAGTCAGGCCTTCTCTTGGGACCCTAAAGACGCAGAGAGCCAGCAAGTCAAGCCTTTGACACGCGTCGCCGACCCGGGGCCGTCAGCCGCTGGGCAGCGAGCGAGGGCGCAGAGATAAAAGTCCCAGAAGGAGAGCGGGTCATCGCGGGGTACACCCCGGGTGCCTGGGGACCCCGAGCGCTCTGCGGGGTCGGGAGTCCGCCTTCAGCACCCGCCGCGGGACGCGGCCCGGAGGCGGCGCCAGGGGAGACCCCGGAAGGAGGCTGGGGGATCCCCAACATCATCAAGGGCTCTCAAGGATGAGGAACTGAGGCCGTGTGCCTGGAAAACTTTCGCGCCAGACTCCGCGGGCCTGAGCTGGGCTCGGGAGCGCCCCCCAAACCTGCGGCCAGCAGTTTTCTCGTGGAGCGGGAGCCAGGCCCGCCCGTCCTGGCGCTCAGGCAAAAGCCCCCCCGGGGCCGGCCTGCCCTTCGCAGCCCGCGCCTCGCGGCCGAGCAACGGCTTTTCCTGCCCGGCAGTCGCGGGCTCTGCGCCGCCGCATCGTCTGGCCTTGGGCGAAGGTTCGCTGCGGGGGCGCGGAGCGGGTTCAGCCCGCGACCCTCGTGGGGTGCGCTCAGACCGGGGGGCTGAGCCTCCCGCCCCGGGTCTGCGGTTGGGCCGCGGGGGCTCTCCGCGACGGGGCGCCCAGAGCAGCGGGACAGGCCGGGCCCCCGCGGCCGCCGGGGGCCGTTGATTCCTGCGCCCCGAGCCCGCGCGACGCCCCCGCGGGTGCGCGGCTCCCGGGCGCGGCCTCCTCGCGCGCGTAACGTCCGCAGCCCGAGCGCCCGCGGCGCGGCGGGCAGGGCCCGGGGGGGCGGCTCGGCTCTGAGCGCGGAGGACGCGGGGACCGCCCGACGCCGCCGGGGGCGGCTGACAGAGGCCCACGTCCCGCTGCGTCCGCGTCCAGAAGCGCCTGAACCCGGAGCGCTCCCGGCGCGCGACGGTGAGTTGGGCTCGGGCGTGCAGCGGGCGTCGCTGCGCACGGCCGGGCCTGCGGGGTCTGTCCCTCCCGTCTGTCCTCCCGTCTGGCCCCGGAGAGCTGCTGCGTGGAGCGCGGAGCGCGGGCGGCCCCGGCGGGGCGCTGTGCGCCTCTGGGCACCCCTCTCCATCAAGGCTGCGCGCGCGAAGCCAACTGGCCCGGACGAAGCTTTTTAAAAAGAACTTACCCGCTTGTGAAAGGTCTCGTCAGTCCTGGTTCTCAGAGCTCTTCAAAGGGCCAAGACACCATGAGAGGTGCAGGGAGCCCAACTGCGAGACGCGGGCGGTTCCTCCAGGGCTCGCCCCAGCTCGCGAGCCCGCCGGGCACCTGCGTTTGGCAGCGCGAAGAGCAGCGGGGAGTCGGGGCGCCGCAGCGGGGAGTCGGGGGGCCGCAGCGGGGCGGGGGGCCGGGGAGCCGCGTGCCTGGGCTGACGGGGAGCCTGTTTGGCGCTCTCTGTTGCGTCCCGCATTGCAGTGGGGACAAACATTAAAGAAGCTGTCAGTGACTGATCAAGTCCTGGCCATTTTGTTGCAGAAATTGTTTAGGTTCCTGGACTAGGAGAGAGACGTGTCCTTGCTCCAAGTCTAACTCACAGCAGGAGAAAGTGGGTGGTTTCCCAAGCAGGTGCTGCAGGTGCCTCGAGTCTGCGTTGCGCGCACTGTCTGTGCGGTCGCTCCGCCGCTGAATTCAACAAGTCCTAACTGAGCGTCCCGGGCATTCGACTTCCTTTGGCCCCTACTCGACACCTACCCTGGGACTGGGTGTCGGGACCCGGGCAACTCCCCGGGCGCTGGCTTTTGGGAAAGGTGGGCGCCAAGGCCCGCGAGACTTTCCAGGCGCCCCAGCTTCGGAATCCCACAAGCCACCAGCGTCAGACAGGACGAGCAAGTTGATTCCTCGCAGTAATTCTTTTCTTTTCTTGTCCTAGGCTCGGAACCTGGTCGGGTCGCACCATAGGAGGTGGTGTTTCGTGAGAGATGACTCTCCGGGAGGAGGCTGGCTGTTGTGTCTCTGTGGCGCAATTGGTTAGCGCGTTCGGCTGTTAACCGAAAGGTTGGTGGTTCGAGCCCACCCAGGGACGAGGCTGGTATTTTACAACATCCAAACTGGTTCCTATGGGTCCACCCGTTGGAAGAGAATTAGCTCACCTTCCTAAACACTTCTGGGCTCGAACCCTCAGGGCAATCAGTTTGGAAAGACAGTTTTACAGGCGACATGAAGGTTCTACGGAACCAAAGGCCTTCTAGCATCTGCGCTCAAGAGCTACCTGCAGGGTGTGCTTGGGTTTAGTCATTGCTCAATAATTGTATCAGTGGCAATCATCACCCTCATCATTATCTTCTTCATTATTTCTAGTGAAGACATTTCTTCCTTTATACTATTATTTAGCTCTCTACATGTTGTTTTGAAAGTTAGTTGCCTTCATAATTTTATGTTGCAAATAATGCTGGGGTCATCATCCTTGTGCATACTTCTCTTGCCGCTTGTATGAGTATTTCTGTGGGACAGAGTCCTGGACATGCAATTGCTCAGTTATAGTGGTTATGGTCAATGTTTTTAAATTTTAGTATCAAACCTTGTACATTTTCCTCACATAGTAGTGGGACCAACTTATAGTCCAACTTATTTTTCGAACTCAGAGATTCCTTTTCTTTATATTCTTGCTAGCACAACAAACTTTCTGTACATCTATCTACGACATTCTAATAAAGGGGGTGTTTCCTCCTGAGTTAAAGAAGCAGGAGGTATAACAGATAATGGTGGGCATTAAGCAGCAGTATGTCTCTGCATCTGCTCCTCAGCTAAACTTCCAAGATATTTTGTGTAACTGTAATTGATTTCTGTGGTGACTTAGAGTGAGTCTCTAATAACCTTGTGTCAAGCAACTTACCCAAGGGGAGAAAAAACTCACGGATCCCAGACATTTGTTCTTCTTTCCTCCATAAATGGCAAGGGTGAGATTAGTATGCTGTCTATATTAGAGTTCTCCAGAGAAAGTGACCAACAGGAAATCTCTCTCTCTCTCTCTCTCTCTCTCTCTCTCTCACACACACACACACACACACATACACACACACACTACCAAAATCCTATGGACCTAGTAGGTGTCAATATCTGCAGCAGTAGAATATCTATAATAAGGACAATCTCAATACACAATGATTTTCCTGTAAGAACTTTTGACTTTAATAAATTGCTCTCCTGGTAACTAACACTCTTCTTTCTAAGAATCTGACTACACTATGTACTTCATGGAAGTGGACTCCTACAGTATCTGCCCTTTTGTGACTGAGTGTAATGTCTTCAAGGTCCATCTATGTCATAATATGTTTTAGCATTTCCTTCCTTTCTCAAGGCTAAATGACTTTCCCTTGTATGTACATTCCAAATTTTGTCCATTCCTCTGTTGATGGACAGTGGATTGCTTCCACCTTTTGGCTGTTGTGAACAGTGCTGTGTAGCTGTACAAATATCTCTGAAACATGGCTTTGACTTCTTTGGGGCATATACTCAAAAGTAAAGCCAATGGCTAGATCATATTAGCAGTTCTGGTTTTCATTTTTTGAAGAACTGCCACATAGTCTTCCATAGCAGTGGCACCGTTTTATGACTCCATCAACATTGCCCAAGGGTTTCAATTTCTCTGCCTCCTCAACAACACTTGTTATTTTCTGTGTGCAAGTGTTTTTTCAACAGCAGCCATCCTGATGACTGTGAGGTGGCATGGCCATGGCATTTTGGACGTTGAGAACACTATGTCACGGGATGTCACTTAGCTTCCTTTCCCAACTCTGAATTCAGTGGTCTCTCATTGGTACCTTAAAGTTGACCATGGAAATAGTATTTCATCACAGAGAAAGGCAAACACTCAGTCGCTGTGTCCTCAAAACTATTGCTCATGTCACTGTCCATCCCATGGCCTAGCTGTCACTGGGCTGTGTCATGGGCCATTTTCGATACTTTTCTGACAACTCTGTAAAGACTGAGTGGAAGGATAAATAAATCTATTAGATGGTTAAATCAGCCCCCTTTATATATCCATTATTCATATTTCAGGAGATAAACAAATTTTTAAGGACTTTGATAAAGTGGAAAGTAACTTGTAGAATGAGAATGAAACTTAAAACAGACATTAGCAGAGTATGTGTATAGAGATTTTTTTTTAAGCAGGGTAAAAACAATCATCTGCAAGTAGCAAAATTGGGTGAGGGTGGGAGTTTGGAAGGTTAAAGCTGACTTCATGTTAGATGCAATCCCTGCATGTTTCCCTGTGGCTGGAGAAAGAAATCCCACATTGTATGGGGATAGATTATTATGAGATGGAAGAGTAAGACATCATTGTGCTCCATTTTACTAGTCATATTTAGAGCAATTGTACTCCAGTTTTTGGTTACTATGTTCTTGAATGGATGTTGGGGGTAAAATATAGAGAGTTCTGAAAAAGGAACAGTAAGAATCACAAATACTTAAAAATTCATTTAGAAAAAGCCACAAGAATTGTTTTATTGAAACGATCTTCAAGAAAACAAAGGTATAGATAAAAAGGTTGTTGCTTTGACATTGTTCATGTGAAACCAAACTTGAATGAGAAGAATATTTTTAGATTTCTCTATAGAAACTGATCCGTTAGCGCAATCAGCATAAGGAGCCGCAGATATTAAAATTGGTGAAAGAGGCGGTTTCCATTAACAGAGACACCCAGGGGGAGAGCAGCAGCCTGGCGCTGAGTGTGGCCAGCACGGTCAGAAGGCGGGCCCCTGGGGCTCTGTGACCACCTCCGTGTTCTGATTCTGGGGTCACCACTTGAGACCTTGCCCCTGAGCCCTCATCACACTATTGTGGTGTCCTGGCCACTGGGGGTTTGAACTCACACATCTCAAGCTTTGTTTCTGCCTTGACAATTCTCAAAACCTGTGGGTGATGACAAGGCTCCCTGATTTCTGAGGGGACACTCCCACAGAAATTCATCTCAACTGTAAGACAAAAAAAAAACAACAAAAAACTCATCCTTTAGCTCTGTTGGAAGTCTATTTGCTTTCATTGTTTATTTCCTCCTTCATGTGGCTGCTCTTCTCCCTCCTCCTAACAACCTCTCCCCCTAACTTGCGGCATCTTTCCTCCAACCGGATGGGTCCCCTTGGCTAAGGGAGGACTCTTCAAGGGGGCATATTCCAACTTCATTCTGTACTTTCTTGCAGCATTTGTCCTTGTGATCTTGGGCCCCTATGGGGTCCTCTTCGGCAATCCAACTTCTTTAATTCTTTGATTCCTTCCTTCTTCTTTGATTCCTCTAGGAAGCTCTGGAGAGAAGCCAGGCCATTGCGTAGACACAATTCTCTTCCATCAAGAGAGCTCCTCCTGAGAAAACACCCCACTGGAGGCTGGGATGCAGCAAGCCTCAGAGAAGAAGGGAGCTGACGAGAGAGGAGGGAACACACCCAAGACCCAGCCCGCAGAAGCAGGGTTCTCCTCCGTGTCCCATACTAGGTAGGTGCCTGTCAGAGACCCCCTGGCAGGATTAAGTCATTGCTCTCAAGCAGCTTCCAGGGTCTGCCTTCAGGGAATAATTAACCCCCAATTTATTAAGTTTCTGTTATGGGTTTGAGTCCTTGTATGGTTTCAGGTTTTAAGGGATGCTAGAGTAATTTAGGAAATGGTTTAGAAAGAAAGATCTATCTGAATTTTAATAGGCACAGCACTGTTAATCTTTCCCACATCTGTGGAAGATGAATAAAACACTCTCAGCTCTGAAAGAGCTTCAGTAACCAACAACTGCCTAATGACATGAGAAATATTAAACAGAATGTAAACAAAGTATAGGGTGTTTAAATGGTTGAAAAGGAAAAGAATAAAAATAAGCAATAAAAACAATTAAAAATAGAAAAAGAATAAGGGAAAACACACACACAAAAAAAAGACTATAAAAAAAAAACCTGTTAAAAGTTGAGAAGGAGTTTATGCAACCAGGGAGATGACTTAACCTGATCTTCATTCTAGCTCCTTGCCACACTCAGATGACCTGTTCCAGACCAGTGATTCTGGGCCTCAGGCAAATTTCACTTTCTTAGAAAACAACCAGCACCTGTTCTTTGCTGGAACAATACAAACTGCACTGCAATGTCTCTAAGATAAGTTGGTGAAATCAGAACCTATTGGTTCTCCTCTGGCTGGTCTGCAGAAAAACTTGAGTTGCTCTTATAAGTTCACCATTGAGTTGCTCTTATAACTTCACCATTACTAAAATAATGAATGATAGACAGTATTTTCTTTTTAATAAATTAAATTATTCATAGACTTTGATTTACTCATTCTGACATTTGAATATCTCTAGGGTAACCTAACCATATCTCTAGAAATATGGTCACTTTGACCAGATGAAGAAACTGAGGCATAAAGTAGTAAAGTAACATCCCAAGTTTGCAGGAGGAGGGTAGAGCACAGGGGGCTAAAATACAGGCCTGCTCATTCTTGCTATGCACATCTAAGTGCCTTGCATGTTAGTAACATCAACAAGATGAGCTAAAACTCTCTCTTCTACTCTTTCCTATAGCAAACTGTGGATATGTCTGGCGGGATTTTATGGGGTTTTAAAGCAGTTCAGATCTTTTTTTTTTAATCATTCTTTTGAACCCCTATGGACCAAATACTGTAGTAGTTACACTGGAGGATATAGAGGGCTGGTATTCAGAGGTTAAATAAAGGAAGATTGAAGATGTCTCACCCACTGGGTCTTGGCTATCTGTAGAAAAGACACAGAAGGTCCGTCCTGGTGAGAGAAAAATCCTTTTATTGGAAAGAAGTGGTTCTGCTTGCACATGATGGTTGCAAGTGATCCTTTCACTTTCCAGTGAACACTTAGCTTTGCTTACTGTACTGGAACAGATTATAAACTGGAGAGGGACTAGGGGCAGAATTTAAAGCAGAGCTAGAAAAGAGGGCCTAGTGCAGTGTTCAGAAGTATGCAGCAGGGGGACCGACTCTCTTTCAAACAGAAGAAAACTTTGTTTTCCTTCCTTCATCCCTTCTCCACATTCAGGTCACTAAGTGTGCTAGAATCTTTGGGTAAAATTCTCAAAGTACCTTCCTCTGAGCTGCCCTAATGACTAGTCACTTTCACTGTTTCTATCCCACTCTAGGAATTGTCCTTCCTTGATCCAGGATCAGGTTCAAGAGTTGATCCACCTGCAGCAGAAGATGAGGATAGGGAAAGTTGTCTCTTCTCATCTCATCCAGCATGTCAAGAACACAATTAAGAACTTCGAGGAGCTCCTCAGTAGGAGTAAAATTGACCACTACATGGAGCAGCACTTCATTGAGCAGCTGGCCAAGGGCCGACAGTTGGCAGAGAGCCTCGCCAGCAAATTCAGCACAGGTATCCTGGGCCGGGGTAGAGTAGACCTTCAGCCCCTCCCAGGGATCGAGGCTCACGGGAGCTACACCGATCCACAAGTGACTGTCAAGTCTGGTGTCCTGCTTAGGAATCGCCACCTTGGGGCCATGGTAGTCAGAATGGGCCAGAGTGCAGCAGCAAGAGAAGTGCACTGGGTAGGGATGCGGTGATTACAACAGTTCCTCTGTCTCCCATGAAATACATTCACTAGGGCAGGAGGCATCACCAGGAATGATGACATTTTTCTGAAACTTGTTGAAAGAGAAACTAACAGAAAGAGAGACAGAACAGGGACAGCTGGTGGTTGTGAAAAGAACTTCTTCTTCTCGTCTGTATGTGGCCATTGCTAGCTCTGGACAGGTTTCCATTTCTTTGGATTTCTGTTTACTCACCTAAAAAGTTAGGTCAAATAATACCAGTCCCCGAAGAGTCCATGATTGTTCTAGGGATCAAATAAGCAATTTTAATGAGTGTACTTCAGAAAATAATAAAATAATCATGCTGACTTGGATATGATTGGGCTGTGTGTACTGGTACCTGGTGGCAGGGACATGAGTTATTTCACGAGTCTTTTACATAGAATTTTCTAGAATTTTCCCTAGAGTACCCAAGGGCACACATTTCTAGCAGGCTTGAGGCCACTGGGCTGTCTCCTGATGGTGGATGCCACCGTGGGACCAGGCAGGGTGTCTTACCTCTTCAGACACAGGAGTAGTTTCCACTCGGAAATGGATGGGACGCACATGAAGAACCAGGCAGCAGCCAAGTGGCTGGACTGGAATAGGAAATGAGACATTTTCAACTTTTTGCTCTTACTCAGGGCTGAGCAAGTAGAGGGGAAGGTCTTCACAGAGAGCTCAAGAGAGTCTGCCAGGCAGTTTCCCTGAAGATTTAACCCAAGAGCTCCTGGGGAAGCTCAGGGCATCCTGGACTCGAGTGTCCAGTCGTCATGTCTCTGACCCCAGAGACCAGCCAATGTTTGTGATCTGGGAAGTGAGACCAGCTCATTTGACCTGGCCTTTTATTTGCTTTTCAGATGACTATACAACAAAGAAGAATCAAGCAAAACAGATGCAACGGACCCTCTGGTAACCCAGAATTTTCAGGGCTTATGAAAACTGTGATCTGGGGAAGGTCTAGAAACAAGGGCCCAAAGATCAAAGGGGCAACAGCTCTCACATCCCATCCAAAACCCCAAAATTCTGGTCGCACCATCAAACCATTAAGTATCCTTAGAGACAAAATGGTCTCATTTCCAATTTTTAAAAATGTATTATTCTTCTGATTCCCATTCTTATATGAATTTGCCTGTTTGGCAATATGGGGCTACTTTAACCTAAATATCTCATCTTCAGAGTCTGCTGAACCCCAGGGAGCACCTCTGATTTCCCCTAGATCTTTTGAGACCGGAGTGAGATTATATCTGGTATCTTCAAGAGTACCTGATGCAACCAGCCACAGTTTTTATTTTCTTTTTTTTTTTAAAGATTTATTTATTTATGCATACAAGAACTGGGGTGCAGGTCAGAGGTGCAGGGGGTGAGAGGACCCACCAGACAAAGAGTGGGGAACAGAACAGGCAGATCAACCGAACTATACTGCTGAGGGGAGCAGCGGGCGAGGCAGGAGAGTCTGCTGCGCCATGTGAGTAGCTCCCTGGCCGGGGATCGAACTCATGCTGCAGTGGCTGAGGTTAGCTTCATTGTGCTGTGTCTTAACCTTGTGCCACAGTTTTTCCTTGTTAAAATATTCTGCTGTAGGACTGTACTTAGGGACAGAAGGCTGCAAGTTCCAAGACCCCTGAGAGACTGTGTTACCGGGGTTCCAGTTTCATAGCCCATTTCATGGATTATGTTCATTGGCTGGACTCTTCCAGGCCTCTGGATGGCTTGTGGAGGAAGCATGTTATTTAAAGGACCCACATAGATCTTCTCACAAATAAACACCCCAGGATGTTTGTGACCAAGGCCCTGAGTAACTATTGTCCCCTCCCCCACCACACCCCTCCCCCAAATAGGAAGGAATTGTTTGGCTTCCTCTTAAAGGAGCAGCCCCTTTACCTCTGGGACCCTCTGGCAGCTCTAGGGGCAGTGCAGCTATGCCTGAGGTTTGCCCACCAGGATTCTCAGAAGCTTTTATTTTCCCCTTTGTCTTTCCGATGTGGCCAGTATTCTAAGGGACATGCAGAAGAAGAGTAAAGCCCCAGAAGTCCTGGAGCCCAAACAGGATGCCCAGCCCCAGATTAGCTCCAGCAGCCAGGCCCAGCCTGCCAGGCCACCCGCCTCCCTGCTGCCTGCTGAGCCGGAAGCGCCCCCTGTGGGGGACGTGGCCAGTGAGTACCCCCAGATCCTTCCATTTCTGGATGTCTGGCTGTTAGTCTAGACCAAGAGGGGGCGCTTAGCAGTCAGGTACCAGGGGTGTCAGGTGTTTTTCTCCATTCCAGTGCCACAGGTCACCGGCCACTACATCCACGTGCTGTTGTCTTACCTCCTTACTCTGGACATTTCTAAGAGTGGCAATGAGTCCTGCTGTTGGAGGAGACATTTCTGAAGGGCCTCCTTGGGGTTACTCCAGCACTGAGGGTCACAGAAGCAGCTCAGAGAGGCCCTTCCTCTCCTGTGTCTCGCTACCTCCTGATGTTATAGGCCAGGAATCTTCATTCCAAGGATCACTTTCTTATCTAAGCTGCCATAACTAAGTATCTCATATAGAGTCTTAAAATCACAGGAATCTGTTCTCCCACAGTCCTGCTGTGCAGCTCCTCCCTGGTCAGGAGCCTCCCTGGACTTGTGGCTACATCACCGACATCCTCCTTTGTCACACTGTGTTGTCCCTGCGTGTGTCTTTGTCTCTGTCCCCTCTGCTCTCCCCTCTGGTGAAACATCAGTCACACTGAATTCAGGGTCCACCCTGATCCAGTATCTCATCTAAACTAATTGCATTTGCAAAGACATTTTTCAAATAAGGTCACAGTCTAAGGTTCCAGGTGGATGTGCGTTCTTGGAGGGCACATTCTGCCCAGTGTAATTGTAACAGGGTGGTCCCCAGGAAAGGGGGAGGTTCCAGGTTCCCTGCCCCACCCAAATGGAGGGTGGAGCTGAGCAGAGAGAGAAGCAGCTCAGAGGAGACTTAGAAGGAAGGAAGCAGGATGGAGAGGCAGGAGGAGACCTGGAGGAGGCCCATGGAGCCGAGAGACACGTGAAGAAACTGCGCTTGCCTTTTGGTCGTGGACTGGGTGACACAGATGTGGGTGAGACCCGTGGGGAGGTGACAGTGGCAGCTTTTATCTTGATTTTGATTTTGCTCTTTTCCTTCCGGGCTTGTCTGGTTGTTTCTGACCCTTTTCTGTGGGTCCCCACTGGAAGGTGCTTTAGACTTGCGGCAGCTTTGGGGCCTTGCTCTGGGCCAATCCCATTTGGATGGACTTTGACCCACGAGGGGACGGGTCACTTTGGGTGCTTCATTTAGAAACTAGATTCTTTGCCTTTCCTATATTGTTTCCTAGTTGTATTAAAGTTCCTTCCCATTAAAGTCTCACATGTTTTGTGTTGATGCGGCGGATCGGATGGCAGAACCCATTTAGAATAGGCAGGTTTGTGGGGTCTGGGCTGCCCCTCTCCCTGCCCTGTAACATAATCACCTTGAAAACTTCATCTCTGACTTCCCCACTTGTCTCTCACTCACGCTGCTTTCTGCACAGGTGTCGGCCGGGCCGCTCCTGCCGGGTCAGCGTCATTGCCCCGTGACCGCTCGGGAGCCGCAGCGGCTCAGCCCTTCTATGGCTGGAGCAACGCCGCCCAGGGGAGCAGGACACCGGAAACTGGGTGCCAGCGCAGCAGCGGCCCATGGGATGAGATGAGGCCTCAGAAAATGAATGCATCTGGAGACCTGTCCTCCTTCTCCTCTCTGTATCGACCCAGCTCCAAGCCCTCCGGTAAAATAAGGAGCAGTTGGTGAAAGAGACCCACACTGACGCTCCATTCCCGGCCAGGGCATTGTTCATTCCTTTGTTAGGCCCCGGCTCGCAGAAATGGGTGAAAACGTGAGGGGCAATGTCCATCCTGTGGGGTGGCCAGAGAATGCGATGCCAGCTGGGTGCCCTCAGGGCCCCTCCCACCCTTTGTGGGACTCACTCTGGGCAGGGAATAGAGGAATGCAGGGACACGGTGAGGCCACTTCAGGAAAGAGTGTTTGTCTCCCACTTCTGCCCTCCCTTCTCTCTGGGCTACAACATCCCTAGGCCTCTATTTAGAGTGGTTTAGAATGCTAAGCTCAGACTATGGTGGGAAAGGTTTCCTTAGGTCAAGAGCTATTATAGGATGCGAGCTACAAACCACCCCCACCTGGCCACCCCCACACATGCACACATACCCGCTGCATAAACCAGTGCTACCTCTCAGACTTTGCTATTGCACCCAGTGGTGAGGGGTGCAACCGTGTAGAGAAATGCCTTGAAGCAACTCGGTCTCTGGGACCCAGATAGTACAATGAGACCTTTGAAATTTGAAGAGATAAGCCTGGCCCTAAGCAAGATGTGCTGGTGGGTGCAACCTATTCTTGGTCCCCTCCCCTCCCGTCTGTATGGCTTTACCCCTTCCTCAGAGGTCCCCTTCTCCTCTGTTCCTCCCTCATGTTCTGATGCTCCCCAGGCTCTCCATGTTGCTCTTCACCAAGAGTGTTTAAGGAAAACATCCAGCATCAAACATATTCAAAGCCTAATCTGATTTCACTTGCATTTACCTTGCCTGTGAGGGGTAGATGTTCAAGGTGGTTCAGTCAGAATCATCAGGTAGGGGAGGTATGAAGTGGAGCGGGTGGCCCTCTGGGTTGTTCACAAAGAAGCTAGACAAGCTGCCCACTGCAGGCCAGCCCTACCTAGAGGCCTTCAGCAGCCTTTGTCACCCTTGTTCTCCCGCCCTGCATCCATCTCCCTCAGATGTGCTCAGCCTCTGTCTGGGATGAGGCCCATAGACTTAGCTTATCTTAGCTCTTGTCATTGAAAGCCCAGGAACTCTTTAAGCAAAGTTACCTGTGCTTCCTGGTGGCCCAGGTGAGAGAAGGAAGTTGACAGAAGTGTGACGATGGCCAGGGGTCTTACAGAGAAGCCTGAGCGGGCCCCTCGTCGGCCCATGAACCATCATCTTCCTGTGTCCTACCTTGCCCGTGTCTTGGTGGTATGAAACAGGGGCCGACCTGCTGGAAAAGAATCTTGCTGAGATCCAGAACTTGCGCCAGCGCCTGGAGGAGTCGGTCTGCCTCAACGACCGCCTGCGGGAGAGGCTGCAGCTCGTGCTCAGCAATGAGGACCAAGGAAAAGGTAGGAGAGGCCCGGGCCTGCGGACTCTGGGACACAACTGGACAGAGATTGGCAACTGGGAAGCACATGGGGGTTGCTCTTCCACTGTGGCTCACAATCAGACCAGGACTGGCCCTACCCCCACTTTATAAGCAAAGACCAAGGGCCTGTCCCAGGGGGCGCGGGCTATTCTCAGGGCTCTGATGGGAAGCCCCTCCTTGTCACTGCTTGTGCTGCTGGTGCTGCTCCCGGGCTGTAGCCTGGCTGGCCAAGTGATAGAACCAAGACTTCCATGATGCCCACTTCAGCAGCAGAAGTACCACACCCACCTTCATGGCTCTGCCGTGTGAGGTGCTTGCATCACTAGCCCTGGGTACTGCCTGCCCTTCCCCTATGTGAATGGCTGGTGTGCCCACTTTCCACTGTGCACCTCAGGATGCTCTCACTCAGACACCAGCACTTCCAGATCTTCCTCCCTTGTCCAGTTCAGAAAGAGGGACCAGGGCCCTGACAACACTGCAGCAGCCACCAATTAGGGCGACCCTGCCCCCCTGCAGCCATTGTATGTGAGTGTCCCCCCAGACCCCATGCCTGGCCACATCACACTGTGTTCCAGGGCATGAGGCTCCAGGTTTTCTGCCTGCCCAGACCTGAGACTTCTATGCATGCAGGAAAGTCAGTCTTTGAAAATACCTGTTACTCAAGTGTGTGGCTGGTCTGGGTTGTTTTTATTCCCTGTAACACTAGTACCTCTGGCTTCTATAGATAGAACCCGGGGTCCATGCCTCACCTCTGCAGCAAGAAATGGGCCTGTGGGGCAGAAAACTAAAGTTCCCAGGCTTATATTGGGCAAAATCCAAGCTAGGTCACTTCTTGATCACTTCTTGAGTATTACTAGGTCACTTCTTGAGTATTACTCCTGCTGTAATACTCAGCCACAGAAACAGAGAGGAGAGAGCTGAGGGTACAGAAATTATCCAGACCCATGTGGCCCAAAGTCACAATCATTCTTCTCATTTGGGTAAGGCTGCTACTTACCAGGCCCCACCTACAGGTCTCCAGAATTCAAGCCCCAGTAATGAGTAGCTCTGGAAAATTCACATTTCATGCGTAGGTCTCTTGTCCATGTTTGCAGACAATCAGAGAGTCACTGGCTATGAACTGGTGGTCAGTCTGATGTTTCTCCCTGCCTCTCCCACTGTCAGCCAGTGTGAATAAGGAGAGGACCTCCTTATTTGAGCAGTCAGGGAAGAGGATTCCCTAAGTCCCCCCAGACTTCACGGCAGCTCTGTCTCAATCCCTAGGTGCTGCGCAGCCAGGGACAGATGTCTTCCCTCATTCACACACACAGGGTCACGCTTCTGGCTTTGGTCAGGATGTCCTGTGACATGAGGCCTGGAGGACCTAGAGGAATGTTCTCCAGAACTTTGCCAGCCCTAAACAACAGTATTCTGGAGGCACCAAACATCATCTTTAAATGGATGGTTCAAATAAATAAATTATCATTTTCAAAAATTATTGTTTGCTTATATTTATTGGTTGCCTATAAAGAGTAAAATCTGTGCAGGAAAGAATTAAATCCAGAGTGGCCCGAGAATCATAAATAAGATGAAAGGAAACATGAGTTTTCTCTACTAACTCTTTCAGAAAGGAACCCCTTTCGTTTTTTAAAGATTTCGATTACCTCTTTTTCCAACACAATGTCAGGTCCCATAGTTCCTGGAAAAGGGAGCTCAGAAATATGCTGGGGCATGTCACAACAGCACCCCCTAGTTAGATGTGGAGCAGGGTGGGGGAATGGCAACTTGCAGAAGTGATTTCTCCTTGCCTTTGTACCTTCACTTTTCCATAATATTTTTTCGGGCTGTGAGGTGTCAGGGGCCAACCCTATGGTGCCGTCGGTTCTGCAAAACCTGGCAAGAGAGCCGGAGAGCGCGGATACGGCTCGGTGCCCGTGGGGACAGTGAGGAAGAGCCTGCGTGTGGAGAAGCCGCGAGGACCCTCGCTGGCCCGGCGCGCCCCACACCCTGGCCCACAGGCCGCCCGGGATTTAGAAACTGGTTGCTTTTAAGAGACACTAGCACGTCTTGCACGAATCTGTGGTTAACTCCTGCCCGCGGGTGGTGCCGTGCGCCCACAGCCTTCCCAGGAATTGCCCCTGAAGGCCGTTCCCTCCCACCTTTCTCCAGAAGAGGGGGCCCCCCTCGCGAAAGGCGAGGCTCTCCCGGGCGGTGACGCCCCATCGCCGCCCGCCAGCCGCCCGCCGTCTAGTCCTCCGCGCCCCGGCACCACCCGGAGACGCGCCCTGGCGCGCGGGGAGAAGGTCGCGGGGCCCGGGAGGGGACAGGGCGGCGGGAGGAGGCAGGAGGGGAGACCCCGCGAGGCAATCCGGGACCCCCAACATCTAAAGGACCGGGAGGAAAGAGGAACCGAGACTGACGGCGCGGACGTGGGCGCAGCGCTCTAGCAAAGCTCCCCATCCTGGACTGAATTCCAGCCCTTCCCCTACGACCTGCTGCGCCTGCACTGCCCGCCCCGGGTGGATGGTGGCGCCGTCCTCCGTGCAGCTCGGGCGAAAACTTCCGAGACCTGCGACGCGCAGAGGCACCTTCTTGGGCTGCGCGCCTCTCGCCGGGGTCCGCTCGGCCGCGCGCCCGCCGTGTCTTGGCTCTGAGCGGCTCCTCTTGGCAGGTCTGGAACCCACATCCTTCCTCGCGGGGCTGCAGAAATGCCCCGGGAGACGCGCCCTTGGATTTGTGGGACCCCAGTGTGTTTTTCTGGTGGCGCCCACCGGCCCTCCCGCTCCGGGGTAGCACAGCAGCCCCTCTGGACTGCCCGCGGCTCGGAGAAGGGAACCCGCGCGCTGCTGGGCGGGAGGAGAAAGACTACACAGAGCAGAAAAGGGACGTCCCGATCCAAAGCTACTCTGAAGCTCGCCTCTCCTGGAGCTCGGTCCTCCCGGGCTGGCGAGGGCGAGCGCGCTCGGACGTCAGCGGTCAGGGAAAGCGAAAATCATTGCACCAAAAAAAGGTACCCTCTGGAGAAAACGGCGCGTTTCCCCCACATGTTAACGTTTTATTCCATAAGGAAGCCCGGGCGAGGAGCGAGGGGGTGGGAATTTAAGTCTTGGCGCAGAAAGAAACTGCAGGGCGGCCATTTGCTGTGCGCCGAGACGGACCCTCCAGACGGGTTTCCCGCGGACACCGCCTTCACCGCGTTGCCGGCTGAGGTTAAAATTCGCGCTGTCACCTGTTGAACAAAAGTATAAAAGGCAAATAAAAGAAGTTTCAGGCATTTAAAAGGTAAAACCGGCCTCCCTAGTGCGCGAGGGGTTACGCACCGCACTAGGAAGCAATCCGCAGCCTCTGCAACACGAGTTCGATCCCCGGCCGTCCAGGGAGCTCCCCGCATGGCGCAGCAGACCTCTCCTGTCTCACCTGCTGCTCCCCTCGGCAGTGTGTTTCAGTGGATCCACCTGTTCTGCTCCCCACTCTGTCTCTGGTGGATCCTCTCACCCCCGCACCTTTGGCCTCTTGTACGCATAAATGAATGGGTCTTTAAAAATAAATAAATAAAAGGTGAAACCAAACTTTCTTCAAAAGCGTTTCAAGAACGACGAGGGGAAATCCTGGGGTCCGCGCGCGTGGCCCGTGTCCGCCACGAACGTGCCCTCGACGTGGCGGTCGCCCAAGCTCAGCCCAGGTCAGTAAAGGGGCTTAGTCCACGGAGGTCCGGCCTGTTGGAAGCGCCAGAGCCCTCCCTCACGGCCTTCATGTAGTGCCGGGCCGAAAACCCACAGACACCATCCGAGTGTTGGCCTTGTTGGGTGGAAAAGTGCGCGGGGGCGGCGGGAACCGGCCACACCCGCCATGCGCAGGGCGGAGGGGGGCGCGCGGGGAGCGGGGGCCGGGCGGGGTCCGAGCCCAGGGCGGGGAGCGGGTCCTGGGCATCCCGGTGCCTTAGAAGCCCCCGCTTTTACCACAGCCAGGAGCGCGGGCCGCGAAGAACCCCTCGGGGCTGCGCCCACACTGCCGCCCGCAGGGGCGCCCCGGGCTCGGGCCCCCGGACCTGCCGACCCCGCAGCCTCGCGAGCTGGGGAGTCAAAGGGCGGAACCCGCGCTCCGCGCTCCGCGCTCGGTTGTGGAACTCGAGATCCTGCATTTGAAGCGGAACCCCGAAGCCAGCTGTGGGGGCCCATGGGTCCTCGTTTCGGGGTGGCGCAGAACCCTAAGGCAGGGACTCTTGGGAGCGCAAACGCCATACCCTGGATAAAAACTTTTCTGGGATTAGGGACCAGACGACTGTGGCAGGATTTAGGGTTTTCATATATAAATCCTGAACTCCACCTTTCCGTCCCGTTTCCGTAGTGTAGTGGTTATCACGTTCGCCTCACACGCGAAAGGTCCCCGGTTCGAAACCGGGCGGAAACACTCCTTTTGTCCTGAAAATTACATTCCTGCTGACAAACAAAAGGGGGCGAAAGAGGGGGGGCCAGGGAGCTGGGCCTGCCCAGATGCATTTTCAATTAGCAGCAACTTTGGAGAAATTCAGTGACCCCCCCCTCAAGCCTGCTCAGCATTGCAGGAACCAGACTTGTGTCTGCCCCAAGTCGCACTGGAGACCAGGCCCCCACCCGCTACTCCAGGGAGCGCAGCAGCAGGTGGGTCTCCCGCTCCCTTTAAATCAAGAAGCTCCTGATCTTCTTATCTATTGCCCAAATACGCCCTACAGCCGGCAGGTGTTAAGTATCCAAAAACCAACAAGTTCTTTCCTGTGATGCTCTCTTGGCCTCTCCCCTTCCCCAGCACAGGCTGATTTGGAGATGAAACAAAAGAAATAGAGCCTAATATGCACCCAAGAGTGGAGATAAAGCAGAGGGTTGAAGAGTACCAGAAATTTAATCTGCTTTTAGACTTTTATCTGGAAGGTCAAATTATGGCTGCGGCCTTGCCCTGGTGGTCTAGTGGCCAAGACTCAGCTCTTCCACTGTGTTGCTGGGGGAAACCCAGTCAAGGAAATACTTTTCCTTATTTCTCATCTGTGGTGTGTCCCAGCGTCTACACCTAGATTCTTGGTATAAGGAACTGGGTGGTGCAAAGCGCTGGAAGAGTGAAAGGTGGTTTTTGTCCTGGCTTTGACCTGGCCCCAGCTCAGCCTTAATCCAGCTGTTGTGTGAGTACTCAATTGCCCCTAGAGCCCAGCTTCTAGTTCCAGGGTTCCAGTGGGTCCGAAGAAGCCAGTGATGGGGTATTTTCTTTCTTGCTGAAGCTGCAACTCACATACAAAAAGGTTTAGCTGTAGAAAAATTAGTGGTCTCAATGTCAGGCATAAAGAAGAAAATCAAGTTATTAATAAGACTGAGTCTCAAATACTTTTAAACACTTTTTAAAACTTCGTGAGGTAGAATGGCATAGAAAATGTTTAGGTCAGCTGTGGGCTCCAACAGGGCAGGGAACTTAGTTTTTGCACAGAATGCAGCTGTTCTCCCAGAGGAGGACTTGGCACCTCGTAAGCACCTAATAAATGGCTGAAGAGGAGAAGAAGAAACTGGATATGACTGAAATGACAGAGAGAGAGAGAGAGAGAGAGAGAGAGAGAGAGAGAGAGAGAAAGGTGAGCCAATAACTCTAAGGGTCCACGGTCAGGGTCAGGATTCTGTTATGTCTAATTTAGAAATATATGCCGCCCCCCCCCCACACACACACACCAGCACAAAAAGGAAGACACTGCACTGTTAAAAGGAACTCAGAGGTCAGGATGAGGAGTCAGGACTGGCCTGCAGGGCAGCAGGCTCCCAAGTCCTGTCTGGGCTGTTCTCGCCTGCGGTGCCCCAGCCAGGAGGGTCACTGAGGGGGGTTCTTCCCTCTCCCCTGGGCGGGAGCGTCTGCAAAGTGGAAACGAGCGCCACCGCTCGATGTTGTCAAAAGAGGAGAGGCGTCCCTGGGTGGGCTCGAACCACCAACCTTTCGGTTAACAGCCGAACGCGCTAACCGATTGCGCCACAGAGACAGGCGAGAGGCTCGCTTCTCGTGCCCACACAGAACAGGCCGCACGCGACGCCAGGCGGCGCCCCCCGCCGTCCGCAGCCCCGCGCGCCGAGAGGTCGGCGCCACAGGTGCGCGGGGCGCGCCCCGCCTCGGAGGCCAGCGCCCCGGAACGCGCCGGGCGGGGGCCGAGCGGGCCCGAGGGAAGGGGGCGCGGCAGCTCCCGGGGGGGCTCGGCTGCTGCGGGAAGAGCCGCCACAGGAGACCGGCCAGGGCCCGGGGGGAGACCCGAGGCCTCCAGCAAGCGGACCCCGCGGGGCGACCCTGCGGCGGGCGGGAGAGGCCGGAGCGCAGCGCCTGGAGGAGCAGCGCGAGCTCGGGTAAGTGTCCAAGAGCAGCGGCGAGAACTGTGGATGCTTGTCCGTGGGAACAGTTGCGGGGAGCAGCGTGGGGCGCGTGGCCGGGAGGGGCTGCTTCCAGGTGTGCGGTGGTCGCGCCCACGGGAACAACCCGAGGGCAGGCGGCGGGGGCGGGGCTCGGAACCGGCTTGGGGTTTGCTCTTAGTCCCGAGGGGCAGCGGCTGCGCCCGTAGCTGGGACCGGAGAGCAGAGGGCCCCCCGCGACTCCTTGCGGGCGGCAGAGGCGGGGACCCCACGCGCGCCGAGCCGGGGGCCCGGCCGGGTCCGAGTCGGCTGGGGTCTCCCTACCGAGCAAACACCTGCGGGGCGCAGGCCACCCCCGAGGGGCCTGCCTGTTTCCACTGGTGGAAAAGCGTGTTAAACCAACTGCAGATATCAGTGGGCGGTTTTTTTTTTTTTTGTTGCTTGTTTACACTACAGGAGAAGGAGCTTTCCGTGAGTTTACTGTAAGGGTCCGAAGTTAGGGTCCCCGCCGGGTGGCATCCATCCAGCACCTTCTGATTTTTATGGGAACATAATTATTCAGGTGCCTGTCGGGCACACGGAGGGCAGGCCCACGTCTTCAGGCTGAATTTGAGGGCAGAGCCGAGGAAGGGTGCAGAGAGCCCAACCCAGGCACCCCGCGGTGTGCGTCTGCACCTGGCTAGCCCAGGGGGTGTTCAGTGGCGCCCCTGCTGCTGTCCGCAGCCACCTGCTCGGATGCAGAGATGAGGGAAGGAAGGAGCTGCCAACCAAGTGCCGTGTTTCCCACGGGAAGACAGCAGGCAGCTCCTCACTCATCACACCTGGAGTTGCTACAGGTCGCGTCGGGCCCTCTGCTCTGAGTTTGGGAGTGGGAACAAAGGGTTCCAGCCGAGGCGGAAACACTGGATGCAAAGGTTTGAGGGGCAGTGTCCAGGCTCTGTTCAGGGCCCCCAGGCCTTGATGGAAAAATCCCCCTCTGCCCCCGCCATTTCTGCGAGTGTCAGGGTCCTGTTGCAAGGGTTGATGATGCAAGGGTACCTCGGCACCGCCTCACCCTGGGAGCCATTCCAGCCCCAGCCCCGGCTCCCCTCCCCGGCTCCTGGCACTTTTCTGGGGGCAAATTACCCTCTGGAGAAGGTTCATCTCCAGGTCAGTTTGGGCAGGAGCCGGAACTTTCCTAGACCCTGCAGTGACTTGCCCACCTGGCCGCAGGTGAGGTGCGCTTCTGGCGCCACAAAGCGCTGGGTGCGAGCTCGCCTTCTAGAAGGAATTGTAGGGTTCGACCTTTTAGATTGGCGCTTATGGGGCTGGCGGCACCTGGAAAGTGCGAGACCGAGCCCTCGAGCGCGAACCGAATGAAGTTATTTACAAAGAAAAGCGCAGGTGTCGTCTCCCTGGTGGTCTAGTGGCTAGGATTCGGCGCTTTCACCGCCGCGGCCCGGGTTCGATTCCCGGTCAGGGAAGCTTATTTTGTTAGCTCTCCTTGCATATAGGAATGTGGTAACGGTGTGGCCTGATGAAGAACAGTCTCGGCAACGTTTTGAACCCTGAAACGCAGATGAACTTCCAGACTGAACCTCCCCAACTTCCCTTGTCTCATTTGAAGCTATTTAAGATGGTGTCTGAAGCAACAGTGGCCGAGTTCCTTATTACACCGGGTCTCCCATCTATACAGGGGTCTGCAAGTTATTATTAAACTTCTCTGTGCTTTTTGTTTTGTCTGCCGCATGCTGCTTTGGTTATTGCCAGCCAAGAAACCTACCAGATAGCGAGGCTGCTTGTTTCCCCAAAATGAATGCAAGAAGAGGGATCAAGAACTTCTGATCCCGCCAGCAAGCATCGGAGCGGCCCAAATTCAGGACAGGCACCAAGCGCACCAGCTGTCTGGGCCTCTGGGTTCCGAGCTGGACTGATCTGCACACCTGGGGCGAGCAGGGCGCGTGGGCGCAGCCCACAGGCATTTGCAGCTGAGGGGGTTGGTGTAAACCAGAGCCGGATGCTCAGTCGCCTCTAAAAACACGTGTGCGCGTGGCCCAGCTGGAGATAAGAAGGTGTCCCTGCCTGTGCTGAGTGAGGAGTGGATGCAGCCGGCACAACGCTCCTCGCTGGCGCTAGAGATTTCGGCGGGAGGGGCAAAAAGCAATTCCCTGACCGGGAATCGAACCCGGGCCGCGGCGGTGAGAGCGCCGAATCCTAACCACTAGACCACCAGGGAGCTGGCAACTAACCGGCCTCCTGGATTTCTGGACTGGAGGGCTGTTTCCCTGAGCTGGCGAAGCCCTGGGTTTCCCGTCCAGGCAGGGCGCGGGGAGTGTCTGCTGCCCAGGGTTCCACAACCCTTTCCAAAGGTCACGCCCTCGCTGCTTCACTCCAAAGGAGCCGGAGGAGACTCGGCGCTCCCGAGGCGCGCCAGGCCCTCGAGCCCTGGAGCTTTGCCTGAAGAGCCGTGCCCAGAACTGCCCGGGGAATGCGCCTTCGCTAGGCCCAGTGGGTGGAGAGAAGTTCCCTGTCCCTGGAACCTGGGAGTGGATGAGGTTGCCAAGGGGCAGTGAGAAGGGAGGCGCCCGGGATGAGACCAGGATCCCCAATAACATAAAAGACTCTCAGAGGTGCAGCCTGTTTGACCAGCAGGTTTCTCACCTTAGTGGAGGCCAGCTCCATCCTTCCAGATGCTCAAGCAAACCCCAGAGCTTTCTCAGGTGCCAGTGTTCCACAGGCCCCACCTCCAACAATTCAGTAGCAGTTGTCTCCCACGTGTGGACTTGGATCTACACCAGGATTTCTCACCAGGGCACTGTTGATATTGATGTAATTCCTTGATATCAAGGGATTTCCAGTGCATTGTAAATATTCCCATGCCTTGTAGGCTGGTGCTTCCTAGGTTTCTGCTTAAACTATTCCAGAGCATGCTGTCATCAGGAATGAATTTGAGATGTGATAAATTAAAAATTAGATTCCAAAATTACTATTAAAAATTTTAGAATTCAGCCATAACCCTAAGGTAGAAAGATTTCTTAGAAACACAAATCACCTTCATAATAAAAGGAAAAAAGAAAACTTAAGTGGATTTAATAAAAATCAAAAACTGTTCATCAAAAATTACAAGTAGGGCCTCCCCGGTGGCGCAGTGGTTAAGATCTCAGTGCTATCAAGCTATCGCCAGCCACTGAGGCATGAACTGACCCACATGGCACAGCAGACCTCTCCTGTCTCAACTGCTGCTCCCCTCAGCAGTGTATTTCAGTAGATCTGCCTGTTCTGCTCCCCACTCTCTCTGGTGAAACCTCTCTCTCCTCTCTCTCACACATATACTCCTGGCCTAGACCCCATATCCATTAGAATGTGTAAATGCAAAGTACAGAGAATACCAAATCACAGGAGTTGGTATTTCCCACTTGCTAGTGGGAAACCATTCTACAAAACTGTTGGACAGTTTCTAATTAAGTTAAACTTGCCCCTACCCCATGACCAATAACCCCAGTGCTTGGTGTGTGCTCCAGGTTGCTGAATATACCTGTCCCAGGCTAGACTTGTTCCAGAATAGTCATGCAGCCTTCTTTACACAGCAAAGTTAGACAGCCTATCAGCTGTATCACACAGAAATCAATGACATCCAAAGTAACCACTGATACATGTAACAAATGGATGCATTTCAGAAACAATAGAGGATAAATACAGCCAGGTACTAAAAAAAGAGCTTCTCTATGAATTTCAAGAAGAGACAACACTAATCTGTGGTGTCAGACATCAGAATAGAGATTAACCAAGTCGAGGGGTAGGGAGGAGGCAATTGTTGCAGGAAAAGGATGAGGCATATTTCCTGTAATGATCTGGGTGGTGGTTGCTTTAGTCAAACTATAATAATCAGCCTAGTTCAGATTTTTGCATTTTACTCTGTGAATTACAGTTCAGTAATTTTCTGTTAGCATGAACACGGGGGTGGGGGGTGGAGGTAAACCCTTGAAGGCTATGACAAGGACTTTGGATTTTATTTTAAACACATTGAGCTCACCCTGGTTTCTTTCAAAGAGCCCCACAAATACATCCTAGCCAGAAAGACGACTATGATGACACCATCTCATTAATGGAAACTACGATCCTTAGTGGGCTTTCCAAGTTTGGGGCGCTTTCTGCTCAGACTCAGGGTTGGTACAAAGTTCCCAAGGACCCGGCACTGGGTGTGTTTCCTGGGGGTTTTTCCCTGCGTTCCCCAGACTGCAGCCCCTTGTGGACTCGGGTCAGCCTTGCTCTCTGGCCTCAGGTAAAGGTGGCAGTCAGTGCAGGAATTAAAAGCAAACCCAAAAAACGGCCCCTGGCTTCCAGGCACTGCAGTTTGGGATTAGCCTGGAGGTTACTGCCGCCACAATGTGGAGCACTAACCTACCTGGCAGAGGCTGAGATTCCCTTGTTTTCAACGTAAAAAGGCATATGGAAAGATCCTGAAAATCATTAATCTCCAATTAAAACTGTTGCCAACCCCCCAAAATTAAGTTCCTTCCCAGGCACACCATTAAAATGAATCACTGAAGCATGGTGCATGGAGTAGAAAACGTTTATTTGAGATAGCACCAAGAAGATAAGAGAAAAATTCTCAAGTCAGCATAGTTACACATTACAAAGGAGAACAGGGTGAGTGGGACTCGCAGGAGGGGGATGCAAGGGGGATTTGTGGTTTCATAGTCGCCCTGCTAGACTCAGGAGGGCCAGCAAAGTCTTGAGTTACTTGTTAAGATGGATTCGTGAGTCATCACGTGGGTTAAGCTTCATCCTATACAGAGACAGAGAGGCCAGCACGCTCGTTAGCTAAGACTGGGGAACAACATGGGAGTGTGTTTACCAGCGGGCAGGTCAGCCTGTCTGCCCCAGAGAGACCAGGTGTGCATCCATCCTTAGCGTGCAGGGGACCTGCTTCCCTCCGCTTCATGCAGGTTAGAGTGGGGCCTGGTTTCATAACCACAGTGACCTACACTACACAGCTACTAGAATTGCCCAAAAGACAAAAACACCTAAAAATAGCAAGGAGTGATATTGGGGAACAGTCAGAACTCATAAGGTGAAATGGCATCAGCTCACTGGAAAACAGTTTGGCCGTTTGTCCCCCACACACACACACACACTATCCAGCTATAAGGAAAAACAAAAGTTCACCATTTACAGCTGTGGAAGCAGGTCGAGGGGATTCTGTGTAGCAAAATAAGTCAGAGAGACAAGGACACATAAAGGACATTTTTAGGTATGTGAAAAACAAGAAATCATAGTGTACACACTGACGAAGCAAAGTAATTCTAAACTAATGGACACTCAGATGAAGTCTGAGAAGAAGAGCTGGAACCGCTTGAATCTGAATGCAAGTCTCCGGCCCCACGTTAGGGATGCTCTCGGCTAGTATTCTTTAAATTTAGCTCTCCCCCGTCCTCCTCATTGCCTTTCCAGACATCTCTGTTTCTACTCCTGTGTGTTCAAAGGCTCTGACTCAATCAACTGCTTCTTTTGTCTACCGCTGGTCTTTTTATTGTATTTTTTAGTTCAGTTATAGAATTAAGTCCATTATCTCCACCTGAAGCTTTCTCATCTTTTCTCTATCATTGTCGTAATTCTCATTGTAGTCACTGATTATTTTCCTTATTTCAATAGGCATAGTTAGACTGTTGCTTTAAACTCTCAGGCAAGCTGCCTAGTTCTATTGGATTTACATTTTTCCAGGGGGTTTTTGTTCCATCATTTCCTCTATGCCTACATTTTTAGTTTTTATGGGTTGAGCAAAACAGCTTTCTCTCCTTAACTTGATTTGTTGGCCTTATGTTATGATGACAGGTTGCAGGGTATAATCCTGGGTTGTTTGCCCAGGATCCTGGGGTGTCTGCTGCTCAATGGAATAATGCCTTTGTACCTCTGGGACAACTGGAACACTGGTGCTGACAGAGGGTGGGAGCCAGGGCAGCAGGGAACCAAAAGGTGGCTGTGAGAGAGTACCAGGAGTCCAGACCTCCTAAAGCGCCATGGTGTCCAAGCTGGGAGGGGGTTCTGAATGACCCCTTCCCCTAGGCCAGTTCCTCAATCAGAGAATCCCCAGTAGCATCAAGTTAACACTGATTCCCCAGCTATCATTCAGCTCTGGCTTGTGGATTCTGCAATCAGTACCTCCCCCAGGGGTGCAGGCAGGAACCTGGCAACCAGGTCACAATCCCAGCCGTGACCACTGGTGGAAAACAGGACGTGTGTCTCTCAGGGCCTGCAGGTGTCATCTGTAAAAGGCTGCCTCCCTTGAAAACCTCTCTCACTCTTCTCTCAGGGATTGTAGCACTGGGAGGGGATGCAGTGGGTGTGTTCCCAGCAGCTTCCACATACTGAGCCTTCCTTGAGGCACAAGCTTCTGCTGCTGCGAGGGCCCAGGTGCTTTAAATTCTCACTACAGGCAGCAAGCACAGCCCCCAATGTTAGCCTAGCAACAGCCCCAGGCAGCGGGTGGGGAGGGGTAGATGGATGTTTCTGCATAACTCAGAAGCCAGTTGCAATGAGAATCCGCCCTCTCACATGCAAGGTCGCGGGTGGAACTCTTCTCGCTCACATCAAGGTCTTCTAACCAGGTCTTTCCCTCAGGCTGAGCTTCAGCTGCCGACCTCCAGGTATAGGCTCAAGCTGACTGTCCCCCCTTAGATAAGGGCTATGCTGGCAGTTGCACAGACTGTCAAGCACACCTAGTGGCAGGGGTGCAGGTGTTGCACCCTAGGGCCCCGACTCCTTGGCTCCTGCCGTTAGTATGGCATCTGCCCTGTGGGCATCTATCTGCTCCTCTGGCTGCAGACTGCAGGCCTCTACTTCCCCAAATCCGACAATTCTCTGGAGGTAGGGCCCTCCCTTTCCCACAACTGGTAGTGTGCCCCCCTCCCCAGGGCAGTCCCCAGGTTCTACAGTTCCCAATGTACGCGTGAGTCCTTCAGTCACCAACAAAAAAGGCTCAGTGTCTCCGCCGTCCCTGCCCTGGGTCATGCTGCCCTGGCTTTCTCCTAGCAAAATCACATTGCAGTTTTTCCTAACCTCTCTGCCAAGTCACTTTGCTTTGTGAAAGTGATAATCCTACAGTTATCCTCCAGGGACTGTCGTTGTTGTTATTTTAATCTGCATAGTATTTTGTTGTATTTGTAGGGAGAATGTGAACTTGGCATCTTTACTCTTCTGTATCCTGCCAGAACTCTTAGAAGTTTCTTATAAGTCAAACATACACTTACCATGTGACCCAGCAGCCCTGGATATTTACCCAAGGGAAATAAAGTGAAAATATTTTCACACAAAGAATATCCGTATGTGAATCTTTATAATGATTATTCACAATTGCCAAAAACTAGAAGCAATCCGAATGCCCTTTAGTGGGTGAATGGATAAACAAAAAATAGTGCTCTGCATAATGGGCAATATTCAGTGATAAAAGAGGAACTGATAACTGACACATTCTGGAGCTAGAAAATCTCTAAGGACAGAAAATAAATCCATTGGTTTCCAGGGAGAACTAGGAGAAATAGTTGACTACAAAGAGAAATAAGAGAACTTTTAGGGGTAATGGAATCTTTCTATATCTTAGCTATGGTGGTGCTAACATTTCTCAAAACTCACAAAACAGACACAAAAGTGGGGCATTTTATTATATAGACTTGTCCTTAAAAACTAAAATCAATTGGATGCTGCTGGTTTCTGCTTCGGAAGCCTGAGATGAAGGAGGCAGTGCTGGCGATGTAACCTCCAGCCCTGCCCACCGTCTTCACCCTACCTGTGCTGATGCTGGCCTGGTCATTAGAATGTGATGTGAAAAGCCAAAGGGTGGCTAAGTGGCTGAAAAGTCAGTCTTAGAGCTGTGGAGCCATGGGGTCTTATAAGAGAGTAGGACCTTGGAGACAAAGGTCTTCAAACTTACCAGTGGAGAGTTTGCTGGCAAGGCTTTCTGCCAGCTGGCTTTCTTGGGCCAGCTGCTGACAGAATCTCTGTCCCTGGCTGTGGGCAATATCAGTGCACCTGAGGAGGGCTTCAAAAGACTTGACTGTGTTCTTCACATGCTGGGTGAAAAGATAACAGACAACTTTACCTTCCTGGATCCTCTGTCGTAATTGAGTCAGTTGTTGGGCCTGAGCTTGAACTAGGGGATCATAGGACCTAAGGTGAGAAAACAAAATAAAATGTAAGCGCAGATGTAGTGAATGGCAGAGTGTCCCCAAGGAATTACCCAAGACCGTTCTTATACAAGTTGTGTGACATGCCTGTGGCAGAAGAAATGGGGAATAGCATTGGGCTTATTTGTTTATGTTTATTAACTTCATTTCAAAAAGACATCCCTTCAGTTCCTCACTTCAATGTATGTTCATTGCCATGTAACATACATCATCAAGCCTCATGCCTAAAGAGGCAAATGGAGGAAGCACCAGATACAGAAGAGTTGGGCAGGCACGTCTGGTGTTCACTGAAAAGAAAAATCGATAAAAATATCAAGAAGAATAACATTCTTTGGATTGTCATGGAGCTAAGCTATAATCAGTAAGGAGACACTTAAGAGTAAATAAATGTTCTAAGTAACAATTTAATTACTTTATGTGGGATTTCACTATTTTCCCTATTTCACTATTTTCTAATTTTATGCAAATATTCCCCATTGACTCCAATCTAAATGTGAGCTCTCTGAGCTAGAGGCAGTGTTGCGAATCACCCAGTTCACAGTACCCAAGCACACCCACACCGTAGGCGTTGCTTTAATTGATTCTTGAATCTCTTCCTTACTGTCCTACTGATTGTCTACAGACTGTCTTATAAATCCTATTCCATAGAGTTCCTATAAGGTGTCAGGAGGGGACAGCATAGATTAGGAAGAAATGGGGGTTCCAGGCCTCTGCCCCTTTCAAGTATCTTTGCTTTAGTGGGTTTTTCTCATTTCACATTTCTCAGATTTTATGTTAGCAAAGGATTAAAAGTTGTCTTGAGTGCCACAATCTACCCTATAATATTTGAAGCCCTCTAAGAATGAGCAATCCTTGTCCTCAGCAAATTAATAGTTCATTTCTCAGACAACAGCTGCTCAATTCCCTATTTACCCAATGGCCCTACCAGCTAATACTCCACATTGTTAGGAAAAGATCAAAGTTGGAGAAGAGAGAATTGTTATCATGAAAAGGCATTTTGGAAAGCTTGGGAATATGTCTTGTACTAGGAAATGTTGGTTTGCTTATGACAACCACCACACCTATAACAATAAGAACAAGTAAAATAATTACAGCAAGTATTTGTTGAGAGCTCATATGCGTTAGAGACGGTTTAACCACTTGTCATTGAGCACTTCATCACTGTCTGCAGTAGACACTCAGTATTTTAATTTTACAGATGAAGTAGCTAAGGTAACTGAGACACAGGAAAGTTAAATAAATTTACTCATGGTCAAAAAGTTAGAAGCCATTTGGCAACTCTTTTAACCCCAGGCCTCTGTCTCTGTTTTATCTGTATGTTATTCCAGGGAGAACTCTAACGGGGCCATCATCCGACCCCCACAGTCCCACTGGCTGTCTCCCGCTAGTTCTGTGCTGCCATGTGCACTTCTGCCTTTCTCCTCACACAAACTTGCTCTTAATTCCATCAGCTAGATGGCCCCACTTCAACTAGTGATTCAAACACTTATCAGCACAGGTGCCTCCTTACCCAAGATTTGCAGCTGGCCTCGTTTTCTCTGCTAGATTCCCCTCCTCAAATGGCACTTTTTCCTCCAGCATGGACTCGATGAGGGCCTTGTACTGTTCACATTCTGAGAAAGGACAGAGAAGCCTGCCTCAACACAAAGCCGGGTGCGCTGGGGAGGCAGGATTCATCCAAGAACAGTGTGACCCCAAAGCGGGGATCTCTGTTTGGATTTCTTATCTGACTCCTCAGTCTTCCCAACTAGATAACACCTCATTACACTCCCTTCTAGAGATGAGAAAAGAGAAGCTTTTTGGAGGGTGAAATACCTTGCTCAAGGTGATTCAACTGGAATGAAGTGAAGAATTCACACCCCCGGGGTCAGACTCCAAATCTTGGGCCATTTTACCAAATTTTGCAACCTCTTAAGTAAAACATTAACCTGGGGCAACAGTAGTGGTTTTCAGTGTGTCTGGGAAGGCACCAAAGACTGTAAGAACAATTATTCCCCCACGTTGATAGCACCAGTAACCTCCCTGACATTTTAAGAGTTTAAAAGTTAATTTGGGTACAAATCTGCATAAAAAGGTACATGAAGAGGAAAAACGTCTCTGAAAGAAACATGTTCAAATGGTAAAAGGTATGTTAGGTGAGAGGCAGAACTATTGCACAGAGTTTGCCATCACTCTGTTCTCGTACATTCTCAGGAACGGTCATCAGTTATCATCACACCACCTGAAGGAGTAGGTACTATTACTACCATATAGATGAGGAAACTGAGGTGCAGAGCAGATAAATAACTTAAATTTGAACCTAGGAAGTTCAGTCTCAGTAATACTCTGTTTTTTTTTTTAAAGGGAAATGGTTTCTGATGATTTATTATTTATGTGTATAAGAACTGGGGTACAGGCCAGAGTTGTGGGGGGTGAGAGGATTCACCAGAGACAGAATGGGGAGTAGAAAAGGTGGATCCACTGAAATACACTGCTGAGGGGAGCAGCGGGGAGATAGGAGAGGTCTGCTGTGCCGTGTGGGTAGCTCCCTGGCTGGGGATTGAACTCGTGCTGCAGTGGCTGTGGATAGCTTCATGGGCTGTGTCTTAACCCTTTGCATCACCAGGGAGGCCCCAGAGTAATACTCTTAATCACTGCACTGTGTTACCTTGACACTGAGATCTTGGTTATTTTTTTCTTCTATCTCAAAAAAAATTTCCTTCAATTGTACTGCAATTATAATGAATGATGAACTTTTAAAAATCCTGTATTATCACATCCTATACTTATCATTTTATTTCTGTAATAAATAGGCCTTAATTTGTACCTGTCTATGATAGTAAGTTGGATAGCAAATTTGACTGAAAAATAATTGTAGAAATTTAAAAGCAAACTCAACTGCAGTATCAGCAAGAATCCTCATCTAATGTCCCTCTTCCCTGCCGCCTCCATTCCCAAGTTCCCTGCAGCCACTACAGTGCTTCTCTGCCCCATGCTCTGAAAGGTTTGGGATTGTCCAGTGGATTTACAAATGTGAAAACTGGCCATGGAAAAGGAAGGGTCAGCCCCTGCACTGGCCTGACCGACTCCCAGGACTGGAGGCCTCCTCCGCTTGGCCTCATTCCCATTTTACCCTCTTATCTCAAAACCCAGATCCGGACGGTCCACCTGGACTTACTCTCTGCATATTCAGGGAGAGATGGAACAGGTGTTACAGAGTCTCACCAGAATGCGAGTAATATCTTCTTTGAATTTATGTGGGAAAAGAATCTTGATCCAAATATCAGGATTTCCCTTTGTGTCTATTGATGTTCTTGTCTCCAAATACCTGTGGTTCAGTTGGAAACACTGGTTTTAGGCTGGTGGGTGAACTATTCTTTTTGTCTCCCCTAGTGTGGCTACCACAGTGTTTTGCGAATGGGTGCTCAGTGCAAGTATGAATTGAATCCTGAGATATTTAAGCCAACAATGATAGTCTGTAGACTCTGACACATGTTCTGGAGAGAGAAAAGACAGAGCCTCCACCAAACTTTTATCTCTGTTCCTCTCTACATTTTCACTCAACTTGACTCCTTTGAGCCTCCATCCTCCATTTCTCAGAGGGAAGATGGACAACCACATGTCATCTGGTGACCAGCACCCAGTAGGGCTTACTGTATTTCTGCAGCTGGTTGGCCAGGGAGTAAGCAGTAGCTTTGGACATGAGGAATCTCTCTGTGAGATCCCGGAAGTTCTGTTTGCATTGCTCCAGCTCAGAGCGCAAGTACTTGTTGTCTTCCAGGATGCTCATTTCTGCCCTTGAACCAGAGAAAGTGGGACGAGGTGCTGCCATGCTGAAGCTTATGGGGGAAGAAGTAGAACCTGAACCTGGGAAGAAGAAACACAAACAGATAATAAGTTAAAAACAAGGGAATGGATTATGGTAATGATTGCACTACCTGGTAAATTACTAAAAAAACAAAAAAAATTATACTGTGTAATTATAATTACACATTATAATTATAATTTTTTAAGTATGTAAATTATCTCTCAGGATAGTTTGAGGGGGAAAAGGATTTAAACCAGCCTAAACAATGCAGATATAATTCATACTTACCTTTGAGCGAAGCTTTGTCAGCATTCCACAACTCTGACAATCCTTAACCATACATAAAGGTACAGATGCCAAAACTTGGAGCTGAAGTCACTGTGAGTAACTCATGCTCTGATAAGAGTGTTGGAGGGAAAGCCCAGCATGCCAGGTAACCATCTGGAGTTGCAATAACAGAACTGGAAGGTGGGGGTGTCGTGGAATCTCTGGGGCCCCTGCATTCTGGTTGCCTCGGTGTTTTGAGCTACCTGTTCCTCTTGAAGGTCACCACCTCAGCAGCCATGCTCAATAGTTGTGTTCCCTTGTGTTGATTCCACAGATCCAAAATTTAAGCATTTTTACACTTTATTTTTGTGTTTTGAAAACTTTGATAAATCAATATTTTCCCAAATTCTTACATTGTCTTGAAGATTGTCATGAAGTCACTTTTTCCTCATGAGAATTTATTTTTTTTAGTAGTCCTGGTGTTCATCATTGTTCTGCTCTAGTTTTTTTTCTCTTTTTTAATATGCAGGAAATAACCTGAGTACAAGACTGAGTGTATGATTAATTAATTTATAAGAAGGATTTCTGTCCTGATTGTCTAAATTTTCTTTTTGCTACTATCCCAGTTTATATTGACTTATTTTTCCACACTGGGGAAGCCAAATGCTGGCTTTTCATTAAATGTTGGAGGCGGCATTGGTTAAGGATTATAGTTGAGACCGGGGCACAGGCCAGAAATTATTCTCATTTCTTTTCCAGTACAAAATCTTATCTTGGAGCATTTGCTCCTGTTGTTAACAGGAGCTCAAACTCTGGTCAGAAATATTCAATTGTTGTCCCATTTTAGCCCTGCATAGGGTCATGGCAGGGGTTTTGAGTCCCCCCGCAACTTCCAAGGCCAGTAATAGCCTTTTCCTTGAGGAGACATGTGGTGTTGGGCAACACCACACTGATAAAGAAACGGGAGTCGTGGAGCAGGCTACATAATGCAGGATGCTGCTGAAGAGCAAGATCCTGGCCCTTTTATTGACACAGGGTATTGGTTGTAAGGGGGAGGTGCAAAGGAGATTAAAGAGAAGGAGATTATAGAAAGGGAAAGGGTGTAGGGATTGTAAATCTGCCCTCCAGGCACTTCTCATCTACTTGATGACACACCCTAATCCCCAGCCATGGTTTTAATCTTATCAAAAAGGCGTTCCACCGATCAGCTTCTGCGGTCCCTTGTCATACATTGGTCCTCGGCACCCCGGGCATTCCTGGTCATATCTCGTGATGCACAGCCTTGCCAGCATGATCCAGCTTTGTGCTCTTGTTTGAAGGGCTGAAGTGTTGGGCTCCTGTACCTAACTGGCTGGGCCATTTTGATCTTGTTTAGGTGACAAAATGGCAGCTGCATAGGCTGCCTAGGAGTAGCAGACCTGCAAAACACAGGTGATCTAAGCTGTTTCCCCTGCCACTTTGGGTCCTAGTTAGTCTATATTGAGGTCTTTGGGCTCATACCAACAACCATTGTCTGCATTCCTGCTCTCAAAGCTTTCTAGCAGTGCACCCTCTGTCCTGGAGGCCAACTCTGTGCCCCCCCTTATCCAGAGCAGTGTCTGGTCTCCAAAGCTTGTAATATGGGTATGTATTCCTGAATGGAAAGTTGTAGAAGCACCCCAAAGAGCAGTCCCACCCCCTCATAGGTTATATTGTCCTGGTAACAGTTCTATTGAAGGGTTTCCTACCCCTTTCTACCCTGCCACTGCTGTGTGTGTGCACTCCACATCTGTTCATCTTTCAGGGCTACAGCCTCATTGTGCTAGCTCAGGAGGCAACCCCAGCATCTTCATATCCCACCATCTTTCTTGGCTCTTCACTCTAATTTTACTGGAAGTTAATTTTCCTAAAATGCCTTCACATGTTTGGTAGTATATATATATATATATATATATATATATATATATATATATAATATTCTAGCTTAAAAATAGGCTTCCTTGCTTTTCTCTAGCTTCATGTTCTTTTTAGACCTTTGATGAAATTCTGAGTCTCAATCCTTTGTTTGGAGTCTTTCTTTTTCTTTAGAATCCCTTTGAGTCTTTTCTTCATGTCTGACATTCTGACATTCCAGGATGGCAAATTTTATAGGTTCTTTATTCCTTCTTTGGGCCTGCAATCCATCTAGTCTTTCAGTAAGGTAATGATTTTCTCACATTGCGAGATATTTTCTCAGAATGATTATTGGATCATTTCTTCTCCTTTGTTTTCTAAGGAAGTAGAATTGATTTCTATTGGGTGATGGCATATTATACCTTCTTCATAGGAAACCAGTTTTTTCATGAGAGAGATGTAGTTGTTTGTTTTATAGAAAATATTACCAGATATCAAATTATAAAACATATACACCCACATTATACTCAAACTTGGAGGATATCAAAAAGTCAACCCTATTGAAAAGTTCGGGTACACCTGACCAATCTCTGCTGTCCCAATGGGTAGTTCCAAGAATGATATCCAATTTATAAGATTGCTAAAAAAGAAAAATATCATTTGGAGAATAATTTTCAGGACTATTTCCCTCATACTCTTGAGTCTTTGGAATTTATTACAATCAATAGATTTGTGTACACAGGCAAAAACAGGGTGTATTCCTGCAATAGATGAAATGATAGTATTCCTGGGTGGGAAGAATTAATATTATCTTACCTAAAGCAACATACAGATTCAGTGCAATGTCTATCAAAATTCAATGATGTTTTTAAGAAAATAGAATTGTAGTGAAATTTATATGCAACCACCAAAACCCCCAAATACCTGAAGCAATCTTGAGGAGAAAGAAAGAAAATGGAGTCATTATGCTCCCCAACTTCAAAGCATATTTCTGAGCACCAGTAACAGAAATAGTATATTACTGCGGTAAAATAGACACATGGGTCAGTGGGATAGAATTGAGACCCCAAAATAAGGCCACACAAATATTGACCATCTCTGACAATGGAACACAACCATACGGAGCGACCACAGCGGGACTGCGGGGGGACAGGGCCCTGTGGGGGCAGGCGCGGAACCCTAGGCAGGGCCTCTCCGGATCGCGGTTTTCGCAGCTGAGGGCGCTGGGGCGACCCGGCGACCTTGTCCTGGGGCGGCGGGAAGCACCGCGGCCTCCAAGCGTCAGGGGCTCGGCCCAGACGGCAGCCCGGTTTCCGTAGTGTAGTGGTTATCACGTCGGGGTCCCCCGCATTCCCATGGACACAGTTCCCTTGCCCCCGGGACCCTCGGCAGCCGGCCTCCGGGCCGCGCCCACCACCCCGGCCCGAAGCCCCTACTCGTCTCGTCTGCGGCCGCGTCTTCTCTGCGGCCCCAGCTCGCCCGTCCCTGAGGAACAAGGTCTTTCCGCCCGGGCGCTCTGGGCGCGCCAGCCCCGCACAGGGTCGGGACAGGAGGGTGCGGGGGCGCAACAGCGGGGACCAGCCTCGTGGCGCGGGGGCTGCGGCCACAGACGGCCGAGGAGGAGGAGATTCGTGCTGCGCCCTGGACGCGGGCCCCGCGCCAAGCGGGCGGCCGTCAGGAGGCCCGAGGCCCCGAAGGACGCGCGCCCGGACCTCGCGGGTGACAGTGACGGCCGCTGCTTTCCACGGAAACGCGCCGGGGCGGGGCCCGCGCCACTCGCCTCCTCTCTGGGCTGCGCGATCGGCTCCCCAGTCGAGAGCCCCGCGCGACGCCTCAGGGGCCCTGGTGGAGCGGCGGCGCCCCTGCTCTTTGGGGGGTCTCCCTCCAAACGGGGCTCAGCGCCGCGCGGCTGGAGGCGGGGGCCGTGCCGTCTGCAGGGGCCTCTCCGGGACCCGACGGCGGGGCCCCTCGGGCCGGGGCGGCGCCCAGGGAGCTGTGCTCACCCGGTGGTGCAGGCAGCGCCCCGCGCCGTCGGAGCGCGCGAGGTCGCTGCTCCAGGCCCTGGCGCCTGCCGGCCCCTCCGCTCCTGCCTGCTCCTGCGCGTCCTGCGGGGACCTGGGGGTCGGCCGGACAGAAGGCCGAGGAATGCTCGCCTGTGCCTGGAGGGCGAGGGCGGCGGCCGGGGTGCCGGCCACGCCAGAGGAGTGTTGGCAGGAAGGCCGCTTCCGCGCCGCCGTCGGGGCGCCGGGTCGGTGCCGCCCTGTGGCGGGGGGGGGGGGGGGGGCCTCTTCTGGCCCCGGCCTCGACCTGGGCGAGGGGCTGGTGCCCGCGCGGCCGTTTCTGGGGCCCGCCGGAGTCCAAACAGCCGGACAAACGCCGGCCGCAAAAGGAACTCGGAAGGGCGGGAACGCGCCGGTGCTGCACAGGCCGGGGCGACAGGAGGGTCGTGGAGGGCTCTCCTCTCCGCCCCTCGCGAGCAGGGGGGCGGGCTGGAAGCAGCGCCGTCGCCTGCGGGTGTCAAAAGGGCGACAGGCGTCCCTGGGTGGGCTCGAACCACCAACCTTTCGGTTAACAGCCGAACGCGCTAACCGATTGCGCCACAGAGACCTGCGGGCAGCGCGCGTCGGGCGCCGGCTGAGAGGCGCGTCCCCCAGGCTCCGCCGAGCCGCGGGGCTGCGGGCGCGCAGCTCGGACCCGGGCTCCCAGCGCGCGACAGCCGCCACCCCGCGGGGCCGGGAGCCAGTGCCGCCGGCGCCCGGTCCGCTCAGCGACGCCCAGGTCGCCCGACGGGCTCCGCACCCGCCTGGAGGCCGCGCCGCCGAGGCCGCCCAGGGGCGCGCGAGGGCGGCTGAACGGCCCGGGTCTCCCCTGTCGCTCTTCCCTTTCGCTGCGGCCGCGCCCCACCTTCCGCGCCGCGGGCGCTCGGCTGCTGCGGCTCCGCGACCGCGAGAGACCGGGGCGGGGCGGGGACGGGCTGGGGTTCGGGGGTGTGGAGGGGCAAGAGCAAAGTCCAGGGGGGCAGGAAGCGGCGGCGTCTGCTCCAGGCCGGGAGCCCCGGAGGCCCGCGCAGAGGCTCCTGCCGCAGACGGCGCGCCCGGGCTGTCGCCACGCGGGGCTGGAGAGCCGCGGCCGTCCGACCACGGGAGGGCGAGGCCCCGGCCCGCGCCGGCCCAGCGGGCAGCCCGGGCGCCGGGCGCGGGCCAGGAGGCGCCGAGCGCGCGGGCTGCCGGCGCGGGCCGCGTGGCGCGCCGTGATCGTATAGTGGTTAGTACTCTGCGTTGTGGCCGCAGCAACCTCGGTTCGAATCCGAGTCACGGCACTCGGCCCCTCGGGGCCCGCCTCCTCCTTTTCCCGGCCCAGCCCCGGCCGCCGACCCTCCCTGGGCCTCGCCCCGCGCGCCCCGGCCCGGGGGCCCCGCACCCGCGCAGCAGCGCAGTTCGCGCCCTCGAGCACCGTTTTTTCCTGGGGGGCCAGGGGCAGCCCTCGCTGCCCGCTCCTGCGTCGCCGCCGCCCGGCACGCGCTCGCGCTCGGCCTCCCGCAGCCTCGGGCGCGTGGGTCGCGGGCAGCGCTTTCCCCTCCCCGAGCAGCCCCCCGCTCCCGGCCTCGGCCGCGGCAGACGCCCGTCCCCCTGCGCGGCCAGGGCGCCCGCACGGCTCGCAGCGGCTTGGCCCCCGTCGGTCCCGGGACGGCGCGCGGGCGCGTGCAGGGCCCCAGCTCCGAGGACAGCCGCGCGGCGCGTCCTCTCCCGGGCCGGGGCGCCGGGGCGTCTTCGCGCCTCGCGGGTTTCCGGCAGGCGGGCGGCCAGGCCCCCGCCGGCTCCCTGGTGGTCTAGTGGCTAGGATTCGGCGCTTTCACCGCCGCGGCCCGGGTTCGATTCCCGGTCAGGGAACTCCTTTTACCCCGAGCGCCCGCGGCCCCCGCGCCGCACTCCAGGCCGCAGAGGCGCCCCGGGGCCCAGCGGAGGCCGAGGCATCCCGCCGGCGGCGGCGTCTGTGCCTCCCGCGAACTCGGGGCAGCTCCGGAGACGCCACGGGTTTTTTAAACCCTGGCCCGGCCCAAGGGGCTCCTCTGTTTCCTCGAGGCCGACCAGAGCCCCTGCCCTCCCCGAGCGCCGCCGTCCAAGTCCCGGCTCCTGCTGGCGGGGAAGGTTCAGAAACGAGGTGCTCTGGCGCACCCCGGGCCACAGGCACCCGGACTAACTCGCCGCCGCCGCCTGGTCTTCAGGACGCGGCGAGGAAGCGCGCGCAGCGGGTGAGCCGGTCTCCAGGCCCGCAGGGGACGCGGAGGCCCCCGCCGGGGCGCTGCTCCCTGATGCGGGAGGACTGGCGCCCGCCCCTCGGGGACAGAGGCCGAAGGGAGCGCGGCCTTGGGGTCCGCCGCCCGCGCGAGGCAGCTCCGCGGGCCCCGGGCCTCGTCCCCAGCCAGCTGCTGCCCGCGCCGTCCAGCGGCCCGACGCGCCCACGCCACGGGCAAAAGCGGGGCGAGGCGCGAAGAGCCTGGCGGGAGCAAAAAGGGGCGCGCCCTGCATTGGCCGGGAATCGAACCCGGGTCTCCCGCGTGGGAGGCGAGAATTCTGCCACTGAACCACCAATGCTTGCCGACGGCACGCTCGGGAGGGGGAAGGGAAGGAGCCCCGCCGGACCCTGGGGCCTGGGGCGGCGCCCCGCGCTCGGGGTGCCGGTGTGAGGCGCGCGGACCCAAAGGTTCCCAAATACACCGCAGTCTTCAGAAGCCAGAGCGGACCTGCCGCAGCCACGTCAGCCGGGCTGCCCGTCACTCACGTCAGGCCACAGCACCGCGCGCGCGTTCAACGCCAAAGACTGGAAAGGTCTCCACCGCGGTCTCTGCGGAGAGCCGGGGAAAGCTCTGCAGCCCCCTGGTGAACGCCCTGGACCCGCCGCGGCGTCAACCCGGGGTTCCTTCCCAACGCCCTCCCAAGAGCGCCGTCGGCAGGCATTGGTGGTTCAGTGGCAGAATTCTCGCCTCCCACGCGGGAGACCCGGGTTCGATTCCCGGCCAATGCAGGGCGCGCCCCTTTTTGCTCCCGCCAGGCTCTTCGCGCCTCGCCCCGCTTTTGCCCGTGGCGTGGGCGCGTCGGGCCGCTGGACGGCGCGGGCAGCAGCTGGCTGGGGACGAGGCCCGGGGCCCGCGGAGCTGCCTCGCGCGGGCGGCGGACCCCAAGGCCGCGCTCCCTTCGGCCTCTGTCCCCGAGGGGCGGGCGCCAGTCCTCCCGCATCAGGGAGCAGCGCCCCGGCGGGGGCCTCCGCGTCCCCTGCGGGCCTGGAGACCGGCTCACCCGCTGCGCGCGCTTCCTCGCCGCGTCCTGAAGACCAGGCGGCGGCGGCGAGTTAGTCCGGGTGCCTGTGGCCCGGGGTGCGCCAGAGCACCTCGTTTCTGAACCTTCCCCGCCAGCAGGAGCCGGGACTTGGACGGCGGCGCTCGGGGAGGGCAGGGGCTCTGGTCGGCCTCGAGGAAACAGAGGAGCCCCTTGGGCCGGGCCAGGGTTTAAAAAACCCGTGGCGTCTCCGGAGCTGCCCCGAGTTCGCGGGAGGCACAGACGCCGCCGCCGGCGGGATGCCTCGGCCTCCGCTGGGCCCCGGGGCGCCTCTGCGGCCTGGAGTGCGGCGCGGGGGCCGCGGGCGCTCGGGGTAAAAGGAGTTCCCTGACCGGGAATCGAACCCGGGCCGCGGCGGTGAAAGCGCCGAATCCTAGCCACTAGACCACCAGGGAGCCGGCGGGGGCCTGGCCGCCCGCCTGCCGGAAACCCGCGAGGCGCGAAGACGCCCCGGCGCCCCGGCCCGGGAGAGGACGCGCCGCGCGGCTGTCCTCGGAGCTGGGGCCCTGCACGCGCCCGCGCGCCGTCCCGGGACCGACGGGGGCCAAGCCGCTGCGAGCCGTGCGGGCGCCCTGGCCGCGCAGGGGGACGGGCGTCTGCCGCGGCCGAGGCCGGGAGCGGGGGGCTGCTCGGGGAGGGGAAAGCGCTGCCCGCGACCCACGCGCCCGAGGCTGCGGGAGGCCGAGCGCGAGCGCGTGCCGGGCGGCGGCGACGCAGGAGCGGGCAGCGAGGGCTGCCCCTGGCCCCCCAGGAAAAAACGGTGCTCGAGGGCGCGAACTGCGCTGCTGCGCGGGTGCGGGGCCCCGGGCCGGGGCGCGCGGGGCGAGGCCCAGGGAGGGTCGGCGGCCGGGGCTGGGCCGGGAAAAGGAGGAGGCGGGCCCCGAGGGGCCGAGTGCCGTGACTCGGATTCGAACCGAGGTTGCTGCGGCCACAACGCAGAGTACTAACCACTATACGATCACGGCGCGCCACGCGGCCCGCGCCGGCAGCCCGCGCGCTCGGCGCCTCCTGGCCCGCGCCCGGCGCCCGGGCTGCCCGCTGGGCCGGCGCGGGCCGGGGCCTCGCCCTCCCGTGGTCGGACGGCCGCGGCTCTCCAGCCCCGCGTGGCGACAGCCCGGGCGCGCCGTCTGCGGCAGGAGCCTCTGCGCGGGCCTCCGGGGCTCCCGGCCTGGAGCAGACGCCGCCGCTTCCTGCCCCCCTGGACTTTGCTCTTGCCCCTCCACACCCCCGAACCCCAGCCCGTCCCCGCCCCGCCCCGGTCTCTCGCGGTCGCGGAGCCGCAGCAGCCGAGCGCCCGCGGCGCGGAAGGTGGGGCGCGGCCGCAGCGAAAGGGAAGAGCGACAGGGGAGACCCGGGCCGTTCAGCCGCCCTCGCGCGCCCCTGGGCGGCCTCGGCGGCGCGGCCTCCAGGCGGGTGCGGAGCCCGTCGGGCGACCTGGGCGTCGCTGAGCGGACCGGGCGCCGGCGGCACTGGCTCCCGGCCCCGCGGGGTGGCGGCTGTCGCGCGCTGGGAGCCCGGGTCCGAGCTGCGCGCCCGCAGCCCCGCGGCTCGGCGGAGCCTGGGGGGACGCGCCTCTCAGCCGGCGCCCGACGCGCGCTGCCCGCAGGTCTCTGTGGCGCAATCGGTTAGCGCGTTCGGCTGTTAACCGAAAGGTTGGTGGTTCGAGCCCACCCAGGGACGCCTGTCGCCCTTTTGACACCCGCAGGCGACGGCGCTGCTTCCAGCCCGCCCCCCTGCTCGCGAGGGGCGGAGAGGAGAGCCCTCCACGACCCTCCTGTCGCCCCGGCCTGTGCAGCACCGGCGCGTTCCCGCCCTTCCGAGTTCCTTTTGCGGCCGGCGTTTGTCCGGCTGTTTGGACTCCGGCGGGCCCCAGAAACGGCCGCGCGGGCACCAGCCCCTCGCCCAGGTCGAGGCCGGGGCCAGAAGAGGCCCCCCCCCCCCCCCCGCCACAGGGCGGCACCGACCCGGCGCCCCGACGGCGGCGCGGAAGCGGCCTTCCTGCCAACACTCCTCTGGCGTGGCCGGCACCCCGGCCGCCGCCCTCGCCCTCCAGGCACAGGCGAGCATTCCTCGGCCTTCTGTCCGGCCGACCCCCAGGTCCCCGCAGGACGCGCAGGAGCAGGCAGGAGCGGAGGGGCCGGCAGGCGCCAGGGCCTGGAGCAGCGACCTCGCGCGCTCCGACGGCGCGGGGCGCTGCCTGCACCACCGGGTGAGCACAGCTCCCTGGGCGCCGCCCCGGCCCGAGGGGCCCCGCCGTCGGGTCCCGGAGAGGCCCCTGCAGACGGCACGGCCCCCGCCTCCAGCCGCGCGGCGCTGAGCCCCGTTTGGAGGGAGACCCCCCAAAGAGCAGGGGCGCCGCCGCTCCACCAGGGCCCCTGAGGCGTCGCGCGGGGCTCTCGGCGGGGGAGCCGATCGCGCAGCCCAGAGAGGAGGCGAGTGGCGCGGGCCCCGCCCCGGCGCGTTTCAGTGGAAAGCAGCGGCCGTTACTGTCACCCGCGAGGTCCGGGCGCGCGTCCTTCGGGGCCTCGGGCCTCCTGACGGCCGCCCGCTTGGCGCGGGGCCCGCGTCCAGGGCGCAGCACGAATCTCCTCCTCCTCGGCCGTCTGTGGCCGCAGCCCCCGCGCCACGAGACTGGTCCCCGCTGTTGCGCCCCCGCACCCTCCTGTCCCGACCCTGTGCGGGGCTGGCGCGCCCAGAGCGCCCGGGCGGAAAGACCTTGTTCCTCAGGGACGGGCGAGCTGGGGCCGCAGAGAAGACGCGGCCGCAGACGAGACGAGTAGGGGCTTCGGGCCGGGGTGGTGGGCGCGGCCCGGAGGCCGGCTGCCGAGAGTCCCGGGGGCGCGGGAACTGTGTCCATGGGAATGCGGGGGACCCCGGCGGGATCGTCCCCTCCAGGAAAAGGAAATGTTTCCGCCCGGTTTCGAACCGGGGACCTTTCGCGTGTGAGGCGAACGTGATAACCACTACACTACGGAAACCGGGCTGCCGTCTGGGCCGAGCCCCTGACGCTTGGAGGCCGCGGTGCTTCCCGCCGCCCCAGGACAAGGTCGCCGGGTCGCCCCAGCGCCCTCAGCTGCGAAAACCGCGGTCCGGAGAGGCCCTGCCTGGGGTTCCGCGCCTGCCCCCCACAGGGCCCTGTCCCCCCGCAGTCCCGCTGTGGTCGCCTCCACCCGCTGTCCTGTCCCCGCAGCGCACAGGACGCGCCTGCTGAGCCCGGCTCTGGTGTTTGGAGTGTCCTGTGTCCGAGGTGTCGCCGCCTTGCTCTTGGTTGTCACTGTGTTTACTGCGGGTGAGTGTCTGTCATGCACCTTCCATGTGCTTCACTCGCTGTGGACAAAATTATAACTTAACAGTAATTTTCCCAGATATTTTTCTACCTTTATCTAGCACTTTAGTCGCATCCTCAGACTGGATCCTTGGTGTGGAGTTATTGTTCTTCTCTAGAAACTGTAAGGTTCTTTTCTTCTTGCCTAACAGAACATAGGTCTTCAAAGTCCAGGCTGTTTTCTCATAATGATTATTGGAAAATTTCCTCTCGGCTCTGCGGGACGTCCACAAGCCCGGGGTGGAGCCCGGGGGTGAAATGCTCCGCTGCTGCTCGTTAGCGCCATCCACTGGCCTCAATAGAGGCCAGTTTGCAGCTCTCCTCCCTGCCGGCCTGTGACTACGCAGGTGTCTCCTTTTTATCCTTTCTCCTTTTCCTAATAAACCTGTATTTAAAAATGTTTAAAAGTGGGCTTCTCTGGTGGCAACCTATGAAGCTCTCTGCAGCCACTGCAGCACGAGTTCGATCCCCAGTCAGGGAGCTACCCACATGGCGCCACAGACCTCTCCTGACTCGCCCGCTGCTCCCCTCAGCAGTGGATTTTACTAGATCTGCCTGTTCTGCTCCCCACTCTGTCTCTGGTGAATCCTCTCACAACCCCCCCACCTCTGCCCTGCACCTCAGTTCTTGTATGCATAAATAAATAAAAATAATCTTTTTTTAGTTGTTGTTAGCTAAAAGAATGTATGTGGTTTACCGAAGGGAAACTTGTACAGAAAGAAGAAAAGATAAGATTTAATAAAACAGAAGTGTAATTCCACATGTGTATAAAATACAGAAAATTTTAATAGAAAGTTGTTAACAAGATAAAGCTGAACGATCTACAAAATCACACCTGTTTGGAGCCCATCAGAGTTGAGGTTGCAAGGCCACTGGATAAATTGAAGTCCAAAGCAGAAGAAACCCCTCCAAGGAGGGACAGATACATGAGCCATGTCACCGTGGCAGAAGACAAAGATGGCATCTATAAAAGTTAAGGAGAGAACAACTGATGTTTATCCATTTCTTAAAGGCCTCCTGTGGGTGATAGTTTAGAATCTCCAAGAGACCCAATTGCAAAGCAGGTTTTCACACAGTTGTTAGATCTTTCTGTGAAGTCTCCACCAAGAGTCCATGCACCAAAAAAAGTCGGCAGGATAAGAGATTCTCAAAGTTGCCTTAATGGTAAGGGCATGAGATCATGAACAGCTACTCCTGCAACCGAGTCCCTTCTCTCGTGAACTAAAAGCCACCTACCACCAATGTCAGAGCAGGAAACCCTGCCAAGCTTTGGCCCCAGATCTAGCCAGCTGGTGTTATGATAGGGGTAGGAGCAAACGCTGTCCACTAATGAATAGAAGGGAAAAGACTTTTCTTGCCCTAGTCTTCCCATCTTAAAGAGGCAGAGTTGCCCTACCACAGAGGGGGGTCACAGAAACACCAGGTCCAAGGCATATGTGGCTTCCGGCTTGGTACACAGTGCCTGCCTAAGACAGGCTAGAACAGGAGAACGGAACCCTCTCCTTTCCACCATGTCTCTGGACTGAGAAACAAGCAAATGTAGTCAAATCTACCCCTAAGAAGACAAACCAAGTGACATCCAGGGCCCCATCTACGAAGTGGGTATATTTCTATTAAAAGCTGAGAATGGAGCAGGTGCTGGAAGAAAACCCGGCAGCACTGCTAGGCTCCTGCTAAGCAGACAGCAAGACAACACACTGCGGAAGGATCTGGAAGCCATGATGAACACTAACTAGAGCAACAGGGGGGAAAGCCAGCTCGGCTGTTTGCCTGGCTGACTCAAATACCTGCACTGGTGACCTGACAGGAGAACAGGCATGACTAAATGATTCTCAATTACTTTTTTACACAGCATCTAACAATTATTTTTCGAATGTAATACACACAGGTACGCAGAGATGACCATGGTCACGAGGTATAGCAGTCCTCAGAATAGACCCCTGGAAGTTAGACAGGGATTTTAAAACACAATAAATGAATACATTTCCAAAGTTAATGCTGGGGTTCCCAGCCAGGGTGGTTTCCAGCTGGCACAGAAGCAGTGGTTTGTACCTAAGGGGTCCGCGAAGCCCAGGTCCTGCCCTGGGGACCATGTACGCTCTCTGGTGATGGGGAAAGCGTGAAAGCACAGACACATACTATTAGTTGCTGAAATTTCACCTCGGGTGGAAATTTTGGTAAACTGAGGCACGATCTGTGGTTTCTGGTGGAAGTTTAAAGGACTCTTCCCTGGGCCTAAGCCCAGCCTGGATTTGACGCCATTGTCTGACGGGCGGGGACATGCTCAAGTCAGCGACAGGAGCCCGCCCCACGGGAGCGGCCGCAGGTGGGTCCTGCCGGGGGAAGAAGCGCCTGGGGTTGTGGGTGGGAATTAAGGGTGCGGGGCTGACTGGGCACTATTCACACAGCTGCCGCGAAAAGGGGAGCCCTGCCCCGCGGAGGTTCCATGGTGTAATGGTTAGCACTCTGGACTCTGAATCCAGCGATCCGAGTTCAAATCTCGGTGGGACCTTTATGTTTAACCAGCCTGGGGGACATTTTACTCCCCACGGGGGATGTGGTTTCTGGCTCCGAGGCCCCTGGTGTGGAGAGGAAGGTGTCCCGCCCCTTCTGGTGGGGGGGTCCCCCCGCCCCAACGCTCAGCTCGCCTTCCACCGGGTCCCGGCCCGACGGGCGGGGCTGGGGCTACCTGGTGGGGCCACGGGGATCCCCGAGTGCGTTGACGTCGCCCTGCAGCTTGGGCCCGCGAGAAACCCGAGGCTGGGTTTTATTCCGATTTTATTCCGACTCTTTAGCGCCTGCAGCCTCACTGGGGGCACCTGGGCCCGAGCTCCCCGCACTGCGATCCTAACTCCAGGGGCGCCCCTTCCGTCCCACGCGGCCAGAGAGTTTGCAGGGGCCACACCGCACTGACAAAGACAGTGGAGTCGCGGAGCAGGCTCCGGAATGCAGGACGCCGCTGAAGAGCAAGATCTTGGCCTGTTTGTGGCTAGAATCATCATAATCATCAGTTGTGAGAGGAAGGAGGACAAAGAGAAAAGGGAGGGGTCAGGCCAGAAAACGTGCTGTCACCTGTGGGGCCGGGGGTTGAGCCTGCCCTCCAGGCACTTCCCATCTGCTCGATGGATGACTCGGAATTGTAATTGAGAACGAGCTCTAGATCCCCAGCCATGGTTTCAACCTCATCAACAAGGCTTTCCACTGATCAGCCTCTGGGGTCCCTTGTCCTGGATCCGTCCTCAGCCCCCGGGGCGTTCCCGGGGTGATCCAGCTTGAAGCTCTTGGTTGATTTGAAAGGCCCTTGTAAGGTTTGGCTCTGACTGACTGACCAGGCATTTCTGACCTTGTGTAGGAGCGCAGAACTGCAGGTAACAAAATGGTGGCCCAACAGGCCGCTTAGGATTAGCAGACCCACAAGAGGAGTCCCGGCTGGGATTCCTGGGGTTCCTGAGCCCCCCAGCCCCAGTGGGTGTTCGCCACCCCCCCACAAGGTGAGATAAGGAGCCACCCCAAAGGCGGAGCCAACCCAAAGGCCGAGCCCCCAACCCGCAGGCTCCCCTATGCCCTGCCCAAGTCTGCTCCAGGAGGAGACACCTCAGGCCGTGACCCTGGGAAACACTTTCTCTTCTGCTGGGCAAAAACCACAAACCCCAAAACTGTTGATCAAGCCTTGGAAAGGCGCGTCCCAGCTGGTTAAGACGTCGGGAGCCAGATCTCTTAGCTAGGGAAACTTCAGCTTCACACGGACTGAAAATCTCTGCTGTGTTGGGGGAGTGGGGGGCTCTCTTTGGAGGCGTGAAGGGGAAGAGTTTGGGCACCACCAAGAAAACAGGCAAGGGAGGGAGCGAAGACCGACAGACGCCAAGCCAGGTCCTGACGGCCCGGGAGATGACCGGCGGGTGGGGAAACAAATTCATTTTCCATTCGTAGGTCGATGTGCTCTGCGGGGCCTGGGGTGGGACGCCAGAAAACCCAGGAACATCACTCTCATGTGGCAGTCAGAGATAAGCAGGGAAATTAGTTACAGGAGTTGCAGGTGGTTTCTCTGGGGAGAAATGTGGGCTGGGCCAGGAGGAGACCCTTCCCATAGGTTCTGGATATGTGTAAAATAATTTCTTTCTACCTCCGACATTTTTTTTTTAAGATTTATTTATTTATTCATACATACAAGAATCGGGGTACAGGTCAGACGCATGGGAGGGTGAGAGGATTCACCAGAGACAGAGCCGGGAGCAGAACAGGCAGACTGACGAAATCCACTGCTGCGCCTCCGACATTCTTAAAGTTCATCGTTTGTATTTTGAATTTAAAATTCTAGGTATGTTTATGCCTCACACTTTAAAGATGCTAGGTTTGTGTCATGTGTAGAATTGTCCCACTGTAAAGCTGTACATTTGTTATTGGGGCAGTTTTGAAGCAAGGAATTGGATCATTATTCACTTTTAATGAGTTAAACAGAAAAGCTCATAAACTCCCAAGGCAGGAAGTTACTGCTGGTCAGTGAGGATTGTTTCATTCTGCCTAGGAGGATCTGCAGCCACTGAAAATATCACTGATGTAACCTAAAATCAGTTTTTATCACATCCAGTCTTTGTGCAGTGTTGCACCCAAAATGTAAGAGCTAACACAGAGAGATCGTGTGCAAAATGCCAGGTGTCAGGCGTAGTCTACAAGTTTCACATATTTTTACTTTTTTAATCCTCACAATAGGCCTATGTCACATCATCACCCTCATTTTATTGCTAAGAAATCTGAGACCAAGAAGGGGGTGGTCTTCATAAGCAGGAATTTGAATCCAAAGTGCGCTGGCATCAAAGGATAGCCTCAGAACCGTGACGTTTGTACCGTCCCTAATAAAAGAGAAACACAGATAGTAAGACGAGTTGACAAGATATTTCAGTCTGTATTTCTTTTGGAAAAACATCAGCGGAATCTTGTAGCAGCCATAAAACTGTCCTAAATATCCTTATATTCCACCTGCCTCCCAAATAGCCTTCTCTGTGTGAGGACATTCTGGCGGTGACATCTGTCACCCCACTGATCCCCAGGGTGGGTTCGGCTGATCTGGCTGGCCAGGCGGTGTCCCTCCCTCCCTCACTGGTTCACGTGGGTCACCCCTCCCCAAGCGGCCTGCTCTTCCCAAAATAGAGATGGACCCTTCTTCTGTCACACGCACACCAAAAACTTCGGTCAAATGCTATGAAAACCTGAATTGGGAGTTTACACACTTTTCTTTATGCTGTATTTCATAATGAAGGAGGGAAAACTGATCTTGGATTGTTTCAGGCTGGCACATACTTAATATAAACCACAGATTATTTTGAACATATTAGATCATCGCATTGAATCCATGTGACAACTCTCTGAGGCTTCAACATTATCTTCATATGACACTTGCAAAATTGAAGCCTGGCAAACTGAAGGAGCTGGCCCAAGGTCACGCAGAAGGTGGCTCCAGGACTGGACGGGCAGGCCTCCAAGCAGTGTGTTCCCAAGCACAGACCCAACCCAATGTCTCTGTCATGACCTCGCCTTGTGGGATGGGCCTGGGAACAAATCCACGCAGTTCCTACTCACTGTGTTAGGCTGCAACTCTTAGTCAGAAATTCCTGGGTCGGGGATCCCAAACATGCTCAGTGCTGACAGCCCTGAGACCGAGGACCTCCCTTAAACACTGGAAAACCCCAAATTTCTCATCGGTGAGGCCCCGAGAATTGGCTTTGGTCTTGGTTCAGGTATTTTATATTTGAGCAAGGAAACCTGGGAGTGCAGGAATCTTCATCCTGAAGATCAGCCCAAAGGACGTATGACATCGACTGTCAATGTCCTTGATGGTGTTTTGTGGCATTGCGGGGTCCTTGGGTTCACTCTGGGAAAGGTGTCACCAGAGCACCCGTTTCAGCGGCACGCGGCGAGTTTCCCAGGCGCGTTTCTCCATGAGACAGAGACGTTCGTCATATTTAAAGAACAGGTTTATTAGGGAAAGGGAAACGGGACAGGTTTTGCTGAGACAGGCCTGCATGGTTGCAGGCGGGTGGCCTGGAGGAGAGCGGCCTCCGCTGAGGGAGGTCAATGAAGAGAAGTCCCCACAGGTACAGGTCACTGGCAGGCAGGAGGCGGCTGTCCTGTGGGGGGAGAGAGTTGGTGAAAAGAGGCACCTGCAGAGTCACAGGTGGGCAGTGGGAGTGCTGCCCCGGCCTGTGCAGAGACTGCACTGCTACAGTCCCCTTCCCTTTGGGAGGGGTCGCTCCTCCGTGGAGTGGCTGCTTGTTGCTGATGTTGCATAACTAGGCAAAACCAGGAGGGACCAGAGATTCCAGGGTGGGCCCAATCTCCATATCTTTACCCTCAGGTCTGTGCTCCACTCCCTGTAGCATCTGATCCTGCTTGGGTCTCCTGCCTTGTGATGAGGCCGTGGCGCCTGAGGGTCACGACCTCCACAGCTGGGTTAATGGCCATGTTGTTCCCCTCGACCCCCAACTCCTTGTGAGTCAGGTTGTGGTCTTGGGGCACCTCCTTTCCAGTCTTTCTATTCTTGTTCTCCATCATCCTCAGCGTTCCGTGGGCATCCTGCGCGTTTCAATCCCCTTCCTATGGAGGACCCTGCGCAGCAACCCTTCCCCCGTCACGGACCAAACCTTACAGCCCAGCAACGCCCGAGCCGCGCGCCCTTCCCCGAGCTGCCACGAGGGCGCGCGACGGTCCCCTCCTCACAGGCTCCGTGTGCCAGGCAGGAGCTGGCGGCTCAGGAACGCGGTTGGGAGACGTTCCTGGGAAAGGAGTTGGCGAAATGAGCACCGCGCTAGACCTGGGGTTTCCTTCTGAACTGTAGGTCCGTATCCTGGTATTTACTGATGGGGCAGGAGCACCAGGACCGTGGCCCACGTAAGAGCGGATGTTGCAGCCCCTGCGGCCCACGCACGGGATATTAAGGACGCTTTGTCCTTGCCAGGCCGCCGATGCACGGCTGGTGCAAATTCGAGGCTGAGGAAGCTGTTCTGCCTATGAGGGTGATGAGGGAAGGCCAAGCTGGAGCCCCCACCCCCCCACACGGGGAGGCTGCTTGGGGGAGGGAAGGGCAGTGCGCGTTGTGGCCGGGAGTGGACACAAGATGTAGCAGCGAGACGCCAAATCAGGGTCTATTTTATTTTATTTTTAAAGATTTTATTTATCTATACAAAAACTGGGGTACAGGTCGGAGGTGCGGGAGGGTGAGAGACTTCACCAGAGACAGAGTGGGGAGCAGAACAGGCAGACAGACCGAAGACATTGCTGAGGGGAGCAGCGGGCGAGACAGGAGAGGACCGCCGCGCCATGTGGGTTTCTCCCTGGCCGGCCGGGAATCGAACCCGCGCTGCAGAGGCTCCGGACAGCTTCACAGCGCAGCGCTCAACGCGCTGCCAAACCGGGGAGGCCCAGGGGCGATTTTAAAAGAAATGAGACTTTTAACTTTTCTAAGGGCAGAGGGATTGGTAGAGCTGCCTACAGCGCCGCCTCCCACAGGACGCCCGAGGAACCGGCCACGGATCCCTGGCGTAAGTTGCATCCCAACAAAAACCACCAGGACACTTGGTTCCGGGCTCAGCGGCCTTGGGGTGCGCGCAATTCGCGCGAAGACAACGTGGGTATCCGGGTTGCAGCGCCAAGGTCGTGCAGCAAGAGGCAAAAAAAGGCCCAGACTCACACACTTATGCTGCTGACAAAGAAAAAAAAACTGAAAACGACAGAAAAAATGAAAAAAAAACCCAAAAACGCACTAATAGCAAGCAAAATAATAAACTTAAGCTCTCGCAAAACCATAACATTCTGCTTTTTCACCCAAAAGACCAGGGGAGAGCGCGAACGCAGTCCCCCACTACCACAAATTATGCAGTCGAGTTTCCCACATTTGGGGAAATCGCAGGGGTCAGCACATCCGGAGTGCAATGGATAAGCCTCGCCCTGGGAAAACCACCTTCGTGATCATGGTATCTCCCCTGCCAGGTAAGTATGAGTTGCCGCGCCCCCGGCCCGCCTCGGCCTCACACGCCCCACACTGTACACGCACGGTCACTTTCCCGCCCGGGACACACGGCCTCCCCGGCGCGCCCACGCAGCTCCTAAAGGCACGGCGCGCAAACGCCTCTGGGCTCGCTCCCTCAGCACGGGAGATCGCGTCGCGTTTGGGGGGGCACATGCCGAACCATCAGCCCTTGCGCCGCCTCATCTGCATAGGACTCGCCCCACCCGGGACGCGCCGACGTCGCCTCGGCTCCAGCCCCGCCGCCGGACGCTCCTCCCCCGCGACACGTCCCGGGCCCGCCCACCAGCGCGGGCGCCCGCGGGGGAAGTGACGCACCCTCCCCTCCGTCCCGCCCACCCTCCCTCCGTCCCGCCCACCCCCTCCCTTTCCGGGCGGCGCGTGCGCGCGAGACTGTCCTCCTATGTCTTGACGGTTGAAGACTAGTTTCTCCCCGGAAGCAGTTTATTTTTTTAACCAGAAGGAAACTTAAAAAGGGAAAACTTGTATGACTAGTTTGAGAGAGTGGGAAGTGAAACGAACTGTCACAAAAAAGAGAAAGGAACACTTCGAGAAAAACATTCTTGGATATTCAGACAACGGCACAAACAAGCTAATGCTGAATATTTTCAGAAACCGAGCAAGGAAAAACAGGCATGCAGTTCAGGAAGGCGAATGAGCCCTAGGGATCCAAAGGGAGTAGAAAAAATTCCCACACTAAAAATTAAAATCAAGATGCATGAAATTTTCGAGGAATGAAATTGAACTTTCTAGAGCAGGTTTCGTCGCTGTTCGTGACGCTTAGCCTGACCTCGCAGACACAGCGCCGACTCGGGCGGAAGTGACGTCTTCTGTAACCCGAACGTTCTGTTCTACGCACGGAAGACATGCGCCGCCCGGAAAAGGGGTGGGCGGGGCGGAGGGGAGGGTGCGTCACTTCCCCCGCGGGCGCCCGCGCTGGTGGGCGGGCCCGGGACGTGTCGCGGGGGAGGAGCGTCCGGCGGCGGGGCTGGAGCCGAGGCGACGTCGGCGCGTCCCGGGTGGGGCGAGTCCTATGCAGATGAGGCGGCGCAAGGGCTGATGGTTCGGCATGTGCCCTCCCAAACGCGACGCGATCTCCCGTGCTGAGGGAGCGAGCCCAGAGGCGTTTGCGCGCCGTGCCTTTAGGAGCTGCGTGGGCGCGCCGGGGAGGCCGTGTGTCCCGGGCGGGAAAGTGACCGTGCGTGTACAGTGTGGGGCGTGTGAGGCCGAGGCGGGCCGGGGGCGCGGCAACTCATACTTACCTGGCAGGGGAGATACCATGATCACGAAGGTGGTTTTCCCAGGGCGAGGCTTATCCATTGCACTCCGGATGTGCTGACCCCTGCGATTTCCCCAAATGTGGGAAACTCGACTGCATAATTTGTGGTAGTGGGGGACTGCGTTCGCGCTCTCCCCTGGTTTCATGGGTGAAAAAGCAGACTAACTGTGTAATGGGAAATTCTTTGCTTTTTTGCTTTCTTGGAAAAACTATATGTACCTGGTGGTAATTCCCGTTTTTCACCACCAGAAGATGTGTTTTCTTATTTTCCGTTTTTTTTTCTATAACTTTTTTTCAGTGTTTTTTGTAGCGTTGTATTTTAAACTGACTTACTTTAATGTGGGTAAATTGCTTTAAAACGTGTTTCCTTTTGAGGCCTCACAGCCTTCTATAGGGGATGCTGCCACGGCGTGGCCGTCCCCCGAGCTCCCAGAGCCGCTCCCCGCCACCCCGCTACCCTCCGGCGGCGACTGTTCCGCCCAGTGTGCACATCATTTGTTCTTCGGCAGTTTCTTTCCACAGCTCGCCTGTTGTGGAGGGTGCGCGTGGGCGCGAATGTATCCGTGTCTCATGGGTTTAGAGCATGTGCCGTTCTGAGATGACCCAGAGCCTCGTGGTGTCATCATCCATCCGGCACTAAAGCTGAGGCCTCAGAATGATTCCATCAGGCTGGCTACTTGGGGGTAAGACGAGTGAGCGTGAGCCCGGGGCAACTGCCCAGTGAGCTCTTGGCCAGAGGCAATGCTGTGCAGACTCCCGGGTGAGGCACTCTGGAAGGCCGCAGTCGGTTGTTTTAGCAGAAGCATTGCAGGCAGAGAAGGCAAAGGCCGGTAAAGTGAATGTTTATTCCAGTGAGAACAAAAAGCTGCCCTCCCGCGATGCAAAGGCTCTGTGTCCCTACCCTGGGCTTCTGAAAACTGGCTTCTAAACTGTTTTCTCCTCTCTGGTGCTCTGCTCTGCTGATTCCAGTTGCTTCCGATCTCTGCCTGCGTGGTTCAGTATGAGCACCATGCTCCGCTGGGATTCCAGCTTGCGAGACCGCCATCAGGTCATTGCCCCAGTCCCCTCAGGAAATCAGATCTGGCACTGCCTCGGTCCAATGTCACATGTTTTATCCAGTTTTATGGTGGTCTGAGGCATAAAGTTGAACCTGTTGGCCTCACTATGGCATAGCTATAGCCGGGAGTCCTGAATTGTTGTCAGCGCCTTTAAAATGAAGGCTTAATCATGGATTACTGACTTCTAAATAGTTTAACCAGTGCTTTCCAAATCTACAGATGACGAGGACTAAGGATTTTGTCTTTACTTTATTAACAAATACAACTAAGAATAAGCCGGGAGTGCTGGGTTCACTCTCAGCATGGTGACCCCACAGCACAGAAGGAGATGGGGTGGGGTGTCCTGGTCTCTGGGCATATTCCAATGCTGGGACTACAGGAGGGGCAAGATATGCCACCTCAAAATATGTTCCTTTGGCATAAGATTGTTTTGAGCTAAAGGCATTTGGAAAACAGCAGGTGCAAAGGCTCTGACCTCTACTTTTCTTTCAGAAAGCAGGAGATGAAACTCCCATGTAAAAGATGTCCTTTCTGTCCCAGGAGGAAAGAAATGTTCTTATCACCAGGGATGGGAAGTCAAGGCTGAGAGAAACTTGACAGAAAGATCCTGTTAAAATAACACCTGTCTTTCCATATATTTTACTTTTCCACAGTTGCTTCCCATTGTTCAACCTAGTGTATGAACACATGGGCCTACTCGTGTCTTTGGGTTTTCATTTTCCTACTGGAATTCCATGTACATGTAAAAAATCCTGTGTTTTTCTCCCATTATTCTCTCATGTCAGTCTAATTCTCAGGCCCAGCTGGAGACCTTCAGGAGGAGAGACAAGGTTATGCCTCCCCTACAGACTCGCCTACAGACCACAAAAGAAGGGGTTAGCAAAAAATCACCTGAAAGAGGCCAGCACTAGACCTATGACAGGGGACTTGGTGTAGACTGGTAGATCTAGTAGAAAATGCTAGAATTCCCAGACTCGGGTGGGTGGAAGACTAAGAACTGCCCAGAAAAACAAAGGTTGAGGGGAGAGGCTCAGCAAGACACTGTCATCACTGCGGGTCAGTGAATAAATCGGTCCTGGAGATACATCTCTCCACGCCCCCCAGCCCCCCATTTTCTCTTCCTCCACCCAAAGGCTTGGCTCTTCTCTCTCTGGATTTCCCCCCTCGTTTCCCCACGCGTGCTTGGGCGGCCCTCGCTGGGGGCCTCGTCTCACCGCGCGCTTCTCTTTGAGCGCAGGGTGTCGAGCTTCTCCCGTGGGGGAACACGTCCTCCTCGGAATAAGGGCGCCCGAGGTCTAGAACAGACCATGTAAGTGACAAAGGAAATTTGTCTTGTACTTTCAGCTCCGGTGTCTGGGCGACGGTTCCGCAGCAGAGGGAATGAGGTCGCGCCAGGCCTGGGCCACTGAGCTTAACACAACCCAGTCCCCGTCCCTCGGCACAAGAAAACCCTAGTTTTGGGGTCATGGAAAATAGGAAATCGTGGGTGCATCGGTGTCAGAGAACAACGGACATTATTCTTTACTCCCCAAACAGTGAATGGTCTTTCCTGGGTGCAGTTCCCAGGGGAGGGCAACGCGCGCCTCGTGGCCGCCAAGGGGAGGCCGCAGCCCCCCCGCCCCCCCAAGGAAGCCGGACCCCCACGCCACGGGCCTGGGCGGGGACGCGGCGCTCGCTGCAAACTGAGCTGGCGGGGCGACGCCGGGCTCCTCTCCCCACGTGCCGCGGACCAGCACAGCAGTAGACGATGAGGCCACCTCAGGGTTGAGAGAAGCATGCAGGGTGGTCAGGGCGTCGGCGAAAGAAATGACACACAGACACACTTCAAGAGTGAAAATCTGAGTGTAATTTTCTTTGAGTTTGTGACCAGTATATATATGTTTTCCAAAAGCACAGGAATGAATATCAAAGAAATTAGCTTGCCCAGGGGCTCAGTCTATCACCATCAGGGAGGTGATCTACATAACAAGCAATGACCATTATAGAAGAAGGAAGGAAGTTTAGAAAGACAGATAAGGGATTAAAGTTTGTAGTTCTAGAAAGACGGGATAAGATTTTTAGCATTCTTGTAGTGGTTCTTGGTGGTCGTTCTCTTTTGATAAGCTTCTGCCTTTTCAGGGAACTTCCGCTGCACTTCCTCTGCTTCAGGGTGTTTTGCTGTTCTCCCCCCGCGCGCTGGTTGCCCAGCCGGACCTAGGGACGGTTAACCCTAAAGGTCACTGCAGGGGGAGGTGCAGCACCCACGGCAGCCCCAAAAGCAAAAATCCCGCGCCCAGGCCAGAGGCCAGCTGCGCGTGACGGGCGAGCAGCGGCGGCCGGAGGGAGGTCGGGGTACCTGCTCGCGCCCGCGGCTGCCCGGGGCTGTCAGGACCCAGCTCCGCGGGCTCTTGCTGCTGCGCTCCGAGGGGCCGCGCCCAGCGTTCGTTTGCGCCCAGAGGCGCCCCCAGATTTCGATGGAAAGACGCCCAGGGGGAGGGTCTTTCTCAGTCCGTCCCAAGAAGGCCGTCCCGCCCCCCGCGTCCACCTCCGCGGTCCAGCGCCTGGAATTTTCCAGCTTTCCCGGACCCTTGGGAGGAGGATAAGCTCGAAGCTCCGGCGGGGTTCTCGGCTCCCCGGGCCCCTGCGGCGGGGTGCACTTCCTGCCGCGCACTGGGCACCCCCGAGGGCCTCGGCCCTGCGACGGGGGCCGCCTGGCGCGCGCGCCAAGCCCAGGCCCCGCCAGCGGAGCCCCAGACGCGGGGCGGCGCCCCTCCCGCCCGTGCGCGCCCCCCGGCCCAGCGCCCCCCGGCCCAGCGCCCCCCCGGCCCAGCGCCCCCCGCGCGCCCGAAGCCGCAGAGCGAGACTGGGGGGGCCGCGGCCGGCGGTTGAAAAGCGAGTTGTGCGACCAGGAAACGGATTGACGAGGCTCGTCTTTCGTGTCTCTGTGGCGCAATCGGTTAGCGCGTTCGGCTGTTAACCGAAAGGTTGGTGGTTCGAGCCCACCCAGGGACGCTGCGTTTTGGCGCCCGTCCTCGCGCGCTGTTGTTAGCGCCGCGTCCTCAGGGCCCTCCCGACCGTCTGCTGCGGGTCACACTCCAGGACGCGCTGCCAGGAAACCCAGGTTCCATGAAAGTGCCCGAAAGAAGACATTTTTCGGCAAAGCTTTTTGTGTGTGTGTTTGTTTGTTTTCCCAATAGAACCCGCGCTTGTTGGGCGGTGTCTGGCTCCGGGGGGCTTTGGAACTCATCCCCAAGCCCCGCGCAAATCCCTTCACTTGTGGCGCCTGAGGTTTTGCACGCGCCTGGAGACCTCGACATATCGAGACTGAGAAGCAAGAAAACCTCGGTCTTCGTTTGTGTGAAGCCTCGGGTGCCTGGTGGAGGTTTTGGTTCTTCCACGACGTGACTTTGAAGAAGTTACTGAACTTTCTGTGCCTCCCTTTCTACATCTATAAAAAGAGACAAACATTTGTGCTTCCCTCATGGGTTAATCTGAATCTGAAGGAGAGAGGCTCATCCAGTGTTGGAGCACTGCCTTCCGGTGGCCTCTCACCACCATGTGCATTGTTTTCCTCATCCTTTTAAGATCCTTCACAGAGCACATGTCAGCGTCCCTCAGCTGATGGACATGACATTGGTTCTAATGTTTATTGTTTGATTCTTCAGCTCTCCTGCCCTGCTGTGACGATGCAGGTGCCTCTCTTTTTCTTTCTCCTTTTCCTAATAGGCCTGTCCTTTTCAAATGTAAAAATAATAATTCTTCAGAAGACATCCCTGTACAAACATCCTTTTCATTTGTGCAAGGCTTTCCTTAAAATAGATTCCTTGAGGTGGAATTGCCTGATAGAATTATTCGTGCATTTCTTCACTTCCTAATTCCTGACTAATTGCCCTCCAAAGAAGTTGCACCTTGCCATTTTCCCACATTCTTTTCTTGGCAGCACCGTTCTGACATGTAACAGAAGCACAACTCATCACTTTTGCTTGAACACATTCCTCTGAATCTTGCAGGTGACAGGCTGGTGGTCTACTTTTCTCCTGACCTCTGAGAATTCCGGGGTGCTGGTTCCTAAAAGAGCCTTGAGTTTGGATTCACCCGACTGCAGAGGTGCTGTTTCTGATGCTCCTGTGACAGCTCAGGTTTCTTCCGTTGCTAAAGGACCCAGAACTCACCTCCCAGGATGCACTTGCATGGCTCCTCCTGAACAAAGTAAAAATTGGAAAGGAGAGACTTTTAAGAGACTCTAGATAATGACTCCTTTATTTTCCCAGTGAAACCAGAGGAGAGATTGTCTTTTGGGAAAATTTATTTGGGGAACTTAATGATGGTGGTTATTCTGTTGCTCTTGTGGATTTGTTTGGCCTGTGCTGGTATATGATGCTTGCTATAAAACCTTGTCTGGTGAGCTGAGGGGGACAGAGAGCTAAAGAAAACTTAAAGAAACTTGAAATAGGGCATGAATGCATAGATCTACGTAGCCTAAAGTCTTATTTTGAAGCTTTCAGAGATTTGGGTTGATGTCCTAGCTCTCAGGCTGCTGTGGGAAGATACCACAGACTGGGTGATTTAAACAACAGACACTTACTTCTTACCGTTTTGGTGGTTGGGAAGTCCACGAGCAGGGTGCTGGTGGATTCAGTTCTTGGTGATCCTCTAGCACCAGTGGAGAGAGATTCCTAGGCCTGATTGGGGAGGGGAGAGAGCGGTTCCCAGGCCCTGAAAAAGTGCTACTTTCGATAAAACTGTGTCTGATGAGCTGAGGAAAACACATAGCTGAAGGAACTTGAATAAAATAGATAAGTTTGCACTTTCGAGATTTACCTAGAGTAAAATCATATTTTGATGCCCCTTGCAGAAGGCTGCCTTGGGAGTTTATTGGCACATGGCACGGATGAGGCTGGTGTCTCTTCTGTTTTTATAAAGACATGAATGTTATTGTGGGTTCTTCACCCTCATGGCCTCCAAGCTCCCCAAGGCACCACATCCTAGTACCACCATATGGATTTTAGGGGGCTATAAATGTTCAGTCCGTAGTAGGTGGTGACATAGAGACATTCCTGAAGTTCTAAAATGCTCTTCAGGTGACCAGATCATAGAGAACTGAGAACAGTTGTGTGAAGGTAGAAGGTGGAGCGAGACTTGCCTGTAGTTCTTTGATCTTTTCCTGAGGGGCTGCAGGAGAGAGAAAGAGAGAATATGAGGGATTATAGAAAGGTCCATGCAGCCTCCTCCACCTCATCTCCTCTGCTCAAGCACCCAGTTCCCAAAGACCAAACAAATACTAACCTGATTGCTCATAATAAATTATTTTATTAATAAAATGAAACAATTTTATTTTTCAATAAAATCCACAAGTATGAATCTATTTTTTTTAAAGATTGATTTATTTATGCACACAAGAGCTGGGGTGTAGGCCAGAGGTGGGGGGAGGGGGGAAGAGGACAGAGTGAGGAGACAGAGTGGGGAGCAGACCAGGAGAATCTATTGAAATCCCCTGCTGAGGGGAGCAGCAGGGAGACAGGAGAGGTCTCTGAGCCATGTGGGTAGCTCCCTGGCCCAGGATGGAACTGATGCTGCAGAGGCTGCGGATAGCTTCACAGTGCTAGACTGAGCCCCTTGTGCCACCAGGGAGGCCCCTGCATCTATCATTTTTATTACAAACTAACCTCCCACTTTATAAGTTGTATGATAAATAATTGTCAGCCTTTTCTGCTCTCCTGCCCGCCATTAGGTTTGATGATGGGTCCCTGTGGTGGGCACCTGGAGTAGGGTGTGGGCATATGTAGGTGGGTACACCTGGGCTGAGACTGGGCCTATAAGGGTGGTGCAGAATGGAAGCAGGAAGAGAACCAGCAGAGAAGCAGAGGCCACGAGAGAAGGCTGGAGAGCCCAGGAAGGCTGGAGAGCCCAGGAAGAGTGAAGACTTGCTGGGGGCTGGGAGGCCTGCCAGCCTCCCGGCCACCAGCGCCCCTGCTTGCTGAGTACCTGCTAAAATGACAATAAAGGCCTGCAAAAGCCACCGAGGGCTCCAGAACTCTCCTTCACCCTTCTGCTCCTCTCACAGAGATGCTGCTCCATCTCTTCTTGCCCCTACATAAGTACACATTAAAAACCTCAGACAAACCAGGCTGTATTCACCGGCTGTCACTCCAACTTGCCAACTTGACTGCGGAAGCCCAGAGCAGCCCTTGACCCCAATCACAGCCTGTCCCCTAAGAACCTGGGCCGGCTGCAGCGTCATGGTCCACAAGTTCCACCAGATCAATATAACTGAGAACCAGAAACTCCCCAATGCCCCCCCAATAATCACATTTTTTTTTTCCTATCAATGACTCACAGTTCCTATCAATAGAAACTGAACTCAAATTTGTGACTGTTGGAAGAGTGCTCACCGAGTGAGATCTGTCAGTTTGCCTCCCGGGTTCAGATCCTCACTTTGATTATCAATAAACTCGTCGTCTGTCGCTGACATTTTTATTACACTTCACCTTTACATAGACGACAAAACGAAGAGTAAGAGGACTTGGTAAAGAAAGGCCGCTTTTTGGGGGGAAGTCTATCCACGCGGGCCAAGCGTGGCTTCCCCCCCACCTTGCAAATCACCTTAACGCACAGCCCCGCGCAGCCCAAGGACCTGGAGACACAGCAGCGCCGGGCCCTGCCCTCTCCCTGGCCCCCACGCCCTCTCGCGCGCCCCCTCGCTCTCCCCGGCGTGTCCCGGGCCCTCGGGCGTCCGTGCCGGGGTCTTCCCGGGGGGTCAATTTCCCAGCGTCTGGGGGCGGCCCTCGGCCCCCGAGGCCGGGAGCCCCAGCAGGGAGCCCCGCCCGCAGGTTTCCACGCAGCCTCGTCCTCAGGCGTCTCTGGAGGCGCGCGGTGGGGTCCGGATTCCCCTTTTTTGCTGAGTTTGGGACAAGGGGAGGCGATTCCTGGGCCACTTGGCCGGGGCCGAAAACGAGAGCGGCCGCAGCAGCGGCTCCGAGGCCGCGTCTGGGCGTTGCCGACTCGCGGGAACGAGGGAAAACAGAGGAGGAAGGAAAACAAACCGCCCAACGTGGGGCTCGAACCCACGACCCTGAGATTAAGAGTCTCATGCTCTACCGACTGAGCTAGCCGGGCGCCCGGGAGCAGCCGCCTCGCAGCTCTCTAACCTTCCGCACACGCGGGCGCGGCCAGCCGCAGCGGCCCCGAGGCCTCGGCGGGGGGCTGTGGGCGCCCCCGCGGCCACCCCGCGCCCGGGAGCCGCCGCTCGGAGAGAAAGACGGGGCTGCGGGGCCGGGAGGACGCCCCGGAGGGCGGAAGCGCGAGTCCTGACCCCCGTGATCCCGCAAGCTCGTCTGCCCGGGGCCCTGCGGAAGCCGCAGCCGCGACCCCTACCCCCGCGGCGGCGGCGGAAGAGCGCGAAGGAAAGAGGCGCGCGGCCGGGGGGCGGCCGGGGTCCCCGGCTTCTGCTGCCGGGGCGCGGGGGCCGCAGCCCCGGCTGGCTCGGGGTAGAAGCCCTGGGCTCCCCGACCTCGACGGCCAGGGCGGTGGGTGCGGGTGGGGCTGAGGGGCGCGCCGCGGGGAGGACGGGCCCCGCCATCCGGGCGCTCGTTTTTCGACTGAAACGGGGCGCGCCTGAGGAGGGGGGCGCGTCCGTTACGCCGAGATGTCCAGGCGGGCGGGCCTCGGGCGGACGCGCTGGCGGGGCCGCGGAGCCCGCCTTTCTCCGCCTCAGGCCCGCGCCGAGCGCCCCGCCTCATGGCCGGGGTGAGGGTCCCGGGTCGCCCCGCCTCACGGCCGGGGTGGGGGTCCCGGGGCCGGCGAGCCGCGGGGAGACAATAATTCACCCGGCTTGTCGCTGGGCCTTGCGCGCGGCCGGGACGGCGGAGCCGCCGACCCCCTCCACCTCCGAGGGGGCAAAAAGCGGAGCCGCGCGGCGAGGTGCGACGACCTGCCGTGACTCGGATTCGAACCGAGGTTGCTGCGGCCACAACGCAGAGTACTAACCACTATACGATCACGGCGCGCCACCCGCCCGGCGGCGCACTGCGGCGGCCCGCGGCGGCCTGTGAAGGGAGCCCCCGCGGGCGGGCGGCCGGGCTCGGGGAAAACCGCAAACGCGTCCGCGCCGCGACCCGTGGCTTCGGGGCCGGGATCTGCGCCCGTAAATCCGGGCTTGGCGGCGCCCGCGACGCGCCGGCTCCTCACGAGAGCGCGGAGAGAGGCGGCCGCCGCCCGGGAGCCGCGAGCCAGACGCCTCTCCTCGTCCCGCTTCTCGAAAGAACCGAACCGCCGGGCCCGAGGAGCTTCTCGTTGACGCCCCAGCGGAGTCCCGGCCTGGGGCTCCTGCCCCGGAGTGGCGGGAGCGACAGAGGAGCGGAGCTGGTGAGCTGTGGAGGGCGTGAGGCCCCTTTCCTTTGTCTTGTTCGCGCGCGCTCGGGAAACACTCGAGTGCCCCAAATCACGCGTGTGGGCAAAAAGAATTTAAAAACTAGGGAGAAAAAAAGTTATTTTTTGGCTTTTGGGAAAGTAGAAAAGGAGCGCTGCGTTGGCCGGGAATCGAACCCGGGTCAACTGCTTGGAAGGCAGCTATGCTCACCACTATACCACCAACGCGGACCGCGGGTGGTTCCCGCGCCGCCCGCCTATGAGGACGGGTCGGGCAAGCTTTGTTCCCACAATCTTTGTTTCCTATTTTACGTTTGTCTTAAGAGAAATTTCCAGCACGAAGCCAAACAGCCAGGAGAAAAAGAAACGCTCTAGGATTTCTTTATAATTATTTTGGAAATTCTGTGGTAGTTTCTTGTTTCACGGTTTGAGGAAAGTCAATTCTAGTTTTTTCCTCTTGGCATTTGAAGGGGCCTCTGAAATCCAAAGGACAGAGAAATTGCTGGAGTTATTTCTACACACACTGCTGCCGGCTTGAGAGTGTTTCCTTAGGGCAAATGCATAAAGATAAAGTTGCATTTGAAAACATATGCACACTTTTTTTCAAATGCACACTTTTAATCTTTGGATACTTATTGCCAAATTGTTGTGTGGAGAGATAGCACTAATTGTCACTGTTAGCAAATAATATCAGTCAACTGCATATTTTCTTTCTCTATCTTCACGAAAGTGCAGGATAAAAACAAGGAGTCTCATTTTAATTTGCATTTATTCTATTACTATTGCAGTGGATCATTTTTCGTAACTTTGCCATAAAACTGTTTGTATTAATTTTAAGACTTAAGTCATACGCTTTGTCTGTCTTTCTAGTGGGTACTTATATTACTGATTTACACCAGTTTGTCGTTTGTCTTGTGGTATTATTTGTAGGGTTATTAGATGGGCAGAAGTTTTCTATTTTTATGTAAGCTAATCCATCATTTTTATCTTTTATAATTTCTGTCTTTGCTTTTATCTTGGATAACTCTTCTTCCAACCCAATATTAAGATAATTATTCACTACTAGCTTTTTATCCACAACTAGCTTTTTGATTGTTTCAGTTCTTCCATTTAATTTTTAAACCCATTTTGTATATAGCATCAGCTAGTAATTCCACTTCTATGGATTGAGCCTAAGGAAATATTTGGGGAGATACACAGACACATATCTCTATACAGATGTTCATCACACTGTTTTTTGTAAAACCAGAATTTTAGAGGGAAAATTAAAAGTCCAGAAATACGATTGATACACACACATGAATTCTTTAGATTATACTTGCTTTGTATGTTGCTGACGGGAGCATAGCTTGGTGTGACTGCTACAAAATACTTATTGACAATAACTATACACAAATGCACACACCTTTGAGGCAGCATTTCAATTCCTGGGCACTTATTCCACATATGTGCAAAATGACGTGCAAAGTAATTTATGGCAGCATTATTTATAAGAGCAAAAGATTACACTTGTCTGTCAATAGTTCAGTTACCTGTGGAATGCCAAATACAATGGATTACTGTATTCTGTAAGAAAGAATAAGGAAGCTCTTAGCATCTAATCTGGAACTATTTCTAAAATATATTTTATATAAAATATATAAATTATAACTATTTCTAAAATACAACATTAAAATGAAAAAAGGCAGAGTGCAGAAAAATGTTTATAGATTGCTATTATTTGTGCAAAGGTGGGATCATATTTAAATATGTACATATGTATGCAAGCAATACAGCTATTCCATAAACTATTATGACATTATAATTATGACACTAAATATCGTTTGCCTTATCAGAGGGAAAGTAGATGACAAAAGTGAAAATTCAGTTAGGCCTTTTTGCCTAAAAGCCTAATTTGAATCTTAAATCAAGTATCCGTTTCAAAAATTAATTAAATTGGAAGAAAATGTATTGCTGAAGAATGTTATTTTTACTGGAAAGTGTTAGAAATACATTGTTTTTTTAAGTGAAGTGATTATCGATAGAATAGTTTGCACAAAATTCCATTTCCTGTTTCAAAAATTAGAGGTTAACTGTTATCACTGAAATAGTAGAAGTACAAATATTTTTTAAATAGTAATGGTCTACATTTTCTGCAGCGTTTGGGGTTTGGGCAGGAAGGGGAAACTGACTAGCAGAAACCAGGTCAATGATTGAAAAGATTTTAAAGCATAGTTAAAAAGAAAAAAAACATGTCTTCCCTGACCGGGAATCGAACCCGGGCCGCGGCGGTGAGAGCGCCGAATCCTAACCACTAGACCACCAGGGAACCTGCTGCTTTGCTGCCACACAGAATATATGATACTCTCAGACCTTGTGTTCTTTGCTTGTTCCCGCCCCTCCTGCCCCCCCTTTATTTTTCTGTGCAGCCATTTCAACTCCTGGGTTTTGAAGTTCTTACCGTCTGGGCTCTCCTCAGAAACAAAAGCCGGGAGAAAAGACCGAGAAAGCGACTGAGCAGGAAAGCCCTCAGCTGCAAGCAGTTGTCTGAATCCCTGAGCTGTGACCCGTAGAAAAGTAAAGGTGCCTCCTGGGGCTTTCCTCAAATTGACCAGGATCTTTTCCTTCATAGAAAGGACGTCATATGAGTAACATTAAGAGATCCTAGTCCTACTACAGCCTTTTTTCCATCTCGTCTGAATTTCGACCAAAATGTTGCCTAAAACGACCGTCACAGTCAACCAGAGTGACTCAGGGCCGCTCGTGCCCCGCAGTCTCCAGCATCTGTGCTTAAGTCGCTGGTAGGAGATTAAGAGGACAAGGTTTTGGAGCTTTCATTTTTAAAAAAATATATAAAGAAAGAAAAGAGGGAGTCAGGAGAAAGTCGGGGTGCAGTCCTGGACTGAAGGAACTTTTAAGACCATGCCCACCAAAGTATGCCAATTAACTTTATATGGAGAAAAAGAAAAGAAAAATGGCAAAAATATTAACAATGAATCTAGGTGTAGGGTAATAAAATATTCAATATTTTATTCTTTCAGCTTTTCTTTAGGTTTGGAATTTTTTTTAAATAAGCAGTTGAGAAAAAATGAAAATGAAACCATCAAAACCTCCAGCCTGCTTTGTTCAGATGTCCACAATGACATTCACTCCCTGCACAAATTGCTCAAAATAAAAATTTTAAATGAAATAGTAAAATGAAAAAGGATAGTAAAATGAAATAGTAAAATATGAAATAGTAAAAAATGAAATAGTAAAATGAAAAATAGTAAATGAAAAGAGGATTAAAAGTTGGGTCATGAATAGTGTGTATATATCACAGAACCTCGCAGAAAAAAATGGGTAGCAGGATCTGGGGTATTCTTGGGGGTTTTGTGGTTGCTTTGTCTTGCCTTTAAGTTGTCCATGTTAAAATGTCGTTTAAGAAAAGTATTAGTCACCCATAATCCAAAATCCACCTTTCTTTGGGTATAAAAGCCAGAAGTTAGGGAAAGTAAATGCTAGACATTTATTTTCACAAAAACAAATTAATCCTGTTGTTACACGTCGCCAGTGAGGATCCCACTTCCTTTGGCCCCAGCTCTAGCCCCACTGAAGAGCCAGCTGTGTCCCAAGCCTGAAAAAAAATTCTAACCTTTGGAGCAGCATCTTGGGATGGGACCCGGGATGGGGACAAGGTAATGGAATACGCGTCACTGGAGAAATCGGCCTCCTCCTGTTTGGTCTTTTTTTTTTTAATAAATTTTATTTTTTTTTAAATAAATTTTATTTTTATATTCCCCATACAATTGCAATCCCCTTATTTTGACCCCAATTGTTTGGTCTTTTTCACGGATCATTCCGCTCCCTGCTGGTAGTTTTTGGTAATACACGAGACCGTAAGCGAGTCTGAGTGGCGGGGACCGGAGGGATCAGGGATGCGGGGAAGGGAGGGGCCAGGGGTGCGGGGAGGGGAGGGGTCAGGGGCGCTGGACTTGCCACGTTTCTGGGCATCAAAATGCCAGGGGATGCTGGGTTGAAGCCGGCTCCTCCTCCTGGCACCACACACCTGGAGGTGACCCACACACCTGGAGGTGAACCACACACCTTGAGGTGAACCCGTGAGGAGGCGACTCACTCACTTCGCTCCACGTTGTTTTCTTTATTCAAACGCAGATCATGTGCCAGAGGAGGGCTTGAAGATACAAGAACCCACGTAAGAGCGCACCATCTAATGGACCACCAAACGCGCAGGTGATAAAGAGAATGGATCAGGGAAGAATTAGTAGATGTATGTCCACCTATTTTTCGCGTTAATACAACTAAACCCTGCGGCCGCATGTGTCCCAGACGCGGGGGACTCTGCAAGGCGGAGAGGCGGACCCGACAGGGGCCTCAGCCCGAGGAGTCGTGCAGCGCTGGTTTCTCTGCGCTTGCTCTTTGCTTCATCCAGCCAAGACTTGAGACTGAAGGAGCAGCGACTTGGAATAGCACGGAGTGCAGCTCCCCTACCCTCCGAAGATCAGAATAAAAGAAAGGCAGCCTAGCAAAATAGAAAACTTCTCAGTTAAAAAAAAATAAAAGTCTACTCCAGGCAAAACCCCCTGAACCGTGACTCACCCGGCCCACCACCAGGGGAGAGCAGTGCCCAGGCTTCCCCTCTCACGGGCGCTAGCAACAGGTGCCCCCCTTTTCAGGAAGATGACCCCCAAAGGAAAGAAGGAAGCCCCCGCCTCTCGCGAAGCCAAAGCGAAGGCCTTGAAGGCCAGGAAGCAACCAGGAAAGGGGCCCACAGCCTCGAGAAGATCCTCACCGCCTTCGGATGCCCAGGGTGCTGTCTCTGTCCAAGGACAGCCCAGATGCCCTCGCAAGACGCCCCCTCCCGAGGACACAAGCTTCACACGAAGTTATAGTACAGGGACGTCCCACCGAGCCTTGACTCGCTCGCCTCCAGCAGTGACAGGTGGCAGCACTGTGGGTGCAATGTGACAGCTCTCTATGGCATGGATACAGTCAGGAGACAGGACACGGGGGTCCATCACAGGGGTCCCGGTGTCGCCCACACACACTTCTCCCCCATCTCCTCCCCACTTTAACTAGCAGCCACTCACCTGCTCTTCTCTTCCATCATTTTGGCATGTTAAAATGTTACATGAACAGAATTGTACCTATGTAAACTTTGGGGATTGACTGTTTGTTGTTCAGCATAATTCTCTGGAGATTCATCCTACTTGTGTTTGTATCAATAGTTTGTTTCTGTATCTGCACGTTACACTATGATTATCTCAAAACAAAATTTGATTTATGTTACATCACATACAGTTTGTATAGAGAGACTCAGTTTTGCAGGATGAAGAGCTCTGGAGATGGTTGCACAACAGTGTGAATGAACTTAACAAAAATGAACTGCGCTTTAAAATGGTTAAGATAGTAAATTTTGTGTTATGTGTGTTTTATCACAATTAAAATTCTTTTAAAGAAACAGAAAATTCCGTAGAAAGATTCTACAAACAAAAAATACTTTGCTGAAAGGGGGAAGCGCCTTTCATTCCACCAGGGGGAGCAGAAGAAACACTTGAATGACCCGGCACACCAGCGACAAGGCCAATGTTAGAAGTGCTGATACCTGCCCCTGAAATTAGTTTTTTAAGGTTTATCTATTTATGCGTACAAGACCTAGGGTACAGGCCAGAGGTGTGGGGGGGCGGTGAGAGGATTCCCCAGAGACAGAGTGGGGAGCAGAACAGGCAGACTGACTGAAGTACACTGCTGAGGGGAGCAGGAGAGGTCTGCTGCGCCATGTGGGTCAGCTCCCTGGGTGGGGATCCAACTCTTGCTGCAGTGGCTGCCAATAGCTTCGTAGTTCTGTGTCTTAACCCTTTGCACCACCAGGGAGGCCCCCCCTTCCCCACCCCTGAAATTAATTAAGATTCCCTTTGATTTGGATCTTTAAATCCATGAGAGCCCCCTGTAGAGTCTTCCCACCCTCTGGATTTTTACCTCTAAGGTATCTTTCAGTGTTTCCTGTAATCCTATAAATGAGTAGTTACCTGTAGACTAGAGACTGATGAGATTCAAACTGAAGTGTGTGTGCAGGTTGATTTTATTTCTCACAGCTGCTGCTTATACTACTTTTGCCCTTCCTCCCCCGACCCCTTTCTTAACATTAAATCCCTTTCCCCTGTGAACTTGACACCTTAAAAAAAATTCTATCCCCGTTCCTTCTTCACCTCCTAGTCTCACCTAGCAACTCAGGAGCTAATACAGCCTTGAGTGTTGGTGAGAGAGAGGGAAGAGAAATGGCTGTCTAAACTCAGGGAACGAAAATGGAGGCGAGGTAGGGAGATAGACAGCTGCAAGGATCTGAACTGGGAGACTGAAACCACCCTCATTCTCAACTCAGAGCTCAGATTTCTTCTCTGGACAGCTGACTTTTTTAGCCCATCTGAAATACTCTGGGAAGATGGGGGAGGAGCTATAAACTACCTCTGCTAAGAACCTTATTTAAAGTTTGCTACCCCCTAGCTCTGTTCTGTAGACAAAAATGCAATATTCGGTATAGAAGGGATGAGGAGAACAAAAGATCTACATTTGCCCACTCTAACTTTTAAAGGCCAGGAGCTGGTTTTTGAGAATGCTGGAGGGCTGCCTGGAGTAGGCAGTAACTGGAGTCATAGAAACTGGAATTGAATATCTGACTTGTCTGTAGTATTTCTGCTTCCCTCCCCTTCTTTGCACCCTGAACCCCATATTCTTTCTAATTCTCCTACCCTTCCCACTCCCCCCATTCCTATATCCTACCCCCACCGGCCTTCCTGGAATTTTGGACTTAGCTATTTTTAAAACAGTCAACTCAGTAGCCACCTCCCTCCCCCCGCTCAGCTGTCCAGTACTCTGGCCAGCCATGTACTCCCCCTTCCCCCCATACTTCTCTGGCTCCCTGACCTCAGTGAGATTGCAGCAGGTCTGGGGACGTGGGGGAGACATGGAGAAAGAGACGGGGGATCCCCTGGCTGGAGCCAACCGACAGACAGAGTAGGCAGTCATGGCTGGAGAATTGGATATCAGAGTAATCTCTGACCTCTGGAAACAGTAAGTCAAATGAAATTGCAATTCCTTTAATAAGCTGTTGGATTAAAGTTAGACTTTCATAAACTTACACCTACTTAGATGTCTGCTCCAAAAGTTAGGGCTCCTCCATACCAAGGCATCCCGGTGTCCATTTCTCCTCCTATCTTACTGTTGTCTGGCCTCTGGCCATTGGAAGTTTAATTCTCTGTCTGGCCTCTGGCAGTCTTTGCTCTCTCCTTGCCTTGCTACCTCAAGACTTCTGGTGAAGTTTTAGGAGGAGTTTCCCAGATCCTTATTCTGTGGTTTGCTCACCAAGACCAAAGTTAGCTTTCCATGAGCCTTAGTTACCTTTCTACCTGCCTTATTTAGCAGCGCCCTACGCATTGGGTTTCCAAGAGTGGGGGCTACCCCTTGTTGAAAATGATTTCTCCCCACACCTCTAGTCACACCATTCTGTGCTCCCTCTTGCATGGCTCTGCCCCATCACCCCAGCCTCAAGAAAGGGAAGTTGGGCAGGAGGGCGGCAGCCTCCCCCGGTCCAGTCCTCATCAACAGACAGAACTGAATTTGCCATGAACGCTCAGTTCTGGAAGATTAATGGAAAGAGTGGCTCTTCAGGCAGGTTTGAATTGTTGACTCAGAGCAAACAAGTATTGATTTGCATGCTTGGTTTGTACCCCACTGCCTCATTGAGACAGAGACTATCGTGGCCGCTCTATAAAGGAAATCAAAGAGATTGGCTGCCTTTTCATTTGAATACTGGTATTCTAGAGAGGGACATTCCCTCCTTATTCTTTCTTGCAGAAAATTCTAGCTGAACAGGATGACCCAGGGAGGGGGGTGTCCCTTCCTGGCAGGGAGGGGCAAATAAGAGACACGCTTTGAGGATTTTCAGGCCCTAATTCTGCTGGGGAGTTCACTGGGAGAATTGGGGTCTGATTCAGGTACATGATTCCTCCTTTATTTATTTATTTATTTATTTATTTATTTATTTATTTATTTCTGATGTTTCTACTGTCGGGCAGCTCCTGATGGGGCAATGCAGTGGACTCTGGCACTGGAGTCCACTCTCCTTCCACCCCCTGCACCAAGCATTGCATAAGGGCTAAAGTGGCTGGGGGAGCAGGGCACAGAGGTTTAACAGCCACACTTACAATTTGGGGAGCCCCATTTTCCCCAAACTCCAGGCTGCTCTTCCTTTTCTTGATCTCTGATTCTCTTCACAAGCTCCTGGACAACCTTCACCTCTTGTCTCTCCCCATGCCCAGCCCAATTTCTTTTTTCAGTCCCTTACAGGACGTCTGGTCAAAATTCACTAGGTAGGAGGGGCATCAGCTGGGAAGAACCGGAGCCTGGGGGGACCTGACTGGATAGATATGGGGGATCCAGGCCAGCCCCCTAGTCCCCGGTCCCCCCATGGCAGCCCCCCAACTCTAAGTGCTCTCACTCTCCTGCTGCTTCTCTGTGGACATGGTAAGGGAAGGGTTTGGGAAATGTAGAGGGGGGCTACTCGCTAGGGGGGTGCGCATGGGCACGTGTGAATGAGAGAAGGGAACTGAGGGGTCCTGGGAGCTCCCCACCCCCACCCCGCAGCCAAGTGTGTGATTCGCCACCCCTGGGGAAGGGCGAGGGGAAGCCCTGGACAGACCAGGAGAAGACCAGGCCGGCTCACACATTTTCGGCAAAACTGAATGGCGGCAGGACTGGGGGGCTGGTACGGGGGCGGGAGGGGTTTCGGGGCGGCTGGGTTCCCTGGGGCAGCCTGGGGGCGTCGGGCGTGCGCTCGGGCCGCGGGGTCTGGGGGCGCCTCACAACCGCCTCCTCTCGGTTCGCAGCTCATTCCCAGTGCAAAATCCTCCGCTGCAACGCGGAGTACGTGTCGTCCACCCTGGGCCTGCGAGGCGGGGGCTCCCCGGGCGCGCTGCGCGGCGCGGGAGGCCGGGGGGCGCCGGGGGGCGCGGGCGGCGTGTGCCGGGCCCTGCGCTCCTACGCGCTCTGCACGCGGCGCACCGCCCGCACCTGCCGCGGGGACCTCGCCTTCCACTCGGCCGTGCACGGCATCGAGGACCTGATGATCCAGCACAACTGCTCGCGCCAGGGCCCCACGGCCCCTCCGCTGCCCCGCGGGCCGGGCCTGCCCGGCGCTGGCCGGGCCAGCGCCTCGGGGTCCCCCGCCGCAGACCCCTGCGACTACGAAGCCCAGTTCTCCCGGCTGCACGGCCGCGCCCCCGGCTTCTTGCACTGCGCCTCCTTCGGGGACCCCCACGTGCGCACCTTCCACCACCACTTCCACACGTGCCGCGTGCAGGGGGCCTGGCCCCTGCTGGACAATGACTTTCTCTTCGTGCAGGCCACCAGCTCCCCCGTGGCCTTGGGGGCCAACGCCACCACCACCCGTAAGGTGTGGGTCCCCCACTGCTCCCCGGGATTCGCGCGTGGCCCCCCGCCCCACACTCCTGCTCCCCGCCCTCAGCCGCCCGCTGGTCCTGAGTCGCTCCATGCGCTCAGACGCCTGCTCCTGCCAACCGCTTGCCCTTGGCGAGGATCTCAGGCCAGCGCGGGGCTCACTGGAAGGAAAGCTGGGCACCGAGGGCCCGAGCAGCCCGGGGTGGAGGCGCTCCAGGGGGACACCCTCCCTGCACCCCACTCCTGCGGAGGTGGAGACCAAAAGGGAGGTGGGGCATTGAGCCGAGGGGGTGCGGAGGGGGTGCAGGGTTGACGCAGCCCTGGCGCGAGGGGGGATCGACCTTGGCCTCTGCTGGATCTGACCCCGGACGCGGTGGGGGAGCGGGGAGGTGCATGCGCCCCAAATGAACTGCTTTCCCTCTCCCCTCACAGCTGACCATTATATTTAAGAACATGCAGGAATGCATTGACCAGAAGGTCTACCAGGCCGAGGTGGACAATCTTCCTGCAGCTTTTGAGGACGGTTCTATGAACGGAGGCGACCGCCCCGGGGGCTCGAGTTTGTCCATCCGAAGCGCCAGCCCCGGGAGCCGCGTGGAGATCCGAGCCGCCTACATCGGCACGACCATCGTCATCCGGCAGACAGCTGGGCAGCTCTCCTTCTCCATCAAGGTAGCCGAGGATGTGGCCAGGGCCTTCTCGGCGGAGCAGGATCTGCAGCTCTGTGTTGGGGGGTGTCCCCCAAGTCAGCAACTCTCTCGCTCAGAGCGCAGTCGCCGGGGCGCCTTGGCCGTGGAAAGCGCGCGGCAGCTGTGCAAGGAGGGGCTGCCGGTGGAGGACGCTTACTTCCACTCCTGCGTCTTTGATGTCTTGGTCTCTGGTGACCCCAACTTTACTGCGGCAGCTCAGGCAGCTCTGGAGGATGCCAGAGCCTTCCTGCCAGACTTAGAAAAGCTGCATCTCTTCCCCTCAGACGGCGGGGCTCCCCTTGCTGCACCTGCCCTCCTGGCCCCGCTGCTCTCTGGGTCTTTTGTTCTCTGGCTTTGCGCTCAGTAACCAACCAGGCCAACATTAACGTGACCGCTGGGGAGTGATCTGGGAGTGCAGGTTGGCAGGGGAAGCAAGGAGAGTCACTGAAGCAAACAGGAGACTGGGAGGTGCAGGAAATAGCACCCTTGACCCAGAGACAGATGAGGCTCTAGGCCAGGGTGGAGAGGTGGAGAATGTGATTCTGGGCAAGGCTTCTTCTGCATTCCAGACCTCTGCGGGAGCTGGCCCACGATTTCTCAGTCCCCTGTATAGTAAGTGACTTGTTCCAATCCACCTACTCCTGAGATCACCCCTACAAGCTTGGGGGCTATAAGGGTCCTCACAATCACTAGAAAACTTCAGGGTTGAGACTTGCAAGAGGGAGGAACTTACAGAGGAAGTTGTGATCACCACCCACACGAAACTCAAAGTCTAATAATATTTTCTCTTGTGAGGGAGGAGGTAATGTTGCAGGAAACAAGAGTCTTTCACGGATATATGTGGGTAATGTGTTCTGCTTTCTTGGGTCAGAAAAGAAGCGGGCCTTAGCTGTCTGGAGCCCAGCTGAAGGGAGTCTCTGACGGTAGAGAATGACAGATAGGAAAGAAGCTATCTTCCCCACCTCTAACTAATCTGTTATTAAAGCCATGAATTCTTCACAACCTCTCCTGCTGCCTATGTGTAAGCTTTTTGCAGATGCTTGGTAGGAAGTAAGGCAGTGCGCTCCCTCCACTGGAAGAGAGCTCAGAAGTATCAGATCATTTTTCTGCTCTCAGGAAGTTTACAGACTATTAAGGACACAAAGTTGATTCACATGAAGGAGGGGTGAGTGTGTAATTATTCACTAAATTGTATGGCTCTGTGATTTCAGATGGGGAGATGGGTGATGACAACGAAGGAATAATAAGCAATAAGAGATAACAAAGGAGATGGGATTTGAAATGATCTTTGAAGACTGGGTAGGATTTGAATTGTTTTTTGGTTTTTTTTTTTTTTTTTTTTTTTTTTTTATAGAGGCATGTTTTATTTATTTTATTTATTTGTTTGTTTGTTTATTTATACATGCACTGGGTACAGTCAGAGGCGCGGGAGGGTGAGAGAATTCACCAGAGCCAGAGCAGGGAGCAGAGCAGACAGAAGGACTTAAGTACACTGCTGAGGGGAGCAGCGGGCGGCAGGAGAGGTCTGCGCGCCATATGGGACCCTCCTCCGGTGGCCGGGGAGCAGCCGGGATCGAACCGGCGCCGCAGAGGCTGCAGGCAGCTTCGCAACCCAGCGCTCAACCGCTGTGCCACCGGGGAGGCCCATGGTTTTTTTTTTTTAAGATTTATTTATGCATACAGGAACTGGGGAATGGGGGTGTGTGTGTGTGTGTGTGTGTGTGTGTGTGTGTGTGTGTGTGTGTGTATTCCCCAGAGACAGAATGAGGAGCAGAGCAGGTGGATCTACTGAAACACACTGCTGGGGGAGTGGCAGGCAAGACAGGTGAGGTCTGCTGAGCCATGAGGGTTGCTCCTTGGCTGTGTGGGGAGGGGGGTGGGGAGGGAGGGGGAGGTAGAATCAGGATGGCATCACAGTGCTGTGCTTAACCCCTTGCACCACCAGGGAGGCCCAGATTTTAATTGTTAAGGACGCTCCAGGTAATGGAAACCCTCTGTAATTTTGTATAGATTCATGATTCATTGAGGTAACCAACAAAACTCAAATAAAGTAGACAAGTAATGGACTAGATGGATAGAGGCCAGATTATGAGTATCTTGAAAGTGTGGCCGAGGAGTTTAAGTTCAATTACTAGCCAACATTTGTTGGGTGCTTAAAACCTTCCAGGCACTGTTCTAAATACTCTTAAAATATTACTTCATTTGATCATCACAACTCCCTAAGGAAGGTGATAGCCTTCACTTTATTTTCAGGAGGAAACTACATGCAGAGAGAACAATCACACAGCTAATAAATGCGAGAGCCAGAAACTGAAACCAGTCAGTTTGGGTCCAGAGTCTTAAATTTTTTTATTAGTATTACAAAAGTTTATTTAATAAATATATTCAATTGGAAACGATGCACAACTAACTTTTCATCTCAGAAAAATGCTGTGGAGTGGGGACATGGTGTAAGTGATTTCTCTGGTGAAGACTTAACTGTTTATTCTCATTCCAAGGCTGCTCGCCTGACAGCACTTCCTCTGTCTCACCCTTGCAATACTGTTTTATTGCCCACTTGTTGCCATTTCCATGCATTCATGATCATAAGATCCGCAAAGAAGTCAAGTCACCAGCGTATCCCTTGGCCATGTCTAAAGCCCTTGGATTTTTTAAAAAAAGTTTTTTATTTATGCATTCAAGAGCTGGGTGTTGGCCAGAGGTGCAGAGAGTGAGAACAGGTAGATCCACTGAAATCTACTGCTGAGGGGAGCAGCAGGGAGACAGGAGAGGTCTACTGTGCCATGTGGGTCAGCTCCCTGGCCAGGGATTGAACTCATGCTGCAGTGGCTGGTGATAGCTTGATAGTGCTGAGACTTAACCCCTTGCACCACCAGGGAGGCCCTCCTTTGAAATTCAAAGATAACTTCTTGTCCATAAATTTTTCTGTTGGGGAGGTGAGCTTGGCTTGTGGTACCTACTCAGCTCAGCTAGCTCAACAATGCCTCCCATGCCACCCCCAGAGCCTGACTCTTAACCATTATATTATGTTGTCAAGGAAACAGCCACTAACGGTTTTGGCTGTGGAGCTGGACAGGGAAGGGGAGCTGTGGCAATGACTGCAACCACAAAAGCTGCTTTCTTCTTCTGTAGCAGGAAGTCCAAAAAAGAGAGCTGGGGAGAGTCCAAAATGGAAGGAATCTAGTTTGCAGAAGAGAAGACTGAGGAGAGGAGCTGTTTCAGTCCAGGGTGCTCAAAACTAAAAGTGCAGCTCTGAATAAAACCGTAGAGGAGTTGACTTTTTTTATGGTTTGTTTTTTTTTTTATGTTTAGACCAACCAAACATTTACTATAAAGACCCTTTAACATGCAAACTATAGTCACAACAGCACCCACACAGAGTGAGGGCACAAGGCCTGGTGTGGAGCACAGCATGAGGAGCAGAGATTTTCTGGGTCCCTACCACTTCCCTCACCCAGTCACCTGTGGGAGTGTGAGTCTTTAGCAGAGGGAAGGTCAAGGCAGCCAGGGCAGAACGGCCTTGACGTTCCCATTGAGACCAAGCTCTGCAGGCCCTTCCAAAATGTCATCAGCCACCGCAGCCTCCAGGGCGAGCCAGAGGCAGTCCGGAGACAATAGGAGAGTGGTGGTGACAAGAAGACAGGCACACCAAGTCCTCTGTAACCCAAACAACTTTGGGTCACAGAGTTTTCCAGGGACTGAAAAGACGTAAAAGTTGTCCTGGGAGAAGGCCAGAAATTGTGTTGGAGTGTGCCTTCTAACCCAGACCCCTACCTATGACTTCAGAAAGCTGGGTGGAGCCGCTCAGCTGTTCAGGAAGGGAGGGGACTGACAGATCCCTTGGCTCAATAGGTTGGAAGCCTTGCCAGGCACAGAGTGTCTGTCTAAAGGCAGGCTGGGGCGGTCCAGAGGAAGAGCTTTGGTACAAGGGCACTCACAGAAGCACAGTAACATGGCCTACAGGTAGAATTTACTGTGTGTGTGTGTGTGTGTGCACATGTGTGCAAGAGAGAAAGGACACAAGTCAGAAAGAATTAAGAACTGGAATGCCTGCCTCTCACCGGCCTGGCCAATGGAGGTGAGGTGATCCTTGCACACTCACACCCTTGGCCACTGCCTCCCTGGGCCTTGAGTGAGGCCAGAGTTGGAAATGAGCCCATGTGGGGGTCCTTTGGGGTCAGCAGGACAGGGTTAGAGGCAGCTTTTATATTCAGTGTAGTCCCCCACTCTCTGGGACCTACCCCAATCCAACCATCAACTACCCTAATCTCCTTCTTCAAACTCAAAAGAGTAACTTTATCCCTCATGTGGAGGTAATTTCAAATCAGTTAAGAATTTCATAGTCAACTGGTGCATGAGGTTCTGTCATGTAACACTGCTTCCTTTGCCCAGACTTGTGGTTATCCCTACTACCAATGGAGTATTTAAAAATAGATAGCTCATGGGGCCTCCCTGGTGGCGCAAGGGTTAAGATGCAACCTATGAAGCTATGCACAGCCACTGCACACACAACTCACTGCTTCTGTGAGTTTGATTCCGGCCAGCCAGGGAGCAACCCACATGGCGCAGCAGACCTCTCCTGACTCACCCACTGCTCCCCTCAGCAGTGTATTTCAGTCAGTCTGCCTGTTCTGCTCCCTACTCTGTCTCCGGTAAGTCCTCTCACACACCCCACCCCCGCACCTCTGGCCTGTATACCAGCTCTTGTATACATAAATAAATAAATCTTTAAAAAAATAAAAAGGGATAGCTCAAAATAAGCACATGAAAAGATGTTCAACATCATTAGTCATTAAGGAAGTACAAATCAAATTAAAACCACAATAAGAAAATAGTACACACTCACTAGAATGGCTAAAATTAAAAAGACTAAGCATATCATGTGTTGGCAAGACGTGGTGCTCTCACATGCTGCTAGGAATGTAATATGTAAGTTGCTTTGTAAAATGGTTTGTCAATCTTTTTTTATGTTAAGCAAATACTCATCATACAATCTAGACATTCCTAGGTATTGACCCAAAAGAAATGCCAACATGTGTCTGCACAGAGACTTGTGTATTGATGTTCATAACAGTTTTTGTTGTTTTTGTTTTTGTTTTTTTTTTTTGGTGGGACCCTCACCGGTGGCCAGGGATGAATTGGCACTGCAGAGGCTGCGGGCAGCCTCGCAACCCAGTGCTCAACTGCTGCGCCACCAGGGGAGGCCCCATAACAGTTTTTTTTTTTTATATAACAAATCCAAGGCTGGAAATTTTAAATAACTCAAATATCCATCAGCAGGTGAATGAATGCACCAATAGCAGCAAATCCATGCACTAGGATACCACAGCAATGAAATGAAACAAACTATTGTTATACACAACTTGATGAACCAACACAATGTGAGTGAAAGAAGCAAAATTAAGAAACAAAAAAAAAAGAGTACATACTGCTCGCTTCCGCTTACATGAAACGATAGAAACTGCAAACTGAGGGGAGTTTGCAGTGACTGAGGAGAGGTCAGTGACTGCCTGGGGATGGCAGAGGGAGGCAGCATGGTTTACCAAGGGGCCTGAGGAAACGCTGGGAGTATAGACATGTTTGTTATGTCTTGACTGTGGCAGTGATTTCATGGGTAAATGTATGTCAAAATCCATGAAATTTTACACTTAAAGTGTGTGCTGTTTATGATACATCAGGTATTCCTCAACAAAGGCGTAGTTAAAAAAAGGTAGTCACCTTTCCCTCTTCCTCTGGTGGATCTGATAAGGCTTAGAATGACTTTAGCATGAAAACAGAGATTAGAACAGACTTTCCTCCTTCTAGGAAATCATAGAAAGGACAAGAAAGAGGCAGAGCAAAGAAGTTATTCTGCCTTTCCACGCCACCAACAGCCAGCAGGTGGCGATGGGGACTAGAAAGAATTAATAGGAGTGGGGCCAATCTCCAGGAAAAAGAAAATTCTTAGGTCATCAGTTATGTTGATCATTTGAGAGAGGTTAGTAAACATTTGACAGAGCTGGCATTTCAGAAATAAGTTGAAGATAGGTACATAGTAAATTAAATAGTTTTAATAATTTATGACTTCACGACAAAGGGTTGTCTGAGAACATGAAACAATCAAAAGATAATATTTGGCTCCACGGTGGATATTATTATGCAGTGACAATAATGTAAATATAGACTGTTAATTTTTTTTTTTTTTTTTTTTATAGAGGCATGCTTTATTTATTTGTTTGCTGGTTTGTTTGTTTGTTTTGTTTATACATGCACTGGGTACAGTCAGAAGCGCGGGAGGGCGAGAGAATTCACCAGAGCCAGAGCGGGGAGCAGAGCAGGCAGAAGGACCAAAGTACACTGCTGAGGGGAGCAGCGGGCGGCAGGAGAGGTCTGCGCGCCATGTGGGACCCTCCTCTGGTGGCCGGGGAGCAGCCGGGGATCGAACCGGCGCCGCAGAGGCCGCGCGCAGCTTCGCAACCCAGCGCTCAACCGCTGCGCCACCGGGGAGGCCCTATAGACTGTTAATTAAACCAAAAGTGTGATATAACTCTATTGGGAGGATGAGGTAAGAGGAAAAAGAAGGTAACGACAGTGTGAAGTAAGAGTTAAAATTCCAATTGGTATAATAAAAAAAAAAACCCACAGTAGATATGTTTACTATTTCTAAATTAATAAATAAAAGAAGAAACACCAAGAAATCATTCAGAAGTATAAAGTAAATACCAGATGAAAAAGATGAGATAATCGGAAGAGACTCTACTGAATGTCTCCGTACGATGACCTGCTGACTGCTGTTTTTTGTACAAGCATTAAATATAATGTGACTTTTAACTACATTGTTATATTATTTTGATTTTAAAAAGGGAGGGCATTTCCATCTTGGTGGGTCCTGAGCTTCTTCAACTTGTGGCCACCTCATCCACTTCTCAGATCTACTCAACATCTCCAGCCACTTCACCCCACCTTGTGTATTTCGTGGCAAGTTTCCTTTCCAAATTTCTTCTCAAGGAAACAGCCATAATTCCCATGGCTCAGTAATTACAGTTCTCAAAGTCAGTGCCAGAAAACTGCAGCACCGCTAAGGAAGGAAAGAGAACAGAACATTAGAAGATAGAAGGCCTTTCTTGGTTTTTCTGCCTACTCCCAAATCAAATTATTCATCATCCTTCCAACAGTTCAAAGGAAGAAATGTCACATATGTTTCCTGAGATAAAATTTGTGTGAGAACAGTGGTGAGTTTTCAGAAAATGAAAGAGAAATCAAAAAGGAAAGAGAAATCAAGAAATCAACTCTCTGCTGTTGATTCAACATTTTTAATGTCAAGGGTTTTGTGTAGCCACTTTTGGATGCAACACTATTCCTCTACTCCTACCTTGAAGAAACTGGTTAAGTATGATTTTGAAAAAATTAATTGGGCATTTCATCCTGCCCTCCCTCCCCACCTCACCCACACCAAGAGTTAAAAGGCCCTCTTCTAAAATCACAGCATCTGAAACAGAAAGTGTGCTGCTATATTTTTATTTTCTCTTTATAGTGGTCACGGCTCTGTATCTCCCACAACTAAATTGACAGCCTGTTTGTTATAACAAATAATTTTAATGTAATATGCTTTAGCAAAGAAAGAATTGTTACTTGTCAGCCTGGATAAAAACAAGAAAACGTTTAAGATATAGTTTCTGCCTCTTAGTCATGAACACCAACTGCCGTCCTCGGCTCCTTCTCCTTATCAAGAATCATCTTTACCATTCTGGGTCAAGTTCCAGGTCTCAGAGAGACTGCATTAGAGACAAATCTTGGACTAGGTTTATTGACAGTACATGAATCTACCCACTGGGTGGCAGGGCTGAGCCAACTGCATTAGTGAATTGGGTAAGAAAAAAAATTCTCGGAAAAGGGGAAGTTGGCCTAAGTACGCAATGTCCCATCTCCCTCGTGCTTATAAACATCAACACAGTCCAATTTTCCTCTCAAAGAAAAACAAATCATCGCTTCTCACTGCCTTATCCCTCTGGCTTTGATACACAATTGGGCCACGGTCTTTGAGGAGGGGACTGGTTATGAAAGTCATGGTATAGCACAAAGAGCTGAGGCTGCCTTTTCAATTCTCACACTGATAAGTAACAATACTAGGCTCTGAATATTCTAAGATTGTGGAGACATACCCTAATCTGTCAATCAATGTGTATTTAATAATAGATGTACTTTATGAACTATCCTTTGTCAATACTCTAAAGAATGCAGATGGAAAAAGGACATTGCCATATGCTCTATGAATTCATTATGGAGGCATAAAAAGGAAATTTACACTAAGTTCTATATGAGAAATATAAGCAATGTACAAAGGAGTATTCAAAAGAGAATGAAATCCTTTCTGGTTGCAGGGTGAAAGACGGAGGCTTGGGAATGAAGAAGAGGTGAGAGAGGAAAAGTCACTTGGCTGTCTACTCAAGAGTGAGGAGGATTTCAAAAAGGGAAGGTGGAGAAAAGCATGAGCAAAGCACAAAGGCATAGGAGGATCTATTAGGGGAAGGCCGAGGACAGAGGCGTGGCTGAGGAAGGCGGTGGGAAATGAGACTGCAGGTTTGGCAGAGGCAAATTTATGCAGGTTTTAAATGCCTTCATTTAAAGGGTTAAAACCTGGGCCTCCTTGGTGGCTCAAGGGGTTAAGACGCTATCTGCAGCCACTGCAGCATGAGTTTGATCCCGGCCAGGGAGCTACCCACATGGTGCAGCAGACCCCTCCTGTCTCCCCGCTGCACCCCTCAGCAGCGGATTTCAGTAGATCCACCTGTTCTGCTCCCCACTCTGTCTCTGGTGAGTTCCTGCATCTCTGATCTACACCCCAATACTTGTATGCATAAATAAAATAAATCTTTTTTTAAAAGCCACAATTTTGAGTTAAAAAATTACTTTAACAGTCTCACTTTCCCTACTCCTCAAAATTCAATCGACATTATTGATAGAGTGACATATAGAAGTCAAGGTGAATAAGGCCTGCAAAACCACTCTGGTTTGCTCTGGAAACTTTGAAAACAGCCATTTCAGTGGTCACTGGGGACAAGTTCAGTCAACAGAGAGAACTGGTATGTTATGCTCCTGAGAAACTTGACAATGAAGGGAAGAAAACAGATGGGGTTAGTGCATGTGAATGGAAATAAGATTTTTTTAAATATACTAAAAAATTTGAAGATATCTTACATGAGTCTGCAATAGTTCTGAACATACTAATTCACTTCCTCTCCCCATCTCTCTCTGAAGTGGGATAACTCCTACAGCGCCATTATTTCCTCAACATAGAAAAAGATTGCTGCAGGGCCCTCCCCCAGCTGCTGAGATGTCAGACTGGCCTCTCTCAGGCCTGGGGTGTGCCGGAGGGTGCCTGCATTTCGTCTCAGACCCCCTGACAGTACCTGGGGCAGGGTTGGGGTGGGGACTGGACTAGGCTGGAGATGTTCTGCCACCTCCCCTTGTACCCCATGACACCCTGTGCTCCCCTGTGTTCTGTATGTGTCTGGGCTGTGCCCAGGACTTCACAAAGAAAGTCATGTGTGACAGCAAAAAAAGAAAAAGAAAAAGAGACCCCAATATACATGAAATGTGGACTTCCAGGTAAAGTGTTTTAAATAACTAGAGCTACACTAAGGAAACAAACAAACAGATAAGAAGCCTTACAAAGCCTTCTAGAGACAGGAACTCTAAGTATGAAGAAAATGGGTTTGGAGAGCGGCTCCACCAGCTGCATGTCCTAGGGCAAGTCACTTGACTAAACTAAGGAAACCAGATTTTTTTTTTAAGACTGTTAAGAGTCCCCTTCCCTCTAACATTTTATGAGTCTTGCCCTGAATCCTTTACAGTAAAGATTGGACAAGATAACAATGTGTGAAAGCACAGAGAGGCAGGACAACAGAAGGGCAAGTGTGCAGATTCTAGATCAGACAGACCTGGGTTCTGTTTACAAAATTTGTGACCTCAGGCCAGTCACTTAACCCCTGAATCTGACTTAACCCTTAGCCTCAGGGGTATTGTGAAAATTCATCAAAATAATCCAACCTTAAATCCTTTCTGGAGCAAGATGACTGGTGAATTTATAAACAAAATATCACTGAAGTAATTATGTAAAGGACTTGGTTCATTATAGATGCTCTATAATTACCCTAAAAGTCATTGAACTCTAAGAGGCTATACCACTAGTAACATGGTTTTATTAACCTATGACTTGGAGGCATATACATAATTGAACAGACTTAAATTCCACTTTCCCTTTCAACTTTTATTTGCCTCTGAATGAACATTCCCTAGGAGAAAAGGGGAAACCAAGATGAATAAAGATAAAAGGGAGGTTTATTGAGTGGAGGTGACAGTGATTCAAAGGACAAAGAAAGGAGTTTGTTTTGCATTAGGAGCTAAGAGTCTTCACAGTTCTTTGTCAGGCCAGAGGTTAAAGAGAAACGTAACAGTTCCCTGTCTGACTGACCTCAGAGTACTCAGGGTGCTTCCCCTGCAGAAAGCTTTGGCTTTGCTCAATCACCTCCAATAAACCAAATGACAATTTGGATACCAATAGGAAATCATGTGTCTTATTGGCACAGGGAGTGAACAGGGTAGGAAGGAGCAGGTAAAGATGATCTAACTTGCAAAACTCCTGGACTTAACCCTACTTTGCAGTTCCTCCTGGGCCCGCCCTTTTCCCCCTGGCATCCCTGAGAAGTGTTTGCACCCTGTATTTCTGCCAGGTGTTTACGAGATTTTTTCTTCTTTCACCTAGGAATTGAGAAAGAAGAATGTGGGGGGCAGGCAATTTTTATCTGAAGACCAGGTTATAAGGTGAAAGGTCGTAAACAACTCTGACTTGGAGGGTTTCCTTTCAGAACAGGCCTTGGCAGCAGGCCTGGCAGGCAGCTCTGCTGCCAAAATGAACTCGTCTTTTGGCATTTAAGGGATCCCAGACATAACACAGAGCAAACAAGTGGTCTCCACCGAATTTTGCAAAACAGGAAAGTAGAATCTGGAGCCCAGGAGAGGAATTTACAGCAAGCACGAATTACCTTTAGATTTTTTAAAACTGAAAAATGTAATACTTCGTAGATGTGCCTAATAAATACCGCATGTCCCTTTCTCTGATCTATTACTACTTCCCTCTTACTGTCCCCATTAAAAAATTTATTGATTTGTGTTTTTCTTTGTAAAACATTTTGATACCTCACATTTATGTACACTTTTATATCTATCCAACTAAGTGCTCTTCTAGAAGCCACAATTTTGAAGTTTAAAAACCATTTTAGTTGAGTCCCACTTTCCCAGACTCCAATAATTCCATCAATGTTGTTGACTGGCTGAAAACAACTCAGTGCTTGTTGGTTAACTTTCTAGAACAGGGTGTCACCTCAAACCCACAGACCTTAAGGATCGGCGTGTTCTGCTTTTTGTTCCTGGGTGCTGGTGCCATGTGTATGTGCGCATATGTTTTCTCATACAGCCTTCATGCCTGCATCACGAGCTTGCTTAATATTGGGATTGAGTTATAACTTGCTAGCCTTAGGGTGTCAACCCAGTTAAGGTATATGAGGAAGAAGGATCCTGAACAGTCATGAATAATAGCCTGCCTTTTTGTTGTTGTAGCCGAAAGGGTAAGATTTCAGAATTTTCTTCCTTATTTACTTCCCTGTCTTGATTCTGGGGACATTGTATTCCTTTTACCAGCACAAGAAATGAGGTAATGATCTAATTCCCAACACAGACACTGAAGGGGTTCAGGAATCAAAGAAAAGAGGTACGAACCCAGGTATTTCTGCATAGAATATTTTCTTACTGCGTTCGTGACGAATAAGCCCAGGAGTCAGCTGTTAGGGCACCTCAGGGCCAGCTAGGGGAAAACCCATCTGGAAGCCAAATGCTGACACAGGGTGAGGTGTCAAGGTCTCCTTTAGCTTGAGCTTAGTGTTCAAGCGACCCTTCTGTGGCCTCAATTTTACTTATTCCTAAACTTTTAAAAGGCAGGGAACGTCTTCCTCCAAGCAGGGACACAGCCATCTCTCCACGGATGGCTCAGCGAGAATCAAGAGCGCTTTCCTGCGTGTAACTAATTGGAAAGTGAAGGGGCGGGTGGGCGGCAGGTTGAGGGGGGCACCTTTGATTTAGCCCTCTGCAGACAGGAACAGCCTAAGTAACCGGGGAGAAAGTGAAAACCACCCCTCCCCCCAACTTTTCCTGGAGAAGCAGGGAGTGGGTGAGAAATAATCAGAACCCGAAGGACACAGGTTTCTAAAGAGGTAATGCGGTAACGCGGGGAACATAAACAAAGTGTTCCCCAACTTTGCACACAGAAGCCGCAGAGATGAGGGGATAAGCAGCAGGATGTGAACACGCCCTCACTGCTTCTGTTCCAGAGAACAGAGAGAACAGGATCGCGGGGACAGGGGGGCGCGGAACAGCAGAGGCACACCGCCCGCGCCCCGAGGGGCGAAAGGTGGGCTGCGGGACCCCCACCCCGCTTTCCAAGGAGGCTCGGGGGACCGCGCGCCCGGCGCGCTCCCTTCCCCTCACACAGCAGGGTTCGGCTTCCTGACTCCGGGTTTGGGCTCCTTACTCCTTACTCAGGGGGTAAGAAAGGGACAAAGGGGGTTTTCCTGAAGAGCAGCCCAGCCCGAGAGCCTCCCTGCGCCCCGGTTTCCACTCCGCCGGGAGGGGGGAACCGCGCCTCTGAGGGGCGCCCCGGCCCCGGCCGAGCGTGGAATTTCCTCAAAGCACCTCGTCCTCTCGCTTGGGGGGAGGGGAGGGGGCGCTTACGGCGCGGAGACACCCGCGCCTGCCCTCGAGAGCGGGGCGCCCGGGAGGGGGGGATTTGGGGGTCAATGAAGCCCTTCTCGCCCGAAGCCGTCCCGTCGCGCCCCCCCGCCCCCCCCGCCCCCTCCCGCCCCCTCCCGCCCCCTCTCCTCCTCCCGCCCGGCCGCGCCGCGCCACCCTCCCCCCGCCAGGCGCACACCGTGTCCACGCGCCGCCGGGCGCGCGCCGATTGGTCGAGCGCCTGGTAAACAAGCGCCGGGCAGCCAATGGGAGGCCTGTGCACGAGGGCAGCACGCGCCTCCAGCCCGGGGCTCGCGTGGCCGCCGGCGCCCGCGACTATAAAGGGCCGTTTCCGGCCCGGCGCGGCAGCTCGCGCCCAGCCCCGGCCCCGCCGCGAAGAGCGCAAGCCGCGGTCGCTCTCGCTTTTCTCCTGCAGCCCCTGCCGTCGCCGGCAGCTTAAAAGCCAAAACCTTTTCGAGACGTGTAGTCGAGAGTGAGGTCCTGTTTTCTTGCCTTTGGCTCTTGGATTGGGAATCTACCCCCCTCGTTTCGCCCTCGACAGCCCGCCCAGCCCCGACATGGTGATGTTCAAGAAGATCAAGGCCTTCGAGGTGGTCTTCAACGACCCCGACAAGGTGTACGGCAGCGGGGAGAAGGTGGCCGGCCGGGTGCGGGTGGAGGTGTGCGAGGTCACCCGGGTCAAGGCCGTGCGGATCCTGGCCTGCGGGGTGGCCAAGGTGCTGTGGATGCAGGGCTCGCAGCAGTGCAAGCAGAGCCTGGACTACCTGCGCTACGAGGACACGCTCCTGCTGGAAGACGAGCCGGCAGGTGAGGGACCCACTTGTTGCAGGCTCCTGGGGTGCAGGCTGACTCGGTCGGGAGGGATGCAGGGACTCCACTGCGCTGGCTGAGAGGCTCAGGTGGAGTGGCCAGAATTGAGTGTCCCTTCCCTTTCCAATTTTAACTGGCAAGCCCCACCCGCCCAGGGTGATTTGTGCCATTTCTTAGGGTGCTGTGTTCTGAAGGTGACCCTAAGGGATGTTGCTTTAGCTCTTCAAGGAGTTTTTTCCCCACCCCTGTATGTATAAGGGGTTTATCCTTTGTTTCCTGCTGGAAATGATAGTAGCTTACTTGCTCTGGTTGAGCCTTGGAACATTACAGGGCTCTTGCAAGTGCATCAGAATCTCTCGTTGGGATTTGAATATAAGCGAGGGGATTCCACTGCATTGCGCTTGCATGTTACCCAAGAATTCTTTATCTCGTAGATGCATTTTAAGTGTTACTAGAAACCTAATGGCTGCTCACTTTGTCCCCCTTCAGGTGAGAATGAGATGGTGATCATGAGACCTGGAAACACCTATGAGTACAAGTTTGGCTTTGAGCTTCCTGAGGGGTAGGTGTCTGCTGCCTGTGCCTTTGAGCTTTTCTGTTTCTAAAAATTGGATGGCTTGCTGTTCCGGGAGGGCATTTTTAAGTCGTTTTCTTTTTCTTGCCACAGGCCACTGGGAACATCCTTCAAAGGAAAATATGGGTGTGTAGACTACTGGGTGAAGGCTTTTCTTGATCGCCCCAGCCAGCCAACTCAAGAGACAAAGAAAATCTTCGAAGTGATGGATCTAGTGGATATCACTACTCCTGATTTAATGGTGAGGTTCATTTTAAGATCCTGTTTTCCCGGGTCTTGGGTGGTAAGTGTCTTAGGCATTATTTTGAAGCACTTCTGGGAATCAAGTCCTCAGTTATCAAAATGGGAGGGAATGTTGCCTACTCTAGAAATGATACATAGAAATTCTTAAAACATCTGCCCCTCATTTTCCATAGGCACCTGTGTCTGCTAAAAAGGAGAAGAAAGTTTCCTGCATGTTTATTCCTGATGGGCGAGTGTCTGTCTCTGCCAGAATTGACAGAAAAGGATTCTGTGAAGGTAAAGAAACTGGTGCTTAAAGACTGACAGAATGGCCTGCAGGTTTTGGGGTTGAGGGCAGGGGCCAGGGTCAAAGGAACAAGATCAACAACTGAACTATCAGTTTAATAAGTTTTCATTTTTGTCATTGCTAGGTGATGAGATTTCCATCCATGCTGACTTTGAGAACACATGTTCCCGCATCGTGGTTCCCAAAGCTGCTATCGTCGCCCGCCACACTTACCTTGCCAATGGCCAAACCAAGGTGTTCACACAAAAGTTATCGTCAGTCAGAGGCAATCATATTATCTCAGGAACCTGTGCGTCGTGGCGTGGCAAGAGCCTCCGAGTGCAGAAGATCAGGCCTTCCATCCTGGGCTGCAACATCCTTCGCGTTGAATACTCCTTACTGGTGAGTGGGTGGGATTGGCTTCGAGAGAAATTGTTCATCTGTCCCAACAGTGGGTGTTTTCTCCAAATCGTTAGGCTAACAAACTGCCATTTTTTCCCCAGATCTATGTCAGTGTTCCCGGCTCCAAGAAAATCATCCTTGACCTGCCTCTGGTGATTGGCAGCAGGTCAGGCCTGAGCAGCCGGACGTCCAGCATGGCCAGCAGAACCAGCTCTGAGATGAGCTGGGTGGATCTAAACATCCCTGATACCCCAGAAGGTGAGCCATTGCTAACGTCGTTGCTTTGCCTCTGATTTATTTGGATTTGTAAAATTGTAGTCGGTTATCTTTTGGCCAAGCTGTTTACGCTGTGCCCCCTCTCTCTAGCTCCCCCTTGCTACATGGATATCATTCCTGAAGATCACCGACTGGAGAGCCCCACCACTCCCCTGCTAGATGACACAGAGGGCTCTCAAGACAGCCCAATTTTTATGTATGCTCCTGAGTTCAAGTTCATGCCACCACCTACTTACACTGAGGTGAGAATTGTCATCGTCTCTCCCTGTCAACCCTTCTGTTGGAAGTTGACTTGGTGGGATTGCTAAACTGGGTTAATTCTTACCCAACTAAAAATTTTTATTTTTCCTTTCCAGGTGGACCCCAGCATCCTCAACAACAATGTGCAGTGAGCCCATGGAAGAAAAGCAGCAACTAGATCTACTTGTTTCTTTCTGCCACTCTTCCTGGACTCTTTTTTCAGAGACTTGGCAGTCTCTCCAGTGGGGTACAGGTCCACCCCCCTGCTGACCCCCAGGGTAGGAGGCGTTCAGCAGGCAGCCTCCTGGGCCTTGAGGGGTGCGCACTCATCCTTGGCCAGCAGGATGTTGTGATACAAGGATGTTGCTGGATGGGTTTAAAAACAGTAGAAAAACTCGGGCCCATCCCATTTTTCTCCAATCTCTTTGAAAACTAAGGAGTTTTCAATAGTTTTGAGTAAAGGGTAGAAATGGCCTGTCATTTCCCTAAGGGTTTTCTGAAGGGATCATACATAGGCTGTTGTAACATCAGGTTTTGAAACCTCAGTAACATATGGAGCAGAATAATGTAACAAGCTGGGAGAATGAGAAGGGAAAAAAACCATTGCCAAAACTCCTATAAAAGGTTTTTAAAAATCAGTGTTACCCTTTGAACACTTACAGAAAAAAAGAACAGAAAAACTCCCCAGGGATGATTTGACTTTGAAGAGAGCTTTCTCTGTGAATTCAAGGGAAGAACTTTAGGTTGTCTTTGCTTAGAGTGTTCTTTAATCTGGCTTAAAGCAGCAGTCACTGTGCCCCACAAAAGGTCTTAAGTCGTATTTAGAGCCTTTTGCACTGTGTTCTCCTGTTGCAGACATTTTTGTGTGGGAAGATATATTGTTTTCATGTGACTCCTTGGAATTGACTCTAAGGTGGTGTTCTTAGCACTTTAGTTCTTGTCAAATTCTCATTTTCTGTCTCAAATGTAAGCTGAAACTTGTCTACTATGTCTCTAGGAGTAAGCACAATAACAAAAATAGTGTTACTCAGTACTTTTGAGACTGTCCTCATGTGCAGAGTTCTCATTCTGACACTCGAATCGGATGAGAAGTGTGCTGCTATCAGCCTTTCCCCTGTGACTTCTCAGCTCAAGGAGGAACTCCAGACAAGACGCCCGCTTTTGTGAGGAGCCTCCAGACACCGCCACAAGCAACTAGAGGGCATGGCTTTCCAGAAGCCCCTAGGGCTCGCCCTGCCCTGTTGAGAGACAGGCCGAGCCCCCTCTCTCTGCAGACGCTGGTGCTTGGTCGTCACCCTCAGCCTTAAGCACTTTGTTCACTGTCCTGTGTCAGAGCTCTGAGCTCTAGCCTTTCTATGTGGACTGAAGGTGGTTTTATTTTTTGTTTTTTAATTGTGTATCTTTTTGTATGATAAAAACTATATTTTGTACTTAACAAGATATATTTTCACCCCAGGTGGGGACATTCTTTGTAAAAAAAAAAATAAAATTAAAATAAAGTTTTTTTTAATGTCAAAAACTTCTTGTCTGTGAAATGGTGTTGGAGGCCTTACTGAAAAGGGAATGCCTAAAGAGCTCTCTCCCTACTTCACAATTCCAGTTCTTGAAAATCCTGTGGAGAAAACGCTCCCTACTTACGCTAACGAGTATGGTCAGAATAGGGGTTGGAGGGGTGAAGAGGGAAGGAATTTGAGCTACACTTAGTCTTTGTCACATTCAGTGAAGAACTATAGTGGGTTTTTGTGGTCTAAGCTAATTATTAAGATTTATTTTTATGCATATAAGAACTGGGGTGTAGGCCAGGGGTGCGGGGAGTGAGAGAGGATTCCCCAGAGACAGTGGGGAGCAGAACAGCAGATCCACCGAAATACACTGCTGAGGGGGCAGGCGAGACAGGAGAGGTCCGTGGAGCCATGTGGGTAGCTCCCTATCCCGGGGATCGAACTTAGGCCACAGTGGCTGCCCATAGCTTGAAAGCCCTGAGATAACCCCCTGTGTCACCAGGGAGGCCCTGTCTTTGCTAATTTTCAACATCTACAGTTCACTAAATTCCTCAAATTTTGGCATGTATTTTTCCTTTTTAAAATGAACTTGTAGGGCCTCCCCGGTGGCGCAGCGGTTGAGCGCTGGGTTGCGAAGCTGCCGGCGACCTCTGCGGCGCAGGTTCGATCCCCGGCTGCTCCCCGGCCACCGGAGGAGGGTCCCACATGGCGCGCAGACCTCTCCTGCCGCCCGCTGCTCTCCTCAGCAGTGTGCTTCGGTCCTTCTGCCTGCTCTGCTCCCCGCTCTGGCTCTGGTGAATTCTCTCACCCTCCCGCGCTTCTGACTGTACCCAGTGCATGTATAAACAAACGAACGAACAAACAAACAAACAAATAAATAAATAAAACATGCCTCTATAAAAAAAAAAATAAAATAATAAAATGAACTTGTAGTAAAGGGAAATAAGGTTAGGTTTGTGAGGGAATTTGGAAGGGAAGAGTTAAGGTTCCGATTTAATTTGTTCTCATCATAAAGTTTCTTCCCATTATAAAACCTGGTTTGTATGAATGAGACATGAAATGGCAAATTATTCAGGATTTAAAGATTTAGAGTTACAAGTATTAAATTCTTTGAGGCAGCTACCGCTTTATCTCTGCAGTTCCTACTTGTGCAATATAACCCAGTAAGGTGCTTGCTGGGATGAGGGAAGACCCTCCTCCCATAGGGTCTTCTTGGGCACTTCCTACTCTTAACTTGCAGAGTAGTACCACCACCCCCCCTAATTGGAATGGATGTTATTATGCCTAAATAAATGATTAGGATTAGAAACCCCAAGATGGCAGAGGTTAATTCTGGCTAATCTAAACCATCGCAGGCAGATCTAGTCCCGCTCCTTATTTGGGGTTCAGCGCTTCTGTGGACGTCCACATACTAATTCCAAACCTCAGACTAATGGGAGTTCAGAAGGCCAACGTGAACTGAACAGAAAGTGAGATTGAACAGACTGTGTCCGTGTTTCAACCTCCGTCCGTGTTTATCTCTCATTTTCAGTGGTTCTTTTGCTCTCTGCTGGCTTTTTCTCTATTTTTCTTTACCAAGGTGCTGGCCTCTGGTTCTGTTGCCATGACGACTCTCACCTGTGCTCTTGCTTCGGCTGCCTCCTTTTCTCACCTGTTCAAGATTGCAGTGGCTCCTCCCTTTTGTGAATCTGCGGCCAGGAAAGTAGGTTAAAGTTGATGGAAAAGTTTTTTCTGTAGCTTGTTTTCCAGGGACTGCAGGGCGGGGCGAGGACACAGGCCGGCCCAAGGCATGGAGTGAGCAGTCAGTGGGGCCCAGCCATGGCAGCCAGCAAGGAGAGGACAGCAACTCTCACTCAAGGTTTGTTCAAGGGGAGACGATGGTTGCAGGGTCCCCTCCTAGCACCCCTAGCCCAGCACCGTCCAGTGAACTTTCTATGAAGATGGAAATGTTCTTTATTTGCGCTAATAGGGCAGCCATGAGCCACGCAGAAATGTGGCCACTGTGACCTATGAGCTGATTTTTTGTTTTTGTTTAATTAATTTAGCTCCATGTGACTAGCAGCTGCCACACTGAATAGTGAGCAAAATCTGAGGAAGGAAGGAAGCAACTGCCACATTTGAAGTTGAAAAATCTCCTCTCAGAGATGACCACAGGTCCAGAGCTGCACGTTCTGGCCCAGTAAGTGAGTCCATGGCCTAGAAAAGTTTCCTGAATCAGCCTCCCTACAGTCTTACGGACAAATAGAATATATGACATGGTCCTTAAGTACAGGAATCCAGGACCAAACTATCCAAATGCAAATCCTACTTCCACTCCTTAATAAGCTGTGTGATCTTGGGCAGCTTGTTTAACCTCTCTGTCCTGTAGCTCATTTTTTAAAAAAAGATTTATTTGTTTTTATATAAGAGCTGGGGTACAGGCCAGAGGCGTGGGAGGGGGAGAGGATTTACCAGAGACAGAGCCGGGAGCAGAACAGACAGACAGACTGAAATGAACTGCTGAGGGGAGCAGCGGGCGAGGCAGGAGAGGACTTCCATGCCATGTGGGAATCTCCCTGGCCGGCCAGCAATCAAACCCGCTGCTGCAGAGGCTGCGGACAGCTTCCCAGCGCTGCGCTCAACCTGCTGTGCCACGGGGGAGGCCATCCTGTAGCTCATTTATGTGTAAAATTGAAGATGATAAAGTAGCTGCCCCACAAGATTGTTGTGAGGATTAAAAAATGTTTGTGCAATGTTATAACTATGGCAAGTGAGTGACTTACTATCTCAGAGGAAAAAAGAAAACAGCAGGCATCACCACCAGTGCCACCTTGATTTAGTCCACTTCCAGGCACGTGCCTGAAATTGTTCTTTCTCTCTGACCTACCACTAATAAAGTCATCCTTATTCCCTTCCTGAGTTGAGGGAACCAAGCAATCTGAGGAGAGAGCAGTGTGTGGGAACTGACTCAGCCTGGAATTAGTTGTGGTGGTGAAGGGTAGCTCACACTGGGGTTCCCATCTCCAGGCCAGAGGGGCCTCTGCAGGCCCCCATCATCTCGTGGGCTACCTCTGGGAACACTAGAATTTTCTCTCTCAAACTCCCAGTGTGCTTCACGGGCCTCTGAGTCACCTTCTGGAAATTAATTGAACTTTCTTTTCAGTTTTCAACTCTGGGCAGGGTAGTGGGGGGGCAGTTTGAAGGATGAAGGATGAATTGTACAGTCAATATTGACGGTACAATGTGGGACCACAAAGAACTACTGACCCCTTGTTCCAAAGGATTACCACCCTTTGAGCTTTCCCACTAAGGTAGACGAGGCCAAGTGGCACGAAAGTCATGGGAGGTGAGCCCACTGATGAGCCCAGATTAGCCTATTCAGTCTATTCCTGTCTGTTCTGAACTTTGCCTTGTCTTGACCCTGCCCTGCGCTCTCCTGGGCCTGCTGTGTAAGGAGAAAAGAATGAGCAGACTCTGCAGGCCAGGATGTTTCCAACTAGCAGTTGGCAGGTCTTCTCGAGGCAGTGAGGGACGGCAGTACGAGGAGGACAGGGGATAGAGAGCATGGGGACAGGTGTTTTTTTTTTTTTTTTAAAGATTTATTTATTTATGCATACAAGAACTGGGGTACAGGCCAGAGGTGTGGGGGTGAGAGGATTCACCAGAGTGAGGAACAGAACAGGTGAATTGGCTGGAATACACTGCTGAGGGGAGCAGTGGGGAGACAGGAGAGGTCTGTGGGTCAGCTCCCTGGCTGGGGATGGAACTCGTGCTGCAGTGGCTGCAGATAGCCTCATAGTGCTGTGTCTTAATCCCTTGTGGCACCAGGAAGGCCCTGGGGACAGGTTTGAGCCTTGAGTCCCAGGATGTTAAGAAGCCATTCTCCTCCTTGCTGGTGGGGGAGCTGCTGACAACCTTTGCAAGGCAATCAAGTAGTCAGCAAGCAGGTTCTTGGAAATGTCTGGCTGGATGCTGGGCTTGGATATTTTTAACCTCTTGGACGGATAGACGGAGGGAGGATTTCAGTTGCTGAGAAGGAGGCAGGGCTGAGGGCATGAGGACCTGGCATGGCTTTTGGTCAGAGACCCATCTCCCTGCACCTCACCTAAAGCCTGACTCTGTCTTTCATCTATCCAGACTCACAGCTAATCCTTTGGCTTCTGTTTCCCATTTCTCTCTATTCCTGGCCTTTCATGCTTGTCCCATCTCCTAACTCTAAGGAGACTTTGGCTTCTGCTCCAGACCCCAAGATGTGTTTAGCTCCATATCCCTGTAGATCAAGGAAGGGGTGGCTGGGCAGTAACCAATGGCTTCTTGCTCTCACATCAGAGAGATGTCAGAGGCTTCTCTTCAGTTCCACCTCCCCAGTTGTCCTGCAGGAGAACAAACTGTCACTTCATGCACCTCACTGCCAACAACTGTTGGGAACAGAATTTGAGACCTTGGGAGCCCAGATCCAGGCCTCATATAACTTTGGAAATAGAAGTGTTGGGAGAGATCAGAGAGGTTGGAAATCATGGCAAAATTCATCAAGATAAGATCTGCTGTTTCCAGGGCACCTGGGAAGTGGAGAGGGTAGGAGAGGGCTGGATTGTTGGCAAATCCAGAAGATTCTTTTGACTATGAGGGCAGTCTGGAGGATAGGAAAGCAGGTTAGGAAATATTACCAAAATTTCAGATTTGGTGCTCCAACCTTCCTTGACCTTTCCTTTAAACTGGATGCCCTTCTATATCTAAGGACTGCTACTTTCTGTCTCCCCATAATTTCCTATTTCTTAGCACCTCTTTTAACACTGCCCACCCAGGTTTTGGGTGGAGAAGAGAGGCCCCGACACAGGTGCCCCAACATTGAGTGGAAGCCAGAGGTGAGAAGGAATTACAGAGGGAAGGTTACTCTGATTCCTGTTTCCCGTTTGGTGTCCTGAACGGCTGGTGGTTGGTAAACTGAGGCTGAGGGAACCCTAAGCTAGCGGAACCAACCACAGGTGGAATCAGACATTGAGAAACCTGTGCCATTTCTTCCTAAAAATAAGAGTTGGTTGTAAACACCTAAAAACCAGATTTTGCTAAAATGTGCTGCTCTGGCTTCTCTTTAAAAAGGGATCCTATTGTGTAACACTGAGCCCTTAGCCCTCCTGCCATCAGCCCCTGAGGTTGAAGGGACCCTGCTGGCTGAAGGCTCCTACCTGCCAGTTCTCACCATTCCCTGCCTCATGACATTCACCTGCTCCACTTATTCACACCTGCCTGACTCCTGCTGCTAAGTTTGTCTGAGGCTGTCACCTCTGCTCTAACTATAGCTTCTCACATAGCTCCTCTGAGGCACCCTGAGGTGAGGGAAAGTGAACCATTTCCCTTGAGGCCTCCAGAGCAGGGCAAAGCCCATCGCAGGCACAATCCCATCCTCCAGTGTCCGATCCCAGGTTTAAAAGGTGCACTTTTTGATTTACAAAGAATAGTTTTGTGCAGTTTAGTATAAAAATATTTTTTATTCCCCCACCCAAAAAAAATTTTTTTTAAAGATTTATTTATTTATTTATTTACACAAGCACTGGGTACAGTCAGAGGCACGGGAGGGTGAGAGAATTCACCAGAGCCAGAGCAGGGAGCAGAGCAGGCAGAAGGACCGAAGTACACTGCTGAGGGGAGCAGAGGGCCGCAGGAGAGGTCTGCACACCATGTGGGGCCCTCGCCCAGCGGCCGGGGATCGAACAAGCGCTGCAGAGGCTGCGGGCAGCCTCGCAACCCAGCACCCAACCACTGCGCCACCGGGGAGACACCCCCACCAAAATTTTTTTAAAGGATTTATTTATTTATGCATATAAGAACTAGGGTGTAGGCTGGTGGGTGAGAGGATTCACCAGAGACAGAGTGGGGAGCAGAACAGGCAGATCCACTGAAATACACTGCTGAGAGGAGCAGCGGGGAGACAGGAGAGGTCTGCTGCGCCATGTGGGTAGCTCCCTGGCTGGGGCTGGAACTCCTGCCTCAGTGGCTGGCGATGGCTTGGTAGTGCTGTCTTTAACCCCTGTGCCACCAGGGAGGCTGCTCCCCGCCAAATCTTAAAAGCAAAATGGACTCTGGAAAATGGGTCCGTGTGTGTGCCCTGTGCCTCCGGCTAATTATCACCCTTGTGAGCAGCACCACGCTGTGACTTGAGGCAAAAGGCAGCTTGCAGAGAGTCAACAAGAGAAAAGAATCTGAAAAGTAACGAGTCTGAGAGAGAGACTCTCTTTCTGGCCCTAGGCCCCTCCTGACCGGGCCAGGTCCAGCTGGCGGGACGTTCGTGGACATCCTTGGTGTCTCTGGACGGGGGAGAGTTAGAGGATAGGTGGCGGAGGTGGTGCGGGGTGAACACAACACTCAAAACAGGAGCCAGGCCAAGTAGGGGAGGGGTGAGGGGCCAAGTATGGTGAGGCAGGATGGGTGTGCAGGGCCAGGAGAGAGGCATGGGGCCAGGAAGCAACAGGCTCGAAAAGGGCTGCTGGCATTTGCCCTTTCTCCCACTGAGCCTGCATGGCACACTTCCTCCTTCCTCACAGAGCAGAGCGTGGCGTTACCTTGACCTTCTCAGACCAGGGCTCTGCAGAACGGCTGTGTCTCTGGCCACAACAGAGCATGAGCAGGGTGAGTGCCAGGGTCCTCTCCCTGTCCAACAGGGAGGCGGGGGAGCACCTCTCTGAGGAAGGAAACTCCCAGGTCTGTGTCCCTGACTTAGGTGAGTGCCCCCGCCCTGCCCCGCCTGGGGAAGTCTAAGGCAAATCTAACTGATCCCCCACTATCTAGACCCATCACCTCTGTGGCAGTTCCTACATGCAGCAGGAGCAGGATCCTGGGGGCAGGATCGGACATTTCCTCCCTTTGTCCATTGTACACCAAGGCGAATGGGACCGTGGGACAGGGAGGATCCCGGGAGAGGCCGGGCTCCAAGGTTTAGGAAGCCCAGCTCACAGCTGAGGGTCCTGGTGCTCTAGGGAAGGCTCCAGAATGGAAAAGTCTTGAGTTCAGAGGTCATGGGGACACAGTCCCTCCCCGATCTGGCCGGGCTGGGTCTGCAGAATCACGGCCTGGATTCCTTCCCTCGAAGCTGTGGGTCTCCTGGGCATAGCAGCAGCCCGCAGGCCCTGTGTGTTGGGCCATTTCCTTCCCACTGATTCCCATCAGGGTTGCAGGAGAACCTCCCTTCCCTCCAGGATTCAAAAGAGTGAGAATGTGTGTTGGGGCTCAGGCCCAGGCCTTTCTGGGGCTACACTAGCACACTAGAACTTATTTCCAACTGTCAGGTCTCCAATGACTTTGGAGCAAAGGTGAGCCTCAGTAGGGGGAAGGTTAGTGGAGAAGGGGTCACCGCTGGCCTGGCCCGATTACTAATGGAGCTATTCCTGTCCAGCTCAGTTCTCTCCTCTGGCTCCACCTGATGTCTGTGGGAGGGGGTGAGAGGACTTGCCATCCTCCTGCCCTTCCTCTGCCAGAAATGTCTTGGTGGTGTCTTGGTCTGAGTCCTGGTGTAGGCTGTGACCTTGACCTCTGCTGCAGGGTGATCTCTTTCCTTGCTTGTTGATGGAATTGCTGATTGTCCTGCTGCTCAGGCTGAGGCAAGTTCTTGGACAGTCTGGACGCCAGAGGCATCTTCAGCTTGCCCAGGCCAAAAATAAGGCGGGTAAATTCAATGGACAGAGCAAGTTCAGCAAAAATTGGACACTTCCTGACCTTTGCTTCTAGACCGTGTGGACTCTTGTGGGTGGATGAACAGGAGGGAGACAGGTTCCCGTGGACGCCTCCCCAACTTGCGTCACAAGCGAGTATGGCGGCTTGGACACCGCCTGGGCCCTTCTCAAGGGCAGAGCTGGGGCGTGGTGGAGCTGGTGCCGTGCCCAGCCCAGGGAGAGGGCAGAAGTCCCTGGCTTGGAGTTTAACTAGCTTGAGCCTGCGAGCCAAGCCTCCTTCCTGCCTTCCCACTACACATAGTAATGCAAGTGAATGGAGGAAAACAATGGTCGGCTCCTCACCAAACTATGGGTGCCCTGTCCGCCTGCACCTGCCCCTCCCATCCACTTTGACCGCCTCTCCCACTGCCTTAAACTGTGTGGTGCTTTCAGTCCTTCTTCAGACCACCTGAGTCCTTATGCTTAAGTCTGCAGGCCCCTCCCTGGAGCTCCCTGCCCAGGCAGGACCTGGTGACTAGGGATGGAACAGAGCAGGAAAGGAAGTGATTATTGCCCCGGGGGCGGGGTGGGGGGGTCAGCCATGGGCCTGGGCTGTTTGAGTCAAGCTGTGGGCGGAAGAGCCATCTGCTCACAGGAGCAGGCCAGAGGCACCTACTAGCAGCACCAGGCTGGGCCAGCATGCATGGGTCCTCTCTGAATGCTTGCAAACAAGGCCGCAACCTCTCACCTCTCAGGCAGTGCCCCCCACCCACCCACCCAGTGGGACCCCAGCTCTGTGTACTGGGCCTGCGGTCTCAGCCTCAGAATGTCTGTCAGAACCTCTGGAAAGTGGGGGAGAGGTCAAAGGCAACATCCAGATGAGTCCCATGTCTCTGGCTTTGCAAAACAAGGTCACCTGCCAGGAGGGGCAGGAAGCCAGACAGGAAAGAGTTCACGAATGGGCTGATTTTTCTGACACTCTGCCTTTGAGCTCAGGATACCTGAACCCTGTGGTCACTCTAACCTTTGTCCTTCTTTCTCCCATTTCATGGGAAAAGGATGTGTCAGTACAGAGGTGGGGGCAGGGGAGCTCCGGTCCTCCGCTGTTGTCTTTCGTCTAGAATCTTCTTTATTCCCACTTTTAAATTCGGTGGCATTATGTGGGATTTAGGGAGTTTGCTGTGCCCCCAGCATAGACAGATACAGCTGCGCAGGTGGGGACTGGTATGTGTGTCCACGGGAAGAAAGGTAAAAGCAGAGTGTTTCGTGCCTTTTACTTTTATTTCTTGCTGATTTCTTCCTAGCTCAATCACAGGCTACAGTGTGACTGTGGGGAACCCCAGGGATGGGGCCTCGGCCTCAGAGAAGGAAACACATCAGTCACTGTGAATTGCTCAATAACTCTGGAATATTCCGTTTCTATTTCTGTTTCCTTTTCTGTTCTCTTGGCTACTTTACCTTCACAGTGACTACCAGTAGCCAGCTTTTAAGGTGATTTCCCTCAATGGCGTCATGGCCCCTATTCATTCTTTACAAAAGGGTCAGAAGTGCCTGGCATTATATTGCTGGTCTCTGTCACCTGGTGCTGAAGAAGCCCAGAGGGCTGCCTGGATATGGTTGGGGAATTTGCCGAAGGTTCTCCTGCCTCTCATCTCTTCGGTTTTCAAATGTTTGGCGCCATGGCAGCACTCCTGCTATCTGCCTGCCTGTGATTCAGCCCATCCTGGACACGAGGCTGCCCCGTGTCTGCTGCATGTCAAGTGGCTGGAGCCAATCAGCTCATTTGGGGCTTCTTCAGATGCCAATCAGAGCCCAGGGAAGTGACCTCACCCAGGCAGCCTGTGTGGGCGAGCATCTCCTGGAGCTGTGAGTGTCCCTAAGTCACTCCCTCCTCCCCTTATCTCCGATAAAGCAGCACCCACCACCAGGTCCCCTACCCCCCCAGAAGGGAGTAAGAAAGGCTAATTAAATTCTACAAAAGAGAAACTGCAACTCAGACACACAGCAGCTCTGGATGTGCAAAACAGGACATTGAGGGGACTCTGCAAAGACTTGCCTTTCAAAGTGGGGAGTCCAAGGCCTGGAAGTGGGTGGGTGCCTGAAGGAGTCAGTACCTCCTCTCTACCCTAGCACCTGGCTTTTAGAGTCTCCCCACAAAATAGCTGCAATCATTCCTTGTAAACAAGATCAAGGTCAAGTGTGGGAAAGGCAGGGCTGTGAGCTAAGATAATGGTGTCCCATGGCTGAGGACCAGAGGCTCAGAGCCAGCTGGTCTCAGGGTGTGGGCTGTTCTCACTATTCACTCTGCGCAGCCGCCAGATGAGCTCCCCAATGCTCCCTGGCAGGGCTAGACTGGGGATGTGGGCATCGCCCCGCAGAGGAAGGGGAGGGCCACAGACCCCGTCCACACGTTGGACTCTGATGGAGGAGCAGGGACTGGCCCGCAGGCTGTCCCCTTCACACTCCAGCCCTCTCCCGCCAGGCCTTACCCTGGACAGAGAGACAGATAAAAACATTTTATTAAAAAAATAAAACTGGTTTTCCTCCTCCTCACTGTGCTCGCCCCAATCATCTCGCAGAGAGCTGTGAGCGTGGGGAGGGGGCTGTGCACCGCTGGTTCAGGTCTGACACTCCAGCTCCTTCTCACCTTCCTCTCTCCCGCTCACGTAATTAGACGTCGGTCCTTTGCCCTTTCCTCAAGATATCAGAGGTGACCAAGGGGACAGGGGTGGGGGGGGGGGGGGGGGCAGAAAGAGCACAGTCATCCATTGGTCATCCGTCTCTGCAGCCCACTCCAGGGGCTGGGCAGGTTCCTCGACTCTGGGCACCACTCGCTGGTCCACTAGCCCTGGGTAGGCACAGTCATGCTGCGTCTTAAATCCAGAAAGACAGCGAACTCCTGGGTGCTGCTCAGGGTCCTGCTTTAGTATATAGCCTCATCCATGTTGTCATCACTGTCACCTCCGAAGTCCTCTCCGTTATCAAAATATGACATGATATAATCGGTTTCCTGAAACAGAAAGTACATAAATAACAGTCAGGCTCGGTTCTGGCATTTTCCTTCCGTCCTGTGTCCCAGGCCCTTTCCTCCCAATTGCACGATTCCAGGCTGCAGCTGGCTCTTGAGAAGAGCCAGGGCAGATGAGACAGAGGGGAGGCCCTACCCTTTGGGGGCTGCAGCCCTGGCACAGAGAGCACGGGGGAGGGGCTGGGCCCGGGGCCCAGGGAGGGGGACCCCCACCTCCTCATGCTCTTCCTCATCATACTCCTCCTCGTCCTCTTCCTTGTCTTCCTCTTCCTCTTCCTCTCTCCCCTCATCTTCCTCTGAGGTCACTTCTTCCTCCTTCTTCTCCAGGCTCTGCCATGAGGATGAATGGGGGGTCAGCAAGCAGAGCGGGGAAACTGAGGCACGCGAGACACAGGGGAGGTAATGGAGCTGGGGGGCAGGTGACAGCCCCGTCCTCACCTCTAGTTTCTGGATGGTTTCTTCTTTCTCTCCTGTCGTCTTAGGGGGCCTCTTCGGGAGCAGAATGGTGGTTCCTGGGGATGGGATCAAAAGGTGAACAGGGAGGGAGGCCCGCAGCCCCACCCGCCCGCCCTCTGGCGCAGGCCGTGTACTCTGCCGCCCCCTTGTGGCCGCCAGGGCATCCAGCAAGCACTGGTGGACTGGTCAGGACTGGGGTGGCCCCTGCCTGACCCTGACCCTCCCACTGATGAAGGAAATTTCTCTTCTCCCTCTTTTTTTCCCATATACACTCACGCTCCTTCTGTAACTTCCGCACTCGGATCTTCAGCTCCCGCGGCAGACGGCGCCAGTCTGGGCAGAGTGGAAATGTAAGTCAATGACATCACTCGGGGTCTCTCCGGAAGGGCTGTGTTTATTTATTCATTTTATTTTTATTCATGCATGCATACAAGAGCTGAGGTGCAGGCCAGAGGTATGGGGTGAGGGTGAGAGGATTCACCGGAGACAGAGTGGGGAGCAGAACAGGCAGATCGACTGAAATCCACTGCTGAGGGGAGCAGCAGGGGAGACAGGAGAGTCTGCTGCTGCCTGTGGGTAGCTCCCTCGCAGGGGATGGAACTCATGTTGCAATGGCTGCACTGAGACTTAACCCCTGTGCCACCAGGAGGCCCAGGAAGGACAGTTTTAAAGGGGGGTGTGGGTAAGGCTGAGTGAGGGTGAGAAGGGAAAAGGCTGCATCAAAGTTGCTTAAAACAAATCTGTGGCTTAGACGCCTCAGGGCAGTAGGGGCTCCTGCTTTTCAGGTAGTCTCCAAAGTGTTTTAGAGAACATCTAAGGCTCGTAAAGGTATTGAACAAAGGTAAGGTGGAGCAGAAGATGGGGGGCGGAGGGGGGAAGAGAAGGGTGCATGGGGTGGTGGCTGTGACTTGAAGCATCTAGACCATCTGCGGGAAGGGCAGTCAATGAAGGGCAGCCATCACCTACCAGGGTTCCAGTCAATGGCGTTGTCAATCGGCCCTGACATCTGGTATTTGTCTGAGTAACGCTCCACATCTGGGGGTCAGAAGTCGAGGGTCAAATTTTATCCTTTGAGAGCCCTACAAGGAGGTTGTTCCTAAGGGTGCAGCCCTCTCTGTACATAGGACTTGTGCTCCCTCACCCCAAACCCAGAGCCCAGGGGGTTTGCTGCAGGGAAGACTTTCAATACTCTTCTAAACTATCCCTTTACTACGCCAAATTCAAATGTTTTTAAAGCTCCCTTAGCCCAATGCCACGGTGATACTGAGAGAGAGCAGTGGAGAGCGTCCTTGAGAGCAAGGAACCCGGATTTCACTCTTGCCTTTGCTCACGGGGAAGGGGACTAACTCTGGAAGTCTGTCACCTCGCTGAGCTTCAGGAGGAAAACACCAGTTGGCAATGAACTGAAAAACTGCATCCCATGCCAGGAGGTAAATATCTACTCCCCATGCCTTCTCAGAGTACCCCCTTCTCCATGCCTCCTGGTCTCCCTGACTTCCCTTGACCTACTGACCAAAGGGGTAGTGCTTTACTTGGAGGGGCTTCTCAGGGGCCCAGCATCAGCCCTGTTTCTGATCGGCCAGTGCCTGTAATTCACAGTTAAAAATTTTAATCTATCCCCCATGTCTTGATCTTCTACTGACCAAGACTATTATGTAATGCAATGCAAACGAAGGCTGCTGTGATTATTATTATGACCTCCCAGTGAGCCTGTGAGCTTCCTGTGCCCCCTCTGGCTCCCAGCTAGCCCATGGGCCTGCACCCAGGGCGCCACTCAGGGGAGGCATGATGAGAGCATGTCACTGACCTCTCTTGGGGACAGCTGGCCGGATGAAGTAGGGGAGCTGCCTCATGGCCCCTCGCAGCTCCTGCTTCAGTGCCAGGACATATTCCCCCTCTTCTCCAGAGGGCAGAGGCACTGGGCGGAACTCCAGGGGCTAAGGAGGCAGGGACAGTGGTCAGTTCAGGGAGAAAATGGTGGAGGACCAATCTGGGAGTGCCACTCCCCCCAATTTAATCCAATGCCCCCACTGGGAGGAACACAGCATTTTGAAAGTTGGGGAGCCAGGTGCATGAGAAGTAAGGGTGGATACTTCCTGGCTTGGAAGACTTCCCAGGTGACCAGAGCATAGAGACAGGGAAAGGCAAGGTCAGGGTGGTGTTATGATGGCCCCGGGGAGTCTGGGGTCACGAAGAGCCCCAGGGGTACCAGGCTCTTGGGCCCAGAGGGTAAATACTCACAGGGAAGAGAGGAGAAGGCTGCAGGGTGGGTGGGGGCAGAGCATCCCCCTTCCCAATGCCCACAGCCTCCATGTTGAAGGTCAGCTGGCCCCGGCCACGCCCCCGGCCCCCACCCCTGTTGGCCATGGTGGGGGGGGCCTGGGTATTCAGCGTTCCAGTGAGAAAAACCTGATCAAGACAAAAACAAAGCTTTTATAAAAAGACTAGAGAGATGTTGCAGATGTAGCTGCCCCCCACACTTGTACACTCCATCATGGTGGGGGTGAGGGTGGGGTCTGATCCACTCCCCAGCCTGTAAAGGTTTCCTTTACCTTCATAGTTGGTGACCTGAGCTTGTTTCCTGAATCATTAATTCAAAAAACACTTTTTGTAATGAATTGAAATTTCTAGGACTTTTAGTTGGGATTGCATAATATGCTTTATCATCCTAAATATACACCTTAGGTCATGAAGCCTTTTTTTAAATCAAACACTTAAATCCCCATGAAAAGTAAAGCAAGTTCCTCGTTTTCCCTTACCAGCATCCATTGAACTTTTAGTTTAGATAATTATGACAATAAGACAATTTTTGTCTTCAATGTATATTTTACTTATATATCCATTTTGGTCATCAAACATTACCAAAATGATGGCTGCTTTTCTGTGGGGGAAAAAAATCTATTCGTGAAAAAAAAAAATGAGCAGCAATTCAGCTTCAGTTTCTCAGACCTTGGTTTTGATGACCTTGGAGTTCAGAAGAATCCTAGCCAGGTGCATGGTAGGATGCTTCTCTGCTGGAATCTGTCTGATATTTTTCTCCGGATTAGACTGGGGTTATACAGGTTCAGGAGGAGGGTCAGAGATAAAGCGCCATTTTCTTCACATGACATTAAGGGTCATGCTGGTTAGGGAACAATAACAGACAATATAATTAAGATCTCTAAAGTCAGTCATTTATCATATAATTGCTCCCACAATCCAGGGAAGGGAGGAGGCTAGGAGGACTGGAATGTGAGGGAAGGTTTGATGAATCACAAGGTCTCAAGTTTGGAAAAGTCTTTAGAAATCATGTATTCATTCATTCATTCATTCATTCAGCAAATATTTATTGCGCACCCACTACATGTATGCCAGGCACAATGACAGAAAATGGGAATCACAGTGAATCTTCTACTCTGGAAATGTCCTTCAATAAACCAGATTTAGTAAATTGCTGTTCAGCTTCTATTTAAACACCTTTAGTAAGAGGCCTCCCTATTTCACTTTGCAGTTCATTTCATTTTGGTTATTTATTCTTCAACCAATATCCAGCAGATACTCTAAGAGATATAGGCATTCCACAAAACATTAATGGTGAAAAGATTTAAAGATATGTATAAAGTAATCTATTTATTTGGTCATACACACTTATGAAATAAAAAAGTTGTTATCTGGTTATGTGTATCTTTTCTACACTGCTGTTGTAATAAGGGAAAATATTAATTTAAAACTTAAAAATATACAGTAATAGGTGAGATTAATAATGGATAGCAGGAAAGAAAGGTAGAAAAATGGCAGAATACAGAAGATGTCTCATGGGCAAGAATGAGCTGGCTCAGGTATCTTTCCATTTGATACAGTTCCAGCAGTAGTGGTGGGAATTGTTACAAAGCAGCAAGGAATCGGGAAAAGACCATCAGCTTGGAGGTTAGATGAACCTAACTCCACTTCCACACATCCCCATGTTACAACAAATGATCCAATGCTAATACATTCTAACTATTTAAGGTCCCTATTGCATTCAGAATTCCAAGTGACCCCCAAGGACCAGGGGTGAAAGGAACACAAGATTTTTATTTAATCCAGGCAATAAACTGAGAAAATATAAGCCATCCATCTCTACCCACTCAGTTCAGGAACCTGCAGTGAGTCATTTCTGCTTCCTAAGTCACGTGTGTCTTTTTCCTGAGGCCACCACTTTGACACCTGCCTGGTAGTGGAGGATTCCGCCTGCCCCATCTTGCATCCTGGACCCCAGTCTCTTTAGGGGCAGCAGGTGGGGCGGGGCTGCCCCTGCGATCTCCAAGCGGAAACCCCTGAGATGCTGGCCCACCACCTGGGAATTGCTGCAGGCTTTTAGAGTCTCTGACACCCACCGTGCCAGGGAAGGCATTGCTGGGGCCCACCTCAGTGATGGAATAAGAGTAAACTTCTTCAAGTTTCTGCCACTCTTGATTTCTGTCTTGGAGCACCTACAATCACATTGGTGTTCAAAACCCTGCTCGGATTAGGACTGGACCTCGGCAGATATGCACTGGTGCTGGCAGCCCTAACCTGGGCATCTTGCCTTGTCCCGGGGCCAGCAGCGCTAGGGCCTCGGTGGCCACTATCCATTATGGGTCTGGCCGGCCAGTAAGGCACCAGCCCTGTCACCTGGCTTGTGAGGAACTTCAGCCTGGCCTCATCTCTGTCCTCGACAGGGGTTATGGCGAAAGTCTGGGTCTTGAGCTGAGGATCTCTGGTTGCACCTTGAAGAAATCTACCCAGCTGGTGGCTTCCTGGGGCCTGCGGACCAGGTGTCTTCCCCAGTTTTCTCCAAGGCTCTCTTAACAAAGCAAGCTAGTGCCTTTGTCCTTAGGCACTGGACATATTTGGGCCTAGGCACAACTGGGAAAGCTCAGTGGCCTCCACAGAGTGTCTGGTTCCACATATCTCACATAAGGGCTGAGACGTCTGGAATAAGAGTAAACTTCTTCAAGTGATATTTAAAGGCAAAAAAAATCCACAATATAATGTAAAGTGGAGAGAGATGATAAAACACTGTATATACTGTATGACCCTCTCCATGTAGATTATTAAATATATATATGCACACATATGTGTGTATATATGTATACACGAAGAAAAAAACTGACAGGATACATAGTAAACTAAAAATAATAGTAATGGTTATCACTAAATTGTGACCATGAAATAATGGCTACTTTAATGTGTACATTTATGTGTTTCCAAATATTCTAGAATAAATGTATATTACTTCTATACTCAGAGAACAAGAGATGGCTTTGTTTTTAAAATGCTATATTACTTCTATACTCAGAGAACAAGAGATGGCTTTGTTTTTAAGAATGCTACCACCAGAACAGCCTTCCCTCTTTTGCAATGGAAGTATAGAATGCATTTCTTCTTTAGAATATTTTCCGGCTATTGACTGCAGAATATATAACAAAAAATGGAATGATCTGCAAAGTATTCTCTTACAAAAGATGTTTAAATGTAAGATACTAAATCTGGTTTATCAGAGGAAGGATGGACGTCTGGAGTAGAGGATTCGCTGACTCCCTTTTACTAGCATCGTGTCTGGCTTATAGTAGGTGATCAATAAATATATTGGATGAATGCATAATTTCTAAGGGCGCTTCCAAACTTGAGACCTTGTGATTCTTAAAGCTTCCTCTCCTCACCATTCCAGTCCTGGCTTCCACCCTTCTCTGGACCGTGGCGGCAATTATATGATGAACTGCTAATTTAAGAGATCTTAATTATATACTGGATTGTATTTTATTCATTGTGCCCTAATTACATTGGTTTAAATTGTGCCTCCCCAATCAATTCCATTCAATTAACTTTCAGTGGGCACTATGTATTAAGTACTAGAATCTGCCCTACACAATCTTATATTCTAAGAATAGAAACAGTGAGGAGTGAGCGATAGGTGGTCCAAGAGAGGATGCAGAAAATGCTATCGCTCAGGCGGGGAAACAACTCGGCAAGGAAGGGAGGCCAGAGAGCCACAGGTAGGGAGGAGTATTCATTTCCCCTGACTCCTGACAGGTAACAGAAGTTTGTCCGGCTCTTAGGGGAATCATACTAACAGATTCGGAAGAAGTGGATGCCACAGCAGTAGTCAGAGGTACACGAGTGAGTCTTACTTTCGGCTTTTATATCTCGACCCGGTTCCAGAAAGCCGGTTCCAGAAAGTCCCGCTCACCTCGGCGCGGCGCTGGGAAGCCAGGGGGGCTGGAGGGGCGGACCGGGGCTGACCCTACCGGCTGCCGGGAGGCGCGGTCGGCCGACCTCGCAGTTGGCCCCGGGGGCCTGGTCTGGGGAGTGCGGGACGCAGCCGGGCCCGCGCCCCCGATCAAGCCTTACCTGCTGCCCCAGCAGAGCCCACGCCGCAGCCACCTGGAAATTCGCTTGTCTTCCTCAAGATGGTGGCGTTCTGGGTCCGCCTCCCGGAGCTCCCGATTGGTGGGTTCCCCGGGCCAATCTAGGGGAAGCCGAAGAGGGGTCCGCCCCCTCGAAGCTGGGGACGGGAGCGGGAGGGAGCGAGCGCGCCCACCGGAACCCGGGCTGCAGAAGTCCGGCACCGAGGGATGGATGGGGTTGCAGGATGAACCCGGGCTCGGTTATTTCCGAGTCTCAGATAGAGGAACCCCTGGCTGGCGAGAGTTCACAGAAGGAGGCTTAATTTCACCCAGGGGCTCTGTTGAGGGAGCTCCCACAAAGAAATATAGCCCTTCCAGCGGCTCTTTAGGGGTCGGTCTTCTGGGGACTGGCATGCACAGTTGGCTCTCTCTCCCATCACCCCCAGGCCCTCCTGCAGTGTCCCCTGCTTCCCTCCAGCAACCAAAGGATGCTTCTTTTCTATCCCCCCCCCCCTTTGCTACCGTGTGTATGAAAGATGGGAGGATTAGGAATCAGAACCAGAGTTGGGAGGCAGGCCAGGAGCCCGGGGATTTCGGGCTCCCCGTGGCCCTGGGTTAAGGGGGAAGGGAAGAGAAGGCCTGCTTTCACAGAGAACAGAAATATCCGGGAAGAACTGAGATAAAATCTAGGAGTCAGTTAAGAAGAATGTCCAGGGCCTCTCTAGTGGCGCAAGGAGTTAAGCACCGCACTATGAAGAGGTCCGCAGCCTATGCAGCACGAGTTTGATCCCCGGCCGGCCAGGGAGCTACCCACATGGCGCAGCCGACCTCTCTGTCTTGCCCACTTCTTCCCTTAGCAGTGTGTTTCAGTCAGTCTGCCTGTTCTGTTCCCCACTCTGTCTCTGGTGAATCCTCTCACCCTCCTGCACATCTGGCCTGTACCCCAGCTCTTGTGTGCATAAATAAATTAACCTTTTTTTTAAAAAAAAAGAATGTCCCAGATGACCAAGAGGACATCCTGGGAGTGAACCCACCCCCCCCAGGTGGAGCTGCAGTGCCCAGGCCTCAGGGCAGGGCAGAAACAGAACTGGGAGGCTTTGAAGCACTTGCTTAACCTTACTAAGTCTCCGTGTCCTTATCTGCAACAAGGAAGATAATAATTCCTGTTTTACAGTGTCATTGGGGATAGTGTATGCAAAGTGTATAATGTGTATATATGTAATGTATATGTAGTGTCATTGGTGATAATGTATAAAAAGTACCTAATATAGTTGGTGTCCAGTAAATAAGTGGTCACTGGTAAAAATAGGTATCTTCCCTGAAAATCTCTCTCCCCCTTCTCCAGGAACATTATTTTTTATATTTTGTGTCTGGTGGCCTCCAGTCTCTGAATTATCTCAGAATTCCAGGTGAGTTGTCCAAAACCTTGGGATTTTTTCCTCATCCCCCCACTTCCTCTGATGCCTTCCAGCTGGACACAAACTCATTCCTAAAATATGCACATGGAAGCTATGGTAACCATGGAGACAGGGCAGGTGGCAAGGATAAGCAGAGACAGACAGTGAGAGAGACCAATTGCAACAGACAGGGAGAAAGAAGACATAGGGGCGCTCAGACACCTTCCAGCAAGATGGAAAAATAATGAGTCTAAACAATATTGAGAGTAAAGAGGTGCACTGAGAAAGGATGTGTAATGTTTGCTATTGTCTCTCTGTCCCCTTTTCTACCTCCCTATACCCCCCAAGAATTTGGAGAGAAGGTATCTGGCAGTGCCCCCCTGCTGTATATAAAAATGACCCCAGGTATCCACCCTCCCTATACTTATCTAAGAGGTCTGTGCAAGGGGCTGAGGTCCGGGTTGCTCGAGCTGTGGGCCCCGTGGGGGCAGGTGGAGTGAGGATGCACGCTGTGTCTGACTGCAGCTCTTCCTGACATTTAAACTATGAGAAGGCAGCCAGATTTCTCGCCTCTCTCTGCACAGTATGGACTCCGGGCGAGGAACCCAATCATTTCTCTCCACCCCTCTGCAGTGTGCCATGTGCCCTGTGTGGCAGGTCAGGTCTGGCGCACAGGCGCGCCTTAGAGCACCCAGCTCGAAGAATGGGCATCTGCCGGCGCTCCACCAAGACCTGGGATGGTCCCAGTCTGGGTCTCGCAGGAGGCTCCTCAGGAACCCTTAGGTTTGTTGGGGCTCAGGGGAGATCCGCTTAGCAAGGGAAGTCAGGATTGGAGCCTCTAGGTTTTGAGGGTTTGTGTGCATGGGTGGGGTAACGGTTTGGTGCCTGACGCCCCCACCCGCAGAGACTAGGCTATAAATAGCAAGGCAGAGCTCCGCCCCCCCCCCCCCCCACCTCCTAGCTTCTCTCCTCCCGAGCCGGCGCTGTGCCCGGGGCGCACCGGGAGGAGGGACCAGGATCCGGTGCCCGGGCGCAGATACTGACACCAAGGGAATCCTGGTGCGCCCCCCCCATCCGCCATGTGGGCCCCCGGAAACCCGGCTCCGCCACCCCGACTGCTCGGTGGCCCCGGCCTCAGCCCTGGCCCGGTGGAGATTCTGCGAACATTCAGGTATCTATTCGATTTTACAGCCTGGGAGGGGAAGGAGCAAGGAGTGATGGGGAATAGAGTGGGGCAAAAGAAACCCCCCATTCTCCCCTCACCCGTTTTAGGTCCCAAACGCAAGCTGCTTCCCTCCCCCCACTCAATTTATGGGGCTGTGGCAACCTAAAAGAGGTTAGGAATGGGGATGTGAGTGACTGTGTGGGTGCATGTGTGTGGTTGGGTGGCGTTCAGCATCCTAGAAAGGGGGATTCCAAGTGCGGATAAGAAAAGGGGGGTGCTGGAAAGGTCTGATAAGCCGTGGGGTGAGGGTGGGGGTGCGGATATCCCTGCGCGTGCACGTACGCATTTGCACGCGCGCTCATCCTTCAATGCGGGTGCACCCTTCCCACCTCCTCAGGCATGCGCTCGGGGAGGGGGCGGCTCTCAGGCATGAGTGAGAGGAAGGGCTGCGCGCCGTGGCGTGGAGCCCGCCCCTGCCCCTCGCCGGGTCCTTCCATCCGTGGCTCAGCGTCGCCACCCGAATCTGTCAATAAGATCTCTCCTTTTCTCGCAGGGATTGGCTTCGCCACTGAGCCCCCAGGTCTCCGCCAGCCACCACCCCACGCCCTTAGCCATCCTCGGCAGGTCTCGGTCCCGGCTTCGTCGGCGCCCTCGCCCCAGCCGCAGCTATGCTGCACACAGAGGGCCACGCTCTCCTCCGGGCCGTGGGGCAGGGTAAGCTGCGCTTGGCCCGTCTGCTTCTGGAGGGGGGTGCCTACGTGAATGAGGGGGATGCCCAGGGGGAGACTGCACTAATGGCAGCCTGCCGGGCCCGCTACGACGACCCCCAGAACAAGGCGCGCATGGTCCGCTACCTCCTGGAGCAAGGCGCGGACCCCAACATCGCAGACCGCCTGGGGCGCACCGCACTCATGCACGCTTGCGCCGGGGGTGGGGGCGCCGCCGTGGCCTCGCTGCTCCTGGCCCACGGCGCGGACCCCTCGGTTCGCGATCACGCGGGCGCCTCGGCACTGGTGCACGCCCTGGACCGCGGGGACCGCGAGACCCTCGCCACCCTGCTGGACGCCTGCAAGGCCAAGGGCACGGAGGTCATCATCATCACCACCGACACCTCGCCCTCGGGCACCAAGAAGACCCGGCAGTATCTCAACTCCCCGCCGTCCCCGGGGGTGGAGGACCCCGCTCCCGCGCCCCCTAGCCCGGGGGTCTGCACGTCGCCTTCGGAAATCCAGCTGCAGACTGCGGGGGGCGGCGGGAAGGGGTTGCTGTCCCCTCGCGCCCAGGAGGAGGAGGAGAAGAGGGACGTCTTTGAATTCCCTCTTCCTAAGCCCCCCGATGACCCTTCCCCTTCTGAGCCGCTCCCCAAGCCCCCGCGCCACCCTCCGAAACCACTCAAGCGGCTCAACTCCGAACCCTGGGGCCTCGTGGCGCCCCCCCAGCCGCTCCCGCCCGCGGAGGGGCGGCTGGGGATGGAGCGCCTGACCGCCGAGCTCAACGGGCTGACCCTGGCCGGCAGACCGCGCCTCTCCCGCCGTCACAGCACCGAGGGCCCGGAGGACCCACCCCCGTGGGCGGAGAGAGTGGCGGGCGGGGGTCCTCTCTCGCGCCGGAACACCGCGCCCGAGGCGCAGGAGCCGGGCCCGCCCTCGGGGCTGAGGCAGAAACTGAGCCGCATGGAGCCGGTGGAGCTCGATGGCCCCGGCAACCTCTGCCCCGACTCGCCGGAGTGCAGCCGCCTGGCCCTGGAGCGCCGCCGCTACAGCGCCTCCCCGCTGACCCTGCCCCCCGCCGGCTCGGTGTCCTCGCCGCGCCAGTCCCAGGAGAGCCTGCCCGGGGCCGTGTCTCCGCTGAGCGGGCGGAGGCGGAGTCCGGGGCTGCTGGAGCGCAGGGGCTCGGGGACGCTGCTCCTGGACCACATCTCGCAGACGCGGCCTGGTTTCCTGCCGCCGCTCAACGTCAGCCCCCACCCCCCGATCCCCGACATTCGCCCCCAGGCCGGAGGTCGGGCGCCCTCGCTGCCCGCCCCTCCGCAGGCGGGGGCCCCGGGCTCCCCCAGGACCAAGCGCAAGTTGGTGAGGCGCCACTCCATGCAGACTGAGCAGATCCGCCTGCTGGGGGGCTTCCAGAGTCTAGGGGGGCCGGGGGAGCCAGGGCGCTGAGAGGCGTGAGAGGAGCCAAGGAGAGGGGATCAGGTGGGAGAAGCAGTTCACACACACACACCACGGACACCGCGGTCTCTTGCATGTGCTCCTGGGCACGCTGCGCACACGTGGGGAAACGTGTCCACAAGCACAGTCCTCTCATTCGCAGGGAAGGGTAAGTACTCACTGGGCACGGAGGTCCACGCAGGCATGCCCTGGTCACTTCACTTGCACACGGGAACTCCCTGTGTGCCCACAGGCAGGGCACACACAGGGCCACTTGTGCTAGGGCCCCAACGGGTTCCAAAATCACTTGCATTTGTTCAGAAGCAGCTGGGAGCCCTACTTATGGGTAGTCTCCAATCTCAGTCCTGCAGACCAAACTCCTTGCTTTCCATGTATGCCCTGCGACACAGCCCTGTCATGATTTTGCACACTCTACCCTTTTCATGAGTGTTCCACGCAGTTCTGCAGGTCCTGCTTTCCTCTCCAGGCCTGGCTCCGTGTTCACACCCTGCTTCCAGCCCTCACCACTTTTCAGGATATCTTCACTCTTCATGGGGGTTTCTTGCAGCAAACCCCAGCCTCAGTTCTGCTGCTACCCTTCCTGCTCTCAGCTTTACTTCTCAACTTCCTGCTTCTTATTCCCACCCTGTTCCCTCAATACACCAGGTTGTCTCATTTTCCCAGTGGGTGGGTCATGGGCTCTAAAGCTGCTATTCTGTCTGTCTGAGCTTATGAACACCCCCACAGGTTGAAGTGGGGATTGACCCTAAATCACTCCTCTCTCCACTTGACATCAAATAAATGTGTTCAGAAATCTCTGTTTTTTTCACTTCTGCCTGGGAGGGTGGGGAAATGAGGAATGGGGAGGGGGTCATGCTAACTACAGCTATAATGATCTAGGGGATATTTAGGGGTACCAGCCACCTTCTTCCCAGGAGACTGAAAAAGCAAGTGTCCTGAAGCTTTTATAAGATATTTGACAGGCTTCATATCCCCTAGGCTCCCCTACGCTCATCCTCAATTCTTTAAGATTCCTACACAGATTCCCTCCATCACCCACAGATATACCCCAGCAGATTAACTGTCCCTCCTTCAAGCTTCCTATTTTGTGACCACTCACAGCTTTTCCTTGGGGGGGGGTGTTCTAACTTTCATCTCCTCAGGTGAATTTCATTTTCTTCCATTTTTGGCTATTTCATCACCTTTGATTTCTGAGCCACTGTAGGTTGGACAGAAAGATTGGGGGAGGGGAGCCTCCCCGGTGGCGCAGCGGTGGAGCGTTGGGTTGCGAAGCTGCCCGCAGCCTCTGCAGCGCTGGTTCGATCCCGGTGGCCACGGGGCGCAGGTCCCACATGGCGCAGACCTCTCCTGCTGCGCCCGCCGCTCCCCTCAGCAGTGTATTTCGTCAGTCTGCCTGTTCTGTTCCCTGCTCTGGTGAATTCTCTCACCTTCCCGCACCTCTGACTGTACCCAGTGCTTGTATAAATAAATAAATCTTTAAAAAAGATTGGGGGAGGGAAGGAGAGAGAGAGGGAGAGAGGAAAAAGTCAGTACATAACTTCACCTAAGTAAAAATGGTATAGGGGTCAACTGACAAGTGTGTGTGTGTGTGTGTGTGTGTGTGCGTGCGTGTAAGAGTAACCAGAGGAACCCAACCTAACTGATCCATGAACAAGGGTACCTATCTTAATCTGGCCCCTCAAACTCGAAGTTTCCTGATTTTCTGCTTATATTCTAACCCTTCCTCTAACGGGAGGGAGAGGATGCAGCCCTCCACTCTTACTCCCTCCCCCAATTTAGAGTAGGTGAAATCAGAAAATTACTCAACAATGAGGTAAAATGAAAGACCAAAATATGTCTGACCCCCACCCCCCAGCTATTTCTTTTGGGCGATCTATCTGGTCCTTATATATTACAATAAAACCTAGAGTGGCTGTGATTATTAAACAGGACACCGCGCCGAGGCACACTGCACGGTGTTGCACGCTGCACGGTGTTGCACGCTGCACGGGGTTGCACGCTGCACGGTGTTTCACACTGCACGGTGTTGCACGCTGCACGGGGTTGCACACCCGCTGAGTCCATGCTCCTGCAATGTCCCTCCCCGGGGCCTTCGCCCGCCGCCAACAGCCTCGGACACTCGCATCACTGAGCCGGGTTCCTCATCGACAGCTAGAACAAGAGGCGGTGGAACGAACGGTCTCCACGAATTCCCTCATTGTCTGCCAGTCCCCCCAGACGCGCCCGCAGCCGCCTCCCCGGGGGCCGGGCGGGCTCCGCAGCGCGCGCGGGGCCGGGAGCCGGGGCTGCTCCGCGGGCCGCCGGCCGCGCTCTCCCCCCGCCATTGGCGGCCCGGACCCGCCCCTCCCCGCGGCCGGCCAATAGCGGCGCCGGAGCGGGCCAGCGCCCGCCCCCCGGTGATTGGCAGCCCGGCGCCCCGCCCCCGCCGGCGGCCGGGCCGGCGCCGCCCTCAGTCCCGGCGCGGCGGGCGGGGCGCGGGGCCGCGGGCTCGCGGGGGGCGGGCGCGGGGCGCGGCTCCGGGGCGGCGGGCATGGAGACGGTGCGGGCGCAGCGGCTGCAGCCGGGCGTGGGCGCCGGCGGGAGGGGCACGCTGCGGGCGCTGCGGCCCGGGGTGACCGGAGCCGCGGCGGCCCCCGCCACACCCCCGGGGGCGCCCCCGCCGGCCCCCCCGCCCCCCGCGCCGCCGCCGCCCCTGCTGCTGTCGGGGGCCCCCGGGCTGGCGCTGCCCCCCGGCGCGGCCGGCAGCCCCGCGGTGCTGCGGGAGGCGGTGGAGGCGGTGGTGCGGAGCTTCGCCAAGCACACGCAGGGCTACGGCCGAGGTGAGTGCGCGCCGGGCCCGGCCTGCGCCGCCCGCGCCCGCTGCATTTCCTTTTGGGGAGCTGCCCCCGCGAGCCCCCCGCGGAGCCCGGCGCGCTCCGGCCCGGCCCGGCCAGGCCCGGCCCCCTCCCGGGCGGGGGCCCCATCCGCAGCCCCCGCCCGGCGCCGCGCGGCTGTCGGGGGCGCGGCCCCATTGTGTGGCGCCCCCCGTCCTCGCGGATCCCCGACTCCTCGCCCCCCCTCCCAGCAGCCTTTCCTCGGTGGCACCCCGGGCCCCAGAGCACTTGCCCCTGGACGTGGGCGCCTCAGTTATTTTCTTAATTTAAAGCTGGAGGTGTTCAGTGCAGCCTCAGCTGCGCCGGGGGTTGGGGGGCGCCTCCACAAGTCACTGGGAGTTCTTGGGCCTCTAAACCTGGGCCCCTGCCACTGAGCCCGCACCGCCTCCCCGAGGCTGAGCCCCTCACTCTGGGGTCCTTTCCAGTGGGGAGCCTCGCAGCGCAGGCCTCTCAGGCTGGCGGGCTCTGTTTTCCTGGCCCTTGCCAGGAACTGAGGATAAATCCCAGGCTGGGCTCTCAGCGTTAAATTATGTGGACACCAGCCAGGCAGAAGCCCAACTTCCATTTGAAATCCTTATCTTAAAAATGCCCCATTTCTAGGGTTTCTGAGAAGGGGGAGGTGAGGACTTTCTTTGTTGTTTTGTTGGGCCAGCGCACTGAGCTTGAGCTCCAGGTTTTTAGTGTAAGAAGGAATATATAATATATAGCAAGGCGTGTGGGGTACAGAGTTTAGGTGCAGAATTTCCTTTTTAAATTAGTTAACTTGAGGAACACTGGTTCACGGCACTGTACGTGAGGAGGAACAGGTTCACGCGTCCTCAGATGTGCATCCCCACATCCCACTCAAGGTCCAGAATTTCTGAGACACCAGTTCTCTCTGCTTGGTCAGGAGCTGCTTGACTTGGAGGTTACAGTGTCTTTCTGGTTTAACAGTAATAGAAATTGGTAGAGCTTTCTCTATACACAGTAATGATTTTTTTTCCCCCTTCCTGATAAAAATGTAGTGAAGACTACACACCAGCTTTGGCGTTAGAATCTGGATTAAATTCCATAGTAAATCTCTGTCACTTGCCATTGATGTATCTGGGGCAGGGACTCAACATGGCTGAGCTTCAGTTTCCTTAAAGGTTATGAGACACTGCACCTGACGCATCATGGGTACTTGAAAATGATGAGTGTTAACCTCAAACTTTTTGGCTCGTATTTCCTTAGGGAAAACATACTTCATACATAGTCTCCACCGTTTAATACTGATGGTGTTAACCCAAAGATTCCTATGAGTACAGATTTTTTGATATCCCTTTGCTATATGTGCCCAGTGATACGTTTACCACCAGTTTCCCTTTGTTCTTCAATACTTTGTTGTTTTTTTTAAGATTTATTTATTTATGCATGCAAGAACTGGGGCACAAGCCAGAGATGTGGGGGGGTTGAGAGGATTTACCAGAGACAGAGTAGGGCACAGACCAGGCAGACTGACCGAAGTACACTGCTCAGGGGAGCAGTGGGCGAGTCAGGAGAGGTCTGCTGCACCATGTGAGTTGCTCCCTGGTCTGGGATGGAATTGGTGCTGCAGTGGCTGCGGACAGCCTCATAGGTTTCATCTTAACCCTTTGTGCCGCCAGGGAGGCCCTGTTCTTCAACACTTTGAACCCCTACCATGGGACAGGTACACTGCTAGATGTTAGAAATACAAATGCATATGGTTCAGATCATGAAGAAATATAGTTGTTTTTCTAGCTCAATTCCTAGACTTAGCAAAGTACATGATGGAAATGCCACCATCTGTTGTCCCAATGCCACAGGTTTCTTTATGCTGAGACCAAGGGAAGGTCTTTGCCGTAAGCTGTAGGAGTAGCCAGGAGTGATCATCCTAAATCTGAACCCTACACCTGAGAAACTTACAGGCATTTATTAAAAGCCTAGCAGAATGAATCCTTTTTCTTGTCTGTGCTACCTGGAGAGTCTCTGGGTTGCCTTCTAAACTGAGCATCCTATAAAAACTTTATCATTTCCGTAAGAAGGACGTAGGAGCAAGGGTATTGTACTGACAAATTTAGAAAGGCTTCAGATTCTGCAGTGATTTTCTCCTCCAACCTCCCTACCTCCCACCACAGTCCTTTTTATTCTTGAGTTTCTCATTTCCAGTCTGGGTGTCCAGCCAGTGCTTTGGGAAAGTTTGGCAGGTAGTTCAGCTTCAGGCAAACAGAGTCTCTGCTGATTTGGCTCAGAAGTCCTTCGCCACATGGAATCACTTATTCTGCTTCGATTAATAGGCAAAGCTGCCATTGGCATGTACCCACACATCCTTGTGACTGATGGCATAGTACTTGGGGGCTGGCTCTATTCCCCTGAATATAATTTACTGTGGTCTTTGCCGGGACCATTCCCAGATTCAGCAGCGTTTTACTGAATCATCTTGAGTTCACATCCTTCCTGACTATTCCGGATTCATCTTTTCCAGTCATAGTCCTTAGATTTACCTTCATTCCTGTAGAATTTAAACATTTATACAAAATAACATATTTCACCTGTTTGTCCCATTTCTTCTCCCTCCCCTTCCCGAGAGACACATAGAACTCAGTAGCCTGTAGGATCTTAATCAGTTCATAGCACATAGGATTTGCAATCAGAGAACTTGTTCCTATCAAATCCTGGCTGTATGGTCTTGGATAAATTGCTTAATCTTTCTAGGCTTCACCTGTTTCATTCCTTCATTTATCAGATACTTACTGATCACCAGATGCAGTCAGTGGTGAACAAGACAGATACACAGTCCCTGCCTTCATGGAGCTCACAGCCCACTTTTCAGAGCATGTGTGAGGATTCATGGTGCAATACGGCAGGACAGTGAAATAGGAAGAGGGTTGGCTTTGGAGGCTGGCTCTGCCGCTGTGGCCTGTACCTTAACTTGTTCACTTTTTTTTTTTTTTTTTTTAAGATTTATTTATTTATTTATGCAATCACTGGGTACAGTCAGAAGCGCAGGAGGGTGAGAGAATTCACCAGATCTAGAGCGGAGAGCAGAGCAGGCAGACTGATGTACACTGCTGAGGGGAGCAGCGGGCAGCAGGAGAGGTCTGCGCACCATGTGGGACCCTCGCCTGGCAGCCGGGAATCAAACCAGCACTGCAGAGGCTGTGGGCAGCTTTGCAACCCAGCGCTCAACTGCTGTGCCACCAGGGAGGCCCTGTTCACTTTTTTTTTTTTAATTTTTTTTTCCCCCAAAAGATTTATTTATTTATTTATTTATTTATTTGAAGATTTATTTATTTATTTATACAAGCACTGGGTACAGTCAGAAGCGCGGGAGGGTGAGAGAATTCACCAGAGCCAGAGCGGGGAGCAGAGCAGGCAGAAGGACGAAAGTACACTGCTGAGGGGAGCAGCGGGCGGCAGAAGAGGTCTGCGCGCCATGTGGGATCCTCCTCCGGTGATCAGGAGCAGCCGGGGATCGAACTGGCACTGCAGAGGCTGTGGGCGGCTTCGCAACCCAGCGCTCAACCGCTGCGCCACCGGGGAGGCCCTCACTTTTTTTTTTTTTTTAATATTTATGCATATAAGAACTGGGGTACAGGCCAGAGGTGTGGTGTGTGTGTGAGAGGATTCACCAGAGACAGAGTGGGGAACAGAACAGGCAGATTGACAGAAATACACTGCTGAGGGGAGCAGCGGGTGAGACAGGAGAGGTCTGCTGTGCCATGTGGGTAGCTCCCTGGCTGGGGATCAAACCTGTGCTGCAGAGGCTGTGGATTGCTTCATAGATTGCACCTGAACCCCTTGCGCCACCAGGGAGGCCCCAACTTGTTCACTTTTTTGTAAAATAGGTATTGTAATACCTATCCTGATGGTTTTATGTGAATTAAATGAGTTAATGAATGTAAAGCACATAGAACATAGGACTCAAGTGGTTACTATTGTTATGCTTTGAAATGCCCAGGATAGGTATTGTTAGTGGCACTATCTCCTTTGCCCCGCTCCCCTCTGGCATATAGACCCCTTTTTCTAATGTTGGACCATAGCAGCCTTTAAATTGCCATGATGGATGGAATGACGAAGTCATTTTCCTTGCTCTGCAGCTTCTGCTTTGCCCTCTTCAAACCTATTTTTTCTTCTTTTTTTTTTTTAATGATTTTTTTCCCTTTGTATCACAATACTGTCACATGATTAGAAAATTTGCCTGGTTACTCTGCTAGATTGAGCAAATGAATCTTGTGCAGTATTTTCTGCTTAGTTGTTCCTTTTCCTCAGAATAACAGACAGCGTCTTTGCCCGTGGCTATGGAGTTAAAAGGATTGGCTGCAGTATCTTCATTTTTTAGGAATGTTGGATTAGACCCCGGTATTCATTTCCTGTGACTGCTCTAACAGTTATCACAAACTGGGTGGCTTAAGACAATAAGAATTTATTCTTTCTTTGTTCTGGAGGCCAGAGTTCAAAGTCAGTATCAGTGGCCAGAGCAGGCGTTGACAGGTGTGTGCTCCCTCCACTTGGCTTGCCTCTTCCAGGTGGGCCAGCATCCTGGCCCGACTGCATCACACCAGCCTGTCCCTGTCACAGGGCCTCTTCTTCTGTGTTTCACCGCATCTCCCTCTGTGTCCCTGAGGACGCTTGTGAATGCAGTTAGGGCCCACCGGGCTAACCTCTCCATCTCAAGATCTTTGTCTTAATCACTTCTGCAGTTTTTACCATATAAGGTAACATTCACAGGTTCCAGGGAAGAGGACATGATATCTTGGCAGAGGCCATTAATTAGCCTATCCTAGGCCTCTCCCAAAGCCACTATCCCTTTGCAATGCCTCTTTTCCAAGAGTCTGTGCACTATGGGTTATTCAGGGGTATTTTCTACAAATTGAAATAGGAAATGTCAGATGAAAAATTTTTAATCAGCTTCCCTTCTTCCATAATAATGTAAATTAAGTGAAGCCAGCCTGTTCTAGCCATCCTGTATGGTCAGGGAGCGCCTCCTCCCCTCCCAGTTTCAGTATATATTTATTATCTGTTTATCCATGCTCCCTCCACAAAATTATATTTACTCTTTTTTTTTTTTTTTAATAGAGGCATGTTTGTTTGTTTATTTATTTGTTTGTTTGTTTGTTTTTGTTTATACATGCACTGGGTACAGTCAGAAGCGCGGGAGGGTGAGAGAATTCACCAGAGCCAGAGTGGGGAGCAGAGCAGGCAGAAGGACCGAAGTACACTGCTGAGGGGAGCAGCGGGCGGCAGGAGAGGTCTGCGCGCCATGTGGGACCCTCCTCCGGTGGCCGGGGAGCAGCCGGGGATCGAACCGGCGCCTCAGAGGCTGCGGGCAGCTTCGCAACCCAGCGCTCAACCGCTGCGCCACCGGGGAGGCCCAAAATTATATTTACTCTTATGATATAAAACATTTACTCTAGTTTCATGTTTTGTTTTAATGTTATTACTGTCATCCCACTTAGATATTTATCTAATATTTTATCTCCAAGGGCAAAAATAAAAACATTCTTTTTTTGTAGTTATTCGACATCATGGTATAAGTGCTTGAATGTTCCTCATTATCTTAGTCTTTGTTGTCCCTTTTAACCCAGTATTCTGTCAGCGACTTTCAAATGGCAATCCCCACTGTCGGATGTGTAGGTCTCAGTCATTGCTACTTCCCACCTCACTGTTCTTTAACCATGCTGGTGTACATCATCCATGTGTAACCATCCATGGTTACACATATGAATAATCAAGTGCACATACAATTTCCCTAGGTTTTACACTCAACCATGAACTGGACCTTGAACCCGGGTTAAGATTTCCAAATTGGAAAAAACATTGGCATCAGGATCTCTACCTTCAAGACCCAACTCTTCACCTGAGTTGAACTAGATGATCTCTGAACTCCCTTTTGGCTCTTAAAAATCCCTTTTGGCTCTAAAACTGAATCAGTCTATGAGAATTTTCAAATGCGGATCACAGCTCATTGCTGTTTTCCCGACCACACTGTCCATTTTCCCATTTCATACCCACATTTCTGAAATAAGACTCCCTATTTCCTTCGGCTTTGAGTCATTATTGAAAAGTAGCCCTGCACTCTGTGCCAAGAGGAATTTAACTGGCTCAAGAATGGACTTACGTGCTTCAATAGGACCTTCCTCATTCTAGTGGGCTCCTCCCCTTCCCTTTATTTCAATATTCTCCCTGTTGTTTGCATGTCAGGAGAGCTGTCACCCAGCCCATTGTGCCAAATTGTCTCAAAAAGGGAAATTGGGTTGAGAAAACCTCAGTGGAAAGAACAAAGATGGCTAAGCTTTCTAGGCAGCAGTGACCTTTGAAGAGCCCCTGCCAAAATTACGGGTGGGAAAGAGAGAGTTTCTTCTTCTGCTGTCTTTTAATGGAGAAATGATGTTCTAAAAAGTCAGTTAAATATAGGGGACTAGATAAGAACTTACACTGCTTCTCAGACTCTGCCTGGTACAAGGACTGCATGCTTCAGTTACAGGCAGGTGAGAAACTGTTAGTGCTGGCCACTTGGTTTTGAACACCTTGCTGTGTAGGCAATGTGTGTTATTTACCTCTGCATTTCAATGCCTACACTTGAGCTCTGCACCAATTAAATGCTCAGTTTTTTGTTAACATGTGTGTGGCAGCCATGAATATGTGCTACCTCCTGCTGCAGGGAGCATAACTGGCAGCTCTCCCCTTTGGTCCATGTAGGCACTGAGGCCACACATCCTTCAGGCTGCTCCTAGCCAGTGACTGGGCATAGCAGAGCTACTAACTGAGGAACCATCCGAGGGAGATGTGGGCTTCCTCTGGCTGGAGAACTGCAGGCTCTCCTGTCCAAACCTCCTTCCTTCCCCCTCTCCTTCCACCAGTGTCAGATCTCCAACACGCTCTCCCTTCTCCTACTTTGTCCCCAGTGACGCTTTGCTTATTTGTCCCATCTCAGGGGCTTCTCTTGGCCGACCTGAACTAACACGACATAGAAGGATGCATGAGTCCTTGTTGTAGTCATGTTGGAAGGCACAGGAGAATGTGTGTGATAATTTATTATTATGAGTTAAATGTCTTTAGCTAAATACATTTGAAATGCTTGCAACTCTAGAGTAAGAATTATTATTTTTTTTTAAAGATTTATTTATTTATTTGTACAAGCACTGGGTACAGTCAGAAGCGCGGGAGGGTGAGAGAATTCACCAGAGCCAGAGCGGGGAACAGAACAGGCAGACTGACGAAATACACTGCTGAGGGGAGCAGCAGGCGCAGCAGGAGAGGTCTGTTGCACCATGTGGGACCCTCGCTGGTGGCTGGGGATCGAACTGTAGCTGCAGAGGCTGCGGGTGGCCTCGCAGCCCAGAGCTGCACCACCAGGGGAGGCCCCAGAGTTATTCTTTCTAAAGGTAAAAGGATCTTATTTCTCCTTCTGTTTAAAACCCTTCAGTGGTTTCTCATTGTTCATGGAGTAAGGACAATAAATACTCTACCATGGCCTGTAAGACGGGCTTGGTCTGACCTCTGGTTCCAGTCACCCCACGTTACGTTTTCCCCCCTGTCTTTTCTAGTCACACTAGTCTATTTGCAAGTTCCTGCAGCGGTAGGGCCCTGGCACATACCCTCCTTGTGCACAGAGCAGTCTCCTCTCATCTTTTTGCCCAATGAATTCCTACTTATTTCAGCTTATACATCGCTTGTCAGGATAGTTTTCTTTGATCGTCTTAACTAGTTCAGATGCTCCTACATTTCCCACCATGTACTACTCCTTTATAATACTTACACAGTTGCAATTTTTTATTAGTATGAGATTATTTGGTTAAATTACCTTTCCCCTTCAGGAGACTGTAAGCTACACAAGGAAAGGGAACATGATTTTGCCCACTGCTGTAGCCTGGCACCCACCAGTACCCTACAGAGTAGGTACTTGATATATATTTGTGGAATGTATGAGCCCAACATTGGGGATTAAGGAAAATTGTTCTGGAGTACAATATTGGCTCTGGAGTTTGGTTTTACCTTTTAACTAATAAATTAGTTGGTTCCTGATTCATGGATGCTGGCAGAAGTCAAGAGACTTCTGGGTCAGAGACAAAGGACTGTATTACTCACAGCACAGCACGTAGCGTGCTTGTTTGCATGGGTTCCCAGGGCCTCCCAAGCCTGAAGTGGAGGACGCAGGCCACTGGCTGCACTGCAGGAGAGAAACTGATCTTGGGAAACTTCCATTTTACAGCAAGCAATAACAAGCTCAGTCTTTGTCCCAGACATCACGTCATCTCTCAGGTTTCTTGCTGCAAACACAACCCTGAGAAATGGCTCAAGTAAAGAGCAGTCAGGGCCTTGAAATCTTGTGGAACCCAGCAAGATAGAAAGAAGTATAAGAGATGTGTGGAGGAGTTTCTCTCAATATATGTTCCTCCAAAATCATTTATGCCTCGGAAAAGCCTAGGAAGAGAGATGTGCACTCCCCGCTGTCCCTTTTTTTCTTGTATTTTACACATGGTATTGTAGGATGAAAAGGGAATTTGGCTGTGGGTTTGCACACCGGAAGCACAGGCTTGAGAATGGTGATTAGGGCCATATTTCCTTGAATAGCAATATTGCATCATAGTTAAGAGCATTGACTGCCTGGGTTTGAATTCTTGCTCTACTGCTTTCTATCTGTTACATCCTTGGGCAAGGTGTTTAACCCATACGTACCTCATTTCTCTCACCTGTAAAATGGGGATTTTTTACAAGTACTTCTCATAGGCTTGTTGTGATTAAGTGGGTAAAGAGTTTAGAGAATGCCCAACATCCAGTGAGCGCTCAGTAAACGTCAGAGCTTATTTTCCTGTGGTGGTTATAGCCGAGCCAAGCTGACGAGTCATGGACTCTCTACCTTCACTACATCAGGCAGTGATAATGAGCTGCTGGCCTTGGAAACTTGGCCTCTGGTATTTAAGGTATTCTCCTTTGGTGTCTAGAAATAATCAAAATATGAACCAGAGAGGTGGGGGGACCACACTAAGGTCTTCCTAGGCCAGTGGCCTTAATCACACTCTAGGTTCATTCATTTAAACACTTTCAAATGGTGACAGGAGCCGAGGACGGTGGACTCCTAATGTGGGTGCAGGTGCTGTATCTTCAGTACAGATATATATTGAATGCAGCACAACGTGGAGATGTTCTCACTGCTAAACTGAACTACTTCTCTCTTTGTAGTGAATGTGGTGGAGGCACTTCAGGAATTCTGGCAGATGAAACAGTCCCGTGGGGCTGACTTGAAGAATGGGGCCCTAGTAGTTTATGAAATGGTTCCCTCCAACAGCCCTCCCTACGTCTGCTATGTCACCCTGCCGGGGGGAAGTTGCTTTGGGAGCTTCCAGGTAAGCATTGTGAGTCAGCAGGAGCAAAGATAAATACTTTATAGTGTGGTCATAAAGACTTTCTCCGTCATTTTGCCCGTTTAGTCTCTCTCTGAAATCACGTATTTGAGGACCTAACCCTATTCTAGGGAAATCATTCTGATAAGCATCTGAGGCGCAATAGACCCTGCCTCCCCCCTCCCCCGCCACACATACACACACAAACATAGCATACTTTTCTTTCAGCCTGCAAAAACACACCCATTTTGAATTTGAGCAGTTATGAATATGTCTGTACCTAGCACATCAGACTACCAGCTCCTAATCCACACTCTGATCTGGCTTTCCAACTTTCTACCATCTCATGTGGAGGTTACAGAGGTAATATTCCTCATCTCAGTTCTTTTTCCTCAGCAGTTACTGAAGAAAGCAATGTTTAGATTTTCTGAGAGATCAAAGGGGAGGTGCTATGAATGGTAGAAATCATACTCAGATCTAAGAGTTAGAAGATTCAAATCCTCATTTCACTGCCTGCCTGAAGGGCAATTCAGAAAACTTCTCTGGGCCTCAGTTTCTCCTATAATATGAAGGTGATAGGTTAAATTATCTCCAAAGTCTTTTTTAGTATTAGCATTCTACATTTATATGAAATTCCTGTCATAATAAATGATGATGAAAAGAGGGGTTGCTATTATAGGGTGATGAGAAATTTGACTAGTGTGAATAGTATCATCAAAGTTGGATATTTTACATTGCAAATAGGAAGGCAGTCTTCTGCCTTCTGAAATGTCAACTTAGACTTTAAATAGGAATTTAGAGAATAGACACTGTCATTTTGTTTTACATATAGATGGTTTGTATAACCCTTAAAGTCACAACCTCCACTTAAATGCTTCTGTAGCACCTTGAACTTCCCTAATCACTTCTCTCACCACAACACATGGTCTCCTAGGTGCTCCACGGAGGCAGAGATGAGATGGTGTCTGTCTTCTTTCTTGTTCAGTTATTTTTTTTTTTTTTAAGATTTATTTATTTATTTATTTATACAAGCACTGGGTACAGTCAGAAGCGCGGGAGGGCGAGAGAATTCACCAGAGCCAGAGCGGGGAGCAGAGCAGGCAGAAGGACCGAAGTACACTGCTGAGGGGAGCAGCGGGCGGCAGGAGAGGTCTGCACGCCATGTAGGACCCTCCTCCTGTGGCCGGGGAGCAGCCGGGGATCGAACTGGCGCTGCAGAGGCTGCGGGCAGCTTCGCAACCCAGCGCTCAACCGCTGCGCCACCGGGGAGGTCCTTGTTCAGTTTTTTTAAAAAAAATTTCTCACTCAGTTTTATTTTTTTTAAGATTTATTTATTTATTTATACATACAAGAGCTGAGGTGTAGGCCAGAGGTGCAGGGGGCATGGTGAGAGGATTCACCAAAGACAGAGTGGGGAGCAGAACAAGTGGATCTACTGAAATCCACTGCTGAGGGGAGCAGCCGGGAGACAGGAGAGGTCTGCTGCGTCTTGTTCAGTTTTAAATCCCTACCCCCAACTCAGTGCCCAGCACAGAGCAGGCACCTAATAAACGTACCACATTAATGAGCCACTGCAGCTCTGCTCTTGACTCAAACAGAAATAACCCTAAGGAAGAAGCTTCACTTCAAAACAGATGACTGTATTTTTTTTTCCCTGAGAACTCCAGTCATTTCAAAGAAGTAAATATATATGCCCGGGATGACTAATGTTTATGTTTTCTTTTCTAGAGAATAAGATCTTTCTTTCCTTCTCCTATTTCATTATATTGTTTACTAAGGATTTGATGATTGTTTGATGATATTCATAACTGGATCATTCTGTTATTTCCTTAAACAGAATGTTTCAGTGAAATTATCTGTTTTATCTATTCAGTAAAATAGCTTGTATTTTTTATATCCACTTTGGCAGATGAAATTCTCCTGGTACTTTTCTTCATAGATGACTTTTCAGACATAGCATCTACAGTAGAGTGGGCAGCAGGCTAGAAAATAGAGAGCAAGGTAGAAACGGAAAAATTGAAGAAGCAAAACTGAGTCAGTGTACCAAGCTCCACATGCTTACTCAGCCCTGTCAGCAAAGGAAACTGAGAATTATTGATATTAAGGAAGGCTAGGTAGCAGATACTTCTTGGTTTACTCCTATAAACTGCAACATCACTTTCCTTCCTCTAATCCTAATCCTAACTATAAAGGCGCAGGGGCCTCGGAGCCAGCCAGTGAAGATGGTTTATAAAGGAATACCGGGGTGCCTAGGGCTCTGAAGTGGGGTGACTTAAGACTTATGAAAATCAGGCTTGTTCTGTTACCTATGTTGGGTACAATGTAAAAACAAAACATGAATTAATTTTTAATTTTTTTCTTACTTTCCTTATGTCAGTTTTCCTTTTTCCTCTTGCATTCCACTGGGGGGTGGGTGTGGGGAGGAGACTATAAATTCCTTCTTCAGACCTTGGACTGTTCAGGGTCAGCTCCTTGACTCACTACATTATTGGAGAGATTGCCTTGTCATAACTAAAAGTGAAGTCCAAGAATCTCAGAAGGATGCTTCTGATAGAGACGATAGGCCCCCTCTGCAGAAGCATTTTAGACACAGCTTTGTTTTAATCTTACATTTTCAAGAGGGATGAAAAAAACCTTGTCTGTCTACAGAACAAGAAAACAAGATACAAATCTTTACAGGCTGGCCGGAATCTGGCTTTGAGTAATTAATTCTGTTGACAGTTTAAACAGGGGTATTTTCCACATCCACTGATTATATGCTGACTTCAGCAGCCTTCCTCATTCTGCATTCAAGCTGGTATGAAGTACAGCCATTTCCAGTTCCTTAATGACTTCAGGATGTTGGATCAAAATTAGGTTTCCAAATGCCTCGACTATTTTACAATAAAAATTTTGGAGAGCGTGTTGAACAAACTGATGTATCCAAAGAGTGTCCAAGTGTTTTCTATCCCAAGTGTTTCCCTCCCACTGTTCCTTCCTGTACTCAGACATACACACACATTCTCTCTCTCTCTCCCCTGACTAGTTTTGCCCCACAAAAGCTGAAGCCCGGCGGAGTGCTGCAAAGATTGCACTAATGAACTCTGTGTTTAATGAACATCCTTCCCGAAGAATCACTGATGAGTTCATTGAGAAGAGTGTCTCTGAGGCCCTGGCGTCTTTCAATGTAAGTTGGAGTTGGAAGGAAGGAGAGGGGGATGGGGGAGCTGGCTGGCTGGGCAGTCTTGTAACTTACTGGAGACAGAGCACATTCTTGTGTTCTTTCCAGACTACATCTCTGTTCTGTTTACTCCCTGTCATTCTTTTGTGTTACATGCTCTGTCTCAGTCTCTAATTACGTATGTGTGTTATATGTTTGTTGATATTTTGTCTCTCTCATTGTCTCTCTTTAATTCAAGATTTATCCAACTTTAGAGATAGTCCAAAATAAAAAGTGAGCTTGAATTTTGCTGTTTTCAAATTTGGCTTAAGACTCTGTCCCTCCTTCCTTCATCTTTCTTCTTCTTTTTTTTTGGTAATTGTTTGTATTGTCACTTGTCTCCTGCCCCATTGACTTCATCTTATGAATAAAGAACACTTTATAATACAATGTCTTGCCTTTTTCCTTTCTAGAAAGGGGGGACTGTTTCTCATATTCAGTGATTATCTGCTGACTTTTGCAGCCTTCTTATTTACTCTCTCAAAAGAACATATGTTCTTTCAAATGCTGATTATGACGATGATGACAACCACAGCCAACCCTAACTGCATGATTACCCTGTGCCAGGGATTGTTTTAGGGGTTTATATGTATTTTATCTCATCCTCACAACCTCACAAGTTTATGAGGTTAAGTACTGTTGTTATCCCGATTTTTACAGATGAGGAAGCTAAACTGGAAGTTTTATCTAAAGTGAGATAGCTAGTAAGTAGAGCCAAGACTAGAACCCAAGCCAATTTATGGGCTTTTCTAGCTCAGAGGTACATCTTAGACCTTAACACTGCTTTCTTCCTCCCTCGCCACAAGTTCATTGTTAGGGTGATAAAGTCAGAACAATTTTCTTTTTCTGATAACTTTGCATTTAGTTATCATGTAATTACAAATACTAAACTGCTTCAGTTACCACTTTTGTGCATTAGTGTTGAACACCTTAAACCATAAATTGACTACTTTCTACTACCTGGGACCCATCTGTTTTACTCCTATTATTCTTAGTCTCAGCCAACAGTATCTTCGAGGAATAAAAGCAATTTCATATTTGTGAAAATCAATTAAAACTAAGAAAGTACACTTGTCACTCCTAAGTCACCTAACATATTATAAAATGAAACATTCATTGGATTATAGAAAGCAGTGGTTATGGACATGGGCTCTGATTTCATTGTTTTGAAAATATGGTTCTACTGGCTATGTAACTTTGAGCAAATTACTTAATCTAAGTCTCATTTTCTTGTCTGTGAAGTAGGATACAATTATATCTATCACGCAGGATTACTAGATAAAAGTATATTCAAGCGCTTAGCACATGCCATCTGTTTAGATCCCTTTGGATGCAAGTAGTAGAGAATCTCACTTCAAATTAACTTCAGGGAATAAGTAAAGGAAGGAAATTTACTATCTCACGTGTCAGGAAGCCCAGAAGTAGAACAGATTTCAGGGCTGTTTGACTGCGGATCAACAATGTCATCATCTACTGGCCCAAATTCTCTCTCTCCAGACTCAGTAGCCTCTAGATACTGGCTTTGTCCTGATATGCTCCCCTTAGGGTACCAGATGACCACAGAATTCCAGACATTAAATACAGATGTAAGTACACCCAGAGACAGGCAGAGACCATCTTTTTGAGAGTAAGGAGTCTTCTCAGAAGCCCTCCAGCAGACCTTGCTTCAACCTCCCAGTGCCCAGAATTCCAACCTTAAAATCAAAGATTAGGATTTACCAACTGGAGTTGGGATAAAATCACTCTTCCCTGAGCACATGGGATGATCACTAGAACAAGATAAGGATTCTATATACTAGAAAGAAGAGGACAGATGTTGAGTAGGTCACTGGCAGTGTCTACTCCAAAATTTTTTTTTTTTAAGATTTATTTTTATTTATTTATGCATAGAAGAACTGGGGTATACGCCAGTATTTACCAGAGGCAGAGTAGGGAGCAGAACAGGTGGGTCTACTGAAATCCACTGCTGATGAGAGCAATGGGAGACAGGAGAGGTCTGCTGTGCCATGTGGGTCAGCTCCCTGGCCAGGGATCGAACTCATGCTCCAGTGGCTGGTAAATAGCTTGATAGCGCTGCGACTTAACCCCTGTGCCACCAGGGGTTAAATGTTGAAGAAACAAACTATTATTCTCATGCCACTGTTCCTCTTTAACCTAGAAAATTGTGAATTTAATGTATTCCTCTTTAAATTTCCAGTGGAATATCCACTTTCCAGAATAACTCATTTTGGTCATAGCCATTGGTAAAGAGTGATGTCTACATTCTTTGCATTTGCTCTTTAAAAGTTCTGAATCTGACATATTATGCTATGTCTTTTGACAAATCACCTAGTTTCTGTGGGTCTGAGTTTCCTCATTTGTTAAATAAGTAGGTTGAATTAAATGAACTCTAATTCCTTTCTAATTATAGTCAAACGTTCCTACCACTTATAAAGTACTCTGTGATTAAAAGTTTATTGAATAAATGGAGCTTGTTTCTGTTAGGTGTGGCTGTGTCATATGAGTGGGACTCCCAAATGATGGGTCATGCCCCCCTGGTGTACTCCAGCAGGTTACAGACATGCTGCATACTGATGCCTTCAGCCTCGGGACTGAGCAAGGTTTGGGGCAGATGTATTCCTTTGCCCCATAGTATGCCGGTCTGTAGATATGATCATGAGGCATGCCTGCATGCTCAGTCAGTGAGAGAATTCATACACTGATCTGCATGTACCCTTTTCTTCTCAACCGCTGTATGATCATTATTTTCTATGTGTCATATCATGGAAACATTTGCAGGTGCAGAATAAGGTGTGATATTGAATAACTATAGACAAAATGAAAAGATTGCTTGCTTCAGAGCCCTAAATCCTAATAGTGAAGACTCCTTCCCTCCTTACCCCCTCTCGCTTTTCACTTCTAAATCCAAATTTTGCCATCTTTGCTTCACCACAAAGATTAATTTTGTGTGTCATAGTTGTTCTCATGAGCCACAAAACAATATGGATTGATCTTGAGCAGTTTTTTTTTTTTTTTTTTTTTTGTGTAGAAGAACTGGGGTGTAGGCCAGAGGTGTGGGGTTGGGGTGGGGGTGAGAGGATTCACCAGAGACAGAGTGGGAACAGGCAGATTTTCTCGAGCACACTGCTAAGGGGAGCAGCAGACAAGACTCTGCTGCACCATGTGGGTCAGCTCTCTGGCCCGGGACTGAACTCAGTCCATAGCAGTGATAGTGCTGAGACTTTAACCCTTAGGCCACCAGGGAGGCCTTGATCTTGAGTAGTTCTGATTTCTTGTTAATTCTAGCACAGTGAAAACAAGTAATAGTAAGCTAGCACTAATGGTATACTTACTAAGTTCTTGACTTTATATGAGGTGATACACACACAGTATAGCCCCATGAAAGTGCCCATGTGAACCTGAATTTAGACATAACTTTATGTGTTTCTGACCTCTATCCCTTTCTCAAAAAGAACAGAATAAAGTTCTTATTTTAAGAGGCTGGGGGGAGGAGGAGGAGAAGAAATTCGAGTCCCTCTGTTCCTAGTGGCCTCCTGGCCTTATTTCCATAGATCATCTTGAGATAAAGGTCACGAATAAACTAGAAGTCTCATCTGGCCCCAGGATCTGGAACTATCCCCAATAATGTTAAATAACCACCAAATAGCACCAAACTGAAGCCAGTACCAGAGTGGATTTGAATTGTGTAGCTGGATACCAGATTCAGTATAATAATGCACCCACAATTTATATGATTGAAAATTTTAGACTACATTTATGCCTTTCTAATTGCTAAACAATTTATTTAATTCTCAAAATAATGCTATAAAGTAGATGTATGATTATTCCCATTTTACAGATGAAATTGAGGAACTGAGGTGAAGCCTCACAAAACTAACAGGCGCTCCCTTCCATGCTCTTAACTTCTCCTCTGTATGATTTTCGCACACCTTGGGCTTGTAGGTGGGGCTGTGTATCAGGTAGGACAGTGTATTTTAGTTCTACCCCTGCAAGGTTGTGTGACTAATAGAAGACAAAATTGGCAAATGTATCGGAAACCAAACTGCTACCCAGAATTTGCCATGCTTATGGCTCCCATATTCTGCCTTTAAAATACATTTGCCTGGTTGTCCTCTATGCTAACCCAGTTCTGCATATTGAATTCGCTCTTCTGTTGTAGCCAAACCAGGACTCTTCTATGACTCAGTGCTCCCCCTGTGTAAGACACGGAAAATCAGATTCACCTTTCTCTGTGCTCCAAGTTAAAATGCCTGATGATCTTGGAGTTCACAGGTCTCTGCTGACCAGCAGAACAGCCATACACAGCTGTTGAGCACTTGAAATGTGGTTAGTGTGAAAAGAAATGTGCCATAAGTGTGAGAGAGATACCAGCTTTCAACAACTTAGTGTAAGAAAAAGAATGCAAAGTTGTTCATTATTACTTTTCATACTAATTACAGCTGAAAGAATATTTTGAATATATTAGGTTAAAATATGCTATTAATTAATTTTACTATTTATTTTTAGTTTAATGTGGCAACTAGAAAATTTAAAATTAAACACATGGCTTGTGTTATATTTCTACTGGATAGTGCTTTCTGAAGTGATAATCCTTATTGAAAATCTATTTGTCTTTTCCTTCTCTCTGTTACTAGGGAAACAGGGAGGAAGCTGATAACCCAAATACTGGGATTGGTGCCTTCCGATTCATGCTGGAATCCAATAAGGGCAAGTCAATGTTGGAGTTCCAGGTACTATTCCACCTCTGTCCGCAGCTCCTTGTGCCACGGGTCAGCCTGCTGATACCTACATATGCCTCCTATAAATCCCTAACTCATTGGCACTGCATTGGAAAGGAAGGAAGAAGGTTGTCAGAATATTTTTCAAACTATAAATTTCTTTCTTCCCTGAATGGCATGTCAGAATTGGTATATGAGATGCTTCCACAAACATATTTTGTACAAGGCTTGTTCCCCTGTAATCTGATGTAGCCTCCCCGTACAAAATCACTGTCCTGGCATGTCCAATCTTCTTCCAGGAGCTAATGACAGTTTTTCAACTGCTGCACTGGAATGGCAGCCTTAAGGCCATGAGGGAAAGACAGTGCTCTCGGCAGGTAAGAGATCCTATGGGCGAGGGGAGTCTGGTGGTAGCTGCTATGTTAGAAATAAGCAGGAGATGGTTATCAGGTTGTGAATGTTGAAAAACCTTTTCACCGGAAAGTGCCCTTTTCACTCCTCTTTAAATCATAACTGTGATTCTTTTGCCTGATACACGAGTAAGTTTTCCCTGATAATCAGGGAAAACAGGGACCTCAGGGCTGACTTGAGTTAGGACTCCAAAGCCAAAAGTTCCTGGTCCCAGCCGGGTCAGTGTGGTATGAACCTTACCTCATCAGTGACTGACGCGTTGCCCTTCCACTCTAGGAAGTGCTGGCCCATTACTCCCACCGCGCCTTGGACGATGATATTCGCCACCAAATGGCACTGGACTGGGTGAGCCGGGAGCAGAGCGTGCCAGGGGCACTGTCTCGAGAGCTGGCCTCGACTGAGCAGGAGCTAGACGAAGCCCGGCTGGCAGGCAAGGAGCTGCGCTTCCATAAGGAGAAGAAAGATATTCTCGTGCTGGCTGCTGGGCAGTTGGGCAATATGCATCCATCCAACTGCTAAGCACACACCACACACTCCCGCTCCTCTCCAAATCCTTTTTTATACATCCTTTCTAAGACTTAGTATGATTTCTGTACATACTTTCTCAATTTTATACTTAAAAAACCCATATATATGTATAAATTCTATACCTGGATTCCTATTTGTTAAGAGATCCCGTTTCTTACTTCTAGTTTTTGAACATAGCTTTATTTGAAACATCTCCACTGCACTGTACCAGGAGAGCAGATTATCTTTGGGGTTTTGTTGGCTCTTATACTCCCAGTAACTCTGTATAGGCATTTCAGTAGCACAAAACGACTGACTAAGGGTTCATGGTTCTTCTTTAAAAATAATAGGATGCTTGAATGGGGACAATGTGAGAATGCCCCACTCTTACTCCTGCTTTCTCAGCTCAAACAGGGTAAAAATAAGCCTTTGGCTTTGGATTTTCTTGATCTGGGCCTGCTCAGTACATGGTTGTTCCTCCAGTATCTAAGTATGTCCTCACCTACACCATGCCCTGCCCACCACTACTTTCTCCTTCTTTTCCCCCAAGTGGTACTTCATTTTAAGATTCCCTTACTTTATTATTTGGAAGTGGAGATCCAGTTTCTTGTTTTAAAAAATCATTGCTGAGAAACTGCCCAGGAACAGGGAAGCACTGTAAACCAAATTCCTGGGGGTTTATCACCTAAATTGCTTCTGGGGCATAGATACCAGCTGTACCCTACACCACAGAAGGGGTCAGGGTTGAAGTTGCTTATCTTTCAATATTCCCTTTTCACGCCTCTTCCCCTGCTAAAGCAGCGTGGTAAGCCCTGTATTTAGACCCGCCTGCCTGCAGAGGTTGGTGGAAGGTGGAACATATTTTTCACCTTCACCCCTCCCATCATTTTGCTCTTTGGAAACAAGATCTGTTCCTATTTGGTGAGAGCCAAGTTTCTCTCACTCCCAAGAAGCTGCTGCTGTTTACTACCTTAGATGTACATACCTTAGAGTCCATTTGTTTTCTCTGTTTTTCCTCTTCCTTCACATTGATTATTAAGAGGATGAGTTGATCAGGAAAATTAGATGAGACTTTGGCATCTGCCACTTCCTAATTGCAATCTGGGAAAACTGCAGGAGAGGAAAGAAAACCAATGATCAGCTATTTATGTTTTTAATACAGTTGTCTTCCCCAGCCTGTCTCCTGGGTGAAATAGGAGGAAATCATGTGAAATATAGCTAAAGCATTCCTCCTTGGGAGAATGTTTTGTAGGTTTCTACAAAAAATTTATTTTCCCCCTTTTTTCTGAAATCTTCTTTATAGTATATAGTGCTCAGTGCACTTTCTAAACTGATTTTGGGAAGTTTAATGCTCCTGCTGTTTACTTATATACTTTGCTTCTAGAACTAGGTTAGGAAACAGGCCACAATTTGCTTTTGGATCAGATAGGGACAAGATGAAACTCAGCATTCTTGATTTTGAAATGATCTTGGTGACCAGCACATGTGAGAGGTAAGGAATCTAATAACAATTGTGTTAATGCTTGTAAGGGCTTTCATGAATTCTCCAAGCCCCCACTCTATATTCCGAAGCACACGTAGAGTTGAAGTAGAGGCTCCGCCGTTAAATAATAGGTGTGTGTGTGTCTATTCAGTTTTTATTGATGTTTATAATTCGGAAGTCACAAATCCTCATTTTTCCTGTATTCCTTTCTCTGGGACATGTTAAGGGGTGTGAGTTGTGGGAAGAACTTTTCCTTGCACCTTCTGGATTTATTATGTTTTCTCAAATACCAACAAGTAAGATCCCAAAGAACTTGAGAAAAATTGTTTCCTGATCTGTCCACTTTTGGTGCTAAAGATTTTACACATCTTTTTAGTACTTTCTATGTATTTTATATTGTAAATTTTATACAATTAAAAATAGACTTTTGTCTGGAAAGCAAAATTGACTCTTTCTTGAGGCCAGTGTATCAGAGGAGCTTGAAAATGATCCTTTCTTTTACATATATTCTGGAAAAGAACTTTTATTAGTACTTTTTGGATGACAGAAATAAGATTGTACTGCTGGAGTAAGGCATTCTGCCTTCTTTTCCCTGGGCATTTGAGGAGCCTGGATTTTGTCCTTTGCCCTTTCTCCTCAAGCTCTATCCATTTCTCCCGGCAATCCCACGCACTATGGTGGATCAAACTCTTCCCAGACACACAATTCTCAAATCTGTTTTTTCACCCCAATCTGTTTTGAATTTTTCGTCTATATTGCCACATATTGGACATCACCACCCAAATATGACACAAGCTCTTTGCTCACATGTCCAAAATAAAACCCTTTCATCCATAGGTGCTCCTGTTTGACTCCCAAATCCTGTTGTTAGAATTATTTACGACCCAATCATCTAACCAAAAACTCAGATCTATCAACTATTCCCTAATGTCATCTAATCATTCATTTACTGTGGAGTTTAGCTCCTATAAAACTTCCTAATTGTTTTGTCCGTATCTACTGCTGTGATTCAGTTCTTTATGGTCTCAAAACTGAAACACTGCAGTAACATCCTCACTAGTCTGTCTTCACTCTTAATATTCTCCAGTCAGATTTCTTTCAAAAATATTTATGACATAACAATCCCTAGCTGAAACCATCACTTAGCTAATCTTACCTTCAGCAGCATCTCCCAAAGTTTTATATATGAACCCTTGTTATTATTTGAGATGATTTTAGGTGGCAGATGGGCAAGCATTTTTTATTTTTACTAGGTTATGGTTTTATCTGAATGGTAGTAGAAAAATACAGACTTCAATTCATGGCCGTGATATTTAGTGTAAATTAATTTTAAAACTCGTTCTACCTAAGGAAAAATACTAATCAAAAAGTAGCATGGGGTTATTTGCAAATGTTAAAAATCACAAATACTCTGAGTAGAGAAATTTCTTGCCTATCAGATAAATTCCAAAATCCTTAGCATGACATAAAATTTAACCCTAATCTATACTTCTAGTTTTATTTCCTAGTTATATAGTCAGGCATACAGAATTTCTTGCAGTTCTAATACTCATTCAATAAGTATTTTGCAAATGTTACTATAAACCAGGCACTGGTCTGAACTTTGGGGATATAGTTGTAAATAAGTGTCTCTGCCATTAGGATTACATCCTAATGGGAAAAGCAGATAATAAACAAGTTAGAAAGTAAAGGTCATTAAAGTTTTGAATTTAAGATCTGTGAAAGAAATAAACAAGGAAGGATATTAGAGTACAGAAGTTCCCTTGAGGTGACTTTTAGGGAGACCTAAAAGATGTGGTTGAACTGGGTATGTGAAGAAGTAAGAGCATCAGGTAGAAAGTTGCAAAAATCCTGATGGGAAAGAGCATATGATATGTTGAGGGAAAGTGTAGGGAGAGCTCCTAAGTGAGAAGAAACAATGGTGGTGGAAGAAGCTGGAGACATAGGCAGACAGACAGTGAGTCTAAATTTTATTCTAAGTGCAAAAATAAGTTAAGGAAGCCTTTTTAGTAGGGTTAGGACGAAAATGAATTTTTTTTTAAAATCACATTATCCATTGTGGAAAATGGATTAGTGTCTCCTAGTCTCAATATAACCACTTTGCTGGAAAGCTACAGAGCCTTAAAGGCCCATTCAAAGGGAGCCCTCTTTCACATCACCTCTCCTTATTCCAGTCCCTTTAGAAACTTCTTTTGTACTACCGAAGCTCTGTGACAGCAATATCACTTTCATAAAGTAACTATAAAGTGACTGTTAATAAAGCAATTATTTTTTCTTGTATTGCCAGCACGTCCCTAAGACTGGACGCACATAAAACATTCTTAACTGTTTGATAAAAAAATTAATAAACCAATGAACCCACAGTCCACTTTGTTGACGGTCTACTTGGGATCCCAGAATTCGGGGGCAATGAATTTTGCCTTAACTCAGGTTTTTAAACGTGAAATACTTGCAACCATCCTCAAAGCTTAAGTTCTGAATTAGCTTAAGTCGCTTTTCCCCCCTTTCACATTCCAAGAGGTAGTGGGGATGTCTGAGTTTCTTCATTAAAAAAAAAAAAAAGTTCCTATATGTCTTATCAATTGTATTTTACCGACAATCAAGTCTGTTAGTTTCCCTAAGAGAGGTATTTGGTGATGCAGTAAGTTCCAGAGGCAAATTCTTTGAGTCAGCGCTGCTGAATAAACTTTGTTTTTTTAGCGTGTAGATGGCAGATCCCGCTGCTTCTCCAAATAGGGTACAAGACTGGAGGTTTTCAGAGAAAAAAAAAAATCTTCAACTTCCAACTCCTAGTTTGGGGGTGAAAAGAAACAGACAGCGACCTTCTGATTAATAAGGGAGGCTGAGCTTGTGTCAGTAGTTTCTCGTCAGCCGCCCGCTAAGGGGGAGCCACGGGCCCCGCCTACGCCCGCCAGCTCGTCACGGCGCGGGAACACTCGGCTCGCCAGCGGACCAAGATGGCTCCGAGGCCATTTCCGGCACCTTCGCGGACCAGGCCCGCCCCATTGCGTGTTTTCACCGCGCCGAGGGCGTGGCCTGACGCTAGCTTTTGATTGGTCAGCTTAACCCGCGACCCTTCCCCTCCGCGACAGTTTCCCGAGGTACCTAGAGACGAGCGGTACGGCCGAGTTTGAGCGGAGGCAAGATGGCGGACGTGCTGGATCTTCATGAGGCCGGGGGCGAGGATTTCGCCATGGACGAGGATGGGGACGGTGAGGGCAGTGGAGGCGGCTGCGGGAAGCGGGGAAGGTGCGAGAGAAGGGCGTGATGGGAAAGCATGTCCTCCCTTCGCGCGGCAGGGAGGACCGTGCCCACGGGGTAGCGCGTCCCTGATGAATAAGAGACTCCGCCCCCTTTGGGACGAATGGGGCGGGACGAGGCTGGAGGCGGTGGGGTCCGCTCTCCAGTGTTTTGGGAAAGAGACTTAAAAAATAACTACTATTGGGCCGCCCCGGTGGCGCGGCGAGTGAAGCTGTCCGCAGCCTCTGCAGCACGGGTTCGATTCCCGGCCGGCCAGGGAGATATCCACATGGCCCGGAAGACCTCTCCTCTGCCGCCGCTGCTCCCCTCAGCAGTGTATCTCAGTCAATTTACCTGTTGCTCCCCACTCTGCCTCTGGTGCATTCTCTCACCCTCCCGTGCCTCTGGCCTGTACCCCAGTTCTTGTATAAATAAATACATCTTAAAAAAATAACTATGCTATTAACTTTTTTTTCACTTTTGGGGCCCTAGAGAGCATCCATAAACTGAAAGAAAAAGCGAAGAAACGGAAGGGTCGCGGCTTTGGCTCTGGTGAGTATTTGTAGGGAAAACGAGGTAGAGTGGTTTAGATTGGCCAGCGCTAAGCGTTTTGGAGTCCCCATTCAGACTCTTGATGGATATTGGGAGGAGGGATTTCTGTTGATCGCTTGTGTCTCTCTTCTAGAAGAGGGTTCCCGAGCGCGGATGCGTGAAGATTATGACAGCGTGGAGCAGGATGGTGATGAACCTGGACCACAACGCTGTAAGTAAAATGAATCCCATAGTGATCTTTGTAGAGAATTAGGGGCCAATAATATAAAACTTAGTAGAGATGAGATCAGAGATAACTTAAGCTTTCTCTGTAGTCTACACTCGTTCCACTCTTGTGATCTTGGAATTTTTCTCTCATGTGTTCAAACAACTTCCTCCCTTCCCCAATAGCTGTTGAAGGCTGGATTCTCTTTGTCACTGGAGTCCATGAGGAAGCAACCGAAGAAGACATCCATGACAAATTTGCAGAGTACGGGGAAATAAAAAACATCCACCTCAACTTGGACAGGCGGACAGGATACTTGAAGGTATCCTAAGTGACACTGTTGTTTTTCTTCACCCACAGCCCTTTATTTTTTTTATTTTTTTATTTTTTTTTTATTATTTCTTTTTTTAGAGGCATGTTTATTTATTTATTTGTTTGTTTATACATGCACTGGGTACAGTCAGAAGCGCGCGAGGGTGAGAGAATTCACCAGAGCCAGAGCGGGGAGCAGAGCAGGCAGAAGGACCGAAGTACACTGCTGAGGGGCGCAGCGGGCGGCAGGAGAGGTCTGCGCACCATGTGGGACCCTCCTCCGGTGGCCGGGGAGCAGCCAGGGATCGAACCGGCGTCGCGGAGGCCGCGGGCAGCTTCGCAACCCAGCGCTCAACCGCTGCGCCGCCGGGGAGGCCCCACCCACAGCCCTTTAGACAGCGTTGGTAGTGCTCTCATGTTTGCTCTGTGTAAGCACACAACTGAAATAAAATGATAGTGGAAGTTGAATTTGTTAGACATAACAAAGACAGACAGAGACACAAAATGTACAGTAGGGATATGTGATGTACATTCATTCTTTAAAGTTTATAGGTTTTTGTGTTTGAGATTTACATTTGAGGAAGAAGATCATTGATGCTTGGTGGAACAGGAAGGTTTTGATATCTGTCTTTTCATTTGCCCCAGGGATATACTCTAGTTGAGTATGAAACATACAAAGAGGCCCAGGCTGCTATGGAGGGACTCAATGGCCAAGATTTGATGGGACAGCCCATCAGCGTGGATTGGTGTTTTGTTCGGGGTCCACCCAAGGGCAAGAGGAGGTAAAGTGGAGAGGGCAAACACTATTTTAGTGAAAGAATGTGAGTGGAATGATAAGAACATTGTATTTCATCCCTCTAACAAACCTTTCCTCCCACCTTTTCCCTAGAGGTGGCCGAAGGCGCAGCAGGAGTCCAGACCGGAGACGTCGCTGACTGGTTCTCACTTGTCCAGGTGTTCTCTCCAGAGATTCCAGTTGCCCATGCTGCCTTGGAGAAAGGGCTGGGGTGGAACTCTTGTGTTTATATTTAATCTCTTACCCTACTTGCTGAGTGTATCTTTGGAATTATGAATAAATTTTGTCCCATTTTTGTTTTCTACATTTAAAATTACCTTTTCTAACACTGCTAGCTCGGAAGCACTATTTATAGCAAGGCAATATGGGTCACTGTGAAAATACTTTCCCCTATGAAGTTTCTATATAATATAGAGTCTCAAGTCTAAGGTAGGGATGAAATAGAGATACTGTCTGGTATTTCTTTTTCTTGGAAGCTAAGAAAGTGGGGATAGAAGTGAGATAGTTCATGGTTTTAAAGAATTGCTCTGTTCTTTTATACTCTGTCCAGAGCAAATGGATGTTATAGGGATGTCTCTGTTGTTTCTCCTGCTGGCACATTTCCTTGTACTTCCAGCTGTCTAAGGTCTTGAATCTCCTGTTGGGTCATTCTTCCAGAGCCTCCTTCCCTGGAGGAGTCTATGCTCAGTTCATGGTGCCCTCTTTGGCAGCCCAGAGTGAAGACCCCATAGAGGAGAGGATCCAGAGGAGCATTGAGAAGGCCAAAGAGGAAAAGGATGTGGCTGAGGCTGGGAGGAACTTCAGTTAACATGGTGGGAGAGAACCAGTACCACAGACCTAGCAGGTAATAGGGTGTCCAGCAGAGGACGAAGGTCAGCAAAACAAGCAGGGCCAGTCGCAGGGCCCGCAGACGAACACGGGGGCGGTTGTCTAAGGAGCGGCGTAGGGCAAATTCACCGGCATGGGCTGAAAATTTAGAAAATATACTTATTCAGAACCACTCATTTTCTGACTTAAAATATGGTGGTTGATGGATGGACAGAGAGAGTGGGATGGAGCTGCCCCCTGTGTGGATGAGAATACTGCAAACAGGAGGTGATGCTGTAAACTGATGCTGGAACTGTAGCCTCCCTTCCCCCAGGGATTATGATGGATAAGCTGGAGACAAGGTTTTTATTGAGGTGCTATGTCATAGGAAGCTGCTAAGTCTACTTTAAAACTTGATGGCATCCAAGAGTTCAGAGGCTGGTTAGACCTGAAGACATTCAGAATTACGTGCAGCATTGGGTATTAGAGCTATGGTTAGGATCTCGCTTTTGGTTTGACTGATAGCTATCAGAGAAGTAAACGAGACTACAGGCAATGGTTTAGGGCATGTATAGGGCTTGTGGATTGAAGTCTCACCATGGTTCCCTTTCCTTGTCCCGGGACTGGATACACTGAGGACAATGCGGCTATAGCAGATGGTCATGGCAGTCAGTGGGAGCAGAAAGAGGCAGCAGAAGGTGAAAAGGTTATAGGTGGTCTCTTGCCAGTGAGCCTTGAAGCTGCCTTTGGTGACACACTGAGTGAAAGGGACTGGCCCATCTCGGTGGACAGTATGAAACAGGAACAGCTGGAGTGGAGTTGAGGATTATTAGAACCGGTTCCCCTCTTCTTCCCTCCATAAACTACCCATCAGTCACATGGTCTCTGCTCATTTCATCCTTAAATCTATGCAGCGCAATGCAGTGCTGAGTAGTGGTTCATCTGTGGTTCATTTTTAAAAGGTTGGAAATGTAACTTGAAAACCCCTGTTTTCCCCTTAGGTGATGGAGCTGATTAGTTTGTTAAATCCTGAAACTTAATCCTGCCTTCTCAAATTCTATTCTGACCTTGTACTTTTTAAAGGAATATCTACCACCTTACCAACATTTTTAGCTGAAATGATTTTCCTAATGTTTCTGATTAATTCTGTGGAAAAAAGTATAAAGTGGATGTTGCTAAAATTTCAGGCCATTTTGCAGCCATTCTGTGAAGTGACTATAATAGTCGTAGACAGTATAATGGTGAAACAATGTTCACCATTTAAGCTAAATAAAATTTTCCATTTTCCAAATGCTGCTAACTGCCCCCTCCCCTTTTGGATTTGGGTTTGCATTAGTACAGTATTTTTCTGCTGAGAACTTCAGGGTATTTGGGACAAGGTAGTATATATTAAATCACTATTTGATAAAAGGCAAGCTCAGTAGGTATCAGATTCCTAGATATAAGGTATTTGGAAAATGATTTCAGCAGGCATGAGGGACATAGGAAAGATGAATAGCATTGGCCATAGACATATTATTTCATGAGCTGCTTGGGGTTCTGACCAGCCTACTCTAAAATGGTTGGGGAGTGGTCTTTCTCCCTCTCTTGAGTTCATCTATGTCTGGGGTTTTGGGGGAGGCACTGAAACATTGTGAGAAGGAGTTTTAAAAAAAGGCATGGCTCCTGGAATTATAGTTTTAGTTCAGAATCTTTCTTCTGCCTCTTCTTACCCTATTTTGTTTTGTTTTTTTTTCTTTGCCTTGTATACAATTTACCACTTTTGACTCAAGAAACCTTCCTTTCAACTATTTCTGATACTTGGAAAATTAAGCCTACAAAAATAGTTCAAACTCCCTCATAGCACTAACACCATGCTTAAACAAAAGAACCTTTTATTAACCTTAATATATATATATTTAAAGATTTATTTTATTCATGCATACAAGTACAGGCCAGATTTCAGGAGGGTGAGAGGATTTACCAGAGACAGAGCAGGGACCTGAACAGGCAGACTGGCTGAAATACACTGCTGAGGGGAGCAGCAGGCAAGACAGAGGAGGTCTGCCGTTCCCTGTGGGGATCTCTACAGTTGTCCGGGATTGAACCTGTGCTGCAGAGGCTACAGACAGCTTTGCAGTGCTGCGCTTAACCGCCTGCGCCACCAGGGGAGGCCCTATTAATGTTAATATTTTAAATAGTCTATGGACAATGCAGACCCTATGCAAGAGGACTCTCATTTGGAACCAAAATGTCACCTTTTGCACAGGAATCATAGAATCATCACCAGTTTGCCCTTGAAGCAAATGGAGATTGCAATTACTACCAGATTATCAGTTTTCGCGATGAATTTAATCTTTCACCATCTTGTGGCCCATGGGTTTCACGTGATTTCGCCCAACCATATAGTTATTGGTAGAACCTAGACTTAAAAAAAACAAAACAAGCATTCGATGCAAGAAAAACAGGCTTCTGACTCCCAGTCCATATCTAAAATTTGCTTTATATAAACCCAACTAATTGCTTTTGCATTGCAATACCCCAGGATTTTAAAAGCCTGGGGTGGCAGAAATCTTGTTTCCAACATATTGTTGGAAGACTATATATAGTCCTAGAACTATAGTCAGACTACCTTTTTAGATCTAGTATCCTATCTTAAATCTGTCTCTATAATGCACTGTCATTCCAGACATTGAAATCACGGCTCCTACCAGATGTGATGTTAATCCTTGTCCCCAAGATACACTCAACTCCCCCAGAGGGCAGTAGTGGTTTTATTTTTAAGGGACTGCTTTACATTTTGCCCTTTTCTAGATTTCTAGTTCAGTTTCATTATTGAATCTTGATTAATTGATATTAAGTTCAGATGCTTTCTCCAGTTCTTACCCCCATTCCACCATAATCAGAATAAAGAATACAGATCTGATGATGTCACTCTGCCTTTTACTTTCATGTCTGTTCACTGCCTTCAGGAAAAAGTACAAATGATATTTGTAATCAAGGCCTTCCTGCCCCCCTCCAGGCTCATTATTCACCGTTTTCTAGCCCTCAACTTTAGCTGCAACCACTTTGAGACTGAGATTCTCAATCTCCTTCCCCAGCATTCCTTCTACTTTAACTTACCTAACATCTGTCTGGCAAGAATCAAATTTTAACATCTCAGGGAGCCTTTCCCTGGACTCCCCGTTGCTCTTTAGCTCCTTCTGCTTACCTTGAACATAACTTGACCACACACTGATTCGTAATTTTGTACTAGATTGCCTCCTACCCTAGTCTAAATTCCTTGAAGGTATGACTTTGTTGCTCTATCTTTAGCATTTGAATTTGTCTGGGAATGATGCATATTATTTTTTGAGTCTATGAATGAATGTACCATAAAGAGTTATCCAAAGGCCTTGACTTAGCTGTCCTATTAATAGCCCCCCACATAGGTTTCCTTCCTGCCCCAGAGTTACTCTGCAACAATCCCTTGAAGCAGGTGCGAGGGGAGATGCAATGAAGTGGAAACCAAGTGTAAAGCAAAGCCGAAGGTACTGGGTACTGCTTTTAAGAGATAGACTCTTACCAAACAAATTAAAATGCCATGATCTTATCTTGCAAAAGTGAGAGCACAGGTAACCGGTGAGGATTAGTGGCTGACCACTGCCAAGCACACCTAAATTTCAAAGGACCATGCTATGTACCCAAATTCTTGTCTAGCCTTGAGTTCCAACAAATCACTCACCTGGGGCAAGGCAAGCAGGAAACTAAGTCCCCAGGCTGCCCCCAGAAGTTTCCTTCCAGTTGAGCGGGGTCCAAGCGGGTGCAGTACTGCCGCCTGGCGGTCGAGCCCAATGACCACAGGCAGGAAAGCTGCGGCATACATGGCCATTAGTTTCAGGAACATGAGTGTCCGACATGCGATGTCCCCGGCCAGCCATTGAACGGTGACATTCCAGGTGGCATCTAGGGGCATAACCACAAAAGTGACCAGTAAATCGGCAGCTGCTAAATGGGCAAAGAGTCGCCGGACTGGAGAGGGGCGGAGCTGGGTGGGTTGCGGCCTCGTTACTGACCACAGCACGGCCAGGTTTCCTGCGGCCGAAGAAACAAACAGTACAATGGTCACTCCTACTCGGACCTTGGCTGCAGTTGAAAAGGTGGGCAGCTCTGAGCCCTCCACCTCTACTCCTGAACCCGCCCAGGCCTCCTCCCCCGCTGCTGATCCCCAAGGGGTGCTGTTGGCAGCAGACATGTTGCCCTGGAGCAGGAAGGGGCGGTGGGGGATGAAGAGGCCAGCTTCGACCCCTGATTCGTCGCCCTCCTATGTGGAATCTGGAGCTGGTTACTGCGCACTTCGTCCACTAAGGCTCTGTCTCTGCAGACTCTCCATCAGTATTCTGGAGGGCACCTGTCCTATGGTCAGGGTCGTTCAGGGAACGGGTCCGCTGCTGGCTTCTGCGTCCATCTAACTCTTTAGCCCCAAGTCCTGCACGCGCCCGAGCGTGCGGGCGTGCTGGGGTGTGTGTGTGCGTGTGCGTGTGCTGGGGGGATCCCGGGATGCACCCGGGGCCACGGTCCGCGCGGGTGGCGGGACACTGCAGCCTTCCGCCCCGCCCCCGCCCCGCAGCAGGCCCCGCCCCGGCAGCAGGCCCCGCCCCCGTCCCGCAGCAGGCCCCGCCCCCGGCAGGGATTTAAAGGAGAAGGCCCGCGGCGGCGCGCTGAGGCCCGGGAGGCCGGCGGGGAGGAGAGCGCCCCGGCGGGGACGCCCCGCAGTGCCCGCCCAGAGACGGCGCTTTCGCCCTGGAGCCCCGTTCAAGTGGCCGCGCCGCTCGCTTTCTGTTCCGATGACGTTTGTCCCTCGCGCGGCCCCGTCGGGCGGCCCGGGAGGCGTGCCCAGGGGCGGGGCGGCGCTGCGGAGCCGGGGCCGCCGCTGTCATGGACTCCTGGGTCCGCTTCAGCGCGCAGAGCCAGGCCCGCGAGCGGCTGTGCAGGTGCGGCCCGGCGGGCGCGGGCGGCGGGCGCGGGCGGCGGGGGACCCTCGCGGGCGCGGTCACGGCGCTCCGGGGCGAGCGCGGGTCAGCCCGGGCTACGGGGGCCCGCACGGCCCTCGGGGCGCGACCCGGGCGGCCCTGAGGAGACGCGTGTTCGCGCCCGCGGGGAAGATGGGGGCGCTGAGGCACGCGCGGGCCGGCGGGGAGGCCGCGTCCGCGTGAGGCCGGCACTTCCCTCGCGGGGCGGTGGGGAAACGCGCGTCCGCCCGCCGCGGGAGCGGCCCAGGCTCCGGGACGCCGAGTTTCCGCGCCGGCTGCCCCCGGGACGCCCCGCCCCGCCCCCGCGCAGGCCCCGGGACCGCCCGCCTCCCGGTCCGGAGAGTAGCCCGCCGCCCGCGGCCCCCGCCCTCCTGCCTCACGCGCGCGACGGACCCCGCGCCGCTTCCCTGTCCCTTTAGGCCCCCTCGTTGCCAAACCTCCCGTTTTCTCAGCTCCGAGCAGTGCCCCCTGCTACCTTTGCGCTCTCTTCCATCCCTAAGCTTTTCCCTTCCTCTGGCCGGGAGGAGAAACGGTGAGATATGGGCTTGGCGAGGAGGCCAGGAGATGATCTCAGCTGGGGAAGGGGAAAGGCCGTGCTGGAGGACATTTTTGGGGAGCCCGGGGAGGTCTCCGTCTTACCTGTCTGCTCTCTTCTCCAGGGCCGCGCAGTATGCCTGCTGCCTTCTTGGCCACGCGCTGCAGAAACACGGGGCCAGTCCTGAGTTGCAGAAACAGATTCGTCAACTGGAGGGTCATCTGAGCCTAGGAAGAAAGCGTAAGTAGCCGTGCCTTTCTTACTAAGAGCTGGGGTACAGGCCAGAGATGCGGGGGTGTGAGAGGATTCACCAGAGACAGAGCAGGGAACAGAACAGGCAGACTGACTGAAGTACACTGATGAGGGGAGCAGCAGCCAGTGAAGAGAGGTCTGCCTCACCATGTGGGTTGCTCCTTGGCTGGCAGGGGGATCAAACTCGTGCTGCAGAGGCTGCGGATTGCCTCATAGTGCTGTGCTTAATCCCTTGTGCCACCAGGGAGGCCCCTCTGCTCCCTTCTTTACCCTCCTTCCCTGCCTTCACGTTTACCCCTCGGTGCCTCCCAGTTGGGATATGAGAACAGGGTAGGGGAGCCCTAAGGGATTGAAGAGTATGGGGCAAATTGAGGGAAACTGAACTGTGACACTAATTAAAATTTGAAGTTAAAAAAAGGGTTTCTGCTCTTTAATTTTTTTAAGTTATGCTATTGTTTCTGTCACTGCTGGACTTTTACCCTCTTGCCTTCTCTCTGTGTGATTTGCTCTCTGTTTGCCGCTCTACTTCCAAATCCTTACTTTTCCTTGCCAATTCCACCAGTTCTGCGCCTGGGTAATTCAGCAGATGCCCTTGAGTCAGCCAAGCGAGCGGTGCACCTGTCAGACGTTGTCCTGAGATTCTGCATCACCGTTAGTCACCTCAACCGAGCCTTGTACTTCGCCTGTGACAATGTTCTGTGGGCTGGAAAGTCTGGATTAGCGCCTCGTGTGGATCAGGAGAAGTGGGCTCAGCGTTCATTCAGGTTTGATATCTTTTTATCCTACAAGACCTTTTTCTCCATATTGCATAGCTTGCCTTTTTTGAGAGAAGGATCTCTCAAGTTCTTCCTAAAATATATACATCTTGGGCCTCCCTGGTGGCGTAGCGGGTTGAGCGCAGCGCTGTGAAGCTGTCCACAGCCTCTGCAGCACGGGTTCAATTTCCGGCCGGCCAGGGAGATTCCCACATGGCGCGGCAGACCTCTCCTATCTTGCCCGCTGCTCCTCTCAGCAGTGTGTTTCAGTAGATCGGCCTGTTCTGCTCCCTGTTCTGTCTGTGGTGAATTCTCTCACCCTCCTGCGCCTCTGGCTTGTATCCCAGTGCTTGTATAAATAAATAAATCTTAACCAAAAAAAAAAAAAGAATTAAAAAAAAAAGAAAATATATATTTAAAAATATGTTTTTTTAAAAAAAAATATATATATACCTCTTAACCAATCCCTTAGCTTTCAATTTTCATTTAGATCTTAACTATCAGAGAATAATGAATGGGAACAGATGGAAGACAGATGCTCCCCTGTGATGAATGATGAAGATTGGGCAAGATAATATTATACATTGCTTTAATTCTGCTTCTGTCTATTCTACATGTTATGCCCCTGACTGCCTGCTGATTCATTCACTCTAGAAATACTAAGTAGGAGCTTTTGTGGTTTAGGAATTCAAGCAAAACATCAAACACATATGGTTTTTGCTCTCACGAAGGTTCTAGTGTAATGGGGAAGCCATATAGTAAATAACCACCAAACCAACTACTGGTGGAAAATGACATACAGAATATTATGAGATATATAACAAGGGAAGTTAATTTAGATTGAAAGGCAAGAGAAGAACTCTTTGAAAAAGCAATGATTTCATTCAGACTTGAAGTCTGAAGAAAAGAAGACATTTCCAACCAGAAAATAGTATGTTCTAAAGCCTTTCTCTAAGAAAGACTTTAGGAAATAGAGAAACAGAAACCCAGTGTGATGAGCAGTATTGAATATGGGCAATAAATTCACACTGTAGGGCCTCCCCTGGTGGCGCAGCTGTTGAGTGCTGGGCTGCGAAGCTGCCCGCAGCCTCTGCAGGCTCTGCAGCCTCTGCAGCACCGGTTCAATCCCCGGCCGCCAGCGAGGGTCCCACATGGAGAGCAGACCTCTCTTGCCACGCCCACTGCTCCTCTCAGCAGTGTACTTTGTCTGTCTGCCTGCTCTGTTCCCCGCTCTGGCTCTGGTGAACTCTCACCGTCCTGCGCTTCTGACTGTACCCAGTGCTTGTATAAATAAATAATTAAAAAAAAAAATCTTTAAAAAAAAAATAAATTCACACTGGAGAGCTACCAGACATTTTAAGCAATGGTAAGGTTTATTGTTTAGTTTGGTTTTTGTTTAGTTTGGTTAAATTTTACCCTAAGCACAGTGGATTCTGAGCAGGGATGTGACGATTCAAAGTGTGTCTAAAGAAGGTCTCTTCTGCTGCAGTGTGGAGGATGGATTGTGTGGGGCAAGAGAAGAGGAGTGGCCTGATATGGCCAAGAGATGGTATTGGCTTGAACTAAGGAACTGCCTGGTAATGAAGGTGGAGAGAAATATGATTTGGGAATGAAATTATCTGTGTACATATCATCTGTACTACTTTTTGTTTCCCTGTGATTGTCTTTGTGCTTTTATATTAGCAGCCATTCTTTTCTTCTTTCTCAGTGATTTACAGCAGCAAAATAGCTTATACTATATGATGGGTGAGCCACGCAGGTCTAGGGAAAAGCAGCTTCCTGGAAGAGTTTATCTCCTATGTTCATGCATTCATTCAACAAATTTATCGAGCTCTTACTATGGTGTAGGCACTGGGCTAGACACAGGGATACAGTGAGAAAAACCAGCAAGGTCCCTGCTGTTATGGAGCTTACATTGTAATAGGAGGAGACAGACATGAAGAAATAGTATGTATGAGAAATATCAGGTAGTAGTTAATGCTGAGCAGGAAATTAAAAGAAGGTCATGTGATACAAAGTAACTGGCTTGCTACTCAGAATGGGGAATTAGAGAAGGCCTCTCTTGAAGAAGTGACATTTCAGCTCAGTTCCAAAGAGCAGGAAAGAGCCAACCATGTGAAGATTTTGGAAGGGAGAATATTCTAGGTAGAGGGACGAGGTGGTATAAAGTCCCTAAGCAAGAACAAACTTGATGGGATCAAGATATAGAAAGAGGGCCTTCCCTGGTGACGCAGTGGTTGAGTGCTGGGCTGCGAAGCTGCCCGCAGCCTCTGCAGCGCCAGTTCGATCCCTGGCCGCCGAGCGAGGGTCCCACATGGTACGCAGACCTCTCCTGCCACCCGCTGCTCCCCTCAGCAGTGTACTTCGGTCCTTCTGCCTGTTCTGCTCCCCACTTTGGCTCTGATGAATTCTCTCACCCTCCCACGCTTCTGACTGTACCCAGTGCTTGTATAAATAAATAAATCTTTATAAAAAAAAAGATATAGAAAGAAGCTAATGTGATTGGAGCACAGTGATTGGGAGGAAGAAGGTGTGAGATGGAGTCATAGAGGCAGCACTAGGTGCTGCGTTCTGTAAACATGCCTGAGTTATCTAAATTTTATTCTAAATGTGATAGGAAGGAGTTAATGTTTATGACAGCTACTATTTGAGATTAGATCGGTGGGGTTGGGGGCAATGGTGACCATGGAGATGTCAGTTGAAGGGCTAAGACAGTAGTTCAGGCAAGAGGTGATGGTGGCACAGACGATGGTGGTGGAGTGTCAGAGAGATGTGGTTGGGTTCAGGACATGTTCTGGAGGTAAGACAAGTATATTCACTACAGACCACAGTTGTCAGAGAACATTAAAAATCAGAACCATAGGCTGTTCTTTTTTTTTTTTTTTAAAGATTTATTTGTTTATTTATACAAGTACTGGGTACAGAGAATTCACCAGAGCCAGAGCGGGGAGCAGAATAGGCAGAAGGACCAAAGTACACTGCTGGGGGGAGCAGCGGGCGGCAGGAGAGGTCTGCGCGCCATGTGGGACCCTCCTCGGGTGGCCGGGGAGCAGCCGGGATCGAACCGGCGCCGCAGAGGCTGCGGGCAGCTTTGCAACCCAGTGCTCCACTGCTGCACCACCCGGGAGGCCCCATAGGCTGTTCTTAAGGAATTTATAAGCTAACATGCTTAATACCTCTCTGCCTCGTTTTTTGTTAAGGATTGGATTTAGATGATCAGTAATATGTCTGAGTCTCTGAAACAACTGAAACTTGTTCTTTCCCAAAAAATTAAATTATTATAGATCAAATTTCTTTTATTTTTAAAAAAGATTTATTTATTTATGCATACAAGAGCTGGGGTACAGGCCAGAGATGTGGGGGGTGAGAGGATTCACCAGAGACATTGTGGGGAACAGAACAGGCAGACTGACTGAAATACACTGCTGAGGGAAGCAGTGGGGAGACAGGAGAGGTCTGCTGTGCCATGTGATTTCTCCCTGGCCGGCTGGAGATCGAACTCATGCTGCAGAGGCTGCGGATTGTTTCATAGTGCGGTGCTTAACCCCTTGTGCCACCAGGGAGGCCATTATAGATCAAGTTTCAATGTGTGTATGCCAGTGAGTTGCCAAATGGAAAAGTGAAACTTGAGGTTGATCTTGGAAGACTTCATGATGCTCATGAATTTTAAGCCGGGACCCTAAGTTGTACATAAACACATTAGTTATAGAGAGATGGAGGACATTTCTAATTGTGGGTAAAATAGCGTTCACTTCTGGTGTTATGATCTGTATGATCCCTTTGTGCCATGGGGAGAAAGGTTTAAGCATTCTGTTGGCTAAGCTGCAGGGAATACGAGCTCTGGCTGACCCTTCTACCCTGTCTATCCCAGGTACTACCTGTTCTCCCTCATTATGAATTTGAGCCGTGACGCTTACGAGATTCGCCTACTGATGGAGCAAGAGTCTTCAGCTTGTAGCAGGCGACTGAAGGGTTCTGGAGGAGGAATCCCAGGAATTGAAAATGGGGAGCCTGGGGGTCCAGGAACTCCAGGAGGAGGCCTGCCTCAGCTGGCTCTGAAGCTTCGACTCCGACTCCTGCTCCTGGCTCGGGTCCTTCGGAGCCACCCCCCTCTTCTCCTGGATGTGGTCAGAAATGCCTGCGATCTCTGTATTCCACTGGACAAACTAGGCCTCTGGCGCTGTGGTCCTGGGATCGTGGGGCTCTGCGGCCTCGTGTCCTCTATCCTGTCTATTCTCACTTTAATCTGCCCTTGGCTACGACTCAAGCCCTGATATTCTGGCACAGGATAAGGAGGGAACCTGAATTGGTGAGATGGACTCTTAGATCATCCCCATCATATCACCCTCATTCTGCTTCTACTCCTTGGTCAAAGTTACAATCCAGAGATGAAGGGTTACGGGTGGATGAGGTGAGGAAAGGTGACTTGTGAAGTTGATTCTAATGTTCAAATCTGCCAGAGCTTTTGTCCTCTTCTTCCTTCATTACATTGTCTGTGTCTCACTAACTCTTTTTCATCGTCTCTCCTACATCTATTTAAGATTCTGTTTCTGCATCTCTCCCCCTGCTTCGTTCTCTGTCTGAGGAATTTAATCGGCAGAATTACTTTTTAGTAAGGGAGACAGAAGCTGTGAGCTGTAGCCTCTAAACGCCTTCTTTTCCTCACAAAGGTGACGTGTGGCAAACATGACCCCCTTCAAACTCCATATCATAATTTTAAAGACTTTGTGTCCAGTGGACTCTTCCCTCATGCACCAAAGGCGGTTTGATGCTTCCTCTTCCCTCCTCGTGTCTACCTCACCAACCCCTCCCTCCTGACTTGGCCCCTAACCTCCCTCCACTCATCCCTGCAGATTTCCGCTTACACTTCGATTTCAGGACTCCGTTCCCTAGTCTCTTCTTACCCCCTCTTTGCCTATCCAGAGTGATGCTGTGTCTAGCATCTTGCTGTAAATATTGTACAATGATTCTGTGTAAATAGCTGTGGCACATGCCCAAAATGTAGAGAAACCTCCGGGGTCAGCAAATTAAAGATCAATTTGCTCACTGATGTTTTGTCTGGTCCTGTGTGTTCTGGTCATCTGAGGCCTCTTCTCCGCTTGTGGTTTGGGTTTTCCATGGGATTAGCCACTGGCATCATCACCTAGACTCCCCTATTGAGTACCTGTAGTGTGCAGGAGTCACAGAAAGCCAGGAAGCCCTGTGTGCCCAATTTCAGAAGCTTATAGCTTTGTTAAGGAGACAGGTTCTAATGTGAAAGTAACTATCCTGGCTGTACAAAACCTATCCCATACCAGTTTATAGTTCATAGTCCCTCCAAACACTGTAAGGCCGCAAGGAAGCATAGGCGAAAATCACAAACAGAACTACATGGAGCGGGCCAGGTCAGACTTCGCGTGTGGGCTGTCTTTACATGTCAGGGCTCCCCTGGGTAGGTGAGGAGATATTTCTCTTAGCAACTCTTCCCAGGCCCCAGGTTGAGCTAGAAAAGGCTATGGAGGGAGGACGTCCCTGGTGGCGCAAGGGATTAAGCACCGCACTATGAAGCAATCCACAGCCTCTGCAGCACGAGTTAGATCCCCAGCCAGGGAGCAACCCACGTGGCGCAGCAGACCTCTCCTGCCTCACCCACTGCTCCCCTCAGCAGTGTAATTCAGTCAGCCTGTTCTGTTCCCTGCTCTGTCACTGATGAATCCCCTCCCGCATCTCTGGCCTGTACCCCAGCTCTTGTGTGCATAAATAAATAAATCGGTAAAAAAAAAAAAAAAAAAGACAGGCTATGGAAGTACAAGGAGTCTGTCTCCTATGTCTCCCTTCTTGTTCCAAAGCGGGGAGGGCCTGACTGGCCACATGCAGGACAAAGACAGCAGAAAGGGTCACGAGCTGGGTGTAGATGACGCCTCCAGGGGGCAGCACCAAGGCAGAGAAACTGAGTTTGCTCAGCGTCCTTGCCTTGGTCTGGGGCTCCCCACACTTCCCCATCATCACTCCTCCCATTCCTTCCAACTTTATTTTTAGCTGCCAGTGGGAGGGGGCAGGATGGGAGGGAAAGTAAAGAAAACAGAAAAGGAGAGGGACAGAGGCTCGGAGGACTTCTCACACGGGCAGAACCACCGGGCATGGAGCACCCCCTCATCCCTCACCTGTTCTTGCCCCTGCTTTTCCTGACAGGTGAGGGAGGTTAGCTTCTTGTTTCTGGTGGGAATGGGCGCGCTCTAACCTGTTTGACATTGGGACTTTTTTTTTTTTTCAAACATTTAGTTATTTATGCATACAAGAGCTGGGGTACAGGCCAGAGGTGCGGGGGTGGGGTGGGAGGATTCACCAGAGACAGAGCGGGGAGCAGAACAGGCAGACTGACCGAAATACACTGCTGAGGGGAGCAGTGGAAGAGTCAGGAGAGGTTTGCTGCTCCCTGGCCGGCCGGGGATTGAACTCGTGCTGCAGAGGCTGTGGACAGCTTCATAGCGCGGTGCTTAACCCCTTGCGCCACCAGGGAGGCCGGACATTGGACTTTTAGGGTTAAAGGTTCTTGAGAAGTTATGGTGAGAGTCTACATTTCACGCCGCGTGTGTGGAAGTGCGTGTTTGAATGCTTGTGTTCTTAATGCCCACATTCGACTGCTTCCATATTGAGGCTGGCGGAGCCTTGTGTGAGATTTGTGGCCAATGATCTAAAGCCTTTGTCCTGAGCCCTGGAGGAGTGAGGTGGCCAAAAAGAAACAATGTGAGCTTCCACATGGCTCCTCTGACTCCCATTATCCTGCTCCCTACTTCGCCCTACCCTTGGTGTTCCCCTGGCCTGAGCTGTAACTGCCTAACTGTGTGGCCAGAAGTCTGGGTTTATCTAACCAATGAGCTCCGAGCTACAGCTCTTGCTCACACAGCCCGGCCGGTTCCCGGGATGCAAACAGCCTCACATTCAAAACACCTTTCTGAAAACGAGCATGACTTAAGAAAGAGTTATAGTCATGGGTAGTAGCTGGGGTGGGGTGTGGGGGGGGGGCGCAGTTCACCTGAAGGGGGTTGCCTGAAAGGAAAAAAGACACAGTTGGGGAGAAAACTATGGGAGGGACAGAGGCCTGGAATTTTTCTACTTCAGTGCCCTGTAATCTTTGTTTCCTAAAATATCAACTCTGCTTGTAAAAGGATGGGATTGCAAGGGAAGAATCAGCCTGGATGTGTTGGTGGGGGGTTGTCTTTAGGGTGGGCGGAGGCTTGAGGAAGACATGCAGGTAGGCAGGGCACACTTGGGGCGGTGGATGAGTTAGAACGGAAGCGGGTTGTGAGAAACTTGGGGCAACGAGACCCTTGGTACGGGTGGATTTCAAGCCCTGTGTGTGGGCAGGCAAGTGGCTCCACCCAGTTAATTACCACTGAGGTTTCCAGGGCTGGAGCCAAGCAGAGCCCTTGACACTGGACAGAGAGTGAGCGTGTAACCATGATGCTGAGAGTCAAGAAGAGAGAAGGAGAGACCCCAGCACGCAGAGCCCGCGAGCCTCCTTTCGTTCCCTGCCTTGCTCTTGGTGGGGGGAATTTGGAAGGAATAGCTGCTCTGGGCCTTCAGGAAGGCCCGCTCCCTCTTTGGACCCTTACAGCTCAGGGACGAGGATGTGTAGGAGGAATGATGTAGGAAAGAGGAACTTGACCCTTCCAGACGCGTCTGTAAATGAGATTTCAGGGTGGAAATGGAAAGACAGTTATGCACCAGCGTGGCAAAGCGCCACCAGCTAGACATCAGGCCCCGACCCACGGAAGAGGTCATGCTGCTCGGCGCTCTGCTATAGGACGTTGACAGAGGCCAGGGGAGCGCACGAGCAAGGCCCAGGGAGACAGATTGAGGTCAAACTTTCTTGGTTTCTCTCTGGGGGTGCCTTTCTGGACACCCCTTAGCCCTTCTGCTTCCTGTTAACCTTACGCTCCTGCCCCCAGGTCTCAGCTCCCCCTTTAACCTGGACGTGCATCACCCACGCCTATTCCCAGGGCCACCCGAGGCTGAATTCGGATACAGCGTCTTACAGCATGTCGAGGGTGGGCAGCGATGGTGAGGAAGACGCCAGAGGGCCCCGGGAGGGCTGTGCTTGACTTCCGAAGGGGGAGGCAGGGCAGAGAGGAATCTAAAGCCATCTGGGGGTTGGCAAGTGTCTGGGCGCTAGACTTGCCATCCCCATGTGCTTTCCTTCTGGCCCACCTCGAGGGGCACATTCATGCTGTGCTTATATTCACATCCTTCTCCCAGGATGCTGGTGGGCGCCCCGTGGGATGGGCCTTCGGGTGACCGGAGGGGGGATGTCTATCGCTGCCCTGTCGGGGGCTTGCACAGTGCCCCATGTGCCAAGGGCCACTTGGGTAAGAAGATGCCGTACTCCGCCACACCCAACTCCTGACCTTTCTAGACTAGTAGCTTTGACCCCCTCGCACCCCACCGTCTTCACCCCTATAACCCACTACCCCCATCCCTACATGATCCCGATCTCTCTTCATCCTCTTCCCAAATCAGCCTACACTCAGGCACCCCACAGTTACCCCATAATCTCATTCTCTTTTACCTCCCTCCAACCAGGTGATCATCCCCTGGGAAATTCTTCTCGCCCTGCTGTGAATATGCACTTGGGGATGTCTCTCCTAGAGACAGGTGGTGATGGGGGGTTCATGGTGAGTTCAAGAAAGGGGGTGGTGGGGTCTCTGAAGAATTGTGGCTGAGAAAAGAGCAAGGGGGACCGTCTGTGTGGAGGGGCCAAGCGTGAAACTCTAGGAAGAAAGGGGGAGCACCTCAGGGAGCAGTCCCATGCTCCTGGAGGAGGGGTGCGTGCCGCAGGGGCCCTCCCAGGCTGGGGGTGACTCTCTCCTCCCCAGGCCTGTGCCCCGCTCTGGTCCCGTGCCTGCGGCTCTTCTGTCTTCAGCTCTGGAATATGTACCCGTGTAGATGCTTCATTCCGGCCCCAGGGAAGCCTGGCACCTACGGCACAACGTGAGCCAAAGGAGGGGCCCGAGGGTTCATTCCCTGAGCGGGGTGCAGGGTGGGAAAAAGAAGAGGCCACAGGGTATGATGCCTGGCAGGGGCCTTCACAGCTGATGCCACCCAGTGTGCCTGCGAAAGGTCCGTGTTTCCTGACGGAGTAGAGTCAGACTCTACCCAGGCATCAGGACACCACGACCTGTTCGACCCAACTTCAAAACCTCAACTCTCGCTTCCACCCGTTCTCTCTGCATCGCCTGCCTTTTGGCCTCCATCTCCTTTTGCTTGAAATGTCTCTGCCCAGATGCCTCTTCTTATATCCTTCCCTCCTCGGGCATCTTCAGCCCTCAGTGTGTTCTCAGTGGCTGCTTGGCGCGCCGCCATCGGACGGACCCTCCTTTGGGGCCACAGCACAGAGTCGGGCTTTGTTTCCTCCTGTGCTTCATTCCTTCTTTGTCTTTTTAGAAAATTGTATGCGGGCCCATTTCTACATCTCTGCAGCCCATTTCTACATTTCCCCAGGGCCTTACCGTCCTTGCCTGGAAAAGGTGCCCTAGTGTGACCTCTCCCCTTGTCGCCCCCATACCTAGTGTCCTTCTACCCCTCTGTGCCCCGTCACCACACCCCTCCTTCTAGGCTGCCCCACATACATGGACGTTGTCATCGTCTTGGACGGTTCCAACAGCATCTACCCCTGGTCTGAAGTCCAGACCTTCCTGCGAAGACTGGTAGGGAGACTGTTTATTGACCCGGAGCAGATACAGGTGAGAGCGGGCCCGTGGATGCTCGGGGTGGGGCGGAGACAGAGAGGGGGTAGATACAGGGAGTGACTCTGGTGGTGTCCAGATGCTCATCACCCCGCCCTGACAGGCCCCCGGGCCCCCATGTTCCATGTGGACTGTGTGCACACCTTATTCTCAGGTGGGGCTGCTGCAGTATGGGGAGAGCCCTGTCCACGAGTGGTCCCTGGGAGACTTTCGAACCAAGGAAGAAGTGGTGAGAGCAGCAAGGAACCTGAGTCGACAGGAGGGAAGAGAAACGAAGACTGCCCAAGCAATCCTGGAGGCCTGGTGAGGCATCGCGCAGGGGCACGTGGGAGGCAGAGTAAGGAGGCCTGGAAAGACCGGGGAGGATTTAAGTGTGGTGTGTGTGTTCCCAGGAGTCTCTGCGGCTTGTCTCTGCACACTGCTGGCAGGTGCGGGAGGGCTGAGTTGGCCGTTATTGCTCTCCCTCGCACACATTTCCACAAGGCGTGTTCCTGCTTTGTTTGTCTCTGCAGACAGGGCGTTCCACCCCTCCATGCCCTCGGGGCTCTGGGCCCTCACACTCCCCAGCGGTCATGTGCTAGCTAACTCTCCAATCGTGATTCTGAACTCATCCCTGGGCATATTCCTTTCACCTGACCGTTCTCCTTTATTCCACATCCACTTTAATATCCGCCCTCCCCAAAGCAATATTTGCGGAATGAACCTGTGAATGGGTGGGTTTTGTGTTTGTGTCCATCAAGGGTGTGGCATTCAAACATGTGTGGCGTGTGTGGCAACCTCCACGCCAGAAGCTATGGAGGAGACCCGCTGAGAGACAAAGTGCCTGGTCTTGGTGAACTGCTGATCACACCTCACTCCTTTCTCTCTTCTCAGCACAGAAGGGTTTAGTCAGTCCCGGGGAGGCCGGCCAGAGGCCGCCAGGCTGCTAGTGGTTGTCACGGACGGAGAATCCCATGATGGAGAGGAGCTTCCAGCAGCGCTTGAGGCCTGTGAGGCTGGAAGAGTGACACGCTATGGGATTGCAGTGAGGACCTACTCTGGGCCTGGGAGGGCGGGGAGGGATGGAGACTGTGGGCTGGGAACTTGAGGAAACGAGGGTGCTGACTACAGCCCGGGGGCCAGCCCTGTGTCTCTTTCCTCGCTTTGGCTGGCTGAGTTCCGCACCAGCTGCGGCACCTCACCCCAGGCTGCCACACGCCCCTCCTGGGTGTCCTCACTCTAGGTCCTCGGTCACTACCTCCGGCGCCAGCGAGACCCCAGCTCTTTCCTGCGGGAAATTCGAGCCATTGCCAGTGATCCAGACGAGAGGTTCTTCTTCAACGTCACAGACGAAGCTGCTCTGACGGACATTGTGGACGCACTAGGAGACCGGATTTTTGGCCTCGAGGGTAATGATTACCCTGGAGAAATAAGAGGACGGGGAGGGGTATTCCGGAAGTGGAGGAGGGTGCTGGAGTGAGTTCAGTAAGTCAAAGGGGAAACTCTCTTCCCTGATATTGTCTCCATTTTTCCTTGGCTTGAGGGTCCCATGAAGAAAATGAAAGCTCCTTTGGACTGGAAATGTCTCAGATTGGTTTCTCGACTCATCGGTTAAAGGTAGGACAGACTCTGGCCCCTCCATGACCCCTTTCAACCTCTGACCCTTTCTAACCTCTGACTGAGAAAACTTTAACCCTAAGGCTCTTCTAGATTCCTCCTTTAACCAGTGTCCATGCAAACCTTTCCAGGCCTTTCCGGCTGACCCAGCAAGCCCTCGGTGACCCTCTCGCTCCTGTCTTGCTCCTGTTCCTCCCTGTCTTTCCAGTGACCCTGTCTGGTTCTGCCCTACAGGATGGGATTCTCTTCGGGATGGTGGGGGCCTATGACTGGGGGGGCTCCGTGTTGTGGCTCGAGGAAGGTCACCGCCTTTTCCCGCCGCGGGCGGCTCTGGAAGACGAGTTCCCCCCTGCCTTGCAGAATCACGCAGCCTACTTGGGTGAGTGGAGAGAGCTGCAGAGGAGTGGGGTGGGGGCCCAGTGCAGGCTGTGCGCTCCACCCTCTTAACTCAGGCCATTTCTGATCTGCTAGTAGCCCTGGGGCTCCTCTTGTGCCTCTGCGGCCCTCCACCTTGATTCCTGATTCCCACCCATTTCTAGGTTACTCTGTTTCTTCCATGCTTTTGCCGGGTGGACGCCGCCTCTTTCTCTCAGGGGCGCCTCGTTTTAGGCATCGCGGGAAAGTCATCGCCTTCCAGCTTAAGAAAGACGGGTCTGTGAGGGTTGCCCAGAGCCTCCAGGGGGAGCAGGTAGGGCATTAGACTCTTGGTTCTGGGGGGCCTCCAGGCTGTGGGGGAAGAGAGTGGAGGGACAAGAGAAGGGTCCAGAAAGTCCGTGCTGCATCTTGGCTGACACAGTCCGTCAGGGGTGTGAGGACCGGACTGCAGGTTGCTGGCGCTCCCCACTTGTCCACTCACCACCCGCTTTCTCCTGGGCCCTCACTGTCCAGATTGGCTCCTACTTTGGCAGTGAGCTCTGCCCGCTGGATACGGATGGGGACGGAACCACTGACGTCTTGCTTGTGGCTGCCCCCATGTTCCTGGGACCCCAGAACAAGGAGACAGGACGTGTTTATGTGTATGTAGTGGGCCAGGTAAGACGTGCGGGAACCCCAAGAACTTGTTTGGAAGGAGTGGCAGGGAAGGTAGATGCATATCAGCATCTTTTGTCTCTCCTCACTGCACCAGCAATCCTTGCTGACACTCCAGAGAACACTGCAGCCAGAGCCCCCCCAGGATGCTCGGTTTGGCTTCGCCATGGGTGCCCTTCCTGACCTGAACCAAGATGGTTTTGCTGATGTGGCTGTGGGGGCGCCGCTGGAGGATGGGCACCGGGGAGCGCTGTACCTCTACCATGGGGCCCAGAGTGGAGTCAGACCCCGGGCTGCCCAGGTGAGAGGTGCTCAGATGCCCAGGGGCATCACAGAGGGAAGGGCAAGAGAGGGGTGTTTTTCACTTATCCATGGCCCCTGGGCTTGAGGCCCAAACTGAGCAGGTGCTTTTTTATCAGTAGTCACAAAGGTGGTGGTGTGGGATAGCTGCTGTGGCTGTACTAGTGACCCCAGACACAGCAAGTTTCTCTTATTCCTTCCCACTCTTTTTTAAAAAAAGGTTTATTTTTATTTATTTATGCATTCAAGGCCAGAGGTGGAGGTGAGAGGATTCCCCAGAGACAGAGCGGGGAGCAAAACAGGCAGATCTACTGAAATCCACTGCTGAGGGGAGCAGCGGGGAGACAGGAGAGGTCTGCTGCGCCATGTGGGTAGCTCCCTGGCCAGGGATTGAACCGAGGCCTCAGTGGCTGCAGATAGCTGAGGCTTTAAGCCCTGCGCCACCAGGGAGGCCCTTCTTCCCACTCTTGATGGGAGAACTAGAGAGAGCCAGGCGGAGGCCTGGCAAAGCAGGCGCGGGAGTCCCTGCTCAGTCTCCCGTCTTCCTGTCAGCGGATTGCTGCGGTCTCCATGCCGCAGGCCCTCAGCTACTTCGGCCGGAGCGTGGATGGCCGGCTAGATCTGGACGGGGACGAGCTGGTGGATGTGGCTGTGGGTGCCCAGGGCGCAGCCGTGCTGCTCAGGTGAGCCAGGTGAGGGGTCCTGGCTCTTAAAGCAGTGGGCAGCGCAGCGCAGCTGTTAAGCCGCGACTCTGCAGTGTGAGACCCAGATGTGGACGTCTCCGTCGACTTTCTCTGTGTTCATCTCCTAATTATGAAAGGGGCCCAGCAATAGGCCCTACCTTAGTCTCGTCTTCCAGCAGCTCGCTGTGAGGACTGAATGCGACGATCCATGCACAGAGCTTAACACGGCACCTGGCGCGGGGCAGGGGCTCCTTAAACCTCAGTCTTTCTCTTGCTCTGGCCGGCGGTTCAGCGGTGGGTGGCCCGCGTGCTCCTCACCCCTCTTTCTTCCCTTTGACCCCAGGGAGGCCGGGGTGGGCATGACGCCTTCCTCCATGGCACACGCCCCACTGCTAGAATGTCTTTCCCACCCTGTCCCCAGCTCCCGGCCCATTGTCCACATAGTCCCTTCACTGACTGTGACCCCGCCGGCCATCAGTGTGGTTCAGAGGGACTGCAGGCGTCGCGGCCAAGAGGCCGCCTGCCTTTCTGCGGCCCTTTGCTTCCGAGTGACCTCGCGCACTCCTGGCCGCTGGGACCGCCGATTCTGTGAGTGCCAGGCTGACCGGGCGGCTGGCCACCCTGCTGCGGCCTCGGACCCCGGTCCACTCACTCTCCCGCCTCCTCAGATGCGCGGTTCACGGCTTCCCTGGACGAGTGGACGGCCGGGGCGCGGGCGGCGTTCGACGGCTCCGGCCAGAGGCTGTCGCCCCGGCGGCTGGGGCTCAGTGTGGGGAACGTGAGCTGCGAGCGGCTGCTCTTCCATGTGCTGGTAAGCGAGGGCAGGAGCTGCTCTGGGAGGCCTGGGTCGGGGGTTTCTGCTGAAGACGGGGGAGCCAGCAAGTTCACTCTGGAGCGGGGCTGACCCCAGCTCCACCATTTGCCGTCACTAGCGGCGTATCCCGAACCTCAGCTTCATTACCTGCAAAGGAAGGATGATGGTGACGACGATGATGATGGTGATGATGATAATACATGCATCAGTGGGATTGATGAGCCTGGCCTGGCCCCCAGCAAGTGCTTGATAAACGATCACCCCAATGATACATTCAGCTGGGGGCCTGGGTTGTCCCCCCCACCCGGGCTTCCCATGATTCTTGACTCATTTCCTCAGGACACATCAGATTACCTCCGGCCCGTGGCCTTGACTGTGACCTTTGCCTTGGACAACACCACGAAGCCAGGGCCTGTGCTGGACGCAGGCTCCCCCACCTCCATTCGCAAGCTGGTCAGCGGCCAAGCCCCGCTCTGGCCCCCACACTGCCCTCCCCAGTGAACCTGAGAGAAGGGGGGGCAGGAGGTCACGGTGCAATCTGGGGGCCCATTCTCCTTCCCACCTCCCCCAGTGCCATTCATTCCTCTCCTTCCCCTCCGGTCAGCCCTCGGCCCCTTCTCTCTCCCGCAGGTGCACTTCTCCAAGGACTGCGGCCCGGACAACGAGTGCGTCACAGACCTAGTGCTGCGCGCTAACATGGACGTCAGAGGCTCCAGGTGGGACAGACAGGAGCTCGCCAAACGGGGGTCACCTGAGACACATCGGAAGGGGCTTGAAGGGAGATGGGGGAGGGTGTTTACCCAGGAAAACAGGAGGGAGACTCGGGTGCCCCTTCAACTGCTGGGCTGTCCCTTATCGACACATCTAGGAAGACCCCGTTTGTGGTTCGAGGTGGGCGGCAGAAGGTGCTGGTGTCAGCGACTCTCGAGAACAGGAAGGAGAACGCCTACAACACCAGCCTGAGCCTCAGCTTCTCCAGAAACCTCCACTTGGCCAGTTTCACGCCTCAGGTGCCCTTGGGAGAAGGGGCTTTGTGGGGGGAAGGAGGAAGGAGATTGGGGTGTTGCCTGGGCTGTGAGGGGCTCTAGAGAAAGGCTCAGCGTTTGGCTGCGCCCCATCCTCTGCTTTCAGAGGGACAGCCCGGTGAAGGCGGAGTGCACAGCCCCTTCCCCTCACGCCCGGCTCTGCAGTGTGGGGCATCCTGTCTTCCAGACTGGAGCCAAGGTGAGTTGGGGCCCAGGAGAGAAAGGAGCACAGAGGGGGTTCAGGGAAGGAGGCCCCAGGAGTCCTGCTCCTCCTAGCTGCTCTGGGAAGCCCTGACACGCCTCGCCCCCTGCTCCAGGTGACCTTCCTGCTGGAGTTTGAGTTCAGCTGTTCTGCCCTCCTGAGCCAGGTGCTCGTGCGGCTCACGGCCGCCAGGTGAGAACAACCTCACTTCCTGTGGTGCCTCCTGTTGGGTCTTGGGATTGGGGTGTGAGGGGTGGAAACAGCTCTGACTTGTCTACTCCAGAGCGGGGTGTCTGAGAGGGGGCTGGGATGTGAGGCTCTCCCCCGCCCCACAGCAATAGCCTGGAGAGGAACGGGACCCTTCACGACAACGCCGTGCAGACCTCAGCCTACGTCCAGTATGAGCCCCAGCTCCTGTTCTCTAGGTACGGCTCGGCTCCCCCTGGAACCCCATTCTAATCCCAGACTTATACTGTCATGTTTCCTCCCCTCCCTCTATGTCTTCTCGTGTTCCCCCAAATCCTTGGGGACTGCGCCACCATTTTGCTCACACGCCCTCACGCTAACCCTCTCTCTAAGCCCCTTCAGGGGCTTCAGCTCTCGGGTCCTCGGGGCTGGCGCCGAGGGGAGGGTTATGGGGTGTGACATACGCTTGTGCCAAGTCCGTGTGGTACCCCATTTCCTTCTCCATGGTGTGTCCCCCTCTCTTCACCCCTGTGCTGGCCCTGCCTCCCCGCCCTCGTGTGCGCCCTGCTGTGACCACCTGCTTCCGGGCTCGGCGTCCGCCAGTGAGTCCACGCTGCACCGCTATGAGGTGCACCCGTATGGGGGCCTCCCCGCGGGTCCTGGCCCTGAATTCAAAACCACTCTCAGGGTGAGACACTGGGAGGGGGGCGGTGGGGCTTGGTGGGGGTGGAGGGGGCTCAGCATGAGCAGAGGGAGGGGGAGGAGTCCTGGGCAAAGGGTGGGAAGAGTCTCTCAGGTTTCACTGGGATTTAGGATCAAGGGGGACCGATGAGGAGAGACTGTCTGTGCCCCTCCTCTGCCCACTCCCAACCCTCCCGCAGGTCCAGAACCTTGGCTGCTACGGGGTCAGCGGCCTCATCATCTCCGCTCTCCTTCCAGCTGTGGCCCACGGGGGCAGTTACTTCCTGTCGCTGTCCCAGGTCATCGGCAGCAATGTGAGTGCAGCTGGGCTGTGGGGACCCCCACCTCATGGGTGTGCTCAGTAAAGGCGGACCCACCTCCCCCCTCCTCTGCCCTCTCCCCCGCCCGCCTCCATCGGCTGGGTCACTGCTCTCCTCCTCCACCCCGGGGACCCTTCTTTCACACACCCGGCTTCTCTGAGAAAAAAAGAGAGGGATTCCCTGGGGAAGAACATCGGGGTCCTGATTCCTGCTCAGCCGGAGAAGCTGGTCTCGCCATCAGGAGGCCCCTCAAGTTGGCTCCTCCTCTAGGCCAGCTGCATGGTGCAGAACCTGACTGAGCCCCCAGGGCCCGCTGTGCACCCCGAGGAGCTCCAGCACACTAGCCGGCTGGTAGGAGACCAATGGGGAAGGTCCGGGTGGGAAATGCAGAGGGGAGCAGGAGGCGGGAGGAGGGGCCCTTCGCAGTCCAAGGTGCCAACCCGGCTCTCTGCTGGCAGAATGGGAGCAACACTCGGTGTCAGGTGGTGCGGTGCCCCCTCGGGCGGCTGGCCAAGGGGACCGAGGTCTCCGTGGGACTGCTGAGGCTGGTTCATAATGAATTTTTCCGGAGGGTAAACGTTTCCCTTTCTACTCTTCTCTCCTGCTTCTCTCTGGGCCTTCGCCGCGGGTTTTAGAGGCCGACGGTTCCGGGTTCACTTTCCAACTTCGCGTCTCACTGGTTTCAGACCCTGAGCAAGTTATTTCAACTCTTTAAGCTTCTTTCTCCTCATCTCTGATACAGGGAAGATAATATATCTTCATGGAGTTGTGAAGAATAAGTGAACAATGAAATAGATTCATTAAAAGCTAGTTATTATCCTTGTATTTCCCTCCATTTTTCAACCCTTAGTGCAATATCAATAATCAATTAATTCAATCAATTTATGACCTATCAAATGTCTACTACATAAAATGCCCTGTACTAGGTAGACACCGAGGAGAATTTTCCAGCATTTACTCCCCTGGTAATGCCATGCCTAACTCATCGTAGTGACTTCATACATTTTTGTTAAATGAATGGTTGATATTATATAAAAAAATAGCTGATATTACATACAGGAGATGTATTATTATGTGCGTGTGTCTGTGTGAGTTAGAAAAGAAGATTTATTGTAGGTAAAGTACACATTCAAGAAAGAGCGTGGGCAGAGTCAGAGAATCACCCAGCTGTATTAGACAGTAGTGGAAGTGAGGGCCTCCCTGGGGGCCTAGGGGTTAAGTCTCAGCACTGTCACCTCTACAGGTGAATTTGATCCCCACCCTGTCGGCCTACACCCCAGTTCTTCTACACAAAAATAAATAAAAATTTTTTAAAAAAAGAATGTATAGTTAAGAAGGATGTTCTCTAAAATGAGGGAGATAAAACTGAATTTGCTGAGATGGCAGTCAGGAGTCAGCGTGAGCGCCTAAGTAAATGGCGCCTGTAGAACAGTAGCTCAGTACTGGGGGTCATAGTGTCCTTCCCTTATACCATGTGCTTTGAGCGAAACAAGATCCCTGGTATATGTAGGCATATGTTTTAGGGACGTTAACTCCAACAAACCACCCTTCTTGAAGTCTGGTTCTATCTTCCGTGTCCTTCATTTCTTTATTCCTTCAATAAAGATTTATTTATTTATTTTTATTTATTTATTTTATGCAGGCAAGAACTGCGGTGTAGTTCTGAGGTGTGTGTGTGTGTGTGTGTGTGTGTGTGTGTGTGTGTGTGAGAGAGAGAGAGAGAGAGAGAGAGAGAGAGAGGATACACCAGAGACAGAATGGGGAGCAGAACAGGCAGATCTACTGAAATACACTGCTGAGGGGAGCAGCGGGGAGACAGGAGAGTTCTGCTGCGCCCTGTGGGTCAGCTCCCTGGTTGGGAATCGAACTCGTGCCCTGTCCCAATGGCTGGTGAGAGCTTGATAGCACTGAGACTTTAACCCCTGTGCCAGCAGGGAGGCCCTCAACAAAGATTTGTTGAGAAGCCACTATGGATGTGGCGCTGTGCTAGGCCCGGGGCACTAAGGACAGACACACAGGCCTTGACCTTAAGGATTTTATAGTTTAGGGCAAGAGAGGAGTAAACACAATATTATAACCTGACCAGGATGGTGGAGGTAGGAGGAAATGCTTCCCTCTTCCCAGAGGGGATGACATCTAAACTTTGACCCAGAGGGGTTAGCCTAAGAAAAAAGGCCTGCGATGTGTTTCAAGCCATGCAAACAGTGTGTACAAGGCAGAGGCTTCCCACCCACTGCCCTTCCCCTCTGCCCCCACTGGTCCTAACCTCTCTTCGGACTTGAGGGTCATGGAAGTTGTGCCTCTGAGCTTCTTCTGTCTTACTGGGGTTCCGAGGGCCACACCACTTGGTGATGGCTCATTTAAATACCTTCCCAACTACTTGTTCCACAGGCCAAATTCAAGTCTCTGACAGTGGTCAGCACCTTCGAACTGGGGACCGAGGAGGGCAGTGTCCTACGGTTGACTGAAGCCTCTCGTCGGAGTGAGGTGGGGCTGGCGTTTGGGAGCTGTGAACAGTGATGGTGGCCGTGGGGACGGGCGCCTGTGGGCTTTTGCAGGACAGCGACTTCTTTCAGCAGCAATTGGTGATTCTCCAGTGATGGCTCAGGATGCTGGGGTCCCCCTGCCTCCATTTCTGCCTCAGTTTCTTTCCTTTTGTGCCGCTATTTTTTTTTAATGATTTATTTATTTATTTATTTATACAAGAACTGGGGTACATGCATGGGATGGTGAGAGGATTCACCAGAGACAGAGTGGGGAACAGAACAGGCAGACTGACTGAAATACACTGCTGAGGGGAGCAGCGGGCGAGACAGGAGAGGTCTGCTGCGCCATGTGGGATTCTTGCCGGCCGGCCAGAATTGAACCAGCGCTGCAGAGGCTGCGGACAGCTTCACAGCGCGGCGCTCAACCGCCTGCGCCACCAGGGGAGGGCCTATGCTGCTATTTTGAGGCTGACTTCGCTATGATGTGGGGTGAAGCTGGCTGGGTTGGGGGGGTAAGTGAACATGGGTTCTCTTCCCAACAGAGCCTGCTGGAGGTGATTCAGACCCGCCCCGTCCTCATCTCGCTGTGGGTCCTCATTGGCAGCGTCCTGGGAGGGCTGCTCCTGCTCGCTTTCCTTGTCTTCTGCCTTTGGAGGGTAAGCGCGGCTTCAGTGGGGTGTACGGACACGGTGCCCTGGAATTGAGGATTCCTTCATCCCAGCAGGGGGACCAGGGTTTGCACTGGGCAGCTGCAGGCTGCGGTGTTATGCCAGCTCTCCTTCACTCTGCTCCACACATGTGGGTTGAATTAAATTAAGCCAAATAAAATAAATGTGAATCTCCTTTCTGGAAGCAGAACAAAGGCGAAGACTTCAGATTCATCTGAGGGCTGTTGGCAAGGTCCTCGCACCGGGCTGTGGTGATGACCTTATCTCTTCCTTTCCAGCTTGGCTTCTTTGCCCGTAAAAAAATCCCCGAGGAAGAAAAAAGAGAAGAGAATTTGGAGCAATGAATGTAGAATAAAGAGCTGGAAAGTCTTCCCTGGCAACTTCTCCAAACAACTTGCACAAGAATGGAGGTTTGGGGGCTCAGATAGAACCAGAAGAAGCCTCTGGACTGTCTCCCCAGACCTGCAGTCTTTGAGTCTGGAGGATGCTGCTGGCTGGAGTGAGGCCTTACCTCAGACAAGAAGGGCGGGCACCAACAGGAGGAGTACCCCCACCCTGCAGGTCCCTCCTCGGGGTCCTGGTACCCCAGCCGGCCTGGACACCCTGTTCCCTAGCTCCAGAAACCAGGACCAAGGTCCCTGAGGCCTTCCAGACGCCATGCACATCCTCCCTCACCATGGGGACCAGCTGAGGATTGCCTTCCTCTCTGTCTCTGTCTCTCACCTCCTGCCTGCGCCCAGCTCCACAGGAGGCAGCCGATGTTGGCTTGAAAGAAGTAAAGTCAACATCTGCTGCTTTCCTGTGGAGTCTGGTGATTCAGAGCCCGGATGGGGAGAGTCAACAGGAAAAAAGGAGGGAGGGGAAAAGCCACAAGAGACATTCTGTACAATTCCAAGGAACAGAGGAGCCTTTAGACGGGGAGCTGCCGGCCGCTGAAACCTGAGCCTCGCGGGCGCTCGCTGCCCTCAGGTGCTGGTGAAGCAGCCGCCCCAGACCTGCCGGGCGTGGGCCCGATTCTCTGGAGCCAGGGGCCCCCAGGCGGCCGGGGCTGGGATAGCAGAGGACCCTGGCTCCCCCAGAGTGCTTTCTCCTCTCTGGTGTCGTCCACTCTTGAGCCCTCCCTGGGGCCGCCTTAGAGAAAACGAGAGTGAAGGGAGAGGGTTGTGCTCGTGGGTGGGGAGCCTTTTCACCTGACCAGCTTTGCGCCACGCGGCCCGTGGGGTAAGAACTAGTGGGGGGAACTAGTGGGGTCTGCATTAAGGAGGAAGCCCATGGAGTGACAGGCAGTCTCTGAGGATCAAGTCCTTAATTGCTCAGCAATGTTGTGCAGCATTCCGGTTTCTAGGGGATGTTTCTGGGGCACCCCCAGACACACCTTGCAGGACTTCCCCAGCAGAATCGGCTTGCCCGCCTTTACCTGATGTTTACTGGAAATTCCCAAGTTGATTTCCACCTCTGGATCACCACTCTCACCCCCCGCCTGATTTTTGGTCACGGCCAGTAAGAGAATTAGGTTCTCATGTACAAGTGGATGGCTTTTGTTTCCTTGTATTCAAGACTCTGGATGCCAAAGGCAGTTGTTGATCTCTAGCGTGCAGCTTTGACAGCCGTTGGAGGAGTCAGGGCTGAGAGGAGAGGACAGCAGAAGGGGCAGGTTTCTGAGGCCATGGAATACCCCCCACCACCACCACCACCAGGCTGCTGCACTTGAGGCCTAGCCACAGTGTTTGCTTTGGGTGTTTCTGGCCTTTTGCAGAAGGCATTGTCTCTGCTGTCCAGCAGGGTGGACAGCATATCAGGTGGTCAGAGCAAATAAAGTTCAGTGTCAAATGACTTCTGGCTCTGTGTGAGTTCCCTAGGATATGAGCTGGTAAGGGGTGGTGAGGGGTGGATTCTTGGTTCACCTGAGACCTTATACAGCTGAGTCTCTGGAAGGCAAAAGGTGCAAAGTGTTTGAAATATTTCTCTGTCGCCCCCACAGGTGATATAGTCTAGCTTCCTGCAATCCTCACCTATTTAAGTGACCAGGAGTGGGAAATGTGTCGTTTGGGAAGTACACAGGTCTGACTGAAATCTCAGGTCTGCCACGTATTAGCTGTGTGGCCTTGGGCAAGTCCTAAGTCTTGGCTTTCTTGTCTTTACACTTACTGTGATGTGAAGGACCAGATGAGATGATTCAAGTAACCTGAGCATAGAATAAGGACTCAGTAAATAGTAACTATTGTTATAAAAATAGTTTGTTATAAAATGATCTACCTTACTTGTATGTTGTGAGGATTAAATGAGAAGGTATGTTGCTGTGTATATCACCCCTTCACAGATGCCTAAGAGTTGCCTCTTCTAGGCGCTATAAGCTCATCCTGTGCCTTCTTCCCCTTAAATCAATCCTAAGCTGATAGTTGGTTAGCTTAAGATCTAATGGTAGAGGGCCTCCCCGGGGGCGCAGCGGTTGAGCACTGGGTTGCAAAGCTGCCCGCGGCCTCTGCGGCGCCGGTTCGATCCCCGGCTGCTTCCCGGCCACAGGAGGAGGGTCCCACATGGCGCGCAGACCTCTCCTGCCGCCCGCTGCTCCCCTCAGCAGTGTACTTCGGTCCTTCTGCCTGCTCTGCTCCCCGCTCTAGCTCTGGTGAATTCTCTCACCCTCCCGCGCTTCTGACTGTACCCAGTGCATGTATAAACAAAACAAAGAAAGAAAGAAAGAAAGAAAACATGCCTCTATAAAAAAAAAAAAAAAAAAGATCTAATGGTAGAAATCAAAACTGATTGATTCTTTAGACACCCAGGGTTCTTCTAGTATCCTCAGGAACATGTGCAGTTAAGCAGTGGCTTTCTTAGAGGTCCTGCCTTAACCTCTCTGGCTCACCCCAGAGAATAATGGTCTGTCTGACCTATGAGTCAGGGTCAGCCGTCTGTGGCAACCTCATGAGGTGTTATTTTTGGTGGCAGGAGGAGCCCATGGTGGCCCTCAGCACACTTCACATAGGTTATAAGTTGATCAACATTTCTAGGACAGAAGGTTTCTGGGGCTGGGCCTGAGGCCATGGTTTTGATGGCAGAGCTCCCCTCTTTCTCCTCATTCAGCCTTCTCGGGTGCCAGATTTACTCGGGGACTGGTTCATCTAATTCTTAAAAAAAAAAAGAAAAGAAAAGAAAAGAAAGAGGGCCTCCCCGGTGGCGCAGCGGTTGAACACTGGGCTGTGAAGCTCTGCAGCGCCAGTTTGATCCCCGGCTTCTGGGCAAGGGTCCCACATGGCGCGCAGACCTCTCCTGCCACCCGCTGCTCCCCTCAGCAGTGTACTTCATCACTCTGCCTGCTCTGCTCTCTGCTCTGGCTTTGGTGAATTCTCTCGCTCTCCCAACCTGCGCTTCTGACTGTACCCAGTGCTTGTATAAATAAATAAATAAATCTTTTAAAAAATTGATTTTATTTATTATGCATACAAGAACTGGGGTGTAGGCCAGAGGTATGGGGTTGAGAGGACTCACCAGAGATGGTGGGGAGCAGAGCAGGCGGATCAGGTGGATCTACTGAAATGCACTGCTGAGGGGAGCAGTGGGGAGGCAGGAGAGGTCTGCTGCACCATGTGGGTAGCTCCCTGGCCGGGGATTGAACTGTGCTTCAGTGGCTATGATAGTTTGATAACGCTGAGACTTAACCCCTGTACCACCAGGGAGGCCCCTAGTTCATCTAACTCTTTACCCAGATGATTAAAAGAACACTTTTAATTTTTTTTTCTCCACTTAGAGATCCTACTCCTCTCTAGCCCCAGCTCCAGAGTGGGATTTCTCTAACCCCAACCTCTGCCTTAAAACGCCTCTTACTTTTTCCTTTGGAGCAGAGCTGGCTTAAGAAGCAACTATAGGAGCCACAGACTTTCACCAGACTCCCAAGTATTCCTTTCTTCTCATTGTTGCTCCTTCATTTCCTCATTCATTCACTTGGCAGGTATTAAGCACCTCATATGTGACAGGCAATGGGAATAATATAAAATGCAGCTCCTACTATCAAAGAGCCCAGTCTAATAAGGGGAACAAACATGTAAACAAACAATGGCGGGCCTCCCTGGTGGCGCAAGGGGTTAGGCACTGCACTGTGAAGCAATCCACAGTCTCTGCAGCAGGAGTTCGAACCCCAGATCCCCAGCTGGCCAGGGAGCAACCCACATGGCGAGGCAGACCACTCCTGTCTCACCCCTCAGCAGTGTATTTCAGTCAATCTGCCTGTTCTGTTCCCTGCTCTGTCTCTGGTGAGTCCTCTCACCCCCCGCATCTCTGGCCTGTACCCCAACTCTTGCATGCATAAATAAGTAAATCTTTTAAAAATAAATAAATAAATCGAGGGAGGATTTATCACCAGTTGGGAAGGGGATTGTAGTGGATTAGAACAGCTTGAGATTGGGCTCTTAGGTGAAGTATTGAGAAACCAGGCTGGAGAAGGCGCCCTGCAGCTCCTAATAAGCCTCGTCAACTGCTGCAAGCACTTGAGGCTTCATCCCGCAGGCCTTCGGGGCGGCTGAAGGGGTAGACCAGTTGGCTGCGACTGGTTGCTGGTTCAAGCAGGGCCGGCGGGAACGCCAGTCTGAAGGGCAGTGGAAACGGTGCACCCCTTTTGCAAGCTTTCTTTTTCTTTTTTCTTTCCCGGCCCCTCTGCCCTTTGCTAGCAGACGCTGTTCCCCCAAACCCCCCGGGGCCATGCACCAGCCACCCCGAGCCCCCCGCAGCCGGGCGCTGCCTCCTCCCGGGCTTCCCGCCTGCTCTGTCCCAACTCTCTGTTGTCACCGGGACTTTGGCCCGGGAATGGAGGGGTGCAAGTCGCTAAGCTGGCCGAAGCTCTCGGGGTGCAATAAAAGCGCCGTCACTAGCAATAATAAAGAAGAAACGCACCGCGGGAGCCCCCCGGAGCCCCCCGGAGCAGCCCGACCTCCGCTCGGGGCCGGGGTGCTCCGGCGAGCCGCGCCGGGAGCTGCGGGGAGGGGCGCGGGGTCCCCACGCCCGCCCGGGGCAGGTCGCAGCCGGGGCGCTGGGGTTGGGGCGCGGGGTGAGCACCCCGCGGCGGGCGGGCGCGCGGCCTCTGCGGCGGCTCCGGGGCGGGGCGGGGCCTCGCGGTCCCGGCCCCTGACTGGGCGGGCGGCCCGGGGGCGGCCCTGGGCGGCCGCGGCTTTGACAGCTCCTCCCGCAGCGCCCCGAGTCCGGTGGGTGCGCGAACCTGAGCCCCGTCTCCTCGCGGCCCGTCCCCCCGCCGCCCGCCCGGCCATGAAGCGCATCTTCTCCTGCTCCAGCTCGCAGGTGGCGGTAGGTGCCGGGCTGTGGGGGGACGGGCAGGGGCTGGGGTGCGGGTCCCGGGGTCCCGAGCCCCTCTCCGCGCCCCGCCGCCCTCCCTCTCCCCGACTTCCAGCTCCCCTGCCCCCGCAGTGCGGCCCCAGCCCGGCCTCGGGGTCCTGTCCCCAGCCTCTGGCTCGCCCTCCTCACCTTTGCCCTCCCGAGGTCGCGCCCCTCTGCGCTCTCTGGTCCCCCCAGCACCCACAGCCCCCAACTTTGGGCGCTTCCTGCAGTCCCGACCCCCCTGCAGTCCGCGCACCCCTGCGCTGTCTCCTAGGGCTGAGGCACCGCCAAGCGCCTGGCTGACCCCTCGCCCCGCTCCTCGGCACCCCGCTTAGCTCCGGGGTCCTGCCTCGTCCTCACAGCCCTGCCTCCCAGATGCCCTCCCCGCGCTGGCTCCCGCCAGTCCCAGCACCCCTCCCAGCCCCAGCGACCCCCAGCCCCTCTTCATGGTCTCCCTGGCCTGCCCCCTCCCACCCCATGCCTCTCCCTCTCCCAACCCCCTTCTCGCGCCATCACCGCTGACCCTTAGGTGTCACTCCAGACCTCTCGCCACTGGGCGCTCCCAGGTCAGCCTTCTCCTGTTCGCCCCTCTCTCCCTCGCCCTCTGCCCAGCGATTGTCCAGCCTTGCTTCCCTCCTTTGGCTGGACCCACTTTGGCCTGTCCTTTGTGGGTTAATCTTGCAGCCTGGTCAGCCTGGCAGGCGCTGCCAGAGGAGGCACAGTTGCCTGGCTGCTCCCCAAAGATCTGGGTGAGTTCCTGCAGAATCTACCCTGGCCAGTTCCCCTGCAGTGCCTGCTCATCAGACTGGTTCTTGGGTCAGTCAAGGTCTTCTACCTTATTCTCCAGAATCTTCCTTCATTCCAAATCCTCACCCACTTGTTTAGGGCTTGTACTGTCAGCTTCCTTTGACTGAGTTAGAGAAAAGCATCCTGAAAGAAGAGGCGAGAGGACTGGCTCGGAGTCCCCCGCAGGAGTCACTCTACTCCCTGCGCTGTCTCAGAACAAAACACAAGGAAGGTTAGAGAAGGTGGCGTCTCAGGGAGAGGGTAGCTTCTCCCAGCCTGGAGATCTCTCACAGACAGATTCCCTGTCTGGGGATGGAAGTGTGTGTGCGTGTGTGTGTCAATTTGGATTATGGCTCATTTAGAAGTGAAGTAACTACCTACCTGTAGTGGTATCACTCAGTCTAACCTGACTGAGGGTGTCATTTATAAGTAACCGTGAGAAATGCTCACCCTTCAAGGGCAGGTCACAGAGGCTTGGAAGGCAGCTATGAGGCAAGAGCAGGAGTTCTGTTGAGACCTGTCCTTGTCCTACATACATTTGCTCCTCCACTTAGTTTCTGCACATTGACCAATCAAAAGGCATTTATGAATGAATACCAGAGGACTAGAAACTGAGGCTACCCAGATGCTGCCTTAACTCATAATGATTTTTTTTAATTCACATGGACTCTCCCTAGTTACTGAAAGTCCTCTGCATTGCCCTTCCCTTTCTGGGCTGTGGAGTCTGCGTGCTCCCTAGGGATGGGAAAACTACCTCCTCTTGCTAATTCCTGGCCAATGCCTCCTTTCTAAGATGCTGGATGAGCAATGGGTAGATGCTGGGATTTGAAAGCATTGTCTGTCCTCCTTTACCCCAACCCTCGAGAGGCTTGGCCATGAAGAGTTCCCACCCATTCTAAGCTCTCCATAGCATAACAAGATTATACGAAGTCCCTTGGGTAGATTTAGAGCTATCTAGCTGGAAAGAAAACTCTTTCCTCAGTCAGGTTGAGTTCTGAAAAGTCTGAAAACAGGCCAGTTGTAAAATGTTTCCTCATGAGACTTCCCAATACTTCTCATGTTCAATTCCTCCACTCCTGGGCAGCTAACTACTCTGCACCCACTTGTCAGGAAGCAGTGTGACAGCCTTCCTGTCTGCTCTTAAAGCCTGGCTTGCCAGTCTGACATCTTCGCAGCCTGGCTGTTATGTAACAATGACTGACAGGAGCAAAATCCCTTCCTCTCACTCCCCTGGATGAAGTATTCTGAGCCGGGAATATTCAAAATGTGTCCAGCAAGTCTAGGAAGCCTGGGGAATAGAATTAATATTTATTGTGCTGCTATTATGTGACAGACACAGTGCTAGGTGCTTTATAGAGGGTTCTAGCACTAGGACGTTCCAAGAAATTGTTGCTCAGGTGTGTTAGAACTGGGGTTTTAAGCACAGAATTTGCAGGTTGAGGGCTACTGGTGGCAGTACCCTGTGGGAGAGGTGTAGCTCCAACAGCCAAGAGATTGCTCCGACCCGTCCCACCCCTACTCGGGCTTCAGGCCAGAGTCCTGTACCCTCAGATTGAGGCAAAGACTAAAAGATCAATGATCATTTTAAAATTACTCTAAGTTATCCAGAACATCATAATATCAACAATGAATAAATAAAAACCAGCTCCTATAGTCTCATGTTATTTTAGTCAAGCAGAGGCTGTCTTTGAGAGTGTCTTGCTTAGTCGCTTGCTCTGCCTACATAGGAAGTGGACCAGAAAATAGCTACGAGCAGTTGGCACTGGCTCAGTTAGAGGAAGGTCAATTACATTTTAAAAATTGAGAGTCAGCTCCTGTCCCTCCAGGGCAGTCTTTCCATCCCACTCACCTGTCCCAGAGCAGCATTGCCTGTTCTCTCCACACTGCCGGTGCACTCCACCTTGACGGTGCTTAGAGATGTGCAGCCAGAGATAAGGAGAGGATGCAATTACTCCCACAAAGGTCCCCTAATCGTGGCTACAGAAATCCCAGGCTTAGTCTTGTTCTGAGTCTGCCTATTAATTTGGTGATCACTCCCTTGCAGCTATGCTAATCCACTGCCTCTCATCCAGGGTGCTGGATAAGGGGCGCACTGCAGTACATTTTGGAATGTGGTCCTGCTTCACCCCAACTCTGCACAAGTTTGGTCATAAAGAATTTCCATCCCTTTAAACTCTTCTCAGTATCACACAGTTATAGGCTGAAAATGGGGGTGGATTTAGAACTATCTAGCCAAAAAAGGCAATTATTTACATTGCTAAGAAGTACCTTTACATCTTCACAGCCAGGCTGTTATGTAACAATGACTGACAGGAGCAAAATCCCTTCCTCTCACTCCCCTGGATGAAGAATTCTGAGCCGGGAATATTCAAAATGTGTCCAGCAAGTCTAGGAAGCCTGGGGAATAAAATTAATATTTATTGTGCTGCTATTGTGTGACAGACACAGTGCTAGGTGCTTTATAGAGGGTTCTAGCACTAGGACGTTCCAAGAAATTGTTGCTCAGGTGTGTTAGAACTAGGGTTTTAAGCACAGAATTTGCAGGTTGAGGGCTACTGGTGGCAGTACCCTGTGGGAGAGGTGTAGCTCCAGCAGGCTACCTCTCGAGGGCAACCCAGTCCCCAAGGGACAGTGGCTAATGTGTTCTTACAACATAGAGTCTGTTGGTATGTGGAGCGGCCATTTTGCTTATTTTGTCCTTTGAGAATTCACCTGTTTGGAGACTCTTCTCCATGCCAGGAGCAGCATCAGGGCGGGCAGCCCTGCCTTGAAGGCAATCCTCGGCTCTTTATTTGGAAATAGTCCTGTCATCGTGTTGACCTGGTGGTGAGAACTAGGGCTGGGCAGCAGGTCACCTGGCTCTAATCTCCATTTTACCACTATTTTGTGGTGTAACCCTGGACAGTTATCTCACCTCAGTGAGCCTCAGTTTCTTCTTCTGTCACATAGATACAATAATATCAGCCCTGACTACTCTTCAAGGATGTTGAGAAGCTGACTGCACACGGCCCTCGAAAGGCACAGAGGAAGCCCAAGTGCTGTCCAGGAGTAGCACCTGAGAATCCCTCTACCCTCGACAAGTTTATGATTTGGGCCTTGACATCTTTCCTGTTTTTCATGAATAACTTGCCCTAGCTATGTAAACAGCGTGTGAGTTATTTGGCTTCCACGGACCCTATTTTTCCCCACTTGGTCCCCAGCCTATCGTTGAGATGACACCTCATAAAAGGCAGTGTGCTACCACCAGTCCCCCGCCACTTCCTGTGTTGTTATAAGGATGCCACACACTCTGTGACTCTTTGCAGTTTACAGAGGGATTTTATGCACATTACCTCATTTAATACTTACAACATGATGAGGTAGTTATTATTTGCTCCATGTTATAGATGAGAAAACAGGTGGAGGTGTTGAATGGTTTGCTCTAGGTCACAGAGGTGAGAAAGTGCCTGGCCCAGACCCCAAACTCAGGTCTGCTGATGAAACATCCATCTTGGACCCTTTTCATCGTACTGCAGATTTTTGAGTCTCGTCTTCCTTTTCTTGTCCTGCTCTGGATCAAACCAGTTTGCTCTGTGCGATCAGCCCTGGCTGTTTTACACGGCTCTCTCTTTCACACCCTGTGAGACTTCAATTATTGTAATTACCCCGCCACCCGCAAAACCCAAGTAGAAATGATCGAACAATGCCTGCCCAGGTGTGGCTGTTGTCTGGGACAGCTGCTCCCTGCCAGGAAAACCAGGCGGGAGGGGTGTGAGGAGAAGGGGGAGCTGCCTCTTGCTCCTTCAGCCTGGCTAGGGAACCATCTTGGCCTTTTGGCTGTGGTTGCCACCCGGGGGAACAGCGGCAGCCATAGGGCCTGGGTATCTGAGGGAGAAACCAACTGTGCTTCTCCTCCTGGTTTTGGGGCCCAAAGCCCGTGGGCAGAGACGGTGTTTTCCTAGGCATTTGGTCTCTGAGCTGTGACCTGGAGCAAGGTGCCTTGATTTGTCAAAAATCTGAGCACAAGAAAGCAGGGCCTCCTGGGGAGGTGAGAGGTTGGGGAGCTGACCTGGGAGTGGCCAGTTTGGTTCTGCTGCTCCAGTGAGACCTAGCAAAGGGGGAAGGGTTTGCTCCGAAGCTGGGTACCTCATGGCAGTATCACAGTGATGATGAAACAGATGTTTGAAATACTGTGTATTCAGCGCTTAGAATCCACGCTCCTTTTGGCCCACGGCTGGCAATAACTGGCACTAGTTCTTGGTGGCATACGAATTAAAGATGGTGTAACCGGTCCACTGAAGCAGGACTACATGGTCTAGGCTGAGTGACTTGGCATCCTAACCAAGTCCCTCCTTTCTCCATCTCACCAAATATTCATGCGACGTGTGGCTCTCGACAGGTGGAGAGATGGAACCGCCGTGATCAGAAGTTGCTGGAGGCAGTGCAGCGGGGGGATGTGGGACGCGTGGCCGCCCTGGCCTCCAGGAAGTCTTCCCGGCCCACCAAGCTCAACTCGAACGGCCAGTCCCCGTAAGTAAGTCCTGATCCTACCCTGAATATGTGGTTCCCTCTGAAAGCCCTAAGCCCCAGCCTGATGTAGGATTGGGAGATGCCTACAACTTCAGAGCCCTTTTGCCTTAGTTAGCCAGCGTGTCAATACATTTCTCTAAGTCAAGCGCCGCATGCATTGAAGGATGAAGGCCCACCTTCCAGCCCAGGTTGGCGGCATGGACAAGAATCGGCCATAAGGCCGTGAAACAGCCATGCGCAGAGGACACACACACTAAAGAGAGTTCTTCATTGCATAAGTAGGGGGTGTTTATGCTTGGGAAATGAGCAATGAAGCGGCAGCCTCCAGAGTCACAGGGGTAGGAGTTGTTAGGATCAGGGGAATTATCTCTTGCCTCTGCCCAAGTCGGTGTGCAAATGGCCAGCCTCCTGCTGCGCTCCATGCACCTCCACGCGGCTGAGGGGGCTGTGCTCCCTGGACACCCCTGCAGTAGTCCAAGATTATTCAAGACCTGTCGCTCCTCTTTCTGCTTTGCTTCCCCCTTCCTTGGACTTCCCGGGAGGAGGCCATGCATACAGTCTCCTTCTCAGTCAGGCTGGGGGGGTCTTTCCTCTCCGCTTTTGGGGTTGGCTTTGGGGTGGAGGCGCAGAGCAGGCAGTGCTTACGAAGATCCTCTCACTGCTTGAGCCTGGTCCCTTCATCCTTCTGCCTCTGGGCCTCGATTCTGGCAGGTTTCACCTGGCGGCCTCCAAGGGCCTGACCGAATGTCTGACTGTTCTGCTTGCAAATGGCGCCGACATCAACAGCAAGAATGAAGACGGTGAGTTCACTGAGCCCCGGCCACGTGCTCGTTCCTCGCTCTACAGCAGCGGTGGGGGCCAGTGCTGGCTCCTTTCCAGCTGTAGCCCCCTGCTTCTTTCCTCATAAGCTCTGGCCTGGATCCTTCCAGGGGTCCCTGCCCTGCAAGCTGAGCATACCTCACCCCAATTCCCATCTCCACCACAGGTCCCAGCCACCGGGGGAACAGGAATTTCTAGCCTGGTGTGACTGAGAGCTTCTCTCTCTAATCTCCCTCTGATTATCTGTGCGTCTCTTGCTTCCCTCCCTGTGAGTCACCAGCATGCGTGGGGCCACCCTCTCCCTCTCTCTTTCTCTTTCCAGGAAGCACCGCCCTGCACTTGGCCACCATCTCCTGCCAGCCACAGTGTGTCAAGGTCTTGCTGCAGGTAAAACAACCCCTAGATGTTAGCCCTGGAAGGGAAGAGGTGGATCCAGAGTGCCCTAACTTTGTCTCGTAGCCATAAGCATTATTTGGCCAAGTATGTCCCTCTGATCTCCGGGAAGAGAGCTGGTAATCATCTCGTCATCAAGTCACAGGTCTCCTAACACCTACTATGTGCAAGCACGGTGCTTAATGCTGCCCCGAGGACAAGTCACAAAGCAGTCACCAGGGGTTGACGCCAGTCTGCCATGGCAGGCCCTGCAGAGAAGCCTGCCTGATAATGGGCAGGCAGAGGAGGGCAGAGGCGTGTAAATTACACCCGGACCCGACTGCCTGTGTTTGAGGAGCTTCTAGCCTAGGAACACAAGGCGAAATATACATATGAAATGACATGTGGACAAGTTATAAACGCGTCTCCAAAAGTATAAAAGGCACAGCTCCGCGGGCCTTGGGCAGTCTGTCCTGCTTTTGATCTTCTGGCTCTTTCCCAGTTTCCCAATTAAGTTCCTAAAATACCAGTGGTGGCCTCGGATGTCATTTTCTCTAATGTGTTTACTTAGTTATCGTCCAATTTTTCTTAGGCCCTTGAGGAGCCAGGGCTGAAATTCCAGGCCAGGTATCCTCTCAAAGAATAACTAGGCTTGCCCAGCAGCTGGCCAGAGCCACGGTCCTTCTGCCCCTCCCCAAAGCACTATGGGAGGTGGTGACCCAACACAGGGGATGGATGGGATGTTCACGCCATGCTCCATGCTGCTTCCCTTTGTGGCTCTTTGCAGCATGGCGCCAACGAGGACGCTGTGGATGTGGAAAACCGCAGCCCGTTGCACTGGGCAGGTCTGTGATGAGGACTGGGGGGGAAGCAGGGCCGCAGGGAGGGCACCTGGAGGGACTGCCGAAAGGGTCAGAGGGATGCGGGGTCACGGTCTGACGAGCATCCTTCCTTCTTCCTTGAACCCAATCACCCCTCCACCCTCCCAGCCTCCTCTGGCTGCGCCTCCAGTGTGCTCCTGCTGTGCGACCACGAAGCCTTCCTGGACGTCCTGGATAATGTGAGTGTCCGCTGGGAGGTGCCCCCCCAGGTGGGTGCTGCTCTCTCCAAACTTGACTGGCCAAGTTCTGTGATCAGAGGTGGTACGGGAGCACCCCCTCTCCCTTCTCCTCTTGCTCCTCCTCGCCCTCTCAGAGGGACTGAGCCTTGTCTTGTGGAGAGCATGTAGCCCGCTGGAAAGGAGCATTTAGCCCTGACATCTGGGTTTTTTCTGAAGCAATATGGGGAGAAGGGAGTTGGTAAGATTGTGTCACGCCCTGGCACTCCTTGACTGCTGCTGAGCCCCTTTCACGACCTGTGCAGGATGGACGGACACCCCTGATGATTGCTTCGCTGGGTGGTCACGCGGCGATTTGCTCACAGCTGCTGCAGAGAGGCGCCCGGGTTAACGTCACAGACAAGGATGACAAGTGAGCGTTCCCCAGATCCAGACCCTGGCCCCCCGAGAAAGGAGCCACTGAGCAAAGTGTGGTGTGCGTGTGTGCGCGCTGCATGCCTGCACATGTGCTTATGTACTGGGGAGGAAGGCACGTTGGTCTCCGTCCTACTTCCACGATTTCCTCTTGGGGAGTTGAGCAAGTTTTCCTGTCCAGCTGCAGCTGCACCTCCCTTGCCTGGCTGACTCCGAAAGTAGAATCATTATCTCTAGACCCATTAGTTTAACTTTCTGGTTTTCAAATTATCTTCTAAGCAATGGGATCCTTTTTTTTCCAATGAAGAATTTATGCAAAACCTCAATATATGAAACAGCTGAAAATGGAGCCCTTCCAATCAGTCCACTGATTTCAGATGCTGCAGCTCCAAGAACATTTGAAAAGTTCCGATCTGTCCTCACGCTTTGTCGTTGTTGGTCTGTGGGTGTCCTGGCCACGCTGGGCGCTGCCAGCCCTGTGAGTGGGAGTTCTGGCACCAGGACTTCGGATCCGCGGGAAGGGCCTGTGTTCATGATTGTTCCAACCCCCAGGTCGGCTCTGATCCTGGCCTGTGAGAAAGGTAGTGCAGAGGTGGCAGAGCTGCTCCTGAGCCATGGGGCCGACGCAGGGGCGGTGGACAGCGCGGGGAACGACGCCCTGCACTACGCCCTGCGCACGCAGGACCGCGCGCTGTGGAGGCTGCTGAGGCAGGCCCTGAGCCGGCGGCGGCGGGGAGGTAAAGCCATTTTTTCACTTCAGGCTTCTTTGAACCGAGGAAGATTTTAGGGTCCCATTTCTTCCCATGGAAATAACCCATTTGGCAAATAATTGGCACTTTAGTTGAATGTATTTTTTTTAGATTTATTTTTATTTATGCATCCAAGAGCTGGGTTGGAGGCCAGAGGTAGGAGTGGATTTGCCAGAGACAGAGTGGGGAGCAGAAGAGGTGGATCTACTGAAATACACTGCTGAGGGGAGCAGCGGGAGACAAGAGAGGTCTGCTGTGCCCTGTGGGTCAGTTCCCTGGCTGGGGATCGAACTCGTGCTGAAGTGGCTGGAGATACCTTGATAGCGCTGAGACTTTAACCCCTGTGCCACCAGGGAGGCCCTAGTTGAACATGTTTCTTTCAACCATTGTAAAAAGATCCCAACTCCCAAAGCGCAGCCTCAGTAGCCCTGAAGGCAGCCTTGTCTCTCACTGAAGGCGATCCTGGCTAGACCATTGAGAAGCTGCTCAATGGTATGTACTTGTGTGACTTGCTGGTCAACCTCTCTTGCCCTCTTAGACCATAAACCCCTTGAAAGATAGCTCATTTCCACTTTGCTTACCATGGAGCTCCTGGTGCCTCAAACTGCCTGGCACAGAGTCTAATAAATACATGAGTGGCCAAAATGGATGAGCTGGAATAGCGTTGGGATAGAGCACCAAGTCTGCCAGACCATTCGGGACCCCTGAGGAGGATGTGTACTCCTCAGCTTACTTCACAGAGCGGCCGCTCCTCTCAGGGGATGTGTGAAGACAGAGGACAAGCTGAGGCACATGGGCCAGTCTTTGCCCTCATTTCCCTGTGTCTTTTTGTCTAGGTCATGGGCTAGTTCAACACCCGGATGCTGCATCCAAGGTAAGACCCCAGGAGCGCCCCTCTTTTGCTCCTGACCTCCCTGTCTATCTCACTGGGATGTCTTCTAGGGAGCGACCCAGGGGTACTGAGACCTTCTGAGAGAGGAGAGGCCCTGCTGGGGCTAGGTTAGCCGCCCCCCTTTATTCACTGCTCTGTGTTCTACCTAGGCCTCTCTATTAGACTCTCAGGTGGGTTCTCCACCCAAGAGTCCATGGAAAGCAGAGCCTGGCGAGGAGCAGGAACAAGAGGAGGATGAAGTCCCATGTTCAGATGAGTGGCGGTGGAAGTTTGAGGAGGAGCAGCAGAAAGTGTCTCAGCTGGAGCAGGAGCTGGAGCAGAAGATAGAAGAGTGTAAGGCCCAGGCGGCAGCCTACCTGAACCTGGAGAACCAGATTCGAGAGCATGTGCAAGATCTGGGAGTCCTCTTATTCCAAGACACTGGCGCTGCAGGGGGACAGGGCTCTCATCTCCGATCTGGGGGAGATGGCATGGAGCAGGGGTGTCCCCTGGACATGCTGGCTGAGCGCATACAAGAGCTGAGGAAGCAACAGCAGGCGGCAGCTGCAGCCTCGGCCACAGCAAAGCCCGTATCAGAGTCCAAGAAGCCTGAGGATTCGGCCCCAGGAGAGACCCAGTATGAAACCAATGGAGAGTCTCATCCCGAAGAACAGGTCCTCCCCCAGAGCCCACAGTCTGAGGCCATTGGGAAAGCCACAGGACAGCAGCTGGCCACCAATGCAGGACAGGTCCTTGGCCCTGATCCTACTGACCAGCTGCATGCAAGCCAGAAAGAGAGACCCCAAGCCTCAGGGGCTGGACCAGCAGACACAATGGCTGAACCTGTGGGCTCAGCAGCCATGAACCACGCTGACCAGCTGTGTGCAAACCAGGAGAGACCCCAAGTCTCAGGGGCTGGACCAGCAGACTCAGTGGCCGAACCTGTGGACTCAGCAACCGTGAACCACACTGACCAGTTGTGCGCAAACCAAGAGGAGAGACCCCAAGTCTCAGGGGCTGGACCAGCAGACTCAATGGCCAATCCTGTGGGCCAAGCAGCCGTGAACCACACTGACCAGCTGCATGCAAACCAGGAGAGACCCCAAGCCTCGGGGGCTGAACCAGCAGACTCAGTGGCTGAACCTGTGGGTTCAGCAGCCATGAACCAACTCCTGCTACAACTGAGGGAGGAGCTGGCTGCCGTGTGGCAAGAAAAGGATGCTGCCAGAGGGGCTTTGTCAAGACCAGTCCTAGAGGGAGCCATGGGGACACCTCGGGCCGAGGCTGCAGCAGCTGCCTGGGAGAAGATGGAGGCCAGGCTGGAGAAGGTGCTGGTGAGGCTGGATCGGGCAAAGGCAGGACTACAGGTGAAACCTGAAGCCCCTGCCCAGGAGGTTAGAGAGGCACCCCCAAAGGCACCTCGGAGGCTCACTGCTGCCTTGGATGAAGGGAGGGAGAAAAGGGCTCCGGGGGCGCGGGGGGAGCCTCTAGGGGCCCCTGGAGGGGAGCCCGTGTCAGGAGGCCCTGCAAAGGGACAGCTGGAGAAGGAGGTGTCAGCGCTGAGACTGAGCAACAGTAATTTGCTGGAGGAGTTGGGGGAACTGGGGCGGGAGCGGCAGCGATTGCAGGGCGAGCTGCAGACCCTGAGCCAGCGGCTCCAGCGGGAGTTCGTGCCCAAGCCAGAGGCGCAGGGCCAGCTGCAGCAGTTACGGCGGAGTGTGGGGCTTCTGACCCATGAGCTGGCCTTGGAGAAGGAGGCCACCGAGAAGCTGCGGGAGCGCCTGGCCTCCCAGAGCAGTGGCCTCCGGGGGCTGTGGGACTGCCTGCCCCCAGACCTCGTGGGCAAGGGGCCTGTGGGGAGCAGCACCGCCCAGCCCCTGGAGGAGCTGCAGGCCTGCATCAGCACCCTGGTGGACCGGCACCGCCAGGCCCAGCAGCTGCTGGCCCGGCTGGAGGAGGAAAACCAGCAGCTGCGGGGGTCCCCTGCCCCACTTGGGGAGCCAAGCACTTCTTCAAAGGCCCCAGCGGCTCCCCAAGTCGCCGCTCTGGAGCAAGACCTGGGGAAGCTGGAGGAGGAGCTGCGGGCCGTGCAGGCCACCATGAGCGGGAAGAGCCAGGAGATCGGGAAGCTGAAGCAGCTGCTGTACCAGGCCACGGAGGAGGTGGCCGAGCTGCGCGCGCGGGAGGCGGCCAGCTTGCGGCAGCACGAGAAAACTCGGGGTTCGCTGGTGGCTCAGGCCCAGGCATGGGGGCAGGAGCTGAAGGCTCTGCTGGAGAAGTACAACACGGCCTGCCGCGAGATGGGCCGGCTGCGCGAGGCCGTGGCCGAGGAGCGGCGCCGCAGCGGGGACCTGGCCGCGCGCGCCGCCGAGCAGGAGCGCCAGGCCAGCGAGATGCGGGGGCGCTCGGAGCAGTTCGAGAAGACGGTGGAGGTGCTCAAGGAGAAGATGGAGCACCTCATTGGGGCTTGTCGGGACAAGGAGGTCAAGGTGAGCAGGAGAGGCAGCCCGGGGCGCACGGTGGAGGGTTTCTTTGTGTCTAGGGATTTGCCAAGGCGGATCCACCTGTGGCCAGTCAGACTAAGACCCTGCACATCCTCATCTGTTCCATGCAAGGACCACACTGTTCCTCTGGGCCTGGAGGGTTTGGGGTTCAGACTGACAGTGGGACAGTGGAAACACAGAGGCTTGGGCACTCAAGTCTGGGACTCCGGAGCAGTGTGGTCTGGCCACCGCGGCTGAGCACTGTGGTTTATTGGCGCTATGGCCTGGGAAGAGGTCTAATAACATGGTGGGTTGCTGTGGTTTGCTGGGCTTCTGAGCGTGACTCAGTGGCCAGTGGGGTAAAGAAAGGCCACCAGGCTGTGCTCCTCCCCTCCCACCCCAGTCAGGCTCTACAAAAGAATTCCTTGGCAGAGAAGGCGCCATTGCAAAGGGGAAATGTGGAAAATCACTTAGATACCCGAATTCCTAATGACTGCTACGTCTGGCTTCTAGGAGATAGGTTTTATGAATTCTAGGTAATCCATTTACAAATGAATTTAGTAATTCTAGAACTGTGACATGAATGAATTCAGACACATTATAATTTATGTACGTGATCACATTTAGAACGATCAAAAACAGAAAGTGCGTGAAAAGTGAACAGAACAAGAATCGCGTGAAGTGGGGTTAATGAAAGAAAGGAGGGGTTCGCGTTGGTGTTAAAGGAAAAGATGCGTTCAACGTGGGCTGTGGTTGTCTGGATTTGAATTTTAGTTTCAAAAACTCCTGGATGCTCTTGGGCGAGTTATTGACGCCTCAGATTTCTCATCTATAAAATGAGCACAGTGATGGGATGTTTGTGAGGATTACATTAAATAAAGACACGGTATTTAACATACCCACCATTTTTGAAAAGATTTATTTATTTATGCATACAAGAGCTGGGGTACAGGCCAGAGATGCGAGGGGTGGGGGTGAGAGGATTCACCAGAGACAGATTAGGGAACAGAACAGGCCGATCTATTGAAATACACTGCTGAGGGGAGCAGCGGGTGAGTCAGGAGAGGTCTGCTGTGCCATGGGGTAGCTCCCTGGCCGGCCGAGGATCAAACTCATGCTGCAGAGGCTGCGGATTGCTTCATAGTGCTGTGCTTAACCCCTTGCGCCACCAGGGAGGCCCGTACCCACCATTTTTTTTGCGTGTAGTAAGTACTCAGTAAAAGTTAGCTGATGTTAGGTTCAGAGAGTGGGGTCCTTGAGAAAAGTTTCATCAGAGCGCCCGAGTTTGCAGTGAGTTCCCCCCTGAAGCAGAGCCATTTCCAAAAGTGCAGGCTCATTATAAAGAGAAGGGCAGGGGCGGATGCTTGCACAGACCCAGCAGTTGGAAGAGCTGCCCCGGAGGGGACACGTTTGTGGAAGAGACGCCTGCAGTCCGCCTGCAGTCCGAGGCGGGCAGCCATGGAAGGGGAGCTGCCACTGCAGCTTTATAAAGAGAAGGTGGGTGAAGGGGCAGGAGGCTGCCCCTTGCCAGGGCAGAAGCAGCTCAGATAAGACTTCTCTCTGGGAGGGTCTGTTCCTTTGTTAACTGCTCTTAAGTTGTTTTTAGGGTTAGCACCTAAGGAGTTTTTCTGTATTTGGTTTGACTAGGTCGATTGGAAAGAACCAGTGATTATTTTACAATAGCCCTCAATCTCCATATCTCCTCCTCCGCCCTCTTCTCTGGATACTTCACTTTTCCACGCGTTAACAGCTATGTTAATCATTTCTACCCCCACCTCCAGGTTCTGGTTTTGTGCCTCCTCCCCCGATTTTCTACTCTTAGCCTCCATCATCAGCCATTGTTATTCTACCACCATTCTTATGACTGCTGGTTATCATTAACTGCATTTTTGCCTCAGCCTCCCAAGCCACAAAAACTCAACCCTATTTCTCTTTGTAACTGGCAGCCAGAAGTAGGCTCAGGATTCAGGGCCTGAACCATGAATTCAAAACGATCTTGGTTCAAACCATGAATTTCATCACTTGTTAGCTGTGTGATTTTGACAAATTACTCAGTCTCCTTATCTATGTGAATAATAATACTTCTCTCTGAAGAATATTGATCTTCTCAGAACATAAGAAAAGCTGTTTTGAGCTCTTATGAGAGAATGTGGTTAAGTATCTGGAACATATTAAATAGCCAATAAAAGGAAGCTGGCCTTGCCCCTGGGTGGTGGTGGGGTAAGAAATGACTTGGGCCCACTGGTTCCCTTTCTTTCCCTTTGGTCTCAGATCAAGGAGTTGTTAAAGAAGCTGGAACAGCTTTCGGAGGAGGTTCTAGCAGTTAGGGGAGAAAATGCTCGCCTTGCCCTGCAGGTGCAGGTATGTTTGGCCCCCCGAGAAATGGGCACTGCTGGTAGGCAGAGGATGTGCCTGGGGGAGATTATGGGACGAACAGGGTGGAGGGGCAGAGGTGCTGGCTGGCCAGTGCAGAGCCGCGGAGGCTTATCCAGCTCAGCTGACCACTTGACTGTATCGTCCCTCATACTTGGGGGTGGGATCAGGGTGTGGGGAGGGTGAGCCTAATCTCTCACTGATACTCCCAGGATTCACAGAAGAACCATGAAGAGATCATCTCCACATACAGGAATCATCTGTTGAATGCTGCTCAGGTGAGCATGGTAGAGATTTTGGGGAGGCAGAGACAGAAAGCGGGGCAAGGGGTGTTGCATTTGGGGGTCCCTTTTCTTACCAGCACACACTTGTCATTTCTCGGAGAGCTGGATTTTAGACATTGTGGTGTCAGCCAGGTCTCTGGGTCTTATTAGATCAAGAGAGGTTGTACAGGAATGTGGCGCTGGAGAGGGCGAGAGGGAGCTCTTAGCTCCTCCCTTTCAATTCCCTGCCCCACTATCAGGCCTTTTCCTGCATTTCCTTACCTGTCCCTGAAGCAAAAGGTCTTTTCCACGCCTTAGTTCTCTCATGGCCACTTACGCCTTACCAAGGAGGAGGACATGGGTGGTTTGCTCCTTCTTTATAAATAATAACAAAAGAATCAAATACCTGTTGTGCACCAGGTGGTTTGTTTCATATTCATAGTTGTAATACTCACAGCAATTCCAAAAAGCCAACCTCATTGTCTTCCTTGTAAAGATGAGAAACTGCCACGGAGAAGTTAAATACTACAAGGGAAGGCGCATGGTAAATAGCATGCTGTTCTGCTAGAACCTTCCCACCTGTGTGTCCTCTTTTTCTCTTCTTCATCTCCTTTCATTTCTTTCCTGTCACCTCCAGGGCTACATGGAACAGGACGTGTACAACATCCTGCTTCGGATCCTCAGCATGCAGGAGGGGTGAGGCAGTGTGTGCCCTGAGGGATGTGGGGTTTCTCTGTTGTGGGTTGTGGATCCAGGGTGTGAGGAAGGAGCTCTGAAAAAGCCCTTGGGAAAGGAGGCTTGAGGACTGGGGTTGGGGTCTCCTCTGCCCTTTGTGATGGCCGACAGCAGGGAGACCCAATCTGGGGGATCGTTAGGTGGAGCAGGAACCAGTGAGCAGGTAGCCTGGAGGTCTCTTATATATGGGATGCAAACAAAAGCGGGGTTGAGTGATTATCTTGAGGTCTGCAGTCCCGCTGTACCAGGAAAGATGAGTGGTGGGGGATGGTGGTGCAAAGTCGTTTTCTACAAATTCCAGAATCTCGTCTTCAACCCCATACCTCTCACTCAAAGAATAGCCATCAGTTTTCTTCCACCCCAGTGCAAGCGGCCATCACTCCCAGTCCAGATTGATGAGGTCCCCTTTAACTCCTTGGCATGGGTGGGAGACTGGGGATATGAAAGTGTGTGCATTTCACTCTTGAATTTCTTCTTTCAGGGAATAAGAGCGCCCTTGGTTGGCAGAGGCTCCATCAGGCTGTGGTGGGATGGGGTGGGGTGGGGAGGAGGGGGGTGGCCACTAGGGGAGGTGTGGGGAGCACCGCCTGACACTACCACCCGGTTCCGGAAGCCTGGAACCCACATGGACGTGAGCAGGGGTGTGGGTGGGGCCAACTCTGTGGAAAATAAAGCAGGCGGCAGGATGGCGCAGGATGTGATTCTTTCTTCTGTCTGAAGGGGAGCAGGGGACGGGATTTTTTTTATTCCTTTTTGATCACAATGGTCCTAGCGGTCAGCAAATTTCAAACTTTGATTAGGATTCATAATAACAAATACATTTTACACTGTTTTAATGCCAGTACCTGAAACACTATTTACCTTCACTATTTCTATTCTGTTCTTTACTGTTAAGCTACACTGACAACTACTGGCCACCGTAAATGCATTCGTGGGCAAGACAAGTTTGACAAACAGTCCTCCGCGAAAATGGGTCTTGAGACTCAACCCTGTCCCTGAAGGGCCTGCACAGCGCCCATGTTTCCCCCTCTACCTTGGGACTCCCGGGTCCACTGTCTTTGTTAAAGAAGAGAGATAGAGAGACCGGGATTTTCCTCAAGATGGACAACCCAGGATACAACCTAACACAGAATGTCTTAAACCACCTTTCTAGATGTGAGGCGCAGCGTCTCATGGATCACCGTTTGCCCCAGGTGCAAAGGGGATGAAAATGCTGGCTTTGGGGATAGGGATGCAGGAAAGGTCAGACTTGGCCTCTGTCCTCCAGTTGTGTTCTCCGGCTGAGAAAAATCCTTCGTGGCCACTTCTGGGTCTCCTCCCCTTCCTGCCCCATCCACCAGCCAGACCGCTAGGTGAGGGTGAGGCCGAGCGCCTCTGAAATCTGGAATTGCAGTTTGGCGGCCCTCCCGGCCCGCCCCCCGCTGGGTTATGCTGGGTCAGCCCGCCGCGGTTTGGCAGGAAAGAGACGGGCTGAAAGCAGAGCGAGGAGGGGCTGCAGGAGGACTGGGGGCCGCGCAAGGGCCGAGGTCTGAGCCGTGGTTCAGATCCCAGAGAAGAGGGGGGTCAGCCTTGGGGTTCGCATGGGTGGGACAGGCCGCGTTTGGGATGGGAGAGGGGGGAGTGGAGGGGTGATGGAGAAGGGGAAAAGGAGCAGCTGCCAGAGGAGCACCATAAGGTCGCAGCCGCTTTATGAGGGGAACAGAACCACCCTTTTTCTTCCTGCTCTTGGAGTTCCCAGAGAAGGACTGTTAAATGTCTTGCATATGGGGTGTGGGGTGGGAGGAACGAAGAAACTGATGAGAGCAGGGTCCAGAGAGGGGGAGATCACTTTGGCTCAGCTCAAGTGTGTGAGTCAGGAAACTGCTTTGCTCCCTCCAGGGCTCCTGGAAGCTAATTCCTGGACGGCTGAGCTGCTGAGCGTGGCAGTGTGAATGTGACGTTAGCACACCACCGAAACCTTCCCCAGTCCCCGGTGTTCCCCCAATTTTCCTCTGTACAACCCAGAAACTGTTACACCAACAACACTAGGGCCTCAAATGCTCCCCAAAGTAACACTCGTTCTAATATTCCCCCCATTCCTCCTGGGACTCCTGGTCCTGTTCCTCCGGCTCCAGAGGCAGTGCAGGGGTGACAGGAGGTGAAGGTGAGTGGGCCATGATGGGTGGGGCCAGTCTTTGCATGCCCTCAGCTTGAACTTGGCCCTGAGTTGCAGTTTTCTTCCTTTGTCTAGTGACATTAATTTGTTAAGTTGATATTTAAAAAACCTTCTGTGTGCCGGGCACTGGGGCTAGAACGTAGACAGTGCAGAAAGGTTCTTGGAGCTTGTTTGCAGGATCGGACTCAGGTGCCCTGGTTCCTAGTTTTCTATTACCCGCAGGAAGGCTAAAACTTGAAACCTCAAATTAACTATTAAAGGAGATCCTTCCTTTATGAAATCACTAGGAAACAAAGTGAGGTTGACTTTCTCCTTTTCTTTGACATTTTTACGATTTTGAGCTATCATTGACATATAATCAACTACATATACTTAAAGATTCAACTTGATGGTCGGACACATGTATGCCCCCATAAAACCATCACATGATGAAGATAATCAACATGTCCATCACTTGCAGAGGGCCCGCCTCTGCTTTTAATCCTATCGTTGTTCCCCTCAAAACACTGAAAATTCTGGAAGGTACATATTATCCATAAAAACTTTGGATCCATAGGACTGAACTGGACACAAAAAATGAGCTCAGGGTCTCAATGAGGGGGCAGTTGGGACTTAGGCCCAAATATGGAGCAGGAGTGTGGCTTGAGATCCCACTGGCAGCAGCACAGCAAGGAAAGAACCTGAGTCAGGAGAGGATGGACAGCTTTCCCGGGACCAGATCCACAAAGTAGCTGGGCCTGGTCCGGTCCAACAAGGACCTGGGGTTATGGGTGGACTGACTCTTCTGCCTCCTGCTTTGGGTGAGGTCCCATGGGAAGGATTATACTGCAGGTTTAGGCTAAATGAGGGGATTATTCATATTGTTTATTAAAGTACTCTTTGTATGCCCATTATGGGTTTAACCGCCCTGGTCTGCTGCTAGAGGGAGAGCTCCTGTAAGGGGTTTAGGTACTCGGCACCTACCAATCTCTGAACAGCATTCACATATTTATGGAACAAATGACATTGTCCCTTGTCCCAGCCAAGTAACAATAAAATGTTACGAGCTTTCCCAGGACCTAGAATGGGCAGACTCACCTAAAATGGGTGCTGCCACGGCTGGGCGTGTGAATGGTGATGAGCTTGGTTGGGAGAGGGGCCTCTGGGGTTCGAGGCTTTGGAGCAAGGAGAGGAGGTAGTTCAGAGAGAGACAGAAAGATGCCTTTTTTGGGTAAGAAAACCTCTTCTCTGTTCACATTCAACTACACCACGGTGTGGGATTTCTGGTGACAGACTGTATTTGGGGTGGATGATGGGGGAGGTTGCGCCAGGGCTTAGGCACACTTCGCATTTCCCACTGGACGGCCTCCAGCTGGCCCAGACGGTCTCCAGGAACCTCTCCACGCCGTCGGGGGCCTATCGGCGCCGTCTCGCCAGCGGGGTGCCTGCGCCCCAGGCCCGCACACCATGCAGGGGCCGGAGAGATCAGGACCCGAGGAGCTCATCTCTACAGACTAATCGAGGGCTTCATCTCTCCAGCCCCCCGACTCCGAGCCCCTCCCCGGCCCGCGCAGACTCCGCCCCCCCCCGCCCCTGCTCTGCGGTCCGGGCGGGCTCTCCCTGGAGGGGGCGGCCCCAGCCCCGGCTGGTCCGGGCGGAGCTCCCGCCCGGGCGGAGCTCGCCTGCAGCGTCCAGCCGCCGCCGGACCGACCTCGGGGCGTGCAGACCGCGGGAGCGGCGCCGGCCCCCCCTCGCCCCGGCCCCCCCAGCCTCCGCGCCCCCTCCCCGCTCCCCGCAGCCGCGCTGGTAAGTCCTGCGCTCCGCTGCAAACTTTGTTGGCCGCGGAGTTTGAGCTCGGCCGGGCCCCGCCGGCCCCGCGGCTGGGCGGGGGCGGGGGCCGAGGGTGGGCGCCCCGAAATCAGCTCTGACGCCATCGCCCCGGGCGTGGGCCTCGGGTCGCCCCCCACCCCGCCTCGGCGGAACCGGACCCCGCAGTCGGTGGAACTTGGGGCAGGGAGGGCGCCCGCCGCAGCCCCGCCGCCCCGCCCCGCCCCGCGCCCGCAGCCGCGCCGCCCGCGCCCCCCGGGCCCTGCGCCCGCGCCCCGGGCCCGCGGGCCGCCCCGCCCCGCCCCGCCCCGCCCGGGCGCGCGCGACCTTCCGGCCCCCCGGGCCGCGGGGCTCGCCTCCAGGCCGAGGCGCGGGCCGGGCGGGCGGCCGAGGCGGGGCCGGCTCGTCCGGGGCCGCGGGCGGGGCCGGGAAGGGGAGGTTTCGGGGCCGGACGGGGCGGAGCAGGCGGCCTCTGCGGCCGGCGCCGGGTGCGGAGTTGCGCGCCGGTCCCTGGGCCGGGGCCGGGCTCGGGCCTGCGATGCCTCAAGATGGCGGAGCTGGGCGAATTAAAGGTACCGGCCCGCCGTCCCGGCCGGGCGTCCGCGCAGCCGGCGGCGGGGGCGCCGGGGGAGCCGGCGGGGCCGCGGCGCCGGGGGCGGGGCCGGCCGCGGGGGGTGGGGCGGGGGTGCCGCCGGGGGCCGCGGCGCGGGGGCGGGTCGCGGGGCGGGAGGGGCTCGGTGGCTGCGCGGATGGAGGGGCGGGGGTGCCGTCGGGGCGCCGGGCGAGCCGGTCTGCCGAGAGGGGCGGCCGTCGGGGCGCGCGGAGGGCCGGGGCGGGCGCTGGCGGGGGCGCCCCGGGAAGCGCCGCCGAGGGGCGCGGGGCGTCGGGCGGGGCCGGGCCGGCCGGCGGGCGGCGGGGGGCGGGGCAGGCGCGTCATTGGCGGAGACGGGGTGTGTGGGGAGCCGGCTGGAGGGGGGAGCTGTGGGCCGCACCGACGGGGAGGCAGACGGGATGGGGGCTGGGGCGAGGGAGGGGAGTAGGTTTCTCATCACGTGCTCAAGAGGGGCCCCCGCCTCGGGGCTTCCAGCGCGGGAGGACGGAGCCGGCGGTCTGCCCTTAGGGTCCCCCGGGGTCCCCGCGGGGAGTCACCACGGGCGGGGAGCTCGTGCCCTGCCCTCTCGCAGCTTCTTGAGGCAACCGATGCTGAGGGTGTCTGCGGGACCTGAGGCTGCAGGCGTCGGCCCCAGCAGACTGGCTTCATCCCGCCCTTTTCCATGGAGCTACAGGCCTGGCGTCCTGTCCCCCGCGCCCGGGGCTGGCCACGCTGCGCCCTGGCTCGGAGCCGCAGGTGTCCTCTGCCAGGGCCTCTGCGGGGAGCTCCGGCCTGCTTCTCCCACCCTGTTGAGGGGGGTCAGGAGGACAGGGTATTAGGTCCCGCAGCTGGTGCAGACATAACCAGGCAGGACGCCTGGACTGGGTGACTCTGGTAACCCCCCGCCCTGTCTTGGTCATTTTTCCCTCCTAGAAAAATAGGCCTGAGGGGTGGGGTGGTTCTGTGAATGACACTGAGAAAGGCTTCGGGGGAGTTGGGAGCGCTGAACCCTGGCCTGGAAACCCTCAGAGGCTTGGGGGAGACAGCTGAGGGGCACTGAGGTGATGGGAGGACGTGGCTGTGGGTCTGACTCCCCCAGCCCCGCGGCCCCTTTCTTCTTGTGGGGCTGTCTGACCTGAATCCTCTTCTCAGCTCCTCTCCCTGTCTCCTCCCAGGAGACTGGGATGGGTCTGAGAGTCTGAGAAAGAGCAGGAGAGGAGATAAGCAGCTTAAGGGGAATCCAAGCTGGAGGGGGGGGGGTGATGGAGGTAGGAGGCCCTGGTGTGTACCCCGCCCCCACCTGGCCAGCTTCCAGGCCTGGGAGGCCACCCGGGTGCTAGGACTATGGAGGGTAGAGCGGTTGACTTGAGGGTTGCTAAAATGGGACTGGATTCCCTTTGGCTGAGTTGGCTGCCTGGCAGTCACCCAGTACCTGCAGGGCACCTTTCTGATCGCCGCCGGAGGGAAAGAGGTGGTGCCCACCTGCTAGCTCAGCCCCAGGCCTCGGCCAGGCCGTCCCGCGCAAGGTAGGCGTCTTAAGCATCCCTCTCGTCCACAGCACATGGTGATGAGTTTCCGGGTGTCTGAGCTCCAGGTGCTCCTTGGCTTTGCTGGCCGGAACAAGAGTGGACGGAAGCACGAGCTCCTGGCCAAGGCCCTGCACCTTCTCAAGTCCAGCTGCGCCCCCAGCGTCCAGATGAAGATCAAAGAGCTTTACCGCCGCCGCTTTCCCCGAAAAACCCTGGGGCCCTCTGATCTCTCCCTGCTTTCTCTGCCCCCCGGCACCCCTCCTGTGGGTGCCCCTGGCCCTCTGGCTCCTATCCCCCCTGCCCTCTTGGCCCCTGGCACCCTGCTTGGCCCCAAGCGTGAAGTGGACATGCACCCATCTCTGTCCCAGCCTGTGCACCCCGACGTCACCATGAAACCACTGCCCTTCTATGAAATCTATGGAGAGCTCATCCGGCCCACCACCCTTGGTATGGCTCTTGGTGGTCCCCACGTCTTCCGGGCTCTATACCCCTGTCCCAGGCCTCTCCAGGCATTAGTCTTGGGGGCTCAGCACCCTGGGGTGGGCAGCCTCTGAGTGCTTCTGTATGGGCTTGGGAGTCACTGTCCCTTTGCGTCCTCAGCATCCACTTCCAGCCAGCGGTTCGAGGAAGCACACTTCACCTTTGCCCTGACCCCCCAGCAAGTGCAGCAGATCCTCACGTCCAGGTACAGCTCTCAGACTTGCTTCATCTTCCAGGCACACCCTGGACTCTGCTCTCTCTCTCCTGCCCCACGCTCCTCACTGTCCCTCCTCCTGCACCTGCTTTGTCTCTCATTTTCTTCTCTGTCCCCTGGACACTCACCTTCCCCGCTCATTGTTCACCCTTGCCCTCTGGGGGCGCCTGCTCAGGTACCTTCCTTTCCCTCCCTATTACAGAGAGGTTCTGCCAGGAGCCAAATGCGATTATACCATCCAGGTGCAGCTCAGGTGAGGTGCTCCTCCCTCCCTGCCTCCCTGGGCTCCCACAGGGGATGGGATGAAATAGGGGTATTGCAGATTGACCTGTCAGGAGAGTCCCCTGCTCTGTCTGACTGCCTCACCCTGTAACTCTCATTGGGAGATGAAGGTTACAGATGCCCAGGACCGTCCCCTCAGGTCCCTGCCGCTGCAGAACAGATTCAGTTCCAGGAACCGCCTCTTAACCCGCTCCTCTCTTACCAGGTTCTGTCTCTGTGAGACCAGCTGCCCCCAGGAGGATTATTTTCCCCCCAACCTCTTTGTCAAGGTCAATGGGAAACTGTGCCCCCTGCCGGTAAATGCACCTCCCTTCTCCTGCGGTGGCCCCTCCCCTGTGTCCGCTCCTGTGTCGCCTGTAAACCTGTCATCATCTGAGTGACATGAGGAGACACTCCTGGCACAGTGCCTGGCACGTAGTAGGTGGTCATTTACTGACTGAATTGGTGTAGTCAAGCGAGTGCTAAGAGGACTGAGCAGGGTTCCTGTCAGCCCAGTGGAAGACATTGGTTCAATCCAGAGGTTCAGGGAAGAACCTCCGAAGTGATGACCCGGAGCGGGGAGTCGGGAGAAGTGAGGCGTCCCTCCTCTTCTTTCTCAGGGACTCAGTGAGTGGGTTCCTGTTTCCTTGGTCAGTGGATAAGTTCTGCTTTTCCTCTAGGAATGAACCCCTCAGATAACCCTAGCCAGTACCCCAGTTTAGTGTGGCCCTGGGTGGGCCCCATCTCCTTAGTGATCTCGCCTGCCTGTAAGGGGGTAGCCCAAGATGAAAGATCTTGACCAGCCCTTCCCGTCCCCAGGGTTACCTTCCCCCTACAAAGAATGGGGCTGAGCCCAAGAGACCCAGCCGCCCCATCAACATCACCCCCCTGGCTCGACTCTCGGCCACTGTCCCCAACACCATCGTGGTCAACTGGTCATCTGAGTTTGGACGGGTGAGCGTGGCTGCGGCGGCGAGCCTGGGGAGCCGGCACGGCATGAAGGGGTCAGCCAGTGTCCTGGGTGGGGAAATGCTGTCCTCTCTCTGGGTCTCTGCCTTATCCCGCTGGGTCCCCGTGGGACAAGGAGCGGTGGTGGTGGTGGTGGCCATGGTGGTGGCGGCAGCGGTGGCTTGCGAAGCAGAGGCTAATTCCCTCCCCCCACCTCCAAGTAGAATTACTCCTTGTCGGTGTACCTGGTGAGGCAGTTGACTGCGGGGACCCTGCTACAAAAGCTCAGAGCAAAGGGCATCCGGAACCCAGACCACTCCCGGGCGCTGAGTGAGTGCTGCCCCGGCCTCTGCACACGCCGTCCATTTCCCACGTCTTTCTGGCCCAACAGTCTTTATAACCAAAATAGCCATCTTGTGGCACGGACCTCCCCTCTCACTGGACCCCAGCCCCAAATGACACCCTTGCGTTCCCAGTTACACCTCTGCCTCGCTCCTCAAAGACTAGAACCGCGGCCCTGTGCAGTGTGGCTTCTCCGGCCTGGGGCCTTAGGGCCTTCTTAGCTAACCGACTTGTGATCTTTCAGTTCCCCCTATTTCCTCTCTGCCAGAGTATCACCCAGCTGTGTTCAAATATCTTCAGAGATGGGGAATCGCCCCTCTCCGGCCCCAGGGCCTTCGTAATTCAGCCCCCGCAGACACCTCGCTGGCCTTCGAAGGCTCTCTGCTCCAGCCTCTCCAGTTCTAGTCTTTTCTCTTCGGCCTTGCTGACCACATGGCTCTGGCCTCACTCTTGTTTCAGTTAAGGAGAAACTGACTGCTGACCCAGACAGTGAGGTGGCCACGACGAGTCTCCGGGTGTCACTCATGTGCCCGGTAGGTGTTGGGGAGCAGAGCAGGGGAGGAGGGTTGGGTTAAACAGCCTTGGGCTGTTAGAGTCAGACTTTCTGGGATGTGGGGACCTGACCGGAGGACTTGTCTCTCCTCAGCTGGGGAAGATGCGCCTGACTGTCCCTTGTCGCGCCCTCACCTGCGCCCACCTGCAGAGCTTCGATGCTGCCCTTTACCTGCAGATGAATGAGAAGAAGCCGACATGGACGTGTCCCGTGTGTGACAAGAAGGCTCCCTATGAATCTCTGATCATTGATGGGTAGGGCCATTCTACTTTCTGCTCCCTCTTACCTGGGACATCCGCTTGTCTGTTTCTTGCGTATGCGTGTGTGTGTACACACGCCTGGCTACAGAGAGCAGACTTCTGTCCCGTGAAGGTTGCTGTGTGGTTGGCATCGTGCTGAGCACTCTGCATGTCTTACATTACTGAATCCTCCTCATGACCCTGTGACATGGGTGCTGTTATCACAGATGAGGAAACTGAGGCCTGCTTGCTTGAAGGTAGTTAGTCCCCCACAGTGTATCAGAATGTGATACACTCCTGATAATGACTGAACCACGTGCTGAGCACAGCAGTAAGGGCCTTCGGAGGTTCTGGACGTGCCCTAGCTAGTGCGGACACCCCAGCACCTGCTCTGGAGTTCTGTCCCAGCCCTCTTGCCGAGATGGTCTGTGGGAGGCTGGATCGCTGCTCCCTCTGGCTTGTCCCTGGTACATGAAACAGGTGCCAACAATGGATTGTTTCAAAACTTAGCATTTAAAGTTTGCAAAACTCTGAATACCTTGTTATTTGATCCCAACAACAAAGAGAGGTCAGCAGGATGGGTGATAGCTCTGTTTTCCACATGAGCACACTGAGGTTCAGCACAGTGAGTCACAGAACCCCCTGACTTGTGTTCCTGCCTGCTCCCAGCCCCGCCAATCCTCGTCTCTTTCCTCCCCCAGTTTATTCATGGAGATTCTTAATTCCTGCTCGGATTGTGATGAGATCCAATTCATGGAAGATGGTTCCTGGTGCCCAATGAAACCCAAGAAGGAGGCATCTGAGGTTTGCCCCCCGCCAGGGTATGGGCTGGATGGTGAGTGACCCCCTGTCCCCTAGCTTAGCTGAGTCTTGGATCTCCTTTTCTCTGAGACGTGTCTTTATACCTCCACAGGCCTCCAGTACAGTCCAGTCCAAGAGGGCACGCCCTCTGAGAATAAGAAGAAGGTTGAAGTCATCGATCTGACAATAGAAAGCTCGTCTGATGAGGAGGACCTGCCCCCGACCAAGAAGCACTGTCCTGTCACCTCCGTGGCTCTCCCGGCCCTGCCCGGGAGCAAAGGGTACGAGGCAGCAGAAGGGGCAGAGGGAGCAGTCAGGAGTGCTTCCTGGTCGCTGGGCCAACCCCGGGCACACCAGGACAGAAGGACTGGGGGGCCGAGCTGGCTGAGGGCCTCTCTGCCTTGCTGGCTACCGCAGCTCCTGTCCCCACAGAGTCCTGACGTCCGCTCACCAGCCGTCTTCGGTGCTGCGAAGCCCGGCCATGGGCGCGCTGGGCGGGGAGTTCCTGTCCAGCCTCCCGCTGCACGAATACCCGCCTGCCTTCCCGCTGGGGGCTGACATCCAAGGTAGGACGCTCATCACAAGGCCCAGCACCAAGCCCCAACTCCTTGTCCAACCTTCCTGGGTCTCTAGAAAAGGGCCACAGTCTAGGGAACTTCTTTGTTTTTATGGTGGCGAACGATCAGAAAGGAGGCTGACTGTAGTTTTTCTTTTCTCACCAGGTTTAGATTTATTTTCTTTTCTTCAGACTGAGAGTCAGGTAAGAGGTCTCTTCCTTCTCCCGCAAAGATCTCAGATTTCTGAAGCTTCATTTCCAGCCATTGCCGGATCCCCTGACCCTCCATCCCTCACCACGCCTTTTTTTTTTTTTTTTTTTTTTTAAGATTTATTTATTTATTTATTTATTTATTTATTTATTTATACAAGCACTGGGTACAGTCAGAAGTGCGGGAGGGTGAGAGAATCCACCAGAGCCAGAGCGGGGAGCAGAAGAGGCAGACTGACGAAATACATTGCCGAGGGGAGCAGCGGGCATGGCAGGAGAGGTCTGTCGTGCCTTGTAGGACCCTTGCTGGTGGCCTGGGATTGAACCGGTGCTGCAGGGGCTGCGGGCAGCTTCGCAGCCCAGCGCTCAACCACTGTGCCACCAGGGGAGGCCACTCCCACCACATTTAAACCTTCCCCTGTGCAGACAGCTTAGTCCCTTCCTAGCCTCCCTGTTACTTCCTCCGATCCAGTGTCTTCCTCGACACTGTTACTGTTCTGTCTCCTTTTGAGTGTCCTGCCCTTGCCTGCTCACCTCCCCACCCCCGTGCTCTTGAGCCAACCATGCCTGCCCGACCGGACATTCCACACATTTCAGCCGCCCACAAGGCCCAGGGAACCTCGCAAGCCCGCAAGCCGGAGGGACTGTCTCAAGGCAGGGGGTGGGGTACGGTGGGAAGGGGAAGGAGTTACGGCTTTCCACTTTGTACCTTGGGATCAGAGGGGTTGCTTTAGCCCGTGTATGTCTGAGATGTGACTGGAGCTGAGGAGCCAGGAGAAAAGCCTAAACTCTGCCCTTGGTTCCTCCCAGCACTACGGCCCCTCCGTCATCACCTCACTAGACGAACAGGATGCCCTCGGCCACTTCTTCCAGTACCGAGGGGCCCCTTCCCATTTCCTGGGCCCGCTTGCCCCCACGTTGGGGAGCTCTCACCGCAGCACCACTCCAGCACCCCCTCCTGGCCGTGTCAGTAGCATCGTGGCCCCTGGGGGGCCCTTGAGAGAGGGGCACGGAGGACCCCTGCCTGCAGGTCCCTCTCTGGCTGGCTGCCGATCAGACATCATTTCCCTGGACTGAGTCCCCAGAATTCTGGAACCTTCGCTGCCTCCCAGCACTCAGCAAGTATATTGTGGAGTCTGAGTCTCTGGCCACTGACCCCTCGGGGCTTTGGCCAAAGGCCAGAAAGACCTTCCTGGACACTTTTTGGCTCATCGTTGCCTAACAAGGCCAGCACCCAGAGGGTTAATATTTAACCTTTTTTTAAGGACATTTGGGGTGTAATTTTGGAAACGCTCTAGATGGCGGCTGCAGTCTTCGGCTGTGTTAGCCGAGGCAGGCGAGGGGATGGGCCTTGGAGTGAGGCTGGATCTCAGCCCGACTGTCAGGAAGCTGGTGGGGAAGGGCCCTTCGCTGGTCCCTCAGACGCCCCCTCCGCATCCCCAGACACATGGCTCTGTTCCCCCAACTTCCACCGACTGTTTCCATGTCCATTCCGACTTCTTTGTCCAAACGGACAGGCGGACAAAGTGATACAGGCAGACAGATGGACAGAGAACTCTATTTTGGGTTGCAGATTTTTTGTATATAAACAAGAAAAACCAAAATACTCCAAAGATGACTTCCCGTGTGACTGAGGAGGAGATAAGGCCTTTGTCCTGATCCCCGAGGCTTGGGGGCAGGGCCTGGCCTATTGCCTGGGTCTCTATTTATATATTTAAGTTCATGTTGTTCCTTGTGCCCACCAGCCCAGGGCCTGAGCTTTTGGCTGCCCCCGGCCCTGAGGTGAGACTTGGCTCATTTTGCACCTTTCCTGGGAGGTGGGAGGACCCTCGTGCTCTCTCCAATCTCCTTTTTTTAAGGCTTTTCCAGAGCCTAGCACCTATGTTCTAATTTTACTTTTTATTCCCAAAGTTGTAGCAACGTTCTCATCCATAATAAAGATTGTGAATGTTCTGAGAGCGTCATGGCGGCGGGCAGGGAGGGGATCACGCGCTTCGCTTCCCAGGCCCCTGGTCTGGGGGAAGGTCTGTGTTCTGTTCTTCCTTCCCTGGTCCTGGACCCGACTGAGTTCCTCATCCACATGGTCAGAGCGCCACGCTGAGAATTTCCAAGGACACTTGTTTCTTCCTCCTCCCTCCACCCCACTCCGCCCAGTGCTGTCCTTCCTTGGCCTTACCCGCCCAGATGCTTCAGCCAGAGCCCGAGGGCAAACTTGGTCCCAGTGCTGACCCTCTCGTTGTCCTCTGCCGTGACTGGCGTGGTCCGCAGCAGTGTGCCCAGGGGCAGGGCCAGGGGCCGAGTGCCTCCATCCGCCTCCACACCTACGGCACTGCGTGGTGATAAGGCTGTCTTCATAACTGTCAGGGCCCCTCATCTTCCCAACTGTTGGGGGAGCTGGGGAGCTGGGTGCTGACCTTAACCATTTAACCCAAGGCGGGTTAAATGACTTGTGCCTGAGGGAGAGGGGCACTGGGTCTTCAGGGCTGTGCAGCTGGAGCAGGAACTCCTGAGTGGCAGGCTTCATTATCACTTAGCTGACTCCTGTCATGCCCTCCCGCCTCCCGTGATGCCCCCAGGAGGGGATAGCAGCTGCACCTCTCAGTGGGTAAGTGCTGGCGTGTTGGAGGCCCTGGAGAAGCTCTTACTTACGGGACTGAGGGTGGCAGGCCCTGGAGGCCTGGCCCAGGAGTCTTGGTTCCATCCTCTGAGGCAGCCACCACAGCGGCTACATCTGGTCCCAGCCACGTGAGGGCGCTCACCTCACTTGGGTTTGGCTGGATCCGGGCCTAGGGCCACACAAGTTTCTCCCTGAGTCTCCTCCCTTCCCTCTGGGGAAACCTGTCCTTGATGGCAGTTTATTGGCTGCTAAGGACAGAGATTTGGCAGGAGCTGGGGAGAGGCTCTAGGATTTCTGGATGATTTCTGACCTCCCACCTTCCCTACCCTAATTACAGTCAGAACCATCCCCTCCCCCCGGCACCTGCAGTTGCTGCTGGGACTCCTGGGAGACCACAAGTAGATAGAGGACGATATGATGGTATTTGGGGAGCCCCCAGCTCAGCCTGGGCGGGTAGGCAGACTGAAAGAAAAGAAAGTGAGGATGACTTGTGTGGAGAGACGCAGCTGAGGAAGTGGGTGGAGGTGGTGCAGCATCGACACAGGTGAGGGTGGTGGGCTCAGGGACTCGGAACCGCCCACCCTCCATTGTTACCCTGTGGCCAGGGCCTGGGCTGTTGGGAGTTGTTGAGGCTCTTGGTTAAATTGGCAAGGAGCCCGCCCAGGTTCCCTCCTCACCTCCCATAACCCCAGAGGGACCCAGGAGAACCCGCCCTGGCGCAGCCGCAGCCCAGTCTCCTCCCGGAGCTCTCGGAGGCCGCCATCCAGCAGCTGGGAGTCAGAGGACACGTCAGAGGTCAGTCCTTTGGCCCCTTCAGCCCACACCCAAGGTGTGGTGGACAGGTCTGGTGGACAGGTCTGGGTTCGGGCAAGGTGCCCTTTGGGTCAGCTGAGTGGTTACCTCTTCATCAGGTTCTGCGTGCCCACCTGGAACGACAGCAGAACCTGAAGGTGGTGGGTGGTGGTCTTGGCCCGGCCCCACCCTCTGTTCACACTGCCCCTTCCCCAGTGGACACGGGTGCAGCTGCAGGGCCCCCCTCGCCCCCCCGCCCCGGGGTGATGCGGGCGCCCTCGTGTCTGGCCCTGTTACAGGGCAGGGACTTCTCTTGTCCTGGGTCCCACCTGTTACAGACCCACTTCTCCTGAGACCGGCGCTTTGTCCAAGGGTCACTCACCTGGGGGTACCCAGAGGTTGGGGGAGACGCGGAGGGTGCCGGCCCTTCGGGTCAGCAGGACAGTCCGGTCGCTGGATTGGAGGACGACGGCCACGCCCAGGTCCACCCCGCGGGCGCCGGGCAGCTCGGCCGCGGGGCGCGCGGGCTGCGGGTCCAGGGCCGCGAAGGGGCAGAAGGGGGGGCGCTGGCGGGAGCGCGCGGTAAGGCTCGGCCAGTGGGGCGGGGCTTTCGGGAGTCGGGAGCCCCCGCCGCGCCCCGGGCCTGCAGCCTCCCGCTCCCACCGCGCCCCGGGGTGCCCCTCCCCGCCCCGGGGTGCCCCTCCCCGCCCCCGACCTGCAGCGGAAGCCTGACCGAGGCGCCGGGGAACGGCCGGTCCGACAGGACGAGCTGCCCCCGCTTCAGGGCGCAGTGCGCGGGCCACGGCCCGGGGCCCGGGGCGGCCCCCAGGCGGCCACACACGCTGCGCGCGAAGCCCACGGGCCCCAGGCGCGCGCCCTGGAGCAGCAGCACTCGCGCGGCCGCCATGCCGCGCCCGGGGTCCCCGCGCTGGGCGCCCCCTGCTGGCGCCGCGGAGCCTCCCCGCGGCGGGCAGAGCCCCGGCAGTTCAGGTGTGACCTGTCGGGGCCCCCCGCGGTGTGAAGCTGGAGACTGACCAAGACCACCTCCAAATCCCCGGCTCATTGCTCCCCATCTTCTTGGCCCCGGACAGTGACGCTCAGATGAATGACTGGACCCCCGTGCCTCCCACCGGCCGCGGCCCGCGCCTGCGAGGCCCCTCCAGAGCGGCGCGCAGCACCCCCGGGGTCAGTCCCATCTGTCTGCTAGCCAGACACTCGGGAGGCGGCCCTAACACCTCCCTTTCTTTCTTCTTCTCACTCAAATGGCACCCCAGTGCAGTGGATTCTACTCCCTAGCGCTTCTAAAGTCTATGTCTTGCTCTCCAGTCTCCACTGCCCTCGTCATCTTCTACCTTCAATCTACTGCAAGTCTCAAAAAAAAAAAAAAAAAAATTCCCGCCCCCTGTAAGAGGTAAGGGAAGGCGCAAGCTCCAAGCAAGTGCACCAGGCTAAAAGCCTGCTTGACGGAGCTTTTCAAACTCCACCCCAGTAGGGGCTGATGGGAGTAGGGCTGAGTCCAAGATGGGGGTCAGCAAAGTTCGTGGACTATGTCAAACTCTGTCAGGTGTATTCTGTGCAATAAGGATAAAGAGGGGGTTTCAGTATAAGGCTCTGCAACTTATCCCACCACAAGGAATGCATTCAAACACCTTTATTTTCCCTCCCACCCCCAATATCTTTTGAGGAAAATTCTTCTGGGTCATAGCCTCTTTATGGTGCTCTCGATGTAAGACTCCAGCAAGAAAATGGTTTCATCCACCTGGATCTCACTGGCATCCAACCTGAGTGAAAAAGTGAAAGTACTTGCTCAGACTGGTCATTAGCATATTTAAGATTAGCAGCTGGGCTGGGTGTGGCATGGAGAATTGCTTGATTACACTTGAGAGAAATGGGAAGAAAGCAGAACAAATAGATCATTCCCCCGTTCACTGAGCTCCTCTCTCGTGCAAGGTATGGTGGGGACTGCTGAGGATTCAAAAGGTACAGCCTCTGTCCTGGGGTAATTTCAGTCTAACTTGAGGCAGGAGAAAGAATAGCACATATAAAGGCCCAGGTATACAAGGATCTTGTGTGTTTTAAAATAGAAATTGGGGCCTCCCCGGTGGCGCAGCGGTTGAGCGCTGGGTTGCGAAGCTGCCCGCAGCCTCTGCAGCACCAGTTCGATCCCGGGCTGCTCCCCGGCCACCTGAGGAGGGTCCCACATAGTGCACAGACCTCTCCTGCCGCCCGCTGCTCCCCTCAGCAGTGTATTTCAGTCTTTCTGCCTGCCCTGCTCTGGCTCTGGTGAATTCTCTCACCCTCCCGCGCTTCTGACTGTACCCAGTGCTTGCATAAATAAATAAATAAATAAAAATCTTAAAAAAAAAAAAAAATAGAAATTGATTGTGGTCAAGGCATAAGGTGAGTAGTGATCAGGAATAGAGGGCAACTTCCTTAGCCCGATACAATCCGTCTTGGAAAACCCCACAGCTAACATTATATTTAATGGTAAAAGACGGGTAAAATTTTACTCCTAAGACCAGGAACAAAGTAAAGGTGTCTACTCTCACACTTTCATTCAACCTTTTACTGGAGGTTCTAGCTGGGCAACTAGGCAAGAAAATGGAAATATAAGGCATCCAGATTGAGAAGGAAGAGGTAATATATATGGGTATGATCCTATATATAAAAAAATCCTCAAAGAATCTACAAAAAAATTGCTAGCTAATGGCTGAATTCAGCAGTTATAAGAAATAAATTCAAGGGCCTCTCCTGGTGGCGCAGCGGTTGAACACTGGGCTGCGAAGCTGCCCGCAGCCTCTGCAGCGCCAGTTCGATTCCCGGCCACCGGGTGAGGGTCCCACATGGCGCGCAGACCTCTCCTGCCGCCCGCTGCTCCCCTCAGCAGTGTATTTCGTCAGTCTGCCTGTTCTGCTCTCCGCTCTGTCTCTGGTGAATCCTCTCACCCTCCCATGCTTCTGACTGTACCCAGTGCTTGTATAAATAAATAAATCTTTAAAAAAAAAAATGAGTTAAAAAAAGAAATTCAAAACACAAAACCAGCTTTATTTCTATATACTATAAATGAATAATTCAAAAATGAAATTAAGAAAATACTAAAATTAAAAAAAGGAATACATTTAACAAAAAAGTGCAAGACTTGAACACTGAAAATGACAAACAGCATTGAAGACACTAAAGACCTAAACGAAAAGACCTCCCATGTTCATGAGCTGGAAGGATTATTGTTGCTAAGAGGGCAATAGTCCTGAAAGCAGTCACTACCAGGGTGAACGGTGAGGAGTGAAAGGAAATGAAGATGGAGACAGGCTGTTGTGAAACTGTGCAAGGCCTTATATGAAACACCAAGGAGTCTGGTATTTGTACTATAGATAATATAAGGGGGCAATAAAGCTTTTAAAGTAGGAGAGGAATATCATCAGCCATTTTAAAGACAGTAGCTCTGTGAGCATTATAAGAGATGGTTTGAAGGGGGAGTGACTGTGAGGGTCTAGGAAAGAGGTGATGACGGTCGGCCTGGGGCCTCAGAACAAAGGCCAGATTTGAGAGAGATTACTGAAGTCAAATCAAGAGCTGTGAACAGAAGGGTGGGGTGGGGTGGGGTGAGGGAGAAGCTGAGGATATCTTCAGAGTTTTTAGCTAGGAAAATAAATGGATTGTGTAGGGTAAGTATCAGGCTTTTCTGCCCTCCCACCATTAGGATTGATGATAGATCCTTGTGGTCCTGAATGCATGCTTGATGGCAGGCACCTGGAGTGGGGTGTGGGCATGCGTAAGTGGGTACACCTGGGCTGAGATACTGAGCTTATAAGGGCGGCATCATGGGGACGCCAGCAGAAGCACAACCATGAGAGAAGCAGAGACCACCAGAAAGCCCAGATAGAGTGAAGGCTTGCTGGGGGCTGGGAAGCCTGCCAGCCTCCCGGCCCCCCAGCATTCCTGCCTGCTGTGTACCTGATAAATCCCAATAAAAGCCTGAAAAGCCACAGAGGGCTCCAGGACTTCTCTTTACCCCGTCTGCTGGAATCATAGAAAACCTCCCCTGTGCCATTCCTGCCGCTACAACTGAATTCGGTAAATTGTCCCGGGGAAGACAAGAGTGGGTTTAGGTTTGCTTGTGTTAAGGTGGAAACGTTGCAGGATATGGAGGCAGATTTGTCTGGAAAGGATTTTGAAACATAGGCCTGAGTTTTTGCTTACTTGTTGACATTACGTTTCAGGGTCTCTAGCTGCTGGCGTTCAGGGGCTGTGATCATCTCCTCTATTTCTTGCAGCTGTGCCTCTTCCGCACCAGTGGCCTGCATAGATGCGATGATGGCCTCTACCCTCTGAGACTTTTCTAGCAGACGCCTGTCAGAAACACACGATTCTGAGGCATGCTCTCTAGCCGAGGAGATCCTCTTACCGGTTAGCCTGAGGCCAGACTCCCTCTTTTACAGTTTCTAGTCAAAATGTGGATGATGTCACTCTTTAAGGATGCTTTTCACAATCTAAATTTTTTTCCATTTCTATCGGAAATTTCCCCTCAAGTTTTTGACCTTGAAAGATGTAATTATTCAACTGAAAATACTCACTTGTTCTCTTTGGTTTCAAATTGTCTCCTTTCTATCAAGTTGGCTATGCTCTGAGGGGAGAGAAGAAAAATAGGAAATGCACACAATTCTATTTAACTCAGGTAAAATGGCTAAAGAGGACATGGGTGTGAGATCTGTCTGTGGGCAATGGGGAGACGGTCTAGAAGTTACCTTGTAGCACCTGTGCAGCAACATGCGGGCAGCTGCCAAGATGTTCACAGTATATAAATAGAAGGTCCTGGATGGGGCATGGTCTGGTGTTTTGGGAATTTCCTACTTGTCCATAGAAAGAGAAAGAAAAGAAATTATACTGATCTTCACAACTGGCAAGGCGCACACCTGTCCCATCGGGGCTACTCAGCCCTCTCTCATACGGTCACTTGCATCTGTGTTTATGGCATAGTCACCACACGGAGAGCTGGGCTGAGCAGCTCTCAGGTGCCAGGTAGGTTGTACTTGGTCTTTACGGAGAGCCATGTTATTCTTTCACCTTTACAACAAACCATCCATCACCGTTTCAAAGACAGAAAAATGGGTAAGTTGCTCAATGTCACTGTGTTAAGAAGCAGAGTTGTGATTCTGACTCCAAACCCTGTGTCCTGTTTTCTCCTGGGGTCTGTACTACGTGGCTCTGCGGAGTGAGACCCCAACAGATGTTTTGATGGGCTTACTCTATAGTCAGCCTAAGGCTTGAGGAAAGGACGAATCACAGGGGGGAAAAAAGGACAGGGTGATTTCTTGGCCGTGCCTCTTTTTAAAAGGTCAGTTAAGGGCCTCCCTGGTGGCACAGGTGGTTGAGCGCCGCACCGTGAGGCTGTCTGCAGCCTCTGCAGCGCGGGTTTGATCCTGGTGGGCCAGCGAGAATCCCACATGGCGCAGCAGACCTCTCCTGTCTTGCCTGCTGCTTCCCTCAGCAGTATATTTCAGTCAGTCTGCCTGTTCTTTCCCCACTCTGTCTCCAGTGAATCCTCTTACCCCCCACACATCTGGCCTGTACCCCGGTTCTTGTATAAAAAAATAAATAAATCTTTAAAAAAAAAAAAAGGTCAGTTAAAGCTCCACAATCATCTTTCAAGTGCTTGTTATGTCTTTGTTACAATCACTTTTCTGCTTCAGAGCTAGATACAGAGTTTGCTTGGGGTTCAGGACATCTGCCTCGGGAGTTTCTCCACCCTAGGCCAGTCTGCTGGCTGGTGATTATCACACCATTGGTTACCTGGAGTGATATAAAATTTTCTGAGAGCATCTTATAAAGCATATCCTTTGCCTCCTTTGCTGGAATCATTGCAAAGTCTTCCACCTGTTTCTGCTCCAGGTGCTTCTTTTGCAAAACTAGACGGAATATTCTGGCACAGCGAGACCCAAATCTGGAAAGGAAGGAAGAAAGTAAATGCACACCAACATGGACTACCTTGAACTCCTAGTCCTAGATGGTGGTGGCTCTATTTCTGGGGGAGGAGCTAGCACCAGAGAGGAGCAGTGATGTGCGAATTTCTACGGCTCCATAGAGTGATGGTGGCACCGCCAATCGCTCGCCAGGCAGTCCCCAACCTTGACCCACCTGAGCGCCTCAGTTCCTACATTTGTGAGCAAAGACTTTACAAAGGGTAGTTAATTGGCATCACTGAGAGTCATGCAGTAGGGTATTCAGGGTTAAGAGTAAGGGACTCATAGCCATTCAGTGGAAAAATGAGGCAAGATATGCCATTACTGGTTGCTTAATGATCAAATTACTTGTTCAAATAAGGTATGGAAAGGAAGTATTTGACCCCCAGACAAGTCAGGGTGCCCCCCTTACCTCTCCTGTACGACAGACTCCAATGCGGCCGTGGCTAGGGACGTTAAAGCTTTGTGCAGGTCTTTGTGTAGAGGGTTAAGGTCACACAGTCTGTGTTTTGGCCTGGCCACTGTGACTTAGTTTTATTTAAAGCCTATAATTTGTAATTAAAATTTAAATGCTATTTTGTTTTGCACATTGGTTTCATTTGTGGTATTTCAAAACCTTACTTAACTAGGGTGGTTAAATAAGGGTTTTGCTTAACTAAAATTTGGCTAAAAGTCCTTTTTACTTCTTTATCGATGTATTTGTGAAATTTTCTAACTTATTCAACACACTGAATATTACCCTATCTTTTCTTTCACTAGTCGACATTGTGTTCTAGAGTTCTGACTGCCTGACTATAAGGAAATAACTGGCAAGGATACTGATGACATACATTCCTCCACCGCTGTCGCCAGACTTTCCAACAAACTCTAGCTATTAAAAGAAGAGAGAGAGTGTTAACTGAATGGAAAGTCCTGTGATTTTATTCCCAAGGGAGCAAATCTGGTCAAGTGTCTATAGCAGGTAGCTCTTCCTATCAGATGATGGTGGGGAAATTGTTTCATCTGGCTGGGTAGAGAATGAGGCCACAGGAGAATGATACCAGGTACCACTGGCAGAAATGAATCGTAAATAGAGCAGAAATAAGAAAAAAAAAAAACCACACTTACTGGATCATCTGCGAGCAGAGTGAGATACTGATCAAGGATTTGTTTAGAGATATTATAGCCAACAGGCAGGGATCTGAAGATCTATGGAGCAAAAAGAGAAACTGAAAATGACAAAATTGCTGATATTACTAAAATAAAGAAGTTTTAATTTTAGATATCATAAGCATAAAAATGTCCAAAAATATTCACAGCAGTATTGTTTCTAAGAGTAAAAAACTAGAAACAATCCAAATGTGCAATAATAGGGAATTAATTAAAATAAAGCACAGCATGGCTATTAAGTAGAATCTGACATGGCCATTAAAAAGAATGAGACAGAACTATAAACATCGACATGAAAAGGTTTCATATACTGTCATATGAAAAAAGCATATTAGGGGGCCTCCCCGGTGGTGCAGCGGTTGAGCGCTGGGTTGCGAAGCTGCCCGTGGCCTCTGCGGCGCCGGTTCGATCCCCGGCTGCTCCCCGGCCACTGGAGGAGGGTCCCGCATGGCCTTGCAGACCTCTCCTGCCGCCCGCCGCTCCCCTCAGCAGTGTACTTCGGTCCTTCTGCCTGCTCTGCTCCCCGCTCTGGCTCTGGTGAATTCTCTCACCCTCCCGCGCTTCTGACTGTACCCAGTGCATGTATAAACAAAACAAACAAACAAATAAAATAAATAAATAAAACATGCCTCTATTAAAAAAAAAAAAAAAAAAAAAAAAAAAAAAAAGCATATTAGAACAGTATGTAGTATATAATCCCATTTTAGGGGTTAAGAATATAGCTATAAAGCTATATATATTAGACTATACCTGGAATAAAAGATCTGAGTAAAGATATACACTAAATTATAAATAAAGATCTCTGCAGCTGGGGTTATGTAAAGCTATATAAATATTTTGAGTTGAAATACATGTTATATACAATAAGCAGCACAGATCTTAATGGTTGAGTATGATGAGTGCCGACAATTGTACACACCCATGTAGCCACCTCCCACAACAAGACACAGAACATGTCCACCATTCCTGAAAGTACGGGGAACTCTAACTTTTTAAAAATTGTTAATTTCTCTGCTGCTTGAATATAGGTCATGTGATTACTCTGTCACACAAAAAAGCTTTTATTTGAAATTTTTTAGTAAGTTAAAAAAATTTTAAATAATATGAAATAAAAAGAGTAACTATATTTCATATGGATAAATATTATAAAAGTAATAAAAATAAGCGTTTAATATATTAAATATTAGTATGTTAAGAAGACAATCTATTAAAAACAATTTTAAGGGGCCTCCCCGGTGGCGCAGTGGTTGAGCGCTGGGTTGCGAAGCTGCCTGCAGCCTCTGCAGCGCTAGTTCGATTCCCGGCTGCTCCCCGGCAACTGGAGGAGGGTCCCACATGGCGCGCAGACCTCTCCTGCCGCCCGCTGCTCCCCTCAGCAGTGTACTTTGTCAGTCTGCCTGCTCTGCTCTCTGCTCTGGTGAATTCTCTCACCCTCCCATGCTTCTTTTTTTTTTTTTTTTTTTTTTTAAATAGAGGCATGTTTTATTTATTTGTTTGTTTGTTTTTTGTTTATACATGCACTGGGTACAGTCAGAAGCGCGGGAGGGTGAGAGAATTCACCAGAGCCAGAGCAGGGAGCAGAGCAGGCAGAAGGACCGAAGCACACTGCTGAGGGGAGCAGCAGGCGGCAGGAGAGGTCTGCGCGCCATGTGGGACCCTCCTCCGGTGGCCGGGGAGCAGCCGGGGATTGAACGACCGCCGTGGAGGTCGCGGGGAGCTTCGCAACCCAGCGCTCAACCGCTGCGCCACCGGGGAGGCCCCCTCCCGCGCTTCTGACTGTACCCAGTGCTTGTATAAATAAATAAGTAAATCTTTAAAAAAAAAACAAACAAACAAATTTAAGATATACAAAATTAATACACTGAAAAGAACCAAATGTAAGGGGTTAGATAGTGGATTCTCTGAACAATTATGAATACCTTACTCTTAGACCAAGAGAATGTACAGGCTTTTATAGGTTGTACTGACCCCCTGAAGCCAATCCCTATTCCACTTTGAACAACAAATATTCTTTCTTCCAAGGCTCAGACCTCAACCTAATCCCAGGCTCCACATGTAATAATTACAATATCCAAGAGTCTATCAGAAAACTCGCAGCAGGAGCTGCAGCTCACCTCATTGGAAGCCAGCGGCTGGGTGAAGGGGGCACTAGAGGGCGTGGTGATCTCACTCATGCGGAGCATTGTTCGCACAATCTCGCTGCTGGTCTGGGTTTGAAAAGTGAACTGGAATTCAGAATTTATGCAATTGTGCTGGCTCTGGCTACATGCCAATGGTCATATCTGACAAATAAGTGACTGTCCCTGGTGGCCACTGACTCAGCCATTTAGATATCACCTGGTCCATCCTGTTGGCAACAGCGCTGACAATGGCTTGGTCCCGGAAGTGCTGGTGGAACCTGTCAAGGTTAGCCTGCCAATAAATCCCATCATCTGGAATGGGCTGAGGAAAAAAACGGTTAGAAAAAACATTTAGATAGAGTGAAGAGTTTTCTGAAGAGAAGCCTGGACTTAACTATTACTACTTCTTTTCCTAGCCAGTAGCAACTATGTTGGCAGGCAGAAAATCATATTGTGTTGATTAGTGTCTTCACAGTAACAAATCCACTGCCCCCAACTTGAAACAACTTCTCTAAGCTCACTGCCAACTTTCTATTTTAAATCTTTTCCATTATCCTCTAATCTCACATTTTCCCCTCCTTTCACACTCTTAGCAGATGACCTTGCTCTTGTTTCACAGAGAAAATAGAAACCATTTAGGCCAGAAGTCACACAAGTGTGTCCATACATCTGGCCCTTATTTAGAGAAGAATGCTGGTAGATCATTTAGGAGGGTATTGGCATAGTACTGACAAGAGAATGGCTTGGGCTAGGATGGTAGCAATGGAAGTGGTGAGAAATTGTTGGATTTTAGGTCATTTTGGTAACTAGGCTAACAGATTTTACTGTGAGACTGGATGGTTCCTAGGATTTCAGTCAAGGCAAATGGTGTCCTAGGTGGTTGTCTTGGGGGTGGTGACCTTTACTAAGACGAGAAAGCTTAGGAGGGAGCCAATCCTTGGGAGTGGGATACTTAATTTTTGTCCTGGCATACTTATTTTGAGATGCTTAATAGACATAGGAGTGGTGAGGAAGAATCTGAATGTAAGAGATAGGCCTATATATCTTTCAGCAGATTATTGAAGCTGATTTCTTTTTTCCTTTTTTTTAAGATTTAGGCCAGAAGTTATTGTATTTTTATACAATAACTGTGATACAGGCCAGAGGCGTGGGAGGGTGAGAGACAGAGTGGGGAGTGAACAGACAGATGGACCAAAATACACTGCTGAGGGGAGCAGCGGGTGAGACAGGAGAGGTCTGCCTCGCCATGTGGGAATCTCCCTGCCTGGTTGGGGATCGAACAGCGCTGCAGAGGCTGCGGACAGCTTCACAGCGCTGCGCTCAAACCGCTGCGCCACCGGGGATTTCTTATCACTGGCCCACACGGGTCTGGATGTTTCTTTTCCAGCCATACCAAACAACAGGCATGAACAACAGACCTCTTTTTGTATAACCTGTTTATCTCTGTTCAATGACTGAAATAAGTTAAGTCTCAGAAGGGAGAATGCAGTAGAATTCACTCTTTGTTAGACTCTCCTGGCCGACATTTAACGAAATTCAAAACTGTGCTGCTCCTCAGCCCAGGAACCTTTACGCTCTCCCGGGGCTTATTATCTTGGGGCGCATCTGGCTTGAGTCAGGGTGAGGATTCCTAATCAAGAAGCCCCATTACCTCTTTGTTATCTGGAGTATGTTTTGGTCTCTTGGCCTTGGGCTCCCCAGCAGCATCTTCGTCAGAAGATCTCCTCCTTTTACCTTTCCCTGCCAAATAAAAACAGTGAACAGTTGGCTACATCTCATGTGATGCCAAGAAATGACCCAACACAAGAGCATGTATCTCTCTACCCTGAAGGCATCTGTAGCTACCTCTAGGTTACAGTTGCTGAGGAGACTGAAGTGCAAGAGACTACATTTAAGCGTGAAGTTATCCCCAACTCAATATGATCAAAAGGAAACTTGCGATCTCTCCCCCTCAGACTGCTCTGCTCCAATGCTTCCTTTCACTGGAGCACCGTCATGCTCCTATACGTGCAAGTCAGGTGTACTGATGTCGATCTCTTTCTCATCTCCGCGATAATCTAAATTTTCACTGGTTTGTCTCCATTAAATTTTACCCCATTCTTTCTGCAGACAGGGAAATCTCTAAAATGCAAATCAGGTCCTGCCACTTTCCTGCTTAAAATCTTTTAGTGATTTTTCTCTGCTCTTCTATTAAAAAAAGATGCTTTATAAGGTCTTACGTGATCTAGCCCCTGCCTCTCTCTCTAATCTTATCTCAGGGCTCTCTTTCCTTTGTTTACTGGGCTTTGAACTATACTGACCATCTTTTACACTAGTCCCTTGGCAAAATGCTTATCCTTTGTACCCCTTCATACCTTTTCTTACTGGTTGGCTGCTACTTCAGCTGTAAGTCTTAGCTCAAATGCTACTTTCTCAAAGAAGCATGTGCCCTAAACTACCAGATAAATCAAGTCCCCTGTTATATATTTTCGTAACACCTTATACTTTTCTTTCACAGTATTTATCACAGTTTGTTATATACCTATGTGGTTGATTAATGTAAGACTCCTATACTAATGTCCCATAAGGCAGGGACATGACAGTTTTTCATCATTTTACCATAGAATCTCGCACATAATAAAGCCTTGGTATCTGCTCAATTGATTCATTTTTAAAACAATTCATTGAAAAAGAAGCCACAGTCAGGGCAATTCCTGGAACTCCAGGGATCAAAAGTCCTTACCTATTAAGCTTAGTTTAGGAACCAGGTACATATCCTTTTCATTGGTGACAAGAGTGGGGGCAGGTGGTGGTGGCCCAGGGTCTGCATTCTCAGTAGCAGGCACCAGCGGGCAGCGCTGCACAAAGTGTGTGTCTGCTAGTCGCACAAATGTGTTTGAGACCTCAGCATAGTCCATGGTTTTGCCATCTGTACAACAGGAGGAGAGAGGAAGGTGAGATGGGCTATGACAGCTGAGGGTCCACGCGCCGTGTCTGTGACAGTTGTGGATGTAGTACTGACCCTCCATGGTCTCTGTGAGCCGGTCTGCCACTTTCTTCACAACAGCTGACATTGTCATCTTGCCATTCAAGAGCAGCTCCTCAACAATCAGCTCCCCCGTGTCACTGTACAGTGTCTTGGCAGTATATATGTACCGGGGGTACCGAAGCATTCGCAGCACCCGGCTGCACTGGGCCTCATACTCTACCACGCCACGTTTGTGCACTTGATAGAGCACCAGATTATGTTGGATGAGGACACAAAGGGCTTTCTTCACCTAGAAAGGATCCAAAAGAAAGAGGGAAGAGCTGAGGACCTAATACATTACTGCTGGCAATTTTTGGCCAACAGTTTACTAAGCTTCAAGGGATCTCTGGGCACAAATCTGTGCTGCTTTCCTCCGTCTACTGGAGAGGCTAATGAAAATCACATGTTAGTGGAAGACATCAGGAAGATGCCTTGCTATGCTTTGATGGTCAACTGATTCTTACCTGCCACAGCATAACTTACTTCCCTTCTAATATTCTCATTCCTTACAGGTTACACTGGATGAGTGGACCGGAGTAAGTGAGGAGCGGCAGAGGATGAGCAAAGACTTGCTGAAGAGGCAAGAATGAGCTAAGAACACTTTGAGAAGCAAAACTTTGGGGCTTACGTCTCATCTTCTTTCCTCCCTCTATGTAACACTGTTGTGATACAGGGGCAGGCTTTCTCCCCTTTCCATTTGGGGAGTAACCATATTTAAGGTGGGCAAAAGGAACTGATGAAAGGAAAGCAAATTAATGTCATCCAAACATACCTGATCCAGGGATGTTCCTGTGTCATGGGCAATTACTCTCAGTGGCTGGCTGCCAGTTCTGATTAGGTGGACTCCAATTTTCTCTACAATCTCTCCAAAATGTTCTTGCAGCAACAAAGAACACAGCTTAATTTCTGCTTGAGTCATTGTACTGGGGAATCTCAGAGCTAGAAAATAAAAAGGCTTTACAATAGAAAGTTTTTCTTTTATAGTAGGAATAGACGTGTTGAGTGTAAATTCATGTACATTCTGGAGGACAATTTAACATTACATATCAAAAGCCTTAAAATATGCATGCCTTTGACCTAACAATTATGTTCCATCTAACAATAAGGGATTAATTTGATAAGTTATGACATACCCACATAATGGAATACCATGCCAAGATTTAAAATGATTAAGTATAATCTGCATTAACATAGAAAATGAAAGAATGGAATCGACAAATGTTGGAGAAATTGTAGTAAAAAAGAAACTATCACCCAGTATTGGCGGGAATGCAAGTTGGCGCAGTCCCTGTGGAAAATGGTATGGAGGTTTCTTAAGAAAATAAAAATGAAAATTCCCTATGATCCTGGAATACCTCTACTAGGTATTTATCCAAATAACATGAAAATTCTAATACAAAAAAGTTTATGTCAATGTACATAGCAGCACTGTCCACAATTACCAAGTCATGGAACCAGCCTCAATGCTCTTCAACAGACAAATGGATAAAGAAATTACGGGATATGTATGCAATGGAATACAACACAGCTGTGCAAAAGATGAAATAGTGGCAGTTGGGGCAAAATGGATGGAACTCAAGGTGATTATGTTAAGTGTCAAGTGAAAAAGTGAAAGGCAGATATTGGATGGTTTCAATCATGTGTGGAATCATAAGTAATCAGAAAGCATACGCAGGCAAAATGTAGCAGAAATAAATCTTGAACTCAGTAAAAGAAAAAAAATGTTTATGTTGTATTAAGTGAAAGAGGAAGGTTATAGGGCCTCCCCGGTGGTGCAGCCATTGAGCGCTGGGTTGTGAAGCTGCCCGTGGCCTCTGCGGCACCGGTTCGATCCCCGGCTGCTCCCCGGCCACTGGAGGAGGGTCCCCCATGGCGCGCAGACCTCTCCGGCCGCCTGCTGCTCCCCTCAGCAGTATATCTCGGTCTTTCTGCCTGTTCTGCTCCCCGCTCTGGCTCCCGCGCTTCTGACTGTACCCAGTGCTTGTATAAATAAATAAATCTTAAAAAAAAAAAGACTAAATTCCATTAAAAAAAAGAGGGAGGTTATAAAGCAAAATGTAGAGTAAAATTTAATATTTGTAAAAAAAAGTGCATACAAAAAACCCCATCACTGTTAGAACGTACATCCAATTTATCTTTATGGGATTATTTGTGATTCTAATTTTCTTTAAAGATTAGGGGTAGATGGTTTTGCGATCTGTCACAGAACGAGATTTTATACTTCATTGGAAAAATCAAGGTTACTGTTCATTGGGAGTGAACAGGGAGTGTCTCTCCAAGCCCATAAAGGAAATGCCAACTTGGAAAGATAAATTTAGAGTAAATGGAGAGCTTCTCAACCGGGTGCTTCAAACAGGAGATGAAGTATGTCGATTGCAGGGTGGTTTAATTCTGAAATTCCTATTTTTTTTAAAAAGATTTGATTTCTTTATGCATACAAGAACTGGAGTGCAGGCCAGTGGTGGTGTTAGGGGGGAAAAGGATGTCCCAAAGCTAATTCCATACAGGCTTTGTGGACTCCACGCCCACCCCAGGTCAAAGCCAAAGACACTGGGAACTCCAAATCCCATCCCCACCAAAGGGAAGGTGGCTGGGACCTGAGGGTGGGGTTAAGCAGCCAGGTTGGTATAAAGCCAGACACGTGGGCTTTGGAGGGGTCCCCCATTTTTGGCTCTCCGCCAGCTCGCAGCATCCGGCCAGCTCTGAGAGTGACTTTGGGTTTCCAGGTCGTCGGATCGGGTAGGACGCATTAAAGACTTTATTTCCCTATTTTCTCCCTGAGTTGTACATTTTCCTTATTTCCTTTTCTCTTGTAAATAAACCTTTTATTAACCTTTTGTGTGTGTCTGTAGTAGAGTATTCATAAGTCCCTTTAAAGCGCGCGGGTGAGGACCCACAGCCAGGAACCCGTTTAATATCGGGGTTGCTCTATAACAGTGGGGGTGTGTGTGAGAGGAGTCTCCAGAGACAGAGTGGGGAGCCCAACAGGCGGATCCTCTGAAACACACTGCTGCGGGAGGCAGCAGGGAGCCAGGCGAGGTCTGCCGCGCCATGTGGGTAGCTCCCTGGCCATGTGGGTAGCTCCCTGACCCTCGCGCAGCAGCGGCTGGCGACAGCTTGAAGGTGCCGAGACTTAACCCCTGCGCCCCATTTCAGGGAGGCCCCTGAAATGCCTATTTCTTGACAAAGTAGACATAAACAAAACAGACTGTTTCTTATGATCACAAACCGCTGCCCAAAACTGCTTTGTCCACTTACTCTCCCGGGTCCTCAGAAGCCGTCCCGGCCGCTCAGCCCCCGTCCCCCCACTCCCGCGCCCGGGGCGAAGCACCCCCAGACCCTCCGCCGTCCCCGGAAGGCCTCCCCCAGACGCGAGGCCCCTCGCAGGTCCCGCTCCCGAACCGGCCCCTCGGCCGGGCCCAGAGCCCCCTGGGCCCGCGCCGCCCACTGACCTCAGCCGACGCGGCCGCCGGCCCGCGGCGCAGGCGACGGGGCCCGCGGAGGACCCGGCCGGGACGCGCGCGCCGCTCTACCCCGCGCGTCGGTGGTTTCCGGGGACGCTCTGGCCGCGCTCTCGCTGGCAGGCTGGAGGACCGGCGGGGGCCGCGGCGACGGGCGCTGCTTCCTGCGCGGCTCAGGGGCCGGGGCGGGCCGGGGTCACCGTCCGCGTCGCCGCGGCTCCGGCCGGCGCCTCACGTGACCGACGCGGTTCCGGCGCGGCCGGCGCAGCGAGGAGGCGGCGGGCGGGCGGGGGCGGCGACCGCAGCCGGGAGGGAGCGGCCTGGCGGGGACGGGAGCGCTGCCCTCTCGGACGCCGCGGCGGCGCAGGAAGATGGCGGAGGCCTCGGCGGCCGGGGCGGGCGCGGGCGCGGCGATGGCGGCGCACCGCTTCTTCTGCCACTTCTGCAAGGGCGAGGTCAGCCCCAAACTACCGGTAAGCGCCGCGTCCTCTGCGCGCGGGTCGGCGCCGCCCTCGCCCCGGGGGCCGGGAAGGACCTGGGGGGCCCCCGCCCCCGAGGCCCCCGGACACGGCTCCCCGCGGTCCCGCGGGCTGTGCCGGCCCCGAGCCCCGCGCGTCGGCGGGCCCGGGCTCCGACCCCCCGGCCCCGCGGAGGCCGCCGCCCGCCCTCGGCCCCCGGCCCCCCGCACCCCGGCCCGCCGGCCCCGCGGGGTGCTGTCCCCCTCTGCGAGTGCCCGACGGCTCGCCCCGGTTTGCTCGCGCCCGCCCCACCTCGCCCCTTCCGCGGGCGACCTCGCCTCCCCCCTGCGGCTCCTCGCCTTCCTGTTCCTCGTCCGCCCGCAGCGCACCCCTTCCCCGCCCGGGGACGCGGAATAGCGGGGCGCCGCGGGCCCCCCTTCGCGGGTGTCCGGGGACGGGCGCCGGAGGCCCGGAGAGGGAGGCCAGGGAGGGGATGGCGGGGAGACGGTCGCCCCGGCGCCGGGGAAGGTGAGGGCGCGGGCGCTGGAGCATGACTTGCATGGCCTGCGGCCCCGGCGCTGGGGGAAGGCTTCGGGGGGACGCGGGGCGGCCTTTCAGCCGGGTGGATTCTGGTGGTCCTGCTGCCGGTGTCGTCAGCACCACCCCCGAGCGCCCCGGCCCCATTTCGCCCACTTCATCAAAAGATCCAGGACAGAAAATTGGTTGTGGCGGTGCCTGTCGGTCTGTGCGCCCCGGAGGCAGCCGAGAGCTGTCCCTGCAGCGTGTCGCCCGCTCCCCAGAGCCGGGCTGGGGTTCTGACTGCCGCAGGGTGAGTGGCCATCCTGCCTCAGGCCGCCTCTTTTGAGAAGTACTTGTGGGTGTTCTTTTTCTTTCGAGTAGCCAGGTCCAGCCTTAGACAGCGCGGCTCCATAACAACTTATATAATTTATAGGGTCTCAGATAGCGTCCCTGAGAAAGCCTGCTGGAGAAAGTCTGTGTGTCTTAGTTTAGAGAAGCGCAAATGGAGTTCAGTAAGTAAAAGCCTAAAGGGTATTTTAGCTTTTTCACCCCCAAGTTGTGCTTTGCAGCCTGTGGGGGTGTTTTCCTTTCTCCCTGTTTTTTTTTTTTTTTTTTTTTTTTTTAAGCTTTGCTTTCTGATTTAGCTGTGTGTGTGTTCCTGCTTCTTGCCATATTCCTGTGCTGGGAAGGGCAGATGCCTTCTTTTTTGTTATTGGACATCAGAGCCTCCAGAACGCTCTTACCGCAGTGAGGGAGTCTGGAATTCAGCCAATACGTGTGACCGTGTTGAATGTGAACTCTTTTAACTCTTCGAATCTTTAAACTGCTGCTCACTATTTGCCTTTAAGAGTGAGAAGCGTCTAACTTTCTATAACTTCTATCTTCTTACCTCCCCACATCATTTATTTCAAAGTGCTTTTGAAAAGGGATACTTTTGAAAGACTTTTAAGGTGTTTTTCTAAACCTTAGTTTGATGCCCAGAGAAGTTATTGATCTTTAGTTTGATTCATAATCTGTGTATAATTTGGGGTCCAACACAATTAAAATGTGTGCTATTCTCTCTGAACACCTGAGGCAGAGTATTGTTTGACATTAGCTTTTTTTAATGTTCATGTTTATTTTTAACTGAAGTGTGACATATATACAGCACGCAGATTCTAAGTGTCCAGCTCAATTCATTTTTTATGTATATACCATGCCCTCAAATCTCTCATCAGAGGTTTTACATTAGCTTTGAGTGAGCTACTGCTAGGTATTTTTCTTCACCAGTCAGTGGGAAGGCTGCTTCACAGCCATCTCATCTCTTGCCATTTTATTCACTACACAGGAGTTATAATTGTATTCAGTGGGACAAGATTGGGAGTTTTTTGACTCTTTATTTTTCTCCCTCTCCCAAACTCAAGGAGATAAGACTCCTTGATACATTTGGAAGTATGTGTAGTCAATAGCAATAGTGTACCCCATGTTTGGCCCTGTAATTACCCTTAGGTTATTTTTAATATTTATTTATTTTTCAGTTCTACTACTCTGGAAGATCTTGGGCCCAGCTAACTTTAATGTCTATATTGAAATAAATATTTTTGGTTGTAACTTCTGAGAGAGATTGGAGTCTGCATAATGTCTTTACTGCTAGTACTGATCTATCCATGTTAACTTTTGTTTCTTTGGTTTGGATCCTCCCTTTCATTTAGAAAGAAGGTATTAGGAAATGAGGGGAGGTCATGAAGGTAATATTACAATGAAAATATATTCATTACTGTTACAGGTTTCAAAAAAGAGTCATCATTTAAAGGTGAACATTGAGGGCCTCCCTTGGTGGTGCAGCGGTTGAGCGCTGGGTTGCGAGGCTGCAACCTCGCAGCGCTGGTTTGATCCCCGGCCACCAGTGAGGGCCCCACCAAAAAAAAAAAAAAAAAAAAGTGAACATTGATAGGATTTCCTCTTATTAAGAGTGTTTTCCTGGGCCTCCCCGGTGGCGCAGCGGTTGAGCGTTGGGTTGTGAAGCTGCCCGCAGCCTCTGCAGTGCCGGTTCGATCCCCGGCTGCTCCCCGGCCACCGGAGGAGGGTCCCACATGGCGCGCAGACCTCTCCTGCCGCCCGCTGCTCCCCTCAGCAGTGTACTTCGGTCCTTCTGCCTGCTCTGCTGCCCGCTCTGGCTCTGGTGAATTCTCTCACCCTCCCGCGCTTCTGACTGTACCCAGTGCTTGTATAAATAAATAAATAAATAAATAAATCTTTAAAAAAAAAAAAAAAAAAAGTGTTTTCCTATTTAGAGTGAAAATAATTTTGGTAAAACTACTATTTGGTTTTAAAAATAAGAGATTTTGGTAATATGGTTTGAATCCCTAGGGTTTCATGTTTATATATGATTGGGTAAAGTGACATTATATACTTTTTGGTCATCAAATGCTAGAAGAAATAATTAACTTAAAATTATTTTCAAACACAGCAGAAGCTTCCACCTGACCTATCCTATTAAGAGACAGTGTGAAACCAAGACAGTGGAGCTACTGTGCTACGTAGAAGGATGACTGGCTAGTACAGCACAGGGCTGTGTCATGGAGTGTAAAGGTGTCACTCTGTCTGCACGCTGCCCTCCCTTCCTATTAAGTAAAAGTCAGGGAATATTACCTTTTGAGGTTAAATCTGGTAGAGTCATTAAACAGGATAAGGTAAATCATATTAGGAGTGAACTCTGTTGGTACTGATGAGACTAGGATGGGTCTTTAGTGCTATGGAGATTGGGGCATCCAAATCCGGACAAGACACCAGCCTAAGTAAGGACTTCCGGTGAGTCGCTCATCTCTGAGGCTCTACCTGAAGGACTGTGGGTCTGCTAGACTTAAGTGGCCTGCTTAGCCACCTTTATGGTTACCTGCAGTTCTGCATTCCTATAGAAAGGTCAGAACTGTCCAGTCACAGTCATATGAGCCAAACCTTTCAAGGTGCCTTTCACATCAATCAAGAGCAGAAAGCTTGATCACTCTGGGAAGGGTATGCATCAAGAGGTATGACCCGGAATGCCCGGGGGGCTGAGGACGGATGCATGAACTTACTGCCGACTCATACATCATGAGGTATGACCAGGAACACCCGGGGGGCTGAGGACTGATGTATGACAAGGGACCCCAGAAGCTGATCAGTGGAATGCCTTATTGATAAGATTAGGACCGTGGCCGGGGGTCTGGGGTCTAGTTTCGATGACAACACTTGGTCATCAAGCTGATACATGGCCAGCAGACTCGTGTCCCCAAGCCCTCGATAACATTCCTGAGTTTCACCATCCTTTTCTCCTTGTCCTAACGCACGTAGCTGATGCTCTATGATTATTTTGTCAATAAAAGCAGCCAGGATCTTGCTCTCAGCAGCATCCTGCCTTGTGTAGCCTGCTCCACGTGTCTTTGTCAGTGTAGTGTTGCCCGACACAATAGAGGACCTTCTCTCCCTCTCACATCACCTTCTTTGATCTAATGAAGGCCATTGTAATCACTAAGTAAGGTTACCTAAAGCTGTACAAGTCATTATCACTGTGTTCCACTTGTGGTGACTCCAACACAGGAACACTCCCTACCACATCATAATAAGAGTAGCTAAAAAGTAGATTTCTTGAAGACTTTGTGACTCCTAAAAATTTAAGTTCACTGATCTTGCTTTTTAAGTTGCATGATTCTTAGAAAGATCCCAGGCAGTCTAAGTAATGTTAGTTAGTAGTGCAGTTGAAGCATATGAAGGAATTTAGTGACTTGGACTAGGTTTGAGGGTTTTTCATAATTAGATGTCTTAAATTCTGCTATTGGTGACTTACTAGTTAACAAATCTGCCTGACTAGTATCTAGTCTGGTGTTATGTAACCTTTGCATATTTAATATTTCTTTTTCTTTTAAAGATTTATTTATTTATGCTTACAAGAACTGGGGTACAGGCCAGAGGTGCAGGTGGGGGGAGCAGAACAGGTGGATTGACCGAAACACACTGCTGAGGGGAGCAGTGGGCGAGACAGGAGAGGTCTGCTGCGCCATGTGGGCCACCTCTCTGGCGGGTATCAATTTTGTGCAGCAGTGGCTGCAGATTGCTTCATAGTGCTGCGACTTAACCCTTTGTGCCACCAGGGAGGCCCCTAATATTTCTTGACATAAATGAATAAATGATCTGATGAGTTGAAAACTCAATGGTTGTGAGATCTTTATCTAAAAGGCTTCAGTGTAGAAAATGCAGGTGCAACCATGCGAAGTTGGAACATACATTGTCAGTAACTAATCTCCGCAGGCACCTAGAGACAAGACGCAGTTATCTATATGGGGAGAAAGCTTCTTTAGTCTTTAAATTCTAATAATGAGTAGATGCATATTTGGGGAACTCTGGGGGACTTTTCAGTATGAGGAAGAACAAAGATCATAGAATTTAACTCACTGCAGAGAAATTCCCTGTATTTTTGGTGAGGTACTGATTGCTGCTAGCGCTTTGTGTTTCTTTATGCTTACTTGTTTTTTATGGCCTTTGCTGATGCTCAGGGAGGGAGTGCTGATGTCTTCCCGATGGCCATCTTACTAAAGGGGGAAAGAAGGTGTGGATTGGTTTTTAATCTCTGCATTCAAATTAGAGGGGGGTCTAAGAGTATGAAGTCTGGGGGCCCTGGCTGCTTTGCATCTCTCCGCAGCCCGACCAGGAGCAGTGAAGGACATGGCGTAGTGCTTGCTCTACGGGGGTGACGGGGGTGTGCTTGCTCGAGGGAGGGCACCTGATGATGTCCAGTGGACATTTTTCATTGTCACAAGTGTGGGAGGGGGAAGGATTTTTGGCATTTGGTGGATCGAGGCTCGGGGTGCTACTAAACATGAAATGGCGCACAGCAAAGAATTATTGGGGCCAAAACGTTAAGTGTGCTGAGGTAGAGGAAGCCTGGGGTAAGGGATCGAGGGCCAACGTTTATCCTCTTGTATCAGTGAGCCGAAGGTTTTGCTTTGATAGAACTTTAATTCCTAATTTTGGGATCCAGATGGGAATTTTCAGTAAGATAGTTGGGACCATAATAGAATTTTTGCCAAAGCCCTGATAGACGGGACTGTCTTGGGTGGCAGCTAGTGGCTGCCATTCCTGTTATAGCCTCCGTTGGGGCCACTTTCCCTCCTGTAAGACCAGAGGAACTGGATCCCCTCTCTCAAGTTACCCACTCTAGATTAGAAGTTACAGCTTCTGAGTTAGAAGTTACAACTTTTAAGTGAAAAGTATCCAAATTTTTGTCAGCTGGAACTGACAAGGGCCTGACAAATGAAGGCTGCAACACTACATGTAACTTAGTAAGAGAGCTGGCTGTTCCCGTTTAAAAACAAAAATAGACAGCAAGCCTAACTTTTAGTTTTTCTATAGCTCATCATAGCTTTAGTCACATTTTACTTTCTCTTATAGCTCTTAGACATTTCATGAGCATAGGCGATTTTGTGCTTAAGCTTTTAATTTCTTTAAACTGTGGTGGAGAAGAGAAATTGAAGTTATTGCTACTTGTTCTATTGCTAATTCTTTATGAGACTGGAGCTGAATCATCTGACCCTCTCAGTTTACCTCAATATATCCTGCCGTAAAATGATACTGAGCTGCATCTCTTGGAAGCTTGACTGAGCATTCAGAGAAATGGAACTATGTGATCTTTGATTGAAAGGCAGGTAGAATGAACAATCCTTATTTTAGAGAAATAGGATCTGTGCCATATAGAAACAGCTTAGGTTTCCTTACAGTTTCACATCCAGGCGTTTAGATTAGATTTTAAGTTCAAGTGTTAGCAGGTCCTTAGAGGTCTCCAAATCAAATAGAGGTGAGTTGGCTCTGGTGAACTTAAACCAGGCCCACTTTTCATGTATGTTAAGTAGACTGTCCAGTCTCTTCCCAGGTTAGTTTTGTTTTACATAAAGATGTGTTAAGATAGCTGGCCCCTCTTGTTTTCAACAGGTTTCATAGGAAACTTCTCAGGGAAGGTATCCTATATTCTCCCCCTTGCCATTCACTCTGACGTGCAAATTTGAATAGACCTTAAACATGGAGAATGTTCTTCCAGTACAGGCTTCAGTATGTTTACTTTTCTTCCTTATTCTGAATTTGTTTTCTGGAAAGTAAGAAAAAACCCCCATGGTTACGTGCCCTTTTCTGCCTTTTTCTGGATTAACCTGCAGGTATTCTATAATGATGTTGACCTTCTCGCCAGGTGGATCACAAGCCCATCAGACCTAGTGCCCTCTTATTATAATTTTTTGAAGTATTCCTTTTAATGAAATGATTTTTATAGGTAATACAACTTTCCTATATATGCAGCTTTTTTTAAATTTATTTTTATTTTTAAAGATTTATTTTATTTATACAAGAGCCGAGGTACAGTCCAGATGCGTGGGAGGGTGAGAGGACTCACCAGAGACAGAGCAGGGAACAGAACAGGCAGACTGACTGAAATACACTGCTGAGGGGGGCAGCGGGCAAGACAGGAGAGGTCTGCTCGCCATGTGGGTTGCTCCACGGCTGGTGAGGTTTGAACCAGCACTGACGAGGCTGCAGACAGCTTCACAGCGCTGCACTCAACTGCCCGTGCCACCAGGGAGGCCCCTACAGCTTTTTTAAAAAATGATTCTCTATAAAAATAAAGTACAGTTGTCTTTGCCTTTTTCCAGTAATTGCTTTTTGGGACACTTAGTGTACATTAAAATTATTCAAAAAGACTTGGTATTTATATGTAGAATGGAGTTATGTCCTCAGCTTGATAATTACAATATAAAGATTTTTTTTCAAAATCTGGAGGGGCCTCCCTGGTGGCACAAACAGTTAACGTCAGCACTGTGAAGCTATCTGTAGCTACTGCAGCACGTGTTCGATCCCTGGCCAGGGAAGTGACCCACATGGCGCAGCAGACCTGCCCTGTCTCCCGGCAGCTCCCCTCAGCAGTGTATTTCAGTCAGTCTGCCTGTTCTGCTCCCCACTCTGTCTCTGGTGAATCCTCTTACCCCGCACCTCTGGCCTGTACCCCAGTTCTTGTATGCACAAATAAATCTTTAAAAAAAATAAATATACTTAGCTATCCACATGCAGTTTGAGAATAGAGACATTTCTTTTGTGCTTTCTTTTTTTTTTAAAAAAAGATATTTTTTTTAAATTTTCAATGAAATGCCATTATTTTACATCCTTGCTAATTTTTGGACAGTTTAGGATTTCTCCTCTAGTCACGTGGCTCCCCTATCACCGAAGCGCCCACAGTCCTCCACCGGAGCCCACTGTGCTCACCTCCCCCTCCTTCCACCTCTTCTCTCATGGCTGCCTCAGGTCTGTGATCAGCTTTCCAGGGTTGTTTTAAAGTTGGTCTTTGTCTGACCCTTTGTTTGGTTTCTCTATATTCCACCTCTAAGTGAAACCATCTGGTATTTATCTTTCTCCTCGGACTTATTTCACACGCCATAATCCCTTCCAGCGCCATCCAAGTTGTCACGATGGCATGAGTTTGTCTTGATCGCTGAGTGGTGTTCCATTGTGTGTACAGACCCCATCTTCTTGTTCCACTTACCTGTTTTTGGACATTTAGGTTGTTTCCATATCTTGGCAATTGTAAATAATGCTGCAATAAACACAGGAGTGCAGATTTCCTTTTGAATTAGTGTTTTTGTGTCCTTTGGATAGATACCTAGGAGTGGAATTGCAGGTCATATGGCAGATCTATTTTTAGTCTTTTGAGAAACCTCCACATTTCTTTCCATAGAGGCTGGACCAGTCTGCATTCCCATCAGCAGTGTAAAGGGTTCCTTTTTCTCTTTCTTGTGCTTTCCTGGCTCTGCCCATTAAATGTCTGTGACATTTCTTAATTATTGTGACAACCAAAAATCACTTCCATGGTTGTCCAGAATGTCCCTTCAGTGAGCATGTTGTCCTTTAGGCAATTTCTCCGATATGCCTTTAAATTTCTCATTTACTCACCACTCTTATTATTGCTACTTCCTTTTTCACTAGTGATTAGAACAGTGCCTGGTATTGATTCAGTATTTGTTGCATGAAGGAATTGTAATTGAAAGCTATTTTCTTGCCAGTTTCTGATTTTTATATATGTTGAATATCATGGTAGTACTACTAGTGTTCATAAAATCACCTTAAAACAAAGCACCAACCTGCAGATTAATGAGTAAACAGTTGGCTCAGAGCAATGGACTGATGAACCACTTGTCATTAGTAAATGACACGTGGAGTTGCGCCTCGTTTTGAGTATGGCTTTGTTTCTGCCTATGTCTGTTGTAAAGCAGGAGGCTTCCCCTACTTACCTGCCCTCCAGGCGGACATCTGATTGGCTTTTAAAGCAGAGTTGGCTTTTTTTTTTTTAAGATTTTATTTTTATTTGTTTATACAAGCACTGGGTACAGTCGGAAGCGCGGGAGGGTGAGAGAATTCATCAGAGCCAGAGCGGGGAGCAGAGCAGGCAGAAGGGCTGAAGTACACTGCTGAGGGGAGCAGCGGGCGGCAGGAGAGTTCTGAGCACCATGGTGGGACCCTCCTCCGGTGGCCGGGGAGCAGCCGGGGATCGAACCGGCGCTGCGGAGGCTGCGGGCAGCTTCGCAACCCAGCACTCAACCGCTGAGCCACCGGGGAGGCCCCTAAAGCAGAGTTGTCTTAATAATCATTTGCAGCTGAAATTGTCAAATGGAAATTAGCTGCTTATAGATTTTCGATAAATTAGGTGATTGTGTGAGGCGCTTTATTCTCAGACAAGCTTACTAGGTTGTTGGTTCCTTGATTTTAATTTATGGTGCTAGATATTACATCCTGGTCTGCATTATAGTCTCTGTTGGTTGTTTAGAGGCCTTAGTGCTAACTAGTTAAGACAGGTTGAAAGTAATAGTAACAAGTGAGAATTTCTTTAAATTTTTTCAACCATGTACTAATTACTAACATTACTGGCTTATTATTCTATGTCAAGTGTATATGCCTTGAAGGAAACTTGCTTTAATATCATACTAACATTAAATTTTAAGATAGATCAGTATAAATGCGCAGAGATGGCGGGCACCTGGAGTGGGGTGTGGGCATGCGTAAGTGGATACACCTGGGCTGAGAGACGGAGCTTATAAGGACCGCGTCAGGGAGACGCCAGCAGGAGTAGAAGCAGAACCACGAGAGAAGCAGAGAGAACGCGAGAGAACACCGGAGAGCCCAGAAAGAGTGAGGACTTGCTGGGGGCTGGGAGGCCTGCCAGCCTCCCGGCGGCCCTCCCCCCCCAACCCCCCCAACCCCCCCAACCCCCCACCCCCCGCACCCCTGCCTGCTGTGTACCTCATAAATCCCAATAAAAGCCTGAAAAGCCACTGCGGGCTCCAGGACTCACTCCTCCTTCACTTGTCTGCTCGGGTCATAGAAAAGCTGCACTGTACGCATTCCTGCCCTTACACAGACTTCTCAAGGTTTTTAAGCTTAGCGATAGAACATAGGTCTGTCTCATCTTATATCTCTAGTGCTGTAAAAGGTTCCAGAAGTCTACCTGTTGTTTTTTTTTTTTTTAAGATTTATTTATTTATGCATACAAGAGCTGGGGTATAGGCCAGAGGTGTGGGGTTGGGGGGTGAGAAGATTCAGGAGAGTCAGAATGGGGAGCAGAAGAACAGGTGGATTTGACTGAAACACACTGCTGAGGGGAGCAGCAGGCAAGACAGGAGAGGTCTGCTGGCTGCGCCCTTTGGGTCAGCTCCTAGATTGGGGATCGAACTCATGCTGCAGTGGCTGCTGATAGCTTCACAGTGCTGAGACTTAATCCCTTGCACCATCAGGGACATGCCAAGTCTACCTGTTTCTATTTCCGAGTATTTTCTTTAAGGAGACACACAGATATTCTGTATTTGTAGAATATAGCACTTTGATTTGTTTGATAATAACATTAAAATAATAGGTACTAGATCATGCAGTAATAACAGCAGTTCATTTGCTTTTGTTCAATCACTATTGGTGCTTATTCTATTCCAAGAGCTGTTTTAGTCCTTGAGCTAGTACCTTTTGGGGGAAGTGAAGAGATCGAATGTATTGGGAACAATGAGTAGTGGAATTAGGATTTAAATACTTCCCCTACTTTTGATTTTGTGTTTGAACATCCCCGGCTGCTCCCCGGCCACCGGAGGAGGGTCCCACATGGCGTGCAGACCTCTCCTGCCGCCCGCTGCTCTCCTCAGCAGTGTACCTCGGCCCTTCTGCCTGCTCTGCTCCCCGCTCTGGCTCTTGTGAATTCTCTCACCTGCCACGCTTCTGACTGTACCCAGTGCTTGATAAATAAATAAATAAAATCTTTAAAAAATAATATAGTGTAATTATCTTAAGATTAGAGCAAATGCCTCTTGGCCCACTTTAGGCCTGAGATATGTTTACAAATGGTAGGAAAGGCCTTTCAGAATAAGCAAACTGACTGCTAATTATAGAACTAATTATTAACTCTTATAAATGTTACTAGCTCTTTCTGTAGTTGATTTTATTTGTTTTAATTATTACATATAAATAGTGTTATAGAACTGTAGGGAAAAAAGCTTAACCTTTAAACAAATTATTGAACCTTCTGTAAAAGGAGGCATTTGTGTTTATTCCAATCTATAGTGACTTGAGCTCCTGGATATTTTTGGATCTTGAATTTTGTTCTGTTTGACATACAGTGAAATTAATCTTACTGGTTTGACATACAGTGAAAGATTGTTTGACATACAGTGAAATTAATCTTACTGGTATTTAAATTTTACCTTTGAAATGAAGAATCTACTTAGTAAGTTACAAGCTATATTGTCTCATATTAAAATAATGAACAATCTTAAAAATGATAGGATTAAGGACATTATAATGCAAAGCAGTGCCAAGATTCTGTTAAGTCAAACAAAACTATTCATTCGTAATGCTGATAATGTTGACTGAATAACTGGAAAGCTTTTTTCTTGAGGTCTTGGGATTCAGTGACAGGTAAATTTGACTTGGGATAATTTCTTTTCAGGACTACTTTATTCCTTCTGAAAGTTCTATTCAGTTAACTCATTTTGTAATGGTCAGTGACTGCTTTTATCAGCCAGTTTGTATGTGATCTTGCTGACCTGGAGGTCCTTGCTGTGAGGTGAATTAAGTCATACTTTTAGGTTCTATTAGCTCATTGATGGAAAGCCACTATTAGAGTTTCAAATACTATTAGTATTTCGATGAGAAGGTGTACCTCAGAGGGCCTGGATGGCTCTGTGGGCACAAGACAAGGAGCGTGGTGCTAAATTACTTTATTTAAAAGTTATTAAAGTTCTGATTTTTGGTGTTAAGTTGATACTTAGTTTTTTTTGTTTGTTTGTTTGTTTTGAGTATAGAGCTTAAAATATATTTGATGAGTGAATGATGTTGTCAGTTTATGTAAGAATAGAGTCTATCAGTCTACACTGATCCTGTCAGTGTAAGAAGTACATTTGTCCTCCAAACTGTGGTGGAACATATCAGAGTTAAACATGACTTTTTGGATCTTTTGCCATTTTATATGTATGCTGCTGTGTTTCCCTTCTTGCTGCCATTGGTGTGGGCATGTAAACAACTCTATAACTAAATCTTTTCTGGCTAGATGGTGTTATATTCACTTAACTTTTTCTCTGATGATTCTTATAGTCAGTCTGGTTTTTCCTTAGAAAATTTGGCTTCTTGTCCATCCGATCAAGCTTATATCAAGTAACGCTTTGTCTTATGACCTGATATCTGCCTTGTCACAGAATGAGCTAAAGAAGGTTGGTTGATTCTATGCACTGTTCGGCGTTCTCGATAATGTCAGAACTCAGCCATGGCCTGGATGAAGGAACAAAATGCTGAGGCTGTGGATGTTGCTGTTCTTAGGGAGTGAGACTGAAAGTCAGGCCAGATTTACTGGCCTGGAACGGAATCAGCTTTTCAGGCAGTATTTGAGTTGTGTAGGTGTGTGTGAGCCTAAAACTGTGACCTGATTTTTTTTTTTTTTTTTTTTTGTAAACTGGTTTTCTTTCTGACTAATCACTAGGATAGTAATTCCTTAAGATTTCTTGACATCAGAGAACTAATTTCAGAATGTTCAAACTGTAACTTTTCATTTTAAATGAGTAGTTGGTGACATGAATGGGCCAAGACAACCTCCTTGCTTTCCTGAAAGAGTTAGGGGAGACAGGTAAAGAGAACAGCATTTGTCTTCTAATTTTGCAGATGGTAAAACAGGTCTTCACAAAGATCTTGAAAGTTATGATGGAACTGGGAACAGAACCTCAGAAATTCTATTGTCTTTATTTTGGGGTTCACTTGATGCTTTTTGAAAAGACATAATCATAGGGGATTATGGGAAAAATTTCTTAAAGCAATATCTTTGACCTAAAGATGTGAGTTGGCATGAAATTCAGGGTGTGGCAGGTTCTGATCTAGGAGCTGTGATGTATTTCAAACAGCCTGTGTTCCTAATCCTCCTAACTAGGAGTTTCTGACCAGCTTTGTCATGTAATATACAAAGAGAATGTGAACAGGAGACTGTGACTAACTTAATGCAGTGATCTTAGACTTCGGCTCTTAGATGAGACAGAAATAGGCTCATTTCTTTTTCAGACAAAATTAAACAAAAAAAAAGACACTTTGACATTGATAGTGAAGATACAGAAATAAAAGCTGTGGAAATGGGAAATAAATAGTAAGCCTATATCCTGCATTTCCTACGTTGAATAAAGGTGGATACAAATTTGTATAACAGCTCAATGGTATATAAATTTCACATTATGGCACTCACTATAAATCAATCCTGGCTTGACTGTCCTGCCAAGGCATCATATTTTGTGATAAATGATCCCTTGAAATATAAAAAGGAAAAGAAAAGAGTGCATTAATCTCACCCTTTGCCTTTCTTTCCTGTATTCCAAGTGTTTTGTGTTTTCTTGTGCTAAGTGGCTACGCCTCAGGGCTATGCTAAGCTAGGGTGCTGTTCCTGATTCAGACTATTAATGGTAAAAGAGATTTCTTTGAGTGTTTTTAGGTGAAACAGGTGGTGGCACAGCTGAAGCAGTTCACTCAGGTGTACCTGCTGTGGCGCATCTTCACCGGTGTTGTGTGCAGTCACCGTTCAGATCCTGGGGAGAAAGCAGCTTAGTTTGGTGGAAACTACTGGGTTCCTGTTTATAATGATTCAATGTTAGTAACTTGGGTTTGTTGTGCTTCTCTTTTACAATGGGATGATAGCAGTGACTTAAAGAATTTTTAATAGACTGTGGCTGTGGGACTATAGTCTTGGGGGGGTTGGTTTGAAAACTTGACATATTAATATTTAAGCAGAAGAGAGATTTCCATAGTGCCAGATATATAACAGGCCTCTAGTTCATTATTGTTTGTCCATCCCCACCCCCCACACCAATATAAATCCCTTATGCTTAAAATTCAAAACTCTGTATCTTGTTATATCTGGATGATACTAAGGCCAAGGTCTGGGTGTGGCTGGAGTGTGGAGACAGAGAAGAGCGTGTTTGGTTTCTGTTTCACCCCTTTATAAATTTTCCTTAATTCATAAAAGTTCCCCCAAATTGATTATCTTTGAAAAAATAGGTAAAATTAAAATGTAAACAGCTCATTTTTATAAATGACCAAGAGATAAACACTTAAAATCCAATTTGTTTGTGATCACAGTGTAGAGCATGGCTACACTGTGATGGTAACTAAGAAAATATAGCCAAGTAATTGTATTATATTCTATCAGGAGAAAGAATGTTTCTATCAGAAGAGAGTGTGGGATTATGGTCACAGTGAAAGAAGAGATACAAACTGTGCTCCTCCTGGTGCTGCCTGGAGGAGCCAGATGTCAGGTCCTTGAGTTGGAGAATTTGGTTTATGTTCACGTGGGGATGGGTCTAGTAGGCTATCCGTGTGATGACGTGAGCTGTATATCATTGTGGTCTTTCTTAGATTCTCTGCTTATTGAGCAAGTGATTATAATCTGGGATAACTATATCAGATGTCTGCTAGTTAGGTAGTTAAGAATTTTGCAGCATCTCAGTCTTGACAATAAAACCAGTGAAGCTAGCATTTCCATTTGACAGATGAGGAAATTGAATTCCAGAAAGGAAATGTGACTTCCCTAAGGTCTTGCATCTAATAAGTGGAAATCTGAGGAATTAATTCAGGTCTCTGGTTCAAAACTTATATTTTCTAGGTAGATTTGCTATTGAGAAAGACTGGGCTGAGTAGTGAAAGTTAAAGTGTCACTTGGTGACTCCTTTTCATTGTAATTAAGTAAGTTGGCATTATGGGACACACACACACACAATTTGGTTTTATGTGAATCTTCCCTTTTGAGACAGGACTTCTCTTGGTCTGCCAAATTAGGTCTTTGGACTTGCAAACTGAAGATTTCTTTTCTGGGTTGTATGCTCTTCAGGGTACTTCTCCCCCTGTAAGGGAGAAGAGGCTGCTGAATTTTCCAGGGCCTCTTTTGGTCTTGTCACAGATCTCACAATCTTCAGCAAATTATAGTTCCTGTCCCATTCTCTAAAAAGTTATTTTCAATCAATGCGGTATGATAAAAAGAATATGGAATTTCAAATTCAAGAAAGACTGATTTCAAGACTTTTACATCTGATGAATGTAAAATTATTCTGGTTTTCTATCAGTGTCTAACAAATCATCCAAAATTTAGTGGCCTAAGCCAATAGCTTATTATTTCTTGTGTTTTTGCTGATTTCCACATTCAGCTGCTTAGTTCTTGCTTTCCAGATAGTGTCTGGAAAGGAACCATCGGAAGCCTCTACGGGGCTTGACCTCCAGGATGGTTTCCCCCGTCTGTGTCTGAGTGCCCTCCATGTGGCCTTTCGGTCCTGACACTTGTCAGATTCAGGAAGCATAAACTGTCAGGCAGTTAAGGGCCTTGCCTGGAACTGGCTCAGTTATCTGTCAGTGAAAGGAGTCACAGGATCTGCCTTCCAGAGTCTAAGGCGGTGGAGTAGAAGGTCACATTGCAGAAGGGCATGTGGGTTGGGAGACTTTGTTGGGGCCATCTTCGGAAAATCAAACCTACCACAAACAACTTATCTGTAAAACAGAAATAACAATATTCACTTTTACAGAATGGTTAAGAGGACTAGCACAGTGACAAGCACATCATAGGTGTTTAATAAATGTTAAGTGCCCTTCCCCTTCTTTAACACACAGATTATTTCTAATCTTCTGCTTTTACTTTGGGTCTCAGTTTGTTCAGTATGTGGTTTGGTTAACATTTTCCAATGTGACATCTCAGATTGATGTAAGTAAAAACCAAAACTGTTTATCATGAAAATTTTCAAATGTATCAAAAGTAGAGAGAATAAGAAATCCACATGTACTTGGCTTTAATAATTACCAACCCATAACCAAACTAATTTCATCTCTACCCTCACTCAACTTCTTGCCCCTGGATTAGTTCGAAGCGATGATGTAGTTTTTGAGTCTTTTGGAGTTAAAGGGTGCACCCTTGGCGTCGCTGGGCATCAAAGCAGTGACTAGGGTGACTCGAGGGGAGAAGTGCTGGTAGCGAGTGGTGTGCTGTCAGGCCTTATAAAAGAGCACCTAGAAACTGGAAGTATAGCAGAATATTATTTTGAATATTATTTTGGCGTTTGCAGGCTTCCAAGAAAATGGAAATGAGATGGTTTTATGAGACCAGACATTTGTTCTGAGATCAGACTGTTGAAGTATGAAAGGAACAAGTGCATTTTTTCCTTTGATAACTAGAAAATGGCACACTTGTGAGTTCTAAAAACTTCTCTTGTATTTCCTGTAATGTTGATTGATGGAGAGATATTCCACAGCAGACAGATTTGTTTATTTTATAATTAGCTGCTTTTGTCAAGAATAATTCACTAGAATGTTTGGAAAGAATTTGGGTTCTCTCCCCTGTAAGCAAAATAGAATTAATAGAAAGGTTTGGGGGTTGCAAATGGAAGGAGTACCAAGTGACGGGAGGAAGCAGGGGATGCGTCTGCATTTCAGTTTCTCCCTCTGAAACGTCTTGTTCCTGTGAAGGCACCACTGAGGCTAAGCCTGATTCCTAGAGCCATGCCTGGGATCCTGAAGAGAGGAATTGCATATTTCTCTTCTCTAAATAAGTGTGATTCTTGCTTCAGTGTCTTCTTTGTCTTCCCAATTGTGATGCCTACCTTTTGAAATCGATTTCTCTCCTCCATAACTTCAAACAGCATTTTGGAAGATCAGTTTCAAGGTAGATGACCCTTTAACTCCAGGACTTTCACCCCTGCTGGACTTTAGCTCTCTACTCCCAAAGCCATATCTTGGATCTTGTGATCAGCCAGAACAAACATTCTACCTCTGAGGTCTCAGGCGCCACTCCCCACGATCAGGCTGCAACTGAAGTTTCTGGCTCTTTTCATACTTTCCTTCCCCTCTGCCCATTCGCTGACTATAGCAGATTCATCTGGTGTCACTCCACCTTGTTCAATTACTCAGTAAATATTTGTTGAATACTTGTCTTTCTTAGGCACAAAGCAGTAAATAGAATTGATATATGGACCCTGCCCTTTGCAACAAAGCTTACTCAGTGAAGATATTTAAAAAAAACTTTCAACATAGAACCACAAATTCTGATAAGTGTTATACGGGATGAGGAGAGTGCTGTAGAAGGAAATAATAAGAAAGTGACAAAAGGAGGTTTTTCTAACCTGGCTAGAGACCTAAAAGATTGGCGGTGTCTTGCCATGTGAGAAAGTTAGGGGGATACAGTGTTAGTTACAGGAGTATTATGTGTGGAAGCTTAGAGACTGGGATGAGCCTGAAAGCAGGCCCTTGTGGCTGGGATGCCCTGAGGGAGGGAAAGGGCAGGCAGACGGGAGTGTGGCAAGGCGAACAGAGACCTGCGGAATCCGGGCCTGTAAGACGTGTTTAAGACTTTGATTTTATTCTAAGTATTTTGGGGACTATTGAAAAGGTTTTAAATCGGGAAATGGCAGGGTCTGTTTTATGTTTTTTTTTTTTTTTTTAAAAAGTTGTCCTGACTTCAATAATGCAGGACGACACTTAGAGGGAAGATGGTCACGTCTAGAGCCAGTGCTGACATGGATGGCGATGGAGCAAAGAATAGATTCGAGAAATGTGCCAGAATTTGATGTTTGGATGTGGAAGAAAATAGAGAGGTGTCAGGAGTAACTCAGGTTTCCACTATGAGCAAACAGGTATGTCCCCTCTTGAGGGGGTGTGTGCTCCTTAGGAGGAAAGAGAGCACCGAGAGGGAACGAACGTGAAGAGAACTGGAACAGGAGTTTAGAAGCGTGGCCTGGGTGGGAGCTGCTGGAATGAAGGAGACGCAGAGGGAAGAAAGCAGAAGGCCCAGCACTGTGATTGTGATGAATTAGATTTTTCAGTTGGTTCTTTTTTTTTCTTTTTAACCACAGACATTAGAATCAATTTGAAGTTAGCTTGCTAGAAACAATCTCCATTCAGCTCAGCTGTCTTTGTGGGAGAGAAAGTGATGGGGTTCCTGTGGCTCAGGGGAGGTGACGGTAGGGTAAAAGGAAGGAGTCAGGGATTTATATGGTCTCCAGATGATTTTATTTCTGGAGTAGTTCACAGTATGGTAAGTATCTCTCATCCTTCATTCATTTAGTTTAGGAAAAAAGATCGAGAAGGTAAAGATCAGGTAATCCTAAAATTACCTGATTGTGGTCATCATACCACACTCCTTTTCAATCTCCATGCAGACTATATTCTGTGGTTATGATCCTTAACCCATAATTTCCTTTTTTTTTTTTAAAGAATTTTCTAATTTTCTTTTTTTTTTTTTAAATTAATTTATTTATTTATACAAGCACTGGGTACAGTCAGAGGTTCAGGAGGGTGAGAGAATCCACCAGAGCCAGAGCGGGGAGCAGAGCAGGCAGAAGGACCGAAGTACACTGCTGAGGGGAGCGGCGGGCGGCAGGAGAGGTCTGCGCGCCATGTGGGACCCTCCTCCGGTGGCCGGGGAGCAGCCAGGGATTGAACCGGCACAGCAGAGGCCACGGGCAGCTTCGCAACCCAGCGCTCAACCGCTGCGCCCCCGGGGAGGCCCCATAATTTCCTTTTTCATTAAGCAAACACACTCATATTTTAGGTCTGCATTTTAGACAAAGCCTTTCCTCATTCCCTCAGGCAAACTTGGGATTTGTTTATTTATGTCCCCAAAATATATTTATTATAGCAATTACTTAAAATTTTACTGTTTCTTAGATTGACTGTCTCCTCACCAAACTAGTCTTGAGAGAAGGAGATTTTTCCTTAACAGATGTCTTTTTTTTTTCTTTGTGTCTCTTTTAGAAGAAAGCATTTGAATATTTGTGTTACCATTCTGTGTTTGAGTAGACAAATACAACTTAAATCTTTTTTTGATAAACAAAATCTAGACAGTACAGATTTAGAAAGTATAGGGAACAAGGAAATAATTGAAAGTGTTCCTCATATCTATTGTAATAGATAGTTAAAAATAATACCTTTCAAAGCTATGATAAGGCTATCTCTCAATTGTAGTCTTATCAGCCCCAAAGCTTGATATTTTTTATCTAAGAGGAAGAGCATTTACCTTAATACAATTGTTTTGTTTATTTGAATCAATATTTCTATAGAATAATACCTGAGAATATTGTTTTATTTGGAATCATTGGTAATCAAAAAATAGGTTAGAAATATAAAACTTCACGGTAAATTACTAGTCTGCAAATTGACTTACACTGTGTGATTCAGTTTATTTCTTCTCAGTGTGGTCAAAAAAATAGTTTCTGTACCCTTTAGTACTATGGTCTTTTGTTCCTCTGATATATCTAGTAGCGCTTCCCCACTAACTTTAGAGAGAAAAGTAGATCGTGGATTCATCCCTGTTTGAAAAAAATCAAAGCAAATTAAAATGAAAAGAATCTTTAACATTCTCCTATTTGATTCTTGTTGGGGTCACGTGTGAATCTGCCCTGCAAACGTGGGAGTCCTTATTTGCCAGAGTGTAGTGGGACGCCGTGCGGGGAGTCAGCAAGCACGCACGGTGTCCGCTTGTGTGCTGCGTGTGTTCTGAAACTGCATGCTTAACTTCCTGATGACTTTTTTCCCTTCTTTTCTTTTATAGGAATATATTTGTCCCAGATGTGAATCAGGCTTCATTGAAGAAGTGACGGATGATTCCAGGTATCGTGCAAGCGTGTGAATAAATCAGGCATTTCATTATCAGAGTCCTTTTCTCTTAGCATCGATGGAGTAGATTGAAAGGAATTTATTCCTGAAAGAAAGATTGTGAGAGAGTGAAAAAGAGAATGAACGAGGGAAGTGAAAAGTGGCAGATGGGAGGGGCAGAAAAGTGGGACTTTTGGACAGTGGCGTGGTCGTGGCTGTGAGGAGATTGTTGCTTCTGATTGTGTGTGGCAATTCCCGAGAACCTGTGTATCCTAAGAATCTGGTAAATTTTCATTTATTTTCTGAGACTTTGGAATTTTCTTAGATTATTGGTTGGTTTTTAGTGACTCCTCTGCTCCCTGAAGATAAATTTCTGTTATACCTAAAAAAGTAAAGTCTGTTCTAGTCAAAGAAGTCAAAGAAACTAGGTTATTACTCTACTTTGGGGAAGCCTCGGGACCCCCGTCCTTATCAGAATTATTGCTGTCAAACTTATGCCATTTGCCACTAATGTTAATACTTGGGTTTGTAATGCTTGAAATAGGCACTCATTGGTCTTAGTAAGGTATAGAACCTATAAAAAAGGGAACTGTTTCTAGAAATGAAAGTATTATAGATTACTTTTTCGCTAATATGAATAAAACTATAATAGATAAAAGAAGATTAGCGTTGATAGGATGGTGTTTTTTGGCCAAACAATAATGGCCTGTTCTTTTGTGGCTCTCTGGGTAAAGTTGGTTGGGTGATTTAAGTACTGTCTGTAAACTGAAGCTTTTATTCTTGGAGTGACTTTGGGGATTTTGATGACAGTAAATAATTCCTTTACTGTTGCTGTTGGCAGAATCTAAAGTTGAAGGTCCTTCCACAACCAAGAAAAACTACACATTTTACAGTATGTACTGTTAATTTAATTTTATTAAGGACTGGTGAGTATATGTGTACATGAGCTGGAGCTTCTAGGGCAGTTAGATGGCATGGGATCTAGTTTGGTCCAAACACTTAAATGTTGATCTAATAATCTTTGTTTGAAATAACCCAGTACCGGCTCTAAGCCTGTAAATTAGCATGACATCCAAATTAGCAGTTTTGTGTGGATGACCTACTAACTTGGAATAGCTTTTATTTGTGCTATAATAATTGCATCAAATACTTATTTCAGGCATGTATGCATGTATTTAATAAAAGGTATATTGGTTGTTGGGGGGGGGCAATAAGTAGACTTATTTTTTTCTAAGTTTCTAAATAGTAATTCTGATTTCTTTAGGCCTGTGTACAAAGTATGATTATAAGTGAGGTAGTGATTAATCGCAGGGTGAGTCTTTTCTAACAGGGAACTGTGTACTCTGTGGATCCTGCTTTCACTTGACTTGACAGTTCTTTTACCTTGTGCCTTTGCAGCTCAAAGATTGTCCTGTACAGGTGCTATTGGTGGAAAATACTCAAATGCAAAGATAATGTGTTGTTTTTTTAAAAAAAGATTTATTTATGCATACAAGAGCTGGGGTGCAGGCCAGAGATGTGGTGGGTGAGAGGATTCTCCAGAGACAGAGTGGGGAGCAGAACAGGCAGATGTACTGAAATACACTGCTGAGGGGAGCAGTGGGTGAGACAGGAGAGGTCTGCTGCACCATGTGGGTCACTTCCCTGGCCAGGATCGAACTTATGCTGCAGTGGCTGTGGATAGTTTCATAGTGCTGCATCTTAACCCCTTGCACCACCAGGAAGGCCCCAAAGATAATGTCTTTGGAAGAAATCTTTTCTTAGAATCAGTGTCTTAGAGGCAGCACTTCTATAAAGTTCGTAAACATTTCCTGATTTGAATTCTTAGCAATTAACAGTGGTAAGTAGGGGATAGTAAAAATTAATGAGAGGAAGTCCTTGCATGTAAATGCTTGATAATGTGCCCCATTTTGCTACCTGATATGCATGGAGAGGGGCACTTTGTAAGTTTTCTTAAGCTTTTTTATATTTCTTAGAATAATGTGGTGATTTTTATTTTCCCTTGTCTGTAGTTAGCCTTACCACTCTTAAAATACAAAGGAATTTTAAGGAAAGGAAATGCTAAGGGAATTTCAAGGGGAACAAACCCCAAAAGATAGATTGCCAAGGATGTCTGGATATGAGGAGCCATGCAGTAAAGGCAGGATCGAGCCCTGAAAGCCTGTGGAGGCTTGAGCAATGAAGTGGGGACGCAACCACGCTACCTTTTTGTGTGTGTGTTTAAATAGTGTGTTAACATAGGTATATTGGTACTTCTGGACTTGCTCTACATTTGAAGTGTTTTTAACAAAAGTGTTTTTAACTTCTGAGACAATATAGGTGTTCTTCATTTCTCATATGAGAATAAGGCTTGAGAATGATTCCATAAAGAATGGCCTTGGTTTTGCTTGCTCAGTTGTGGCTTCAGACTAACCACTGTGTTACCTCAGTGAGCTCAGCACAGTGCCTGGGTTAGTGTTGCAGTTCTGAAAATGAAAGCTACTTGTCGTTGTTTGTGGACTGGATATCATTGGTGTGAATGTTTGCGTACATGTTTGTGTGCTTGTATATGTCTCATAAAGTGTTCCGGCAGTTCTTGCGATTCTTTCCATCCCCCCAAAATATTTCCTCTGTTTATAAATTTCATGGGGACAGTGGGATCTAATAATTGTCCTTGCTCTTTGGGAATAGGTATATATTGTTTATACTTGTGATATTAATTCAACAACCTTTATTTTTGATTTATCAATATAGGCTATAGCATTGCGGGGCTTTTAGAGGTGATAAGTGCTCTGTATGGCGGATGACACATACTTTTCGTATATTTGTGGAATTACTAAAATAATCTTTGCCCTCTGAAGTTATATTTATGAGAGCAGGGAAAGGAGTGATGAGATGGGTGAGACAAATCCTAGACATTACAGTAGGTAGAATCCAAAATCAAGAACGCGGCGGGGCATGACCGAGTCTTGTTTCATTCGTGAGTTCAGAAAAAAGCTTAATAGAGGAGATAGCATTTGAGGTCAAGGATGGTAGGATAGTCAAAGAATAGGTAGGATAAACTATCCGAAGAAAAAATATTTATTGAGCCCTTTTATAATGTGCTTAATCTAGTACCAGACTCTTTTCAGTACTCATTTAGTCTTCCCCGAGAAATGTTAACCAGTTAGTCTTAGAAGCTGTCTTCATCTGTTTTTTTAATGAGACATTTATCTTGGGGATTTTGTTTGTTACAGTCTCTGTAAGAATAACAGTTTTTCTTCTTTTGCTAGGTCAAATTTGACTTGGTTGCTGGCTTATGGGTCCTCCTTCCTTCCCTGCGATGGTCCCTCGGCCCCATTTTTCACTTGATTTATTCTTGATTTTGTAGTTTGTTATATGACTTTTTCATAGATTAATCCCCATGCCAGTTCTTCAACATTTGTTTTGGAGGTGTCATGTTGGGATGAGTTATTTTTCCATATTGGGCTTTGCTCTCACTGTGCCATTCTATATTTAGCTTCTGGGAGGAAAGCTAGTTCCTGGGAATAGAATCACTACTCATTCCTATTTCTCTTCAGTTTTTTAGGTGGTGGAGGCACTCGGATAGACAGTAGCACATCAACACATTTTGCAGAGGTAAGTTTTCCTCTGGGTGTAGGGATTCTTCAGGTAGTGGACGCGTGTTAAAGATTATGACAGATTTTTACTGCCCGGTGCAGCAAGACATCAGAATGTGTAAGAAGAACCTGGGCAAGCATAGCCCTTAGAAAGATTTGTGTGTTATACCTGGGGGCCGTGGCTTGTTTTGGTGAAACCTTGCTTGGGAGAGAGTGAGAACCTCAAGCTGTGCGCCTTTAAACCTGGTGATGTTTTCAGCTTCTCTGTTGTGTTTATTGTGTCTGAATAAAAAGCTTGTGTTGTTTTTGAAAAGTGGTGTGATGGTCAAGGGAAGAGCAGACCAGGATGAGTTGTTAGAAGAGTTAAAATGAGGCACAGTCTTCATCTGGATGCAACCTTATACCACTGGTTTTTGGAGATTACCTCTACCAAGCATGGTAGTTTGGTATAATTGGAACCAGGGGCCCACGTTAAGGATAAGAAATTTACTTGCCTTCCAGATCTCAAGATAGGACCTATAATTAATGTCCAGTTGCTTGTGTAATGGCAGCATCCATATATTTTGGGAGAAAATGTTAATGTCTTAACTATGATTTCGAAATAAGATACTAGTTGAGTCCTTGAAAATTGTTTTCTGTTAAATTTGGATTAATTTTCTTTTTTCACTTTCTCCATTGACTTAAAATATCGTTTAGTTTATCTGAAATAACATTTTGACCATTTTAAATGAATGATTCAGTGGCATAACTCTTTGTTTTTAATTATTTAGAGACTATACCCATCTATAAGGGATAAATTAGCCAGCCTACAAAAAACACTGGTTTGCATTTTATACAACTTGCTTGGTTTTAGAAAGCTTATAGATGAGTTAAATCCCATAGTCAGAATTTCTTTGTGTTTTAGGATTATAGTAGTGCAAGTGCCTAGAGAGCTAGCGGATTTTTTTTTGGCATTCATTTGTGTGTAAATTAAAGCTGTTTTAGCAATATATTTGAAGAATGGTGTTCAGTAAGAAGCCCATAAAACTCTAGGCCTCTTTTATCCTTTGAAAATTATCTTAAGAACTGTAGGCCCCTAGACACTGCGTTGTTAGTTTGTAGTCAGGAAAACTTGATGAAATGTTTGGGTAATAAGTCTGTTTAATTAAGGATATTTTCTTTTACATAAGGTCTGTGGTACTTCTTAATAACCAGTATTAAGTTTTTGGGTAAATTCTGAATTACCTTGGCTCATGGGTTTATTAAAGTGAGATTCAAATAGATCATGTCTTTGAACTTCCATTTTTATTTTCTCATTTTAATGGATTGAAAACATTATTTAAAATTTATTCTGCTTGCTATGCCTGGAAGCGCTTCTGATTTTAGTATGTTTTTTTTCTCCTGTGTGTGCTATTCCTGATAACACAGCTTGGCACTTGCCGATTAGCATATGAAGAAGAAACATCATCTGATTTCCCTTAAGTGTTCTCTTTTAGGAAATAGAAATAACGTTGACCTGTCAGTTTTATAGATATGACTCAACAGAAGGAGATGCATTAAGAAGAAAAATAAACATATGTAGTCAGTTTCCTACTTTAGTAATGCTAAACCCCACGCTGCTGGGCTGGGCAGTCCTTAGAGGATAAAGCAATTTTGCTGAGTCATAGCCAGTGACTTCATGTTCATTAGGGCTATAAAGGGCATGAGTATGCCCATTTTCCTTCCTTATAATCCCCTTTCTCCATGTCTGAATATTTCCGTGTTCTGTTTTTTTTTTTTTTTTTAATGAACTTTACATTTAAAAAAATAGAAAAAACATCTGACTATAGCATTTCAAAAGTTGCCAGCGATTTTTAAAAATCAGTAAGTATATGTTGAATTATATATTGAGTGCTTTTATGCACAGCCCTCTGGCAGAAGGAGGGGCAAGAAACTTGTGTACAAGAAACTTTAATTTATTTGGGAAACAAGTGGCAACCCATGAAGCAGGAAAGCAAGGAAGAGTATGCAGAGAATAGACTGAACGCAGGGAGTGTCACAAACACAGTGTAAGGGAGAGCTTGGATGGACTCTTTGTGTCTTTGGGAAAACAAGTCTGTAGGAAGAAAGGTCGTGGGGCGTAATGAGTGATGTATGCTTAATTGTAGTGATTCTGAAGACTTCAAGTGCTGAAACCTTGAAGGGCAGGTGGACTGTAGATAGGCAAAGAGGTGGAAAAAAACTCTCTTAAGACAGTGGTCCTAGGCTATAATGTTGTACATCCACGTCCCTGGAGGAAAAATTAGAAAATTATGTTGTTATTTTTCTTTTTCACGTTTTAGTTGCTAACTTTGGTAGAGACATGCTCAGTTTTGCTCTGTTTTTCTTCAGCCAGAGCTGCTTGTGCAATGAAAAGGTTACAGGAGTCCCCGCTTACACACAGTTGCAGTCACCTTTTGCCAACCATGGTCCAAAAACACTATGTACAATAAGATATTTTAAGAGTGACAAAGAGACCACAGTCACATAACTTACAGTGTAGTATAGTATTATAATTGTTCTATATTTAGTTTCTGTTAGCCTCTTACTGTGTCTAATTATAAGTGAAATTTTGTCATGGGTATGTGTCCATATAGGAAAAAACAGTATATGGTTCAGTATGCACTATCTGTCGTTTCAGGCATTCACCGGGGGTCTGTATCCCCCTTGGATGAAGAGGGGACCACTGTGTTTTCTATAATTACCATCTACTAATAGCTGAATTCTTAAAATTCAAATATATTAGATATATTAAGAGGTTTGGTCTAAGCAAAATTTCTAACAAAATCAATATTGATTTTTCTTTTTAAACAAGGATCTGGGGTGTGGAAGTAGAGCAGATGAGGATGGGGTGAGGGTGGGAGGAGAGTTGCTGGTTATTTGAGAACCGTGTGTGAGGAATGTGTGCTGGCTAGTGGAGAGTGAATCAAATATGTTAGCGGCTAGTCCGGAGCGAGTGCGTCGCCATACCGATGTCCCTGGTGACTTGGGGACTTGAGTCTGCGACTACCTGAGGGTTTCACTGATTACTTGACAGCTTCTGACCGTGACCCTGGTGCCAGTAAGTCATCTGATCTGAGAGTCTCAGCTTACCAGAGTGGATCACTTCAGTGTAAGAGGGGCTGTGGCTGCCACCTCAGATTAGCAGGAAATAGGTGGCTTTCTGAAAACAAGCACAAAATTAAAAACAAAACTCCAGGGTATGCACAAGAGGACAGGGTGTTCTGAGACATCTGACTTGTATCTGTTTTAATGAAGTTTGGTGCATATGCCACATTTCTTTTTTAAGATTCATTTATTTTAAAGATTTATTTATGTATACAAGAGCTGGGGTGCAGACCAGGGGTACAGGGGATGAGAGGATCCACCAGAGACCAAGTGGGGAGCAGAACACGTAGACTGAAACTCACTGCTGAGGGGAGCAGTGGGTAAGACAGGAGAGGTCTGCTGTGCCATGTGGGATCGAACTCATGCTGCAGTGGCTGCTGGTAGCTTCATAGTGCTGCGATTTAACCCCTTGCACCACCAGGGAGTCCCCAGATGCTGCAGTGTAATAATAATAAAAGGATATTAAAATAATCTTGAGTCCCACTATTCTGAGAGTTCCCCTTTTTTCTATAGTTTCTTTCAGGTTTTGTCCTGAGGCATAGATACTGAAAGATAACTATAACAACTTTGTAAAGATTTTTAAAAAATGAAAAATCTTCCATATTTTCATTGCCCTTTTTTAAAGCTTTGTTTTTTGGCATAACATTTCATTTCTCATAAGCATGCTTTATAACTGCCTTCAGTTGCAATCTAGAGTATACTTATTATATTTCTGCTTAAAATTTTCTTAGCGTCATAAATCTTTCATTTAATATAGTTTTTTCAAGGTTCACTCATGTAGCATGTGTCAGTATTTTAGTCCTTTTTTATGACGTTGTGGCATTCTATTGTGTGGGTTCGCCACATACTATTTATCTACTTGTTCCTATATGGACATTTGGGTTGTTTACACATTTTAACTATTATGACTAATGACATGCTGTGAATGTCCCTTGTTGCTCTATTGAGTACAAATTTTGGTGTGAACATGTTTTCACTTCTCTTAGGCATAGAACTAGAAGTAAAATTGCTGGATCATCTAGTAACTTTTTGAGTAACAGACCATAATATTTTAAGAGGTGCTAATTGACCATGGTTAGTTTATAGTAAGTTTTGCTAAGTGAAAGACACTGTCTGTTTTTATTGTCTTTTTTATGTTGAAATATGTAAATATGTCAGCCCACATTTTCACAAGTTTTGCTTTTCACCTCTATTCTGAGTAATGTGGAGTTTTTCAATACAAAATTTATCAAATAAACTGTCTCTGTGAATGATTCTTTTGTATTCTCTATAAATAGTGTGCTCTATTAGTTTTCACTTATGTAAGCCGTGTCCTGAATACCCAGTTTTGTTGTATGCGCTGTTTTTCTCCCATGCTTGGCTAAGTCTACTGAGGCAAATGACCTGAAATTTTTCCTGTTTTTTTTTTTTTTTATAATTTTTTTTTTTTTAATAGAGGCATGTTTTATTTATTTATTTGTTTGTTTGTTTGTTTGTTTTTTGTTTATACATGCACTGGGTACAGTCAGAAGCGCGGGAGGGTGAGAGAATTCACCAGAGCCAGAGTGGGGAGCAGAGCAGGCAGAAGGACCGAGGTACACTGCTGAGGGGAGCAGCAGGCGGCAGGAGAGGTCTGCGCGCCATGTGGGACCCTCCTCTGGTGGCCAGGGAGCAGCCGGGGATCGAACCGGCGTCGCAGAGGCCGCGGGCAGCTTCGCAACCCAGCGCTCAACCGCTGCGCCACCGGGGAGGCCCCCAAATTTTTCCTGTTTTTAGTGTCAATTGGGTATAAATTTGTGTGCTGTGCTTTTTTATCCTATGGTCAATGGGTAGAATGCACCATTATTTTTTTTTATTGCTTAAAATTTTATTTTCTTAAATTGTTGTTCATTTTTGTACAATGCTTGATTTCTCCTCTCAGGTGTAGCCCCCGCAGATCTCCTATCACCACATTACTGGTGAGCCATCACCATCATCCCTAATGATCCTCCCTCCCCTGTTTTGACCCCCCTCCCTTACTCTCCCCTGCTCTATGCCTCAGATCTATAGTTTGCCTGCAAGTTTTGTCTTTTTTTTTTTTCTGACTCTTTGGTTTCCCCATATTCCTACTGTAAGTGAAACTATCCTTTATTTTTCTTTTTCCTTCTGACTTATTTCACTGAGCGTAACTCCTTCCAGCTCCTTCCATGTTGCTGTGAATGGCATGAATTTTATCTTTTTGATTGCCGAATAGTATTCCATCGTGTATATAGACCACATTTTCTTGATTCACTCGTCTGTTTTTGGGTATTTAGGTTGTTTCCATATGTTAGGAATTCACTATTATTTTGAGAAAATACATTGACTTAAGTCACTATTCGTTTGCATTAATTTGCAGTTTTCAAGCAAGTAGAAAAATGCCTCATGCTGATGTTGAAGCTGCATTCCTTCAGAATTTTGACATATGGTGGCGATAACAATTTATAATCATCTAGTGTATGTCATCACTAATACAGATTCACGATATTATGAGCATGGTGCTTGATTTTTCTTCTAGTCAAAGTCCAAAAACATTCAGTTTTTATGTTATTTATAATAGCAATAATGATTGCTTGAAGACTTCTGGAAGCAAAGGTGGAACACTTGACTCATGTAGTGATGGAATGGGAGAATTCGTTCTGTGGTTTATACAGGAGAGGTAAATGGTTGAGAACATTGAGTGGGGCTGTTCATGTGTTTTTACTTACTGAAGAGCAAGTACACTTTTGGACTTTTAAATATTGCATTTATTTTAGAATTTCAGGTCAAAAAAAACCTTGCATTGTTTACCAGTTTTCAGACTAGAAATTAGTGCTCTTTGAAAGATGGAGACTGTCACTAGGAAGCAAAGGAAAATAAATCTAAGTACTAATAGTGGTTAAAAATGAAAAAGGGTGTTTTACTTCATTAATATTTAGAGAAATATTGATTTTTTTAGTGTGCATATTATTGTTTACTCTTCAGATTCGATATTAGAATTTAAAAAATTTTAAGCAATGTTAGCAAGAGTGTGAGAGAATGTAAACTTTATATTCTGGAGGAGTATATATTAGTTTATGTTCTATTGATAGGAAAAAAATTAACACACTGTCTCTGAGGAAGTACGGATATTAGACTTATTAGACAAAGGTAATTTTGTAAAATTTCGTTATTTTATATTGAGGTAACACTGGTTTACAGCACTGTATATGATTCAGGGATCTTGGTTCATACCTCTTCTGATGTATGTTACCACACCACACCACACAAGCACCCACAATCCTCCACCAGAGTCCACTGGGCTCCCCTCCCCTTTCCGCTATACCCTCCCACCCTGTCTCTCTGGTGGCCTCATTTTACAGTCAGATTTCTAGGGTTTGTTTTGATTTAGGCAAAGACTTTAAATCAAGTGTCTCAAATGTTTTCAAAGAGCTAAGGAAACCGAGAGAATTTCTCAACCAACAAAGACTATCAATAGAGGTAGAAGTTTTAAAAAGGAACCAAATAGACATTTTCCTCCATTGACCGGGACAAAGTGTTCACTTACTGCACCTTCTGTGGCTCATTTTAAGTAGCGAGGCCAGGTTGGCTTCACGAGACACTGATTTTACGTATCAAATAATTGTTCCTTTCAAGACCTCAGCCAGCCCCACCATGTTGATCATTCCTTTATTCATTCATGCTTTCATTTAGAAACAGTTATGGATATCGATATTTCCAAATTAAAAAATCCAATCCTTGTATTTTTTAATACAAAGGGGGGTTGGAAAACAAAATGGAAAATTCTAGAGGAGTTCAGCACATTTAAGCATATGGACGAAAGATCCAGCAAGCTTGAAGATAATGTCAATTGAAATTGTTCAGCTTGAGAAGCAGAAAGAAAAAATGGGCAGAACCTAAGAAATTTTTGGGACACCATCAGAATGTACCATGGAGCGGAGAGGGAGAGAGGTATAGAAAAAATATTTGAAGAAAGAATTGACAAAGCCATTAAGAAATTTAACAAAGGACACGGTCCTATATATCCAAGAAGCTCAACAAATTCCAAATAGAATAAATGCAAAGAGATCTACACCTCTTTAAACTGTTTAAAGATTACGAGAGAACTTGAAAGTAAGGAGAAAAGTGAATTTTAATATACAAGGGATTTCAGTAAGATTTATAGTTGACTTCTCAAGAGAAGGTGATGGAGGCTAGAAGGCAGTGGAATGACATAAAGTGTTGAAAGAAAAATATTTGCCAACCAAGAATTCTAAGTCTGGCAATTCTGTCCTTCAAGAGTGAAGAAATTAAGCCATTCCTAGATAAACAGTAGCTGAAGGAATTTATTACAAACAGACCTTCTTTATAGGACAGGTTAAAGGGAGTCCTTAAGGTTCACTGAAGATTGAACTTATTTTCTGGAATAAGGAATATGGATTTTAAATAAACCCTGTTGATTCTTATACACCAGAGCAAAAAGCAAAAAATCAAAAGCCTCACAAGGAGATGTCTTTTTCTATTCTGCAGCTTGATTAAAAAAAAGTGAAAAATTAAAATTCAAAAGGGTATATAACAAGTGCTTTCCAGGATTTTATACAATGGAAAGTCTTCATCACTCCGTGGATGTGTAAATTAGTACAACGACTTTGGAAAACAACTTGGTATTATCTAGTACAGTTAAAGGTATGTAGACCAATATAGTAGTTGTACAGAGTAACCCCGTACCTCTATAGCAGAAGACATATACAAAAATACTCATACTGGCTGTCATAGAAAAAAACTGGAAACAACCCAGATGTTTATTGAGAAGAGAAAAGATCTTAAAACGTGTGGCATAAAGTGTGTGGGAAACCGAATGGGTCACAGCTCCATGCATCAGCACGTGGAGCCAAGAAAAGCCAGCACTGCCATAGACACTGTAATCAGGCACATCTTATTTGGATGTATACGTCTGTAGTAAAACTTGAAGGAAAGCAGGCAATGAAAACAAATTTAGGGTAGCGGTTTCCTTTGGAGATTGAGAGAGTGAGGGACACAGGATTGGCTTTGGTGATATAGGTTATGAGATGGTTGTGGGCATATTTTTTATTTTCAATATGGTATGATACTTTGCATGTATCTTAACTCTAGTAATAAGATAAAAACGTTAAGTACGGTGTAAAAAAAAGTCTATGCTTTGGTATTAAAAAAGAATGATACAACTGTGTGTTCTGAGTCAATATAAACATTTTTTTTTATTCCAGGGCATTTAGCCCTATTTAACATATCCTACAGTTTCTTCTTCCTTTTATTTGGAGCGTGGGAGGGGGTCTGTCTCTTCCCACTTGAAATGAAATCCATTAGGACAGACAGTTTTGTTTTGTTTTGTTTTGTTTTTTGGTTTGTTTGTTTTGCTTCAGTGTTTTTTCCGCTGGTTTATCCTAACACTTCCCAGAAAATGATTGGGGCTTTGTATATGCTCAGCAAGTATTTGGGTATGAATGAACATGTGTGTGTGTTTACTTGTGTGTGTGTTTTAAAGCCCAGTGTATGTGTAGACATGTGTACACACAGGTGATTAAAGATACAGAATTCTCCACACTCGCGGTAGGGAAGTATAGCTGGGGGGAGGTGTTGGTGAGGGCTGAGTGAATGAAGACTCTATTGTACTCTTTTATATGTTCTGCATCTGCACTTTATCATAATTTGTTTCAACTTAAAAGGGAGGAAACATCTTTGAAAATCAGTAAGTTGTAAACTAGAAAAAATGAGTAAAAGAATAGCATTTTTGGCAAACCTAAACTAACTTTGAAAATTGATTTGACAACTGTTGGGGATAGTAGGTTGAGACTAGAACAGGGTCTGGAATCAGCTCACCTTAATGTGCCAGGGGGCTGCTAGCCCTCTTGCTGGGAGTTTCTGGAGGATTCTGTTCTTAGTATGGGCCTCTGAAAGAAAGGATAGTCTGGGAATGGAGGGGCTGTGAGGATTAGAAGGCCTGTTTATAAACTGAGCAGTTATGTGTCCCTGTTATTATAGATGCAGCAAATAAGTTTTTGCCTGTTGTGAAACATGACAAAAACCAGGTTATGAACAAGATACATATATGGTTGGATAGAGTGAAATAAGGCATATTTGATGGAACTCTTGAAATATCTGGTGTACAGATACATAAAATTTAATTTTTTTAGAGGTGATTTGTTTTTTCCATTCACTCATTGCTTGGTGATCCCATGACTAAACCCATCCAACAGCCAAAGATACTTTTGCCCCCCGACCCCCACCCCTTTTGTGATAAAAGCAGGTTCTAGTCTAGTGGATGGTTTTAGTCATATTCCTGCACTGTTTTGCAGGGGTCTGTAGACCCCTGTCTCCACTTGGTGGTAATGATGCTTTTTTACGAGTGCGTAAATGCATCCGCTTAATTTAAATCTTAGATTTTTCTAAGTGTGAATGTGAATGTCATTTGTTATATTATTGATCTAAATGATTATGCTGAGGAAAGCTGTTCGTGATCACACTTGCCTCGTGTTTTTATTTCGGAAGGGTTAGCTGGCCACAGGCATGTGGACTTGAGCTCAGTGTTAAGTCATCAGCCATTGGCTTGTCCCTGTGAAGAAAATTAAGTTTTCAATGTTTTTCCCCTTTTATGCATGCACTTGAGAGACTTCTCTTTTTTTCCTCCATGAAAATGGACGGTGGGGGTAAGGACGTTTCTTTTGTTGGGGGCTACTGAATCTTGAACTGTCAAAAGTTATTCTCTTTTACCGATATTTCTTTTCCCCTCTCGCCCCTGTTAAATCAATAACATGGTTGATTTCTGGTTTTTATTAGCTCTGGGACCATTTGGACCATACGATGTTTTTTCAGGATTTGAGACCATTTCTAAGTAGTAATCCACTGGACCAAGACAATAGAGCCAATGAGAGGGGTCATCAACCTCACACTGACCTCTGGGGACCAAGTCGACCGCCACGACTGCCTATGTCTCGGAGATACAGGTCACGCGGAAGTACTCGTCCCGAGAGATCCCCAGCCATTGAAGGGTGAGTGCTGAGTTGTTTTTAAGCTCTCTTTAAAGACAGTTTCCATGAAGGGTATGTTAGTACAGTCTTTATGAGGTTCTAATACTTGTTACCTTAGTGGGCAGGATGGAGATACAAGGACCAGTACATGAGGTTAAATTGAATGTCAGTATTTAACTAGTATGGGTTAAAGGGTCATTGAAAACTAAGGTCATTAGACACTATGCTAAATGCCTCCGGTTAACGTTTTTATTATTGTCTCAGATTAATACATAGATGATGTGTTTATTAAAATTTCAGAAAGTACTAAAAGGGATATCAAATATGTTGGATAATGTTAGGGCTTAGGAAGACTTGGGAGATTGGAGCAGTGGACTTGCTGTGACATTGCATAGGCATAAACACAGAATTTGTGACTACCAAAAAAATTCATAAAACATATGGTTGTTGAGTGTTTTATGCCAGGACTCAGTCCTGGATGCTGGGGATGTAACGCTGACCAGGACAGATGGTGGTCCTTGACCTCTTGGACCCTATTTAGTAGGAATAATAAGCAATATTTTTCCCCCTGAGATTTGATTTAAGCATGTGGGGGGCGCTGTCCTTGACAGCTACCTTCCTTGTGGCAGCCAGGACGTTACCCAGCTCCCCTCTCTTCCCCACCCTTCTCTTGATGTTCTTGAGGGCCCGCTTGTCCTTGGCCACCAGGAAGCTCCATAGTGTGCTCCCGTGGGGCCAGAGCCTCACACCTCCTGGTCATGCTCTGCGTGAACTTGGGTGTACAGGGGGAGGTGGCTGTGTCTTGGCTTGCGTGTATCCTTGGTCACCTCGTGGTGCTCACTGAGGCCTCGGCCATGGGGTAGCACAGAGCCATGGCTGCTGCTCTTCAGTGGCTGCTGAGGTGGAAGGGAACAAGCATTCATTTTAAAGATATATTTGCCATACACACAGGATTGTGCTTCATGCTTCTTCTGCATGTCTTATTCAGTCCACTTGCGTTAGTGTGCGCTATAGCTGTTCTCATTTATGAGAATATGGGGCCTCCCTGGTGGCACAGGGGTTAAGTCTCAGTGCTCTCAGGCTAGCGCCAGCCACTGCAGCACAAGTTCGATCCCTGGCCAGGGAGATGACCCACATGGTGCAGCAGACCTCTCCTGTCTCACCCGCTGCTCCCCTCAGCAGCATGTTTCAGTAGGTCTGCCTGTTCTGCTCCCCACTCTGTCTCTGGTAAATCCTCTCACACACACACACACCCCCACCCCCCGCCCCGCCCATGCCACACCACACACCTCAGGCCTAGCTGATCTTGTATGCATAAATAAATAAAATAAATCTTTTTAAAAAAAATAAACTGAGACTCAGAAATCAAGTAACCTGGATCAGGTATATAAGACTCCTGTGCTATATTATCTGATATGGTCGCCACCCACCATTTGTGGTTCTAGCGATTTCAATTATTTATTTATTTATTTATTTATTTTTTTTTTAAAGATTTATTTATTTATTTATTTATTTATTTATTTAAGCACTGGATACAGTCAGAAGCGCGGGAGGGTGAGAGAATTCACCAGAGCCAGAGCAGAGCGAGGAGCAGAGCAGGCAGAAGGACCGAAGTACACTGCTGAGGGGAGCAGCGGGCGGCAGGAGAGGTCTGCGCGCCATGTGGGACCCTCCTCCGGTGGCCGGGGAGCAGCCGGGGATTGAACCAGCACCGCAGAGGCCGCGGGCAGCTTCGCAAGCCAGCGCTCAACCGCTGCGCCACCAGGGAGGCCCCCCGATTTCAATTATTTAAAAGCCAGTAACCACCCTCCCCCACACCCCCAGGACTATGTCAAAAGCCCTTCCTTTGTGCTCCCCTGAAGCACCTACATTCTAACCCTTTGTCATGAGCATATGCAGAAAAACAATGAAAGTTGACTGGGGCCCATGTTTGCATATTTAATCCAGTATTCCACTTATTTTTTTTTTTTTAAAGATTTATTTATTTTTATACAAGAGCTGGGGTACAGGCCAGGGGCGTGAGAGGGTAAGAGGATTCACCAGAGACAGAGCAGATTGTAGAACAGGCAGAAGGACCAAAATACACTGCTGAGGGATCAGTGGGTGCGACAGGAGAGGTTTGCTGTGCCATGTGGGATTCTCGCCTGCTGGTCAGGATTGAACCCACACTGCACAGGCTGTGGACAGCTTCACAGCACTGCGCTCAACCCGCTACGCCACCAGGGAGGCCCAGTATGCCACTTATTTAACTGCTGCTTCTGCAAGGAGAAACGTTTAACAGAATATCATTACTCTTAGGAGAAATGAGTAAACTTGGCAAGAAGGTTCTCTTGCAAGTGAAACAAATTCTGGTTAACCTAAACAAAATGGCCTCAGTCTCCACCATAGCATTGGAATTCACCTCAAAAACTCAGGTTCCTGATTTGGTCAATGCCTCCAGGGTGCCTGTAGAAGCCTGAATTGCACTTGGGCAGTGCTGGTATTTTTTCTGGTATCTCTCGAAACTGTTGGGAACTGAACATTAGGTAATGAGGAAGTTTGTAGACTGGTGATCAGTGCTGGGGTTGGGAAGCTGATAGCTGTCAAATAGGTTTTTCAAGAGTGTGAAAACGGAAATTTAAAGTTGGCTTTGATAAACAATTTAAACACTTTATCTGTAATGCTAATTTGTGACCATCTTGAATCCTATAGCCAAATTAGGTGGAAAATATGGTTGACTTTATTTAAAAGTACATCTTTGCTGAGTTCAGTCTTACAAGTCATCTTGGGTCAACTTTATCCGTAAGGCTACTGGGAAAAGTCATAAAGTTGGTGTCAATACAAGTTCATGGTTTCCAGTCCAATCTTATGTATTTACAGTTACTATTGTCATCCCTAAGAAGGAATGAATTTGGGAGAGAAGATTTGAGTTCAGTTGTGGACATAACTTTGAGGTGCTTAAGCATATCTAAGTGGTATTGGGTAGAGTTCTTGACTGGAGAGAAAATGAAGAATTTGTGGCTTATGTATGATATTTAAAATTATAAAACTGCGTAATTGCCAGAAGAATGAAGGCAGAAAAGAGAAGAGCTCAGAGGATCGAGCCCTGCGCTCATTGATTAGAGGTTTGGAAGATAAAGAAGCGGAGGAAAGGACAGACAGAGAAGCAGGAGGGAAGCCCCGAGAGAGTGCAGTTCTGGAAACTAGGTGAAGACTCTTATGTGATCTTAGTGTGTCTTTTCCCCTCCAGACTCTGTGGATTCATATAGACACCCCCCTTCCATTTTAGCTACCTTGTGTCTTAAGAGGAGAGGTTATGTTTTTAACAAAACAACAAAAGTCAATGGAGATGACTATAGGTGTCATCAGTTGAAGAGTGTGTCCTGACAACAGCTCGGACACTCACTGGTAGTTCTATTACTGCTGTAATGACCTGGAACCAATACCCAACTGCCACAGAGTGAGCAGCCAAGAGAGAACAATCAGCAGCTGATCAGATGAGATGTCCCTGGCAGCTCCAAGCTACAGGAAACAAAGCTTTCTCTCGAACTTGATTACCACTAACTTACTGCTCTATTCAAGGATGTGATGATTTGCTCTTCTAGTTACTAGAAAGCAGGGAGGTATACTAGTTATTTCTGCATAACATAATACCCCAGAATTTAGAAACTTGTTGCAACAAGTTTCTGAGGGTCAGGGATTTAAAAGAATTTTATGAGGTTAGAATGAAAATGTCAACTATGGCTCCACTTTTATCTGAAAACTTAGCTGGGGCTGGAGGATGCACTTCCAGGATGGTTCACTCATGGCTGTTGGCAGGAGGACTCTCAGTTCCTCCTCCCATGGGCCTGTCCTTTGAGCGCCTTCAGTGTCCCCGTTACTTCACGGATGGCTTTCCCCAGAGTAAGTGATCCAATGGAGAGAAAGGGAGAAGGAAAGAAGCCATAATGCCTTTTACATTCTGACCTTGAAAGCCACACACTGTTGTTTCTGGAATATTTTACCTGTAAGAAATACCACATTCAAGGGGAGGAGAATTGAGCTCCACCTTTTCAAGGAGTGAGTATTAAAAAATTTGTGGCCATTTTAAACTATCTCAGTTTACCCTCTGTCCACCACAGATTACTTATATTTCTCCATGTGCAAAATTCATTTCTTCCCAAGACCTACCCAAAGTTTTGTCCCGCAACAACATCAGGTTGAAATCTAGATTGTCATTTAGTTATGTCCGAGTGTGGATGAGGTTCCTTGGGCATCAGGTAAAAAGAGCAGCCTCATGGACTGGAGAGACCTGTGACTTAGATGAGGGTAGTGAAAAGAGATTCGATGCTAGTACCAGACACCTCTCGTTAAAGAGGTGTGAACCCCTTTCATCCTCTCCTCCTGTTGCTGTTGGGGACCCAGGAAGATAGTTTGAAAAACTATACCATATAGTCAGATCCCTGCACAGTTTAATTCACAAAAAAAAACCTATGAATTCCCAAGAAAGCAGCACTCAGGTGGGTAGCCATAATAGCGTACTAGTTTCTGGTGCTGTCGACTGGATGCTGGTCAGTGAAAGGCCACTGTGGTTTAGGGCAGGAGTTGGTGATTGGTCAGCCATGGCTATCTGCAGAATACTTTCGTTATCCTGTTGGCTTACCTGATTTTTTCTCCTCCAACAGAATAATTCAACAGATTTTTGCAGGATTCTTTGCAAATTCTGCAATTCCTGGATCCTCACATCCCTTTTCCTGGTAAGTAATTAATGCCTCCTGTCTTAATCTGCGGGACTAGTGTCATTTTAGGTACTGTTGTTTCTCTGCCATAGTGAGAAAGAGCTGCATAGGTGAGTATATAGATGTGCTTGGCAGGCTGTTTAGACTGCTGATTTTATCTGCTGAGCCCAAACTTAATCAGAACTTATTCCTTATTCAGACTCCAGAGCCATCCTGGCTGCCCAGATGTCTGGGTGTTGGATGTGTCTCGTTCCGCTCATATTCTGGTCTGAGGGTTGTGTCGAGGCCAGGAGTGAGATGGTCCCTGCTAGGTTTGGTATCCGATTTGTGGATTTTCTCCTTTCGAGCATATGGGAAGATTTTATTCCTTAGGAATTTCAGAAATTGAAAACATACTGCTTACCTTCCTTTTTTCTAAGTGGGTTTTTCAGAAGAAGCAAAAGGCTGGCCATATTAGAGTGACACTTGTGTGTGGTGGGGGCTAGAGAGGAAGTTCCTTCTTGTCTGGACAATTACTTAGCACTTCTGACTCTGCCCCAGGAGGCGTCTTTGCTCCGAGTGACCTCAGTCCTTCCAAATGCAGTTACCCTACTTTCCAACCTCTAGTTTCTCTAAACACGTTCCAGCCAAAGACTGGATACCCATCGTCCAGGGTGGTCATGCACCCGCAGCTCCGCAAACAGGTGCTGCCAAGGCCCTTTTGTAATTGTTCTGAGTTGTGATTTAAAGACGGCGACTGCTGCTTCACTACTTGAAGCTCCAGATTACCCACCACTGCAGGCAGCCTGCTAGAATCAGAGAAGTCTGTAGATGTTAGCCAGTCACGATGGGAAAACTCTCCTTAAAAAGCAGCTCCATCCATGTTTAATATCAGTGGATGCAAAGAAGACAAACTTCTTAACCAACAGTCAAAGAGTCACGCTTTTTGCTCTGGCATGTCAGGTGGTGTTCCGATAGCATCACATTTTGTGTTCCATTCAGTCAAGTAAGAATCCCTAGAGAATGAGACACTGTCTCTGGGTAATCTATTGAAAATATTCAGAAGTTCTTTGCCACTCAATTCTAGATGACCAGTTACTTTCCAGCTCTGAGAGAGAACAGGATCCCTCTGCCAGTTTTTTCTGTGGTGTAAGGCAGAGCCTGGTCACTCCATCTAATGCTGTCTGTCTCATCTCACGTATAGGAGCGGGATGCTGCACTCCAACCCTGGGGACTATGCCTGGGGTCAGACAGGGCTTGATGCCATTGTAACCCAGGTGAGGAGCTGCCTTTTGAGGGTGTCTGTTCAGTGTGTCTCATGGTTCCACAGGCTTCCTGCTTTCCTTCTGCTACTTTCTGAAATAGCAGTCACTCTGCTTTCCCTAATATTTTGAGCTTATGGATCTCTATTTTACTAAAGGGTTAATGGTTTATGGGTTTAGCTCAGCATTCATGTACGTTCTGGGTCCTAGGAACTTTCTCGAAGGTAACTACTTCCACAGGAAGAAATGACTTCTATAACAAACAGTATTTTGTATTTCGGGCTCTTGTTCAGTTGTATGAGGATCCTGTTATATGCACTTTACAAAAAGGAGGGTCTGCTTACATGTTGAAGCAGGGAATTCTGCTAGATGGAGCAAAGTAGGGGAAGGAAGCAGAGAAAAAGGTATTCCCATGCCATGTGTAAGTGCTTCCACTTGTTTGTTTTATTTTAATTTAATTGGATTTCATTTCCCTTGTGGACTGCTGAGAATAGAAAGCATGTCATTTATATTCAAGTCTTGTAGGCAGTAATTTACCTGTTTCTTGGCTTACCTTACGCTACTTTCCATACTCTCAATCCTTTTCTTCCTTCCGGCAGAACGAGATTTTTGGACCAACTAAATACCACTTTCTGTTAAACTGTAGTTTTACTCATGACATCACAGCCCTTTTGCTGCCTCTGAAGTTGTTTAATGTCTAGTAATGGGCCTTGCAGTGATGGGTCTGTCTGGAGACTTACAGTAATGTCACTCCGCAATTGTAAAGCACCCGAGTGTTCTGGCAGCAAGAAAGGGAAACCCAGCAAGCCTCTCAGTCTTGCAGAAGTAAGAGCAACCAACATCTCTAATACCGTCACTGTTTGTTCTCAGCTGGAGCAGCTCCCACCCCAGGGATTGGGAGGTGTCTGCACTTCTTCATTTTCTTTTTCTTTTTTTGTAGCTTTTAGGACAACTGGAAAACACAGGGCCTCCCCCAGCTGACCAGGAAAAGATCACATCTCTTCCCACAGTGGCGGTAACGCAGGGACAAGTCGGTAGGTTCATTTTCATACTTTGTGCTGTTTGTCATCAACTCCTACCACCTTTCTTCTTAAGGACCTTGGAGTGAAGCTGTCGCTCTCCTCAGACAGGAAGCCATCTATTCCCTCAATAGGGCGAGTCAGCAGGTACTTCCTGAGCATTAATGTGTCCCTTTCCTAGATGCAATACAGGAAATAAAACAGTACAAAGATATGTAAGACTTGATTTCTTGGAGAACTTACTAGGGGAAGCAAAATTCAGCAAACATTAGACAACGTTATAAAAAATAGCGTTGACAGATGGTCCTAGCTTGGGGAAAGAGGAGGTGATGAGCAGGAGGCTGGAGTCTGTATCACACCTGCCCCGCGCTGGGGACTTGAGACATCAGCATTGTGGTGTTTACAAGCACTGAAGGAATGTAGTGATAAGGAACATTATTTGGCCTGGAGTTTCTTTTCCCAAAAATTCTAGTTTATAGAGTCAGAGAAGATTTTAAAGACAGGATGAACCCTTGGGGAGAAGCCATTCTGTTCGAAGGAGAACATAAACCAGCACGAGAATGTCAGCATGGACTGATGTCTGAAGCTAAGAGCAACTTTATTAACCCTGAAATAGAATCCAGTTTGGGGAACAGTGTGAGGTGTAACTGCTTAGAAGAGTGGGGCTTCGTGGGTTTCTTTTTTCTTTTACCCTCTTCTTCCCTGAAGTGGGACTTTGTTAAGGCCCTGAAACTGGCAGAGTAGTTAGGGCTAGATGTTTTAGGTAGTAGGTAAGTTTTGTGGGTCCCCAAATGGAAGAATGAGAGAATTTAAGTAGTCTTTAGGGGAGGCTGGTTTAATGCTGTTTAAAATAGTGTTTAAAATAGCTTGCAAGGGGGAGAAAGCAGAAACAGTATCTAGCATTCAGGTGGGGTCCATGTGATGGTGTCAAAGGTGGAAAGAACAGACTCAGAAGGTCATTTTGGAAACAGGTCTTCAGCACTGGCTGCATGACGGTCTGAAGGAGGAGGGACGGTCTGAAGGAGGAGGGACGGTCAAGGACAATGTCAGGATTTTGCAACTTTGTAGCAGCAGAGATATGCTGCTTCAGCAGGGATGGGCATTTGTGGCAGGCCCTGGTTTGAACAGGGAGGTAATGTGATGTTTTCACTTTTGAATGTGTTGATTTTGGGGTGGCAGCTAAGAATTCAAGTGAAGGTGAGCTGGAGAGTGCCGTGAAGCTGGCCTTGGGAACATTAGCTGGTCGCAGTGTGTAGGAGATATAGTGGGAGGGTTGAAGCCCTGGTGCCTGGGTACTATCGGGGAAGCTATTGCAGTAGAGGAGGTGTAAGAAGTAAACACTAGTATTACCGGCCAAGGTGGTGGGAGTGGATTGAACCCATTAAGTGGTAGACTCGGGGCAATGCTGTGAGTGTTGTGGGGCATGAGCGCTAGAGAGAGAAACTAGCTGGTGGTGGTAGTCACAGTTGGGAAGCTCAAAAGTTTTTACTTGGTGCTGCCACTGTTAGTTTGCAGCCCTGGCCTCTCTGAGAAGAGGGGTTCCTGTTGTGAACTTGGAACCTGAGCTGTACTTGGGCTTTGTCATCCTGCAGCACCACCTGCTGGTGCAGCTTGAATGGAGGGCTTCTTGGGAATCCCCCTGAAAGAGGCTGTGTGGTGTGGAAACAGTGAAGCGAAAGTGACTGACTCTAGTTTATAGAGTCAGAGGAGGATAGGATGAACCAGAGACTGGAAGCCTGCTGGGACGAGTCCCTTGGATGTGATGGACAGGACACCAGTGTTTCTTAAGTGGGAACTATCAGAAGGATATTACCCACTTGCAAAATTTTTTTTTCTGTTTTACTTAATAGATCATTTAAGCCCTGGTTTATTTCTTCAAATTCTTCACATTGAAAAGTAGGCCTTACAGAGTTCTTGTCCAGGGCTTATCAGACAGGCCATTTTTCAGTCCTTTTCACGTCCCTGCCAACTGCTACCTCTACCCCATTTTGAAGTACAAAGCCGGCTTCTCACCTGCCTCACCGTGGGTGCACTTTGTGCATCCTTGGGCTGTTACAGACATTGGCCTGTTTTTTCTTCTTTCTTTTGCCTTATTTACCTTAAAAGGCATTTCCTCTTCCAACAGATATGGGTTTAGAGTGTCCAGTGTGCAAAGAAGATTATACAGTTGAAGAGAAAGTCCGGCAGTTACCCTGCAACCACTTCTTTCACAGCAGTTGTATTGTGCCGTGGTTGGAACTGGTAAGAGCCGTCGACTGTGATGGGAAGCCTGCGCCAGTCACGTCTCCTGTGGGGCGGGTGTTCGGAGTGAGGCTGTGCTTAATGCAGTTGCTGTTGGGACCAGAGATCAGATCTTAGTGCCTGGCTAGTTCCCAGTAGCACCATGACTGTTTTTTTTTTTTTTTTTTTTTTTTAAGATTTATATATGTATGCATACAAGAACTGGGGTACAGGCCAGAGGTGTGGGGGTGAGAGGCTTCCCCACAGACAGAGTGGGGAGCAGAACAGGCAGATCTACTGAAATACACTGCTGAGGGGAGCAGCAGGGAGACAGGAGAACTCTGCTGCACCATGTAGGTAGCTCCTGGCTGGGGATTGAACTTTTGCTGCAGTGACTGTGAATTGCTTCATAGTGCTGCCTCTTAAACTGTTGCGCCACCAGGGAGGCCCTCATTACTGTTTTTTTTTTTTTTGAGATCACTGTCAGGTTGGAACTTCTCTGACCAGGTGTTAGCAAACTGCAGTCCACAAGTCACCATGGCCTGCTGCCTGTTCTTGTAAATGATGTTTTATTGGGACACAGCTATGCTCGTTTGTTTGCAAATTGTCTGTGGCTACTTTTGTGCTACATCAACTGAGTGGAGTAGTTGTGACCCAGGAGGTTTGAAGCCTAGAACATGCACTACCTGTCCCTTGACAGAGTTTGCTGACCCTGCTCTCAACCACGGGGGAGTATTGCTATCCCAGAATTCCTTAAATTCTTTCTAAAGTTTTCTTTGGGAGATATCTGGTCATGTTACACCTTGGAATCTAGTGTGCAATTTTTAATTTTTCTACTTGCTGATTCTCAGTTTTCTTGAGGGTTTAGTTCCTGGCATCTCAGCTGGGCTGCTTACCCAGGCTGTTCACTTTCCGTTGCAGCATGACACCTGCCCCGTGTGTAGGAAGAGCTTAAACGGTGAGGACTCCACTCGGCAAACCCAGAGCTCTGAGGCCTCTGCAAGCAACAGATTTAGCAGTGACAGCCAGCTACACGATCGATGGACTTTCTGAAAACTATAGACCGTGTCTGAGCTAGGACCATGGAAGTTGTCTTGCCACAGCTGTAAATTATATCAAAACAAAAAAAAGTAGATGGATTTAGGAATCACATAAGAAACCCCAACCCATAATATAATGCAATGAGTGTTTTCTTCTCTAAAGTTAGTATCTACACCTGGAATTGTATCTACAACCAAATGCCTCTTATATGGGAATTCAGAGTGGTAATTTTATAAGTGTGAAATTTAATTATGTGGGTTCCCCCTGCCAGAGTAGCATCAGTCCCCAATAGCTAGGGTCCTGCTCTTTGTCCTGTCACCTTGTAATGGGTGTTCCCACTTCCTTCTCCGCCCTCTACCCTCCCATTAGTGTATTTTACAGTAAATACAGTGGAACCAGGCCCTAAAGTCCTGCTGACATAAAGTCCTTTTGTTTTAACTGTGTAGAAGTGTTTACTCCTGGCCACATGAGCCATGAGGTAAGGTCAGGATCACTCAGGAATCTGAGACTAATGATTTTCTTTTGTCTTGGATCCTCAGAGAGCAAATCAAAGAAAAAGTACAGTGGGCAGGAGAAAGTAACTTATCATTGTACTCTGTGGTTTTCTCATTTTAATTTTCACAGATACTTCACAAGATACAGTTTCCCCAGAAACCAACGTGACATGCCTTAGGAGTGTCGTGTTGGTAGGAATCTGATTTTATTCCTTTTTGGGAATGAGTCGGACAGCATGCTGGCAGAGGACAACAGATGTTTCTTATCTGTGATGCTAAGATTTTTTTTAATGACCCCCCCCAAACTCATGGTTTGCTGTCTTTTATTCTGAGAACCATAATTTGCTACGTGGAAAGAGAATTTCTTTGTTACTGCTACTACAGCTAGCTCACTGTTTTTAGAAATTCACTGGTCTTCAGGAATTGTAATTTTACATTGTCTCATGAATATTTTAAACCCCGTTTTCATCTCTGCAACTTCTCTGTTCTGCCTCATTCTGGCTATACTTGGCGTCAAATCGATTGTTGTGATCATGCCCAAAACAACTTGACTAGGAGAACTAGCCTTATTTTTTCAGTCTGACCGTGTCCCATGCACGTGCACATGCTTCTTGGAGCATGTAAATGTTTAAAGTTGAATAAATGAAGACGAACCAGAATGTTGTTGGAACTTCACCGTCTCAAAAGGAACTGCAGGGAAGAGGTAGCTGCTGGCGTGCCGAAAAGGCAGCTGATGGACACCGTTTATGTGGCAGGTCAGGCCTTCCTAGTTTTGGAGCGATCAGAGCCAGAAGGCCACTCTTCAGGGAGTCTCTTCTCGGCTAGGAGTCTCTACCCAAAATTTGTTGGCTGTCATATGCTGATGTGGGAGGTTGCATGTGATGTGAGGGTTAGAGATATCTTTGTCTCTACTTTGGTACAAGATGAAGGAGTAGAGGACAGAAGAGAAAGTGGGAGAGTGCCTTGCTGAATTAAGAGCCTGCATCTAATGTGGCCATAAGGTATAATTCAGGCTGGGCCCAGAGGGAATAACAGATGTTTTCTCTTCATTGTGCCTCTCACGTCACACATACCTTCTTTGCAGAAGATGAGCTATTTATTATAGCTTTTGACACGTAGCCTGAAATTCTATATTGGTTTTGAAGGGAGGATGGGTCGGAGGCCTGGGGGGAGAGGAGAGGTATATGAGGAATATTTCATGACCACTACTTAGATGGAGGAAAGCTGTTCTGAAGTGGGAGCACATTGCAGCTTTCAAGTACAATAATACCGGCTGTCTCAGAAAAATTAGGATGGTCTGGAAATTTTTGTCTGCCTATTAGTGTGTGTAGATGCCAGTGCAGGCAATTGTGATTTTACTTATAACTAGAGAGCTAGTAGGATCTGAGTAGCTTCACAAAGGGAGGGAAATTAAAGTGCTGGTAGGTTGGGATTTATTTACCTATTCAACACAAATAGCGAACAGTATCAGTCTGAGTTACCGGAAATTTTCTTCACTTATTTTGCTCTGACAGAGGATATAAGGTCATTTTTGTTTCCTTGACCCCTCCCAGTTAATGACTTGGTAGTATTTCTTCCTAGAATAAGAGGCATTGCAAACTTCCAGGTAAATTTAGGCTGAGGGAGTACAGTTCAGGTTCAAAGGCAGGAAAAAACTAATAGCCCAGGGCCTCCCCTGGTGGCGCAGCGGTTGAGCACTGGGTTGCAAGGCTGCCCGCATCCTCTGCAGCGCCGGTTCATTCCCCAGCAGCCGGTGAGTGTCCCTCGCCCCCCCAAAAAAAAACCACCAATATCCCAACTGAAGCAGTTGGGCAAGAGGCATCCCCCTTGCTAGCAGTAGTGTTGCCTTTTTGTTCTAGTCAGGCCTTCAACTGATTGGCTAAAGCCCACCCACGTAGTGGGGCAGTCTCCTTATCTGCTGGTCCAGATGTTATCTTACTTAAAAATACCCTCAGAAACACACCAAGGATAACGTTTTTATTAAATATCTGAGTGACGCATGGCCTGTCACATTGACATGTAAAATTTACCATCACAAAGAAGAAAAACAGAAATCGTGCCCACAGCAGTGATCCTCAACCCACTTAAAGTTTTGCCAAGTAAACACTGTGTCCTGTGAGAAACCTCTGCCTTGCCTGGAGCCCAGTGGGTGTGCTGTGCACCAGAGGAAGTGTCCGGCCCCCACCAGGTATCATCCTGTTTTTCGTCCTCAATCTAAATTAGCCTGAAAGGCCACACATTCTGGGAAGAAACTTGCAGATTCATTAGTCTAACATGAGACATAGTTGGGGTTGGGGACTTATTTCTAGGAATGCTTTGCATTCAACTCTGTGTTTCAGGCATCATTTAGATAGAGTGCCCATGGCAGAGGGCGGATCACCTGCATTTTTCAGGTATTCGTTTCTTTACAACTGGAGGGCTGACAGACTTGGGCTTCTGGAGCCTTTGTTAGCGTCAAGGGAGAGGTGATTCGCCCTTCCGCGACAGTCAAAGAGAAGGCAAATCTTACTAGTTCCGTTCTGCTCTTTGACTTGAAGCCTTTACACTCACATTCCATGGCCTACCCTTTGAGTTTCGTGCAGAACTGAGCGGGTTGATTTCTTATTCATGAATGTCTTTTCTGTAGCTCCCTCTTATGAATTATAATTTGAAATAAGAGAAAGGAAAGAGTTTTTTGTCTCAAAATGACTGCTGTTTTTCTGGTAGTTTCCAGGTAGCCCAACTCATGTTCAGTAAGTTAGTTCTGGCTGGACAGAACCACAGCAGTTAGATGGGAGGGGCATTTATTTAGCTGATATCTTTAACATCTTTAAAGTTTCTAACCTGTTGAGTTGGGAGCAGGGAGCAGGACAAATTCTGGTAGTAAACATTGTCCCTCAGTGCTTCTGTTGCCCATTCTCTGTCTGAAGAGTTCAGAAACAGGGAGAATCCAGAATGACACTTTGCCCTTATTGCTACAGCTCCTTGACTCTTTCCTTACAATAATGTTTTAGTTTACCAGAAAAATAAATCACTCTAGGTAGAAGATGTGGAAGTGGCTACCTTAGCTTATAGAACCTGTGAGTCAGTCATGGACATTTGCCAGATTGCCATTGGACACGTGCCTGGTAGGTCTGTCCCTGAGCAGTGCTCTTTTATCCAGGAGTGGTTCTCAAGTTAGAAGGAAGATTTGGGGAAAAGAATTTTTCCCCCCAAGTCGCCCTCTAATTAAATAGCTATTAGAAAGATTCCTTGTTCATGTCTTTGTATTGTACATTTGGGGGGGGGGTGTGTTCACAGAGACATAGATGCACATTTCACACTAGAGGAAGAAAGATTATGGGGGGTACCAGAGTGCCGGAGCCTCACAGTCTGATCTCTTGTCTTCCATGCATCCGGCCTTTGTGGTTCCATTATTCCATTTGGGGGTGCTGTTGGTTTTGGCAGGTACCCTGTTACATGGTGTGTGGTAAAGGGTAGGTAAAAGTGCTTTTACCAATGCAGGCAAAAGCCTAGTCACTTTTAAGGGTTTAAGGCTCTGAGGAGAGGGCATTGGCCATCCATTACTTCTGTATTCTAATTAGTTTAACTCTAACACAGTTACCTGTTCAAAAATTTTTTTCTTGATAAATAATTGACACCAAATTGAGTTTTCTCATGGCCTTTTGCATGCTTCCCTTTCCTTCTCTTTGGTGTCCTGTTTGTCCTGTTTCCTCAAGGAATGCGAGTTAAACATAACACTCAACACAAGCCAATCAGGAGGGACATGTCGTCTGTTGTAAACAGTATCAGAATGGCCTCTTGGAGGTACAGGGCCCTTCAGAGTCTGGTGTTAACTGCTGACCCTGGCAGACTGCTGACCTCTGTGCAGCATGAAGATCGTAGGAGGAGAAGGCGCATGGCTGGGAGTAGGTGGTTGCCAGAGAGCTGCCCTCTGTGGGTGCAGGTGGGAAGGTAGAGTGTAGTTACGAGAATTACCAGGGAAGAATTGGGAGTTTGGGAGACTTATGGGAGTTCCCCTCAGCCGGGGAACCACAGGGCTGGGTGAATACAGCGTGTGCAAAGGCCATGCTTTTTAGGTCAACACAGAGCCCTTGCGTGACCCAGAGGGCATTAGGAGGTTCTGATCTGTCCTGCCTCCCTGACAGGTAGAATTCCAGGCATTCAACTCTAAGATTTTGTAAGTATAAACTTCATGTTTTGCTGCCAAATTACACTTAGAGGTGTCCACAGAAGTGGAAACTATACACAGCCTTTCCTCTTTCACCTCAGACACTTCTCTATCTGTGAGTCCTGGGATGGAGGCTGGGAGTTGTTCACGTTTTCTAATAAGCTGTGCCCTTTTTAAGGTCTGAAAGTTATTAGCCCCCTTCCCAACAGGATGATAGTTGTAATTTTAAGTATCTTTTGATGAAAAAAAAAATACATAAACAGTTGCTATTTCAGTAATGCTTTTTTAAGAAGTCAATTTGTCTTTTTTTGTTATACCAAAACCTATATCCAGTTGACGTACACTATGTATGTACACATTTGTAAGATAGATTAATTATTCAGACTGAAATAATGCAAATGCAGATTCTTAGCAATAATTCCAGGGCTCTTCCACAGGTTCAAAATCCAAGGGTTGTAAATCAGTAGTAAAGATTGGGGCAAAGATGTGTGTCCAGAAAACTAACTGCTTGTATATGAAAACTCACAGACTTGTGTGGAATCGGTGGTATCAAATCCCTTTTAAAAACCGAGGTCTGAGCATTTCAAATTTCTGTTTAACCAAGTCTTGAGATAAGCAGAATAAATAAGTTATTTAGAAGTGGGACTTTGACTTACAGTTGCTTTGTTTATTCTGCTTAGTTCAAGCCGGGAGGGGTGGCCCACGCCATGAGGCCTCGGTGAACAGCAACCAACACGCGTCTTCTCGCAGAATGTTCCGTGGACTGTTAACTCGCGCCGCACAGAGGAGCTGGGTGGATTTCTCTGTGAGGCTGCCAGTGATTGTATCAAGTTAAATAGTCTCAGAAGATTATTTTAATAATAAAAAGCAAAAGCTCCCACGTGAACATAAAGTTTAGTTAGAAATAAAATTAACATAGGCCAGGGAGAGAGGTGACAATGAATATAATACAGTGGAGAAAACTTGGGAGATTTTGGAGGCAGAATTCAAGTGGTGCTGGATTTAAAATTTAGAATCTCATTGGATCCCGCGAACAGTGCTGGAGAGGCCAGTCGGCGTAGGCGACGGCCCGTTTCACAGAGGAGCAAACGGAAATCACGCCTGGAGTCTTCACGTGCCGAGACACGGCTGCTTCATTGTGGAGCCAGAATCAGGAGCCCTTTTCTTCTCTTTGGCTTTTTCACAAAAACTCAGGGTTACATTTCACTCCTCGTGTGTGCACGTGCTTCACCGAGTCCCTCTTTTCACTTCACACCCGGTCTCTTCACCTCCGTGAGACACAAAGTCCTGAATCCTTAGTTTGAGTGTGACCATCACTCATAAGGGTGTCCCCTCTCTCAGCTTTCTCTCTCTCTCTCTTCCCCAAACCTGAGCTCCCACATTTGGCAGGTGCTGACCGAGGATGACACAGGTAAGATCTGTTTCCTCATGTAGCTCCGCCCGCAGGGGCGGCCCTCTCCCCTCAGCTCACCTGCGACAAGAAGTCCCTTGTCCAGAGGGCGACAAGGGGCTTGTGAGTTTAGAAGAAGAAGGAAGGCTCCCGATACTGCTGAGGACTTTGATATACCAAGAGCGAGAAGTGACCCGAGAGGCTGACGAGGCCTTAGTTGAAGCGAGATAGTTGTGATCTCTGGCGTGTGCCCGGTTTGCACAGACCTTCCTCTTCCTCCAGCGGTGCTGACACCGCGGTCCTTCGCTGCCCATTTTCATGCCGGGTCAGTCCCTGGCTCTCGCCTTCTTTGCTCTCCCACGCACCTTTGCATGTCCGCTCTTCGCTGGGCAGTGGTAAATAAAACGTTCTCCCCCTCCAGAATCGGTGTTCTCACCTTCGTTTGCCTTGCGTGTTTGTTTTGCTGTGTTGGAGGGGAGGGAGGGACAGCTCCTTTGGGGTGCAAAACACATGTATTCACCAGTGTTTGAGAACGCCACACCGGCTGCCTTTGTGAAAGGTGCTCTTCCAGTTGGCGACGGGGTGGGAGAGCGGTGGGGCTGCTCTGCCGAGAGCAGGGAGTGCAGGAATGCAATTTTTTTGCCTCATGCTGCCAGCTATTTAGTATCTTTTCCCATGTCCTGTTTTTTCCTTCTCTGTGCATACATTGTAGTGTGAAAGGTACCAGGCTAAAGAGAGGCAGATTTATCAGGTTGCCACTTATTTTGAAAGTTTCTTCTGGCACAAGGCTTACAAAACTGTAAAAGAGAAAGTTTTCATTACTGCCGCGCAGTTTAGCAGACGGCCGGTTGTAATTCGTGCTGGGATGGGTATTCACTGGGCTCTCCTGACTAGAGAGGACATGGAAAAGAAATGTGTCCTGTTGCTAAAGTTGCAGTTGTGAGCTTTAGTGTCTAACATCCTGGTGACAGTGGGTGCAGGAGCCAGGCCTTGACCTCCCCTTGCTGGAAGGGGGGGCAATCAAGGACGAGACAGATGCCACTTGAGGCGGAGGCCGGTCTTCCACACGCGGCACTGACCAGTTGTCTGGTGGTGGGACGGCCATCCTCAGGGGAACGTGTGTGATCTGAGAAGATCAGTAACTAAGAGAGTTAGGAGTGTTAGATCTTGTTTCTGGAAATGGGAGGGAGGCACAGGGTGAGGAAGGCCGTTAAGGAGTTGAGAGAGATGGTGCTTTGCATACAGTAGGTTGTTACTGAGATCACAGGGTTTATATTAATTCCTGTGAATCGAGGCAACGTGTTTGTGTTCCAGTGAGGAATCGGGGCGTTCGCCTGGGTGGTTGTGTGGAGTTAGCGTCACGAAAGCCTAACCCATCATCGACCTCCTTTTAACAAAGGTAATAAAATCCTTCCATGCGCCTGGTGCTGTCTTTTTGTTGGGGTGGACAAGACAGTTTCTAGAGCTTGTGTGCTGGTGGTGGTCAGACAGCGATGGTTCCTGCTTTGAGGAAAGCCTGGCTAACATGGAAGCAGGAATACCCAGGACAGGCAAGAACCCGACTATGCAAAACATGTAATGACATCACTACAGCTCTAATGTCTGTTATCTGACAAACACTCTGACTCATACTGGCAAGCGACACACACAGGCCTCAGCCACTACATGTGTTTGATGGACTCATTCTGGCCACCAACCCTTGCTGAGGAGGTGCATTGCCCAAAAGCCACCCCCAGACCAAATGCGTCTCAGGTCTTGTTCATCTTCACACAGTAGCCAAATTCTGTTATTTCAACTCATAGCCTTGGTCGTTCCAGTGAGCAGAGGTAGCTCATTTACTTCTCCCGTAAGCTTTCTTTCCTAAGAGGCCTGACCTCTTCCCCAAAGGCACGTCTGATTCATCCATATCCCCTAGTCAGTATGGAGTCTCTAGTCCCTGAGGACCAATTTTGCCCTCCTCCTTGTTTGATGTTTTCCTGTGGACAACCAGGGTCGAGGGGCGTGTCCCTCCCCCTCTGGACTTCCGTTCCACGCTTCTCCTCCTGGAGAGTGACTAAGGTGTCGAGGGCCTGCACCCTCGTTGCTGGGATGCCGAAGGGCTGTGTGAGCATACCTTGCAGGGCCAGCAGGCTAGTGACCAGCACCACCCAGGTCTGTTCTTGCAGGAAGCCTGAGCTGAGCGCACTTCTGTTATGACTGAAATTGAGGTGTCTTATTAGCTTCACTCCGTCCACTGTGTAGTTCCCTGTTCCTGGTTCAGAAGATAATCATGGACAGAGGAGGGTTTTAGAAATCACTTGAAATTACTTTTGCATCATCTCTGAACATCTTTTTTATGGTCTCCAAGGATACCTCTCAGCTTAATTCATTGCCCGAGTAAGTATTTTTTAACATTTGTGGGTGATGATGTACTTAAGCAGCAATAAATAAATATAGAATCTGCTGTGTATCACATTGGGTATGCAAGTACGCCTACCTAGAAGTCTTGCCAGAGAGCTGGAATAGTTTAGTCACTTTGGAATTGGGTATTCCCAAATCGTATTGAAAACCATCTTCCGGAGTGGCCCAAACAGCGTAACTTAGATTAAAATCTTGAACTTTGGAATAGATCTGGATTTTTAGGCACCGATTATGAGTGGAGTGAACTCACACAGATGGATTAAATGAAATACTCATATAACTTAGCATAACAGCTGGCACACCAAAAACAGGTAATAAATGGTAGATATTGTTTATGAATACATTAATCCCTCTGTGTCCTATTAGTTTCACCTTCCAAAAGCAACTCTATATTTGGTACATCAAATGTGCTGACCCTGATACTTTAATAGACCGAGAGCATGAGATAGGTATGCTAACTTAGGGAGACCATCTCAAGTAGAGCTATCTAGGGCATATTAGGAGAACATAAATACTTGGTTGTAAGGAGCATTTTATTCTCCAACACGTAGCACTGCCTGCGATATACAATAACTATGTTAGAGGAAAAGCAAAATAGAAGAGTTCCCTCTAGTGAGATTAACTGGGACAGAATATTCACATAAATAATAGAATTTTGTAGCCTTCACTGCTGGGCTAAAGTAATCCAGACTTTGTCCCATAGAGAAAGTCATTAACACTCCTCAGTGGTGTGGCATATACAAATTAGCATGTTAGATAAGTCTGGTGGTGGTAGAAAATGGACTGGAGGCAGAAACTATTTAGAGTCCATGAATCATTTATTAGCAGCACAGTGACAGGCCCCGAGTTAGGTGTGGGAGAGTGAGATGCATATGACACAGCAGTTAGGAGACCATTGGAATATTTTAAGTGTGAGATGATGCAGACTTGGAAAATACCTTTGGGGGAAAAAAAATGAACGTGGGAAAGACCTAACAATACTTAATAACTGACATAAAGGGGAAGAAAAAAAAAGGAAGAACCAAAGTCTTGACTGTAAATCATAGAAACAGGGTGGAAGGTGGTTTGAGTCTGAGTTTGAGGACATGATAGGGTCTTCCGGAGCTAGGAGTTGTCCGTGGAAATGTTGAAACTTAGGAAAGAGATTAGAACTGGAGAAGGTGATTCGCAGGTGAATTGCAAGGAGGTGCAGGATTAAAATCATGAGGGTGGAGGAGAATGTAGGAAAGACAAAAGAGACTGAAGGGTTGAAGCGAATGAGTATGTCTGAGAGATGGGAGAAGGAAGTGGAGGCCAAGAAAAGAACTGCCAGAAAGGTAGAAAAACCAGAGGAGCTGTGGATTATAGAGCCCACTGGAGAAGAGAGTTCGATGAGGGAGAGAATGGAAGTGCTGACCGCCCTGGCTCCGTCAGATGGGAAGACACCAGGAAGCAAGGAGGTAAGTAGAAATCAAACTAGACTGAGGTAGAAAATCTGAATTCACTACTACTAAGCACAGATGATGAGAACATTTGTTGAAAGGCGCTGGGCTAGCGTTTTACTTGGGGACAGGGTGATTGGGTTAAAAAGTAAGATATTAATATTTGAAAGTTCATAAAGAATACTAGCAATGTCCTTTCACGCTCCTAGGCTCTTTCTCCAGAGACACTACCATCAACTCCTTGAGATGTTTCATCATATTTCTAAATATAAACAATTTAGTCATGTTATACTTCTTGATAAAGTTTAGACATTATGGGCTTTCTGACACAGAAGATAAAGGTATGGTTCTCTTCAACCTCTGCCTACTTCTCTCTGTCTTTCAGAAATTACTATATCACATTTCAGTTAATATTTACATAATTTGGAATCTGTACATGTAAACTTATTACATGAGTCGTATGCTTTGATTTTCTTCCTTTGTAAAATTTAGTGTTTTTCCTGGAGATAACAATCATCTGACTTTTGTCAAGCTGAGTTTTCCACTATCCATATCTTTAATCCTGCGTCCGATCAGTCATGGGCCTTCAGAAAGATGATTCTGTCATTCTATTTTTAGCCCCTAGGGGATCTTGCAGCTTCCCTTCTTTTGTTCTTTTCTGGCTAACTGCCTTTTGGAGCCTGTTTTCAACCTGGAATTTCCTTATTCCTTTCCTCTATTAGGTTCTTTGTCTCTTGGATGCCATTTTATCTTATTGACTCACCCATCTTGTTTGAATCACATCCTCTGGTCACTTAAGAAAAATCACACAAAGGCATTTTGTTGTTGCTGTGTAATTGCATGTCTGACATTGTCACTATTCTTCCCTCACATTTGATTGGTAGTTTAACTGGGTGTAGAATTCTAGGTAGAAACTAATTGTCAGTTTTGAAAGCTTACTCCCTTGTCTGGGAATATAGAAATGCAGAGAGTAACTTCTTACTGGACACTTAAATGAGGAAATCATATATAGCTGTAGCTGGAATGGGCATTCTTAGACTTGCCACAGTAGTGACAGGGCAGGGGGCATGCACGAAATGAAGGACACAGGCAGAGAGGAGAAGCCTTGTCCTAAAGAGAGTGAGACGAAGAACCGTTTTGGGTTCAATTGGCTTTTTGTTTTCTGATTTCAGAAGCTGTAAGTCATGAGCACTGGATGTAATTTTTGCTTTACTATTTTCCTCCTTTATGCCAGTGTGGGTTTTTGTTTCTTACAACGAAATGCTCCTTAAGATAATCTTCCATTTGTTCTTAAATCCCCTCACTGTGCCAGTCTGAAGTGTCAGTGCCCATATTTTGAAATATAGGCACATCTCTGAGAGATGCTCTGAATTTGGAGTCGGGAAGCCTACATTCCAGACCTCAACACCTGCTTTTACTGGCACTGCTCAGTGAGTGGTACTGGACGTGCTGCTTTTCCTTTTATGATTCAGTATCAATAAACATGGGGTAGCTGGCCTCCCTGGAGGTGCAGGGGGTTAAGTCTCAGCACTATCAAGTTATCGGCAGCCACTGCAACCTGAGTTTGATCCCCAGCCAGGGAGCTGACCCACATGGCACAGCAGACCTTTCCTGTCTTGCCTCCTGCTCCCCTCAGCAGTGTATTTCAGTGGATCTGCCTGTTCTGCTCCCCACTCTGTCTCTGGTGAATCTTCTCACCCCCTGCACCTCTGGCTTGCACCCCAGTTCTTCTACATAAAAATAAATCAAACAAAAAAGCTTCGGATAACTATGATGCAACTTAACTACCTCGGTAAGATTTTTTTAAATTAAAGACAAAACGAGGTTAGCTTTGTATTCCTATTTTGAGGAAAGGCAGCACTTCCCAGGGGCAGTGATGGAAAAGGATGGAATAATGGGAAGGACTCTTCCCGCGGAGACGGCCTATCTAGAGCCTGAAATAACCACTTCTGTCTCCAGTTGTCAGCCTTGCTTATTTTCCCACCTGGGGTACAGGGGTATAGGAGACTCACCTGTAACTGAAATGGAGAAAATATGGCCCTGTGCCTGCATATCTGGCTTCATGCTTCTGGCACTACACTGGTAGGTCCCACCATGCGCCTCTGTGACTGGGCTTATTTTGTATACCAGCTGCACCTGGCTCGCATCCCATTTAGGTTTCACTTGCATCAAGCTGGTCTCAGGTGACCTGCTCGAAGATACGTTCTTGTGCAGAAACACTGTCAGATTTTCCACCTTTTCATTCGTATAATTCACGGTACAGGTGATCCGCAGTTCATTTCCTTCCTGGATCAATAATGTGGTGATGTTCATGTTCATGCATCCTGGAATGGGAAGGGAAAATGACTCCTGTGGGCACGTACACACGGTAAACTAAATTCACTTACACAGAATGTTGGGGAGGTCCCCCTCTCAAAAGCCTACTCATGGGCTTTGCCCCTATCTGAGGGAGACCTGCGATCCCAGCTCATTTCATTCAGAAATGGTTTATATTCTATTTCTGCTCTCCCACGAGCTCCCACAGGGCCTTTAGCTATGACAGTGCTGTGATACACACCTAGTCCTTGGGGCAGCCCTAGAGACAGGCATTACTGTTCCTGTTTCGTACACAAGGAGATGGAGGCTCAGAGTGATCCAGTGGGTTGCTAAAACGGTCAAATGTGGTATCAGGATCTCAAGCCCGGGTTTCATAAATGCACAGTGTCTAAGAGGCTGAAGGAATCTTAGTGCACAGACCAGATGGCCGGGCTCCTCGGGACACACAGTAGCAGCAGAATGTCTGATGGGGAGGGCTCTAGTGGTTCTAACAAAACAAATGGTATTTTTTTCAGCTTTCATTAGCATTAAGGAGGGTGGACGCTTTTCTCCACCAGAAAAACAACATGGAATCCACCCTTCTCCGTGACTCTAAGATCCTCCCACGGCTGTCTCTCTCTCAGGGCCGGGGAGGGGTCGGCTCACCTCCGAGCTGGCTGTGGATGCTGACCAGCAGGAGGAACAGGGCAAGGCTGCCCCTGCTTGACGCTGGCCCCATCCGTGCACTGTCAGCAGTCGCAGACCCTCGAAGCGAAAGCTGGTTCTGCTGGTGTCCTTGACTCAGTCTCCTGAAAGCACATCCTAGATCAGTATCTAAAGAATTGTCCCCCTCTTTAAAAATTGCTCTACAGTATTCATGATTCTGTCAAATTATTCCCAAAGTGAGCATTCAGTTTATTTCCAGCATTTTCGCTTCTAAACCATGCTGCAGTACATGCATCCTTGTACGTACATCATCTTGCAAACGGTGCATCTCTAGAAGCCGCACTGCCGTCAAAGGACGTGTGCACTTGACGTGAGTAACTTGGCCTGCGCCTGCCACAGGGTCACCCCCTCACTTCCCCCCTGCACCACATCTCTTCCAATATGTTCTGCTGACTCGAAAGAAAACATTGGAAGTTGCGTGATGCGTTCTGCGTCCAGCTACAAAGCATCATCTGATTTGAAAAGGAAAATAAAGATGGATTGCAACACCTCATTCAGCCCAGGATTAGGGTTAAAAGCATCGACTCTGGAACCAGACTGCTTGTGCCCAAGTTCTGGTACTAAAACTTACTAGGTGTGTGACAGGCACATTTCTGAGGCTCCTGGAACACTACTCAGCCCTTCCTAAACGGAAGTATTTGGCAAACAGCTATGATGTGTCAGACACCAAAGGCTGCGAGGGATGCTTGCCCAGCAGAGGCCACCCTCTACTTGGACGTTTATCCTAAACGCAGGCTGTCGAGTCCTCAAGGACAGGTTTGTAAGCTGACTTTGAAACTTATGAGCTGTGAAATATTGAGCAAATTTCTTTCTCTCTCCAAAGGTTAGTTCATTAATCTATTAAATGGTGACAATAATATTCTCTTCCCAGGGTGGTTGTTAAGTCAGAACTTACAGGAAGCACATGTGGTGCCTGGCGTGGGGTCAGGCCTCAGTGTTAGTCATTTTTTTATAGCTCCTCATACTTGAGGCAACTCATACCATGTCCAACCCACCTGATTGTGTTTAGTTCTTGCAAATTACTGAGTTCTTCCGGTGTTGTTTTGATTGTCATTTGTGCTAAGCACGGGGAGGCTCAGGGAGGAGTTAGGCTGGCCTAACCCGAGTTTCATTTCCCCCCTTTCTGACGACCATCAGCCCTTCACACGAGCAGGGCTGTGATAACAGCAATAAAGTCATCAAGTTTATCCAGGAATAGGGAAGAAGCCCTGAGAGGGGGACTCAGCAAAGCTGCAGGCGGGAGCGGAGCTGGGCTCTGACACAGGCTGCGGACTTGGGGGGTGGAGCGGGGAGCGGGGAGCGGGGCGCTCTGGCTTCCAGGCCCGGCTCTGCACTGGCCGGCTGAGCCCCGGGGTCACGGGAGCCGGGGGTGGGGGGGGTGGGGGGGTCAGGGTGCTCTGGAGGGCGATCTTGATGCTCGTCGGGGGGACGCGGCGGCCCCGACCGGGCGCGCGCTGCCCGCTAGAGGGCGCTGCGCCCGCGGACGCCCGGTGGGCCCCGCCGGCTCTCCGCCCTGCAGCGGGGGCCGTGGAGGGGGGCGCGCGGGCTGGCCAGGGGGAACCCCAAGTACAGTGGCGGTGTGGGGGTACAGGATAGGGGCCGGTGGGTCTTGGGGCGCAGCCTGTACTAGAACTGACCCTTTACAGCTGGACGAGGAGGCGAGAGGGGCGCCCTGGGGACCTGCCAGGGGCGGTCTCGGCTCCACAAAGCGGGGTGCTCCCCGGAGCAGGCCAGGGTGAGGATGGAGATGGCGTCCTCGCCGTTGGGTCTCCCTCTGGCTTCCTAACCCCGTCCGTCGCCCGGGAGCTTGGGGCCCAGGGTGGAGGGGGGCGCCTGCGGCGACCCCTAGTCCCGGGACCTTGCAAAGTGGGGGGCGGCTGGAGAACTGGATTCAAACCCGAGCCTCGTGTGCTCGCCGCGGTACTAACCTTGCCCAGCCTCACGTTTCTCTTGTTTAAAGCTCCCTCAGCGGGTGGGTTAGTGACACATGGAACTGCAGCCAAAGGTTTCTGGGGGGCGGGGTGCAAGGCCCTCGGGGAGAGACTCGGTTCTCTGCCTCCAAAGCCCCATCCAACATATCAGAGGAACTGAAATTCAGCAATGAGCTCCAGAAATCAGCCCTGCCTGCCATCACACAGCGCGGAAAATGCGGCCCTAGGCTCAGAGATGGGGTCTCATCACTTGCTGTCACCCCAGCTTCCTTTAGGTAGATCCAGATTGCAAGAAGGCAGAAGGCAGGCTGGGGGTCCTTGGAGCAGGAGGCGAAGTCGTCCTGAGGCCCCAGTTCTGACGCCCTGGACACAGTGCAGCGGGCTTCGGCCCTCCCATCAGTGCACTGGGGACCCTCCCGCTGGGTGGAACCGTCGACCCCCAGCCCAGAATAATGTGGAGAGGTTTGTAAAATAAAATACGTAGAACAACTAAGGAAACAAACATTATCCACACAGTTGTCCAAACATTGAGAAGCCGCGGGACCCAGCAGCGTTTGTGCTGCTTCAGATGGAGCGAAATTCGAGCAGTGGGAGCGCGAGAGAAACCTGAGCTCTGAGACTCTGTAGCTGTGATTTCTGGTGCTAGGAGTTCTGGTGTCCTTGGTTGCTCCATTCACAGTTGAAGCAAGTGCTAACTTTCAATTAAAGAGTGATAGACGTCATATTTTCCCCAGATTCACAAGTCCCGTGAACGAGTTCATGGGCCCCCAGTTAAGAACCCCTGCACAACAGGCACCTCGCTTTGCAAGTAGGGGACTGAGGCAACCAGGTCCCCTGATTCCCTGGTGCAAGGTCTTCCCTCCTAAGCACCAGCTCTGGAACTGGGGGAGAACTCTCTCTACACCATTATTTTCACCCTGGAATTCCCAGGTTTACTGTGCCGGAAACGCAGCGGAAGGCGTCCTTGCTGGCATGGCCCTTGGGCATCGCGGGGGTGAGCTCCCCTCTCGGGCCAGCTCTGAGCTCCGGGCTTTCCTAGGCTCGGTGAGTGAGGTGTCCAGCTCTTGGGAGCTCCCCTTCAGTAACTGAATGACCCTTCTTTGTTCATTTATAAGAATGACCCTTTGCTCTGCCCCTGCCCCAGGAGCCCTGATCCAAAGAAAGGAGCCGGGAGGGTGGAGAGTGTGAGGTCCAGGCTCTGTCGGCTACAGCTGCTTCTCGAGCTCACCTGCGCGTCCCCCCAGGAACACACAGGGCGGCCTCTCCCACTTCCAGAAAGGGTCAGATGGCGCCCGCACTCCTCTGGAGCCGGGAGAGAGCGAGCAGGCTGAGCAGGGCTCAGGGCGGCTTCTCAGGCTGCAGAGGGGCGAGGACATTGCCCTCCAGGGAACAGCTTCTCCCGGGCCTCACCGAAGCCTGTTGGCCCGCACAGCTCGTGGCCCCCTCCCTGGCCCAGACCCCAGGCCCAGTGGGCTTGTTACCTGCGCTCAGGAGCTCTTCTTGCCAGCTGTCTGGCTGTCCGGCTGTCCTGTTGTATGACTGTCCTGCTGTCTGGCTGTCCTGCTGTCCAGCTGTCCTGCTGTACAACTGTTCTACTGTCCTGCTGTCTGCTGTCTGGCTATCCTGCTGTCCACCTGTCCTGCTGTACAACTGTCCTACTGTCCTGCTGTCTGGCTGTCCTGCTGTCCGACTGCTGGCTCTGGTGGGAGCACTTGAGTGAGCCTTGTTCAACTTGTGCTTTGGTCTTATTCAAGCCTCGCTTTCACATCCGGCTGCGTCTGCCCTCCTTACATGTCTGCGTGGTCTTTGGAAACCACAGAACTGGGTGGTTGCTTTTTTTGTAACTTTTCCTTTTTAGCAGCCAAGGGTCTTCCTGTCCCTCTTCCATCTACCCTCACCCCTGACTGTGGGACTCAGCCATCCTGTCCACCTCCGCCTGCTCTGCTGCTCCTTTTCGTGTGTGTGTGCGTGTGTGCCCGTGTGTGTGATTCAGAAACAGACGACGGCACTGAGCGGGTGGATAATGGAAGAAGTAGTGGACGTAGGACGGAATGTGCCCTCGCGCGTGAAGGAAGCTGCCGGGACAGCCAAGGCTGTGACCAGGAGGAGGACAGAGGGCAGAGCTGCTCAGGGCAGGGGGTAGAAGGGCGGGGGCTGTGCAGGGCGAGGCCAGGCGCGGGCGAGTAGCGCGGGCAGTAGGCCGTCCTGTAGGTGGGGGTGAGGGCATGGATGACAACCTCACCCCACCTTTGGTCCCCGCGCCCACTTCAGCCTGTGTCGGTCTGTTGCTGGGACCGCAGCGACTGTTTCTACCGCAGGGCTGTGCGCCGGGAGGAAACGGGCTGAGCACGGGAGGGAAGCTTTGGTTCTAACGCTGCAAGGCTGCGCCAGGCTCTGGCCCGGGAACCCGGGGCGCCAGGAAGACCCGCATTTGGGGCCCGTCAGCCGTGCCCGGCTACCCAGAGGCCTGGGGGGTCAGCAGGTGTGGGGCTGGGAATGCTTTCATGACCGAAGTGGGGTCCTTGTGCAGACAGGGGATCCTGCCTCTGCAGTTTTCTGCGGCCCATGACCACACTCTGGGGCGGGGGGGGGGCAAGGCCTTTCCACCGAGCCACCAGCGTCAGTCGTGTGGCCCAGGCCTGTGTCTTGATTCCCTCGATGCGTTCAGTGAATCCCCGGAGCCCCATGTTGGGGAGGGGGTCTTTCATCCCGACTGCATGTCGTCTCTACTCCCCATGGCCCACAGGCCGCCTGGCCCCACAGACATGAACTCCAAACTGGGTTCGTTCTCTGGTACCCCAGGACCCTTATTCAGGGCCCCGATGAGGTGGCCAAATGTACAACCCACTCTGTTCTCTGAAATGGAGATTTGCCGGTCCATGTCTCTGGGGTGCCCGGAAGGCTGGCTGGGGAGGCCCCAAAGCATCCCTCCACTCCGGGGCTCTGCAGCCGTGACTGTGGTGTGACACGGACCTGCGAGGCCGAGGGGGCCCCAGCTCCAGCAGGCGCAGCGTGTTCATGCTCGTGGTTGCACAGACCTCAGTGTTCTGCAGAGGCCTGGGGCTTGCAGTCGAGTCACAGAAGCTTGCTCCGGCCACACCGCGCCTGCACAGCCTGCAAACAGGTGCACACGCCGTTTTTGAAAGTGCTGCTTCTGATCCTGCTCAGAACTTTGTTGTGTGGTGTGGCAGGCGCGGTGGGTTGGCAGACCTTGCCGGTCCTGCCCTCCCCGGGGAGGCCCAGCCCGTGGTGAGAGGGCGGAATGTGCCAAGTGCTGTCAGGTCCCCAGAAGCGGCGAAGCTCAGCGGGAGTGAGGGGGTGGGGGGCAGTCCTGTGGGCCAGACGCTCGGGGCGGTTTCGTGAACAAAGTGACACAGGCATTGAACTTTTAAAAATACGTAGGACTTCAAAGGGGGAGTTTTGCAGAAATAGGAACGAGATGAGCCAGGAGCGAGGACACCATGGCTTGCTTGGAAACCGGTGAAGCAGCGGAGGCTGCTGGCGTGGAAGCTGCCCCCTGCCCCTCGCCACAGCCTCCTACGTCATCCTGCTGCTGGCCTTTGGGTCCCGAGGCTTCCCGAGTCCAATTATACTTAGCCACGGAAATATTATTTTGCAGCCATCACTACTAAGTGTGCACGTTAAAAGAAAGTCCGACGGGGTGTTCAATGCTGTTGTCTCTCACTTAGAGAATCGGGAGGTCTCAGGTGGAAGGGGCAGGGCCGGGATCTGGTCCAGTCGGGCAGAAAGTCCCGTGGCCGTGGCTCTCCACCCCGAGCGTGTGTCAGCGTCCCCAGGGCGGCTGGGACAGTCTGGGCGGCCGTGCCAGCCAGAGCCCTGGAGCAGCAGGCCTGGGTCCGAGGCCCATCTTCCCAATAAGTCCACGGTGCTGCTGCCGTACCCTCCTCGCCAACCCGCCCAGCTTCCACGCTCGAGCCGCCCAGTGTTCTTTGTCCTGTGCCTCCAGCTGCGGAAATCCCGTCCTCGCGTTCCCTCCAGGCTCGCGTCCCTTTAACTCCCAGCCGCTCCTGGTTCTGCCTCCACCCAGGACGTCCTGGCTCCACCCAGGACAGGCATCGACAGGGACCATAAGTCACGGGCCCGGAGGCCAGACGGCCTGGGCTGTCTCCTGCCTCCACCTTGGAGTGGACTCACCTCGGTCGAGTCACTCAGGTTTTCTCCTCCACAGCATGGAGAGAGTGACTCAGGCCACAGGACAGATGTTTCGATTAAACGAAAAAAAAATAGGCAAAGCAACCAGCCACGTGGCCCACCCTCCGCGCTCGATAAATCTGACTTGAGCGTCACCTGCTTTTGCCCTTCTACACGGGAGCCCTTCAAATCTCTGAAGCAAGTCGATCATTCGTGTCAATATTTCCCTCCTGGGCTGCGTGGCCCCGGTTCCTTCAACTGCATTTCCTCCGTCCTTGTCACTCCTCTGAGCTGAGTGCCCCTTGTCACGATCCCTTGTCCAGCGTGGGGCTCACGCCTCCCACCTGCCTCGGCCTACTCAGCGCCCTGCCCACTCGCTGCAGCCAACGCCGGCTCAGCGTCTGCGGCTAATCTCCACATTTCCCTCCCGCGCTGGGCTTGCAGGGGGAAAGATGCCAGGGGCCATGACTGCATGGAGAGAGGCATTGTGGTCATTCTGTCACGTTTCCTCTTGAAGCTCCCTAGCTACCTCCTCTTATGACTCAAGCTGTGTGTGACTTTGTGGGGTGCTGCTTGGGGAAAACCCCTGTGATCTGTTCTGGCTGGTGAGGCAGCAGCAGCGAGGAAGCATGAGGGCGAAGAGGGATCGACTACCCACCTCTGCCTTCGCCTCAGTCCCTTGGACTCCAGAGCTTGGTGGGAAAAACTGGTATCTTCCCTGGGGGAGGGTGAACTGACCCCGCTGGCACAGCCAACAGTTTTCGGGAAGAAACCACGCCTTAGAGGGCACTGAGAGCAAAGCTGTGTCATCCTCTGAGTCCATCCCTCCCCCACCGCTGCCCCCTGCCCGGGCACTGGCCCAGAGTCCTTGGTAACAGAACATGAGGAGGGAGTCAGGCCCGCTTTCCTGCAGAGACGGTTGGCAGCTTAGGGTTTGGGTGTCCAGATGACAGGGCAGGCCCTGGGAAGGGCCCCCCTCACGACCTCAATTCTAATTTCCTGTCTGTCCTAAATACTGACCTCAAGTTCTGTCATTATAAATAGTAGGCAGGGAAAACCTGCCCAGTTCCCGAGGTGGCCTGGCCTCCTGTGGTGGACACACAGCTTCCTTGGCAGCCAGAGCTCCTGCTGATGTGAGGCCAGGCCTGCGGGGCCACGGCCACCTGTTCCTCACTCATTTGTACGGGGCCGCGGGTTTCTCCAGGATGCGTGACCTGAGGCAGAAAGGACTCAGACAGCCCTGCCTGTCCCCGGCAGGGTCCGCCTCACCGCCACGGCAAAGCCACACTGTGGCGTGTGGACAAGCAGGAGGAAGATGCCTCTCGCTACCCAGGACAGAGACTCCACACTGCACACGGCCCTGAGCTCCAGACCCCCAGCCCCTCTGCTCCTGCCTCCCGGAACCGCCCTCAAGCCACGGCCATTGACTCCCGGTGCTGCCCTCCTGCTGGTCCTGATGCCTGATTCTTTGAGTCAGAGACTTAGGATGTTGCAATCCACGAGACTGTGCTGTGACTTGGGGAAAGGAAGACAGCTGTGGGCCCCCCGGGGTAGAAGTGCAGGCCGGGAGAGCCACTTGGGGCCACACTTCCTCCTGCTTGTCTTAAGGAAGATCAGATGGGACCTTCCTCCTCCTGACTTGGGCTTTTGAGAAGGAAAACATCTTTTCAGTCAATGATGCAGACCAGCATTGCTTCCTCTGTTTTTTCAGGCAAAGGGAAAAAACCAACGTGAGCACAGATAGGCTGATGCACCAGCTAGGATGTCAGGCGGTGTTGGAGCCATTCTGGTGGAGGCAACATTTTGGGGTAGGGGTCTTAGGCCCACTAGGCTGTTCCTGATTCCTGATTCTCTCTCGCTGGCCCTGCACCCTTGGGTGCTGTGGTAGGGTGAGGCTGAGGCTGTAGTCTTGAGGTGCCTGGCACGTTCCTTGCTGTTTCGCTGTTCCCTGCCTGGTCTCTCTGGGTCTCCTGAGAAGATGGACTTCAAGACAGGGTCCAAACTTCCTGAGGACTAAGGACCCCTAGCCCCTGTTTCTGAGTCTCTTAGACAGAGTTAAGTGGAGACACTTTTAATCCATAGTCCGAGCGCGAGCGCTGGCGAGAGTCTGCTCTCCTGCCTGCCTGTGCCGGGCAGGTGTCTCTCTTCTTTCTCCTTTTCCTCATAAACCTGTCCTTTAAAGTGTAAAAAAAAAAAAAAAATACATGTAGGGACTTAGGACATAGCCTGCTCTTGCTCCACACCCCATTTCACACCCCATTTTTCTTGTGGTGGGGAGGGACTGTACTCTGATTCTGGGGGGGTGGGGTGGAGGAGGGAGGAGGGCAGGGGATGGCTGCCCGGGCATCCTTTGCAGTTGCTTGCGAGTGTTAATAATTCACAGCTCCCCAGGGGTGCTCAGGCCTCCCCAGACCTGCCTCCTGGTTGCTGAAAAAAAGAAAAAAAGAGAAAGTTTAGGTCAGCACTCACGGGGCCTGTGTGATGCAGCCAAGAGAGGCTTCACCTTCTCCTCCCCGTCAACTCCACTGCTGTAAAGCATTTATCTGAGTTCTGTATCTGGACTCTGGCTAATAAATTCTTCTACATGCAGACCCAGGCTGCTCCTTAGTGGTGGGTGAGGCCAGAATGCAGGGGAATAAAAGGGAGTTTTCCATAAACATTGACACAGGACGGCACAGAAAACCATCAGCGTTTTAAATGCCAGAAGGAGTTAAGTTAATGAGTCATCGAAAAGACAAGGTAATACTAGGATGATGAGACCTGAAGTCGTAGTAAAAATTGAGGGATATCAGGGATGGCCGTCAAATGTGAAGGGTGGAGTTTGGAATCTTAAACTGAGCCAGGTTGACTGTGTGGTAGAAGGACATTAATCTTGGAAGTAAACGTGGGGGGTTTTAGTTATGAGCTTTGGGTGACTGTGGCTACATCCCTTCACCAATCTTGGTCTTTATTTCATTTTAGTTTCAGTTTTTTAAAAGATTTATTTATTTATGCATACAAGAGCTGGGGTACAGGCCAGAGATGCTGGGGAAGGGGGGTGAGAGACAGAGTGGGGAGCAGAACAGGCAAACTGACTGAAACACACTGCTGAGGGGCACAGCTGGGAGACAGGAGAGGTCTGCCGCACTATGTGGGTAGCCCCCTGGCTGGCCGGGGATCAAACTTGTGCTGCAGAGGCTGCGGATTGCTTCATAGTGCTGTGCTTAACCCTTTGTGCCACCAGGGAGGCCTATTTCATTTTAGAAAATTGATTTGGTATAGCTCAACGACAAAAATACAACTTGATTTAAAATAGGCTAAGGACTTAAGTGGACTTTTCCCCAAAGAAGATACATAAATGGTCAATAAGCAAATGAATAGTTGCCCAACATCATTAATTAGGGAAATGCAAATAAAAACTCAATGAAGGGCCTCCCCGGTGGCGCAGCGGTTGAGCGCTGGGTTGCGAAGCTGCCCGCGGCCTCTGCGGCGCCGGTTCGATCCCCAGCTGCTCCCCAGCCACCGGAGGAGGGTCCCACATGGCGCGCAGACCTCTCCTGCCGCCCGCTGCTCCCCTCAGCAGTGTGCTTCGGTCCTTCTGCCTGCTCTGCTCCCCGCTCTGGCTCTGGTGAATTCTCTCACCCTCCCGCGCTGCTGACTGTACCCAGTGCATGTATAAACAAAACAAACAAACAAACAAATAAATAAATAAAACATGCCTCTATTAAAAAAAAAAAAAAATTAAAAAAAAAAATAAATAAAAACTCAATGAAAGTTCCCCTCATACTCATTAAATGACTATTATAAAAAACAAACCCAGGAAATAGCAAGTGTTGGTGAGAAATTGGAACCCTTATGCATTGTTGGTGGGTCCGTGAAATGGTGCCGCTGCTATGGCCAAAAAAATGTGAGCTTCTCAAAAAAAAAAAAAGTTAAACTTAGAATTACCATGTGAGCCAGCAATGAGCCAAGCTTTTCTGTGAAAGCAGGGATTCTAGTAGATATTTGTCTATGTTCATAGCTTCATTATTCACAATCACCAAAATGGGGTGTTTATAGATACAATGGCATATTATTTATCTTTAAAAAAAGAAGGAAATTCTGATACATGCTACAATATCGATGAACCTTGAAGACTTCTGCTATGGGAGCCTTCCTGGTGGCACAAGGGGTTAAGACACAACCTATGAAGCTATTCACAAGCCATTGCAGCATGAGTTCAATCCCTGGCCAGGGAGCTACCCACATGGCCCAGCAGACCTCTTCTGTCTCGCCTGCTGCTCCCCTCAGCAGTGTATTTCAGTAGATCCGCCTGTTCTGTTCTCTACTCTGTCTCTGGTGAATCCTCTCTTCTCCCACACCTCTGGCCTGCACCCCAGTTCTTGTATGCATAAATAAATAAATCTTAAAAAAAAAAAGACTGCTGCTACGTGAAATAAGACAGTCCCAGAGGCTGCATGCTGTGTGATTCTGCTTGTATGCAGTCCTTAGCCTCAGGTTTATAGAGACAGTGAGTAGGTGGTGGCTGTTTAATGTGCATGGGTTTCAGTTGGGAAGATGAAAAGCTCTCCAGCGGACAGATGTTTGCAAGTGGAATATCCTATTGAGCGAGATAAGACAGACCCAAGAGGAATACATCAGAACAATTTAGTAAAAAAGACCAGCATTTCCCGCCGTTACTTGACATATTTGGGTGAGTCTGTTTGGGGCACTCTAGCCCACCCCACTGGGGTCCTAGTCAGCCTTGTGCCCCTGCCATGGTGCAATCACTGCTGTCATTCTACTCTTGCTATCCAGGGAAACACCTCCTTCCTCATCCTTATTTTTTAGAACTTTTCCCAGCCCTGACCCAAAAGAGTGGGTCCTTTGCTCTCCAGAGCAGGGATTCAGCGGAAGCCCTCGGTGTAGGGAACCAGGCAAAGCTTTATTGGAGGCACACATGCAAGGGACCAGCCAGAAAGGGGCATGGAGCTGGCTCCAGGAAGGGGGTCGGGAGGAGACATTTGAAGGTGGTGGGTGGGAGGAGCAGTCCGGTAGCCCGTTCTGGGCCAGGCTGCGCTGCACCGGCACAGTTACACTCCAGCGGCTCATGTGTGCCCTGGGCCTTCTCTCTCCAGGAAAGTGTGAGATAATCACTAGTTGGGATCTAATGCTTTTTGTCCAGCTTGGCACCAGCGGTCAGTGTTGTGGCCAAGTTGCTTGAACAGGACTCGCTCACTTTGCGATTCTGTCCACCTGTCCACACAGGATGGGAGGCTCTTACTCCACCTTCTTGCATTTCTTCTACCCAGGCTGTCTCATCACCAGCTTGTCAAATCCCACCAAAACCCAAACAAACTAGCGCCTCCCTGGTGGTGCAGGGGTTAAAGTCTCAGCCCTATCAAGCTATCGCCAACCACTGCAGCACGGAGTTTGATCCCTGGCCAGGGAGCTGACCCACATGGCGCAGCAGACCTCTCCTGTCTCACCCGCTGCTCCCCTCAGCGGCATATTTCAGTAGACACACCTGTTCTGCTCCCCACTCTGTTTCTGGTGAATCCACTCACCCCCTGCACCTCTGGCCTGTACCCCAGTTCTTGTATGCATACATAAATAAATCTTTAAAAAAAAAAACAAATTCTGTGGGAGGTGTGATTGGAAATACATGAATCTGTAGATAATCTGGAGAGAGTTGACATGTGATAGCTTTGAAATTTCGATTCATAAACATCAAATAATCTTTATTTATTTATATTTTCTTTAGTTGCTTTCAGTGATGTTTTACGGCTTTTACAAGTATGCAAAAATGGTGATTCTCTCAACCTTTGGGGATCTGAGCCAAGCTTGGGGCCCCTGGCCCTCAACTTGAAAAGCCTCATCCGTTCATCCTGGTGAACTATATAAAGGCTGTTTCAATTTCTCTGTGTGATGTGGCTGGAAAAATATTGGGGAGCTTTGGTAAATCTTTCTAGTTTTGCGTTTCTGTCCAGTTGCACAAACGCTGTGATGTGTGTGGGCAGCAATGTTGTCCCCAGTGTCCCCAATATCCTCAACTCCTGGCTTGCCCGCTGTCCTTCTCGTTCATTTATTTTCATGATCTTGTTTGTACAATGTGCGCCCACAAATTAAGAGGGCTAATTCTTGAAAAGATTAATAGCCATATTATGCACTGAGCATTCATCAGACCCTGGTATGTTGTCTTACTAAGTCTCCGAGGAATCCTCTGGGGTTGATAGCATTGTCTCTATCTTACAGATGAAAAAGTTGGTGCTCCCATAGACGGACAACTGCTAAGGGGCAGAAGTGTTTCTGGAAACATGAAGTTCAGGGGAATGTTAGGTAAACAACACCCAGCATTTTTTCCCCAAATAGACAGCGCCGTTTGGAAGGAAAGAAATGTCTAAAGTCCAGAAGTGAAAAAAAGCTGAAAACTAGTGAGACAGCCTGGGTAAGAGAACAGGGTCTGGCAGCGTGGCCCCCCGCGCCGTGTCCACGGTGGACTGGATCACGGCCCGGCGAGCCCTGTCCAGGCGATTGGACCCATGCATAGAGCAGGAGGCTCCAGGCCCGACTGGTGATTACCTCACCGTTTCCTGGAGGAGAACACCCAGAGCCCCACACGTGGCTGGAGCGAGGCCCATCTGCACAAGCCCGGCGTAGCCCAGCTCAGGACAAGCCGAGACACGGCGCCCCTTCTCCCGGCGCGTGGACCTGCCCTTTAGATATCTCCTCCCGGGTCCCTTCCTGGGCCAGGCTGGCACCGGCTCCCTGGTGCATGCACCTCCAGTGAAGCCTGCCTGGGCCAGCCACACCTCGCACTCGCGGTACATTCTTTCCCTGGAGGGCAGAAGCCCCCTCTTTTGGGAACACCAGGAAACAGCGTTTTTCCTCTCGCGGGTCACTTTGGGACAGCAAATGAGGCCTGGAGCCCCTGCGTAGAGCCGAGACTCTCAAAAAGCTACATTCCCCGTGAAAGGCTCAGCTGAAAACCTGTTGGCAGAGGACGCTCATTAATTCATTCAATAATGCGCTGAACGCTTGCTGGAAGTCAGGCTCATGCCAGGCGCTTGTGCTCGCGGGGAACAAAGGACATCATCCTAAAGCTTTCTGGGTTCCTCCAGGCTGGCAATAAACAAGCACCGGACAGATTGATGGTAGAAAAAGTCATAGGCGAGTTGGATGTTAACATGTGTACATGGGGGAGACCCAGCGTGACTGGGGAACTTGCCCACGTGGCTTTAGATGCCATCTTAAATAGCCTCGCTAGGGCAAAGGAGTTTGGGGGAGAAAAGGAAAGTTGAATTAGGGCATTTACTGGGGAAAGCAAAGGTACTTTTCTCCACAGACGAGAGCAGGTATCAGGTCTTCCTGGAATAGACCCATCTAGAGAGAAGTTTAGATATAAACCCCAAAAGCAGCCTCCACTTCCGAGCCCCTCCCTGAAATCAAGCTTTGGGGTGGCAGAGTTTTGGGGTGGCAGAGTTTTGTAGTGACAAACCAAACACCAACCCCTGCCTCTGGGGAATTTCTATTCTGCTGGGGAAGAGACAGAAAATAATTAATAAACAATACACAAGTGTGGTAAAGTGCCGCGGACCAGCACAGCAGTAGACGATGAGGCCACCTCAGGGTTGAGAGAAGCGTGCAGGGTGGTCAGGGCGTCGGCGAAAGAAATGACACACAGACACACTTCAAGAGTGAAAATCTGAGTGTAATTTTCTTTGAGTTTGTGACCAGTATATATATGTTTTCCAAAAGCACAGGAATGAATATCAAAGAAATTAGCTTGCCCAGGGGCTCAGTCTATCACCATCAGGGAGGTGATCTACATAACAAGCAATGACCATTATAGAAGAAGGAAGGAAGTTTAGAAAGACAGATAAGGGATTAAAGTTTGTAGTTCTAGAAAGACGGGATAAGATTTTTAGCATTCTTGTAGTGGTTCTTGGTGGTCGTTATCTATTGATAAGCTTCTGCCTTTTCAGGGAACTTCCGCTGCACTTCCTCTGCTTCAGGGTGTTATGCTGTTCTCCCCCCCCCCACCCCCCCCCCCGCGCGCTGGTTGCCCAGCTGGATCTAGGGACCGTGGCGAAAGCCATTCCTAAAGATCACTGCGGGGGGAGGTGCAGCAGGTAGGGTTTTGCTGTTCTCCCCCTGCGCGCTGGTTGCCCAGCCGGACCTAGGGCCGGTTAGCCCTAAAGGTCACTGCAGGGGGAGGTGCAGCAGTAAAGGGGTGTGTTTATGAAAGAGACAGAATGTGGGAGGGGTCAGCGGACCAGGGAGAGAACATGACACCTGTCTACCTTGGTTTGGACACTGGGAAGAGAAAAGGATTCTGTGCTGCGAATTCCCAGCCGCAGATCCCTCTTGGGGATGGGCCGTGGCTGGGATGCAGCTGACCTTTGCTATTTGCATGATCTAGAAACATAAAAGCAAGTAATGTCCATTATTGACCCCATTTTTTGTCTCTTTCCCGATCATCCCGGGGTGAAGGGTGCTGTCAGACAAAAACAGAAGCAAACCCTCCACCCAGGCTGCCAGGGTTCCCGGAGATAAAGCCCGGGCAAGCCTGAGCTCACGGCAACACAATCAGCCCAATTAACCACAGATGAAGGTTTCTTGGCGCGCTGGCGGCCGACGCCCAGGCTCGTGTAACTCTTACCTACGTGTTTTCTCCTCCCGCACCAGGACCTGCACCACACAGCCTTATGGTGTTTACAGTCTCAGAATAGCAGAGGTGGAAAGAACCCCCAAGTCACCTCTTCCAGTCTCCCTAACAATGCAGGGCGCCTTTCCTGAAACATGCAGAGGTCGTCAGCCTCTGCTCCGACACCTCCTTGGAACCGAGCACGTCCCTTAACCGTCGTAAAGGTAAAATAACACCACGCAGGGAGACAGACAGGCGGGGCGCTGTGGTCCTTCCAGCCAGGGGCCCTTGGGCGGGATAATTGACTGGAGGAATTTAAGTTTTCTTATCTGTAAAACAGAGGGGTCGTGCTGGGGGCTACCCAGAGCAATGGGCATAGAGGCTTCCCAGGCCATAATGGATAATGTTATTTTCCCTTCTCATTAATGTCTAGATCTAAGGAATCAATGAAAAGACTTACTCCTTTTTTTTTTTTTTTTTTAAAAATCAGATCAGATCCACTTAACAGGCCTGAGATTTTTTTTTTAAATCCAAACTTTAGCAAGGGCAGATCTCACTCAGTTCAACACGGAGACTGAGTTTTGTCATTAAGAAAAATTGCTCATTTTGATTTGATTTTAAACCAACACAGTCTCTGTACTCAAGCCTCTTCGGCTTGGAGCCTGAAGGTTTGTTTCATCTGTGCGAGGGTGCAGGGGCGTCTGAAGGTCTCTCTGTTTGGAACGGAGAACAAACTTTTTCTTTCATATTATTATTATTTTTTTTTTAACTTTAGAAGCTTCAATAATAAATGTTACTGACCTAGGCGCCTTTATTTAAAAATTGAGGTATTATTTACAGGCAACCTGTCTACAGGTGTATTGTTCGATGACTTTTGCAGACAATTGTAGACAACATGGGGCCACTCCTGCCCTCAAGATACAGCTCAGTCCCCACACCCTTAGGTACTTGATTTTACGAGGGCCCCTGAGCTGGTCGGTGGGACCCAGGACGAGAAGTCTTCCCTGGCTTAGCCAGCGAGTCATGCACGAGGGCACATGGGCGTTCCCGGAGCGAAGGAGGCTGATGGCGGCTCGTCCTGCTTCAGGCCCTTGCAGGGCTGCCGTGTGCGGAGCAGGCTCAGTTGGTGCCGCTCAGAGGCCACTGTGGGAACTTAGGGGAGGTGAGAAATGCCGTGACTCAATGTAAAAAAGAAATTTAAAAAACGCGTGTAAGAGCAGCTACTTACAGGGGCCGAGTGTGGACTCAGAGAGTTACAAGTGAATTACATCTGACGCCTGGGAGGTGGGGCGGGAGTTCTGATCCTAACCCCAGGCTTCCCAGCCCACCCTCAGCCGGAAGACACGCAGGAGGCCCGGGGGCCTCGGGCCGGCCAGAGTCAGCTGCTCAGGTGTTTGTCCTTTTCACCATCTACCCCCAGGCCCTGCCTGCCGAGACCCAGCAGAGTCAGGTGGTCTCCGAGCAGGGCTGGGGTGCGGGAGACTACCCCACCCTTCAGGGCGGCTGAGGTTCACTTTGCCTCACTGCCTGTAGCCATCTCCTGCCCTGGTTTCCAGTGTGGGCAGAGGATCCAGGTCAGCGGGAACCGTGCTGGGTTTGCCCGTGGGCTGCCTGCTGGTAGGGATCAGCTGCTCTCCTGGCTGGGGCTGGGGGCCAGGCCAGGGCACACCCCGCTGAGGGCGGCAGGGCTGAGGAGCTGGTGGAAGTGCCTCCCACCTACCCCGCTGGGCTTGCGGGAGGGGGTGTGTAGGAGACTAAAGAGACAGCCCTCAGGTGAGGGAGGGGTAGGGGGGAGGGGGAGAGAGAGAGAGAGAGAGTAGAGAGAGAGAGAGCTGAAAGGAAGAAGGACATTGCCGGTGGAATTCCTGGGGAGGAGCTGCAAGTAAGCATCCCGGGGCGAGGGGAGGGAGAGTGGGCACACTTGGCTGTCTCTTGGGCTTAATGGCCCTCTGGTCTCCCCTGGTGGGCGCCGCGGGGTCACTGCGCCCTGGAAGGCCTTGGCGCGCGAGGATGCTCTGACGGGGACCCTCCAGCCTGACCCGGCCCTGAAATGGAGGCTTCTAGTGCCTGGGCCGGGATGGGTGTGACCAGGGCATCTGCCAGGGAGCCACCCGAGGAGCAGAACACCGCCTTCCTGGCCGGCTTCCCTTCCTGCCGCGGGGAGTGCAGGCCGGCCAGGCGCCCGCAGCCGGGCAGGTGGGTCCGCGCGCGGGTTTGCTGAGGCTCTTCAGGCTTGCCCAGCTCAGGGTCCAGCCAGCTGGCAGGGAAGCAGGACAGAGGTCACTTGAATTCAGATCACACATCCCTGTTAAATACATCAGCTTTTAAATCAATCTTTGCTCAAAGTCCAGTGAGTTCTAAGACTAGCGCTCACTAGCCGACAGCCTTCCCGGGTGAACCAGCTCCTCTTCTTCCAGATCCAGGTAAGCGCAGACTCGGGTCTCCCTGCCCAGGGCTGGCCACTGGGCCCGAACCACCTTTATTTTCCTTTTCCTTTATCCAAGCTGGGGCTGGCGACCAGGTAGGGGAGCTGCTGGGGAGGGCCCGGCCCCCTGATGGAGGGTCCAGGCTGTGCACACTGGATTCTCTCTGCTCTGGACGCCTGGCCCTTTGCCAGATGGGGTCTGTGTGGCTAAGGACCTGGGAAACTGACCCTCCTGCCGCTTTCCCAGGGTTGTGAGCGCTCTGGCCTGCAGCCAGGGGAGTAAGCAACAGCCCTCACGGGTCACCAGGGAGCCGTCTGTCTGCAGAAATTCCCACTATTCTAGGGCTAGGGCGCTAGAGAGTTTTTTTCTGGAAGCAGCCCTGACAGGACACAACCTAACTCTCCCATAGATAATAAAAACAGGCATCTTTACTCTTTTCATCACATAGATTTCTAGGCTGGCTGAATTTTAAAACATAGGTCCCTAAGAAGGTCCCTACAAATGTCCTGGGGAGTTTCTGATTCTTTGGGTTGTTGTGGGTCGACAGTCTTCATTTTTTCAACACCCTTCCAGATGGTTCTGGTGAGGCAGGTTTGGGGACCACTTACTTCCTAAGGACAGGAGTCAGGGATTTTATTTATTTATTAAAGATTTATTTATTTCAGGCCAGAGATGCGGGGGTGAGAGGATTCACCAGAGACAGAGTGGGAAACAGAACAGGCAGACGGACCGAAGTACACTGCTGAGGGGAGCAGTGGACGCCGAGACAGGAGAGGTCTGTCCTACCATGTGGGTTTCTCCGTGGCCGGCTGGGAATCAAACTTGTGCTGCAGTGTCTGCGGATTGCTTCATAGGTTGCGTCTTAACCCCTGCGCCACCAGGGAGGCCCAGGAGTCAGGGATTTTAAATGTGACTTTCTTTTTTTTTAATATTTATTTATTTATTTATTTACACAAGCACTGGGTACAGTCAGAAGCGGGAGGGTGAGAGAATTCACCAGAGCCAGAGCAGGGGAGGTCTGTGCGCCATGCGGGACCCTCCGGTGGCCGGGGAGCAGCCGGGGATCGAACCGGCGCTGCAGAGGCTGCGGGCAGCTTCGCAACCCAGCGCTGAACCGCTGCGCCACCAGGGGAGGCCCCTTAAATGTGACCTTCATCTAAGGGCTCGCTGGCCCCACATTCCTCCTGAGTAACTGTCCCTGCATGTGATCAAACACACACTCGAGATATCCAGTATCAAGACGTTCCTAAGGCTGATTGTCTAGTTACCGGTCACATGTTCTCTCCTGCAGCAAATAACTCGGGGACTTTGAGTTTGTGCCATTATGACTAAGTAAATCATTCTTATCTTTGACTCTTTAGCATGTTCTTTGCACCATAGACTATGCAATGGCCAGTAAGCATGTCCCATGTTCATCGACACTGCTGCACAGCTCCTCGCAGGGAGAGAGCACACAGCCGGGGCGCAGTCCTCTGGGCTTCAGTCAGTCCTCAGCGACAGGTCACAGCCGAGGCAGCGACGGCAGCCTCAGTTTTGTCATGGATCAAAGCCTCTCATCTGTTTCCCGAAGGCTGTACTGGAAAGGAAATTATAAATATGATGTGTCTGAACATAAACACAAATACGCTAACATTTCAAATGTGTGTATCCAAAGACTGGGATGGTGGATGGTGAATGTGCTTTTCAGCCCTCTAAGGCTCGCTGACCTGGAGCTTTGACACTGGCTCCTTGTCAGTGTCGCTCCCAGGAAGCGTGTTTAACGGAGGCCTCCGCCTCTGTTCGTAGCCTTTATCATCTGAAGTCATCTTGTTTACTTTTTGGTCACCTTTGCTGGTGTTTAGCTTCAAGGGAACAGGGACCTTGTCCTTCACGTTACCTGCTGGAATCCCATCTCTTAGATAGGACCTGGTCTAAATATTTGGATAAGTGGAAGGCAGGGTGTCTGCCCAGGAGCTGCAAGAACAGAGTGGGGTGTTTTGACGAGCTGCCCTGAGGAGAGGGGGCTGGAGAACTCGGGGCCTCTCCCGGGTCACCCGAGGTCCTGCTTCTGCTCACGTGGGAATGGGTGTCTCAATTTTTAAATTGGAATAACATGGCACCGTGTCAGTCTCAGGTGTGCCTGGCTGAGGATGCACCCGTATCCGCTGTTGAGTTCTCTGGTTGCCTCTTGGCTAGATGGTTTTCACCTTTGTTACATGGGAATTGAGAAGAGGAAGGTAGAGCTGGGTGTGTTTTCCTCTCAGTGGCAGAATCATGGCGAGGCTGGCGCTGGCAGCCTGCATCCCAGAGCAGACCTCGTCTTCCTGTCCAGACTCCGTTTCCTCAGCGGCCTAGCGGGCACCGGCAGCCTGTTCCTGCTGTGCCTGATGCGTTCAGCGCCCGCTGTAGTCTGAGTGCTGCTGCTTGGCGTCTCTGGACAGCTTTGAGTCAGCAGGACCCCAGGGCAGGAGGGAAACCACATGGTGGCAAGGGTTTGGAAAGATGACCCCCTGCCTGCTGGATGGTGGCTGTGGAGGCTGTGGTCTTGGCTGAGGTGGCCCCAGCTTCTGAGGCCCCCAGCCTCATGTGCCGGCGATGCTGAGGCCCCTCTGTCATCCGCAGCAACGGGCCTAAGGCAGGCCCAGCTGACCTGCTTCTTTCCACACACGCCTCCTCCTTGGGCTGTCTGCGCCTCGCTGGGTCACACCTGTGCTGCTGCCTGTGCCGGGAGGCCTTTCTCCTGCCAGCTGACATCCTCCCCCAGTGGCTGGGGGGCCCGGTAGGCGGTGGAAGGGGCCCAGATGCAACAAACAAGCTTGACAATAACATGACGTTTTCTTTTAAATGTTAAGGAGACGAGGCCACCGTTGTTCAGCAGTTATGTCAGTCAGGAGGAGAGGCTGTCCTGGGCAAGCTCCACCCCCACTCCAGACCAAACCCATCCAGGCACTGGGAGAGACAAATCCCATCACCCCCAAAGGAGGGTGGCCGGGACCTGAGGGTGGGGTTAAGCAGCCAGGTTGGGTATAAAACCAGACACGTGGGCCAGGCGGCTCTCTTTCGGCCTCACGGCTGTTGGCTCCTCGCCAGCTCGCAGCGTGCCATAGGGATCCGGGTCAGTGGAACGGGTAGGACGCATTCAAGAGTTTATCTCCCTCTTTTCTCCCTGAGAGACTCATTTTCCTTTCTTTTGTAAACAAACCCTTTATTAACCTTCTGTGTGCGCCTGCAGTTGAGTATCCATAAGTCCTTTTTAAGTGCGTGGGTGAGGACACAGTCAGGCACCCCGTTTCCTATTGGGGGTTGCCCTGTAACATGTTCATAACTTTCCCCTCTGCACTCTGAGCTCTTTGAGGGCAGGATAGTAGCTAATCTGGGTTGAATCCCGGTGTCTGCCCCACAGTAGATACTAACACAACTTGTTTTTTCTTTTTTTAAGGTTTATTTATTTATGCATACAAGAGCGGGGGTACAGGCCAGATGTGCGGGGGTGAGAGGATTCACCAAAGACAGAGTGGGGGACAGAACAGGCAGACTCACTGAAATGCACTGCTGAGGGAGCAGCACGGAGACAGGAGAGGTCTGCTGCGCCCTGTGAATAGCTCCCTGGCCATAGCTCCCTGGCGGGCTGGGGATGGAACTCATGCTGCAGAGGCTGTGGATAGATTCACAGTGCTGTGCTTAACCCCTTGTGCCACCAGGGAGGCCCACAACTTGTTAATTATATATATGATGCTTGAAATTCAGAGGCTGGGGGTGGATAGATCCCTTCGGATGGAGATGGTCTGGAAAGCATTTGATATAATCCAGAGCTTGAACTGCGTCTTAGCAAGCGGCAGGTCTTGAATTCATTCACTTGGAAAAAGTGTTTGCTTAGCAGCTGCTCTGAATTTGTAATCAGAGGGTAGGAGCTCCCGGTGGAGCAAAGGGCAGGCTGGGTGTGGGTGGTCACCCAGGGCCTGCTGAGGAGCTCGGGCAGAGATAGGGCTGGGTTGTGCTGATCCTTGAGTCCTGAGCACAGTCTGGACTTTTGTTTCTTTGTTTTTTTTCCATTCCATTGGCATATTTTATTGACAGAATATAGACTTAGCATCATAAATGAATCAAAAATTCTGCCTTGTTTGAGTCATTTTGTGAGCTTATATTTTCTCATACCTTTTTTTCAATATTTTATATAATTCTTACATAATTTTTCATCTTTGCACAATGTATGCATTATCATTTTGGTTATATTCCCCATATAATTGCACCCCCCCCCCTTATTTTGACTCTAGTCCTTCCTCTCCCCTGGACTTCTGTTTCTTGACAGTGTTTTTCCACTGAACATGGGGAGAAAGAGACGAGGAGTTGGTCTTAAGGGAGGGACTGGAGAGCAGACCCTGGTACTTACGGAGAAAGTGAAGGGGTAGAAATGCAAGTTCAAAGTGTTTTTATAAAACATGTCAATTTGGAGGATACCCTGGGTTCAGCCAACCCTCAGGATGGTTTGGCGACATTCAGGGACCGACCGGTCCCGTCAACAGTCCGTGGGTGTCCTCTGTCCGAGGACGCCAGCTGCATCTCTCTCAACTTGCAAAAGTCTTAAATAAGCAAGTAAAGTGTGAGACCTTGAACTCTGTCCCCGGAGTCCTGCCCTGTAGGACAAAGTCTCTTTCCTGGAGGCAGGGGGTGAGGAGTGTTATCTAGTGACAGCAGATAAACTGATTCCCTCCCTTATCAGGGCTAAGAATTAGTGGATCCATGATCACTCCCCTCCGCCTAATTCTCAAAGGAATGCATTTGGTTAATTTTCCACATTTGAAATCTTTGGCTAAAATTGAACAGGGATTATCAAAGGGAGGGAGGGAGTCGTTAGCAAAGACATATTTTAGGGTACTGCTTAGTTTTCTATTGTGGATACAAATTTTTTAAGGAGGAACATACTTGAGTGTTTGAATTTTCGTAAATCTTGCATTTCAAAGGCGGAAACCAGCTGGCCTGAAGTATATTATGTGCAGCAAACATGTAGGATCTGCTGTAGGTAAAATGCTCTTGAAAGAGGAAATTGAATTGCTTTTCTGTCTTCCCTGCTCAAGACATCTGTAAATACCAGCAGGGATAGCGTAGGATTCCTTTGATGTTACTGGGAGAAATCGCATGTGCCAAAGGCCTGAGGCAGACTCTGAAGGAAGATGGACTGTGCGGGCACAGGACAGGACGTCCTTGTTCAGAGCTGATGACTGCAGCGAGTCCTCAGCTTGGCTGCAGTTGCTGACACATTACCCGTCTCCACCAACTGATTTTTTTTCCCAACAAAAAATCTCGCATTCTGTTTGTCTTCCTCATGACACAGGTGTGCACAAATGCCGGAGGGGCCGCATTCCTTCCAAAGCCATAAATCTCAGATGTGCCGTCAGCCTGCCTGGCGATGTTGTTTTCTCCTTGCTGCGTTCAGAGTTTTATAGACCAGCATGGAGTTCGGTGCAAAGTGAATAACATTCAGGTCGAATGTGACCCTAGCGCCCCTGCTCTCCCTTCCCCTCATGCCTCCAGGAAATGAAGAATTTGCTCTGTGGTTATCCTGGGTTACACAACCAAGAGCGCTCCATGGTCGCAGTGACTGGGGTTAAACACTGCTCACTCGCTGCCTTGCTGGGTTTTTACTGTTTCGTCTTCCTGCAACAGGGTGGTCCCCAGGAAAGGGGGAGGTTCCCTGCCCCACCCAAGGGAGGGTGGAGCTGAGCAGCAAGAGAAGAAGCTGCAAGAAGAGACTGAGGAAGGAAGGAGCAGGATGGAGCCAGGAGACCGGGAGGAGGCGCATGGAGCCTAGAGACACGTGAAGAAACTGCGCTTGTCTTTTGGTCGTGGACGGGGTGACACAGATGTGGGTGAGACCTGTGGGGAGGGGACAATGGCAGCTTTTATCTTGATGTTGATTTTGCTCTTTTCCTTCCGGGCTTGTCCGGTTGTTTGTGACCCTTTTCTGTGGGTCCCCACTGGAAAATGCTTTAGACTTGTGGCAGGCTTTGGGGCCTTGCTCTGGGCCGATCCCATATGGATGGACTTTTACCCACGAGGGGACGGGTCACTTTGGGTGCTGGTTTGGGCTGCCCCTCTCCCTGTCCTATAACATTCCCAGGGGTTGGTTATGTAAGTGCCTGTGGGGAGAGGAGGCGTCTCTGTGGTCTGTGCTGATGCGTGGCTGCTGGCTCGCCGCGGTTAGATGACATGCTGGGGGTCCGGGCTGCTTGTGACCTCACAAACAGCGGCGCTGTGGGAGACGGCAGAGAAGGGTGTGGGCCTTCTCCGTCCTCAGGGAATCGGCGCACCTGCCTGTCACCCAAACCTGCCCCTCCTGCTTCCCCACCTCAAGCAGAATGTTCCTCCCACAGTGTTTCTCTAATCTCTTGGAAATTCAGTGGCGCTACCTGGCGGGTTAGTTGTTCACGCGTGACCCCCTCGCAGCCAGCGTCCATACCTGGCCGGGTCACTGCCTTTCAGGGGACGCTTCCTCACGCCATCCTCTCCACCCTGGTCTGTCCTCGGTCCCCCTGCTGGTTGCCCTGTGTTCACACCTGTGGAGCCTTCATCTGCTCCGGGTGTTGGCTCTCAGGCCAGTTAAAGTTCTGTAAAAGCGCCCCAGAGTCCGATACATCCCTCCTTGTACAGGATGTTTTGTTCTACTTGTAATTCTGCAGTTTTGGGAACAAAGTGATACTTCAGAGACCAGGAACAAGTCAGTTGATTATTTGTTCCCCTTAGTTCATGGGGAGCAACCTCTTCGCCCTGACTTCTGCAGCTAAAACACTTTGTAGAGGTGGTGTAGAGCGAGCAGACAGGGACCCCAACCTGCGCCCAGGTGCCTGCCCATCCCAGGCCGGCATTCAGAAACCAGAAAGTGCCCCAGTGTCCTCGCAGAAAAGGGGGTTCTGGAGCCCCTCGAGAGGGCAGGGCGTGTGTGGGTCGGCTTCTCCATGTGGTGCACAGGTGCTTATTCTCTCTGACAGTGTCTTGTGTTTTTTTTTAAAGATTTATTTATTTATACAAGCACTGGGTACAGTCAGAAGCGCGGGAGGGTGAGAGAATTCACCAGAGCCAGAGCAGGGAACAGGACAGGCAGACTGATGAAGTACATTGCTGAGGGGAGCGGCAGGAGAGGTCTGCGCCCCATGTGGGACCCTCGCCGGGGGCCAGGTATCGAACCGGTGCTGCAGAGGCTGCGGGCAGCTTCGCAGCCCAGCGCTTAACTGCTGCGCCACCAGAGGAGGCCCATCTTCTATTCTTAATGCACCTTATGGTCCTCCTGTACCTTGTGTAAGGAGCCAGTGCCATCTGGGCCTGCGTGAGAACAGTGACATCCTCACCATGGTGTTGCCTGAGGACACGTTCCTGAGACCACCCCATCATGAATGACATAGTGTTTATTTAGAGTGTATCTAGTTGGAGATACGAAAGATTAGATAGACAAGAGATGTAATATAGATATTATATCATTAGAAATATTAGATATTTATATTTAGTTAGATCTAAGCACACAGACAACTAGATACATAAAGTTAGATCTAAATGAATAATTTGGTAGTCGTCTTCTCAGTAACTAAATCAGATAGATCTATACCATATACATTTTTTTCAACCTGAGTTGTTTTCCAGAAATTTTTATTCAGAGTTTGGACTTATAATTGAGGGTGTTGTGGTTCTGGGAATCTCTTTTTTTTAAGATTTATTTATGCATACAAGAGCTGGGGTGAGGCCAGAGATGTGGGGGTGAGAAGATTCACCAGAGACAGAGTGGGGAACAGAACAGGCCGACTGACGAAATACACTGCTGAGGGGAGCAGCAGGCGAGACAGGAGAGGTCTGCTGTGCTATGTGGGTAGCTCCCTGGCTGGGGATTGATCTTGTGGTGCAGTGGCTGTGGAAAGCTTCATAGTGCTACATTAACCCCTTGCACCACCAGAGAGGCCCCTCTGGGAATCCTGTCTGCCAGTGGCTATTAGCTGCTCCTCGCCGACTCAAATTCTGCCTGATTGACATGGAGTTTCTTACAAGTTTGAAATAGCTGCCAATTTTTAAAAACGGGCATTTCGTGTGAATCTAGATTTCCAGGTTCTCTGGAGAAATGGGAAGCTCTGGCTCCAAGCTCCTCCTTGCCGCCCCTCTGGCGCCAGCAGCATAGCCTCCCTGGCTGGCTGCTTGCTTGAGCCCAGTGGGGTGTTTCGTCCATATTCTCAGGTCTGGTTAGTTTCAGCTCTTCTTTGCAGGAGAAAACAAAGCCGAGGTAAGTGGCTTGTTTTACTGTTTGTCTCATGTTTCCACTCCTTTGTAGCCCAGTGGAGCCACCCGTCTCCTCACGGCTAACCCCGGAGTCCCTCAACAGACTTCCACGCTGAGAGTTTTCTTGACATTAGGCCATCCACCCCTGTGTCCCTCAGCTGGTCTCCAGCTCTCTCCTTTATTTCAAGATGTGTCTCTGTTCAGTGTCTGTTATTTATTTATATTTATTTTTTTAAGATTTATTTATAAAAGAACTGGGGTACAGGCCAGATGTGCAGGAGGGTGAGAGGATTCACCAGAGCGGGGAACAGAACAGGCAGTCTGACGAAATACACTGCTGAGGGGAGCAGCGGGCAAGACAGGATAGTTCTGCCGCGCCATGTGGGGCCCTCGCTGGCCAGCAGGGATTGAACCCGCGCTGCAGAGGCTGCGGACAGCTTCACAGCACTGTGCTCAACAGCCTGCGCCACCAGGGGAGGCCCACAGTGTCTGTTAATTATCTGCTTGCCCTACAGCCCCGTCCGCCCTGGACTTACAGAAAAACATTTTCTGTTTTAATCCTGTTTACCGCTTAGCTTCTCTTGGCATTGTTAACTGACCAATCTGGAAAATCTTCTTTCTAGTTTGACTACACAGTGAAATCCCGGCCTTCTGATTGTTCCTTCTCATTTCATCTTCTTGTCACCTGGATGTAGGGGTGTTCTCAGGCCTTCTCCCTGGCCCTCCGCCGCTCATATTCTCGCTCACAGGCTTCCTGAGCCACACAGACTCTGGTTCCTCATCCCCTGAGCTCTAAACCCACATGCTTGTCCAGCTTCCGATGTTCTGCCAGTCACTGCCTGTGCCATCTCATTCCTGACGGTACCACCTTCTCATGGGATCCCTTCTCTGCCCGTCACCCAGCCACAGACCAGGCTTTTCCTGACTCCTTCCCTTTCCTATACGCAGCCTACGCAGGCAGTTCTTTGCTGTGTTAGCTCCCCCTGCCATACCAGAACACCACAGGTTGGGTGGCTTAATTTCTTCACAGTTCTAGAAAGTGGAAGTTGAAGATTAAGGCGCCAGGAGCTGGTTTTGCCTGAGGCCTTCCTCCTCAGCCGCCCTCTTGCTGTGGCCTCCCGGGTGTGCATGCCCTCCCGGGGCTCCTTCCTCTTCTCACAAGGACACCAGCCCGGCTGAGCTCATGTAACCTTCTTTATCCCTTTACAGGGTCTTTCTCCAAAGACAGTCACCCTGGGGGCAGGGCTTCAGCGCGGATTTTGGGAGGGACACGTTTTGGTCCACAGGAGAGAGGCAGTGTAGACTTGAAGTAGGAAAACATCAAGGTTGGTTAGTAGAAAAATGCAACTTAAATTCCGAGAAAGTCTACAGCGGGGCCTTGCGGAGAGCAGACAGAGCGAGAGGATTGCTGCCGAGTCACAGGTTCTGGAAGCTCAGAGCTGAGAGACGCCAAAGGCCGACTGTGTTTGAAATGGGCTTTGTGACGACTTCCCTGCACACCCCACTCCGTGGGGTAGAGGCTCCTCCACACGGCAGGGAACCCCCAGGCCTGGGAATCCTTGAGGAAACTACGTGTGGAAAGAGAACGTGATCGGGCTTGTCACAGGGGCCCGTGGGCTCTGACAGCGCCCAGGGCTGGGCCTTTGCGCCTCATCCTGGCCGTGGGCAGTGTGTGGGGACATTCTGGACACTGTGTTGTCACACCTGTCCTCGCTGAGGCCACCTCTGCATGGAGAAATCTGAGGGAGCAGATTTGTCTCTGTCACCTCCATTCCGTCCTCACTGCAGGCCGGTCAGCCCCCTCTTGCGGGTGAGCAGGACGCCAGTCTCTTCCTGGCCTCCCTCCAGTCTCTCTCTGCTCCAGTCCATCCCACCTACTGTTCTTGGAGGTCAACGCTGACCCCTTTATTCCTCTGCTTAAACGCCGTCAGTGGTGCCAGCCGACTCCCGAGCTGAGGCCAGATCTCGGCTGGTGTTCCCAGGCCCTTACGGTCTAGCTGGCCACCCCTTCTCTTGGCTGTTCCTTCAGACTGTTGGGTTTTTAGCCCTTCTTTGGCAATACCCCAGACATTTCCCTCTTCCATGCCTGATGTCCACACTCTATTTTGTGTCTAAAATGTTCTTGTTCTACTTCCGGATCCGCTGTAATTCCACCCTCCTGTGGTCACGCTCTGAATCAAATCCTACCGACTTTCTGACGCCTCCTGCATCTCATGTTGTAGGTCTTATGGCATTTGTACCTATGGACCGACACCAGAACCTGCGTTTATGATCTTAAATAGACTTTACCCACTCCAGTGTGCTCAGTGAGCTGGTTGTTTGAGGGGAGGGAAGGGATTGGAAGGAGCTAGAAACTCTGAGACAGAGCCAGCTAGTAGCGCTTACTCAGGGGCTCCCGGGATGACTGGCAGTCGCGGGATGACTGCGGGGTCTCAGACATGCATGGAGCTTGGGACTCTACCCAAAGCCTCAGGTTCGGAGGTGGCGAGAGGCCCTTCAAATTCATAGGATCGTAAGCGCCTGTGGGAGTTGTTTAAGGTGATTTTTATCTGCCTGATTCTAAGATGCCTGGCTCAGAACTAGAACTTGGGGAGGGAGGTGCCAAGCTCAACTCTGAGTTGCACACACCCCTGGACTGCGGGCAGCGCTGGCCTCTGAGGACGGTGGAGGGTGACCAAGGGCCTCTCCTGCCCAGGCCGTCACCTTGCTCTCTCAAGCTCAGTGAAGTCGAGCTCAAGGAGGCTGTTAATAGTTCAACCAGCCTTGACATTCTTCTCTGGCCCATGAGGGTATGAGCTCAAGACTGGGGGGAGAGAAGAGTTAGGAGCAGCAGAGGGAGGCTTGAAGCACAAGTTTCTTAACCTTGTTGGGTTTCAAAATTGCTAAAACGATGTTCATATTTTAAGCCTGGAGATCCCGAGTGTATCAATTTGAGGTGACCCCTGGGCATTTATTTTGATCAATCTCTACAGGTGATGGTGTGAGCCGCACGGGTTGAGACTCTAACTTGTAAGGTGATTGTGAGGATTAAGCAGGGATTAAACCATGCCTGACTCCACGCCGGACAGTGACACGATGTATTCGTGCTGGCACCACCCGGTGGTCTGTAGATCGCCACCATTTCGACTCAGTCTGTCTCTTTTTATTCGGAGAAACCAGGGGGTGCCTTTGGGGGTGAGTGGTGCCTCCCAGGGTTGAGTTGTGAATGAAGATCCCATAATTTTTGCTGCCTTTTCTCTAGGAGTTGGCATTCCTTTTCCTTCTTAGAAGGATTTGCTGCCCTTTGGCCTGTGTTTCCTCTGGTGTTAACCACCTTCAGGATTCCTTTACAGAGTAATCCCTGGAAGCTCACAGGAGGAGTTAAAGACGGATAACTTTGCTTTAGGGCAGCAGATGTTCCAGGGAACCCAGGTTCACCGTTTCTTTAAAATTTATTTATTTTTGCATAGAAGAACTGAGGTACAGGCCAGAGGTGGGGGTAAGAGGATTAGCCAGAGACAGAGTGGGGAACAGAACAGGCAGATTGACCGAAATACACTGCTGAGGGGAGCAGTGGGCGAGACAGGAGAGGTCTGCTGTGCCATGTGGGTCACCTCCCTGGGCAGGGATCAAACTCAGGCCGTGATGGTGATGGCTGTGAGACATAACCTCTAGGCCACCAGGGAGGCCCATCCATGATATGTTTTATTTTATTTATTTTTTAAAAAGATTTATTTATGCATACAAGAGCGGGGTACAGGCCAGAGATGTGGGGGGTGAGAGGATTCACCAGAGACAGTGGGGAACAGAACAGGCAGATTGACCAAAGTACACTGCTGAAGGGAGCAGCGGGCAAGTCAGGAGAGGTCTGCTGTGCCATGTGAGTTGCTCCCTGGCCGGCCGGGGATTGAACTCGTGCTTCAGAGGCTGCAGTTTGTTTCATAATGCTGTGCTTAACCCCTTGTGCCACCAGGGAGGTCCCCATGATATGTTTTAAGCGGAGGGGCCTCCCTGGTGGCGCAGGGGTTAAAGTCTCAGTGTTATGAAGCTATCACCAGCCACTGCAGCACAAGTTCGATCCCTGGCCAGGGAGCTACCCACATGGCGCAGCAGACTCTCCTGTCTCCCCGCTGCTCCCCTCAGCAGTGTATTTCAGTAGATCCACCTGTTCTGTTCCCCACTCTGTCTCTGGTGAATCCTCTCACCCCCCACACCTCTGGTCTATACCTCAGTTCTTCTATGCATGAATAAATCTTAAGGAAAATAAAAACCAAAAAATTTTAAAAAATTAAATGGACATTTCCACAGGAACATTCTCAGCACAGAGACCTTGAGTGCCCACTTCTCAGCAGCCCACTGACATTAGGATCTAATAAAATGGACTCTCTTTCCCCAACCAGCCCTGTGAGGAAAGCCCTGCTGCTTTAGTCCCAAACACAAAGTGTGGGTTCGGAGCCTTCTTCTTGGCCTTCAAGCGCCTCAGCTGCTTGGGTCTCACTGGGTCCGGTCCCCTCAGGTCAGCTTCAGCTCCCAGGTCAACTCTCCACAGACCCGCTGCGGGGGAGATGGGTCTTGGTTCACTCAGGCTCACGTTCAGGCCCAAGCTGGTAGCTGCCTGGGAGCAGGCCCTGGTTCTCCAGGTGCTGACCTGTGGGAAATAGCTCCGTGGGCACAGTTCTTCCCTGGCCACCCCGACGGTCTTCCCTTGTTGCTCCCGACCTCACTACCCTCTAGAGTGCACCTAGTTTTTCTTTTTGACCATGGGCATAGCATTGTCCTTCCTGGTAATGATAGTCTAACCCTTTTAGAAGAATGTGGGGTCTAAAGGTATAATTAATAATTAAAATTGATTAAAAAATCTCCTTGGCCCTCACCCCTGGGTCTTTCCTGACCAGCAGCCAGCACTTTGTTCTCTTTCTCACAGACAAGCCACTTTGCTGCCAAGAATCGACTTTTTCCCCAGAACTCAGAAATGATTATAGCTTTCTTTCACTTCTAGTATTTTATTTTGGCTCTTTGAGCTGTGGAATTAAGCCCACTGAAGATTTAATGGACTCCAGCATCAGATGATTGCTGATATGATATAGAAACTCCGAGGCCTTCCCTAGTTATATGTCTGTCTGTAGCCATAGGGGTCAGATGACCAGATTTTGTTAGGAGGCAGAAGATGGGGGGAAGAGATGACTGATCTTTAAATACAAAGATCCTACTGTGGTCCATATACACCATGGAGTATTACTCAGCATTCAAAAAAGATAAACACATGCAATTTGCAGCAACATGGATGGAGCTGGAAGGGATCATGCTCAGCGAAACAAGCCAGAAAGAAAAATACCGGGTGGTCTCACTCATAGCAGGAATCTAGAAAACTTAAATAAGGGACCAGGAAAAAGAATAACTATAAGAAAGAAAATATCAAAATCAACAAACAACTATGAACCAGAGACACTCTATGGGGGGTGGAGGTGGGGAAAGGAGAGATTGGGGTCAAAAAAAGGCGGTTATAATTGTATAGGGAATATAAAAATAAAATTTAAATTAAAAAAAAATACAAAAACCCTTCCTAATTCAGTCCCATGTTCTAGAGTCCCTGGCATCCTTATTATGAAGCAGTGACAGGTCTGGCTGAAGGGATGGATCCAGCCCTAATTCAGGGGCCAGTGTGACCCCAGGAGATGGACCAGACAGACCCAGGACTGGAGCTTGACCAGAGCCCAGCTCTCGTGACTCCTAGTTGAATTGTTACTCGGCAAGATGGCAAAGCAAATCATTTCAAGGACTGGAGCATCCCATGTAAGGCCAGGCCTTTAGGGTCTTGATCAACTGTCTCCATTGGCACAAGTGAAGGTGTTAAATATTTTATCAATCCGGTGTGGGCACCGATGGATGGGCGCCAGGATTAGTCCTTTAGTGGCTGAATTGGCGGGAGGGAAATATGGCGGCTGGCGGCAGTGGGGCAGCTGGAGCAGAGCTGAGTAATTACCATCTGGCTACTTGAACACTTGAACCAAACAAACAAAAAAACAACTTGAGATTTTGCCCAAAAATAGTGATTTGTCTTTGTCAGGCTTGTGGGTCTCTACTGAGAACCCAGGAAAACCTTGTCTCTTTTTCCTCCCACAAACTAGCCCTCCTGGTAGGAGGCTTCACTTTCTACCCTCTACCTGCAGAGAGGGAGATTAAGATCGTGCAGCTGCACTGCTGGGTGTGAAGTCGGGTGCCTTAGAAATGAACCATCCCATCCGGCTCACAGACAGCCCTGCCTCTTGATGGAAATGTGACATCTAATGGTCTTTGTTTGGATGATAAGAACATGCAGTTTTGTAGCATTTGGATGAGGTTCTGTAAGTGCCATCAAATTTCATGGGTTTCACCCTCCTAAGCCCTGTCACCACCCCCAGGCTTTCAGCTCTATAAAGGGGAGAGTTGATAGGATCTAGGTTTGGACAGAGATGTGGATTCCAGCCAAAACCAGAAGTGCTCTTAGGCTAGAGGCTCTGCAGACAAAGGCGTCTTAACCCAGGGTGGATGCGACCTGGTTGAGGTCTCGTAAGTGCTTACTTGAGGTTTTGTTAGGATTGCAGCCTAGGAGATAAAGATTCAAGAATTCCTTGACTGACTGATGTTCTGGGGTCCAGAAAATAGAAGCTTAAACAGGCTAAAAACTGCCAAGCAGAGGTGGCATAGACACGCTAGGCAAGTCAGGTGAAAGTTTGTGATAACATGGAAATGAGCACCGTGGACGGCAGGAGGAAGCTGGTCAGAGGCTGTGATCCCTGCCGGTGTGGAACATGGGCTTGTCAAGAAGCGACTGGTCCTGGCAGCCCTGCGGGTGTTATTGGTGTTCATCCCGGGGCGGGGGCAGCTGCAGCAGGCTCAGTTCCTTCCTGCAGGTGACACGCCCGCTCGTACCCGGGGCCATGCCCAGCAGCCGTCTAGACGCCACGGTGGTTACCCCAGCAGACGCCGCTGGCTGCGCGAGAGGCCGCCCACTGGCTCCCCAGCGCCCGCGCCTTTCCTCCCAGGGCAGCGTCTTCCTGGTGGCCGTGCTGGCAGCGCTGCTGGGCTCCCCGGTGGGCACCTGCACCCTCCTCTTCCCTTGACACCCAGGGAGGCTCAGGCCCGGGCTTTGGGAAGACACCGTGTCAGTTTGTTTCCTGCGTCTGGCTGCTTGGCCATGCGCGCCGCTGGCAGTGGGGCTGCCAGGAGGTGAGGCCTGGCGAGGAGGCCAGGTCACCGCAGTGGGAGGTGTCTGCCCCGTTGGCACTGTACGTCTGTGGCCACAAGGGTCAGAGATGACTCGCCGATAGGAAACTGTGACACCGGGAACGAGAGGCCTGCCCCGCGGGCAGCGTGACCAGCCAACCCAGCCGTCGGCTCCTTGGCCGCGGCAGACGCCAGCAGGGCTGGGCTCTCAGCTCGTCGAGGAGGGGCTGGAGATGCCAGAGACTTCTAGAAACTGGGCGCCAAAGCCCAGCTGTTGGCCTTCCTGTTGCTCCTCCAGCCGGGCGGCAGGAGGGCGGGGAACGTGCGGCTCCTGCAGGGAAGCTTGACCCGATGACAGGAGGATTTTCCGCTGCTGAGCATCCCTCCCTGTTCTGGACGACCACCCGGGCTGCCTCTCCAAAGGGCAGCGCTGATATTTTTAACTTGTTTGAGGTCTCCTTGTCCTGACCCACTTTCCCGCCCACTCCTCCTCCTGGTCTCGGAAAAGCCATTTCTCCGGGGAGTCATCTTTGATTCTTCCCAGCGCCTCCCCGCTTCTGAGACCCTTTGTTCTCGTGGCCCGCATCGCCCTCTTCTTTCTCACAGTATCATTCACCCAAGTTGTTGTGAAGGTGTGTTCTCCCCGACGGGAGAGGCAAAGCGGTGGGTTTGTCTCGCCCTGAGATTTAACCCCCGTGCCAGAACTTGTGGGGTTCTTCAAGTGTTTGAGGGGATGGCGCTGGGGCGGCGTGGTTATGTGGCTTGTCGAGCTGTGAACCAACACCCTCAGGTACACCTGGCTCTTCCTCGGCGTTGCCTCAAACAGCGCAATTACACCAAACATCTGAGTGAAAGCGGCTTGTGTTTTCTTAATATTTTTAGCCCAGTTGCTTTAGGTCAGGGGCCTAGGAACGTGTTTCGGGGGCTATGGAGAGGAAGCCTGTGTATCCAGGCCCCAGCCGTGTACGTGGGCCTGAAATTCCAGGGAAAGTCCACTCTGGGGGCCTTGTATAGATTTAGCCATCATGAGCGAGTCATGGAAGGGGTCCCTAGACCCACCCCATGCCGTTCCCAGCCTTCCAGACGCGATGTGACTAGAAGAACAGAATTGTAGGAGATGCGGGACAAGTTCTCACTCCAATTCAATTTTTTCCCATGACTTTATCCATTTGTTTTTCTCGTCCCAGAAATGGCTTCCTCTTTCCACCCCCGCGCATGTAAGCTCTCCAAACAAGAAGGACAAAGCTATGGCTTCTTCCTGCGAATCGAGAAGGACACCGACGGCCACCTGGTCCGGCTGGTGGAGAAGAACAGCCCGGCGGAGCAGGCCGGCCTGCAGGACGGGGACAGGGTTCTGCGGATTAACGGGGTCTTTGTCGACAAGGAGGAACATATGCAGGTGAATGAGACACGGGTGTTCCGCTTGCAGGCTCTCCCCAGGCTCCCCATCTCTGATAACTGGAGATTGTGAGATCAGTGGGGCTTCCCTGGCTGCCCCTGGTGAGACAAGACACCCTGAGGGCCAGCCAGCCAAGCTTCCTGCACCTCCCCAGGGCTGCGAGGCTCACGCCTCGACTAGAATAGGAGTGCCCAGTGCACACTCGCATGGTGTCAGGTCTGAGTGCATTGCTTGTTTGCGACAGGCCAGGAGCGATGCTAGGTCCTGTCATAGCTGTTATTCTGTTAAATCTTTACCAGAACCCATGAGGTACAACTTGCCATTTTACAGAGAAGCAAGTGGCTCCTCAGATAACCGAGCCTGCTGGAATGTTCGTGCAGGAACACATGGAAGGGTCTGACCTTACCCCAAATGTGTCTGCCTGCGAGCGGGAGCTCTTCTCATGGCGCTGGGCTGTCCCCGTAGACCCAGGAGGACTTTTGTGCTCCAGCATTTATCCCTAGAAAGGACCAGACCTTGCGAAATCCCCTGGTCTGGGTGGGGCCAAATTCTAGACAGCGAGGGTGCGCCAAGCCCAGCCTAGCTCCACCTGGGCCTCAGGAGGGCAGGGGTAACATCTGCCGACTGCTTGGGTGTCGGGGCCTATCGGAGCCTCCAGAGCATCGCCTCTGGCCGTCGATAGATGATTGCTGGTTAAAGCGACCTTTTGCTTCCTTTCTCCGAGGTGGTGGATCTGTTCAGAAAGAGCGGGAATTCAGTGACTCTGCTGGTTCTGGACGGGGATTCCTACGAGAAAGCCGTGAAAAAACAGGTCAACTTGACAGAGCTGGGTCAAAGCCAGGAATTGGATGTGAATGACAAGAAGTTGCCGCCTGTGCTGAATGGAGGGGTGCATGCCTGGGCCCAGCCCCGCCTCTGCTACCTGGTGAAGGAGGGCAGCAGCTACGGCTTCTCTCTGAAAACTGTCCAAGGTGAGCTTGAGGATGGGCATGGACGCTGCTTTCCAGAAGAAGGTAGTAAGGACAACCATCAGCAGCTCCTCCCCGGCCCTCCCCATGAGCTCAGCACAGTGAGCAGTGTGAGGGTTCAGCACAGTGGGCAGCAGCACAGGGCTGGGGGCGCTGACACTCCTGTCCCCCTGTGTTCCGCTAAGCCTTAGAGGGTTGATACTACTTTCTTCTTTTCTAGCTTCCTTAGGGTAGGGGTGGAGCGTAGAATAGGGAATAAGAAGCAAGAAAAATGAAGATCTTCCTAATAGCTACTTTTGAGTAGGAATTTTGAGTAAGAATATTTCTGCGGCGTCACTCATTGATTCAACAAATTCTGGAGCACCTACTGATGTCGGGCGCTGTCATGGTGGCCGAGGACAGTACAGGATCCCCACCCCGTGACATTTAACGTAGGCTCAGCCTGAGCTGTGTCCCTGACCTCTAGCTGAGAGGTACGTAGTGATTTGAAAAACCTCAACCATCGGGAAGTGCTAGAAACCCCGTTTCAGGCCGACTTGGGGCCTGTTGACACTGGTTCTGTAATGGTTTCTGGGGATCGGGATTGGAACCTTAGGCGCTGCGTCAGCCTTTTGATCCCACTGTAGTGTTGCTTGTCCACAGTCTTGTTTGGGAGAGGTCCTGTGGGAGGTCTTGACTGGTAAGTGATAGCAGTTTAGTGGGAAACATACATTGTTCCAATTTAACCTGTAGCTCAGAGATGCAGACTCCCTGTGAGAGGAATTTCTCCAATCTGCCACTTGAGGACAATGTTTTAGGTGATCGAGGAAGCTTGGCATTTCTTAGAAGTCCATTATCAGTAAAGTGGTAACAAGATTCAAATTATACTCATTTGGCTCTTATGCTTATGTAAATGGTGAATGGTTTAGATTAATGAAAAAATGTTTTCTTCCCGATAATATATAACCAGGTAATAGGAGAAACATTAAGTGTTTAAGGAAGCAGAGTTTAAGTTACCGCTATTTCTTACGAATGATTTATGTCATTAATAAGCTACCCTTTGACTGGATTGAAATACGAATATCTTGAAAGAATTGACATCATTCCTTAAAGAAGCACCTAAACCACACCCCCAACCCAAACCAGCGTCTCTGAACCCTTCCCTTCCTCCTGCTGCTCGGTCCTTCTCAGTCTGCGTCAGAGAGATTTATTACCCCGGTCATGGTCGGCAGCAGCACGAATTCAAGGGGACAGATGGAGTGGCCACCTTCTAGTTCTGCAAGTACAGAGAAAGGAAATAGGACGCAGGGATGCACTCGGGAGAGTTTGGTGCTGTCTGGCCACTGAGATTCTTTTCTTGCCTTTACTTAGGCTCAGAAGTTCTATTCATGTCAACAAAAAACAGCAGCATAATGGCCATGTCAAGCTTTGTGCTAGAATCTAGTATTGTAATTCTAGATCAGAAGCCAAAATCTACGTGAGTTAGCCCTAAAATTGGAGGCTCTGGTTTTACGATGGGGAGAAAATCCTTGATGGCTGCGCAGGTGATCGATCTGTCACACTTGTCTGTTGCCTTGACTTTCAGGTAAAAAGGGAGTGTACATGGAAGATATAACGCCTCAAGGTGTGGCTATGAGAGCTGGGGTCTTGGCTGATGATCATGTCATTGAAGTGAACGGCGAAAACGTAGAAAATGCCAGCCACGAGGAAGTGGTTGAAAAGGTATAGTCCCGAGAGGTGCTGTTCTCACCTTTTCTTGCATTCCACTCTCACTAGAAGTGGCAGGAAGACGGGAGAGCAGTCTAGGAGGGAGGAACATCACGATGGGAAGTTGCCCCTTTATAATAAGCGTGAGCAAACTCGCTGCTGGCAAAAGCAGTGTTCATGTGGGGGTTTGGAATAAAGCCTTTGCTAGTTTCATGTTACCTTGAAGTGTTCTAAAGACCCTTCACTTTGCCGTTTGGACCTTATTTGGATCTGCTTGGCAGCTCCCTCTGCATTTAAAATAAAGTCCATCTTACTAAAATGCTTTCATACAAGCTGGAAGATAACCAGCGTGGCAACGAATACAGATACACATGGGGGGTGTCGGAAGTCCTGTTACCCCAAATTGTATGTCCCAGCTCCACTGCACAGGGAAATCGTGCCGAGGTTTTCTTTGAGGTCACAGGGAATGTTGAAAACTGACCAACACCGCTTCTCTTGGTAGAGATTCTCCTTGGCAGATCTGTCCATGTAAACTACTTCTTCCTCTTCCAAGTGGGTGTCCTCGCCTCCACCTAAGCACCGGGGTTTTCTGGATCCCAGCTCCCACTTGGTTTCTGGAGCATGGATGTGGAGGAGCTCAGACCTAAGGGGAAAAATGACCATGGAAGTGAGACAAATGCCCGTTAAATCCCCCCGTTCCCGCTGACTCCCGAGACCGCGCACCTCCACTGCGACACTCGTGCTTCTCAGCGTCCTTCTCGGAGGCTGACGTCGACGCGCTGTGTGTCGTTGCAGGTGAAGAAGGCGGGAAGCCGTATCATGTTCCTGCTGGTCGACAAGGAGACGGACAAGCGCCACAGCGAGCAGAAGATACGATTCGAGAGAGAAACGGCCAGTCTGAAGTTGCTGCCCCACCAGCCCAGGGTCGTGGAGATGAAGAAGGGCAGCAACGGCTACGGCTTCTACCTGAAGGCAGGCCCGGAGCACAAGGGTGAGGCAGGAGATCTGGCAGCGACACCGTCCAATTTTTTTCCCGGGTCTGACTCCAGAGCTCTGATAGACTCCGACTCCCTCGCAGATGCGCGAGGGGCCAGGAAGAAACTAAAGGCATACTGGGGTCAGCCCCCATGTCCAATGGGGGTCTGATGCTTGGTACCCCAAATTTTTACAGCTGATTGATTAGGTGGAATCTGGGATTTGAGCAGTACTGTTGGTAAATTGGCCCTGTGGGGGTGGGTGGAGTCCTGTTACAGCTTTTTGTTTTTTGGGGGGGGTAATGTAAATAAATATCCCCACCACCCGGAGTTTAAGCTACCCACATGCTGTCACGGAATGCACACTCGAGAAGTCTACTGCGGAAGCGGTTCTTGTGAGCTGGCGTAGCCAGTCACCCACCACTAACTCTGAGGCAGAGCGGGGTGGGGGGGGTAGGCGCTAGGGCTCAGAGAACCAGGAATCCTTCTGACTCCCTGGGACTCGGCAAAGAAAGAGCGGCCGGCCTCCGGGGCGAGTGAACGCACGAAAGGTCGGCAAACGCACTTGCCTAGAAGCTGCCCTTCTCATGATGTATGTTTACAGTAACGGGCCAACTACTGAGCTGGTTAACATGTAAAAAAAAGTGCTCAGGGCTTTTGCGAATATAAGGCAACAGGACGGGAGTTTTTCAGTCAAGGAGCCTCCTAGTGAGCACAGGAGACGGGACGCGTGTGCGCAGCTGAAGAGCGCCAGGTGCGCCTGGGTGCAGGGCGAGGGAGGCCCTGTGGGAACTCGGGTGGGAGCTCGCCTCACTGGAAGGTCCTGGAAGGCCTCATGTAGAAGTGGCCCCTGAGCTCAGGCTTTCGTATGACCGGGATTTGGTCAAGTAGCTGGAGCAGGGACAAGGAGGACGGGAGTTGTGTGAGCAAAGCAGGGAAATATGGGCAGCTTGAGCAGCATCTACCGGAGAGGGCAGGAGACCAGACTAGAGGTGGGCGGGAGAGCAAGACCACGAAGAACCTCTGTCAGGCTAAGGAGCTGGGGCCTGTGTGGTCCCAAGTCTGCCCACTGACTGGGAATTTATTGACCCTTAATGCTTAGGATGCTATTTTGTTGAGATTAAAAGCCAGACACTTAGAAACATCATTCCCTTGAGACCCTTTCCTGGTTGGCTGGGTCTGTTGCTGGAGCGAGTTCTGAGCAGGGCTGAGGCTGGCTGGGGCGCTCTCGGGCTTTCTGGAAAGGCAGCGGGAGGGACAGCAGCGTTTTGTGTCTATTTCATTAGGGCTGTGGGCCCCACCGGAAATCCCGTGGCCTTTTTATTTCTTGGGTAGGTCAAATCATCAAGGACATAGATTCTGGAAGCCCAGCGGAGGCGGCTGGCCTGAAGAACAACGACCTGGTGGTTGCGGTCAACGGCGAGTCCGTGGAGTCCCTTGACCACGACAGCGTGGTGGCGCTGATCAGAAAGGGCGGGGATCAGACGTCGCTGCTGGTGGTGGACAAGGAGGCTGACAACCTGTATAGGCTGGTGAGTGACAACAGGCCACGTCTTAACACGTGAAGTCTGGCACGATTCTCTCAAGTCCTCACACTTGGGCTGAGTTACTACTCTGTTCTTCAAACTGGAAGGGGTATAACAAATATCATTAAGGCTGAATTGAAGCTCAGAATGGCAGTGATAAGTTTTTAAGATATTATGTTTACAACTTTCAAATATGCAATATATTGTTAAATACAGTCCCTATGCTGCACATCACAGCCCCAGAACTTACCTTACAGCTGAAAGTTTATACTTTTTAAAAAAGATTTATTTATGCACACAAGAGCTACGGTACAGACCAGAGATGCAGGGGGTAGAGTATTCACCAGAGACAGAGTGGGGAACAGAACAGGCAGACTGACTGAAATGCTCTGATGAGGGGAGCAGCGGGCGAGTCAGGAGAGGTCTGCCTCACCATGTGGGTTGTTCCCTGGCTGGCCGGGGTTAGAACTTGTGCTGCAGTAGCTGCGGATTACTTCCTAGTGCGGTGCTTAGCCCCTTGAGCTACCAGGGAGGCCCCAAAAGTTTATACCTTTTGACCCACTTCATCCATGGTCTCCACTCCCACTCTACCTGGCAACTTCCCATCTGTTCTCTTTATCTATGAACTTAGTTTTTTGCTTTTAAGGTTCTACATGAGTGATATACAGTATTTGTCTTTCTCTGCCTTATTTCACTTAGCATAATGCCCTCAAGGTCCAACCATGTTGGAGCAAATGGCAAGATTTCATTCTTTTTTGTGACTGAATAATATTCAACTGTTTGTCTAGAATATTCTCTTTCCCCACTCATCCATCAGTATACACTTGGGTGGTTTGTATATCTTGGCTACTGTAAATAATGTGGCAACGAACATAGGGGTGTGTAGATCTTTTTGAATCAGAAGTGGAATTGGTGGATCATATGGTAGTCATATTTTTAATTTTCTGAGGACTCTCCACTGTTTTCCCTAGTGGCGGCACCAATTTGCATTCCTACCGACTGCACAAAGATTCTCTTATCGCCACATCCTTGCCAACACTTGTTATGTCTTACTTTTTGACAATAGCCTTTATATAAGGTGTGAGGCAATCACATTGGGCTTTTTATTTGCATGTGCTTGATTAGTGGCGCCTGCTGGTCATCTGTGTGTCTTAGGAATAATGTCTATTCAGATGTTCTACCTCTTTTAAAGCAGTTACTTGCTTGTTTTGCTACTGAGTTATATGAATGCTTTCTATATTTTACGTATTAACCCCTTATCAGATATGAATTACAAATATTTCCTTCTATTCAGTAGGTTGCCTTTTGGTTCTGTTGGTGGTTTCTTTTGCTGTGCAGCAGCTTTAGTTTGATGTAGTCCCATTAGATTTTTTTTCTTTTGGTGTTAAATCCAAAAATATTAAGATTGGTGTCATGGAGTTGACTGCCTGTTTCCTTCTAGGTGTTTTATGGTTTCAGGTCTTGCATTCAAGTCTTTAATCCATGTTTTCTTTTTGTGTACGGTATCAAACAGTGCTCTAGTTTCATACTTTTATCTGTGGCTTTTCAGTTTTCCCGGCACCATTTATTGAAGAGACTGTTCTTAATGGTATATTCTTGGCTTGTTTGTCATAAACTGACCATATATATGGGGGTTCATTTGGGGTTTTCTCTTTTGTTCCATTGATGTGTGTGTCTGTTTTACTCCAACACCTTACTTGTATTCAACACATTTTTTTTTAAAGATTTATTTATTTATTGATTGATACATACATACATACAAGCACTGGGTACAGTCAGAAGCGCGGGAGGGTGAGAGAATTCACCAGAGCCAGAGCGGGGAGCAGAGCAGGCAGAAGGACCGAAGTACACTGCTGAGGGGAGCAGCGGGCGGCAGGAGAGGTCTGCACGCCATGTGGGACCCTCCTCCGGTGGCCGGGGAGCAGCTGGGGATCGAACTGGCACTGCAGAGGCTGCAGGCAGCTTCACAGCCCAGCACTCAACGGCTGCGCCACCAGGGAGGCCCTGTATTCCATGTGGGACCCTCCTTCGGTGGCCGGGGAGCAGCCGGGGATCGAACCAGCGCTGCAATGGCTGCGGGCAGCTTCGCAACCCAGCGCTCAACCGCTGCGCCACCGGGGAGGCCCTGTATTCAACACATCTTGACTAGATCTTTCAAAATACTTGTCTAGAGATTAAAAGAGTGAACTGGATAGACAATGGGTTTTTAGTTAGTGGAAAAACCAGACATAAAATATTGTTGCTGTTAGAACAATGTCAACCTGAACATATGTGTAGTGGCCTGCAACTTGTTCCTACCCTAAGCAAATTTATTATCATATTTGGATGGAAAAGTAAAACACATTTAATATGCATAAGTCCATACATAAGACAATGTGTTGATGGATAATTTACTAGTGTATAGTTAATATTTAAAATATCTAGTTAGGATAGAAAGAATAAACAAACTAAGAAGTTCAAGTTTAAATAGGAATTCATACAAGATTATCTTAAAGGAAATTACATGAATTCTAAATGAGACTTGATTTTGATGACTATAGAAAAGCCCAGAACTTGATGATACTCTGCCTCCACACAAAAAGGCAATTTAATATTATACTGACATTGCTTCGGGAGATGATCATATTAGTCTACTGAATTGGTTGGACCATACTTGAAATTACTAGTCACCTTGGGCAAGCTGTGTTCTTTGTGCCTCAGTTTCCTCAGCTGTGAGATAGCTACTGTGAAGGGTGGCAGTGAGGGTTAAATGAGTTAATCATCGCGCTGTACACCTTGGGTAATTTTGTCAATTATACCTCAATAAAGCTAGAAAAAAATATATGAAGCAAAATTGACAGAATTAAAGGGATGAACAGTTTTTACACTAATCATTGGAGACTTCAATATGTCAGTCTCAATAGTGGACAGAACACAGGAACAAGAGAACTCGAACATGACAAACCCACTAGACCTAACCCCACATACAGAACACTCTGCCCAACGACAGAACAAACATTTTGGCCACATGCAATCTCACTGATAGTCACAACAGCCAATTACACTGGCTTATACTGAGAGGTGAATGTATTTTATTTGTGAAATAAAAATTATACATTTAAAATTATACCTGTATTGCAAAACTTTCAAACTCTTTATATACAAAGAGGATTAGACTTATTTTTGAGGTGTTTTGTATTGCACAGATTGACCAACTCGAGCAGATCTGTAGGGAGCGAGCTTCTGTCCTAGCACAGCTGCATCGGCCAGGAACAGGGTGCCGTATCTGCAGAGTGGTGAGCTCTCGGCTGGTGGAAAAGGCCATGCAGAGTCAGGTCACTGCTCAGCTGCTGTAAAGGGGATTCTGGCATCCAAGCCCGTCCCAGCTCCTCCTAATCTCACGGCAGGATGATTGAACTCTGACTTTGTTTTGGTTGGTGTTAGAGAGCATCTATCCATAGGTTGCCTGTCTTCATTTTCTCTCCTCTCTCCTCCTCCTGACAGTAAGGCCCGTAGGTAGGTGCGGATGGAAGTTGGCTCTTTGAGATAAATGCCCTCGGTGAATAAAGTTCCAGGCACCGACTACACCCTCATTCATTTGAATGAATAATGAATAGAAACTCTGTTTAATGTCACTGTACTTTGCCTCAAGATCAGCTCCACTGTCAGCTGTGGTTGACTTGCCTGTTTGGGCCGTGCTGTCAGAGGTGTTTCTGCAGACAATGAGTCACTGTGATAATGTTCACACTTGAAAGAAAGAAATGAGGAGCTTACACAAGTGTCACCGAAAGTTCTGAAGTTTGCTTAGCTGGGTAAGCAGGAGGTTCTGAGACGCAGCTATTCGCAATTAGAAAGGAAGATGTGGTCTGTGATAAGGCCAGGGGCCTGAAGTCTAATTTTAGCCAGGTGCGTGTGCAGGCTCACCCGGGGCAGAGTACACATCGGGCTCACCTTTAACTGCTTGATTTCTACCCAAGCCCAGCAGATGCCCTGGACACTGTCAGCAGCAACTTAACTAACGGCTGCACCAGAATCAAGCATACCACAGTTAAAGGGAGAAGCACAGTTTGACACTAATAGTTGGAGACTTCCCTTCTAGCTCTCTCAACTAAACCCTGTCAATCAAGTTCTTAAATCTTTAAAAAAAAGTCAGATGTTTCTGTTCTACGCGTCGTCTGTATTCAGGACCATCCCAGGGGAGGTGAGGACTAGAACTATGCAAAGACGGCGAGGTGTTTCGCTCGGCAGACGTGCTGGTGGTGACAGGAAATAGCACATGGAGTACAACAGAGCCAGGGCATTAACTTCTGTAACCATGTGTGGTCTCCACTCTTCCTCCCGGCTCCCCAGTTACAAGCGGGTAGTGGCTGGTCTCCTGTGTTCAGAGAGTTATAAAAAGTTATCTTTCATTTTTTCTAGAGAAAACGTTTCACTTTCTCAAGTGTGTTAAGCAGCTCTGAAGACCTTCTCCCTGGGGGCCATGCAGATGAAGTGACTCTGCATGATTACTGGGCAGGCCCTCAGTGTGCATAATCATCCCACAGGGAGGCGGCTGTGGCCATCCGGGGCCCTGTTCACGCTCACAGTCCGGCACCTCAGGGACACCAGCAATTCGATTAGGCTTATTTTGGGGTCCTCGTTCCACAGTCTGTGCTTTCGTTTGTTTCCATGTTTCTATCCATGACGCTATCACCAAGCTCAGCCTGGGTCCTTTTCCTGGAGGGAGAGCAGAGACAGCCCAGGTAGATGTATCTGGGAAGGGAGTGGAACATGTATGGCCTCGCAAATTGAACAGCATGTTTAATGAAGCGGAACGACTCACGAGTACCTTTCTCCCGCTTTTCTCAAAGGCTCATTTTTCTCCAGTCCTCTACTATCAAAGTCAAGAACTGCCTAATGGTTCTGTCAAGGAGGCTCAAGCTCCTGCTCCTGCTGCTCTGGAGGTCTCGTGTGCAGACGCCACAGAGGAAGCAGGAGATCCCAGGCCTAAGCTCTGCAGGCTGGTCCGAGGAGAGAACGGCTACGGCTTTCACTTAAATGCGGTTCGGGGTCAGCCAGGGTCGTTCATCAAGGAGGTGGGTAACCTGGCTCCGCCGCCCGGGGGCACAGCCAGGTAGGGGGCTCCTTTCCTCCCCCCACGGAAAACCTAGTAAAGGGCTTGCGCTGAAGCCCCTCAGTGAGGGTCTCATTTGGGTTCAAACAAAGTGTCCCTTCAAGACAGCCCCAGGACAGCTGAAACTCGCCCCCCCCGCCCCCCTGTCTGCTCTACCTCTTCATGTTTTCAAATCAGATGAAGTGACTGACGTGACTATCTGGCAGTCACTGTTAACTCTGGGGGTGATATCGTGTGCTTCCTGGTCTTTGACGCCCTGCCCGGCAGGGGTGGACAGCGAGGCTGTCCCTACAGCTTCCAACCTGGGAATGAAGGGGACCTAGGAAACGGAACGCCTTCATCCAGAAGACGGAGAATGATTTGCACCCGTTAAAACACTCATTCGAGACGGAAGCTGTAGCTTTCATAAACAGGAATGCCTGAGTGTCTTCCTTAATTTCTTTTTTTTTTTTTAAAAGATCTATTTATTTGTTTATACATGCACTGGGTACAGTCAGAAGCGCGGGAGGGTGAGAGAATTCACCAGAGCCAGAGCGGGGAGCAGAGCAGGCAGAAGGACCGAAGTACACTGCTGAGGGGAGCAGAGGGCGGCAGGAGAGGTCTGCGCGCCATGTGGGACCCTCCTCCGGTGGCCGGGGAGCAACCAGGGATCGAACCGGTGCTGCAGAGGCTGCGGGCAGCTTCGCAACCCAGCGTTCAACCACTGCGCCACTGGGGAGGCCCTTCCTTAATTTCTTAAGGAGAAATAATTACCAGTTAAGAATAAATTCTCAAACTCAACTCGTTTCTAAAGGGAACTGGTCTGACATGCCTTGTCTGGGTCTGTTCGCAGGTACAGGAGGACAGCCCAGCCGGCCTGGCTGGGCTGCAGGACGAGGATGTCCTCATCGAGGTGGACGGGGCGAACGTGCAGAGCGAGGCCTATGAGAAGGTGGTGGAACGAATCCAGAGCAGCGGGAAGGAAGTCACACTCTTAGTCTGTGGGAAGAAAGCCTACGATTATTTCCAGTCTAAGAAAATCCCCATTGTGTCCTCCATGGCTGACCCACTGGACGTCAGCCCTGGGCCCAAGGAAGCCGATCCCGGGCAGTCGGAGTGCGAGGCGGCCGTGCCCAGAGAACGAGTAAGTGGCTACGCGTTTCTCCTCCTGACCTAACTCAGCAGAGGCCCTCACTGAGCACCACATAGCTCCTAAAATACTAACTCATAATGTAAAGAGAATAAAGCAAGTTATTGTGAGGGAGGTGATGTAGCGTAAGGACAACAGGTTTCTTATTTTTCCCAGCAGTGAAGCTGACAGCAACTTTCTAGGGTAGAGAAGAAATAAGTTTATTAAAATTATAGTGGGGACCACCAGAATAACCTAAATCAGGCTACTAAGTACAAATTCCGGAGCTGCCATTTATCAGTTTTGGGCAAAAAGATTTATTTCCTCAGCGCCTCAAAATTTCCCTCCTATAAGACTGGGATAATTTGCAGGCTTCTTATCAAGATTATGTTAACTAAGATTATGAAAGTGGCTCAAACAGCTCCCGGTTCATTGTAAGCCTGAGAATGGATGGTGGTGGTTAGAGACAGTATTGTGCTTTACATAGTCATCAGGTATTAAAGTTTTAGCACTAGGAAAGAATAAACATTATTCTGTATATATTTGCATTAGGCGAGTTCCTTGGTAAGTCTCAGATTTTTATTTTTGTTGAATTTCTTTTCATAGATGAAGTTCAAGAGTGACTTAGTCAAAGTCAAGACTCTACATGTTTTATAGTATTCTTTTTTCCATTTCATTAACTCTACTGATTGGTAATATAAATAAGAAATGCTGATTTTTAATAGAGTTAGTCTGGGCTGCTGTAAGAACATGCCAGAGCCTGGGTAGCTTATAAAAAACAAGCACTTACTTCTAGTTCTGAAGGGCGTGGAATCCAAAATCCTGGGGTGACCATGGCTCATCTCCGGTGCAGACTGTTGCTTTTTGCCTCATATGGTAGGAGGGCCAGTGAGCTTTGAGGGGCCTTTTGTAAAGGGGGCCAATCACCTCCCAAAGGCCCTACCTCCTAACACTATCACCTTGGGTATTAAGATTTCAACATAAATTTTGGGGTGATACAGACATTCAGACCATAGCACATTTAACAGCCTCCAACCTTGTAGTCTGGACTGTTTATTTTAAAAAAGCTGGCTTTAAGAATTCGATCATATGACTATAGGAGGGTAATTATAGTGCCAAGCTGGCTTTATGAAAAAGAAATACAGACATTAAAAAAATTGCTAAGTGTGTTAAACAACATTCTGGGACAAAGTCAAGTGCAGAACTCACGTGACCTGGCTTGCTTTTGAGTCAGGCGACTGGAGAAAGCGCACCTGCCCTGGCCTCCCCCGCGGCCACTGACGCTGCCTCCGCTCTTCCACACAGGCCCACAGCACAGCCTCCAGCTCGGCCTCCAGCTCCGAAGACACAGAGATGTGAGAGCAAATACTGGCTCTGGCTGGGATTTAATAGGAATCCTTCAAGGAATAAGCTGCCATCCGTTCGCTAGCTGCTAGAGAGATGCCCGGACACCAGCTCGTGCGGCCCTCTCTGCTGCCCCTGGCTGGGCAGCCGCGCTGACGGCTCACTGCCCATCTGCTGAGAAGACTTAAGGCAGGAGTCGCTTCTTCTCACAGGATCTCCTTCGAGCTCCTACTGAGCTACACTTGTCTGTGACGGCATCGCTTTCTCTGCAGGCTCCTTGAGGACCAAAGATGATTAGTAAATCTGTATATGTGAGAGCTACTGATTAAAATATCTGTGCAGACAAGCCTATTAAATTCATGCTTTTGTAAGAACGCGGTTGCTAAAATAAATACCAGTAAACGTCTTCTGAGTGTGCGTGGACCTTCGCGGTGGTGGCTAGACCTTCACGGTGCTCTCGCTCTGGCCAGCTTTGTAGCCTTTAACCGTCACTGGGTCTCTAGAGACCTACCAGTAAAGTGCAGCATGGGGGCTCAGTAGTAAAGAGACTTCCTGGTAATCACACTCAGGGTTCTAACTGGCATTTCTTCCTTTTACAGATGAAAAACTGAGTTCCAGCACAGGAAAGAGACTTATTCCAGTTAACATTATTCATTTTTTATCCCACAGCATAAGGGGCAGACGGAAAGGGAAAAAACGAGGCATACTGAATTGAAAGTAATCACAAATACTGAAAGGACATCATGAAAAATCACATACTGGACGTCTTTCTTGGTAGACTATTTCTGTGGCACACCTATCCCCTTCCAGAAAAGAACAGTTTAATGGCTCGGCACCCACCCCTCATGCCTGCCCACGTCACCTCCCACAAGCATAGCACCAAGGCACATGCTGATAAAATGACTCTAAGGCCAAAGTGTTATAATCTCTGATTTTAATGACAGTCCACGTGACCTTGACTTACACAGAAGTCCTGTTTGGTCCAGCTACCTGATTATCTTACCCAGAGTTCCAGTGTGTTTTCTCCCCAGTGTCTTCTCTTCTCTCCACGCTGCTCCAGCCCCAAGCCCACACAGGACGCTCTCGGCTGAACACCCACTTGCCTTACTTCACCATTTTGTGTTCAGGCCGATGCTACTCGTGAGCCCAGCACCGTCCAAGCAGGGAGGTGGGAGCTGGAGGTAGAAGGCGCTACCACAGCATTTTGTTTGTTTAAAAAACATTAGGCCCTGATCTCCATTTTTTCCATTTTACATCCAAATTTTGACACCTCCGGCACAGAGCAGCCTGCAGGGGCATGAGTTCAAGGTGTCATGTGCTTCTCTGGGGCCTGCTTGTGAGCCAGGTAGAGGAAGAGGATGCTGGAGAGAGCACTGACCAGGAAGATCACATCGAACCAGCGGTGGTAGAAGTTGAATTGCAGCTCCCCGAGGACCTCGGTGATGATGGTGCGGTACTCGAGCGGCATGCTCATGCGGATCAGCAGCACGGAGGAGACCAAGTACATGCCCTGCAAATCAAGGGACCCGGAGTCACTGGGCACTCGGGAGGTCAGAACAAGCCACTCAGCAGGCAGACGTCTAAGCGCGCCGCTGGTGGTGTGTGGCTCAGGCACGAGGCTGCTGGCTGAACTTACCATTATCTGTGCTAACAGCAGGACAATGACATTGGAGGACTTACTGCTGGAGATGGCGTAAAAGAACTGTTAAGAGAGGGGAGAGGGTGAATTCAGGTAGCACTCTGGCGCGGTCAAGAACATTAAGTAGCATGGGAAACCACTAATTAAAAATGTCCAAAATACTTCAGCACCACCATGAAGGTTACAACAGACCATTACAGGCTACCCCACATCCTTGTAGTTGCTACCGGGCGCCTTAGCTCTTTCCAACATTATAACAGATGCCTAGAGACCCTTTCAATGCCCTCCGCTTTCTCCTTTCAAGCAATTCCTACCTCCTCTAGCAAGATAACTCACCCTTACTTCCATGCTGCCTGCTTATGCTGATCAGAAGGTAGCTGAACATTCTACTTCCATTCCTCCTTACCGGTGAGGACACACCTAGCTCATCTGTTCATTCCCCAAATCTGCTGAGTACCTACCAGGTGCCAGGCTTTATCCCAGAGGCTGGTGACACAGTGGAAAAAATACCTTTACCTCATTCTATTACCTTTGGTAAATATACCTATCTGATAAGTACATCATCACCGATTTATGTCAGACTTTTTAAAAAATTCTGTTGTATGTCTTAAATGTTCGTGACTTCTATTTAAGATCTCAGAAGGCAGAAATCTTAACTGAGTAAAATCACCTCAGGTGCCATACATAATTACACACATTTTAATTCTGTGACACAACACACCTTGGTAAGCGTGATGAGCAGCCCTCGGATGGAGGTGACGATGATTATTCCAACCAGAATGAAGGAGATGTGTTGGGACCAGAACTTCACCTGCCACCATCAGAGGGAGAAAAAAACTCAGTTAAATCTGTTCAGAGAGCAGTGGAGGCCGTGAAGCCGCATTCTCACGACAGCAAGGGAGCTTCACCGGGAACTCGCTGATTTTCAAACATCTTTTAGAGAAGGGAACGAAGGACCTCTTAATTAGCAGTCAAGTCTTCAGGACAAAAGAAAGCAAGTGCAGTGAAGTGATGGAAATAACACCAATAGATCAGAGCAGAGCTAATGATATCAATGATTGCATTTAATGTGACACATGACAAGCGTGACTTAAAGGGAAGCTGAACAACAGCTAGATTCTTTTTAATATCTGTGCATGAAACATCACCCAAGACTTCAAGGAATTTTTATAATAAAAGAAAATATAGACACTCTCAGCTATGTCTGAAAAAACTGACCTTCATTTGAACTACATGATGATACCCTTTTCTCCTGTACGCTTTATAGCAAGCAGCAGCTTTGGGGACCTGTGCTTGATTCAGGTCTGAAAATTAACTGATGGGGAGCTGCTGCTACTGACATCTAAAAGATGTCACTCAGAAATATGAACTCTGAAGATCACACACAAATTACAGATAGAAAACACACACACACACACACAGAGCAACTAAAGAGCCTGAGAAAACACTGTTAAGGAAAAGCATTTCTGAAAATTCAGCCCAGTAAAAAATGTAAAAGGAAAACATGCAGCAGCAGTGAGCATACTTGAGGGTAATCTGCACACCGCTTGAGGGAAGATACCCCCTCCTGTCACATATCCTAGTGATCTATAACAACAACAAAAAGGAACTGTTGTTGACTCGAGCTGTTTCCCAAGGGTTGGCACTCAGTTTGCTCTGCTCATTTGTCCAGCTCCCAGGGCATCTGAGATGGCGCTGGAGGTGGCATGCAGCCTGTGGCGAGGGCGCAGCCTAGTGACACGGCACACACACGGACTGAGAACATGATACTGGTCTTATCAAAGTGCTACTCAGCCAGAATCATTGGTCATCAATGGGTCAACAGTGGTTAGACAGTGGTATTATAAAACAGGGAGAAAGATGATTAAAACAATTGTGCAAAGGTTTGTTACTATCTTTAGCTCAGAGTTCACACTAATTGATAAATATTTATAGCAAAAGTTATTTCAGTTCTATCATGGAACATCAATTAGGAGTTAAATTTCTACCAGAGGAATCGAAGGTAAGTTGTATGTTTGAAGAGGTCACCAAGCACCACAGAGAAGTATACACATATTTAATGAGTAGTCACTACAGAGAAGCAGAGAAGGAACTCTAGAAATAACAAGCATTCATGACAATAAATGCCAGCCATTACTTAAGGTTTTATGGCCTTTATAAATCTGCTATGTAAATATGCAAAATACATAGAGGAGAGTGCAAAGACCAAAAGCAGAACTAAGCACCTACAGTGAGGAGTCAGAATCTTCACATTCATAACTTAGAGCCAATCAAAAAGAAATATAAAAGGCAGGATTTTGATACAACTCTTACATCAAATTGGATCCCCAGGTAATTCACAGTGATCTCAATGCCTCGTGTGACAGGATCAGTCTTCCCAACTCGGTCAAACACGATATTGATGGTCGCCTGCAGAGACAGACCCTTCGGTTATAATCGCTATTTCTAAAAGTGATTTAAAATAATAAATTAATTACCACAACATATGCTACAGGTGATGCTCTTAAAAATGCAGTTCTTTTCTTAATCCAAATCATGTAAGAAATCTCTTTTGATTCTTCATGTATAGGCAAAGAAAAATACCCTTTTCTTCCTGTGAAGAGTCAAGGGGACTACTGCTGTGGTCGATATACCTGACTTGATTAGGAGGCGCTAAGGTAACATTCTGTCAGGTGAAATCAGAGCAAAAGAGAATTAAGGAATTCCAGGGTCATTACTTGTGGTTACTTTCTGAATGTTCTAAGAGTAATTTTTTTTTTTTAAAGATTTATTTATTTTATACAAGCACTGGGTACAGTCAGAAGCACATGAGGGTGAGAGAATTCACCAGAGCCAGAGTGGGGAACAGAACAGGCAGACTGACGAAATACACTGCTGAGGGGAGCAGCGGGCGGCAGGAGAGGTCTGCATGCCATGTGGGACCCTCGCCTGGCGGCCGGGGATCAAATTGGCGCTGCAGAGGCTGCGGGCAGCTTCGCAGCCCAGCGCTCAACCGCTGCGCCACCAGGGGAGGCCCTCTAAGAGTAATTATTAAGATAATAAAGAGTTACAGTTAGCAAGCTGATGGAGATGAAATGGAATTTGGAAGCCACCCAATTCATCCAAACTAGTCTTTTCTACAATTACGCTGGAATCTACCAACAACTGCTGATGAGTCCAAGACAAATAATGTCCATAAAATGGACAGAAAGAATAAAACACTGAGGGAGAGCCACAAAAGAATAAGAGCTGACAGCACAGATGCCAAGCTTATCTACAGAAATGGATTTTAGAATTTACAGAGTTAAAGGACCTATTTTTCAGGTACACAGGTCTTTATAAAGGACAGGTAGTGTCTGTTCTGAGCGGAAGGGAAGAACTGATGGGAAAGAGCACATTCTATGTTGGCTCGGTCCCACTTGGAATTTAGTTTAATGTCTTAATCAAACCCATTTTTTTTCCCGAAGGGATAACTTTTATTTTTTTAAAAATTTTTAAAAAAATATTTATTTATTTATTTTTATAAGACCTGGGGTGCAGGTCAGAGGTGGGGAGGTGAGAGGATTCCCCAGCAGAGACAGAGCGGGGAACAGAACAGGCAGACTGATGAAATACACTGCTGAGGGGAGCAGCGGGGAGACAGGAGAGGTCTGCCGCACCATGTGGGACCCTCGCAGGCTAGCCGGGATCGAACCTGCGCTGCAGAGACTGCGGACAGCTTCATACTGTGGCGCTCAACCACCTGAGCCTCCAGGGGAGGTCCTATTGTTTTAATTTTTATATTCCCCATACAATTGCACCCACCTTATTTTGACCCCAATCTCCCCCTACCCCAACCCCATAGTGTGTCTCTGGTTCATAGTTGTTTATTGATTTTGATTTTTTCTTTCTTATTCTTTTTCCTGGCCCCTTATTTAGGTTTTCTAGATTCCTGCTATGAGTGAGACCATCTGGTATTTTTCTTTTTTCTTTCTGGCTTATTTCGCTGAGCATGATCCCTTCCAGCTCCATCCATGTTGCTGCAAACTGCATGTGTTTATCTTTTTTGAATGCTGAGTAATATTCCATGGTGTATATGTACCACATCTTCTTGATCCAGTCATCTATTTTTGGGCACTTGGGTTGTTTCCAAAGCTTAGCTATTGTAAATAGTGCTGCTATAAACATAGGGGTGCAGTATGATTGAAATGGAATTAATGTTGGAATTAATTTGGAATTAATGTTTCTGTGTCCTTTGGGTAAATACCTAGGAGTGGAATTGCTGGATCCTATGGAAGCTCTATCTTTAGTAGGTTGAGGAATCTCCACACAGCTTTCCACAGTGGTCAAACCCATTTTTTTCCCTCTCTGCCATTACCGGGGAAAATCACTTATACCTTGACAGTTAAAATTAATATACGTACCATGAAAATTTTCCAAACACAGTAAATAGAGAAAAAGTAACCCAGAAAATTAAAATATTTCCCCTTGAAAGTTTTGGAGTATTCTATTCTCTCCTGAGGGAAAACAAACACAAAAACTGGTTAGTCTCAGCAAGTATATATCTATACAACAAAAAAATTTGTCTTTATGAATCACTGCTCATGTGAGTAACAACAACAACAACAAAAACCTGTAACAGCATCAGACAACACTTAGTGAGTGCTTACTTTAAGCCGAGACTGGGTCAAACACCTTGCCTGAATTATCTACTTTTTTTTTTTTAATTATCTACTTTAATCTTCCTAACAACGCTTAGGAGCTATGCTCTATCATCTTACTTTTACAGATGGGAAAACAGGCTCAGGTCTGTGTCCAAAGCCTATGTTAACCTTTGTCCTACATGGCCACCCAGGTGAGGTGATCCTCAGAAAGAATTTAAACAGCGTCAACAACCGGAACATATTTTGTAGATTTAAACTGTCTTGCATTGTAGATGTAACAGCAAAGTTACTTCTTGTAATTAGGTCACTTCTGAATTTGGTCTTTGAGAACAGGACTAGACCACGGCAGAGTGTCCATCCTTCTCACACTATTTCATTCGTAAGGGGATGAGAAACAGTCAGAGGAGCTGCCATCTTGAAGGCCTCTCCTTTCTGTTCCACCGGTTTCTATTATTAACCGTGTTCCATGAAGGATTCTGCCAGTCGCGGGAGCAATGCTGTGAGGAGTGTAGGCTCCTTAGCCCCAGAACTTCATGGGTGACATGGAAGCCTTGCGGAATCTCTCTAAAAGACACTCAAAAACTATTTAGTCTTGTTCTCTCTTCAGTCATACTGGCATTTAAAAATTTTTATTGAGGTAACATTGTTTTTCAACATTGTGTATGATTCAGATCATTCCCCTTGGGTGCTGATACCACACTGCATCCCCAGCAAGTCCCCTACCACAGTCCTCTACCACAGTCCACCGGCAAAAGCCACACGTCAGTTTCCTTGTGCTGTACCTTGGTAGCATATAGGTCAACTGTTTCCAGAAAAAGCTGCCTGCTTAATTCTTCCAAAGCATCCACTTCCTGTTGAATAAGAGTAAGATCTGGCACAAAATGGACATCAAGGTTTAAATCACGTAGAAGTTTCAAGAAATAGCAGTGAAGAAAGCAAATGCTTTTGGTTTCTCCTATAGTGGATTCTAGGAATTGCCTGCATTTGCAGTTTCCAGCCCCACAGCCAGCAGTACTGATTCAGAGCAATTTCCTAACCTCTGGCTACCAAGAGCTTCTTCCCCTAACACCTACCACTAAGTTTCTCACTAGCTGAAGTGATTTTGTTCATTTTTTTTTTTTTTTAATCTAGTTAGACTGTCAATGTAATCGGTGAAATCTTCAAATGGTTACATGGTAGAAAATTATAACATACCAGAGATTTCCCCTGTATCATCAGAGTGCAATGATAGGAAAGGGAACTAACCTTTACCAAGATCTTAGACAAGCTGAGATTTGCAGATGTTATTTTGTTTTTGACAGACATTATCTCTTGTTATTGTCAAAATAATCCCACGAGAAAGGTGCTTTATTATCTATTTTGCAGAAGAGGAAAGGAAAGCTCAGAGAGTTAAAGAACTTGCTCAACATCACACAGCAAGGAGCTGTGGAAGTCGCCAGCGCTCACCCACTCCAAGGCCTGCTCTTTCCACTCCACTCACCACTTTGCACGAACTCCAAGTGTTGTTGTTCTCTCCTTTTGGGCGCTTAGGGCGGTTTAATAATCCTGATACTCTTGCTGACTTTACTTACTGACTCTAATAAGCTGAAACCTAAACTTTAGCTTTTATGGATTTCTAAGTACTAACATTAATAGAGTGTTGACTTTAAGCCAAATCCTCATTCCTCTCTGATGTTTCTCTGTGATTTTACTCAAATCAACGCGTGCCCTTCAGCACTTTCCTCAGCAGTGGCTGCTGCCGGCAAGTCCAGGCCTGAGCAACAGGGCTCAGCTAGTTAGACACACGCCCCCCATCAGATAGTAGATGTCTTTGAGGGGGCTGTCTTTGCTCATCATCTTATCCCTTAGCACTGTCTGGAAACAGGAAATGTTGCTTGAGGAAATGCAGCTAAATGAATGTTTTCCCCCTCTTTCCTATACTCATCCTACCCTCCTTTGTCTAATTCTTACCTGCGTTTGACACCAGAAGGCTAGGCCATGATTTAGAAACAGGACAGATAACATCCTTTTCATCTAAGTGAAACAAAAGGGAGCTTAAACTTCCTGAGGTGGGAAAAGGAGGCATGAGGAATCCATTTCACCTCCTTAGCGCCCAAAGGTGTGACTTGATAGCCTGGTAGCTATAAAGAGGTTTGGTAGGTACTCAATTTTGGAAATAGTTTAATACTCTAACCAGCCCGGGCCAAAACCAACCCATTAACCTAGTCTCTTTGATTCTTTCAACCAAAATGATTTTAAAATTTTAAGATGCAGAGCTGCTTAAAATTTGGTCAGAAATACTGACTGCTTTCGAAATGGGCTCTGCCTTCACCACCCCAGACACAAACCATCCATTTTAAGAAGCCAGTGTGTGCTGAGCTGTTTCAGGTGGTGGAATGTAATAGTACAGTGGAGAGAACTAAGAAAAGGAGACCACTGTTCTGGTCCTATTTTTGCCACAAACTATTGTGTGATTTAACCTCTCTGAGTCTATTTTCTTACTGTGAAATGCAAAGATTGACTTATTAAGACTCTTTCAGCTCAGATAATTATTTCATTATCTGCTATGTTAGAAAGACTGACTGTCCACACAGAATTACCGATGTCTGGCCCTGGCCAGCTGGACTCTGACGCAGTCAGGTGCCTCAGAAGACACTCTTCCAATACTACTTTCTACCTGGTCCAGAGTCGAGATAAAGAGGCAAGCAGAGAGGTAAAGGATACTTTCACTTCCTGGCACTGAAGTGGTAACACTCTTTATCATTCCCCAGAATCCTGATGGTTTGTTATGCACCTCCCCCTTCTGGAACATAGTTCTCCGTGTCATTGCCATCCTGAAATGAAAGAAAATATAAAATCTCAGCAAGGAAGCATGGACTCTCCTAGTCCAGTCTCTTAACTGCTTTTCTCAGTTGCTGAGCTGCTCAGGGAAGGATGCAAATTTCCGCGGCCCACTTCCCCACGACTCACAACTGGGTACACTATGCACCCAGAAGCAGTGTGGCCTAGGCAAAGCTCACAGAATTTGAAGTAGGCAACAAAGTGGAGGGTTGGTCCTGCTACTTATAAGCTGTGAGACTTAAGAGCTCTCATTTCCTCATCTCTGAATGGTTGTGAAGATCAGTGAAATAAGATAGAAGGACTCACGTTACTGTCCACTATAAATTGCTATACATATATTAATTTGTGATATCATTTAAGGAAAAAAAGCTAGCACACCTAAAGGACCAGGCATGGGGCAGGAACTCAATAAATGTCCTTCCCCCCACTTTCTTTTCAAAAGCAGATGAAGGAAAAAACAAACAGCAAAATCGCATAAAGTTGGCCTCATCTAACACATCATCCTCCCTCTAACTCCAATCCCCCCACTCCTGAGTAAATCAGCAGGACCCTTGCTATTCCCTCCTGGTCTCTCCAGTCCCTGGAGGCCCCACCGCCACAGTGGTAGTTGCTGGCACCTTCCAGCTCACCACCTGGGTATCAAGAACAGTCTTTGTGAGGAAAACTAACATGATTTGTGCAAAAATGGTTACTTGAATGACATATTGGGACTTGAGACAGAAAGTAAACCCGGATGAGTCTAATAAAAATAGTAGGACTAAAGAAACATTTAACTCAAAGAGATTTTTTGGGCAACAAGAGATAGAAATGGGAAGGCAACAGCAGCAGCACTAGTATTTATGGCTGGAACCAATGCCAATGGCATCAAATACCAAATGGAAGTTCTTTAGCTGAATTCCTTTAAAAAAAAAAAAAAAAAAAACCAAAAACAAACCCCAGGCAAGGCACATGCATGAGGGAAGCAGTGCCAGAAAGGGGAGTTTAGCCTGGCCCCTCCAGGGGCGGTAGGCGATGTCTGCAGGATAGGCCCAAGCGCTGGGTGGAGAGGGGCAGCGTCACAGCCTGTTCTGGCTGGGAAGCCTGCCTGGGCACATGAAGATGGGTTACATTCCAATGGCACACACCAGGCTCTCGGCCCTCCAGGAAATGGCAAGATCTATGAGCCAGGATCTAACAGTTTGTCTAGTGTGGCACCTTATGGGGGGCCACCCTGTTTAGACACAGCTGAGTCCATGACTGAGTCCATGTGTTCCCGTAGGACGTGGGGCGACACATCCCACTGCCTCATGGTTTCCCTGACCAAGGCTGTCTCAACAGCACTGCACACCTGTGAGAACTACTGACCTAAAAAAAAATGACACTACCAATCACAGGAGGGCGAGGAGCAAGGGCGCCTCTTCACTGATGGTGGAAGTCACGTGCAAAACACTTTGAAGGCAGATCAGCTGTTTTCCCCAAATTAAGCAAATCTCACCTCAGGATCCAACAACCCACCTCTAGTATTTAGACAACTCCTTTGAAAAATACGTCCAAACGAAAGCCAGCACACAAATACACACACTCCTGTGTCCCTAGCGGCGGAAGAGAAATCAGGAGGGCCCTCAACAGAGGAAGGCACAGCCACTGGGGTGCGTCTGTGTGAAAGGCAGCAGGACACCCACGCCACTCCAAAATTTGCCTCTGTTACATAAGGATTATTTTGGTCTGGTTAATTCAAAAATATTAGCTACAAGCAAATCTCTGGAAAATGAAGAAGTTGCCCTTTTGGGAGGATAACTTTTTTGTGTGTGAGAAAAATCTTTTCTGGATGGGGATCCCAGTCATGTGGTCTGGGAGGACAGAAGGTCCTCACTCCAGGTGTCCTAGGAGCCCCCCAGCCTGGGGGCTCGATTCTTTAAGTCATCGGCTAAAACGGTATTAACAGTAGAGTGTCAGACGTGCTGGCCACATCGACCTAAGTGTTTCCTCCTCAAAATGGCCTGCCTGGGCGCTGAGGGAAAGGACTGCAGCCCCAGTTTTAGCTCTCTTCTGCTCACCATAACTGCGCCTTGGTAGGAAGATGGCACTGCCAACCAAGACCCTGATTTCGTGAGACTCGGAACCCCCAGTTTTCCTTTTCTCACAGCTGGAAAGTTGGGACAAGTATACAAAGAAGGAAGCAGTTTTATCCCACTCAAAAGCTCACTTCAGCTTACTGTGCTGGATCAGAGAAGAGGCAGTGAGGAGGGGCACACAATCTCTACCATATAGCAAACACCACGACTGGCTGTGGGGTGAGATTGGGTGAACTGTAAAGGTGACAGAGCCACGTTGTGACCCCAAAATAGGCAGGGGTTCAAGTGCTAGAAGGAGTGCAAGTTTGCTGCACACAGACCAGCGAGGCCTTATTTGAAACAACTCACTTTCACTTTTGTTATGTAACCAATCTTGCAATTATCAAATAAGTTACAGGTGAAGGACAAGTATTTTTAAAAAAGATAATAATAGGGCCTCCCCTGCTGGCGCAGCGGTTGAGTGCTGGGCTGCGAAGCTGCCCACAGCCTCTGCAGCGCTGGTTCAATCCCCGGCTGCTGGCGAGGGTCCCGCATGGTGCGACAGACCTCTCCTGCTGCACCTGCTGCACCCCTCAGCAGTGTATTTCAGTCTGCCTGTTCTGTTCCCCACTCTGGCTCTGGTGAATTCTCTCACCCTCCTGAGCTTCTGACTGTACCCAGTGCTTGTATAAATAAATAAATAAATCTTAAAAAAAAAATCTCAAAATAGATCATTTAAAAAAAATTAAAAAAATAAAAAAATTTAAAAAAAAGGTAATAATATCAAACTTCCAGAGATGTGACAAAAAGGAATAAAAACAATGAGGTACTGCAGAGACAGCCGACTTTCACTTTGAACTGTTCTATCATCCACCATCACTACCAAGATCATTATCACTATTGTCTCTTTTTATAGTGAGTCTAGAATAAGAAACTATCTATTCATTGTTAACTGAAAGTCTTTTAAAAAAAAAAAAGATTTATTTATTTATGCATAGAAGAGCTGGAGTGCAGGCCAGAGATGCAGGGGGTGAGAGGATTCACCACAGACAGAATGGGGAGAACAGGCAGATGTACTGAAACACACTGCTGAGGGGAGCAGCGGGGAGACAGGAGGAGTCTGCTGTGCCATGTGGGTTGCTCCCTGGCAGGGGATCTAACTCGTGCTGCAGCAGCTGTGGATAGCTTCATAGTGCAGCGTATTAACCCCTGTGCCACCAGGGAGGCCCCCTGAATGCATTTTAAAAACCTACAATCTGGAGACACACATACTTGGTCGAGGGCTGGGGAGCGGTTTGCAAGTGAGGAGGCTGAAGACTCTCCTACCTTCTCAGCCCCCACCAGCTCTGGCAGGAAGTCACAACTACCTTCCTTCCCAATTAAACATTTTTTCTCTTTGAGTCATGGTAGATTCACAAGTGGTTGTAACCAAAAAATACAGAGACCCTACACGCCCTTTACTTGGTTTCCCCCGATGGAAACACCTGGGAGGTGTGGAGCACGGCTGCGCAGCTGGGGACTGACAAGTCACAGAACATTTCCTCAGTTGCGGTATAGTCAGCCAGCCTCCCGCTTCTACCCCCCTAACACCTGGCAGCAATGTCTGCTTCCATTTCCATTTGGTCATTTCAAAATGTTACATAGAATTATCTAGTCTGTAACCTCTGTGAAGATTGGGTATTTTTACTCAGCATAATTTTCTGGTGACTCATCCAGGCTGCTGCATCTAGCTACCGCCATCCTTCTAGTTACTGAGCAGTGTTCTGCGTATGGATTTGCCACAGTTTGTTTCCCCTTCATCCATCAAAGGACATCTAGAGCCTTTCCATTTTCTGTTACTTTGAATACCACTGCCATAAGCTTTAGTTTACAGGCCTTTGTGTGAATAGAAGTTTTCTTTTAGAAAAATACCAGATGGTCTCACTCATAGCAGGAATCTAGAAAACTTAAATAAGGGACCAGGAAAATGAATAACTATAAGAAAGTGAAAATCAAAATCAACAAAAAACTATGAACCAGAGACATTCTATGGAGGGTGGGGAGCGGGGAGGGGAGGGATTGGGGTCAAAATAAGGGGGTTGCAATTGTATGGGGAATATAAAAATAAATAAATAATAAATCCTAAAAGTTCAAGTTGCAAAAGTAAAAGCAGCTTTATTGAACTAGCTTCAAATTTAAAACTTTGGGGCTACAAATAACATTATTTTGAAAGGGAAGTGGTAATCCATAGACTAGGGGAAATATTGCAAGTCATATATCTTAAGATACTTTTCCAGATAAGAGACCTGTATCCAGGATAGATAAAAAAGATCTCTTGCAATTAAATAACAAAAAGATAAGTAACCAATTTTAAAATGAGCAAAGGGTTTGAACGGACATTACTCTAAAGAAGATGTACAGATCACTGATATGCACTAAAAAGATCATTAAACATCATTAGTCATAACAACAAGGAGACACTACTCATGTCCTCTCAGGATGGCTACAATAAAAAGACAGACAGAAACAAGTATTAGGAAGAATGCTGACAAGTAGAATATACCTTCATCACTGCCAGAAATGTGAAATAGGGGCCTCCCTGGTGGCGCAAAGGGTTAAGATGCAAACCTATGAAGCTATCTGCAGCCACTGCAGCACAAGTTCCATCCCCGGCCAGGGAGCTACCCACATGGCACAGCAAACCTCTCCTGTCACACCCGCTGCTCCCCTCAGCAGTATATTTTGGTCAGTCTGCCTGTTCTGTTCCCCATTCTGTCTCTGGTGAATCCTCTCAGCCCCCACACCTCTGGCCTGTACTCAAGTTCTTGTATGCATAAATAAATAAATCTTTTTAAAAAATGTGGAAAAAAAAAGTTTTCTTTTCACTGTCATTTGTAACAAAATGGATGGAACTGGAAGGGATTATGCTAAGAGGAATAAGTCAGAAGGAGAAAGACAACTATCAGGTGGTTTCACTCATATGTAGCATATAAAGAAAACACAAAGGAACAGGCAAGCATAAACCAAAACAACCCCAGAAATAGGACTGCAGAATTGAAGCTGCTGGGGGTGGAGGTGGATAAAAGAGGTGTGGTGTATCAACGGTCTATGGTGGAGGACTAGGGTGCTTTGGAGGTAGGCATGGTGTGGTTAACATTCATTTGAAGAGGTGTGAACCTATTTCTCTAAATTACATTGTTGCAAACCAGTGTTACCTCAATATAAAAAAAAGTTACAAAAAGAAAAAAGAAAAAAACAACCCCAAACTTGAAACTTGTAAGTTCCTTGCTCTGGCATCATTTGTTGAAAAGGCTAGCTTCCCTCCACTGAATTGCTGTGCACCTTTGTAAAAAATGGCTGGGGCGTATTTGTCAGTCTATTCTGAGTTCTCTGTTCTGTTCCTCTAATCTATTTGACACATAAACCTGACTACTGCAGCTGGATAATAAGTTTTGAAATCAGACTAATTTTTTTCATTTTATTCTTTTTCAAGATTGTTTTGCCTTTCCACATAAATCTTAGAATAATTTTGTGTATATTTACCAAAAAAAAGTGCTGGGATTTAGAAATGAATTACATTGTATACCATCGTGCAGAGAATTGTCATCTTACACTCTGTGAACATGGTATATCTCTCCATTTAGAGCTTCCTTGAGTTCTTTCATAGCATTTGGTAGTTTTTAGCATGTAAATGCTGGACACATTTTGTTAGACTTACACCTAAGTATTTCATTTTTGGGGAGTGGTGTGCTGCTCTTAAGACTTTGTCTTTTAGCCCTTTCACTCTATGAACCTAAGTGTATTTTGCGTTTATCTTCTTTGGGAGTCCCAAAGTTTCTTATATCTGTAAATTCATGTTTTCTGCTAAATTGGAGAGTGCTGGTCCATTATTTCTTCTAATATATTTGTGCCCCTTCCTTCTAGAACTCCAACTACAAGTGTGTTAGACTGTTTGATATTGTCTCATTCTGAGATTTTATTCATTTTTCTTCAATCTTTTATCTCTATTTTTCAAATTGAATAATTTCTATTGCTCTGTCTTTAAGATCACAGATTCTTACTTTTGCCATTTCAATTCTGCTAGGCCTACTTAGCAAATTTTTTATTTCAGGTACTGTAGTTTCAAATTTTCTTTTGCTTTTTTTTTCTTCAATATAGTTTCCGGGGTTTTTTTTTTTTTTTTTTTTTGGTATTTCTTATTTATTAAATCATGCTTTCCTTCATTTCTTTGCCCTTATTATTTATAATGCTGCTTTCAGGCCTGTTTGCTAAATGTTATCTGGGACTACCTGGCGTTAAATGTCTATTGATTGCTTTTATCTTGCACATGAATCTCACGATCCTGTTTCTTTGTAGATCCAACAATTTTTGGTTGAAAGCTTGGCACTGTAGATATTATGTTGCAGTAACTTTGGAATCTTCTTTGGTCTTGTGACGTTTTTGTTGTTGTTGTTGTTGTTGTTATAGTGGGCAGTTAACTCACCCGGGCTCAAACTGTGAGCTCTGTTATATTTACAGGGTGCAGTAACTTATGTCTGCTCAGTTTTTCAGTTTCCGGTTGCCCCCCTTTCAGCCTAACTCTCTAGTAATCTTCTGAGCCTGAGCCTGGGTAGGTTAGTGGTCAGCCATGAATTGTGACAAATTTTAGAGTCAGATGTAAGGGGTTACCCTCTCTGTGGTTCCTTTGTTTATAGGGATCACCCCTAAATTTCTGAATGTTTTGTCATCCTGAGTTCTACACCTGATACCTCAAGTCACTACAGCTTTTACTGTTATTCAAGTTAAATGTCCAACCTACACACAGTTCAGGCAGTGTACTCAGTCAGAGGCCAATACACTTGCTAATCTAATGTGAGAGCCGTCGTGGCTAATGTGGAAATATAACCAGTGAATCTATTTTCCCCTCTATCTCTTCACATTTTCAAAAGGGAGCCAAGAGAAAACCCAGCCCAGGGATGGGGGTTCAGCTAGTTTCCTCACAGTAATAGCTCGCATTTAACTTTTACACGTCATATCACGCTGGTTTTTTTTTTTTTTTTAAAAAAAAAGTCATGGTACAAGTTGTGTGAAAATCATAAACTCAGAATCTGTGGGTTGTAAGGGCTCTTACAGACCCTGTAGTCAACCCTTCATTTTAAAAATGAGGAAATGACAGTCGAGTATTGCTGAAGCTAGCTTAGTAAGTTTATAGTAAAGTGACGGCCTAGAGCAAGTTCTTTTCATTGTACCACGGTATAGGTGCAAAGCTGTATTTTTGAACTGTCACAAAACCACAATTTCAAAATTGTACTAAATAATGTTTGTGAACAGACACTATATTTCAACTACATCATAGATCACCATGACAAAAGTTTTTTATATCTAATTCAACAAACCAAACAAAATAACAGGTCTCTTCATTCTCTCAACCTGAAAGCTGAAAGGCTTTGATCACTAAACCAGCAAACTCGTATTACCCGAACTAGGTTTCTGACCAGTGCGTTCCAAATACTACAGACCTCATGTGCTTGCAGTGTTCCAAGTGAAAAGCCAGTGTGCCTCTTTCCTGCCCCCGTTGCCAGCCATTAACTCGTTTGCACATAATGGATGCTTTTTATCGCATGTCATTGCACTACAGCCCTCTGCTGTTAAATCTAAAGATGGTTATCTAGTCCCTGCTACTTCACAAGTGCGAGTGTTTGTGAGAACAGCTGCTCTATATTTTGGTAGAGAGCAATCCTAAAGCCCCAGGTTGGTGTCCACAAAGGACGGGATAACTCGGTCAGGTTGAGAGGTGGGATCTTCTGAGAGTCACTTGGGTAAGACCCACTGTGGGACGACAAGCCGCCCCAGATCCTGACGAGACAAGGACGAGCAGGACTAGTAATGAAATGGCTTAAAAGTTCACATCTACACTTGACATGAGTCATGGCTACATTCATGTCCTCATATGAGTTAAGAAATGTAGTAAAAGAGAATAATCTTGGGAATCAAAATAGTACTGTTCCTATATAAGTATCTTTCAATATTAAGTCATGTTGCTCATATTGTTGTATTTTAAAAATCTGCATTCATATTCATTTATGTAAGGTAAACTGTATATAATTAATGTAAACAAAACATAAAAGTAAATAAGTGTATACACGTATATATACTTCTAATAACCTAACAAATCTGTATAGAAAGGGTGACAAATATTTAGCTGGTGAATTTGGGCCTCTATCAATCTACTGTCTTGTGATCTTGTCTTTAAGACTTCTTACTAAAGTGTCAAAGAAAGAAACATGAAATACAAAATCACCTCATACAAGTTAAGACCTCTGTGTTACATTTACATTTTATGTAATAGCGATGTTAATGAAGGCAGGAGATTAGTAAGCTTCATGAAGGTAGGGACTGATTATCTTGCTCATCATTCCACCTCCAGCATCTAGCACAGTGCCTGGCATAAGGAGTCTTTCTAGAATTTATCAGTGAAAAATATGAAAGGATAAATGAAGGCAAAGCATTAAAATAATGACTGTCCTGCTGGGATTATTAATAAGCTCAATAGTTTCCTTAGCTGTGTATGGTTCACTATCCTAAGAGCTGTACTTTGCAATTCATTATTCCATTTCCATTTTACAGATGAGGCACAAGGGATAAAGCACCCAGCTGGAGGCCACACTGCAAGATGGAGACCAGGATGCAAATTCAGAAGTCTACGCTTTCATCCACTGTGATAGATTCTAGAAATGTCACTTTGAAAACATATTTACTAGTACTTTTTAAGTAATAAAAACAACAAGGGCTTGAAGATTTGAAGGAATTTTAAAAGTAGTTGGAGCAAAGCAAGTTGAATAGATCAAAGCGAGGCATGAACAAGTTTGTAAAAATGCAGAACAGATTTGAAAACATCCAGTGTAGAAGACCTTCAAATACAAAAGCTAGTCTAACAATTTACACCAAGAGAATTTATCTAAAGTGAGGAAATAAACCTGAATTTGAAACTTTTCTTTCACACTAGACACTAAGTCTTTGATGGTACCTTAACTTGTAATAAAAATGGGTAAGATGAAATTCCCTGACAGCACCAATCATAGATTTTCTTGAGAGATTTTAACAGTACAAGTTTTTTAATGCGCTGATCTCTTACCTTTTCTTTTTGCTGATGATCATGTCAATGGTTTGGAGCAGTCGCCGTTCCAGGGCTAGAATGTCTGTGTCAGTCACATTCCTGTAATATGTGTAAACTATTAGCAATGTGTTGGGGTCACATAAAGCATAATAAACCTCAACGGCTACCCTATAACTGAAGGGTCTTTTTCTAGAGAATAATGACTATCGTAAGAAAAATGCTTTTGCTGTGATTTTTTTTTATAGCTGATACTTCTGGGCTCTCAAGGCCGTGGAGGGTTAGCTAGCTCTCTTACAGCCTTTCTCGCTTTGGTCCAGTGACATTTAGGGGGCACGTGTACATATACCTATAATTTGGCATTGTCTTCTTTTGGGAGGAACTGATTTACTAATCCCAACTTAGTTGGGATTAGTTCACGCACTACCCATTAGAAACGTGCTTTTAAAAAGTGGGGATGAGGAGGTGGGTGGAGAGGGCCAGATTTAAATTGCCGCTTTAGAAATAAATAAAAGGGGCAAGCAATATAGGTGATGAGTCTTACTTATAGATATTTCTAGTCAAATCCCATAAGGAAAGAGGGAGAGAATAAAAAGGCCGTGTCATGGATTTCACACTTAACTATAAAGCTGGTAAGAACAGACTCTACACTTGATCTTATCCAAGAGGCTGAGAAGAGGTTCATATTTAACAATTCACGAGGGTGGTGTGACATGACATGCATTTAAGAAGCAATGGGAGAAAAGGAAGAGTCACAGTTGTCTGTACCTGAGGAAGTAGGACATGTACGTGTACGGGCAGTTGACGGCACCAAAGCCAGAAAGAAGAGCCATGAGGGTCACCCCGATCACGCCGACCCGGCTGATGAGCTGCTCTATGGACAGGATCCCTGGAAAACCACACATATCAGCACCGGCTGGCTTGCCTTTTTTTTTTTTTTTTTTTTTTTTAAATATCCAAAAGGGCAGGTTATTGTATTAAAAAAAGAAAGGAAGAGAAGATGCTCGCACAGACACACATGGGCAGGAGAAGCTGCCTCTGAGAGGGACAGGGGTGTTAAAAGAGATGCCTGTGTAGACACAGGCAGGCAGTCTTGGCACAATTGCTGCCGGTATCCAGCTTTCAAGGGCAAAAGGCAACACCACTGACATCACCAAGATGATTGGCTCACACTAGCCAAATTTTTATATATAGTGATATATAGCATGTACTCCATAGTACATTAAATATGTCAACATATAATTCCATAGATGTAGATTTTCTATAATACATGAAAGTTTACTAATTTTCTCCCTAGCCCATATGCTTCCAGAATTGTCTGTATTATTGGGTGATGCTAATAGTAAAATAACAACAATAACTATAAATAACACTTCATTTATCCAAGGAAGTGTGAACTCCAGCAAGGCAACATACTTTTAGCAAAAGCTTTGGCAAAAATAATTGGGAAGTAAACTTGCTGGAAAAGTATAAGTAACTATTATAGTGCAATTATAGATCGATTTATAGTCTATTATAGATAGATTCATGTATTTATTTCTGAAATAGAAGAACTTATTAGCTGAGGGATTTTTGGTTATTATTTTCAGCACAGAATTTAGGGTTCTGTCCATGACCTATTTTTGTACTTAAACTTTTTGTGTGAGAAGAGATACTGATTCCTAGAAAATTTTTCTTTATTTACTACTCTTCCCCAAAATATATGCCCTTGATAAAGACAATCTCTATTATCACTTGACTAGAGGACATTTACCTTTTGGGTCAGAGAACCCTTTGGGAATCTGATAAAAGTTACGGGTACCTCATGTCTAGCTGCACCTACAAGTAGCTCCCCACAAGTCTGCACATAACACCAGGAAATTTAACCTACAGACACCTTCCTCTAGCCCTCACACTCAGAGTTTATTCACTAACCTAAGACCAAAACTCTTGTTTTACAATGACAGAATTCTGACACTACGGTGGGGAGAGGTCGGGGGCGGGGGGGGGGGGGAGCGGAGATCGGGGCGGGGAGAGGAAGGACTAGAGTCAAAATAAGGGGGGGGGGGTGCAATTGTATGGGGACTATAACCATAATGAAAATGCATACATTGTGCAAAGATGAAAAGTGATGTAAGAATTATATAAAATAAAATATTAAAAAGAAATAAAATGATGGAAGTCTGTTCCAACACTGGCATTTGACATCTCCTATGATGATGAAGAGAAAATTTGTTTCAAAACCAGACTTTTTTTTTCAGAGAAATCACTTACTACATTTCCCACAATCAGAAGTTTAAAGGAACAATTTTTTTCAAAACCAGAAAATTATAAACAGTCCTTTCCTCCTTACTACACATATACTTACCATGTTTAGGGCTGAGAATGGGAAATGGATCTCCTAGTTTCCAGAAGAAATACATAAAGGTCAGCCACAAGAGACAGGGAAAACAGCAGCCGCTGTTTCCGCACTAAGGAAGGAGAGAAGAGCGCAATCAGCTCAGGGCGTGTGTCAAGAGCTTGCTTTACTTACAGGCCGGGTATCACGATAATTACCATTTGGCTGGCTTGCTCGTTTGGGAATCGAGTGATGGAACAATACAATTTCAGAAACAGCATCCTTACCATACTGTAAATAAACTATAATCTGGCTGAGATTACGATGTGGGTTGAGTTCAGGGAGACATTAGAGCAGACACAGAAATAAAGCCAGGGCCGGACAAGCAGCCTAACCATCCATTCCACATCTACTTCATGCTCATCTCTAGGGTGTTCCTTGCCCCCCGGCAGCTACTGAAAATAATGGAGACAGGAAGCTCCCAATCATCTCCATCTCTGCGAATACGCCTCTCCACCCATGCACCGACATGGAGGATAAAATACTCACAGAGCTGGATGTTGCTCACGATGAAATAGCCGATGTAAAAAGGCACCATGAAAACGAGGATGAGCAGAATCACACACAGGTTCATTTTCCAATGAAAATAACGGGAGCTGAAACACAAGGCCCAGACCATCACTGGGAGGCAAGGAAGGTGGCACTTTTCAGTATCTTTCGCCTTCTCCAGCGTTCTTTGCTTTTTCATTATTAAGTTGTAACAGTTCTTCATCTATTCTAGACAGAGCCCCTTATCAGATACGTGATTTACAAAAATCATCTCCCATTCTTGAGATAGCTGTTCACTTTCCTGATGGTGTCCTTTGTATTTACTGACTTTTTGAACTTAGGCCTTGTTTCAAAAGAGGTTAAGTGGCTTATAAAGATTAAAAAATATAGGATGACGAAACAAAACATAAGGAGATATAAATGAAAGGAAAAGCAATGGTGAACAGTTGAACTATCGGCCCAGGTCTCGTGGCTGTTATGAAAATACACACCAAGCACACGATTCCATAGAGATCTAGAAACTTTCTATGGGTGGGGTGGGGACCATAAATCTAAGTTTTTAAAACATTTTTAGTTTTCTAATGGTTGACATGAAATAGAAAATGTCATATTTAAGTTGATGTACTGCTTTCTGAGAAATTCTATGAATGCGCTACTACTCTACAATCTATCATTTTCTTCATTAAACTAGTTAGAGTAGATTTGGTTTTCTGTTATAAGGAACCAGATAGATACAGCAGGATAGTGTAATGAATAGATATGATCAGCCAGATAAATCACAGTGTCCGTAAGAAAAACAAACTGAGTGCTTAAAGGGAGCATAATTACTACTGCTTTATTACTGCTGAATTATTACCAAGATCATAATGAAATTTCTCCAAAGATTTCATAAAGCAGAAAATGTGGGGGCAACTAACATGTCCTCCACCACATCCTTTCTAGAGAAATATCAGTGGGTTTTTGGGGGCCGTTTCTTGCTCTTTCTCCCTCAGTACATATGGCAGGAAAACAAAAAGCTCTTCAGGAAATGCTGCCCTACAGGGAGCCAATACCATTAAGTCTAGATATACTGACAGCTTTTGCTCATCTGGATTAGCCCAGTTAGGAGCAACTAGAGAAACAAATGAGTTACATCCTCCAGGCAATCATGATTTCAGCTAAACTGTGAAAGATCCTGGGAGGCAGCGCGTTTGAAATGACAAGTGCAATCCAGGTTGCCAATTAAAAGTGAACCATGTATTTTCACTGTCTTTTTAAGCTGACAGTAAAGTAACATTCTCTTGAGAAAATTAAGAACCCTTACAAGATTACATGTTTGAATAAAAGGCCATACTACATCTGCTCAGTGGTGAGTCGAAAGAATACTGTTCATCAAGGGCAAGGCTCTCCTTTGAAAACTATTCTGAATGCAGGGCTATTGCCAGCCACTGCTGCCTGAGTTTGAACCCAGCCAGGAGCTGACCCACAAGGCATAACAGACCTCTTCTGTCTCACCCACTGAGCCCACTGCTCCTCTCAGCAGTGTATTTCAGTAGATCTGCCTGTTCCGTTCCCCACTTTGTCTCTGGTGAATCCTTTCACCTCCCCCCACCCCAACGCCTCTGGCCTACACCCTAGTTCTTGTATGCATAAATAAATTTAATATCTTTTTTTTTAAAGAAAATTATTCTGAACGTAGTCAATGCAGATAGATGGTCAAGGCTCATATTTCTGTTATACAGTAGGGCCAAAAGTATGAAAAATATAGATATAATTAAAGACATATCTCAGCCTATACAGACTGAATTCCCCATAAAGCGCCCAAAGAACCAGACTTTAGCAATGTGACATCCTATACCATTTAATATAAACTGTTTAAGGAACATCCATCAAAGTAGCTGAGTGATGTGCCTTACTATGTGGGATTATTAGTTATAAAGAAGTTAAAAGTTGGAGGATATCATCTACCAAAACCAGTAACTTCGGTTTTAGAAGATATGGGCGGCAGTTTCTTCTATCACTGCTTAGATCAGCAGCCAGCAAACTACGGCCTGCAAGCCACCTGATTTTATACATCAAGTTTTATTGGGATACAGTACCTAGGGGTGCTTTTGCCCAACAAGAAGAGCTGAGAGAAAGAATACGGCCCACAGAGCCTACAAAATTTACTATTTGGCCCTTTATAACAAAAAGTCTGCTGACCTCTGCTTAGATAACAGTGAAACTTACGGGTTGTGAAATAAAATAAAATAGTTGCCGAAATAACTACTAGGCAAAATAACACTTGCCTATTCTTGATCTTGCCCATCCCAGACTGGGCAGGTTCACTGTTGACTTGGGCAGATGGAAAGAAAATTTTGAGTCTTTGGTATCTCTAACGTCCCTTCAATGCTGAATCAGCAGACTGGACTCACAGGCAGGCCAGCAGGCAGGGGGGCAGCAACTGAGCCCCCCTGATCTCCGGGGTCCCTCTCTGTCCTCTCTTCTCTCTCTCCCCTCTCAATCTTCTCTTTCTCTCTCCTGTAGTTCTGGCTTCTTGGCCCAGGTGTCTGTATTTATATATGCACAGGCCCCATGCTCGCTGGCTTTTTGGCCCGGAGTCGCAATCACAGGTGAGCAAGCCCCGTGCGTATGCTCCCAAGCGCCCTGCCTCCCACAGCATGATACCACATGTAGGTAATGCAACCTGGGAGGAAAGCAAGGCCACAGGCAGCTGTATAGACTAGCAATGGGAAGGTGGGAAAGAGTCTGAGTTACTTCATTTTCCTTACAGATCTGTATCCAGCTCAGCCCCAAAAAGTGGATAGATAAATAACAAGCTTAAAAGCAGAGAGGCAGAACATATCCATTTTAATATACTATAATTTCTTTTTTTTTTTTTTTTTTAAGATTTATTTATTTATTTATACAAGCACTGGGTACAGTCAGAAGCACGGGAGGGTGAGAGAATTCACCAGAGCCAGAGCGGGGAACAGAACAGGCAGACTGACGAAGAAATACACTGCTGAGGGGAGCAGCGGGCGGCAGGAGAGGTCTGCGCACCATGTGGGACCCTCCTCCGGGGGCCGGGGAGCAGCTGGGGATCGAACCGGCACTGCAGAGGCTGCGGGCAGCTTCGCAACCCAGCGCTCAACCGCTGCGCCACCAGGGAGGCCCTATACTATAATTTCTTAATTTATCTATCAAGAAATCACAATTATCAACTCCGATTATTAAAAAAGATATTGGAGAATACAGTCTCTATAAATTCCAAATGTTTGGGGGTCTATATGAGTTATACAGCTTAGCTCAGCACTGACTCCTGATTAAGAGTCAAACTCCAAATTCATATACTTCATTTATATTCATATCGCTTTGTTCTTAAAAGTTTTTCTACGTAGTCATAAAAAAAGGTACTTAAGTTTAATAGAATAACAGAAGTACTCGACACATAAACATTGGCCTAAAAAACCTTAAGCTCAAGTCTAACAGGCAAGAAATATATTAGTCTGTTTAATGAGCTAACAAAAAAATGCCTTAAAGAACACTCTGAGTTCAATCAGACTTGATCATCCCTGGGAAAGAAAAAAGGCCACTAAGAACTCATGTTCAGACTTCAGAAAATTCCTTAACTAGCTCTAAGGAATTCTGATTGCTCCAGATAGGTAATTTTTAATCAGCAGAACAATGTGAAGGGCCATTATTAGGAATCAGTCAGAGAGCAGCCGAGAAAAATAAAACTTCTAGGAGAGAAGTCTGGGACCAAGGCACTCAAGGTCTCATTCTCAATGAGTCCTTCCGAGCAAATGGTCAGCTATTTCCTCCTGCAATTTCACAATCTTTGTCAGACCAGTGACTAGAGACCTGATTTGTTGTGATTATTATAGTTGCAACTAACATTGGATTTTCTTAGCTATGGGATCCAGGTAGGTCTACCACTGTAAAGAGAGTAACATCCGTGGCTTGAAGAGGGGAGATAGTTAGCACCCTTACTCACCTGCTATTTAGCACGCCTAAGATTTCGAAGATGATGAGCTCAAACATGGTGCAGGAAAATGCAAAAGTCACAGAGAAGATCACCTGCACGACATACTGGCGCACCTGTTAAAAGCCAAATAGACTAAAAGTCATTTCCTCGTCTGAAATACTGAGCTCATAACTCCTGATTAAGGCCAGAGAACTTATTTTGAAGGAATTCTCTAGTCACTGGAAACAGGGCCATAACAGCAGAGCTAAAGAAAATCTCTAGAGTAAGGGGGCTCCAGAAACTAAACCAAAACTCCCTGGGGAGGGCTAACGGAGAACACCTTAGAAATTACCTCAAAGCAGTCTAACAAATGAGGGTTAATTATGAAATATTCAGTCTAGCTGGTGGAGTTTTCTAAATTCAAGGCTTAAGAATTTTGGTATTAATTTAGGATGTATGATTGGTAATTCACATTGACAGTCAGATACCCGGTTGAATAGGGATTTATGAGACATTAATTCTCTCCCGAAGACTATCTGCTATGGGTGTATTCACTGATATGAGTAAGGTGTGGCAGTTCTTATTCCAGGCTTCTGGGCTATAAATGACTTGCCTTTTTCTTTTTAAATTAACTCAGTCTAATCATATTCTCTAATTAAAGAATTATACAGTACTCATGGAAAAACTTCCTTATCTTTGACGTGAACGTGATCTTTCTTTAATGTAGGTATTTTTATTGCTCTATTTTAAAACAATCTAAATTCGGGTAGTGTGAGCATAACCTAAATGATGTTTTCTCACCTCATAGTCCTTAAACAGTTGGCGCATGAAGAAAAGCCACCCAAATCCAAAGAAAAGAATCTGGAAGAGAAAGAAGATAAAATGTTATGTACATATTGTTGTGAGAACTGCTTTACACAGACCATCTTATAGTAACATGCTAAAAAGACGGCGAGCTCACTTCAGAGATTACATTTTTGAGGACTTACTAAAGTGATGCAAGTAGATGCTGAAATGCTCTTCAAGTTTTAAAATTATTCACATTTTAGAATACTTCAAGTCGGACGAAAATTTAAGCTGCCTATTTTTCTTATAAAACACAGCTCATGAGATTAGAGAAGTTAGCCAATTAAAAATGTACCCGGTAACATGCTTCTTACAGATGACCGTATTTGCAAATATTTTTTAAAAAACCAACTTCATGGGAAAAGGCACAGTCAGGTTTGTTTCCACAGAGCAGTATTTGGCTCTGTGGAAGATGTATTTGAAGGAAACAACACTGCAGAAAGAGAAACATTATAGGTTATTGCAGCAGTCCAGCGAGAGACAGAACGGGATGAATTAAGATGCTACTGGCTGGAGAGGAGGCAACAGATTTGAGTCCTACTTAAAAGGCAAAAGCAGGAAGGAGAGGTGAAAAACGATGAGTCTGGAGCACAGGCTGATAAGACCACCCAAATTCTATAAGAATATTGGAAGGAAAAGTTTGGCAACGGGGGTGGGGAAGATGAGTTCACTTTTATTATTTTTTAATTTTAATTTTTTTAATATTTCAGAGAAAAGCCATTCAGGATTCATGCCATAGGTTTATTTAAAGAGACATTTAGTATGCTGAGTTTACGAGTTTGGCTTTTCAAAGAGACTGCATTTCTTAACACGATCCTCTCAGGGATGAACTAAAATGTCCTTATTTCTTAAGTAGCTGGTGTCTTGTTACAAAGTCAGGTGCAGCAAATTCAGAAGCAAAGCACACAGTCATGGTAATTTGGAACCGTTGCTTGTTTTCCACTGAAAATGGCAAATTCTTCCCTGGGCCCTCCTAGCAGTGGCTCCTCCCGACCATGGTCTCCGGATACTCATCCCCAGCGCAGCGCAATGGGAAGCTCTGGAAAAGATGCAGAGCCCGGAGCTTGAAAAAAGGTGGCACCGCTGGTACAGTCCTTTTCCCACGACCTTGCTGACCATGTTAAGGGCCAGAGGGCCATACGGTCAACATATCCAGCAAGTATTTGAATAAAAGATAAATTATGTAGACAAGCCTGAGATACACCTAAGAGATGAAGCCACCGGGAGTGGGATGTGCAGTAAGGAGCAATATGCCGAGGAGACAAGATGGTAAAATCGGAGGAAGAAAGCAGGAAGAAGACAGAAGTAATGGTGAGAGGTATAAGAGATACCAGGAGAGTGGGGTCCTAAAACCAAGGCGATAGTGTTTAAAGGAGTATTAAATGAAGCAGAGAGGGGCAATAAAACAAGGACCCAAAAATGTTCAGAAGATCCGGTAACTTGGAGGTCATGATGAACTTAAGGAAAAAAGTTTGCATGGTGCGATGGAGGCAGGAAGCCGGCTGTTGCGGGTTGTAGGTGAATGGGGTGGGGGTGGAAACACTAGCGACAATAAGCATGTTACTCTAGGGAGAGCAAGAACGATAGAGAACATTCCATAGTAGCCTAGAGAAGAATGAAGGGCCCAGGGAAAGCTGGGAGCCCAAGGGGAAGCAAGGAAAGTGGGACCCACGTGAGAGAAGGAAAGAACACCGAAGGGCGGAGGCCGCTGTCATTACCTGGTCTGATTACTAGTCCCCCACGGCTGAGCAGAGCATTCCCATGAAACCTTCCCAAGTCCAAACGGCATAAAGTGATGAAACATAATTTATGTGGGACAATTTTTGATGGCTCCCAGAGCCCCAAAATAACCTACCAAATCATACCAAAATAACACATGAAACCGAAAACAATGCCAGCACACAGTGAAAGCAGGAGCGAGCAGATGAACAACGTGTACAACGCGTTCCCAGGGCAGGAGCGGCAGCCGGCTCTCGGTGCCGCTGTTTCGGAGCTGCTGCTGAGCGCTGTTTTCTTTCTGTCCTTTGTCATAAAAGCAAAAATCTCCTTGGCTTTCTTTGTTAATGAAAACAGCTACTAATGTAGGTCTGTTGGGCAAACAGGCAGCAGGCAGGCAAGGTAGGGGTGCCAGGCAGGGGTGCCGGGCAGGGGTGCCGGGAGGTTCAGGAGGCAACTGAGCCTCCCAGGCCCGAGAATCTTAACCTGTTCCCTGGGCTCTCTCTGGCGTTCTCTCAAGTCGTCTTGGGCCTCCCTCTTCTGTAGTCACGCCGCTCGTCCCATGTAGCTGCCACAGCTGCTGCGTTTAGCCTGGCCTCCAGGGTCAGGTGTGCACACTTACACAGGCGCCCACGCTCCCAAACGCCTTCTGACCAACACGATGGAGGCCGCAGGTGAGAGCCATAGAGGCTAGTGGCGTAACAAGCATGATTAATTTATTTACCCTACAAGGCCTTTTGTAAAAAGTGACGTAAAACAAACTTTTAAAAAGCAGGGAGTACATGAATTGACCATTTGCTATGCTCCAGGCACTCTGAGTATTTAGCGTTGTAATCTCATTAAATCATAAAACTCTGATGTGTTACGTTTGATTCTCATTTCACAGAAAGTTGAAGCTTACGGAGTTAATCCACTGATAGTGTCAGAATTAGGATTCAGGCTGAGGCCTGTAAGCCTGATCCCAAAGCTTGTGTTTTTAATCACAAAAAGCTGCTCCACAGCCAAGTGCACAGGCAGAGAGGATGGCCTTAAACAGGAGCAGGGCACTTTTTCTGACACCAGATGCTTGTAGATAGAGATATATATAACTAATCTAAGTAATCTTCTACCTGCCTATGTGTAGAAAGGAGGAAATCACACCTTTTGGCTTCAATTTTGTTGAAAAATAGGCGGCAAAGTCATCTGCTGAGAGGAAGAAAAGTGATGATGGAAAAAGGGCTCTGAGGAAAGTGAAGGATTATGAGGGGAATGGAGCAAATCAAGGTCAAGAAAATGAACCGTGCAGCAAGCTGAGGGTGTCCACAAACGCCGAGCGCCACAATCTGCATGCTCATGAGATTTTCCACAGTAGCCTTCTGAGCCTGAATTAGTAGTAGACAAACTCTAGCAGTGACCCAAGTGTGGCCCTTTGTATGTAGGTAAAGAAACAAGAGGGTATGAGTGTGGACTAGAAACCCAGACTAAAGAGGAGAGGAATGGAACAAACAGAAGAGGAGAAAATACACTGAGGGCATCCACGAGATCCTTGGGTTATTCTAAATAATCACTAGTAGAGACATTTAAATCCAGAGTTTAGAGATCATGTTGATATGACTTACGAAGTCATGACTGAAGTTGGGCATTTAGAATGGGATTGGTGGACATGGATGATAAAAAACAGAATAACAAATATCACCAGGATCACCCTGAAATGGGACTTCAGACAAGAAAAGGAAATAATTAAGAGTGAAGTCTATATGAGGGGTTCAGAAGGGAGAGAAAAAGAAAAGAGAGAGAAATATCTTTAATATTTCATTGTGGACTCCTTCCATATTGACAAAAAGTTTAAGCAGATACATGAATGTGAAAAACAGTAACTGGAGAATTCATTACATCCAAGATTAACATGAATTCTAGTGAAATCACAGAGCTTTCAAAAGCATATAGAAGGAAAAAACATTTTTAAATATTTTATAAATAAAAAATGGAAAGTGCTCATCTTATTTTAACAAGGGAATTAATATCTTTTAAAATTATGCAGAGCAGAATCTTAACCTTGGAACTTACGTGCACTTTGGAACTGATAAATCTTTTGCCTGTACAGAAAGCTCAAAACATGAGTTAGATAACAGCTGCTTTTAGAAAAATGACTCCTCAATTGAAAATTAACTACAGATTTGGCGGGGGGGAGTCTCTGCAGAAATTAGTACAGAACTGATGGGAAAATACCCCTTTTGTGGATCATTTTAGCTTTTTATTCACTTAAATGCTTCTTAGTGACTAATATGTACTGGGCACTAGGGATAGAATGGCGAATATGGGAGCAGACATTCTCAAGGAGTTGATAACCTCTGGAGGAGATAAGTTATTACAAAACAATGTGATAGGGCTATTATTAGGGAAGTGAGCAAAGGGCATTAAGAAAGCATGTATAGGGACATCGAGTTCAGTCTGGGGAGGCCCCGTGGGTATCCACGCTAAGATCTGAAGACTGAATAGGAATTTGCCAGGAGAAAGAAGTGGAGGAGGATGGGAAAAAGACACGGAAGAGAGAAGTGACTGTGTGTCAATCTAGAGGCATAACAGCATGGCCAGGTTAAGGAGTTAGAAGAAATTTAGTAAAGCTGAGCATAAAGTGGAGTGAGGAAATGGTGAGAGCCACTGCTGAAGAAGACCGAGCCAGGGAGTCAATAGAGGACCCCAGAAATCACAAATCTGCACGTCAAGATGTTGCCTGGGGCTGACCCATTTCAATATATAACCTCTGATTCTGATTTCATTTCAAACAAATATTTCAATTCATAAACACAGGGAAAAGGAGGGGCGGTGTTGTTTCCAAGGAAACCACGCTACACTGGAGGGTACTTTTTTAATTAAATGCTTACCAGGCCTCTACTATGTGTCAGTAACTGGTCTGGATGCTGGGGAGGACAGCAAGGAACAAGAAAGAAAATATCCTGGATTTCAGGGAGTACACAGCTAACAAACCCCCAAACACCAGTGACAGATGCTGAAAATAAAATAAAATAGGAAAATGAGGTAGAAGATGGCTGGAATGGGGGCTATTTTGACTGGGGAGTAGGGTGTTAGGCAAAGTTTTCCTGACATTTTTACTGGTAACTAAATGATGATAAAGTAGCCACAAAAAGTCTGGACAGAACATTCCATACACAGGATTCTTTGGGTCTTCGTTCTCCATTTTTTTTAAAGATTTATTTTTATTTATTTATGCATATAAGAACTAGGGCGTAGGCCAGAGGTGCGGAGAGTGAGAGGATCCATCAGAGACAGTGGGGAGCAGTCTTGGTTCTCCATTTGTAAAGAGAAGGTTTTGAGAATGACATTAATACTGCATGTAAATTCAGGCGTGGGAATTAAAATGTTATTTGACTGTAAGGCATAAAAGATTAGAAAGTCGTTTTCTTGGTTCAACTTATCAATCAATTTTATCCATGTTAAAAATCTTAGTGCAGTGACAATTTCCTCACTGGCATTCTTATTTTTCTTTTGAATGAGTGGAAAAAAAGTTACTTAAATAATATTATTTTTGTTGCGCTTTCTTAAATAGTATAATTTTTCTTGAGTCTTAGAAAAGTTTTAAGCAAGGTAACTAATTACATGCCCAGATTCTGTACATCAATATTTTTGAATATTAAGCAGCCAATACAAACTACAAATTATGAAAGCTGTGCAAAGGACAGTAAATAAACACAACTGAAAAAATTATTAGAGTGTTGTTTGATATTTTTAAAAGTTATAATAAAAATTTTTTGAGAGACAAGCACAATGAATGCTCTGTTCTAAAGACAGAAGCCAAAGGAGGAAGCAAAATGAAAATTGGATCAGAAAGCAAAGATTTAGTTTATTTTTTAAAAAAAAATTTAATGCTTTGTTCATTTTCTTGTTATAAAGACTTGCTGATTCTGAAATGGGATTAATTATATTTTGGTATGGTGACTTAATGTCTCTTAAAAGACTGGGGAACAGGCCCTCGATAAGCGTGAGTGCCAGAGTGGAACACAGACCAAGCCTCATGGAGAATGAAGTCCCGAGTTAACCAGCCACTACTTACACTTAAGTGTCTTCTGCAGATTTAGTTCACTTTAGACCCCCTAAAAGGGGGAGGAAGAGGGAGGGCTCAATATTAAGTATTCTGAGCTGCTACTGATATTAACAGCCGTCCAGCTAATATTTATGGCATGCTTGCACCTGGAGGGGGGATCCAGCTATGAACAAGACAGGATCTCATCTCGAAAAATAAATTCATAAATACCTAAGTGATATCAGTGCAATGAGGAACGCTAGGAAGATAACAGAGGAACTCAACAAATGACGTGGCAAAGTGGGAGGCTCCCTGGACGACGCTTCCTAAAGCCGGGACGGTCGGCGTCTGCTGCATGCTCTGTGCTCAGTTTTACCCGACGGTTGACACAGACCTGCTGACTGCACGAATGAATGAAGGCGGTCAAGTAGGAAGAAAGGAAGGCTCGGAGCGCACGGGCAGCAAACAGAGGGATAAGACCGAGGTGTGAGTGCACAAATGAAACTCAGATTTTGAAGATCTCTGAAGTGACAGCGACAAATGCCTCCGCACCCGGATTCAGGCTTTGACAACCGGACGCGCAGCCCTCACGTGCCCCCAGGAGCCAGTACCCATTGGCGCAGCGTGCACGGGGCGCGCGGACCCGCCCTTCCCGGAGCGCCGGGTCCGCGGGGCGCAGTCCAGGAGGCCGGGGTGCTCCCGGCGCCGGCTCGGGGCGCTGAGGCCCCGGTCCTTCCCGAGGGGGACGCGGCTGCTAGGGTGGCGGCCGGGTGGGGCCGGGGCCCGCAGGAGAGGGCGCGCGCCCCGGGCGCAGCGAGCCCGCCGCCTCGGATCTCGGCTGTGGACCGGCGGGCGCAGGCCGCGGGGCGAGCTCCCCGCCCAGCCCCGAAGGGCGGCTGGAGAGCCGGAGGCGGGCAGGGCCGGGGCCGGATGCTGCGCTCACCTGGGAGGTGATCATGATGCTGGAGTCGATCAGGAAACTCATTGGGAAGTGGAAGGAGGGCGCGCGCCTCCGCGGCCCGCACTAGCGCGCTCGGGCACCGGCCCGCTCCAGCAGGCGGCCTTCGCCCGGGGCCGCCGCCGGGACTGGCGCCCGCCCGCCACGCCATCAAGCTGCGCCCCCGCCAGCCAATCAGCGGCCGCGCCAGTCTTCCCACCCGGACCGAGAGTGGGCGGGGCGCCGGGGAGGGGGCGGGGCCGGGCGTTCTGGGGGCGGGGCTTTGTGGGCCTCCCACGCTAGAGCGGCGAAATAAACAAACCCAAAGCTGATGCAAGGTGGCGCTTGCTTTTACAAGGCTGCAGGAGGTGGGGCGTGAGCTCACATTTAAAGTGGTATTCCCTTCTGTCGCTATAATGAAATAGAGCCTAAGTCAGGCATTAGGTTCTAAATGTTACACCTTTTATCTGATGCCACAAACTGCGCAACTACAGGTGAGGAATGGTTTGGATAGGCAGGTGAGATTTTAACAAATGGAACTAACAAGTACATTTCCGCTGTGATTAAAAAAGGGCACCATTTATAACAAGAGTGATAATCTCATTGTACTCTGTACCCATCAGACCATATATGGAGTATGACACAAAAAACTTGTTTTTCTTTTTTTTCAGGTAACATTGGTTTACAACACTATATGATTTAAGAGCACAGGTTCACACCTCTTCAGAGGAATGTTTCCACACCACTTCCACCACCAAACCACCCATCATCCTCCTCCATAGGCCATAGAGCCACCTTGGAGCGTGCTCAGATGTGAGTCAACAGTTGAGGAACAAAGAAATTGAAAAAGGAAGACTCAGCTGTCTTCCTGTAAATGAGTGTCTCTGGTGAATCCTCTCAACCCCTGTACCTCTGGTCTACACCCCAGCTCTTCTATGCAAAAATAAATAAAATCTTAAAAAAAAAAAGAATTGGTAGAATTCATATGGTCCCAAGGGCTATTTATAGGATAAGGGACTGGAAATTAAATGAAGATAGACTTAGTTGAAAGGGGTGACTGTTACTGCTTCAGTATACATTTTATATTAAGGATTTCTGACAAATATGGGTAAAGCATTTTCCCTTTCCTTTCATGTCCAAGTTAGTGAATTTTGTTTTTTAAAACCCCACTCATTTCTTTTAGTAATCACATAGTGTTTCTTGGGTATCGGTTCACTTCATTCATCTTGTGACAGAAGGGCAGAATCTATTGCCCTTGATAATCTATGAGAAATTGTGACATGGAAGAGTTTAGTGACATCCTGGGGTCCAATCAAAAAGGGACAGTCACTCATCTGGCTTGAACTTCAGTGCACTTCTTAAAAAGTTTTTATAGAAGTAACATTGGTTTATAACATTCTATAGGTTTGAGGTGTCTAGCTTTATAAATCAACATGTGTCTACTACTCTATGTACACTCATAAAACTCTGGTGTCCGTCCTTCACCATATAATCGACCCCCTTTACCTGAGTGAGCCCCAACTCCTTCCCCCCTTCCCATGTGGTAACCACTATTTTGTTTTTATAGTTAAGATGTTGTTTTGGTTTTATTTGTTCATTAGTTTTGTTTCTTTGAACTTCAGTGTTCTTCATGGGAAAATCTGAGTCATTCTGACCTGGGTCGGATGCTTCACCTGTGTTGCAAGTGACAGTCATGTTGAAAGCAGATAAGCCTGTTTATCATGCTCAGAATGCTAGGACTAGGAGCTGGGAAGAAAACTTTCTAACTAAACTTTGAGTAACTGTCCCTCCTAGTCACAGATCTCCCCTGCTGAAGGTGCTGTACCTGCTGTTAGGCAATTAGCCCTTTTCCTTGGGAGAGGGCTGCGCTCTTGATATCCTGCTGCCGATGCTTCTTTTTATTGGTAGGTCCATGTACCCTGAGGGTTTAATCTAACAAGGAAAGGATTTGGAGACAGATTTAAAGTTGAACCTAATGGAGCCCAGGGGGCTATTATCCTCAGTCAGCCACAATTATTCGCCTCAACACAGAAACTGGGGGGCCAGCTCTACAGAATGAGCCTCCGCAGACATCATTGCCTCTCAATGGAAACTGGAAGCAGTGGTGTGGCAGCTTCAGATGGGGCATTAAGGGACCTTTTCCAGAGAATGAAAGCATTTGCCAATCTGTTTCTAGTTATTTCTCAAGGTTAAAGACCCTCAGGTTCCTACTAACACACAGGGTCAAGATTCTGTTCTGGGGTTTCGCTGAGAAAACTGATCTCCAGAGTGTCTACTCAACATGGAAAATTCTCACCCAGTAACTGGAAGGCAGGTTGGGAGTTTCAGATGGAAACTGCCTACCTGCCCCTCTCCCTACTCTCCCTGGTGCTGGAGGGGTCTCTCAGGAAGTGGCCTCACTCAGCAGGCTCTGGGCCTGACAGCCAGCTCATTAATCCTATGACATCCCTGGGGTGGGTTGGTGGCAAATGCCAACCTTAATTTGTAGACAGAAAACTGAGGTGCAGAGAGGTTAAGAAATAGCAATAATATAGCTACTAAACGGCAGAACTAGAAAAAAAAAGTCCCCAGGCCCCTGCTGTCTGTGTCTGTTCCTTCCAAAACAGGCTTCCTTTTTTTGTTGGAAGACTAACGGAAAATGGCGACTTCTATGGGGGCAGGGTAGGTACAGATATCAAAGGAAGATGCTGCTTAAGTCCTAGTTGAGATAGATATCTTATTCTGACAATGATTGCATTATTTTTAGGTTCTTCTTATATTAGCTTGTATCTTCTTAAAATGGCTCTTCTGCAGCAAATCTGTAGGAGCAGCAGTTGAAGTCACCAGGCCAGTGATGTTTGTCTGATTCTCAGGTCCGGGAATTTGCTGCCTTTCTCACCATCCAGGACTCAATGAACAGCACTGACAGTACGGGGAAGAAGATTCATGCAGTAGCCAGAACATCGTGTGAGTCCAAGATACATATATGTCTTCTTTTTAGCTGTTGCCTGATACATTCCTTTACTAAAGGTTTGTCATTTTTCATTAACTTAGGTGAAATGTTTGAGGCTTTCTCTTTTAAAATGTTAATTTCCCCTGGACTAATGAATAACAACCCTGTCTTAGACTGAATTTAATCCTTAGATCACTTGGCTTTAAAAATTGGGCACCAAGGAATGGAAATACCATCACCAGGGGCGGGGTGAGGGGGTAGGGGGGAGAGGTTTTGGAGGAAGCATTTACAACAAAAGTGTGCCTGGAACAAATATCTTAAATGGGAGGTGTAACTGAAGGTCAGCACAGGGATTTGCATATTTAGTTGGAGCTGATGGGGGGCAGAATGACGGCAGTTTTCTAGGAACCTTTTCTGTGCCCCTGATTGTCTTCTGCCCAGGTCCCTGCCATGTCCACTTGGTTTCGATCCCTGCCTTGACCTTGATGTGATAGCCATGAAGCATAGCTGTGGTTTATATAAACGATCTTGGTTGTCCCTTTTCCCTTTTGCTCTGGAAATCAACTCCAGGTAAAATTGCTCCCTGCATGAAACGTGTACTCGTACTGAGGGTTTCCCGACTGGACTCTGTGCTTGAAGAGTGTTGGTTCTGTAACACGTGGCTAATTTAACAGCTAAAATGGGTCAGTGAAAAAAACAACCGCCTTAAAGATGTAACTACCTGATGGCCCAGCAACATCACTGACCAGGGGAACAGGGGTGGGGCCAGAGGGGTCTGAGCAAAACTCATTTTCCTGTGCAAACCTGAGCTGCAAGCCGATAACCCCTGAAGGTCTGTGATCAAAACTTCCACCTCCACCTGGAACTGATGTCTGTCCAGCCTGCATGTCTCTAGAGTGGAGAGTGGCTGTGGCTTCTGGCACAAGGAGGAGTTTTTTTAGGAACCGGGAATTGGTAGGGGGAGAGGGTCTTCAACTTGGAGCCACAGTTCAGAATCTCAATATCACAAGTCTAATCATACTTCTGCTCGACGCTCCTCAAACTACAACTAAGTCTAGTGCAACCATCTCATATCCTTCCCGAAAAGTTTGAAAACATCACAGTCAGGTCACAGTCAGGGTGCAGAACTGGGAAAATCTGGCCCAACAGTTCAATCTGACATTCAAGTTAAAACAATGTGTGATGGATTCTGTGAGGTCACCTCTGGTTTTAATGCGTTGTTGTTAATGTCTTACCCCTTTTGAGTGGCAGGTAGTAGCCCTCGGGGACTAGGGGGCAGGGCAGAAGGTGACGAGTGCTACTGGAAACGAAAAACCACGGCCTAAAGCGGATTGGGAGGGTCAGCACCGGGAGGCAGGAGACACGTACACCCCACTGGGAACTGGCAGGTGAAGGTGAGCGCGGCCAAGGCCCCTCCCGATAAGGAGGCCAGAGGGGCCGAAAGAGAGCGGCCGGGACGAAAGCTGAGGAGAGATGGAATTTATGTTTCTTGATTATTTATTTACCTATGGTTTGTTCACCCGCAGGTCTTTAAACCCGACACGAAGAAACGAGAGTGCTGTAACCAGCGCCCAACACGCCCTCTGCCCTCCCCTCCTGCCCTGGACATTCCCTAGCGCCCTTGGCCGTCTGTGGGCCTCGCCTTGGGGTCCCGCCCCGCATCTGGCTTCGGGGCTGGGCCGCCATCTTGCTGGCCGCCATCTTGAGCAGGAAGTGGTTCCCACCAGGCTGCGGAGTCGACATCCCTCCAGCCTCACCTGACCTTGCACAAGCGACTTTCCTTGTTTTCGCCTCAGTTTTCTCTTGTGAGAAACCGGGACCGTCGCTGTGATCGCGAAGGGTTGAGGACTATTGGAAAGAGATCAAGGTTTCCTTGCTCCACCCGCATAAGGATCAATACTTGCTGCTTTTAGTTTGAGCCACCTGGAGAGGGCCAAGGGATGAGCCAGGCTGTCTCTGGCCTCCTCCCTGGCCAATTTGGTTACGAGCCAGAGCTGCCTCTGCAGCGCAGCCATTAGGCTGAGGTTCAAGGGCTCGCGGCTCTGAGGGGCATGGGAAGGGCTTGGGGGGTGGGGACACTCACACTCTGGCACGGGTCGGCCATACACACGGCTGTCGGGACAGGGTCAGGCTCTCTATTCAACAGAGCAGCTCACCCGTGAGAGCAGAGCCTGCCAGTTCATTGCCAGAGCACCACCCTCAGCCAGGGCTTCTCAGCTGACATTTCTCTCTCCCGACCTGCTTAGGCAGAGGGGCGCCCTGTCCTTGTGCTGAGCACCCAGCAGGCAGGACCAGGCCCGGCCTTGCCTGGCCCCTCCCCACACCCGGGCTCCTGCTAAAGGTCTTGGGGTCTCCTCTGTTGCCGGTCACTTTGGAGAGAGGACAGACAGCAGAAGCTGAGCATTGGCAAGGTGCAAGATGAGGGAGTGTCCTGGGAGGTGCAGAGAGAACATTCCAGAAGAGGGCTAGGGAAAGAGGCCGTTGCAGGCCCCAATTCACTGGGTTGGGAGCTGCTACTGATGTACGGTCAGTGGGTCTCAAATTGTGCCACCCCACCTCCCAGGCTAGTAGCATTAGCTGGGAACTTTATAGGAATGCAGATTTTCAAGTGAAGACCTGCAAATGAGAAATTCTGGTTATGGAGACCAGCAAACTGCCTCTTTAAAATGGAAGTTGGGTTTTTTTTTTTTTCCAGTTTTATTGAGATAAAATTGACATATAGCACTATCTAAAGTGTACAGCCTAATTATTTGAGTTACATATGTTGTGAAATGATCATAAAAAGTTTTATTAACATCATTCATCTCTTAATAGACACACAACATGAAAGAGTTTTTTAGAACTCTTAGTATCTATTCTTTAATTTAAAAATATACTTTACAGTATATGTTAACTATAGTCATGTTGTACATTTTCGCTCTAATACTTTATCTTATAACTGGAAGTTTGTACCCTTTAATCACCTTCATCCAATCCTCCACCTCACCTTCCCACTCTGGCAATCACAAATCTGACCTGTTTTTCTGTGAGGTTTTTTTTTTTTTGATTCTATATACAAACAAGATTATATGGAATTTGGTTTTTTCTGTCTGACCTATTTCACTTAGCATAATGTCTCAAGGTCCATCCATGTTGTTGCAAATGCAGAAATTCTTTTTCTTGGCTGGATAGTATTCCACCATATATGTATTTTTAAGTTAATTACAACTTCTGTATTCATTCATCTATCAATGGACAAAAGTGCCTTTTTATGTCTTGGCTGCTATAAATAATGCTGCTTTGACTATGGGGAGGAAGCATCATTATCTCTTCATTTTCTTTGGCTATATTCCAAGAAGTAAAATTTCTGGATCCTATGGTAGTGCTATTTTTAATTTTTGAGGTGCTTCACCAATTTACATACCCACCAGTAGTGCACAGGGCTCCCCTTCCTCCACATCCTTGCCAACATCTGCAAATCTTGTCTTTTTGAAGATGGACATTCTGACAGATATGAGGTGATATCTCACTTGATTTTGATTTGCATTTCCCTGATGATTGAGCACCTTTTCATGTACCTGCTGGCCATTTGTATATTATCTCTGGAAAACATCAATTTGGGTTCCATGACCCTGGTAAAAAGCCCTCCAGGTGATTATGATGCATGTTAAAATTTAGAGCCACTGCTCAGGGCACCCTTAGCTACTGGGATTGTTTATTTGTCCTTGGATGTTCAGAACTTCTGTATTTCAGCCCTCTCCCTCATGCCACTGCAATCGGTGATTCTGTGCCACCATGACAAAGCTCTATAAATATTCTTTTGGGTCCATTCAGAAAACAAACAACAAACAAACAGTAGTTGTGGCATTCCCTGCAGTCCTTACTATCATATTAGCTCATTCTAAATATGCAATATCATAAATCAGAAGAGTAGCAAAAGTTTTATATAAACATGCTGCATATATCACAATAGAGGGATAGGCACTATTTTTTTAAGGTTTATTTTTATTTATGCATACAAGAACGGGGGTGTAGGCCAGAGGTGCAGGGGGTTGAGAGCATTTACCAGAGACAGAGTGGGGAGCAAAACAGGTGGATCTACTGAGATACATTGCTGAGGGGAGCAATGGGGAGACAGGAGAGGTCTTCTGCACCATGTGGGTCAACTTCCTGGCCGGGATCGAACTCTGGCCACAGTGGCTGGCAATAGCTTGAGAGTGCTGAGTCTTTAACCTCTGCACCACCAGGGAGGCCGAATAGGCACCTTTTTATCCATTTTATCAAGACTCAGTGAGATTAAATAATTTGTTCATGTCACAAATATTTTCTAAGTAGGCTAATTCACTCTGCCCGTATCCATATATATTTTTAAAATTACAAATGTTTTGCACAAATACTTGCACATTAAAAAAATCAAACAACATAGGAACATATAGGTTAAATAATAAGACTCTCTCCTTACTCCCTTCTTTCTATCTCATCATCACTGTAACCATGTTTAATAGCTGGTGTGTTCTTCCAGAAATCTTTTCTATGCATATATGTATGTAAATATAAATATTAATGAGATCAATGCATTGTATATTATTGAATGACTTGCTTTTTTTCACTGAGTATATCTTGGCAATCTTTGCAGTACACCTAGATCAATCAACCTTGTCTTACTATGTCTGCAATAATATTCCATAATAAGGACAGCCTGTAATTTGTTGTCTGTTCTCCACTGAAGGACATTTAATTGCTTCCATTTTGTTTTTGCAATAACAGACTCTGAAAATAATAAACATCTGTATGTACTTAGTTTTGAACATGTAGGACTCTTTTGGAGGTTGTATTCCTAGAGGTAGAATTGACTGTTCAAATGATAAGTAAACTTGAAAAATTGAGGCATACTCTCAGACGGTACTGCCAACCTAGCTTTCCAGGGGCCTGACTACATGATACACTCGCTATCACTGGCCATTGTCTATCTTTACATTTTTTGACAATAGGATGGGCTGAAAATATCTTGCTGTTTTAATTTGCATTTTTCTGATTACTAGAGAGATGGAGAGAGTTATTATATGCTTTTTAGTCATATGCATTTCTTTTTCTCTGAATTGCCTGCTTTGTCGATTTTGGGGGCTTATTTGCTCTTGTTGATTTATAAGTCTCTGTCTCATATGTTGTACATTTTTCCCCCCAAACTATCATTTGTGACTTTGCTTTTAGTGTGCTTTTTAGTGCAGAGGATTTATATTTTTATTTATCAAATCTGTCCTTTAAAATGTGTGTTTTTTTAGCAACAACAAATGTTGGTGAGGATGTGGTGAAAAAGTCACTCTCCTACATTGCTGGTGGGAGTGCAAACTGGTCCAACCACTATGGAAAGCTGTCTGGAGGTTCCTCAGTCTACTAAAAATGGAGCTACCATATGACCTGGCAATTCCACTACTAGGGATCTACCCAAAGGACACAAAAACATTGATTCAAAAGAACACCTGTACACCTATGTTTATTGCAGCACTATTTACAATAGGTAAAACCTGGAAACAACCCAAATGCCCCAAAATAGATGACTGGATCAAGTAGATGTGGTGCATGTATACACAATGGAATATTATTCCGCAATCAAAAAAGATAAACTTATGCCATTTGCAGCAACATGGATGGAACTAGAAGGAATTATGCTCAGTGAAATAAGCCAGAAGGAAAAAGAAAAATATCGGGTGGTTTCACTTATAGCAGGAATATGGGAGAACCAAATAAGACATCAGTGCAAAAAAATAATAACAACACAAAACACAACAAAGCAAAAATGGACAATTATAAACCAGAGACATTCTGCAGGGGAGGAGGCCGGAGAGGGATCAGAGGGAGGAAGAGAGGCGCACAGGGCACTGAGGTGATGGTGCACGGGTGCATTGGGGAAGGAAACTCTATGGGGACTCCACCTGAGGGGGTGGGGGAAGCAATTAATGTTTAAAAATGAACAATGATGTAAAAAATTTAAAAAATTAATATAAAAAATGTATTTTTTTGACTTTGTGCCTGTCTTAGAAAGCCCTCTACATTTCATTGAAATTCAGGAAACCAATTAGAAACAAAATTTGCCACAATAGATACTGTTCAGTTCAGCTTTTGAGACTGGATTGTTGAAGAACTGAGTAGTCAGAGCAAGAAGTGCGGCTGGTCGCCTCATTTTTAGCTCCCCTTTTCTAATGGCCTTTTAGTTTGAATAATACAGGAGTTATATAAATTTTTTCATCCATCTTTATGTGTATGGCACAAAAAGATTTCATAGTCATCACCATTTTGAAGGGCTTATTTGGATTTTCCAATGAGAAAACCAAACCTGGCCTCATCTGTGTCCTTTTGCTTCTTGTAAGTATTTTGCTTTGTCTTGTTAAGGTTCTGGGTGCTTCGTCTTCCATGCAGATATCATGTGTGGGTGGAGAAAGCGAGACTGAGAGTGATATTTTTTTTCTTTACAGGCATATTTTCTACGCTTTTAAGGAGAGGGGCTTATTTCTTTTTCGTTTGCCATTGTCTTTTCCTTGTGACATCGAAAATAGATAAACTCTGGGCCAGTCACCCTGAATTCTAACAAAGCCTGTCTCTTCCTAAACCTGAGATGGTCTGACAGCAGGAAAACCTCCCTGTCTGTGGCTTAATCTAGTTGGTTTCTCAGTCACCAAGGACTTCAGTTTCTCCATCTCTGAAGTAGGGATAATGCCAGTTTCATGTAAATCATCTTACAGCTGTCTTAGATCAAAGAATATTCAAAACAAATTTGTTCCCTTTCTGTCCCCTGGTTTCCCGACCTGTAGCATAGACGTAACAATAGGACAGACCTTGTTGAGTTATTCTGAGGGTTAAAAAAGATAATACAGAAATTTACAAGTAATTTTCAGAAGCGCGCTCGGCGCCTTCTGGGGTCATGCCGCACTCCTACCACCAGGTGGCGTCATCATGCAGCCCGCCGGTTGAGGGGCTGAGCCCCAAGTCCAAGTCGGGGGACTCACCTCATTTTCTGGCCTATGAATGATAAGAGTTCAACAGCCATTATCATAGGTGCATCGAAGAAGCTTTTTTCTGCGATATTTCTGAGGGCAGAGAGTGTGCCTTATGTCTGATTTAGGAAGTGAAAGGGCCAGATGAAAGATCTCAGTGGGTTTTGCTGAATGATCAATCGAATTAGTGAGAAACAGGGAAAAAAAAAAAGGCTTTCCAGGCGGACAAGACAGTAGGAGATGGAATTCAAGTGTGAACGGGAAAGCGTGTTTCTGGAGTGGATGGTCTGAATCTGGCAGTAAGGGGCGGCCTTCCAGGGCGCCCTGCTGAGCCTGCACAGGAGATCCGGGACCACTCTCCTCTCAAGGAACCACCCCCAGGGCCCACGGGTGGCCGAGAGATTGTAGCTCCCCACCCCCCCCCCAGCCACTTGGCAGAAGCCCTGCCAGTGACCTTGGTGGGAAGACCCCTGCCAGAATTATACCATTTTCCTTTTCTTTCCTTTTCCCTCTCTGAGGCCGGAAGAGACACCAGCAGGCCCAGAGAGGGTCCCTGAGGAAGTCGGACAGGGCCCCCGGAGGGGCAGATACAGGGCGAGCAACCCGCAGGGCCCCTAGGGGAAGAAGCCGCAGGGCAAGGGAGCAGAGCAGGACGCAGGTGGTTCTGGTTCCTCAGACTTCAGCCCGGAAATGGGGTTATAAAGGACCAAAAAAGCTTCCTCTGAAGGTCCCCGGCGCCTCCATGCCCCACCCCACCTTCCAGGCTGCGGGGTTCCTGCTCCGAGGGCTCTGGCTACTGAGGGTGCTGGGATTCCCTCTGGCAGCGCTTCCGATGGAGCTTTCCAAGTCCTCTCGCAGGCACCAGGCCCCTCTTCCACAGACAGTGTCCCCAAATAGGTCAGAGGCAGGTTACACGCGGGCAGACTTGGAGGGACTCTGGCCCAGTAAGGCAGGGGTGGGTGCAGGGCCCCCAGAGGCCAGGTTTCTAACCCTTCTGATACCCCAGCCACAGAGCTTGACCTGTGTGCTGGGGACCGGCCCAGGTGTGTTAGCTGCGTTTCCTCCAACTGTGTGGGGGGCATCCTGGTAGCAGGTCCGATTTATCTGAAGTTGAGAACTTGCAAAGGCTAGGGAAGAGCTGAGGAAGCAGGGAGTAGAGTTCTATGTTCTCCAAGAGGGGAAATTCTACCCACGGGCAAATGCTGCTGGGTCAGCCTCGCTGATTACACCCCAGGGCTGGGGGAGAAATGCCCCTTGGCCTCTCGCCCAGGGTGACCCTCCCGAGGGCACTGGGCCCTCTGGGCCTGACACTGGGAAGGAAATACAATTTTTTTTGGAATTGCTTCTTCATTTTGCTTCTGAGGAGGTCCCCAGGCATCCAAACAATGCCTCTCCTGGCAGCCTGGCACGCGTCATAAAATGCAACTGAAACCCGTATCTATGGAAACAGTCTGGCTCCCTTTGCTGCTCTCACTCCCCGCCTCTGTGCTGGCCAGGATGGGGCGCCACTCCGGGTGTAGGAGGATGCAGGGGTGCTCCAGGTGGGCCCAAACCAGCCATGGTGCCCCCTCCTAGACAATGCTCTCCAGAGAGACATGCTGCAGGAGGGTGACCCCAGGCTGGTGAGACAGAGAGACAGGGACAGAGAGGAGGAGGGAGACTTCAGCGGATGGACATCAGGCCGTCATCATCTGGGCCCCGGGTGTGCGGGCTCTTATCCTGGTTTTTGAGTTCAAGGCTGCGACCTTTACCCATCAACAAAAATCCATTCCCTGCCTCCTCTGCTCCCCCTAGTCTCGGCAATATGAGTCTCTAGACCTTTCTTTCCTTTGCCAAAAATAGGCAATTCACTATTCCTTAGGGGCAAATATGTGATGGTATTGGGTTTGAGAAGGTTTTTTTTTAAACTTCGCTTTGGATTTAAAACAAATGAGTCCGTGTACTTCAACATGGTAGGGGGGCTGAAATGGAAACAAAGACATCAGAACTCTCTTTTCCTCCCCAGACACAATTTGCTGATCTACCAAACCAAGAGTTTTCTTGCAGGGCAACCTGACTTCAACTGGCCTCGCGAGCTGTCCAGCTCACAGTTGCAGGAAGTTGATTGGGAGGCAGGGGGCCGGGTGACGACGTCCGGGATTGCACCACACTGACAAAACACGAGTCATTCAACAGTCAGAGCTTCCAAGGAAAGCATTTCCTCTGACAGAGCGTTTCCTCTCCCCAGCAGCCCAGGAGAGCTGCCACACCACCAAGGAGAGCCGCCTGGCGTCACTAGGGGGCGATGCTGTCTCTGTTTTGCTCCTTGCGCGGGCTCACAGGACATTTTCAGAGACTGTGGGCAAAGAAACAGGCCAATTCCAGGCAGGTCTGCAACAGAACTGAGTAAATTCTTTTATCACAGGCGAACAGATGGGCATGGTCTAAATGGGAGGGGCTTAGCGGGTAGGAAAGGAAAAGGGTCCTTAATTTGGGGCAGTGTTTATGGATGTCCTGGTTTCCTAGCTGGCCGCGTGGGGCCTTCCTTCCGGTTCTGTTTCTTTATCATGACATTGGTAGAAAGTTGACCTCCCTGTTCCACCGTTTCTCTTCTTACTCATTGCCCCTTTCATCACTTAAATGTTTGCCAAGGTCCCCAGGCCTCCCCAAATCCAAAACTTCCCAATCTGAATGTCTCCAGAGTCTCTGCTACATCTCCCTCCCCTTGCCCTGAACCTGTCTCTATTTCCCACAGTCCCGCACGATTTTACTGTTTTCCTGATTGTAACGGGGTATATTTTCTCACGAAAGGGCAAGAGTGAATTGTATAGTGCATTGGTTCTTGTGATGGCAAAGCAAAGGCCAATTTCAGCTGATTGCAGAGCCTTTCTTTGATGATGAGCAGCTCCCAAGACAGAAGCATCTGGGGCCATGCTGGCCAGGGTAGCGGAATGTCCGTTTCAAGTGTTACAGCTGAGAATATGTGAGTGTAACTCACCTCCCTGCATGGCAGAGACAGCCCTGGCTGCAAGAAACCTCTGTGGCTGGGGGCTGGGTTGGTGGCACTCCTGGGGTCTTTTCTGCTTTGAATTGCCTAGCCATGGTGGGCAGCTGGCCGCCTGCTGGTCGGCAAAGCCAGCATAGCAGCCTCGCCAGCAGAGACACAGGCTCCTACTCAGAGGACCAGACCCCCTTGGCAGGTCTGCAAACCCACTACAGTGTAGATACCAGAGGAAATTCTCTCCCTACTAGGCCCAGCAAGCACATTTTCGTGTCCTTCTCCAGAACATGCAGTCTTGCCCGGAAGGCTCTGTAGCTAGTCTTCATCGCTGGCTTTCTCAACATGCTTTGGGATTTTCCTTCCTCTCAGTCTCTCTAACCAAACAGCCCAACTGAACCTAGTGCTTGCCAGCTATGCGCTATTTGGCAAATTAACTCTTTTACGTCTCTATTCTATCACCCAACGGTGGGGATGGTTGCTGTGGGGATTCAATGAGATGCTCTTGCAAAGCACTTGGCCCAATGGCTGGCACAGACATGGCCACTATCATTACCTCACAATGCAGCAGAATGTTGCGGCTAAGCCAGCTGGCTCCACCCTGGGCTTTTCCATGCACTCGCTGTGTGATAGCTGACAAACTGTGCCTCAGTTTCCTTAGATACAAAATACAGATTAGTAACACACCCCTGCCCTAGGGTGTTTGTCCGGATTGGGTAGTTAATGTTGGAAAACTGAAAAAGGTTCCTGGCCCACAGCAGCCCCCACAGAAGACTAACTCACGGCCTGCAGGGCGGTCTCTTGATTACCCCAAAATAAGCTGCATTTGCCTCTGGAATACTATGTGTGTTCTAGGGGAATTACAAGTGAATGTGTATTTGTTGCTGGTACAACTGGCAAATGCTGGGGTCAGGGACTCAGAACATCCACGAGGGAAGCTTGTTAGCGATGCAAGATCTGACACAGAGTTCAGACAACAGAGCATGCTGAGGTGCCTGCACAGGCCTGCAGAGTTTATCTTTCACTATATGTCAGTGTGGGGAGAACGGTTCATTGTCACGCCAATTTAATCTGCAACTGAAGAAACAGGTGAAAGAGACAGACGGGGGGGCCCTGCCCACACCTTGCAGAGGCGGGGTCTGTACCCCACTCACACACACTGGCACTGAACAATATAGATTACTCAAAGCTGTTCCTGGCACTGCCGGCAAAGTAGGTGACGAGCAGTGTGTCTGCATGTCATTCAACTGTGCTGGCAGTCAAGGCACTGACTCTGGGGTGATGCCAGAAATACAGCACCTCTCAGGGCTCCTATCACACCTCCTGGATTATTTATTTTAGGGTCTCCAATGAGAAGCTAATAAGAGAAAGAAGGAAAAAACTGTGATAGGAACCAGGAAAGGCCCAAACCCCGAACATTTACTAAACTTTAAAAAAAATTGAATTATGGATTTGAAGATGCTTTCAAAGCATTTTAAAATGTTTTGCTATCTTCTAGGAGAACAATCATGAAGATTAGAAAGAAAGATCAGAATCAGAGAGCGGTGTCATTGAGTATTCTCAGAAGTGAGAAGAATTAATTTGGACAAACAAGTGATGTGGCTTAGTGACTGTGTAAGAAAACCTGACGAAATGGGAAGAAGAAAATGCTGCTGACTTCTTAAATGGGATGATGATTCCTTCAGGGTGAGAGTTCAGGGTGTCTGAGTTCCTTTCTTGATTATCTGGGGGGCAGTAGGTAGGATTATCCAAAGAGCTATTTGCTTTTGGCTTGGAAAATGCCATGGTGTTTGTTTTGGGAGTAGATTAATTTCCCAGCCAAACCTGGTAGCTTGATTGAAAACAGCTCATTAGCTAGTGACGGGCAGGTGAGTGCTGTAGCACCGTCTCATTCAATAAATATTTATCGAGGACCCAGTCTGCCCTACACTAGGAGCTAGAAATACAATGTCACACTAGTTAGACATGGTAACTGTCCTCCTGGAGAGAGACATTGGACAAATAATATATCCAAGTAATCCTTTAATTAATATTGTCATGATGAAAGAGAACATATAGAGTGTGAAATAAGCATATAATGAAGAGTTGGCCTTCCCCGAGGGCTAGTAATAAGAAAACCCTTTGAAAACTGTGAAGTATTAATTAAAAATGGCGCAACCCCCCCCACCCTGTGCCCATCTGGAGTCCTGGGTAGTTTCTGAATGGGCATAAGATCGCTCCTGCCTACTGCCTGGGCCACTGTTTCTGCTGGAACTTCCTCTCTTGAAGGACACCAACTTCCTTCTCCAAACTTTGCATGTTAAGTGGGAAAGACTTAACTTGGCATGTTAAGTGGGACTAGGTGGGAACAGGTTGAGAAATGGTTCTGCAAATGACTGGAGCAGAGAGGCAGGTTCAGCACCATCCACCTTGGTTGGAAATCTGATTCCAAAATGAAGAAGAACAGCAACTTCTTAGTCAAAACTGTAAGCAGGAAGGTCTGCTGCTGTCACTCGCAGCATCAGGGACAGACATGATGTGGTTCTTATTAACCGATGATGTCCTGAGAGTTAGACATATGTGGACATGAATGTCAGTGTTATTATGAGAAATGAAAGCAGGATGTACCTTGGTTGAAGACTCTTCTAATAGTTAGGACTTAGGAAATGCACATGATGTGACTTGACATGTATTACTTCATCGACTCATCCTTTAAGCCCTGCAAGTGGTTCTTTTATCCCCACTTTACAGAAGAGGGTATGGAGGTTAAATATATTAATTTGTTTGTCCAAGGTCACAGTGCTAAGAAGTGACAGAGTCGGGATTTATATTCAGGCTGCCCTCCACTTTCAAACCTATTTCTTTCCAGCACGTGGTAGAGTCCCTTGGAGGAGGACCCAGTTTAGAGAGAGCAGTTGAGTTTCAAGACTGGGGTGACAGGGCCTCCCCAGTGGCGCAGCAGTTGAGCGCTGGGCTGCGATGCTGCCCGCAGCCTCTGCAGCACCGGTTCGATCCCCGGCTGCTCCCAGGCCACCAGAGGAGGGTCCCGCATGGCGCGCAGACCTCTCCTGCCGCCCACTGCTCCCCTCAGCAGTGTACTTCGGTCCTTCTGCCTGCTCTGCTCCCCGCTCTGACTCGGGTGAATTCTCTCACCCTCCCACACTTCTGACTGTACCCAGTGCTTGTATAAATAAATAAATAAACAAACAAATAAAAAAAAAAAGACTGGGGTGACATTATTTGCTTTGTCTTGATAAAAAAGAAGGGAGGGGAGAAAGTGCTTAAAACTGAGCTTTAAACCGAGGGTTAGTGGAAGCAGATCTCATGTCATTTTAAGTTCAGCCTGATTTATGAAACGGGCCCTGGAATGACAAGGTAGGAAATAAGTCGTCTCTTCTGAGAAGTGGGTGGAAGGTCCTGCACTTCCACTCGCCTATTAAAGTGAGAGGTGAAGTATGGTCAGTGAGGAGAGAGCTTGGATAAAAGAGTCTGAGACTCAGCTGGCAGGTGTGAAAGGGCATAAAAGAGACCAAGCCCCAGAGGGTCGGGGGAGGGACTCGCAGCTCATCTCCACACCGGAGTTATTTCTGCTTAGAGAGACACCAAGGTCCCCCCCCACCCATCTCCTCAGACCTGGTCATGTGAAACTCTGGGGTCATTCAAGCTCACTCTGTCCCCTTTACAGCTCCTGTATAATTAGTTCTAACTTTTTAAGGAAGAGGGCCAGGCAGATATGGCTCATGGTTTATGCATAACCCGGCTCCTTTTATGTTTACGGCTATAAATTTTTGCTTGGAAATTGCATTTTTGAAGCCCCGTTGTAACCATTCCTGGAGTAGAAATTCCTCATAACTAGGCCGGTTGGCTGAGGGTCGGCTGACTGCTGAGAGTGGAAGCAGAGGCTGTGGAAGACATAGAAGCAACAGGGGAGAACGTGCATAGGACTGGCGTTCAAGGATTCTGGTCTCCAGTCTGTATCTTGCACTGTCCACAAGCATCCAGCCTCAACAACCCTCCACCGAGTTCTCTCCAACTGACCCCAGACTGTTCAACTTCCAATCGTAGGATTTGTCTGTTCCCATTTCTTCCATTCTCAGAAATAAAAAGGTTTTGGCCCCATAGGGATCTTATTTCTCCCTCATGTTAGTTTAAAGTTTAATGATTTTCATAACCTCTTTAAGCTGGTCTTTTTTCCACTAGCATAGTCAAATGGCGCTCGTGCCCATGCCTGCTTAGGCGTTAATTAGCTTAGTTTAAGAATGGACTTCTTGTGGCTCTAACTGTAACTTAAGAACAATTAAAATAATAACCACAAGAACGACAACACTGAATATAATCAAAGAATGAAGACTGTAATGCAGTAGGTGATAGTGGTTGATGCATTCACAGTATTTGTTTCAATACACAGTTAATTATCCCCCTCTTGGCTGAGCTGATCCTACCCTAGCCACACCTTTTTATAGGATTTATTAAATTGCATGATGATAATTAGTTAACTTGGCAGGGTCCTTCAATAGAATGTAAGCTCCTTGAAGGCATCATGATGAAAATTAATATTAATAAAATCTTGCTGATCCTTGATTAAATAGTGTCCCAAAGCTTTATTCCTCTGGCTATAAGCATTGCTTGATTGTATTTTAAACCATCCCAGATAGATCAGAATCTATCCTATTTTTTTTTTTTAAATAGAGGCATGTTTTATTTATTTATTTGTTTGTTTGTTTATACATGCACTGGGTACAGTCAGAAGCGCGAGAGGGTGAAAGAATTCACCAGAGCCAGAGCGGGGAGCAGAGCAGACAGAAGGACCGAAGGACACTGCTGAGGGGAGCAGCGGGCGGCAGGAGAGGTCTGCGCACCGTGTGGGACCCTCACCTGGTGGCCGGGGAGCAGCTGGGGATTGAACCGGTGCCACAGAGGCCGCGGGCAGCTTTGCAACCCAGTGCTCAACCACTGCGCCACCGGGGAGGCACAGAATCTATCCTATTTTAAAAGATTCATAGGCATGTTATCCAAATTATAAAACCCCTGTATTTAACAACTGAGCAAGCCTTTCCTTAGAGCTAATGTGAATCCTCTGTGCTAGAGCCCAGGTTTATTTCTTCTCATCACTTTGCTTGATGGGAAATTCCTCAAGGAACCATGTCTATTTTGCTCATTAGGGGATTTCCAGCTCTTGGCATAGAAGAGGCTTTCAGCATTTGTTGAGTAAATGAATGAAAGAGAGAGAATGCCAAAGCTCTGAAATGGAATTGTAAAACACTAGAGTTTGATGAAAACACAGATGATGGCTAGTCCATCCTCATACCAAATATAAGACCATCTTCTCCAGCTTCCCGAAAAGGAGTTTTACTGCTCCTATTTGAATACTTCAGTACCAGGAAACTCACTTGAGAGAGCTGTTTCCTTACTGAACAACTCTGGCTACTGAAATGAATTTTTTTTTTAGGCAGGGCTAAAAGATTTAATTATTATCAGAGACTTGTGCATTTTCTTTTCATGAGTCCCTCCTGAGTTCCCTTCTTGTAGTATGATGATTCTTTAACCTTCCCTCATCACTCTATTTTTGTAGACTATTATCTGGATATCTAATCTCAATATTCTCTAAAGACTTCATTGCTTCATTGCTTTCTAAGCTGAGAAACTGTAAAGAACATGAAAGGAAATGTTTCAAGCAATCTAACTGAAATCTGAAAACACAGATCCAATTCCAATGTTCATCAATTCAATTACTGTTCATCAAATTATAGTCAAAATGCTTAAAAATAAAAAATAAAGAGTAACCTTTAAAGCTGCAAGAAGTGGAAAGGGGGTAGCTTATAAACATAGGATCTAGAATACTGAGTAGAACTGACTTCTCATAAGAAACAATGGAAGCTAGAAGAAAATGGAATAGTATATTTAGACGGTGGAAAGAAAAGCAAAATCTGCCATCTTAGCATTCCATGTTCTGTGACAATATCCCTAAAATATGAGGTGGAAAAAGAATTTGCAGATAAATAAACACTAAGAGAATTTTTTGCTGGCAGACTTATATTACAAGCAGTGCTAAAGGAGAGAGACTAGGTTGAAGGAAAATGGTACCAGATAAAAATTTAGATATACAGGAATGAATGAAGAGCATAAATATGTGGGTAAATATAGAATGCTATCTTATTTGTTTTCTCTTAGTTTCTTTAAAGATAAGTGACCACTTCATCAAAACCCATAATGATATGTTGGGGGGTATGTAGTATAGGTAGACGTGTAATAGATGCCAACACCTAGCACAAGTGATAGAGGCATAGAAGAAGGTGCAGTGTTGCCAAATTCTTACCTCTCATGGAAAATGGTTCAATATGAATTCTAAGCAGACTATGATGATAAGTTAAGGATGCAAATGGCAATATCTTGAACAACAAAGACAAAAGACCCAAGGAGATGTAGGTTAAAAGCTAATAGAGGAATTAAATAGAATACTAAAAAAGTTCAATTAATCAAGAAAAATCCCTGAAAGACAGGCAAGGAGAAATAAGAGGGAAAAAACCCAGATGGAACCAACAGAAAAGAAATAGAAGGATGTAGATTTAATCCCAATGATCTCAACAATTACATTAAATGACTATGGATTAAATATTTAAAAACTAGATTTTTCACTTGGGATAAAAGAAATCTAGATTCAAGTACATGATCTCTAGAGGACACACTTAAAATACAAAGAACACACATACAGATTCATAGCAAAGTTTGGGAAGAAGATATACAATTAAACAGTAGATCTGAGCAGCTTGGTTGGCTACATTAATATTGGTAGATTTTAAGTCAAGGAGTATTTCCAGACAGAAAGAGAGACATTTCACAATGATAAAAGGTCAAGTCATCAGGAAGACATAAAAATTCTAAACATAAATGTATCTATCATAAATGTATTTAATAACAAGCAAAACCCTAGTGGGAGATTTTAATAACTTTCATGAAATAATTTATAGAACATGTACATTTAAAAAAGTAATAAGAACGAAGAGCTTTGAACAACACAACTACTTGACTTAATTGAAGTAAATAGAATATTCCACCCTATAACAGCAGAATAAGGATTCTTTTTAAATACTCTGGGAATATTCAACAAGTTGGCTCATATGCTGAACCACAAAAAACTCTCAATCCATTCAAAAGATTGGTGTCTACAGAATACATTTTCTGACCACAATAAAATTAACTAGAATCAATAACAATAAAGTACTAAAAAAACCCCCAAATGTTTGGAAATTAGACAACACATTTATAAATAACCCATGTTTCAAGAAATCACAAGAGAATTGGAAAATATTTTTAACCAAATGAAACAAAATATTGTTATATTCCTAATGAAATGCTTGAAGGAAAGTTTAAAGGTTTACATATTCTTCTCAAAGAAGAAATGTTTAAGATGCCAGAAAAAGAACAAATTCGACAAAGAAAAGAGAAGGTGGGAAATAATGAAGAGTTGAAGTTGTTTAAATAAAAAAAAGACAAATAGGAGAGAAATTAATACAGCCAAAATCTGGTTCTTTGAAAAGATTAATAAAGTTCAAAACCCCCTGATAAGACTGATCAAGGAAAAAAACCCCAAAATCAGGAATGAAAGAACATCATTATAGTGGTATAAATATTAAAGGGACAACAATAAACAGTCATGAGCAATTCTGTCCTAGCAAACATGACAGTTTAGGTTAAAATAACTTAATTCATTAGAAAACATAAGAAAATTGGCTTAAGAAAAATAAACAATTTAATAAAAATCTAAAAACTATAAGCACAAGCCTGCTCTTAAAGAAAACTGTAGTTCAGATGGCTTTATTGGTGAATTTTATCAATCATCCAAGAAGGAAAAATACTATTCTGACAGAAACTCTCTCTGAAAACAGAGGTGAGAACACTTTCCACATTATTTTAGACATCAGTATTCCAAAACCAGAAAAAAACTTTATAAGAAAAGAAAATAAAGACCATGGATCTTTCAAGAGCAGAGAGAAAAAAAAAATCCTCAACAAACTTTTATCAAACTATCCAGCAAGCTATAATAGGGATAATTAAAAAATAAAAAGGAATTAGTAAAGATAATATATTAAGACCAAATGGAACTTATCCCCCTGGATACAAGAATGGTTTTAGTATTCACCCCATTTATAGAATAAAGAAGAAAAGTCCTAAATACAACTCAATAAACACAGAAAAAAGATTTGAACAAATTTGCCAGTCATTCATGATTAAAATGCTCACCAGAGAAGGAATAGAACTTTCTACACTTCTAGAAGGGGGACCATGAAAAATACTACCGTTAACACCATAATTAATAATCAGATGCTTTTCTCCTAAGATCAGGAAAAAATGCTCTCACTTCCTCTGCTCAACATTGTGTTGAAGGCCCTAGCCAGCACCTAGGGAAATAAAAAGAATAAATGGTATAAATTTTAAAGTCAAACTGCCTTTATTCTCAGATGATGTAATTGTGTATGTGGAAAATTAAAAAAAATCTATCAGAACTAGTAAAAGCATTTAGAAAATCATGGAATACAAAGTCAATATACAAACATCAGTTGTATTTGTGTATAATAGCAGCCCAAAATTGGACAATACAATTTAAAAATATCACAATAGTGTCAAAAACATCAACTACTCGGGAAATAAACACCTGCACTAAGCAGCACAAAGCTGTTGAAAGAAAGTGAAGAAGACATAATCAAACGGTGGGAATGTCATGGGCGTGGATTGTAAGAATTAATATTGCCCGTTCTCTGTAAATTCCGCTATAGATTTCATGCAATTCCAAACAAAAACTTTTCAGAGTTTTAAAAATATAAGTAGACATGTGGATTTTAAAATTTATGTAGAAATGCAAAGAAGCTGGATAGTCAAAATAATCTGGAAAAAACGATTTGGGGAATTGCTGTTACTGATTTAATAAATACTTTAAAGTTATAGTCATTAAAATAGTGTGGTATTGATGTCAGCCTAGCAAAGTAGATCAGTGTGGCAGAATATGGAGTCCATAGAAAGATTCAAGCATACATGGTTGATGATTTTTGACAAATTATCAAGTCAATTCAGTAGAGGAAAAGAAAATCTTTCCTCAAAAGGTAGTGGAATTGGATAAATGGACCAAAAAAGGGAAACTTTACCCTTGCTTACCTCATAGTACACACAAAATCAATTTGTGCTGGATCATAGACTTAAACATAAAAGTTAAAACTATAGAATTTCTTAAGAAAACATAAGAGAATGTTTTTGTGAACTTTGGGTAAAAAATATTTCTTAGAGAGCTCACAGAAAGCGCTAACCCCAAAGAGAAAAATGTTGCTAAATTAGAGTTGTCAAAATTCAGAGCTTCTGCTCATTACAAGACATCATTAAAATGAAAAGGCCAGTTAAAATCTAGGAGAAAAGCACTTGCAAACATATGTCTGACAGAGAATTTATATCTGATATATATTAAGAGCTTTTACAAATAAATCATAAAAAGATAACCCAGCAAATAGAATGGGAGAAAGACAAATAGACACTTCACAAAAGAAGATCTGTAAATGGCTAATATGCACATGAAAATGTGTGCAACATCATTAGTCATTAGGAAAATAAAAGTTAAAACTGAAATATCAGCACAGGCCCAACCAGAATGGATAAAATTAAAACACACCAAGTATTGGCAAAGACTGGAATAGCTGGAATTCTCTTTGTCGGTGGTGGAAGTGTGGACAGCACAGCCACTTCACAGCAGTGAAAGTGGTTTTTGTTGTTGTTGTTTTTAAGTTAAACAGATACCTACTCTATAACCCAGGAAGTTAGCTCTTAGGTATTCGCCCAAGAGGAAAAAATCACATTGGTAAAAGATTTGTGCACGAATGTTGATGGCAGCTTTTTCATAAAGGCCAAAATCTCTGAGCAGCCCAAGCGTCCATCAACAGGAGAGTGAGGAAGCCCAGCATGGTACGTCCACACCATGGGCTTCTACTCAGCGCTATAAAGGAAGACACTACGGTTAGATGCAAAGTAAATGAATTTCCAAAGCATTGATTCTATGTTAAAGACGCAGGCACAGAGTGCTGTGATTGTATGATTTTGTTTCTATGAAAGACGAGAAAAGACAAGCTAAGCTCATCCTGATGGGAATCCGGTCCTTTGTTGCCAGGGCACAGGGGCTGGGGCAGCTGCGGGAAGTTTTGGGGGACAGAAATGTTCGTGGTGGTGTTGACATGACAGTACACCCTTGTGAAAATGTACCCAATGGCAAGCTTTTAAAAAAAATGTTTATTTTATATATTTTTTACATCACGCTTCATTTTTGTACAATGTATGCTTTCTCCTCTGCGTTACAGTCCCTGTGAAATTCCCACCACGCATTCCCCTGTGGCCCATCACCATAGTCCCTTGTGCTCTTCCCGCCCCTGTTTTGATCCTACTCCTTCTAACCCCCACCCCGCAGAACGTCTCTGCTTTACAGTTGCCTGTTGATTTTTTTACTTTGTTATAATTACTTTATTTTTTGCAAGTTTTTAATTGACCAACTTTGATGTGTAAATGACGCTTCACTAAAGAGGACAGAGCACACAAAGAGACCTGCCCGACATCCCTATTTTACAGAGAGAGCAGAGAGAGGTGATATTAATTTGCCTAACTTCATACATACAACAGGGAGAGGCAGAGCCAGCTTGGATCTCCATATGTCTTTGAGGCCAAAGGTCATGTCTTTCTGTTACAGAAAGATCTTAGAAATGAGTGTGTGTGTGTGTGTGTGTGTGTGCGCGCGCGCGCGTGTGTGTGTGAGATTTATGTCTGCAGGCATCTTCTGTTTGTTCCTCTAGTGTGGAAGCTCTTCCACAGCAGGGGCTTCCATATCCACCTCTTTTCTGTCCCAGCTCGAGGAGCGCTGTGGAAGGGAGCCAGGCAGCCTGCGGACTTGACCTTGGCCCCTACAGCTCTGTGCGGTGACTGAATGGATTGCAGGCCTGCCTGAGGTACTGGTCCCTGTCCTGGGGACATTTGGAGCCCCAGGCTGGTGGGTCTGGCCTGCATTTATTGCAGGGAGTGCAGCACAAACGCGATTGTTTTCTATTCCATGAGAAAGACAGGGAAGCATGGCCTCCACGGAAATGCGGTGGATTTGCAAGTGATAAAGGGCAACTCTGACTGAGGAGATCTGGGTAAAGGGCTTGCTGGGGGGCAACTTACTAATCAGAGAGGAGGGCGAGGCCTCTGTGGAGGGGAAGGCTGATTGGTGTGACTGGGCTTGACACTCTGGGGACAGTGAGCAGAGCAGCGCCCCAAGCTGGCTCAAGGATGTATGTTTGAGGGGGCGAGGTGGGGGGGCGTGTTTCTGGTGGGGGCCTGCCACCAGGGCCAAGGAATTGGAACGAGCTCTGTGGCACCAGTTGCCCCTGCAGATTTCACGCGGGATGTAATGTGTGTGCACAGGGGCTGAGGCGGTGGGGACAGTGTGTGTTTCAGAACAACCTGCTGTTCCTGGGCTTTGCCGCGAGGGTCCTAGACACCAGGAAGGCCAGTCCTGCAAGCTGGGGCCTCTGGCGAGTCCGGCTTCCTTCACAGAACACTTGTTCCCAGCCCCTGGCTGTCTCCTGCAGGAGGCCGTCGTGGGGACGGTTCCTGTTTCCCTGCCTCACAGGCCCTGGCCTTCCTGAGCGTGATATGATTGTTTCTCTGGGCACAGCGCAAAATATGCCAGCGGAGAACGGAAGTATCTCATGCCTCAGCAATTTTTTTAAGGCAAGAAATAAAAGGCTATTGAACTTGGGAACCCTGGGCCTGAAGTCCTCTCTTCCTGGCGTGGGGGCAGGGACATTGTACAGGGCCTGTCTGTCAGCCTCGTGGGCCAGACACCCAACCTGGACCGTGTGAGCCCACCCCGGGCTCCGCGGGGACAGTAGCGCTAGACTCCTTGCCCTCAAGTGGCTACATCCACACTGTTGCCCTTGGGAATCTTGGGACACGGAAATGGGGGACTTTATGCTTTACTTTCTCCCCCCCATTAATTCCCACATGCTCAACCTCCTTGTAATATTCTTTCATCTGGCATGGAGCCCCCCATCCTTGACCTCACGCTCACACAGTCTAGAGAGAGCCCCTCCATGGGGGAGGGGGCTGTCATCACAGCAGGCGTGACAGACAGAAATACAGAAAGAGGAATGACAGTTTAGTGAAGAACATGGCAAAGCTCTCGGAAGCCCGGGCTGTGTCTACTGTGCACCAGGCCCTGACGATGCGCTCCGGGGTTTGTTATACGGCGTACCCATAGCAGGGCAGTGTGATGGATTAATAAGGGGTGAATGAGAAATCCCACATCACATGGAAAGAGCACAGACTCCGGAGTGACTTGAATTTGACCTCCAGCTTCTCCATTTCTCTGCTGATTCAACCTTGGAGCTTTGCACACCCTTTCTGGACCTCAGTTTGCTCATTAGAAATACGAGGGTAATCATACCTACTGCCTGGGATCTGGGAAGGATTCACGCCGAAGGGTTAATGAGTGTGCAAAGTGCTGGCACAGGGTGAGCAACAGTTTTTTTTTTTTTTTAAAAGATGTATTTATTTATACAAGAACTGGGGTACAGGCCAGAAGAGGGGGGAGGGTGAGAGGATTCATCAGAGGCAGAGCGGGGAACAGAACAGGCAGATGGACCGAAAGCACTGCTGAGGGGAGCAGCGGGAGAGACAGGAGAGGTCTGCTGCACCATGTGGGTATCTTCTTGGCCTACCGGGAATTGAACCGACGCTGCAGAGGCTGCCGACAGCTTCACGGCGCTGCGCTCAACCTTCTGCGCCACCAGGGAGGCCCCTGAACAACAGTTTACATAATTCTTTGGTGTCATCATATGAAGAATAAAGATGAATGAAGAGGAGAGAAAAAAGTCACAGCATGGAGGAAAGAAGGGCTGAAGCTCTGAGAGATGGGAGTCCTGAGATGTGCGGGAAGGTCCCCCTCACGAGGGCGCACTTGTTGGAGAGGGTGGGCCTGGCCGTTCCCGGGGCACGGAAGAGGGAGCCCAGAGGCCTGGAGGGGTGACCCCGTGAGGGGCTCCCCAGAGCCTGATTCTGGGCCAGGAGGCCTTCAGGTGGTGCTGTCATGAGCTGAGTTTAGAGTCATCATGTTGGGTGGTGTGTGGGGCGCCTGAGGGTACAGCAGCAGGATGAAAGGAGTGTGACAGGCTTTGAGGTGGAAGAATCAGCAGGACCAGCTCTGTGTGCCTCTCCGCAGAGATCCCCCAGGGTAGAATTAAGTATCAGTCAATTTTTAAAATCACCTTGCCCCACTGCAGCGCCTGACACAGAGCAAGCAGTGAAGCATTTGTTGAGTCGCCTACAATTGTGAGGCCTGGAGCCCAGGGTCTGGGCAGGTGGAAGCTGTTAAGGGCTGTGGCGGAGAAAGGCAGCCCCGAGCTTCTCAAATAGCCCCACGAGACGGGCTTACATGCCAGCAGCTGCTTGGTGGTGACTCCGGGGATTAGCTAAGGACCAGGAGACTCTCAGGGACTGTGGGCTGCTGGTGACCCAGCCGCTGAGAGCTGACCTCTGCCCAGGAGTGTCTTATTCTTGTTCCATGTAAAGGAACTCTCCTCGTGGCCTCGGCAGTGCCAGTGAGCGCCATATCAGAGGGGAAGGGAACGAGTATTTTAGTAAGCGATGGATTTTGCTAGCATTTAATACTCAGAAAATTCCCTATAAAGTGATTATTAAATATCTCTTTTAAAGACACAAAAACTGAAATTCAGAGGGGACCGGAACTGGATGGCAGTGAGTCAACAACTAGACAATGATTCCAACTCGAGCGTCTGCAGAACCTGAGCTCCATCCAGCCACCAGAGTGCCGGCATGTGGGGAACACCAACACGCGAAATCTCTGTGCTAGAGGATCCAGGAGTTAAAAAAGTCTGCGATATGGATCTTATCTCTCAAGAAACTATACTCTAGAGCTGAGTTGGTTTAATTCCAGGCAGTGAACAGCCTACACAGACAGACAGACAGACGGATACACATTTGTCTGTCTATGGAAATATGGTGAAAAGTGACTTGGTTGCAACTGGCAAGACTTGGAAGTTCCTTAGTGGAGACGGAGATTAAAGAGACATGAGGATTCTGAGTTTGAGAAGGAATACTGACGTTTCTTCTTAGTCCCACTCACGCCTCGCTCCTCCTGGGGAAGCTCGTACTATTGATGATCTCAGGTGTGATGAGGTTTAGACCACATCAATACTTGGTCTTACACCTGAACTTGGACTTAATTAAACCCAAATCAGGAAATATTGAATTTGTAACCAGAGGATAAATCAGAGTAAATTTTTATCTGCCACGTTGGATTCCCAGGCGCGAACTTCCCAGGTGATTAAACGAGACCCAAGTTCTCTGGTTTATAGCTGCTTGTTGATTTTAATTTTTTCTTTATTGTAATTAGTCTTTTTCCTGGTCCCTTATTTAGGTTTTCTAGATTCCTGCTATGAGTGAGACTATCTGGTATTTTTATTTTTCTTTCTGGCTTATTTCGCCGAGCATGATCCCTTCCAGCTCCATCCAAGTTGGAGACACACAACAGGAGGGAGAAGGGGAGAGGAAGGATTAGGGTCAAAATAAGAGGGGTGCAATTGTATGGGGGAATATAACCAAAATGAAAATGCATACATTGTGTAAAAACGAAAAATGATGTAAGAATTATATAAAATAAAATATATTAAACATAAAAAAAAAACCCCACTTCTCAAGTGAGATGCTAGAAGGGTTGGCAATCCTTCCGACGTTTTATTTGTGTTGCAGTGCAGCTAACCTGGCGAGCCCAAACAGGGGACTTTACCTTGATGACATTTCTTCTCCTATCCCGAGAGGTCACGCTAGATCCTGACTCAACTTTCGTGTTTTCTATCGGTGGCTTCCTTCGTGCTGTATGGCGATAAACATCTTTCTGTGTTTTCAGCCAATTTTTTATTTAAAATGTTGAACAGGGACCCTGTTCAACGCTGGGTTGGGTTACCTGGGTAAGCAGGGTGCTGGACTTGTGACCCAGGAGTCCTGCCACCCAGGAGGTCAGGGCCAACTAAGACACTTCAAGTGTTGTGCAAAGGCTGCCACAAGAGAAACTCACATCTCTGAATTTTCACATCGATTGTCTCATTGGGGTACCCGAGAACATCCTGAGAGGGGCTGTGCAGATGTGGCTCCTCCAGATGTTCAGACAGTGCTGATGAAACTAAGGCTGTGGGCCTGAGGGGGCTGCTCAGGCTCTTGTGGCAGTAGCAGGAGGGCTGGGTCCCTCATCCTCCTCTGAATTCAAGACTTAGGACTGATTGACGCATTGGCCGTTGGAAACAGATTCAATCTCCAGCTCCTCTTCCCTCCCTGAGGTCTGGGGGTGAAATGCAAATCCTCACCTGCTATTACTGTTGGTTTCCCAGGCAACCAGCCCCCTCGCTCAAGAGTTTTCTAAGTTACCTTCATTAGCATAACAAGAGCCCCTTCGTCTGACTCTCAGGCCTGTGATTTCTCTCCTAGCCTGATAAAAGTCGCTATTATCACTGAGAGTCAAAACCTTTCTTTTTCTGATTGTTACCTCTCCTGTTTGTAAGGCCCAGCCCGGCTGTGTGGCTCCATACTCGATGGTATGCTCAGTGAGGGCAGGGTTCGGAGCTGTCCTGTCACAGAGGTGTCCTTTGTGCCTATTTATACCACACAGTGTATGTGCTGAGTGAACACATGGCAAATAACTGGATAAGTGATCAGCCACATACTGTTATCTATGGTGTAATTGTTAATAGCAGTCCTTATTTTATTTAGCAGGCCTAGGGTTTAAATTGCTCCCTTCCACTAAGCACTGAATAAATACAGCAATATGGCTATCCACTGTTCTCTTAATAAAGAGCTCAAGACACTCTCTAAGTAAACTCTGTTTATCCTCACATACACCTTGACAATAGGTCCGGGCTAGTGGTGTTATTATCCTATCACCCAAAAGAATACTGAGAATTTTTATCTCACCCAAGACTGCACAGACATTTGCAGGAGCAGCTGCTAATAGATTTTATGTTTCTTTATATTCAGTCCATTGCTGAGGCTGCTAAATCTTGCTAAAGCTATCAGGCTCCAGAGCCTTCTGCTGCTTTTCAAGGGTCTACAATGCTCCCAAGATAATTCATGGATTGTGGAGAAACAGCTGGTTACCTCCCAGCAGAATTAGCTGTAACCAGTTTAGTCACTTGCTGAGGGAAGGCAGGAAATCTCATGCGAAAGTCAGCAACATTCTCCCTGACATAATAGCAGGGAATCTATTTCTGAGGAGACCCAGGTGCCCAGTTGGTTTAGGAAGATTCAGGGGCAGACAGTGATCCGCATCTCAAGAATGTGAGAGATTTTAGAGCCAAACCTGGGTCTTTGATTTGGTGACTGTGACAGATGGAAGAGATATTTTGAGGGGAGTGAGAATGATCTGTCAGTGAGGTTCAAGCAGAAATGTGGACCGAGAGAAAACCTCAAGCCCCACGCAGCAGCTGCCACTGTGCTGACAATGGCGGTTCCTTCCCCAACCTGAGAGCCACAGCCGGCCGCTGCCCTCCATCCCCACAGGGCAGAAGTGGCCTTTGGGGCCAGGAGGGAGGACAGTGGACCAGGGCCTCAGGCCACAGCCTGTGGTTTTAGTATTACACTTCCTTATTAGATATTTTTGGAAAAATGACAAAGTTCCAGGAAAGCTACAAGTACGAGAAGTCACTATTTTTCCTTACCTATTTGAGAAAAGGTTGCAATCTGATTCCTGTCACCTTGAAAACATTGGTGTGTGTGTCCTATAAAAGAAGACATTCTTCTCTCTACCAAACAACACAATCAACAATAGCAGAAAATGAACCATAATATTGTACACCACTGCCATTGTTCACCATTCAAAGTTTGTCAAGTGTTGCAATGATATTTTTACAGTAGTTCAATGCCACGTGGTGCACAAGTCAGTGTCTGCGGTTAACTGCATCTTGGAAATGTTCTTAGATTTTTCTTTGCCATGCCCTTGTACTTTTGAAGCTTACAAGTCAGTAATTTTTGGCGTGTCTCTTGATTTAGGCTTACCTGCTATTTCTTCAAGTGAGATTCATGTTATAGATCTGTGGAAGGAGCAGCACAGAGAGATGCTGTGATCTCTTCAGTGGGTCGTACCCATGGTGCAAAGTCCCATTGTCTGTCAGGTTTCTCTGGTCTCAAGTTACCTTTTCTCCTCAATTAAAGATTTGGCTTATTCAAATATCTGAAAACATCCCATAGCAGAAACTGTTATTAGATGACGCTTGGACTTTCCTGGCAACCACACACACGCATACACACACACACACACACACACACACACACTGCCATGCTCTTCTCAGAAGACTTAAAATGCCCCTAACAGTACAAAAACTACATACCTGCTGGAGAGACGAGGAAGACAATTTAATGTTTCATCCAGGTCCAGAGGCACATCAAGTTAAAGGCGATTGGAACTGTCAATGGGCGATTGACTGATTCATGATGGCGTCCAAGGAGAACTGGTTGGCAATGGACGATTCGGAAATGCTTCCCCAAGAGGCAGATGGTTCTCCAAAGAGTTTCAGGTCACAGCTGTTGCAGAAAGCACTGATCCCCAAACACTGATTCTCAGTGCAGGAAACGTGGCCTTCCAGGCTCTGTGTGGTTGGGGTGCCCCTAAAATCCTGTAACTGGACAGGCTCCAAGTCCTCTCCTCTTGGGTATTTATGAAGCCTTCATTGCATAGGTATTAATTTGCTCATTGGCCATTGGAAACTGATTCAATCTCCAGCTCCTCTCCCCTCCCAGAGGTGTGGGGATGAAAATCAAACTCTCACCTGCTATTATTGTTGGTTTCCCTGGCAACCATCCCCCTTCCAGAGAGTTTTCCAAAAGTTACCTTCATTAACATAACAAGAGACACCTTTAACGCTTTCTACAGCTGAGGAAATCCCCAGAGCTCTTAGGAAATGTTGGGAGCTCTGTGTCAGGAGGTCTAGATAAAAACCAAATATATTTATGAGATTTTTTTTAAAAAAAGATTTATTTATGCATACAGGAGCTGGGGTACACGCCAGAGATGCAGGGGGTGAGAGGAGTCACCAGAGACAGAGTGGGGAACAGAACAGGCAGACTGACTCAAATGCACTGCTGAGGGGAGCTGTGGGCAAGACAGGAGAAGTCTGCTGTGCCATGTGGGTAGCTCCCTGGCCGCCTGGGGATCGAACTCGTGCTGCAGAGGCTGGTGATAGCTTGATTGCGCTGAGTCTTTAACCCCTGTGCCACCAGGGAGGTCCTGTGATGACATACTTTTTAACTGTAATCCCATGAGTCCCTGAGACTCTTTGTTCATTTTATTTCTCAGTTTATTTTTTCTCCTTTGTTCAGATTTGGCAATTTATAATTTCTATCTTTCCACCTTCAAGGTTTGTTTTTATTTTCTCTCTGTCCTTTCCATTCCTCTGTGGTCTATCCATTGCATTTTTTAAAAAGATTTATTATTTATGCATACAAGAGCTGGGGTATAGGCCAGAGATGCAGGGGGTGAGAGGATTCACCAGAGACAGAGTGGGGAGCAGAACAAGCAGACTGACTGAAACACACTGCTGAGGGGAGCAGCAGGCGAGACAGGAGAGGTCTGCCTTGCCATGTGGTTATCTCCCTGGCCAGCCAGGGATCAAACTTGTGCTGCAGAGACTGCGGATTGCTTCCTAGTGCCGTGCTTAACCCCTTGCACCACCAGGGAGGCCCTATGAGATTTTTTTTAAAGATTTATTTATTTATGCAGAGACATATGCTTTGGTCAGATGAACAAATATATATTTCACAATCACCACAGGCTCTCATAACCAAGTGTCACTCAGTGAGTGTCTTAAATAGCAGACATTTCTGTTCTCACAGTTTTCGAGGCTCGCGCCCAAGATGGAGGTATTACAGGTGTGGTTTCTTCTGGGGTTGACATTTTGATTGAGGCCTTGTGAAATGGTGAGCAAAGGATCCAGGTAAGACACGCCCAAACCCCTGACCCTCAGGAACTAGGTGACAGTAACTGGGTGTTGTTTAAGCTAAGTTTGTGGTCATTTGTTGCACAGCAATGGGAAATTAATACACGGTCCAAACTTTCCAGCCATCTGCTCTAGGCTGCCATTCACTGCACTTGGGGCCCATAAGACCTAACCTGCGTTGGATTTCCTACCGACCAATGGATACTCAAGCAGATCAAGACAAATACTTTTGCAAGAAATATTGGGGTTCGTGAAGCTCACTTTTGCTTCCTGGGAACCTACCTTCACAGAAGGAGTCAGTAGCTGGTGCTAGTTTGTCATCCTATCTCCATGACCCAAGATTTGCTTTTGAAGATGACTCTCGATTTTATGTGGTGAGAGAATTGTCACGATGCGCTGTGGGATTGTAACAGGGTGGTCCCCAGGAAAGGGGAGGTTCCGGGTTTCCTGCCCCACCCAAAAAGAGGGGGAGCTGAGCAGGGAGAGAAGAAGATGCAGAAGAGGCTGAGAAGGAAGGAAGCAGGGTGGAGCCAGGAGACCTGGGGAGGCGCATGGAGCCGAGAGACCCATGAGGAAACTGCACTTGCCTTTTGGTCGTGGACTGGGTGACACAGATGTGGGTGAGAGACCCGTGGGGAGGTGACAATGGTGGGTTTTGTCTTGATTTTGATTTTGCTCTTTTCCCTCCAGACTTGTCTGGTTGTTTCTGGTCCTTTTCTGTGGGTCCCACTGGAAGATGCTTTAGACTTGGGGCAGCTTTGGGGCCTTGCTCTGGGCCAATCCTGCTTGGGTGGACTTTTACCCACGAGGGGACGGGTCACTTTGGATACTTGATATAAAACTAGATTCTTTGCCTTTCCTGTATTGTTTACTAATTGTATGAATGTTCCTTTTCATTAAAGTCTCATACGTTTTGTGTTGATGTGGCGGGTGGCAGAACCTATTTAGAGCAGGCAGCTTTGCGGGGTCTGGGGTGCCCCTCTCAGGATGATGGGTCAGGAAGCTGCTGTGAGAGATGGCGACTTGACAGGGAATCTGGGAGAAATCACTCTCAACGCCAGTGTCCAGGGAGAACAAGCGTTGATATTAACATCGACCATGCTAGCATTTTCGTGTGGCAATACTTTCTGTCTTCTTTTTCTAGATGGAGAAATATGTACATGTAAAAATAATTCATTTTTTACAATGTTGGTAGTTTGTCGTATTTCTAATTTTGAATCTTATTATCCTTATCTTGTTGTGACCAGTTATGTGAAGCATTAAATCTTATTTTAAAATATTATTTTTAATAAGTAATTTGCCTTTTTCATGGTCTTTGGAGCCAAACCAAAACATATTAGTGGAAAATACCTAGAAGAATTCAGGAGGAAAACTGCAGCGAATAAAGCTGTCTGACTGTGAGAGAGGGTAGGAATGGTGCTACCCGTGTGGAACTCGTCATTAGGGGGTGTGTGTTTTGGGGGGCACGATCTGGACTCAACGGTCAGTCCCTGACAGCAGTATACCCCAAACCCTGTATCGGCCATGGCTCACTGTCCCCAACTACCCATTGCTGGTTATAACCTATAGCATCCCGTACCTGTCAACAAGTTTGTCACATTACCGGGTGCTTGGGGTGCTGGAGCATGCCTGAGAGCACATTTCCAAATGGTCTTTTGGAAGGAAGCAAGAACAAGTTGGGTGTTAGTTGAGCACCTGGCTGCTTACGAGCCCATTACAGCGACAGATCAGTCACCCGGAATCAGTCATCAGTCTACAGGCTCCAACTCAGGCCAGGCCAATGACCCCGCGGGTCTCAGAAACTGCTGTCTGCTCCCCAGGTGTCCTTCATACACGCACTCACACATGCACTCACACATGCACACACACATGCACACACACGCACGTGCACACACATGCCATGCACACTCCTCTTCTGCCCCTCCTCTGAGTCCCTCTCCCTTGAGTGCAGGATAAGCAGAGCAAGTGGTCAAGTCAAGTTAGTGGAGTCTTCTGGGCCCTTCCCCTCCCAGACCCCTCCTACACTTTGCATTCTGCAGCCCCCTATCTAACCGTCACCTTCCCCCAGCATGGCCAAACCGGTGGCTCTTTCCCACACAGGCTTGGAAAGTTGTCAAATAATTTAAGCCAAGGTGTTTGCTGATAGCAAAGGTGCTGTGGCTGATAAGGAAAGTGTTAGCAGACAGCCTCACACCCCCGAAATATCTGCATTTTCCTAGGGGCCTTCTAAGGAGGACTCAGAAGAAGCAACATGTTAGGTGGCTTTGGGGGGCTGAGATTTGGGCGCAGAATTCCCAGGCGTGCTCTCAGACCACGGCTTCTCTGTAGATGTTTCCCATCCCCTATACCACCCCCTTCCACAGACATTCTAATTTCTACTGGGGTGGGGGGGGAGGTTGGGGGAGGTCAGAGCCCCGAGGCCCAGCTGGTCTTCCCTGGGAGCCAGGAGCTGGGATAGAAAGGGGAGTGGAGGAGGTGGGAGAGTGTTTGCTGCTCTCAAAATGGGGAGAATAGCATTAGGAGATTATTTCCTTTATTTTGTCACATAGATGTATGAGAAACGATAAACGATTTTCTCAAAAGACTGTGATTTGAAATGAGGTACTTAAATACGTCGGGCTATCAAACTCCACTTTTATTGCACAGTTGAATATCAATTTCCAAACTGGCAAACAATTACATACCAGGTAATATCATAAAAATTGATTTTGTCTTCTTTTCTGAGGCTTGCCTTTATAGGTTCCAAATATCCTTTTATTGGAAGAACTTTCTTTTATTCTGAGATTCTTTCCTAACATTTAAAACATCCTTTTCTGTATTTGGTATGTTTGGTGCTTAATATATGTTTTATATGATCAATTCCTGCTCTTTTTTCATATGTTTTATATTACAATTTTTATATTCGGAATTATTGTTATCTATGTATGGCCTACTGCTTCCCATATTTTTATAACCACACACTTTTTGAACATCGTTTTGGCTTTAAAATATCCTTGGTATAAAACATCTTAAATAATAACGACAAGAGGCCTCTCTGCCCGTGGCCCCTGGACAGTGCCTGGAACACAGTAATCACCATGAATATTAGTTGAATATATGAATGTTATATCTCAGAAATGACACTCCTATTTGTCACAATAAACAGCAACTTAATATCGGTTTCTAAATTTCAGAACGTTTCTGATTCATGAAGTCCATGGTTTGGGGGCACCATCTTGGGAATTAAACCAAGCTGGGTTTCCACTTGATTTGATCTTGGGCGAATTGGTCAATCTCTGAGGTCCCAGTTTCCTTATCTGCGAGACGGGAATAATGCTCGTGGCTTCTTCCCACTTACTTTCCAGGAGATGGGGAGCGGGTTACTTTGGTCCCTGATTTTTATTCTCCACCCAGCATCGGGACTGGGGCCTCATCATCCCTGCCATGAGCTATGACTTCGTTTATCATCTTTGGGACACTGTTTGTGCTCGGCTAGCCCTTTGGAACAGCTTATTCCCCGCCGTAGTAATTCTGCTGCTGATATTCAAAGACCACAGCGATCTTGATAATGGAACCACCTGACTGACTGAGGTGCAGCTAGCAAGAGTAAAATGAGTACAGTCATCAGTGATTTCCCTTCTTAAAAGTCTAGAACTTTAATACCTTTTTAGTATTAAAAAGAAGCAGTTAATATTGGCAATTTTACTCCATACCTAATTACTTTTTTTTCAATCACATTAACTCTAGGAAGTATAACAGCTTGCTCAAGTTCTCTGTTAGCAGGTGAGCTAGGACCGCAGCCTGGATCCCTTTGACATTAAAAGCAGGACGTCTACACGGTCAGACAATCCACTTGTTTGTCCATTTTGGTGCAAATCTGGAGCTAGGACCCTCTCCCCTCCCTTGGTGAGATGAAGGTAAAGTAACCCATTCGGCCTGTTAATGAATCCCTCCCCACTGGAGAGGTGGAGGGCAGGCCCTGCCACTCACGAGCCGTGGGGCCGTGGACGCACCACGTGCCCTCCGAGCTTCCGTTGTGCCCTGGGAAGTGGGACAGTAGCTGCTGCCTCTCCCCCTGGCGTCGCACCTTGCAAAGTGCCCCCCAGACGGGCATCATTGTCTTTGGTCCCCACCTTTCCTAGCTGGCTACTTCTCTTTCCTGGGTGTTTTGTTGATTCAGGAGTCTCTGGCAAGTTCTTCCTTGTCTATTTTTATTTACCTAGTTTCCACTTTACCCCTAATCATCCACTTTCTTCCACTTTCCCTTTCCCCCTCCCTCCCTCCCTTTGGGCTGTGTTTCCATTAGCCGCTGCTGATTACAGAACAGAAGGTTTCCGAGTGCCTGGTATTTTGGTGTGTTCACTCTGATGCCCCTCCTGCCATGGGCTTCCAGCCAGGTGCGCTGAAGTGGTCTCCAGCGTCTAGTGCATTATTGCAGGTAGACAGCCTGCCTTCCCGTGTTTTCCTCCATAGCACTCTTGATACTGTTTTGTTATAATCTTGTTTCCCCAGCGGGGTGGCTGATGGGCCACAGTGACAGGGTGGGGGGTGGGGGGAATGGTAGCTCACAACCTTGGAGGGCAGTTTGTTGGGGTAGGGGCGTGTGTCCTGTCGGAAATGTCTCAACTTTAGATGAGCATCAGTCCTGCTTTTAACCAGGTGTCAGTGTGTGCTAAATCTGCACTTGGAATTGAAAATACGGATGTGTCCTCTTCTCAAGCCCATCATCCTTTCTCTAAGTGTTAAAGGCATTCTCAGGGCACCACTCAGCAGGCCAGGCGCCCAGCGGACAGGTCAAAAAGAAGGAGAGGGCTCCCTTCTTGAGTGCCGCGCTGTGAAGCTGTCCGCAGCCTCTGCAGCGCAGGTTCGATTCCCAGCGAGCCAGGGAGATACACACATGGCGCAGCAGACCTCTCCTGTCTTGCCTGCTGCTCCCCTCAGCAGTGTATTTCAGTCAGTCTGCCTGTTCTGCTCCCCACTCTGTCTCTGGTGTGTCCTCTCACCCTCACACCTCTGACCTGTACCCCAGCTCTTGTTATAAATAAATAAATCTTTAAAAAAAAAAAAGAAGAAGGAGATGTCGATCCTTCTCTCCTCATCTCTGGCAGTTCCCTAAACTTTGAGTATCCAGAGCCAATTGTTTCAAGTGCTTTTCCGCCGTGGATCTTGGGTTAAGGGGTTTCCTTCTAACTGACTTACTTTATCCCCCCGGCTCACGTCACTCAGTGCTCTTCTTAAATACACTGTCCTTTTGGTAGCATCCCCTGATGGCTGAATAGGGTGGACTCTGTCCCTCTGCGGATACTCAGCTTCTTAGTTAGTATCTACACGTCCCGTGATCCTTAACACAACCTGCCCTACATTCCCGAGGGGAGCAGAGAGAGACATTCTTCTGCCTCATTTTATCTCCTGCAGCTTCTAGCCTCACACACGCAGGTTCGCACCGTTGTTGAGGCTCTTGACCTGACTTGAGGAGTACTCGGCTTTCCACATTAAGTGTCTTTTTCAACAGGACCTCAGCAGGCTGAGATCAACGAGGCAAGTGTGAGGCTGTGCTAGAGCAGAAATCAGAGCTTTATCTGCCAGGCCAGGAGAGCCTCCTTCTGCCGAGCCTCCCCCTGCGTCTTGCCGTGGCTTCCTCTGTGCCTGCCTTACAGTGTGGGGACTCACGGGTTTGGGGGCAGGTGGGACATAGCAGCTCTAAGATGGCTCCTTCTCCCTGTCCTCACTCCCTTCTCTTCCCGATCCTGGCAGACTTCCAGCTCTTTCTTCTTACTCAGCTTCTTTCTTTTCGAGGCTTCTTTTCCTTCTGCCTTTTCCTCTTTGCTTAATCCTCCCCAGCTTCACCTAGTGCTTTCAAAGAGTCTGAGTCTGGGGCTGGACCAGGACGAGAAGAAGAGCGAATCAGACATTCAAATGCCATGCCCCCTCTCTTCACCTCGCCCCCGGCAGCACCAGGCCTCAGATTTGCCACATCCCTGCCTTCCTCACTGACTCAGGATTCTCAGATTTGCAGCAACCTCATTTGTCCTGTTGGAATGAGTTAATCAAGAACAGAGAAGCTTTCAAAGTGATGACTTTATTCAGAGAGACCCATGGAATGCAAAGTACTTTCTTCTTCCATTTACAGAACAAACAGCTGAGAGCCAGGAATTCTGTCCCCGCCTTCACCCCCAGATCCTGCTGGCTCGCCCTCTCCTCTCCTGGCTTCTCACCTCTAGATCCCACCACCCCACAAGTGTGCTATCAAATGACTGTGGGTGCCCTAAGGAGGTGCAATTTAATCTTCAACCTGTTTCTCCAAGGAGCTTGGTTTCCTGGCATGCATTTTTGGGAGAGCATGAATGTTTTAGGTCTGATCATCTGACATTCCTTGGCCTGCCTGTGGGCCCCTGGTCTCCATCAGTGGCCTCTTGGTAACCTGTTTTGTTATCTTTAACTGCATGAGTAACTCTTCCCTTTCTATCAAGATTCCTCAACCCCACTTTGCTCCAAATTACTCAATTGTTTAGAAAGCACTGCACTGGGCTCAGCCACAGCTCACGCAGACACAGCCAAGCCCATGGTCAGCCCCATCGGTCATGGATACAAGCTCCGCACCCCATGAACCTAAGTTCCTTCAAGTTGACCAAACCACTTGACCACCTGTGAGCCTGACTTCTGTTTCCATTATAAGCATTTTCAGGAATTGTTTTATTTTCAAAGAGGGCATTTTTTAGAGTATTTTAAGTTTACATGAAACACTTTTGTAAACCTAAAGGATTCTCCATGTCCTTATCATTACTGTTACTACTCAGATTAACCTGGGTTCACGCAGTATGACAGGACAGTAGTAATCTTTGGGTGGACTAGACTCAACATGATTGGGTCAAACATCTGAACATAAAAATGGCCAGAGATTTTGCTTTCCGAGCTGACCTCAGAATACAAGGTCAGTAACTCAGAGGTCCGGGAGAAAGCCAGCTAGCAGATGTGCTAAGAATCTTTTGAAAGTGGTTGGTCAACTTCATAACCTTACCCCACTACATGGATGAATTTCTCAAACAAATGTTGAGAGGAGACCAGCCATAAAAGATAAAATACTGTATGTTTCCATTTCTTAAAGTTCAAAAACAAGGAGAACAAATCTGTTATGCCAGATGTCAGGACAGTTAGTGGTTACCTGGGAGTGGGGGTAATGACACAAGATGGGGTCGGCGAGGGTATTGGTAATATTTCTTGAACAGGTTTCTTCTCTTTGTGAAATTTCATAATGTTCTACAGTCATAATTTGTGCATGTTTCTGTGTGTGTATTATATTTTAGTAGGAAGTGAAAAAAGATTTGTCACGTCTCTGACTGTCGTGTTCGGGGATGGCGTGGGAGAGAGGCCTACGTTACTACAGTTCTCTTAGGTTACTACAGTTCTCTTCGGTTACTACAGTTCTCTTCGGTTACTAGAGTATTAAGTCAGCCACTCCTGACTTTGAATGAGCGGCAAGTTCCCCCTAACACACACAAATGGCAGTGAAAGTCCACAGGAGACTTGAGGAGCTCTAGCTAAAGAGTTCTAATTATACTGGATATTTCTCGCGCTCCTAGATATGCTGCTTCTGATCTTTAAATTAAGAGGGGAGAGTGAGGACAACTTTCCCACTAAGAAAGGCAGAGAGGGGAAGTCGGTCTCCCCACTCACAGGCAGGGAGAGTGACTGGCCACTGGCCACTGGATGCTTTGGCCCTGCTCTGGGGCAGTTGAACTTGATGAAGGCAACAGAGACAGAGTCAGGTTGAAGAAGATTCCAACTGAAGCAGCAAGAGTTCACTTGCAGTGGAACCTGCCATAGCTTTTTCGCCAGCCTTATTGTTGTGTGGTCTAAATGTGATCTGGGTGGCTCCGGCTTCCTTGGGCTCTCTCTGACTTCAAGCTCCCTGATCAGTTCTGAGGACGCCACCTGATGCCCTTTCTAAAGCCATTTTTTGGTTAAAGTAATCAGAGTAAGTTTTCTGTTATTTGTATTCAAGAACTTCAACTAGTACAAACTCTGCCCTCTACCCTTCAGGAAAATAGTTCAAATTCTGCTTGCAATGCTTTACCCAGTTTTTATCACATGGTTTCTGATTCACTAACTGGAGACTGCAGTTAACTATGCCCCTGTTTCAAAAATACCAACATTTTCCACAGGATAATTAATCATATTTCAATGTGAATTCCTTCAATCCAGTTACTTCCCCCTTATATCAAACAGATCAGTGTGTTAAGAAAATAGGATGGAGGAGGGAGAGTTACAGGAAGTGTTCATTTTGGAGCTTGGGGCATTTCAGGGAGGGCAAGAATGAGCTCTCCCAAGTGGGGGGCCTTGGGAAGTGAGAGGGTCTCATGAGGTCACAGGATTCATATGAGGCAGGAAAAGAGGACACCGTGAAATGGGAGCCCTCGGGGGGGCTCAGAATAATGTGTCAGGGCCGAAGATAAATTTTGCAACTTAACTTCAGGCTGGTCTTTTGAATTTAAGTATATTTTGCTTGTGGATAGGGCAGGTAATTGGGAGCTCTGGCCGGCTGCAGATCTGGGAGTGATTTATCCTGTTACCGTAACTCCCAGCTTCGGTGCAGACACCAGCAGGAGAGGCGACGTGGGTTCAGGGCCCATCCTGCCAGGCTCATCTTTGCAAAACCACGGGAGCTCACTCTGAACCAGTGATGCCAGACTGAGCTCGTTTCCTTGTTGCTGGGGTTACCAGGCCGGTGGGTTGCAGCAGGATGAAGACCTGGGAGCATGGGACAGTCAAGTGGGTCTGTAATTGGTTGAACAATCACACGCAAAGGCTGATGATTAACGGACCTGTGTCAACCTTAAGGGAGGTCTCTAGTCATTTGATACAGGGTCTCAGTCAACATTTTTATTAATGACTTGGTTGGGCTCACAGAATATACTGATCAAATTTGCTGAGAAGTCTAGCTGCAGTGTTGGATAACAAGATCAGGATTTAGAAAGCTCTCAGTACAGACTAAAGCAATGTCCCAGATATAACAAGATGGGATTTAATAGGGATAAATGGGGAGTCTTACACTTAGCCCCCCAAAGCCAACTGTATGTGGAGATGCTGGAGGTGGTTTGGCACCATGGAAGGAGACATAATCTGGGGTGTGCCCGAGGGGGGAAGGCCTCTGCCTGGCTCCTGGCTGTTTGGACCACACCTGGGACTATGGCTCACTCTGGGCCCTTCACGAACAATCAGGACCAAGTGAAGCCTGTGGCCAGACAGCCAGACCCAGAGAGAGTAGGAAGCCATTTTGTAGGAGAGACAAGTGGCAAAGGAGGTTTAGAAAGTTGGGTCACCCGTCTTCAATTATTTGCAGGCTGGTAGAGTGGAAGGTAAGGTAGGCATGTATAGGTATGTTTTGTGACACAAGATGCACAACCATGGAAACTATAATTCCTCCTAAAATAATAAACTTTAAAAAATCTTTCCAACCATTAAAGGAGCAGGAATGCAAAGTGTAAGGCCTTATCTCAGGAGCTGGGTCTCAGGTTGATCTCAAATATGCTACTTATGAGCATACTTATGAGCCATGCCATTGGGCAAATTTACTCTTTTATTTTCTTGAGGAATAACTGAGCTATGATAACCCCTAACATGTGCTTGGCTGCACGTAGGAGCTCGGTTAATAAAAGCTGAAAGGTGACTGAACGGCCTTAGTGGAAGTGAGTCTCAGCATGACTGGGCAGAGGGGGGATTTGGTGTGTCTTGGGTGCGGGGGCGGGGGGGGGGCTAGTAAGTCCTGTTTAATTCTGAGATTTGAGTCTTTTGGACAAGGTCAAGTGTGTGCCTGCCCAGGAAGGAACGTGCATATACCTCACATCTGTATTTTTTTTACCTACAGGTTTGTTGACAGAACAGCTACATTCTGTGATTTACAATGACCAAGAAGTTGGTCTTTTCCTTGAATTATGTATCTTTAACCCTGACCTAAAGCCCAGATCTAAAGTGTAATTCATCATCTTAATAATAGTTTCTCTTTGAGTCCAGATTTTGGGTTAGCCAGTGTGCTAATAAGCATCATATCTTTATATTCAGATTTTAGCATAATGATATAGGAATAATATCTAATAAACATTTCTATACATTTATTAGATAATGTTGAATTTATTTGATGTTTATTGCCTAATAAACATTGTGAATTTTACTTCACAAAACATATCTAAGCATCCCTTACTTACCTTATTTATTATATAATAAATATGTTTATTTCACATGTTGACATTTAATATGGTGACATAGGGATATTATATAAAATAGCATATAGAATTTTAATATCATGGCTTGGAAATATTAAATAGTAAATATTGCAAGAAGAGGGAGGGGCATGCAACTAAACCTAACTGGAGGAGTAGGAAAGGTTTCTTGGAGAAAGTGGTTTTTGAGTCCATTCTGAAAGTAAGACTTTAATTGATGGGAGATGTGGGGGCAAAGCCTTCCAGGCTGGGAGATGGCTTAAACAAAAGCACAGAAGTAATTAGTGGAGCTAATGAGTGCTCTTCCCAGGGCAGGCTCTGCCCTCGCTCGCGGATGCCACCAGCCTTGCCACCACTGGTGCCAGCATGTTAATATGAAATAACAGGCAAGATTTTGAGGTCAATGACTTGTTCTCATTGTTCTTATGCTGAGGTTATTTTGTTGTTGTTTTATTGTTGAGACAACTGGGATTCTCCAACAAGGGTGTACAGAGTCAAGAATTGGGGAGATAGGGCAGATATTAGCTAGTTAAGAAATAAGGGTTTTCATTCACTGAGCACCTTCTAATGGAACTGTTTACTGGAGGCACCAGCAGATTGTCTCTGAGATGGTAGGGAGGGTGAGGGAGAATGGGAATAACCAGTCTTTTTGCCTCGGCTAAAGGTTGGAAGAGGCGAAAACAAGCCATAGCGCTGAACTATGAAAAGCAAAATACCCATACAGTAATTTCACTTATTTCTCAACCTCACATCTGTTTGTGTTTCTATTCTTAGAGGATTTTCCCCTTAATTTCCATCACGTGAACACTGACCGCTCTCCAGGCATCTCAGCTCAGTCACACTCAGAGTCTGTGTCACAAGATCCGGGGCTGAGGAAATGGCAGCTCTCAGCCAAGGACCATGGTGTCCCAGGCTGCTGGCAAGGGAAGGTCAGCCCAGGGTCGACAGGGATGTAGCAAGTGTTGTTGGCAACCAGCGTGGACTGGCCTCAGCAGCCACGAGTGATGGAGACGTGTCTGTGATGGCTCAGACAGTCCCGCGGTCACACAGCCAAGGGCCTTTTATTTTTGCTGAATTTGCTTTCTATTGACGTGATTGCGTTCTTTATCAAGATAGTTCTTTAAATAAACAGTTGAATGTGGCTTCCTTATTTGGCCTATAAAGACTTGGTACATCATTGACAAAGGACAAAGGACAAAGCACACCCCACTCACTCATATGGCACCTGTGCCTTCCAGTCTTTGGTTTTGGAAAACATGCTTATGAGACAGGTAGGAGATTAAAAAAAAATTTTTTTTTTTCACCTGTGAGAGGCAGCTGTGTGTCAGAAATGGAGTTGAGCTCAGACTAAGTCAGAAATGTAACTTGGCATGATGTAACTTGGCATGAGAAGTCTTGGCATGAAGCTCCCCAGGGTAAGGTCTGGGTTGACAATCAGTGGAGAGAAATTGGACAGAGAATGTCTAGCCATGGAGCATCTTCCTTCCACAGATAGCCTCATCTACTCCTCACACTCCCCCTGAGGAGGGCGTTGCTGACCAGAATCCCAGATAAAGACACAGAGGCCCACTGTCAGTGCCCCTTAAAAAGACCAAAATAGTGGATTCCTTGAGTTCAAAATTTCTTTTGATAAGGTGTACCAACAATAAAACTGCATTTTCCTAGTGGAAGAGAAAAAATAAGGGAAGATTAGTTTGCTTCAAAGAGATTAGACCTCCGTCTCTGCTCATGTGAGACCCCCTTACTTGCTGGTGAATCCACAGTGATATGAGGCTTGATGACAGCTCCAGAGACCATCTGTGTTGGCACCTTCCTCACACCAGGAAGGGGGCTTTGAATCTCCCCAGGGCGCCCATATCTCACACGTGAGTTATTTGAGATAACTCTCTGGTCCAGGCATGGTAAATCTTTCCTGGAAGCTTCTGCTTTGACTGAAGAGAAACTAAATAAAAGCTTTCAGAAGGCCAGGTGCCTCCTCCACCCCCTTTCAAAGAAGTCCCAAGTGGAGGATACAATATACTGTTTTAATTACAGAGGGATAATAGCCGAAGTAAAAGAGTTTTACAGAGAAGAAAGGAGTCTCACAAAATGAGTAATAAAAACAGCTGCAATTGTTGTTATCAGTTTTATCCAGGCCAGGCCTGCGTAAGGCCAGGACAGAGGCCAACTTGCACTGAGGGCCATTCTTCGCTGCTCCATGCTGTCCTGCCTTCTCTGGGAATCGTTTCTTTCCTTCTCATTCATAATTCTCAGCCCCCTAAGGAGCCCAGTCCTTTCTATTAAGAGAAACGCCTGGGTTAAATGCATTTATACAAATGGAATGGGGGTGTAATGTGTTGCTTCTCCGGAGGTATTCACATTTTAAAACTTGGGCCTAGAGAGGGCAATTCTTCATTCAGAGGAGCAAGCGTCCAGGGTCGAGTCACCGGCCTTATGAGAGGGAGACTTTTATAGGGACTTGTGGCGAAGAGGACACCAACAGGGTAGGAGGGGCTCACGAGTCTCTTCCTATTTATTTTCGTTGCAAAACATAATGGCCTGAAAGAAAGTGTTTGCATCGGATGGAGATAGTTTCCCTAGTTCCCCATGGCATGTTCAGAGAGGCGCCTGTTACTGATGCCTTTACATCAGGATGGCCCTTGTTGCATTTACTGCTTTCTAAGTCAAGATGACTCTTTGAGAAGAGACTTAGTAAGTCAGCTGATGGGGACATAAGTTCCCTGCATGGTGACACAAGGTTCAAACATGGTACTTACCTCCAGGAAGACCGAGATCCCTGGGACTGGAGGTGGTTCTCCTTCATGACACAGTGTGTGATCACCCCAGATGGCGCACCGTTAAGGATCAGCTGAAGCGCTAACAAAATCTTCTCTCCATCTCTAATATACTACGTAGAAGATTCACGCCTCTACCTGGTACCAATTTGCTTGAAGACAAATATATTTATTAAGAAAATATGGTGTCCCTTTTCTGCAACAAACCCACTTATAAAAAAAAAAAAAAACAAACTCAGCTTAATGTCATTAACAGTTCTGCCTTTTCCATGGCATAATATTGTGTATAGTGAGAAATATATATTTGGTTTATGGCTTTTCTGGCACAGGGTTCCTAAAACCCTTGGAATTTCCTTAGTGATAGGAGCAGTAAACGTGTTTTTTGTTATCCAGAGCAAATCCCTTACAGCCAGCGTGAATTCTGTAAAGGAGGTGATTTTGGAAAGTCTCTCAGGAACCAACAGTGTAATCGGAATTTTGGAACATTCAATCTCACTCCCCTACCCCAAGGGAGGAGAGAAGGCCTGGAGGTGGAATCGGTCACCAGCCAACTGATTCAACAATCATGCTCACAAAATGAAATCAGCATTAAGCTCATCCCCACCCCCCACCCAATACTGTTCAGAGAACTTCTGAATTGGTGAGCACTCGAGGTGTGGGGGTGGTCGGTATTCCTGGAGAGATACCTTGCTCTGTTAGAAGATAAAGGGAGGAGTATTACAAATTTGGAGACTTTGTGTAAATATCTTTTCAAATTGCACAACATCAAACTGGAAATGGGTAGGAGAACTCCTCCATCTGGAGCTAGGAGCCAGGTTTTTATAGAGAAGACGAGGAAGCAAAGTAAGGCAGTTATTTGATTGACTATAGCTTAAGCAATTGCATTATAGGGGAAAACCTTGTTGACTGTTGGGTTCTCCTTAATCTAGAGGCATTTACTGGAATCGACTTTGGCCCAGATTTCCGTTGGCTTGTTTTGCTGACACAGGCAGCAGACTTCCCCGGTCTAATGGCTTCCTTGTTGGATTACTTTGACACATTCCTTCCATCTGGCTGTTCCTGATATATATTAAATGCGCTATCTACATAGCACATTGCAACGCGCTGGTAATCTAGTAAATAATGTCCTGAGTTTTGTGAGCTGCTTTGGGAAATGAATCAGACCCAAGAAGGGGGTTGTGGGATGCAAGCACAGGTATCAACTTGGGCTCACAGGTATATGAAATGGGCTGGGAATAGGGGGTGTCTTGTCAGACTGAACCCTTGATCTGCAGAACCTGAGACTCTCTCCAGGGAGATGGTGTCGGAACTGAGTTAAACTACTGATGCCACAGAATGGGCTGGTGTGGGAGCCCCTTGCTACACACACACACACATACCCCAGAAGTGTTGGGAGTGAGGTGGTGAGAGTAGAGGAGGAACAAAAGAAGAGTTTCCCCTCAAATACCAGGGTAGCCAGTATCCCCTAAGAGGGAGCCAGGTCATTTACATCCGGACTCTTTCTCTGTGTGCTACTGATGGAGCTCGCAGCTGCATGCCTGGCCTTCCTCCTAGGCAACTGTGGATGGGCCAGGTAAATTGGACTTTCCTTTCCTGGCCTGAGGCTTCTTTTTTGCCCAGTGAAAATTTCTCTTTCTCATTTAGTCAACATTTGGACTGCAGCTGCCACTGTTTCTCTGTCAGGTCAAGCTGAATAAAGACAGCTCAGCTCAGCCTCCGAGGGTCTTGTTTGCTTGGGTGTGGGGGGGGGGGAGGGAGGTTAGGCCTGTGGCCCTCCTAATAAGCAGCAGCAGCCACTGCTTTTTGAGGTTATTTAGATCCATAGATGGAGACTGAGAGATTGGGTGAGCCCCTGGAGAGTCCTGAGACTTTGAAATAAATTTTATACCATGCAGTTGCTCCATGAGACACTATGAAGGAAATCTCCCACATTTCCCTGGAGGGATAAAGAAAAAAAAATATATATATATATTAAACACCAAGATTTCTAGTTCCCAGGATGTTAAGTGATCATAAATAACTTAAAAAGAGAAATTCTTAAGTGTAGACGATATGCTGAGCTTGGTCCAAAGGCAGGACTGGCAGTCAGGACAAGAAAGAACTATGCATTGGAGAACTTTGTGCATCTGAGTCCATGGAGGTCACCCGTCTCACAGAAATGTGTGGGTCTCTCCGCATAACTGGGATGTTTGCAATCGTTTTAGAGTAGAGTTTCCCACAACTAAGTTAGGACATTTTCAGCTAAAAGTAAGAGAAAACTTCAAGTGCCTAAGGAACTGGCTAATCAGAGGTTCAATAACCTCTTCCAAGGCATCCTTTCTATCTTGGGTCTCTTTTGTCAGCTCTGTCCTCAGGTTAGGCCGCTCAGGCTTGGCTTCCAGCCTCTGTTCTCTCTCTTCCTTTGACAATGTTGTAAACTGCGCCTCTCATTTTGTTTTCTTTCTCCCACTCATCCTGTACTATCGGTTTCCTCACCTCTTAGTCTGTCGTTTACACCTGTTACTCTCCTCCTAAAACATTTCTTATGAAGCAAAATAAAAACCAAAAAAGTGTCTATCTTAAAAGCTGGCAGTAAAACAGGGAGGAAAGTGTCTTTATTTAGGACAACCCCATGATGGACTTGGGGTGGAGGGCAAGACCTTGAGGTTGGCAGGAAACAAGAAAACCAAAGAGGCGAGTGACCTGCTTTGCATGAGGAGTGGAAGCAGGCCTGGCAGTGGTGGGTAAGGAGCCGAAGGTGGGCAGCTAGCGGGCTCAGCAAGTATCAGGGATCGCAGAGGGCTTTCTAAGAACACACACTCAGAAGTGTTGAATTCTACTTTGATTGTTGCAAGGTTACCTTTCTTTCATTTTCTTCAAAAGTCATCCTGTGGAAAGCTGTGTGGAGGTTCCTGAGAACACTAAAAATGGATCTACCATTTGATCCAGTGATTATACTCCTAGGTATCTACCCAAAGGATACAGACACACTAATTTGAAAGGAAACATGCACTCCTATGCTAGGCACAGCAGGATTTACAGTAGCCAAGATATGGAGACAACCCAAATGTCCCAAAATAGATGAATGGATCAAAAAGTGTGGTATATTTCTACAATGGAATATTACTCAGCAATCAAAAAAGACAAACTCATGCCATTTGTGGCAACTGGAAGGGATTGTGCTAGCCGAGGTTGGTCAGAAGGGAAAAGATAAATACTGATGGTCTCACTTATATGTGGAATATAAGAGAAACCAAACAAAAGTTTAAGAAAGAGCCAAAACGAGCCAGCAGACCATAGAACTAAATCAGGCAGCAAAGGGGTCAGGAGGAGGACAAGACAGGGGAATAAGGGAATAGAGTGACGGTCCAGGGGTGACACAGTGGTGGAAGAACTATGGGGACTACGATGATGCAAGGAAAAATTTAATTAATAAACAATTAATTAATAATTTTAAAAAGTCAGTCAAGACCTTGAAGGATTTGGAGTGTGTGTGAGTAAATCAAGGAAAGGGACAGAACTTGACTTCTGACTTAGAAGAGGGGCCGCATGCATTGGGGGCAGCAGTGGATAAACTGAGCTAATTCCAGAGCCAGAGGTGACCGCAAGAATGTAACTGCTCTGAGAAAGTGCAGACATCTTCAGGGGGGCCCTGAACTTTCCACAGGATGTGGACTGGAGATTTAAGCCAATCTTATCTGGATCTCAAGTGGCAGGGTGCCCGCCGCTGACATTTGGGTCATGCACGGTTTTTATTTTATTTATAATATCAAATCCCTTTCCTTGGCCTTCCACAGCCTTGCCTCCCCCATGAAGCAGGTCTACACAGACCCTCTGCTCCAGCTAAGATGAGGGTGTAGTTTCAAGAACACATCATGCTAACTTGGGGCCCAGCTTGTACCCCTTGCCTGGATCTCCAATGCCTTTCCTGCCCCATCAGGATTCAAATTCTGCATCCCCAGTGTTTCACTCAAACCCCGCTGCCCACTCCAGCCCTCAGTCTTTGTTTCTGGCTGCTCGTTGCTCCTCCTGTTCCTACCCATGAGGTCTACTTTATTTTTTTTAGTAGACTTTATTTTTCAGAGCAGTTTTAAGTTGCAGTGGAGTGGAAGGCCCAGAGCTCCTGACCTCACACGGGTACAGCCGCCCCATCATCAACACCCTCCACCAGAGCGGCACTTGCATTGCAACTGACGAGCCTGACACATAGCACCCAAAGACCATAGCTTACTTTTGGGGTCACTCTTGGTGGTGTACGTTCTCCGGTGTGGTCAAGCGTATAATGACATACATCCTCTCTATAACATCATGCAGAGTGTTAACACGGTCTTAAAAAATCCTGTATCATTGTCTCTTCCCGCCAACCATTGAGCTATTTATTGTCTCTCTAGTTTTGCTTTATCCAGACTGTCGTGTAATGGGAACTGTACACTATTTTGCCGATTCAGATTGCCTTCTTCCACTGAGTAATAGGCATCTAAGTTTCCTTCATGTCCTTTCATGGCTTGACAACCATTTTTGGGGGCTAAATAATATTCCACTCTAAAGATGTATCTACATGTATCATTTGTTCACTGAAGGTTGTCTCAGTCCTGGGGGCTTCTCTGAGCTCACTGTTTGCACTTGTTGCCCGTTACTGTTCAGATCTGCTTGACTTTCATGCTGCCACACCGTGTCAAGTCCTTTTATGTCCCTGGATGCCCTGTGGAGCCCAGCGTAGTGCTTTGTATTATTCCAGAGGCAGGCAGCGTGACTCACACCTTCCTCTTTAGGCAACCCATGCACAAGGCCCGTTGTTTGTTCTCCTGCCATTAGCCTCCATTTTCTCCCTATACTCAGCAGCCAGGATCCTCCACTCCTGGGACTGCTGAACCCTTGTCCAGGCTCACTCAGAAACCAAGTTTCTCTGCAGATGCACTGATAGCCCTGAGTTGAGGTGACGGGCAGGGCCCAGCAGACCCCTCGGCCCCCAATTCTTCCACCTCCAGCTTATTCTGGTTGAGTGGGTGAAACCAGCCTGATTTGGAAGACCCTCGACACAGCCTGTATCAGGTACTGTTCTGTGATGGGCAGGTTCTGTCACACGTACAGTAAAGTTCTGCTTGGTACTCAGTGCAAACGCGCGCACGCACACACACACACACACACACACACTCATATTATGTCACTGAAACAAAAGTCTTACAACATTTGGCCTTATTTATGGAATGCATGCTGCCATTTTCTTTTCTGTTTTAATTTATTTTATTAAACATGGCAACGGCAGCCACTAGGCTGATTTCAAGACTCACTAATGTATTGTGCTTTTTCAACTCAAAGAACAGAACTGCAGAGGAGCAAAGGGCAGTTGGCAGGGAAGAAGCGGACAAGACCACTCAGAGGTGCTCAGGGGAGCTCCTGGAGCAGAGCTGGTTTGGGGTGATGGCCCGCAGCCCCCCGGGCAGTGAGGGTGAGTAAGCTCATCTGGAGTTCACACCTGCCTGTCCCACTGGGCTCTGCGGGAGGCTGGGTGGGCAGCTTCCTGCTGAGGGACACTGGGGACGGGCCTGGGGTTCTGAGCTGGGGCTGGGTACCGTGCGTGGACATGAGCTGGGCGGACACGTCACATGGTCTGGTGGCATAGTCAGTAAACACTCCTGGAATGAATCACTGACGAGAGCGACCTCCTGTTTGAGAGTTCTCTGTTGGTGGCCACAGACAAAGGAAAAGTCCTGGGAGAGGCTGGCTCCGGGGACATGCATCATCATCACTGTGGCCAGGAATGGTGAAACAGCAAGTGCCAGTTCTTGAAAGAGGGCATCTTACAGGCTCCCCCTGCGTCGGCAAGTGAGCGTCTCCCCGAGAGTCAAGGACCACGGCAGGCTCTTCCAGGGCTTTGCCTGCCGGCTCCATTCTGGGCTGAGCGGAGGCGAGGCTGCATGGCCCGAGCACCCAGGGGGGCCTGGGAGATTACAAGGCTGCGCGTTTTATCGGAGAGGCGTGCGCAGAAGAGGTGATGAGGGCGTGTTAAAAGCCAACAAGGTGCTGACGATGGCTCTGGTCACTCTCCTGTAGCCGGTCACTGTCACACAGATCAGAGTGACCCACACCCGCCCCCAGCACCAGGCTCCTACCTCCCAGGTGGGGGTCGTTCTGTTCTACTCCTGGGCACCAGGATGTCCTGTGCCGGCACGGGAGGGGAGGGAGGGCTTTGCAGGAGAGTGAAAGCCTGGAGAGGGGCCATGCAAACCATGTAGATAAAAGTGCCATGTGCTATAAAATAAGTGAGAACAGGTGGGGGGCACACGGAGGAGGATGCAGTGCTGTGCCCCAGGAGTGATTAAGGGGAGCTGGAGGGGAGGCACTGAGCAAAGTAAGTCAGAAGGAAAAAGAAGTAACAGAGAGATGGGGTCACTGATATGTGGAACGCAGAGGACAGAAGCAAAGAGTCAGCGCTAAAGTCAAAAATCAACCCTTGAAAGCTGACTGTAGGGCTGAGGGGTGGGGGGTGCGAACACAGTGGGAGGCGCACAGTGGACTCTGGAGGGGCTGTAGGGGTGTGGATGGTAACAACCCCTAAAGGGGGTGGATGCGCATAGAAGGTTTTCTGGAGAAGATGAAGCAGGAGTGAGCCTTGCAGGAGGATGCTGGGGCAGGCATGAAGAGCAGGCGGGGAGGGTGTGGACAAAGACCAGAAGCCGCGCATGTTGTTGGCTCCGCTGCCATCTAAGTGGGAGTTTACAGTGGGATGTGGGCCGGGGTGCCAAGGAGGAGGCCCGAGACCGAGAGGGGCCCGCCAGGGGAGTCGCCCCAGCCAGTCCGAGGCGCCCATCTCTGCACGCTCTTCCCCCATTGCTTCCTTACATGACTTTTCCTGCCCTCGAGGACAAGGTCAAACACGCCTCTTCCCAGGCACACCTGCACCCCAGCAAAGGCACCTACAGCAGCCACAAGCCCATCCTGCAGTGCCAGGCTCCAGGCTATGCACAAAGATGGATCATTTGACCCTTAGAACCCTGGAAGGAAGGTGCTAGAAATGGTCTCCCCGTTAACAATGGGTGCAACGGGGCATTTGCCCTCCTCCGGACATCGACTTTTCTTTAAGTCAAGATAAGGTAGGAAATCAAAAGATCAAACCTGTAGAGGAAAACCAGAAGCCCCTTTTGCCCAGAATAATTACACTTTTGACCTCAGAGACTCACGGTTCCTATGTGTATAAACTGGACTCCCACTGGTGACTGTTGGAATGATTCTCACAGCATAATCTGCTCCACTGCTTCCTGGGTTCAAACCCTCAATTTTTTTTTTAAATTATCAAGCGGACAGTGGTTTACGACATGAACATGATTCAGAGTCTAGGATCCCCCTTCAGATGCACGTTACCATCCTACACCCCCCCACCGAGGCACGGCAACCCTCCCCAGAGCCCACCGGGCCCCTCCAAGGCCTTAGACTGTCTAATTGTCATCAAGACTTATTTCCACCAACAGTTAAAAAACAAAACTCATCTGAATAGTTTGAGAGCTCTAACTGGTTTTATTAAAGCTAAATGGCAGGGTCCCACTTAGCAAAATGGAAAGATTTTAGGAGTTGTAAAAAATGCAAGGTTTTTATTTTTTATTTTTATTTTTATTTTTTTTTTTATAGAGGCATGTTTTTTATTTATTTATTTATTTATTTTATTTGTTTGTTTTGTTTATACATGCACTGGGTACAGTCAGAAGCGCGGGAGGGTGAGAGAATTCACCAGAGCCAGAGCGGGGAGCAGAGCAGGCAGAAGGACTGAAGCACACTGCTGAGGGGAGCAGCGGGCGGCAGGAGAGGTCTGCGCACCATGTGGGATCCTCCTCCGGTGGCCGGGGAGCAGCCGGGGATCGAGCCGGCGCCGCAGAGGCCGCGGGCAGCTTCGCAACCCAGCGCTCAACCGCTGCGCCACCGGGGAGGCCCTTAAAAATGCAAGGTTTTTATAGTCAGAAAGAGTGTGACAGGATTTTTAGAAAAAGAAAAGAAAGATGATTTCAGGCAAAGCTGCCTTTCCTGAGGCCAGGCAGGGAGCTCTTATCCCACAGATTTCCCCTAGTGCTGACCAGATTGATTGGTCTGAAATTCCACTTTTAGGACGGGCTGAAACTGCAGTGAGATTAGGAGTGACGTGTTGGAGGGACTTGGCATAGATGTTTCATTGGGGATCCGTTGTATCTTCTTTAATAGTAACAAAAAATAATGCTATTATTTCTCTTACTACTTTAAAGATGAGGAAACTGACGGACACAGGTAGTAAGTGGCCCGCTGCCGAGTTAGGTGGTGGCAGAGCAGGGGTCTGGGCCCAAAGTGCTGGTTCTATTTCATCACTGAATGCCATAGTTGGGAGATGAATACCAGCTGCCGATGAGCACCAGCTTTCACAGTTTCTCATTGTAAATCTTTCATGCGAGCTTTTGACTTAACACACACATATCCAGGAATTCTCATTTAATAACCACGAAGGAGGTAGGGAAAAGCCCCGGTCTCCAACACACGAATACAAAAGCTAATCTCATCGAGGACAATTGACTTCCTGGAAGAGAAAGTATAGCTCAGAAGAGAACTATTGTTTCCCCAGATGGATTCCAATTTTCCAGTAATCTCCAGAAATGCAGAGGAAATGAAGAATAACTCCCATTGGCTTAACCCCTTTGTCTTGAGAAGAATGCCGGAGCTTAGACCTGCGTCATTTTATGACACCAGGCTTGGGTGGAAGTTGGCCGAGATCGGTGCCTTCTGCTCCCAATCCTGCCCTGGGATCTCTTCATGGCTCAGAATCATTTTTGTCAACTTGCCAAGTTGACAAAACTTGGCAAGGTCCCCCCTCGTCTGCTGGGGACCAGGCTACCCCGAGGCTTGCCCATCCAGCACTCCACTCATGGAGACATTCCCACTCCGAGAAACTCATTTATTTACATGTCTGCATTCCTGGCTTGCCACCTAATCAGTTAAGGATCACTGAAGGCCAATGTCAGGGTCAGGGAACTAGACCCTGGAAGAGTCTGGGCTATTTCTGACGCTGACAATATAGGATTCCTAGGGAAAGGGTGGAAGCAAACTTATCTAAACCACCACCCAGAGCTAGGCCTTAGGCAGTTCGGGACTGTTAGTCTTAAAAGACATTGGTGGGGAGTTGGGGGAGACACAAAGAGGCAGGAGCACGGTGGTCCATGGGGAGGACTATGGTGCTTTGAGGCTGGGAATGCTAAGCTGCCATCACCGGAGGGGAAAACTCAGACTTCCAAAACACAAACAACAATGTGAACCAACATCACCCCCCCCCCACACACACACAAATTTAAAAAAAGATAAAAAATTTAATTTTTGTAATAACAAAAAATAAATCTTCCATCTCAGAAGTTTTCCGCTCGTCCCCAACTCCGTGGTTCTTTCAATCCCCACGGCAGTGAGTCATCTCCCGGCTCCTCCTCCCCTTGGATTGTCATGATCTCTTAGCCGGGTCTCCCCGCTAAACTGTAGGACCCACACATGCAGCTGTGGTCTTCCTCCTCTCTGACTCCACAGGGCTGGGGCGCAGGCTGCTGGGGTCATGTGTTATTATTAGGGATGAAATGGTATAAAAGGAAGAAACCTCCCCGCGGCCTCAGCCAAGGGGGATGGGACCACAGGGAATTTACGTTCTAGTTATGACATATTTGCAGCTGCCAGATACTCTGTTTTCCAAAGGACCAGGTTCATAGCACACAGGGGAGGAAGGCACCCCTCAGGGGAGGACCCCGGGGTGGGCAGGGCTGCCGTGGGTGGGCCCCACCCTAATGGCAGTGTTAACGAGGATGCATTTTCTCTAGTCAAGGTGCCCTCAGACCAGACTGCAGAGAAGACTCCGAGGCTCTCTTCAAAGCCGTGGGAAGGCCACGCCACGAAGATGCGGCCTGTCCCCAGGGCGGGGTCCGGGAAAGCTCCAGCAGAACCCGGGCAAGGAAAGGAGACAAGAAATCCGGAACCGCCTAGACTGAGTCAGTCCTCTAGGCCCTGCTGCCTAAGAGTCATCCATTCCCTGCTGAGAAGGGGTTGCAGGTCACCAGCGGGACCACTACGCGGTGTTTGTAATCCATGCAAGCAAGGGCTTTAAAAGGAAGCCAATTCTTTTAACATTTTTGTAAGTCCCCAAGTTATGGATATGAGCTCTGTGGATCTGGCAGTGGCTTGAGACCTGATCCTGCAGTTGAGTTTGGGTCTTAATAAAACATGTTCTAGGACGTGCAGGTGCTGTTAAGTCTGGGCAATGGCTGCACGGCTTGGGTGTCTCGTGCAATCCTGGGTACATGCTCCACAACGCCCACCCGGAACCATTTCTCTAAGACTAGTGTCCCCTACACTGGGCCCCCATCCCTAATTTGTTTTCTTTTTAAAATACTAAAGAGTGCCTCCCTGGTGGTGCGGGAGTTAAGTCTCAGCACTATCAAGCTATCACCAGCCACTGAGGCCTGAGTTCAATCCCTGGCTAGGGAGCTACCCATGTGGCACAGCAGACCTCTCCTGTCTCCCTGCTGCTCCCCTCAGCCATGTGTTTTAGTAGATCCACCTGTTCTGTTCCCCACTCTCTCTCTGGTGAATCCTCTCCCCCCCACACCTCTGACCTACACCCCTGCTCTTGTATGCATAAATAAATAAAACAAATCTTTCAAAAAATACTAAACAAATGACTACACGGTAAGGAATCGGCACAGCTCACAGTACAACTCTGCTCTGTCACTTCACCAAAGAGAGAAAAACAAACCTACTCAGAGGAGTATCTGAATGGCTGGAATTTATTCTCTCCAATCTTTTCCTCAAAATCCAGTTAAACAGTGACAGATTCTGTTTTGGTTTCTCTGCTTTCAATTCCCCAGATAGGAAGCCATCTGCCTTGGTGAAAACGATTTATCACAGGAATTGTGTATAGTGGAGAGGGAGGAACAGGACCGCCTGGCGAGTGTTGACTGTGCGTGTCTGGTGTGAATCCACCACCACGGGGTACAGCTGGAACACAACGGTTGAGGGTCCCGCCAGCCGCTCCAGACTCGGGGCTCACACACGCCTGGGCTCCAGTCTTGGTTCTGATCCTTTCTACCTGTGGGGCGTTGGGCTGCTCCTTGCTATCTCTGAGCTTCACTTCCCTGCCTCTCAAGTGGGGAATTGGAAGCCTTCCTGGGAAATAGCTGTTGCGGAGTCACATTATCTGGGGGCGCATCTCCTCAAGGATTTACTTGGAGGTGCCGATAAAGAACTTCTATATACTGTCCCTTCCCCGGCACCACACTCCAGGGAATGAAGCTCTGACGGGGGTGCAGGGGACTCGGACTTGGGCAAATCACACTGTGTGAGTCAGGAGAACAAGCGCTTCCAAAGTCAACAGGACTAAGGGGGTGGGTCTCAGAAAGGTGAGGGTCACGGCCCAGAGGGAGCCCATTCATTCAGCCAAGATCCGAGCTGGGTGTCTGCAGTGTTCTTGAGACCAAGAGCAGGTGGTGGGTGGCGCCAGGTCAACCCCTGGCCCACGGAAGCTTTCACCCCACCTGGGGCAGATGTGTAATAAGCATGATCAACAGGTGAAATAGACTGTGTCCAGAGGCGTCGGGAGCAAGGGGAACTGTTGTTTCACAAATTCAAACAAGGTGTCAAACATGTCTTCCCGAGAAGGTGGCATTTGCGTGAAAACCAAAGGGATGGGGATGTCTCCAGAAGGTATTGGGCAGCCTGGGTGGAGGTGGGTGGACAAAGGGTAAAATCCTGGAGGGAAGGGTCATTACTGGTAGCGTGAAGACTGAGGGGCACCTGGGACCCCCAGACTTGCAAGCACTAAAGGGGTCCAGCCACCTGTGCACACAAGCATGTTTAGCGTGAAAAGACTTAACAGGGCCTCTTGCTGCCTCTGCACAGGACACTGCTGCCAGGAGCACCTTTGTGTTCACCCCCCATCTGGCACCCCCCACCCACCACAGCTGCCCGTAACCATCACTTTCTCTGTGAAGCCGCCCTGGTGCCCAAACCCTGATCCGCGCACACTCGGCCACTCACACTTCACCCTTGTTCCTTTTAAGTGTTTTTCTCTCTGTGTGAAAACGATGGATGCACCTACTTATCCCATTAGAGCATGAACCCCTTGAAGGTGAGACCGAGTCTCACCTACCTTGGTGAACCCCCCGAGACTGTAGTTGCTCAATAAACGTGTCAGGCACCATTTCTCAAGTGCATTTGCGAAGCACCTTATGGTGACAATAAAGAAAGGGCCCTTTCAAATGATACATCTAAACACTGGCACATGCCACCAGCAGCTTCTAAATCCTCTAAGTCCTGAAAGCTGTTTTTCCATCTGCTACGTCTTGGCTGAGCCTGATCGTTTCTCAGGAGCTGAGATATAAATACACATCAAGTGATCGCACCTGCACATAGGAATCACACCTGGGAGCATGAGGCCTGTATCAAGTAGCCCTTCTACGTACCTGAGGGGGTGTGGTGGGAGGTGAGGAGAAACCCTATACCCCAATATGGCAAAAATGGGCCCCTCAGAGTCCTGCGCCCTGATAACTGGGCGGCCCTGGGTCTCGTTGCAGCCGTTTCTGTTTCTGCCGGCCTTGATCACTGGGGAAACGTACAGGGTATGTGACCTCGTGGCCCTGCAATATAAGTTTTCATGGAGAGTTGCCATTCTCAAGCGTCAGGCATGCCGACGAGCAAAGTCCCCAGGGCGACTCCGGAGCAGAAATATCCCAATTTAAAAATACTCTCCAATTGGCTTCTACAATGTGTGAGTTCGATGCTCTCGGGCCCCACGTGCCGTGGCAGCTGGCCTGTCTGTGTTTATTTGTTCCTCCGCCTTGTGATTATTCAGAGGGACTGCATTTGTCTCACTGTCTCCTCCACGAGAGGCGGGAGCCCCTGAGAATGGAGGTCAGCGACCTCGAAGCAGTGCTGGGCCCGCGGGGACTCTCGGAGGCGGGTGGAGATCAAAGGAGGCTGATCCTCCTAAGGAGGCAGGAGGCAGGTTGGGCGGCCATCTTGATTCCACCTGCCACAGGAGGCTGGTCCTTGCCTTTGCTGTGTCCTTGGAGGCAGAGTGGACGGGAGTGGCCAGTCTCGCAAGGCACAGTCAGAGGACTGTCAGCGAATATGAATATGATTTACATGATAGACCCCACAGGGTCAAGAACAGAGGGGCTGCCTTGGAGTTCCCCTTGGCCAGCCAGGGGATGGGCCTGGGCGTGGCCAGCTGGTGGGCCTGGGCTGGAGGAGGGAGCTTCTCTCCTAAGGTTTTGGGGAAATGTCGGCCAAGGATGACACCCAAATAGGCTGCAATAAAAGGGGGTGGGGACTAAATGGGTAAAATGAGGCCCAATTGCCTTCCTCAGTCCCCCTAAGACCTCAACAGCCCACAACACCCCAATTGACCTGCAAGAGTCCTGGCCGGCTGTGACTGCATCCACACCAGCGCCCAGGGAGGGAAAAAGGGCTAGATTTTAAGGCCCATTAGGTCACTTCAGCTGGGCAGACTCCCCACTCCGGGCCTCTTTTCTCACTCTTGGTGAGAGCCCCAGCGTGACCTTCCTGACTCTGGGTTTCAGCGACACCACGGCCCCCCCGCACCCCTCTCGGTGTCCCTCACTGCTGTTCACTCTCCTGATCGCAGCAATCCCGAGACGGGTCAAATCACGACCCCGTGTCATGCAGGAGGACAACGAGGCTGGGAGAAGACAGGTACCTGGGCAAGCTCTGCCGGGCAGCAGCGGAGTCAGCACCCGAACCCAGACCTCCCTGCTCTGTTGTTTGACACGTCGGTGATGCCTGTCGCTCTCCGACAGCCAAGCTTTCCTAGCACGCCGGGCACGCTGCTGGAGCACCTGTGTTGTCACGTGGACGACGAGCGAGTGTGGTATTAAGTACATTATGCGACATGGAAAGACATTTCAAAAGAGTGGAAAGGATTAATAAACGGTTATTTAAAAGAAACGCGGGGGCCAACGTTTGTTACTAGGAGCTGGTACATGGGGATTTATTTCATGATTCTGACTATCACCTATGTTTGAGATCTTCCATAATAAAATTTTAGAAAAAAACAAGGAAACAAAAAGGGCCAGAAAACTGTTACGGAGGCCATAGCCAGGGGCCTCTGCACCGGCCAGGGGGGAGGCTGTAAAGGCCCCCTGCCCCCTCTGGAGGGATCACCCGGCCTCTGTGGGGGCCTCTCACTGGGCAGATGGGGTGAGGATGAGATAAGCTGCGTTAATTCTGCTTCCTTCGTGAGAGTTTGCGCCCCTCCCTTCTGAGAGGCCAAGGGGTTGGGCTCTGGAGGCCGACATCTTGGGTTCATGATCTTAACTCTGCCCCCCTGTTGTCTTGGGAAGTTATCTAATTTCCGGGTGCTTCCATTTCCTCCTCAGTAGAGGAGGCTACTGTGTAGGGTGTGTGAGGATCAGGTGATATATACACATCACGTATACAAGGTAATAGATAAAGTCGTAGGACAGCGTTTCAACATAATTTGTGTTATGCTGTGACACATACTATTACAACACCGTGATGATGATGATCATCCCGTCTTCCTCATCTACCTAGACATAATGGAGTCTGAATTCTCAGGGACCCCACAACCCCCCTGTCCACCTCTGACTCAGTCTCTGAAAACGTCTGAATGAAGAAGATGCCGGCCTTCTCTGGGCAAGTGGGGTTCAGAAAAAGGGAAGCAGCTCTGTCTCAGGTGTTGTGTAATAGGAAACTGAACCTGGTGGTTGGAGAAGAGGTAGGGCACTGATTCAGGAAAGCAGATTCGAGCACAATTCCACCACACGAGACTCGCCAGCCACCTCACTGGGCCCAGGTTCATCTTCTCTAAACCAGCGATTTGAAGCAGGTGGTCCCTGGGGTTTCGTTCAGCATCGACTCTTGTGGCCTGTGCTCTGATTTGCTCTTGGACACGATCAGTGTCAGGATTCTGAATTTCAAACACTCTATGAGGCTTCACGCCATTCACCAGCTCCCCAGCTGCTAGGGTCTGACATCCGCATGTCACCGTGTCCCGATGCCAGACGAACGCACCAGATTATCTATTAAACTCTTAAAAGAACAAATGTGTCCTATTCTTTATGTTCATGATGACTGGTTGATAATGTCAAATAAAAATACATCCTACGAGCTGGTCTCTCTTAGGCAGCTGTATATAGCAGGCTGGATAAATATTCGCTGAGCTATTTTATGACACATATATCTAATTATATGTAGGCAGATAAATCTCAGAGGCATATCAGATAGCTACATATTTCTTGGATCCTGTGTCAGGAATATCTAGAAACTACATTCATGAAAAAAGAGGTGTCCATATGTTTAAATTCCACAACTCTTATGGAAGCCACACTCTGATTGAGGGACAATCCTCAAGTGTTAGAAGTGATCGTTTCCAGGTGGTGGAATTTCAGCTGATGTTTTAGTCTCGTCCTTACAGTTTACATATTGTTGATTATTATTGTTTTTTTTTAATATTGAGAGTTTGTTATTTATGTACTCAGTACAAAAGTCCTTATAGAGAAGAATATCTACAAGGCACTAATTCTGATACAGTATAAAGGTAAAATTATTAAAGAGAAATAGTACCAAAATGTCTGATGTAATAACTAAACAACCTATTAAAAAACATTCAAAATTTCTAAAGTAATTTCTAAGGTTTATTACTTTAATAATACTTTAAAATGCAGGATTTTAGATACTTTCGTCCCACGATTGAGTTCTCAGATTTCTTGGATGCCTCATAGGTCTGCTCACAACTAGAAAATCCTAGAAATTGCTTTGATCTGGGCCAATTCAGCTGTTTGAGAACAAATTAACACTTGCGTAATACCCCCCCTTTTTTTTTTAACATAGGCTATTCATTTTGTTCAGTTTTATAAAATGATTTGCATTTCTATTGGAGATTTCATTATGTTTAATCCTGGGACTCCCTTAGACAGACCCTCCCACACACACACCGGCCTTGCAGCAGCGCCCACCCCCACCCCACGTCCTCAGTTAATGGAGAACCCTTCCCAGCCTCTGTCCTGCCCCTGCCCTGTCTTGGCCCGCGGGCAGCGGTTCCCACAGCCAGGCTATCAGGAGAGAGGCGAGAGCTGAACAATAGCAGAGGAAGCCAGAGCGGGCTCTGAGCTGATAGCCTCCCAGACGGCGCGTCCGGGCCAGGTGAGGGATCTGGGCACGCTTCCTCCGCAGTCCCCTTGCCTTTGGACCAGGTTCTGTAGAGAACAAAGAGTCTCCTGCATTCTCGGTTCCACTGTTCTGGGTGGCCAGGGGAGACGGGGTTCTCATGGAAGACGGTCCTTTGCCCCACGGCCTCAGGCAAGGACCCCTCAGAGACCACAGGCAACATCCTGGTGGGCTGGAGAAGCCCTGAATGGCCCAGTCCCACGCGATCCTCCTGCCTGAGTGCCCGCTCAGTAAAAACGATTACTAAAAATCTTCATTAAGTGCTGAATCCAATACTAGCAGTGACTATTTCCCAAGCATTTATAAAGTGCCAGGGGCCAAGTTAAATGCTTGATGTGCATGAGCTAATTTAACTCAGGTGATTTTTTATTCTCCTCCTTGCTGTTCATGTATTGTTGATTAAAAGAAAAAAAACACTGAGCATCTGTTCCTCATATAATCAGAAGACAAGTCGTTGTCACTGTGAAGAGTAGCTACAGTGCTCCCCCAGGCAAGAACTACCATCACCTCTATATTATAGATGGGGACATAGGCGTGGGGTCACTTTCTCTAAGTCTAACCCAGGTCTGTCCTTCTCTTGAATTCCTGCTCTTTCCCGCTGTTCTACACAGACCTGGGCAATACTCAAAACCGTAAACAAGACAGGCGTGTTCCCCGCTTCATGGGGCTCACAGGGAAGGACAAAGAAGAGTTAAGTACGTTGTGAAGCAAGAGCTGGGGAGGAGAAAGCAAGGTTACAGCACTCCCTGCAAGAGCTGCCCTAGGAGGGCTAGATGGGTCACCTGTGTTTGTGAATTCTAGAATGTTTTGTGAATATAAATGTAGCTTAGAAAACAAAGCCTGCTTACTAGTACCTTGTCCGAGTCTCTGCTCTTAAGGAGTGGCGGCACTTGGGTGAATCGAGGTCTGACACTCGTTGGGGCTGGTGGATGAGAACAAGGAAGACAGAAATGCCTGCATTTTCACTGTGGACATGAAGGGTTCTCCTCCTGCAAACCCTTGATTTCATTTTGCTCAACAGTCCTGGAATTCCATCTGGCCGGGAGAGTGGAAGAAGCTTTTCTCTCGAAGATATTTCTTTTGGCAAATATTTGAAGATTCTAAATGTGACCAGTCACCTACTGGGTCTCTGTGTGAGAGGAAGCAGTCCCCAGAGCACCAGTAGAACACAGGCCTTTCCTGCATCACTTTCACCTCCAAAACCCTTCCTTTGCAAGTCTCAGAGTAGAAGTTTGCAGACCAGAGGCAGTAAAAAGGCTAATCTTGACGGCTGGCCTCCCGGAATAGAAATTTAATTTTAAAAAAGTACATGATTATTCATATTTCTGTCTGTCTCTGTAAAAGTCAAACATTTATTTCCAGTCCAAGTATTCTGGTCAATACAGGACTCTTGGCTCTTAATCTGTTCCTACAAAGATAGCAGAAGATATTGGCAAAATATATTCCAAGTGGTCACTTCTTCTAGGTAGGAAAAGGATTGGAGCTTTATAAAGTGTGTATTAAGGGAGTGAAGCACCCGAGGGCTCATCTGAAACTTCAAATTGCCAAGCCAACAATTTTGGGAACATTTCAACCAAGTTCTGTGCTGCTGGGCAAATATCTTCTCACCGTTTGATCCATTGCAGTGCTCAGTGATCACGCCCCTGCAGTGAATGTGGTGTGGGAAAGAGCTTTCACTTGGAATCCAAAAGTCTGAATTCTAACCCTGCTTGTTAACTGCTTGACCTTGAGTGAATTCTTTAAATTCTATGTTCTTTAGTGTGTTCACCTGTAGAATAAAGACCAAATTTACCTGATAAGGTCATGGAAAGGATCATAGGATGTGTTCAGGGGCCCAATAAATGACATCTCCACTCCCCACCTGTAGGGTAAGGAAAAATGTCAGGCTTTTCTGCCCTCCCGCCATCAGGATAGAGGATGGATCCTTGCGGTCCTGAATGCATGCCTGATGGCGGGCACCTGGAGTAGGGTGTGGGCAGAGGTAGATGGGATTCACCTGGGCTGAGACGGGGCTTTTAAGGTCGGCATCATGGGGACGCCAGCAGAAGCCAAGAATGAACAGAAGTCGAGAGAGAAGCAGAGAAGGCCGGAGAGCCCAGATAGAGTGAAGACTTGCCTGCCAGCCTCCCGGCCCCCCAGCACCCCTGCCTGCCATGTACCTGGTAATCCTGATAAAAGACCTGCAAAAAAACCACTGAGGACTCTGACTCCTCCTTCACCTGGTCTGCTGGATCAGAAAACCTGCACTGTGTCATTCCTGCTCCTTACATCACCCAAGTCAGGAAAATGGAGAGCCAGACCCTGGAGTCAGGGGGAGGGCAGGGAGAGGCCACTGCGTCCCCTTTAATACTGATGGGACACTTGCCGGCTTAGCTGAGGGTCTACAGCAACTGGGGGTCTTTCTTCCCAGCCGTACCCTGTCACATGGTGAGTCTGGAGGGACAGGCTGCATGTCAGCTCCCTGCAGGTTGGCATCTCCCCAGGCCGGGAGCAGGAGGAGCTGAGCTGCCAACACCCAAGAGGGGCCGCGTGACTCTTGGGCCAGAGACACTTTCCAGCACAAAAAAACACTGAAAGTTACAGACGCACTGGTGCCCACCCAGGGGTGCTCCGTGCGCCTGTGCTAAGACAGAGTTGGATTATTGGAGCTAAAACATTAGGGGTGACGTGGCCAGTACTCAGTAGGCCCCTCTGCTTACCTCGTTCTCACGTCTCCTCCCCTCCAATCAGGTCTACTGCGGCAAGTTGGTTTGCATCATTATTGGTTTCAGGTGTTAGAGATTCAGCCCCTGCACATGTGTCCTCCCAGCCCCAGCGAGTCTTCACTCCTTCTGGGCTCTCCGGCGTTCTCTGGCGGTCTCTGCTTCTCTTTCCCTCTCATTCTCTCTGCTTTTTAACTCTCTGCTCTCTTGGTTCTCCTGGCATCCCCGTGACACCACGCTTAATAAGCTCAGTCTCTCAGCCCAGGGGCGCCCACTTACGCATGCCCACACTCCACTCCAGGTGCCCGCCGTCAGGCATGCGTTCAGGACCCCAGGGATCCATCATCCATCCTAATGGCGGGAGGGCAGAAAAGCCTGATACTTTTTATTTACCCTACATGGATGTTCCTGAGTTTTCCCCACTTAGTTTGTGTCTTACAACTTTTCAGCACTTAGAGTCTTTGTACCTTTCAAGCAGCCCTCACGGGCCTGGTGTTCATTCACTCAGAATTTTGTCATTTGTCGGTTTCCTTGTGTTTCTCTTAGGTATGATCGTGCCCAATTCTTTGTTATATTTTCTGTTATTTTGTTTTCTTTTTGCTCCTGGCTTTCTTTCACCTTCCTTTCAGGAGGAGGGTAAGGATGGAAACTTGAGTGTGGAGTTCTTGGCGGGAAGGTCCTCGGGAGTCCTCCAGGGCCACGGGGCAGACCTTGTTCTGGCCCTTCTCGAATCTGGATCTTCAGATCTGTCTCTTTCTGTATCTCCCTCTCAACGCTCTTCCAGCAGATGTCTCTTTCTCCATTGCTCATCTTCTTTTTCGTCTTCTCTCCCTCCTCCTCCTTCAAGGGGAGGCATTTAAGAGTAACTTGGTTTCTGACACTCTTTGCCAAGGAACATTTACTGAGTCAGCTTCCCTTGAAAACGGTCCCTATGCCTTGGCTTAAATACTTCGTGGAACATCGCTCTCTTTCAGTTGGTAAACTCTGATATCGGGCAGAAAGGTTTACATAGGGCTCTGGAGCCAGATGTTTGGATGCAGAGACTGACCTGTCGTTTACTTGTTGAGTGGCTTCCTGCGCTGTCCGAACTCTCTGCCTACTTTCGTCTGCACAGGATAAATAGTAGCCAGTCCATAGTCCTGTTGTGAAGTCATAATGCTTGCAAAGCACTTAGATACCTGAGAAAGTAAGTCCACATCATTCCTGCCCCAGCCTTTGAAGCTGCCCGTAGTAAGCCAAATCTACCTCCTCCCTGCAGCCTGCCCAGTGTCAGGACATCTGTCCACCTCCTGCTGTCCTCCAGGCCCAGCGAGGCCTGCTTCCTCCTCACCCACTGTGGGCTCTCCCCAGGCAGGCCAAGCCCCTCTCTGCGGACTCCACTGATCCAAATAGAAAGACACTAGCCTTGGCCTCCAACTCGCCAGCCTCAACGCTTTATCAAAAGTAAAAGACAAGTAAACGTTTGATAAGATTTTGTGTTAAAACTTACCCACTTCCCCCACACCTGAGGAGGACCTGCGCCAGCAGCTCCTGGACTCCGGAGCCGGGAGGCCCAGCTCTTCTCCCCGGGCCTGAGGGTGGACACGGGGTCAGGAGGAGGAGGGCGCCAGGCGCAGTGGGGGCCGCCCTCCTGCCCTGACCCCGCTCGGCCTGGGCCGCGGCTCCTCACCCTGCCCAGGAATCGCCACGCCGCTCTGTGCTCAGCCGTCCCTGGCTGTTGACAAGCCGCTGACAGGCCTGAACAGCCTCCACTCACAGGAAGGGCCCGCAGCACGGGGCCAGAGTCTGATTGTGAACAGCGTCGGGCGCGGCCCTTTGCGGTCCAGAACACACGGCTCACGGCGTCGCGCTGGGTTAGCCAGAGGCAGAGCGGCCTTTTCACAGAAGGAAACCCTTTTCAGGATGGACACTGAGGCTTGGAGAGGCTTAGGGACGAGACCACGCGCTCGGCCGCCGAGCATGGAGTTTGCAGGATCTGCGGGTCTCTGGGGCCTGCCTGTGCGGGAGGCTTGGGCGGCTGCTGGGTGAGTCCTGTGGCCGCAGCCCTGGAGGTCCCACATCTCTGGACGCCTCTTTCTCAGCAGTAGCAGGGACAGCAAGAAGCAGGTGGCCTGAGGCCCCCGGACCTTGGACGTACAAGTAGGGGCACGCTTAGGTGTGACGTCTCAGCTTGCGGCAGCAAAGTCTCCTCTCGTTTGGCCAGGCTTCCGTGTGAACGAGAAACCACGGGGCCTCTGCAGTCCTGCTCCCGGGAGAGTCGGGTTCCTCGGGTTCCTCTGTCTCCTCGTCCTCCCAGTCACGCAGCCCAGGGGCCCTTCCGCCCAGGAGGCTTCTTTTTGAAGAGCTCTCCGGAGACTCTTAAGGAAAATAAAGTTCTTTTCTGGCCTCCATTTAGATTTTCTTGGATTCAGGTAAAAAGAGGAGCCCAGGAGTCTACGGAGGAGAAGCTGCTGAGGGGGCCTGCCCAGCTCTGCCCTCCTCACTGTCCTGCCCGGGGCAGGAAGTAGGTTTGGAGTCACCCCGCCTCAAGCTCTACCTGCAAGGAGGGTTTGGGGCGGGGCTGGGGGCGGGCCACGGGGGCAGCAGGTGGCCAAAGCAGGAGTGAATTTATGTCAGGTGGGATCCAGGACAAGGCAGACCGTCTTGACCCCTCCCCTTCCTTGGCTCCCTGCTGACTGAGGAGCAAACTAATGTGGGTTGTGAAGTTCTTAACACTCTGTCCCCAAACGCTGGCTTCTTTGCCAGCCACGCGCCCACAATCTCCGGCTGTGTCGATTATTTTCTGGTCTGCGAAAGTGCTGTTTCCCTTTGTCCCCTCACCCACCTCTCTTCCTTGCCAGCTCTTCTCAGAACGCACTGTCCAGCCTCCGCAGCCCTCGGAGACCCCTTGGATGTCACGATGTCCTCGCAGGCTTGATGGTCTAAGCCAAGACAGTATTTTTCTCCCACCAAGTTCTCCAGGCCCGGATGCTCAGCTGGTCACGCCACTCAGTTGACTCTCAAGGGGTCTGGGAGCACTGGACACTTTATGACACCCCTAGGGAGCGGGGTCTTCCTGCAGACGACGTGTTTGAGTTTCTGACATGGTACCAAACTCCGTGGGGTCTTCAAATTGACAAGGGAACAAATGAGCAAACAAAGGACCAGTTATCGTGTCCACCCATTAGCTTGGACACACCCTACACAGCCCCGCAGGCGGTGGTCAGTGTGGTGGTCACCTGCTGCCGGGAGCACCTAAGTGAAACACACCTCCAGATGTTTGCTCGTCGAGTCTGACCTGGAGTACCCTTGAGCTTTCTGTGCAATCCACCATCAGGAGTAAAACAGGTCTAAGCCACATTCTGTGCTCCCCAGAGTGCTGGTGGGCAGGGGAGGGGAGCCACGCGAGAGCAGACTAGTGGGTGGCCCAAGGCAAAGTTACTCGATTCTCTAAGTCTCGGTGGGGACCTGGGCTCGGAGCTCCCGAGTGCCCCCTTATCATGCTTCTCCCCATGCTGTGTTCCGTGACCGTTGCCTCCCACACACGTCCTTGCCAAGCAGAGCTGGCACCGCCCCGCCCAGACCCCGCCAAGGGCCCTTGGGAGCTCACGGGAGCCTGGGCAGGAGCCACCGGGAAGCTGGTCCAGGGCTCGAGGCGGGAGCTTTTACCAAGTCTGGTTGAGTTGCCCAAGATTTAAACTTCTCCCCTGTTTACCCACAGAAAACTGCCCCCAAGACTTTTGAAGAGCTTTCTCAGAGCCTGTCAAGGTCACGCTTATCTGCCCAGCACTTCACCACTCGCCCGGCCACTTCCTTTTGTGTTTTACGTGTGCGGTGGGGAAGGGGTTGGTTGAATGGGGGAGGCGAGTATTTTTGCTTTGTTTTGAATTGTTTTGTTCAGAAAATTTGCTTTTTCCCACGAGCTGTTTGCAAGGCTTTGAAACAAGGACACAGGGTCACACGGAGTCATTTTGGGGGGACAGAGAGAGGGGTGCATTGGCAGCCCCAAATTCCTTTGTCTTAGGAAGGTAAAGAGTGTGACTTACATCCCACATGGTGATATTTATATTAACAAAAAATTAAAATGCCCAATATCAGGACAGTAAGTGATTTTGGTTAATCCACAAGGAAGCTCTACAACCCCTGGGTTTGGCCAGGGATGGAGGTAACCCAGCCGCTGGAATCGGGGGGAGGGGGGAGTCATGCGGATGCCGGTCTCTGGAAATTCTAGTGCCCTGGTAACAGCTCTTTAGAGGGAAAGCACAACCACATTATGTTGCCTCTGGGTGCCATTTTCTCTGATGTTACTCTTGACAATCATTAAAAAGGTAAAGAAGAGATGTATCTGTTGACACAGAAAATGTCCCTGACATATTGTTAAGGAAAAAAAAAAAAAAAAAGCCAGATTATAACACAGTGCTCAAACTCTCATTCCAATTTTTGTGTGCATTTAAAAAATTTTTATCCTATTGTTTTTATTGAGGAAACAATGGTTGCCAACAACCTGTATGATTTGGGGGTGTAAGTTCACAACTCTTCAGATGTCACAAAAACAGTAAGGATAAAAATTGGATGGACAAAAACTAGAAACCAATATTGTAATGATTACATGTAATTTTTATTCCTGTTTATGCTTATTCTATGCCACCTACATTTTTACAATTATACACTATGACTCGATACTTGGAAAACGCTAGAAGGGTTGAAAGAATAAAGCTCTCTATTTGTGTCTGGGGTCAGAGGTTTGTTTATGAACAGGGAACCGTGGCGGAGGGTCATTCCTGGTGTTAGGAAAGCGAGGTGATCCCTCAACATTCTTGCTCCCCTATGAAGAGGGGGAGGAGAGAAGAGGCCATTCTCGGCTAGGTGTGGGGTTCTCTTGAATCGGAAACTCTGGTGAGGGAGACGTATCCCCAGAATCCCATCAGGAGGTGACGTTACTATTTCCCAAGGAGAGACCTTCTTTCCTAGGTTGTTGGACCCGCAGCACTGTAGTTAAGCAACGTTACATCTTAAACTATTAGGGGTGAGTCCAGGAACTAACTACCCAGACAACATTATTCTATGCAAAAATAGGCTCCAAATTCCATATCACCGAGTCCCACCAGAATTTTTATGATGTGACCATTTTCAGCTTGTCCCTTCCCAAAACCTGTGAGTTTGCAGCAGAGAGCAAACTTGTGGACAAATCCTTGGGCTTGCAGTTCATTTGTTAACCCAGCACACAAAGGGTTTTTAAGACTGGAGGGATCTTAGAGATGGGCACCAATAACTCATTTTTTTTTTTAAAGATTTATTTATTTTCATACAAGAACCGGGGTACAGGCCAGATGCGTGGTAGGGTGAGAGGATTCACCAGAGACAGAGCAGAGAACAGAACAGGCAACTGATGAGGAAGTACACTGCTGAGGGGAGCAGCAGGCGAGCCAGGAGAGGTCTGCCGCACCATGTGGGATTCTCGCCAGCCAGCCGGGATCGAACTGGTGCTGCAGCAGCCTCTGCACTGTGTGGACAGCTTCACAGTGCAGCACTCAAGTGCCTGCGCCACCAGGGAGGCCCCAATAACTCATTTTTGATTGACTATTGCAACTTCTCCATGGGGCCGCTAGAGCTGCCGGGAGCCCTGGTGACGAGTCTCCCCTGTGCTGCTCCTTGCTCCCGGCCATGGTTAATTATATGGGCCAGCGTGACTGGACTAAGGATGCCGGGATAGCTGGTAAAACATTCTGGGTATGTCTGGGAGGGTGTTTCTGGGAAAAATTAACATGTGATTCCATAGACTGAGCAAAGAGCTCTGTTCTTACCAGCTCTGGGCCAGCATCCTCCATCTGCTGAGGCCTGGGGAGAATGAAAAGGCAGAGGAAGGCTGAATTTTCACCCCCCTCTTCTTCCTCCTCTCTGTATTTTACCCTCTGCTCCCTCCCTCCCTCTTTCTCTGGAGATGGGAATCTATTTTCTCCTGACTTGGACACTGTAGCTCCTGGTTCTTGGGCCCACAGATTCTGGGGCTTCCACTAGTGAAGCTCCTACTCAGGCCTTTGGTTGGTCTCAGGCCGCGGGTTATGCCGTCAGCATCTCTGCTTCTCAGGTCTCGGGACTCAGACTGAATTAGTTCTGGTTTCCCAGGCTTTCTGGTTGGTGGCTCTCGTGGCGTGTCTTAGCCGCCATCATCACATCAACCGGTCCCATAATCAGCCGCACAGATGCACACGTAAGACAGAATATGTATGTATAGTTATGTATTTCCTTTTAGTTCTGTTTCCCCAGAGAACCCTGACTAATTCTCACTCATTTTTCCCCGAATTGCCAATGCAACAAAGGGGAGAATTCTTCACTTTAGGGATGCGCCCTTATTTGTCCAACTCATTTCCCAATTCATGGAGGTAGGTCAGGGTCGGTCTTGGAACCCTGAATCTCCCCTAATGTTTGGGGTGGTTCATGACCATTTTTGAGGTACTTAATCAATACTTGGAAACCTTATGAGGACGTGGAAAGAACAGTGGACTAGGTGTGAGGAAGACTGGGTGCTGGTCTTGGCTAGTCGGGCCAGTTTAGATAAGGAAAGGAGAAGCTGGTCCCAGAGGGCCTTTCCACCTCTGACAGGCGAAGACTGAACCTAGGAGCTTCCTCAGACCTACCACGCAGAGTCCAGCCTGGCTGAAGGGCAGAGCTTGCTGGCCTCTCTTAGTGTGTCAGCTTTCTCAATTACTTTGGAAGTTGGTAGAAAAGAATCTTTTTTTATTTTCTAGACCTTTTCTGGGTCAAGAGCACTTTGTGAATCCAATCAGGACTCTGCTCCCTCTTCCCCAAGGCTTCATGTGTGAATGCAGAGGCTCTAGGTCCCATGAAACCCCCCAAACATCTTCTAGGGGGGCCATGCAAGTAACGTGAAGATCTTCCAGTTAAACTCAAATGATCATGTTCATGATTCAGTGAAAGATGTTTAAAAACAGATCAAGGCAAAAGTTTTGCCTCTTCTCAAACACCTTCAGATCTAGAGCCCACATCTAGCTCTTGCAGATAAATTGTTCTTGACATAGAAAGGTGGAGAAATTTTTCTCTAGTTTTGAATAAGGCAGGCCCCAGGGTCATTCAGCCAAGTGCCTTAGCAGATGTAAGAAGTGACCATTCAGCTCCAAGGGAAGCCCCGGGTTTCTTTCATTTTTTGGGAGACCTGACCTTTGCTCGAGACCTCAGCCTCCATCTCCTCATCTGGTCCGGTTGCTTTTATGTTCTCATAAAGCTCCAGTGTTCTCTGTCCAGGATGCCTTGATGCCTGTATGATGACGAGACAACCCCCTAAAAAGTCATGATTCTGGATCCTAACTTTGGTTTGTTCCTGTCTCTGAGGGAACTGCTGCCCAGAGAGGCTCTCCAGATCCCTGCCCAAGCAGCTTGGGCATCCCCAGGCCTCTGGAGGGAGGGAAAGGAACTGGTTATTTTATTTTCTGTTCTGGAGGAAGCTTATCAAGAGCGTTCTAAAAGGGCAAATGAAGTCCTCCCCAGGACTAGAACAGGCAGGCCAGTACCAGGGGCTTAGCTGTGCCCTTGAAGAAACAGAAATCTCTTCACTCTCAGGCAGTCTCCCACTTCCATGACTCACCTCCTCTCATGCCAGAAAGTCAAGCACAGGAATTAATTTATGGGTCTTGTCCAGAGGCTTTAAGTAAACAGAGCTACCAGTCCTTTCAGTTACCCAGACAAACTTGATTTTAGGCCCCAGGGAGGAAGCTAATGACTTGTAGTTACTTTGCTATTGTTTTCCCGAAAACAATCTGACTTCCTTTCTGATAGCCTCAGAATTCCTTCTTTACAAATGAAGGTGCTGGAGTCAGGGGAGGGCTGAGCTCAGCAGCTCTGCAGCACAGTGTGCCAGGGCCTGGCGTCCTCAGGCAACAAGTTGCGGGGGGGCTCCTCCAGGATGGTGGCAGGCAGCTCTGGGGACACAGGAGCCACTTGAGAATGGCAGAGCCCTCCGTGTCTCTGTCTCTCTCCTGAGGTCTCTCCTCCATGCTAGAGCAGGTGGTGATAAGGAAGGTGCATAGTGTCCAAGCCACAAACATGTTAAGACTGCATCGCGACCATCTCACAGACAAGGATGTTGAGGCTCAGTGGCTTGCCCGAGACCACAAAACAAGTAAGGGGCAGGGCTGAAATCCCATCTCCAGTCTTTGACATGGACTCTTTGAAAGCGTCCAGGCGGATGCAAAGAGAGCCTGTGTGCAGAGCTGGCCGGCTTTGGTCTAGCATCTGAGAACTTCATCTCATGTTAGACAAAGTTCCAAGGTCTCCTGGATGTGAGGTTCAGATGACAGCTCCCCATCCTTTTCCTTGCTCCCTCCCACATACCCCAAAGCTGAGCTTAGGTTGGGTCTGGCATTGGGGGAGCTGTTTTTGACTCTTCTTCCTGCTGGAGAGGCTTGATGGAGATTCTGAGGAGAATGGCTAAGTCCTTCTTGCAATAAGAAAAGACCCTCACCGCCTCACTGCAGACTGCACGCAGGACAGAGGCATCGCGACTCTTTCTAATTGTGGTGCTTGTGGGGACTTTCATTTTGAAGGGAAGTGACTTTCTCACTTTTTGCTACTGTTGTTCAGCACTCTGCCCCCAGCCCACTACTTCTACCACTCAGAAGGAAAGTGAATAATCTCTAATCTCTGGTAACATCTTGTACCCACGACCCCTTTAACACTCATGACGGGGCGTTCTACTTACTAGTGCACAGAGCTCTCCCCGCAGCCATGGGAACACCAGGGCAGCCTCAGTACCCTTCACTGGATTAATGATTGGTGAACAAATGACTCTATGGAGCAGGTGCTGAGCCTCAGCCTCTGCAGGAGGATGCCATTGGAGAAGGGCAGGTTCATCTGGAAAGCAATTGTCCTTTGCGCTCAGGTGCAAAGGGGAGGGGGTATGGAAGGCATCTTGGATATGCAGTCTGGTGGCCTCGCTCAAAGCAGGCAATAAAGGTGGGATAGTGGTTACAGTGATAATGATAACACTATGTCTCCACGTCACGTTGTTGCCTCCAAAGTACTCTCCTGTCTATAATTTAATGTGGATCTTCAGAACAGATGTATATATGCATGGCTGGTCCTATCTGTATCTAGTCTCTATCAGCGTGGAGACCTGCGCCTATATATGTGTGTCCAGTACATATACAGGAGAGAGTTTATTCAGCATTTACTACATGCCCAACAAAATAAATATCTCAGTCAATCTTCATAATCAATCTGTAAGTTTGATGTTATTACCATGACCTGCATTTCAAAAGTGAGTCCGATGAAGTTATTACATAGAAAAAAAATTTCCTCTACCCTTTAAGTTTAGTGTTTGGGGGCATGTGAATTAAAGTGGCAGAAAATAGGTCAACAGGAGAGAAAGAGGTTGATTTGGATGCAAAGGGAACTAACAGAACTAGTTGGTTCACTAAGTGGTTATAGCTAGCAGTCAAGTGTTTAACCTAGTAGGGAAAACAGCAGAAGGAGAAAAGGCTTCTATGGGAGGAACAGATTGGTTTTTAGGAGAACAATGAGGCGATAAGGAGGTTTGTGATAATGTTTGTTTATGCAGGTGCCTGCACGGCTGTCTTCTTCAAGACTGTGAAACTCCCTCATTTCCCAGCAGTTGCTGCTTTTAGTCAGATAAGGGAAGCTCCAAGAAGGCTTCTTGCTGGATCTGATGAATCTCAAGTATAGTCAACATAAATAATATTCATACGAACCCTGGGGTTCCAAATGGGTCCCCACATGGCAAAAGAAGGTCACCAGTTACTGAGTTGTGGAGCCAAGAGTTAAACCCAAACACTCAATCATAAGGTTATTTGCCCCATGATCTGATTGTTCTGAGTATTTAGCTGACTGAACATGAGGCTAACCTTTGGGAAAAAAAAAAAAAAAAAAAAAAAAGGCATGGAATCTCCTAAATCCTAATTTGTAAGCTAATCCTAATTCGTAAGAATCCTAATTCTCTGTAATAATTTGACTTTAGGAGCCAAAATTGAATCTGTCACCTCATACCCATGAGAATCCTACCAAATGACAGAAAACAAGCGCTGGTGAGGGTGTGAAGAAAAAAAGAGCTCTTGAACTCAGTTGGTGGGAATGTTAATGGATCCAGCCTCTCTGGAAAATCATGCGGAGATTCCCAAAAGAACTAAAAGCAGAAATATCATGTCATCCAGCAAGACTACTCCAAAGCATTTTTCAAAGCGCAGGAAAGCACTCATTCGAAAAGATATATGTACATCCATAAAGAGCAGCATTATTCATAATAACCACAATATGAAAACAACCTAAATGACCATTGATGGGTGTCTGGATAAAGAAGTTGCGGTACATATACTCGATGGAATACTACTCAGCTGTTAAAAGGGTGAGTGTTGTACTGAGAGTGGGGATGGCACTAGAACTTTGGCAGTAGAGGGTGAGACTTACAGAGAGATGTGGCACTGTCCTTCCCTAAATTGTGTAGTATTGTAAATCTTTTACCATCAGTGAATGGTAAGTAAAAATTTCTTTTGCAACAACGTAGACGGGATTTGAGGTGATTAGGCAAACTGAAATCAATCAGGAAGGAAAAGACAATTTCTGGATGGTTTCTTTCATATATGGAATATAAATAGCCAAGCAAATGAACTAACAAATTACTAATAAGCTAATAAAAATAATTCTCAGACTCTGAAAAATATGGTGGTTACCAGAGGCTGGGGGAGGGGAAAGAGGTGGAGAAAAGGTCAATAGGATGGTGGGATTCGTACTAGAATTTTGGTGGTGGGTGAGGAGGGACATACACATACAGAGCCCACAGTATTGTGAATTGATGGTAAAGTAACAATTTTTGAAATATATTGCATGTAGGCTCTGACTGGGAGGAGACAGTGAACCTTTGAAGTAGGCTTTGAAGATGATTGGCTGCATCATGGAGACGGGCAGGGCTATTGTGTCTCCAGCTTACGTGCGATGCCTCTGTTTTGGGGTGATTTGTCTGCGCGCACATGCATGAATGGCACACATAGAAGAAAGTTTCTTGCTCTTGTATTTCCTGATTTTTGTCCATAAACCACCTTGCACCATACCTCAGACTTGACTAAAAAATACTCGTCAAAATAAAGGAGAAGCAAAGCCTTTGTCGTCGCCCTGTGAGACAGGTGCGGACAGATCAAGGGTGCCGTCTGAGCAGAGAGAGAGGTGCTCAGACGGGCGCCGCAAACTCTACACGCTGCTTACAGCTGAACCAAAAGATTTAAGCCTCTCCGTCTTGCTGTCAAGGACTTCCCTTCAGGGCTAGAGGGCGAATGTCATTCCAAGATGTCCCAGGGAGAGGTGCCACTTTTTGTCTTAGGATTAAATCCCTGAACCCGGGGCCCTCGGCCCTCCAGGGAGGCTGCAGCCCCATCTGACTTCATGGGACCTTCAAGCTTGGCTGATCCTGGCTCCTTCCCCTCTCCTCCTCATCTTCGCCCATTCTCAGGGGCCCTTGGCCCGAGCCCACCACAGAAGCCGTCTCAAGCCTGAGCTCCACCTGCCTGAGCCCGGGGGGGATGCAAGGCTGTGCCTGACTTTCCTTGGGGATGCCAGCGTGAGATGTGCTGGGAGCAGATCCGTGGACTAAAGCACCAAGGGCAAGGAAGCCTGTGTTTCTTTTACTTTCTGCTTCTTGGAACAGGGTGTTCCTGCCGTTGGAGCCATTCTCTGGAACATAAAAGTCTTAAAGGGGCCGGCTTATGCCTGCGGTGCCTGCAGCTCACTGGCCTCAGCCCACTAAGCGGGGCTCCAACGACACCCAACGACACCCCTGCGCCCTCCGAGGAGGCACGGGGGACTCCTGCTCTCGAGTTAGCTGCTGACAGCGCTGGTTTGCCTGTGCCATCGCGGGAGGCGCGACGGGAGGCAGCTCTGTGAACATCTGCACCGCAGCGTCTTGGGAGGAAACTCGTGGAGTCGGATTCACCGGGCAGAGAAGACTCTGGGAGATCTCAGAATTTGTTTTCTTGCCTAAGGAAAGCAAATTTCAAAAGATTCTTTAAAGAGTCATAGGGAAGGTGGCCGGGCCTCTTTCTGGAAGTCTCAGGTGATTCAGCGGCTTCATCCTCCCGGCCTCCTTCTCCCTGGCTGGCTGGAGCCCACTCCTCTCCAGGGTCCCCTGGGCCCGCGCCTCCCCCTGACAGCCCCGCGGGTCTCTGAGGTGTCCTCCGCAGCCGCGGGGACGAAGCATCTGACGTGGCATCCAAGCAGACCTCTCCGCCTGTTAACTGAGTGATCCTGGGCAAGTTACTAAACTTCTCTGCATTTGAATTTTCTCTTCTGTAAAATGGAAATAATAACCTGGCATGTGTCTGCAGAACGGTGAGGTGGCAATGCCTCGGGGAGAGAGAGCTTGCAGTGAGCCTTCCTGTGCTCTCCATCACAGCGCAGCAAGGAGATCATCCTTATGAACTTATTTCCCAAATGACTTTTTCCTCACATAATTTAGCACTTTATTGTCTCATTACACAGAGAGGACAAATGCATCTAGAATGCTGTCATTTGTGCCGACTGTCTGGGCTGAAGAGCTCCTGATTGCAGCTGGAATGTCAGTTTCTTACGGACAAGAGAAGTCCCGGTCTGCCGTTTTGGAGTGGCCAAAGAATCCTCATGGGAAACCCCGAAGGATCGTTCAGAAGATCTTCGGAAGGTTGTCTGTCTGTCTTTTCACCTCCAAGCAGAAGAATGTCAAGTGTGTCTACCACAAAGCTTGGCACATAGCAAATGTTGAATAAAGCTTATTTTGCCATCCTGCATCTACAGCCTTCCCTTACAAGGATCACTTAACAATTCCTTGACCAGATTTCGCCTTCCTCTTCAAGTTCTCACCACGTTCTGCACCATTCTCTGTATGTGGAGCACAGAGGTTAACGCCTCTTTGGGGAGGTGAAGGGGGGAGGCATGGTGGGGCTCCCACTTCCACCCCTGGTCCTTGGGCCTCCGCCTCCTTTTCTGACACATCAGTCATGTCTCATCACGTTCCTCTCAGGTAGGTGGTCACAGCCAGACTCGTCCCGGCAGCCCACATGACATTTTCCTTCCTTTGGTCAAGTCCTTATCTAAACCCGCGAGGGGACCAGCGAAGAGCAAACCAGACTCCTGAAGGCCTGGCCAAGGCCGCTGATCGTGAGCCATTGAGTGGCCCCTGTCCCAGACACTGCCCAAGCAGCGGGAGGGCTTCGTGCCTTTCTTGGGTCGGGATGTCCCGAGCCCAAGACCTCAGTCTTTCTAGCCCTGACTCGCGCTTCCCGGTCACTTCTGGCAACCCCTGTGGTTTCCCTATGGCTGCACTTCTCTGCCTGCCCAGCAGGGCGGCGGCACTTCCTTCTGTGCCCTGCATGCTCTGCCCCCCCCCACCCCCCCCACCCCGCTGCACAGGGCTCCTTGACAGCCCCGTGGTCTAGGAATTGCTGTTCACCCAGGCCGTCCCCACCCTCGATTATCCGTTCGCAGAGAGGCAGCGGTTCTTTAACTGACTCTCCCCTGCCTGGCGATGGTGAGGCATGTCAGGAGTCCCAGCTTTTGCAGAGTGCCTGGGAGGGGCTCTCTCTGGTGCCACGTGAGAATTCCCAGGAGTTTGGAGCAGACGGGAGGGGAAAGGCATTGTACTGCATGCACTGTATGTGTTGTGTTGTGTTGTGTTGTGTGGTGTGGTGTTGTATTTTCAGTTACAACCACAGCAGTTACCATGTGCCAGGCGTCACACACTCACTAGTTCTCACGGTGACCGTAGGAGGAACAGTATTATCCTCGATTCATGGTGGAGGAAGCTGAGCTGCAGAGAGGTTGCCCAGTGTCAGTGGCTAGTAAGAAGTAAAAGGTAAAACCAGGGTTCAGGCCCTGGTGCTGCACAGGAGGTGTGGGGAGTGAGGGGTGACTCTGGCTAAGGAGTCGAGAATCCTGGGTTTGTCTTCGTCAGGGCTGCTGCTTCCCTGGACAGGGGACATTGGGCCCCACGTCCTTCCCCCGCTGGCTGACTCAGGCTATTCACCCACAAAAGACAAAGACTGTTTTGCAAAATGTGGGCAGGTTTGTGAATGGGGCGGTGTGTGAAGGTGACAGTGAGGAGCAAAGAGGGGACCCGGGACCTTCTTGCCTCTGCCACCTACTTTACCATGTGTGACACTGAAAAGTGACCTTGACTCTCTGAGCCTCAGTTTCCCTGGCTGCTCCAGGTGGTCTCTGGGGTTTTCCCCTGGTCCTCACAGTCTGTGGGCTCTTGGTCCCGGTCTGTCTGGGTTCAGTCCCCCCCACAGTGCCCACTACTGCTGCCCATCCCACACTCCCCACACTCGGGCAGGCGCCTCAGCGCTGGCTCTCGAGCTGAGTGGAGGAGAGGAGTCAAGAAGGAGGGGGCTTCAGGGGAAGGACGCCTCCCAGCTTCTGAAGCTGCTCCCTGAGTCACTTGATCTAACAAGAAGCAGCCTTCTTGCACCGACTCCCCCAACCTGGAGGCCTGCGGGTTCTGTGGAGGGAAGGTGGGGAATTCTGCCGTTGGCTGCAATGAATCCTGCCTCCTCCACTGACTCAGGGGGTCACCGTGATCGTGTGATTTCTCTGAACCTCAGTGTCCACAAATGTGAAGTTCAGAATGGTCTCCCCTGTAGAATTGGAAACTGGGATAATCAAGTGAAATAAAAATAGACCAGACATCTATCTGACCCCACCCCCACCCCGCGCCTGGCCGGGCACTCAGGGTGCTCTCAGCAGGAAAGAGGGGAAAGTGTGACCCCGGGTGGGGATGTCCTCTCCTGCCTGGGAGACCTAGGTGACCCCTGGTGCGTACTCTGGGGGCTGGGGGCTGTGATTTGTGAGCCGATCCTTATGCTCCCCAGTACCATATGCTCCCCGTGCTCGGTGCATGGATGTGGGCACAGCAGAGGTCCCCAAAAGCCCTGGCTGTGGAAGAACAACCCTTTGTTTCTAACGACAGGAAAGGGATGGGGATCTCCTGGCAGTGCCAGTTTCCTGCCGATGCCCAGCGGAGCTGTGGCCTGAGGAGCCTGGAGAGGGGCAGAGGGGTGAGCAGGCAAAGTGCGAGAGGCAGCGCCTGCCAGAGCTCAGGGCCAGGGGAGCCGAGGGAGAGGGAGAGGGCGAGCCGCGGGGGCTGTGGTGCCAGGAGGGCGGCGGGAGGGAGGAGAGGGCTCTGGGTCCTGCCGGGGAGACCTCGCTGAGGAGAGGCCGCGAGGATCTGGAGGGAAGAAACTTTTTAAATGAGAAGCAAAGGGTTTAAGAGCACAAAAGAGAGAGGGGAGGGAGGGATCCCGAGGGGGAAGGGGGTGGAGAGAGAAACCGTAGGGAGAGGGGGAGGAGGGCGGGCGGCAGACACCGATTAAAAAGGGTGGAAGAGCAACTGGCCACTGGGGCGCAGGGAGCTGAGGAGGCGCCAGGGGCCAGGAGGCCGGCGGACGCTGCAGGCGGCGGGAGAGGAGGAAGGTAAGGTGGACTGCGCTTCTCACAGCTGGAGGTGCAAGTTGATGGGAAGCAGCCAGGAGGGTCCTGAACCCCGGCCGCCTGACAGCTGAGCGCCTACCTGGGGGCGGCCTCCCTGCGAGGTGAGGTCGCTCCCTTCAGGCGGCTCATGAGGCAGCAGGTACATTTCTTACCTGACCTGCGGGGCGCCGTGGACAGGAGCAGGAGCCCGCGGAGTCCCCCTGCCTGGGGGGTTGCCGAGCTCCAGGGGCAGCAGAGAAGGGGGCGCCAGACCCTCCAGGCGCCGTGCAAAGGTGGCGTCGGCCCTTGAAACACAAAGCCGCCGCTTTACGAGGCTGCTGGGCTTGGAATCTCCTCTGACATGCTTAGGGCAGCATGGAGGGGAGTGTTTTGATTTTTTTCCCCCTAAGGCATGTTGGATGGTTTAAAAATATTCCCCGCTTAGTTTCCTGCGGAGTGTCACGTCCCCTGCTGTGCGGCCTGCCACTCACTGTCAGCCCGGGCTGCGGAGGCTGGAGGGAGCAGATCCGAGGTGCCCACTGGGGGTCTCCTGTCCTCCCCGGGAGGCCGCAGGGCAGAGTTTCTGTTTTTCTGAGCTCCCCTTGGAGCATGTGGTGGACAGTCCGGACTCAGGGCCCGGAGACCCAGATCCTGGCCCACGGAGCGGCCGTGTGGCCTTGGGCTGGACCTTTGCCCCTTCTGGGTCACATTTTCCTCATCTGCAAAATGAGGTGCAGGAAGTTGCCAGAGCCCTCTGGTTCCACTCAGTTGCCTCAGTGGCTTCCATTCAGTTCCACAGGGCAGGGCGTGATTCCGCGGGCTCAAGCTCGAGTGGCTGGGAAGGAGACCCTCCAGCCAGGATTTTACACCCTTCCAGCCTGTGCTGGGGGTCCTTTGCTGCCCCTCCAGTGTCCGTCATCATGGAGAGATGCCTGGTTCTTTCTTCTCAGAACCTCGCTGGGCTGGCTGTTCCCTGCACAAGCTCAGGCACGCTGGTCCCCAGCCCAGAGGAGGGAGGGTGGCGTGAGGAACACTGGACGGCGGGTCTGGCACGGGGAGAAACCCAGTGACAGTGAACAGAGGAGGGATGGGGGCCAGGTGTCGGGGTGCAGATAAAGGAGGTGCAAACCCCTGTGTGTCTGGTGGGCTGGGAACACGAGCTGGTGTTCAGAGGCAGCTGCATCTGACTTCCAGTCCGCGGGTTAGGTGACCTCCATCTCTCCTGTCCTGGAGTCACAGTCCAGTGGACCCTGATTCACTGGGGGGGGGGGCGGGGAGGGGGGCAGCTGTGTAGAGGGAGGGCTAGTGCTGAACTTCCCCCCTCCCACCAGCTTCCCGGGGCAGGTCAGGAGCCTGCTCCCCTGGCTGTCCCTCTGAGTCTTTTCCTCACTGCTGTCCACAAACAAGTCCCAGTGACCACTGCGTGCCCAGCAGAGACAATGGGGACATGCTTCCTTGGTTTCCACTCTGGCCTGCTCTCGGCATCCCTTCACCCGGCCATGTGAGGTCGACAGGGCCACAGCAGCCGCGCACCACGCTGCCCTGCTTTACCACTGGCTTGGAGCCTAGGCGTGTTCTACCGGGCCCGGCAGCCGCTGCCCTTGTCTCCCAGCTGCCTCGCTCCTGGCCCCCACCTTGTGCTGGCCTAAAGCCCCAGGCCCATTGCAACCAGAAGAGCTCTCTTAGATAACCCGTCAGCCTCTTCTCTGACAAATAAGGGGAACAAGATGGCGAGAACAGATGGGGTTCATTGGAGACCAGCGGGGTCAGGGCCTGTTGGGTTGGGAGAACACCAGACTGCCCTGTCACCCCGAGGGCTTTTCTAACCTCCCTCCTTGGCTGTGTTTTCTGTGCCTTATCCCTCCTCAAGTCTCCCTCCCTCCTTCCATTGGAGCATTTCTAGGATCCAGTTTTCTGGCAGCCCCCACCTGCCCACTTGTTCCTCTTTGGCTCTGTTGGCTGGGGTGTGGGGGACATGCCAGGGGCTGTTTTGGGCTCCAGCGGCCAGGAGGAGGGCTGAGAAAAGCTGAGCAGTGGTGGGCAGAAGTTTAAAATGGCCTCAAGACTCCAGCCACCCTGGGGTGTCTGCCCTGTATAATCTCCTCCTGGTGAGCACTGGCAGGGCCCATGAATTGAATGGGATCGTCTATCCTGTGATTAGGTGCTACTGTGGGAGACTCCGTGGAAGCACAGGCCTCTCCAAGGTGTCCAGAGCAGGCCTCCCCAGGCATGCCACTTTGGCGCGTGGATAATTTCTAGGTGAGGTCAATGGAGGCCCTGAGGATTCACAAGAAACTTCTATCACTCCGTTACTTACAGGAAGAATGAAAATTGGGAGTCTTATCTAGAATTAGGGTCATTACCAGAAACAAGATTTCTATCTAAAACACCTTCCTGTATGGCAGGGCAAATAGCTAGTGACAGAACTTCTGGTCTTTGTCACATGAGTCTCCCTTCTCTTTCCTGGGAGCTCCTGGCCCCAATCCCATTTCTGAGCTCAGGAGATAAAGTCCCACTTTGCCCCATTGTCTTTGGAAGCCACATGCATGTAATAAAATTGGGATTTTTCTCCTTAAAACAGAGAACCAAACTCAAAGTAGTATAGAGAGCCTGTTTTGTGGCTCAATCAGGACAGGAACTGGAGCCCTCGGGGCCAGGGAGACTGAGGCTCAGGTTCTGCCCTCTGTCCTAAGGACCAGGGGTTCCAGCAGCTCTCTGTGTAAACTGGCCCCACGCTGGCTAAAGGACGGAGCTGACCAAAGGGGAGAGATGCTCATTTTTCCAGGAAAGTTTCATGTCTTCTAGAAGTTGCCTTCCTTCCCATCATCTTTATGAATCAGTTCTTCCTGATATATTAGCAAATCATGAGCAAAAAAATTCAGCATTCAACAATTCACTCACCTTCAAAAGAAAAGTTGTCGGGAGATCTCGGAAGCAGAGTTATTGAAAAAGCACAGAGGGCTCTTGGAGTAGGTCTGGTTCAGAGTGAGGGCAGAAGGAAGATTCTGGACCGTGGAACTACACATGGGTTAGAATTTCAGCTTTGTGGCTTTGGGAAAATTATTGAATGTCTCTAATCCTCAGTTTCTTCACCTACCAAAGAGGTTAACAAATTCCTTTCTCGTAAGATTTTATGAAGATTAAATGAAATAATGTAATTAAGATGGCTACCACACGGTAGGTGCTCAATGAACAGTAAATAATAGAGTAGAATGCAGATCACCTGGTCCTCAGCTCCAGTTGCTTTGAATTGCATTTGATTTGTCAGAAGTCTCACCTTAATGTGTAATTCTGAGAAGATACTGCTTGGTTTTCATGACCACAGATTTTTTCCTGGGGCTATTTTTGCTAATCTCTAAACTGGGGGTCAAAAAAACCCTGGATTTACTTCTTGGCTTTGCCACTAGCTTGCTAAATTATCACAATGGACAAGTCAACAAGCTCTCCAGGTGTTCTAACTTAGAGCTGGAAGGGTCTTAGCAACCATCCAGCTACTCAGCAAACTCAGACCCGGGGAGGGGGCATGTCTTACCAGAGTCACAGAGAAGCAGTAGGAACCAGAAAGAGCTTCTCACGTAAGGATGGCACTGAATTTTCACAGAGGACTTCTAGAATCTTCTTCTAACCTGAAATCTCAAGATTTAGAACTTTAGGAGCAGGTAGGAGGTTAGGGGTCACTCCTGACCCCTCAGATCCCAGAGTAGATAACCTTTTATTTCTCTTGCAAGTGGAACTGAGCCAGTTTTAAGCCTGTCCTTGTGGGCACACCTTCAGAGTAGAGATCAGATTCCCCAGGACTGTAGCTCCTCAGGAGGAGGGAGCCCCCTGGACTCATGGGCAGTCCATTTCCAGGCTCCAAAGCTGCATTCAGGAAAGGCTGAGGCAGTCTGGACCATCCCTGCCCCCGAGGGTCTTCCTGCCTAGAGAAATCATCAATTCATACTTACATTAATATCCTTCTTGTTGCCCAAGCTTTCCCCACCTCCAGGAGTCGCCCTCCCCAACTGGGTATCATGTGAGTGACACCCTATTCTAGGTGCTTCACAGATTACTTCATCCCCATGAGTAAAGAATCTTTGGTTTCCAATGATGAGGAAATAGAAAGGTTAAGGGACTGTTCTAAGGTCCTACAACTAGACAGTGACAAGGCAGAGGTCCAGCCCCACTAGGCCTTGGGGGCCTATTTCTCTTGTTAAGATTTGACTTCACAGAACACCAGCGCCTACTGTTTGGCCAGCTGAGGACCCAGCAATAGCCTCTGCTGTGGCCAAGTGCACTCACTGGCTAAAAAAGGAAATAAATTTCTATATGTGAGTCCTGGTCAAATGGTGGCAGGTGCTGGAGTTGGGCATCCTGAGCCCTGCGGGCCGAGGGCCGGTGTCAGCACTAGCTCTAGGAACAGCACGTGCGAGGGGTGGCCAGCAATAAGCCAGAGGCTGAAAGGAAAAACCCTGGGCCTCTTAGGAGAAAGTGGGAAAAACCCTGCCTGGGGCTGACGAGCCCAGCGCCTGGCCCAGGTCCATGGCCAGCTGCCTGCCTGAGGCCTCTTTGAGTCTCTTTCCCTTCACAGCCCAGAGAGAATGTAGGAGCTTCAGCGCGAGGCAGACCAGACTCAAGTCCTTACGCAGCATGTGTGAGGTGGGACTTCATACAAGTCACTTAACCTCGAGCCTTAGTTCTCTCATCTGTAAGAAGGGATAATACTACTTGTAAGGGTTAGCAGCACCGTACTGTGCTCCACATGTGGAAAACACTCAGCTGAGTGGCGTCTTGTTACCATTACTCAACTTCCCTGGCCCCTGCTCTTCGTCTTGTATTGAAACAGGGGGTTGAGTCTGAGTGACTCCTAGATTCCCTTTAGCTCCACTGTAGTGTGAAACCTTGACAAAATAGAAAGCAGAGTAGAGAAGTGGCAAGCTTTCATAAATGTAAGTTTCAATAACAACTGCATAGGTATGAGCCCCCTCCCTTGGGGTAATGAACAGAGACTTTCCAATATTTAGTTGTAATTGAGTATCTCCGTTCAGCACCCCCACCCAGCCACTCCCTGTAAATATTTCTTCTTCTAACACTCGAAGAAGAAAATTACTTCTCCGAGCATAATTCTCCTCCACTTTGCCCACTCCCATCCACCTCCTTGGCGTTGAGACAACTGCCTGCCAGCAGGTGTCTCTGAGTGGACCGCTCTGTCCTTTCCAGAATAAAATAATCAGATGGAAAGAGGAGTTAATTATCTGCCACTGGCTGGAGCAGGCAGAAAACCAAAGTGCTACCTTGTCTCTCCCAGCTGTCTCTTTCCCCTCTCTTATTTTTAGCTCCCTCTCCCCTCTGTACTGATGAAGGCCCCAAAGGGCTTCTAATTCTGAGAAAGTTTTTCCCATATTGCCCAGCTCGGCAGCGGCAGCCACATCCTCAGCCTGGCTGTTTCCCTCGAGGCTGAAGTAGCTACCTGAACCAAAGTCAGGGAAAGAAGGAAATTCTAGTAAGAACCCTGCCCAACAGTTACCTCACAAGCAGCCCCGGGGCACGCATCTCTGGCAGGCAAGGACTTCCAAAGAAAACAACATTAGGTGGAGAGTCCAGCCCGTATGGAGGCTCCCTTGTTGCAGTCACGCTCTCTGCGCCCTGCGGGAAGGGGGTCGGGACAGCCCCTAATTCCCGAGGTGGTTGTGAGAATCGACTGAGAAAACTTGTCTCACAAAATTTGCAGTGTCTGGCAATAGAAAGGTCTTAAGTGTTAATGTATTTGGTTATTGTTTTTATTGCTTTTCCATTCAAATTCTCCTTCTGTGTAGGTCTGGGTAAGCCACGCTGCGGAGCCGAGACTCCAAGGGCGATGATGCGCTCTCTGAGGCAGCTGAGAAGCAAGCCCACCTTTGCATGTGTTTTTCCCTCTATATCCACTTCAGGAAGAAACTACTGGGGCGCGGGGAAATCAGAAAAATGCACACTCTGAACAAGGCACAAGGGACTACCGAGAAGGCACCTGTGCCTGGTGCTTTACTTGAAATCTCCTTGCGTATCTGTGAAGCCCAGGAGCTCAAGAGACCCTTTCTGAACTGGGCTGACTGACACAACGCTGTGTCTAAGACTCCCTGGAAGTGGGTGTTTGGGGTCCCTTACAAGAGAATTCTCTCAACTGGGAAGTGAGTCAGCCCTGCCCTGTGCGCATTCCACACTGTGTGGTAAGCAGAATCACAGCGTGGCCCCGGGGTTGTTATCATCACTGTGAATAACATGGGAACCGGAGATCTGGTAGATACTGTCCAGAACATGTGTCCTTGTCCAGAATTAGACTCAGACTCTGCCTTATAATCTGATTTTGATAAACTTGGGTGTGCTCCCCCGTGATCTGGGAGGAGGCAGAGGAGTCTCTGCTGTAGCTGCAGCCGTCCTGGGCCAAGCCCGGGCCTCTCAGGGCAGGAGGGAGGCTCTGTGGCTGCCGCCTCCGGCTGTTCTGCTCCCCACACTGTGGTGCAGGTGCCCCCCCAGCCTCCCAGGGGGCCCGCTACTGGCATTAGGTGTTTCTGGAGCCCTAAATGCTGTCATTCATCCATTGTTTTTAAAAAGAACACGAACCACCTGCTAGGTGCAGGACACAATACTAAACACTAAGGGGGTGAGGGGGGATTTCAGGGGAGGATACAGGGATGAACCTGTACGGGAGTGTCCCGCACAGGGGCTCAGGGTTGAGGTGAGAGGCCACACGCAGCGGCAGAGCAAACGTCAGGAGTGTGATGTTCCAGGGGTTTTACAGTTGAGACTAGCCCAGCTGCTGACTCGGGACACAGCAATTGCTAACCGCCATGTCAGAAAGGCTGCCACATGGGGCTCCTGAGAGTGAATAGAAGGAAGAGAATGAGGCATCCGAACCAGTAGCTTCTTGCTCACTTGCAATTTATCTTCCTGAGCAGGAGAGACAGGGGACAGTTCCAGCAGATTGCTGGGGGGCACCTGCCACCTGCAGCCTACGAAATTGACGACGTAGTTCACACTGCAGCCTGCGTAGTTTACGCCGCAGTCTCTTGGAGACCTGGTAGGGGCAGGGCGACTACCACGCCCGTATTGTGTGTGTCAGATTAGCCTCTGCCCCCAGGAGCAAGTCATGTGCTGACCATGGCCTGTCTTGTGTTCTGCTCATTGCCCCCTAAATCCTTGCTGGCTCTAGGTTGGTGGATGGATTCCTGAAGTTACCTTGGCCTGGAATTCCTTCATCTCTTCTGCACATGTTTCCCCTTGCCTTACCTCTCCCCCAGCCCCATCACTACATCGAACTTCTACTCAAGGGTTGACTTTTCTGGGAAGGCCTTCTACCCTCCCCCGCCAGGATCAATATTTTCTGTGGATTTGCTTCTATTCTGAAGTGAGTTCCTTCAATATCGAGTCTTATTGGTTTGGGGTTCTCTGACCTCTAGCACGTAAGGGGACAGCAGATAAATGTTTGTGAACTGAATGACACGTCTCTGTCACTCCCTCAGCACCCCTCGCAGTGCTGGTCACATCCGGGGACCTTCATAAATATTTGCTTGAATGCATAAAAGCTGGCCCCCAGGCTTTATCACTCAGAGTGGCCTCTGTCTCAGATCACTCGCTGCCCCAGGCCAAGCAGGAGAGGCTGAGGTTCCAAACAGGGAGACATAAGAATTGATGGGCTCCACATTTGGGGGGAGAGGGTGGGAACATTTTGGTGCACCCCAGACTGGGTCAGAAACGCTGAAGGGAAGCCCTGTTCTGCTCCTGTTACTCTTGGTTTCTTTGAACAAATCTCCTGTCTTCTGTATACGCTTGCATCTCTGCAAAGCAGAAGAAGCAGTCATCGCTCCAGACTGGCTATGCGGGGTCAGCCTTCTTGCAGTGAGAGTCGGGAGTCCTTGCGTCCTGCAGGAGACACAGTCTTTCTGTCTTGAACAAGATAAACATGGTCCCACCCTCTTGGAGCCAAGAAGAAAAAGTAGGATGTAGGAAAACCATTTTTTAAATTGTATAAGTTTTTTTTTTTTATCACTGGACTTACATGGGAAGATTTGAGCCTCTCTGGCTTTGCTTTTTATCTTAGCGCCGGATCAAACAATTTTCCCAATCATTAAGAACACATTTATTATGTATCTAGTGCAAGAATACATGCAGAAGACAGGGAAAAGCTGCTAAATCCTTGAGGGCAGAAATCATGCCTGGTTTTATTAATTCAGCAGATAACACTGAGCACCTAATATGTGCAGGCTGGTACCTCATAGGTATCACTTTAATATGCAGAACAGTAGTAGGCACATAGTAGGGACTCAAAAAGCACTTGTGGATTAACTGATAGACAAAAAGTTCTTGGAGAACAAATGTAAGGAAGCGTAAAACCAAGTGTGAGAACATATCCCCGGACTGGAGGGTGATGTGGCGTCTAAGAGTTCAGGGACAGCAAAGAGGACTGAGGGAACTGGAGACTTTCCTACCACGACCTACATCTGCAGAGCCAGAGGAAGGGGACTGGTTATGAATTATGCTCATCTGTGATGCTCTGAAATGGTTTTCTTGGGAAACAGTGGCTGCTGGGCAGCCATGCCAGCAGAAGGAGCACTGGATCGGCGGCGAGGATGCCTGAATGTGCTGTGTAGCCACATAATGCTTGATACAGGAGCAAGTGACTCACGTGCTCTCTACAGAAAGCCCTTCCCTGCTTACCCCAGCGCTGGTCATTGTCACCAAACAAGTTCCCTGGTGGCGCCTCCAACATTGTTGCTTTGGACCCAGGCTATGACAATCTGGGAAGGGTGCTGGCTTGGTGTGAGGGATCGTCAAGGCTGGGATATTCTGGTCCAGGGACCATCTCGTTTGACCTTGGGGATTTCAGAACGTGTATCGGTTGCAAAGGCTATAGAATTCGACTCTCCAGGGCTCCTTGGAGGCCCTCCCCACCCCTGTAAGCCAGAATCAGCCACCTGCCATCGGTGCCCAGAGTGCCCTCTACTTTCTAATGTTAACATGCCTCCTGCTTTATTGCACTTAGGTGCTTAATCTCTCCCCTAATTAGGGGAGATAAGGGCAGTTACACTCAGCAAAGGCAGGGGACTCCCTGTTTATCTTTTTTTTTTAATTTTTTAAAAAGATTTATTTATTTAAGCATACAAGAGCTGGGGTACAGGCCAGAGATGTGGTGGGGGGGGGGTGAGAGGATTCACCAGAGACAGAGTGAGGAACAGAACAGGCAGACTGACTGAAACACACTGCTGAGGGGAGCAGCGGGGAGATAGGAGAGGTCTGCTGCACCATGTGGGTTGCTCCCTGGCAGGCCATGGATGGAACTGGTGCTGCAGAGGCTGCGGATTGCTTCATGGTGCGGTGCTTAACCCCTTGCGCCACCAGGGAGGCCTCGCTCTGTTTATCTTTTTTAACTGCTGTGTCTTCAGAGGCTGGTGGGATGCCTGGCATCTGGTAGCCCCTCCATAAACTTATTAATTGAATGCATGAATGAAAGGAACATTGTAGCAGAGGAAACAGGAAGCACCCAGATAAAGAGTGAGGACTGTGGCCCCCATTCATCTCAGGGGCCAGGGTGGCTTCCGTGCTGAGTGTGCAAGGGGTTCACTGAGAGAGAGAGGGAGGCTCTGCCATGGAGGGTCCCAAGGGCCAGTTAAAGGGTATGCACTTGAGAAAGAGTAGGAAGCTAGTGACGGTGCCAGCTCGAGCGGTGAAGTGTCTCACCATTGTATGGGAGGGAATTATTTACAGCCCGGGAAGCTTCCTTTGCTCCTCCCAGTGCACTTCCTGCCAAGAAATGGATCATAATCTACAAAGCATTTTGCGCCCTTTACACCCAGGGAACTCACCGAGTATCTGATCCACAGGTTTCCTTGGCCGAGCTTGGAGGGCCTCAAACGGACCCGGTGCAGTTGGGAAACTGACTCTGCTGGGCCCTTATATTGTAAAGGGAGTGGCTGGCGCCTGGCAGCGCTTCCAGTTTCCCTGAACTTGCCTGGGCCCTTGGGGGTCACACTTGAGATGTCCTTCACCCACTTACTGCTACCTGGGGCCACAGGGCCGGCCGGCCGCACGCCTCCACCATTGGCTTTTCTTGTTCTTCCCGCGGGAGCGGCCTTTCTCTACTGTCCCTCTGCCGGCCCACGGGCCTCCTCCCGGCCTGTGAGCGCCTCCAGGTGGGAGTCCGTGGGCCCAGTGGAACCGTCGGCTGCCGACCCTTTTGGGAGGCCAGGCCGAGCTCGCACATTCTTCGCCTGGAGCTATTTTTATCCTTGCTGGGGGACTTGTGCGGAATGAGTGGCAGGGCCAGGAGGCGAAGGGAAAAGTCATCAGGGCCTGAGGAGAATTCGGGAAACTGAAGCCCAGTCTGAAAGAAGAGGACATTTCTTTCTTTTTCCTCTTTCTTTCCCTGTTTCTCTCTCTCTCCCTTCTGTCTTCTCCTTGCAATACCCTCTCCACGTTCTACTTTCCCTCTCTCTCCCTCTCCTAGTCTTTCCCTTACATGCATTTATTATTTTAATCGTTGTTAAAGGGCCGCTGTTTTACAGCCTTGTTAGTGTTTTGACAGCGTAGGATTCCCCCCACCCCAGAGGGTAGTTACCCCGGTTCTCCCACCACCAGAGCACCCCCAGCCCTCCATCATAGTCCACTGTGCTCTATCACCCCACCTCATGCTCGCCTCTCCCCTCCCCCTCTGAGAGCCCGGATCTATGGTTACATTTCCAGGGTTGGTTTTAAAGTTTGTCTTTGTCTGAGTTTTGTTCGGTTTCTCTATAGTCCACGTATAAGTGACACCACCTGGTATTTATCTTTCTCCTCGGACTCACTTCGCTGAGCACGACCCTTTCCAGCTCCATCCATGTTGCTGCAAACGGCAAGAGTTTATCATTTTTGATCGCTGAGTAGTATTCCATTGCGTATATAGACCCCCTCTTCTTGATCCACTCACCTGTTTTGGGACATTTAGGTTTTTTCCATATCTTGGCTGTTGTAAATAGTGCTGCAGTAAACATAGGAGTGCAGGTTTCCTTTGAATTAATGGTTTTGTATTTTCTGTTGGGTGGATCCCTAGGAGTGAAATTGCAGGGTCATATGGCAGGTCCAGTTTTAGACTTTTGGCTTCCCCTATTCTTGTCCTCCCCCCACCACATTTCTTGCTAGTAATGTTTGCTTTTACTCCATTCTCACATGCTGAGCATTGTGCTAATGATAATGTGTTAACATTATCATTTTTTTTGATAAGTGCTTTTTATATATAATGTCATAACATTCTGTCAACACACTAATACTATTCCCATTTTGCTGATGAGAAAACGGAAACACAGATCCAGTAACTTCTCCAAGTTCAACAGATATTAACAGAGATTTGAGTTCCACTTACCTCCCCCCCATCCCCTTCCATGGCCTCTTGTCTCTAGTTCCAGCTCCCCTTTGTCATAAGCCTCTGTGTGCCCCTCCCCCACCCCCTCCTGTCCAGAGCCTGGTCCCCACTTGGTGTGTGTGGCTGACCCGAAGGTGCTGAAAACTGTGCCCATGCCCAGAAGAGCCGACAGACCTTCAAACTCTCACCTAATCCTTCATTTTCTGTTTGAGCCAAGCACCGCCATTTTCCATACTTGGAGGCTAAGGGAGAGGCCTTCACCACCTGATCACAAACCGGAGGAAGCTCTTGAGGCCAGGGTGGGTCTTTGATGTGGAAGGGAAGAGAGATGGGCATTTCTACCTGCACATGGACTCCCGGTTCCAGGGACCTGCATACTCCTGGGGTGGGGGCTGGGGGGCTGATCTCCATCAAGGTATCGGCTGGGGCCAAGGAAGCCAGACCATGCTATGTGGCACCCGCCTTGTCCTTCATGCACCTAAAGAATATTTGAATAGCACCATGGGCCACACAGATGTGAGGTTCAAGATGGGAACTTGACAGCCTCTGAAGTCCATCAGAGTTTATGATTCTAAGAATACTTACATTCTTAGAAGGGAATATTTATGTTCAGTGCTCTCCATTTTTAGGGGGGAAGTCACTGTGCTGATTTAGATTGGTTAGCAGCTTACGGCGTAATTTATTGCTCTCCAAGTAAGAATTCTAGAGGTAGGAGAGTCCAGAGCTGATTCAGAGGCCTCAGGCCCTAGTGGGCATTTCTGAGATTCTCTGAGCAGCTTCCAACTTGTTGGCTCAAGCAGCCCTGGTCACCGGCAGGAAGCGGTGGGCGTGGGGAGGACGCAAGAGGCGCCTGTCCTTCACCGGGGCATAGAAACCCCTTTCTAGAGTACTCCCTCCACACCAGACTCTCCCCATACCTCACTGACTGCAGGGGAGGTCGGGAAAGTGGTACCTGGCCTGCTAGTGGGACTCAGGCAGGAAACAGGAACTTGTTTTGCCACCGAGTAGGAAACATCTGAGCTTTCCACCCTCCCTCTACCCCTTCATTCATTCAACTGAGGTTTACTAAGTACCCGCTCTGGGCCAAGTGGTAATAATACAGGAAAAAAAAAATACCCCACCGTCCTCCCAGAGCCCCTCCTGAAAGACCATAAGGCAGAGGGTTACAAAACCAGGTCGCAAGTCCCGGAAAGCAGGCGTGTCCCCAGGGTCCCCAGGGGAGTGGAAGAGGCTAAGTGTAAGGGAGATGAAGGAAGCAATAGGGTGACATAAGTAAATGGGATTCAGCTGGGGTTGTAGGAGGTGGCTGGGAGGAGAGTATCTGGGACAAAGGGAACTAAGGGGACAGGCAGGGCATGAGGCTGAAGAAGCAGACAAGGGCTGATGAGAAAAGGCTTTGTGTGGGATTTATTCTGGCAAAGGTAAGCAAGGCTGGTGCAGTGACCTTCTGCAGACAGAAGGACAGACTGACTTGAATAGCTGGAATGGCCACACTGCATGCAGGGTAGGAGACTGGCACTGCTGAAGGGCATTACTAGCTCATCTAAAGAATTATTGTTGGCAGCCTCCCAATATAGCTGGTCCCTGCTGGGTGGTTCTGATCATAAGAGGATGCTTCTTGAGGGGCCTCCCCCATCTATCAATAGTTCAGCCTTCTGGAGCCATAAATTAAAATGCATTTTCTACCTAAAAGCCATTCAAACACATGGAGGCTTTGTGGTATGATTCTCAGCATCTCACAGACCTCATCTCATTTGCTCCTCAAAATCTCTAGAGTAACTATATTCTTTTCTCATCCCCCCATCCCCTCAGATTTGGGGTAGCTAATTTCATTCCCATTTAATGGTCAAGGGAACAGACTCAGTGAGGTAAATGCCCAGAGTCACATTTGTAGACTCGAGTTCTGTGTTCTTCCCACAACTCAGTGTCACCCAGGCGTGGTCCTTAGACTGGTGGGTCAGAATCACCAGGGCTGCTCCTTGAAAACCCAGATTCCAGTGGAGAACACCCCAGACCTCCTGAAGCAACATCTCCAAGAGCACAGAAGCTGTATCATCACGCAGCTCTGGTAATTTCTAAATCCATGAAAGCACGGGGCCCATGCGTCATCTTGCTGTATGGACATGTTGTGAACATTCCGGACCCCCACTCCACCCCATTCCTTTGGTTTAGGGCATAAGGACACAAAGTCATCTGCACAGTCTTAAAATCAGAACAGGTTTTGTATGGTTTTGTGACACAGCCAGACGGGAACCTGGTGTCCTCCCGGGACAGCCACTGGCCTCCATTCCTAAGGCAACTTAGGAAATCAAAAGTGCTAAACCAATTAGAGATAAAAACCAGAAACCCCTGTCAAGATTAATTACATTTTGTCTCAAAGTTCCTTTCTCTCTGCACAAGATCTAGAAACTCAACACAAACTGGTGATTACTGGAATAGTTCTACAGAGTAGCATCTGCCCACGGTCCCCGGGTTCGAAGGACCACTCTGAATACCTAATAAAGCATCTGTCTTGCAGGCTGTTTACAGTCAACATGACCACACTGAATCTTCCCTTTCTTTTTATTTTTGCTGGGGGGGTATCCAGGAGAGGGGGAGTTTTTTTGAGGCGAATTTTACTTGTAAATTACACTCTTAAAAGTCTCTTAAGTCGCACTCTCTTAAAGATAAAGAATCCCAGGGCCTCCCTGGTGGCGTAAGGGGTTAAGACGCAACCTATGAAGCTGTCCACAGCCTCTGCAGCCGTTCAATTCCTGGCCAGGGAGCTACCCATATGGTGCAGCAGACCTCTCCCGTCTCCCCAGGGCTCCCCTCAGCAGTGTATTTCAGTCAGTCTGCCTGTTCTGTTCCCCACTCTGTCTCTGGTGAATCCTCTCACCCCCCACACCTCTGGCCTGTACCCCAGCTCTTGTATGCATACATAAATCTTAAAGAAAAAAACAGGGGCCTCCCTGGTGGTGCGAGGGGTTAAGATGCAACCTATGAAGATGTCCGCAGTCACTGCAGCATGAATTTGATCCCCGGCCCGCCAGGGAGCTACCCACATGACGCAGCAGACCTCTCCTGTCTCACCCGCTGCAGTGTATTTTAGTCAGTCTGCTTGTTCTGCTCCCCACTCTGTCTCTGGTGAATCCTCTCACCCCCCACACCTCTGGCTTGTGCCCCAGTTCTTGTATTCATAAATAAATAAATCTTAAAAAAAAAAAAAAAGATGAGGACTCCCAGAGCATCAGCAGATCTCCCAGAGTTTCCCAGAAGCTTCCTCTCTTGTCCGCTCTGCTTGCAGGAACCCCGGAGCCTGTCCTCTGCTGAGCCACGATGGGTGACTGGAGCTTCCTGGGAGAGTTCCTGGAGGAGGTGCACAAGCACTCCACGGTCATCGGCAAGGTGTGGCTCACGGTGCTCTTCATCTTCCGGATGCTGGTGCTGGGCACGGCGGCCGAGTCCTCCTGGGGGGACGAGCAGGCCGACTTCCAGTGCGACACGATCCAGCCGGGCTGCGAGAACGTGTGCTACGACCAGGCCTTCCCCATCTCACACATCCGCTTCTGGGTGCTGCAGATCATCTTCGTGTCCACGCCGTCGCTGCTGTACATGGGCCACGCCATGCACACGGTGCGCGTGCAGGAGAAGCGCCGGCTGCGTGAGGCCGAGCGGGCCAAGGAGGTGAGGGCCGCGGGCTACGAGTACCCGGCGGTGGCCGAGAAGCCAGAGCCCACCTGCTGGGAGGAGGCAAACGGCAGGATCGTCCTGCAGGGCACGCTGCTCAACACCTACGTCTGCAGCATCCTCATCCGCACCGCCATGGAGGTGGCCTTCATCGTGGGCCAGTACCTGCTCTACGGCATCTTCCTGGACACCCTCCACGTCTGCCGCCGCAGCCCCTGCCCGCACCCGGTCAACTGCTACGTGTCCCGGCCCACGGAGAAGAACGTCTTCATCGTCTTCATGCTGGCCGTGGCGGGCCTGTCCCTCTTCCTCAGCCTGGCCGAACTCTACCACCTGGGCTGGAAGAAGGTGCGGCAGCGCTTCTTCAAGCCGCCCCAAAGCCTGGCTGAGTGCCACCTCCCCGCGCCCTCGGCCAGCCTGGGCCAGGGGTGCACACCGCCCCCCGACTTCACCCAGTGCCTGGACGGCAGCCCCGAGGGCAAGTTCTTCAATCCCTTCAGTAACAAGGTGGCGTCCCAGCAGAACACGCACAACCTGGCCACCGAGCAAGTCAGAGGCCAGGAGCAGGCGCCCGGGGAGGGCTTCATTCACATCCGCTATGCCCAGAAGCCTGAGGTGCCCAACGAGGTGTCCCCAGACCACCGCTTGCCCCACGGCTACCAGAGCGACAAGCGCCGCCTCAGCAAGGCCAGCAGCAAGGCCAGGTCTGATGACCTGTCGGTGTGACCCCAGGGTGTGGGGCAGCCAGGACTGGGCAGGGAGCTGTGTCCCTTCTGACCCCATGTGCTCTCCTTCTCATCACTTTTCTGCCCCCTTTAGGCCCCTGGGTCTTCATTTATTCCAGAAGCTAGACCAGGGCTCTGCACTGCAGTCAGAGACTTGGGGACCCACCGGGGCTGCTGCCTCTCCCACACGCTCCACCCCGCCGCCCAGTGAGGCCTTCTAGAACACTCCCGGGCCGGGTGAGAGAAGGGGAGACCTAGGGCACCTCAGGCCAGAGGAACAGCCAGCTCCACACACCAGTCATGTCCGCGTGGGTTCTCCGAGTCCCTGTGGCTTCCCCCACCCGGTGCCCGTCCTCCCTCAGGGAAGACCCAGGGTTCCAGGTCAATACTGAGCAGGAATTAAGGAACTTGCGTTGGGCGTGCAGGTGAGTCCGCTGTCTCCCTGGGCCACACCTGGGGTGGCATGAGTCACCTTAGGCTGCCCTGCCCCGTTTTATGTAAAGAGAGGTCCTTGGAACACGACAAGCAGCCTCGCCAAGCAGCCTCGCCTTTGCAGCAAAGCAGCACTGGGGATGTTGCAGCCTTTCCTCCCACCAGGACGCCAGCCCCCTGGGGGTCACAGTACACGCAAGTCCCTGGAATTCCTGCGCCAGCCCGCAATGCCTCTGCAGGTCAACCTGATGGCAGAGCCTGCTCCTTCCTCGCCGCTCCTGGCTTGCACCCTGTGCGCCCCCAAATGCCTTACTGACCGGAATGCCCAAAAGGCGTCGTCTTCTCTTGGATCCTGAACAGATCACCAGCCACAGAGCCCAGTGGAATTTCCCCAGGTCTTATTAACACAAAGAGGGCTTTGTGCGCCTCAGATTCCCCTTGGGGAAAATAATTCTGCTGTGAAAATGAAAAGTTAAAAGGAGAGAAAATACTGGAAAACTATTTTTCTCTCCTATTTATTTACCTTGCTGACTGCCAACGTGAGCATCAGGAGGAGATGTGATGACAGCTCTGGAGGCCCCGGATCTCTCTCCCTGGAGGCCAAGCTGTGCCATGGAAGCAGTCGGGGAACCTCCGTTCTCTTGGCAGAGGCCTGGCTTGAGAGCACAGATTCCTGTGTCTCCTGGGTGCTCCTAATGATACTGCCGTGTGGGGGCTGAAGAAAAGTCCTGCCTCCCCCCAACCCCACTCTCCCTTTGTGCAACCAGCCTGATTTCTCTGTTCAGTCTGGTCATAATGGGCAGTTGCCATATCAGATGAGGATAAAACAGGCTCACAATGGGGCACTGAAACTTGCAGGGAGATGATACTTCTAAAAATGCATACATGCGTGTGTGTGTGTGTGTGTGTGTGTGTGTGTGTGTGTGTTATGAGGCCAAGGACGTGCAGGACACTGCTCAACACCTACGTCTGCAGCATCCTTCCTGATCCGCACCACTCTGTGTGTGTGTGTGTGTGTGTGTGTGTGTTGTATGCACTGATAGGGCGGGGGAAGGGGGAGGGAGTCCTGAAATAAAGCAAACCTTAGAGAAGCGCATTCTGTCCTGCCTCCTGCTCCAGCTGCCTGGCAGAGCCTGAGCCTCACTGCTTTCAGGGTCACCAGCCTACATGGACAAGCAGGAGAGGTCAGGACAGGTGGGGGGGGGAGGCTTGGTGCACAGGCCCAGAGGAGGCTCAACCTCTGCTCCACCTGCCCTTCTCCTGGTCCCTCTGCTGCTGTTTGCATGTACTTGGTGGGTGGGGCAAAGGATGAGGCTAGAGAGGCAGAGGGAACAGATTGGGGTGCATCAGAGAAGAATGGCTCTACACCCCAGGCCCTGGAGGGGACACCTTTTTTATCTCTTGTCTGGCACTGGCATTAAGACTTTCTCTTAAAAGAAAATCTCTCATCTCTGAAATATGTTTGTTTTGTGAAATGAATTAGAAATGAATTTAGAAATCTGTGGGATCAGTCCTTGCTGAGCGGACGTCAGGAAAAAGGAAATAATATGTGTAGTTTGTCTTAATAAAATTTGACTCTATATCACTCTACTTCGTGTCCCTTTAATCATGAGGCTGCAAGAGAAGGATGGCAGACTTGGGGGGAAGGGGCCCTCGAATTCCACCTACCAGCCAGTCAGTAGAACACAGAGATTTAGAGTCAGACCAGCAAGGGTTAAAATCCCAGCCACTGACTTGCAGCTGGCCCCCAGCAAGCCACCTCACCCCTGAGCCTTGGTGTTCTCAGCTGGAATTGAGCCTAGTAATACCTACCTCTTAGGGATGTTCAATGAGAGGTTGTTCATAAAGAGTTCTACAGAGCATTAAAAAAAATAAACCAGGTTCTTCTTCTTCTTCTTTTTTTGATATTATGTTAAATATATGGGATGTAGAGGGATGATTCCTGAATGTCCCCTTATAGAGTTTACAACCTACCCAAGATGATCAAATTAACTCACATAGCAAGAAAATGAGAATAGAATTAAATGGTCATTCATTTGTTATTAATTCAAAGAACAATAAGACTCCAGGAAATGACACATATGAAAGATATCCATGGAGGGGGTGAGGCCTCAGTGAGGCCTTACAGGATGGTTAAAGTTTCAGAGGTTAGAACCTCCAGGATGATTCTGTGACATGGACTTGGTATCCCCATTTTACAGACATGGAAACTGAGGTCTGAGAAGGTTCTCTGGTGGTGGGGCAGCTTCTCTGGCCTGTTTGATTGGAACAGCATCTCATTGAAAGAGAAAGGATTCTGCTCCAAGGAGTCCAGGGGCCACCCAGCTCTACACACACAAAGGGGTGCCATTTCCTCGAGAAACAAAGATGGAGCAAAACAAATCTTATCTTAACAAGCAGTGTCTTAACTACCAGTCCATTCTGTTTATCAGGAGGAAGACTTTTAAAGAGGGATTGCAAAGAGATAGCGCACACATGTAGGGTGGGGTGTCCAAGATTCAGGGTGCCCCAGGGGTCTGTTCAAGGGTAAGGTACCTGAGTAGCTCATTGGAAGAAGCCTCAGGAATCCTTTTTTCCCCCTAGAAATAAAAGCAGTGCATCTTGTGGTTTTATAAACACAACTATTAACATTTAACAGCTTATATTACACTCAGACTGTAAAAGCCAAGGGACTTATTTTATAGCGGGTGAGATTTCAACCTCATATATCTCCTCTCATTTTCTCTTCCTTTGCTCCTGCTAAAGGTTCACCACTAAAGAAGGAAGTAGAATAATGACCTAGTGAAAATGCTCTGAGTTGTAGGCCCCTTCAGGCCCCTTTCCTTAATTTCCTTCCCCTGGTGCCAAATGAGACCGGAATTTCTACAGCGAGTGTTTCATTCCTATGGCTGAAGCGTTTGCGTTGTTAAATGCCAGGAACACTCCTGTGGAGAATCATGGCATGGCGGAGTCTCAGATTTCTTCTTAACAGCAATAGCAGAGAGAAAAAGAACAGAACAGAGGCCACGGGCACTTAGCTGGTGCCTTGAAGTGTTGCGCCCATGAATGTAGAGATGGAGGACAGTGAGGCTGGAGGGGGAGCCCAAGAGAAGCTGCCCACTCCCCACCACTGTGTGCTGGCCCTGAGGACAGCAGAATTTATTTATTTATTTTTTAAAGATTTATTTGTTTTTATACAAGAACTGGGGTACAGGCCAGAGGCGCGGGAGGGTGAGAGGATTCACCAGAGACAGAGCAGGGAGCAGAACAGGCAGATGACAGAAATACACTGCTGACGGGAGCAGCGGGCACGACAGGAGAGGTCTGCGGCATCATGTGGGATTCTTGCCAGCTGGCCGGGATTGAACCCGCACTGCCAAGGCTGCGGACAGCTTCACAGCATGGCACTCATCCTGCTGCTCCACCAGGGTGGCCTGGACAGCAGAATTTACAAGTGATATGTACATGGAATAGGGTCAGTGGCTTTTCCCCTTGTTGGTCTCCTGGTGCTTCTCAGAGATGGAGATGGTCTAGAGTATTTTATTGTTACAATAGGAAAAGAGGAAAACTTTCATTCAACAAATGTTTATTGAGTGCCATCTCTGAGCTGGGTATTTGTGAGCTTTAAGGAATAGATTTTATAAACCAGATATAGATGTTCTTGCCTTTCCAGCTTAGAGACTAGTGGGAGAGACACCCTAATACAAGAAAATAAACGAAATAATTGTAAGTTGTGGTTAGTGCCAAGGAAAAAAAAGGGGACTGATGGGGTAGGTAGAGAGTGGGCTGAGTAGAACATCCCTTCAGGGCCTCCCTGGTAGCATAAGGGGTTAAGTCTCAGCACTATGAAGCTATTGGCAGCCACTGCAGCAAGAAAGCAATCCCTGGCCAGGGAGCTGATTGACATGGCACGGAGACCTTTCCTGTCTTGCCTACTGCTCCCCTCAGCAGTGTCTTTGAGTAGATCCGACTGTTCTGCTCCCCACTCTGTCTCTGGTGAATCCTCTTACCCCCACCCCCACACCTCTGGCCTACACCCCAGCTCTTGTGTGCATAAATAAATAAATCATTTTTTTTTAAATTAAAATCCCTTCGGAGGCAGTGACATTGAGCTGAGGCCTGACAGCTGAGGAGAGGCCAGCCACTGAGAGGAGCAGAACCCAGGTAGGGGGAACCCAAATTCCTTCCAGGAAATCCCAGAATAAGCTCTCTCTGACCTCAGTCTGGTTCAATATTTTTGAAAGACACAGAATTCAAGCAGAATTCTGTATGTGATGCTTTAAATAGCACCTAAAACAGCACCAACTGTCGCTAAGTACACATACCTCTTTCCACAGAAGCCTCAAGGGAAATCTTTTTACTCCAAGATGCCAAAGGAATATGTAAAAGATCTTAATTGAATAAATGCATTTGCTGTTAACGTTTGGAAAAGCCCTATTTGATGTTGCAACTATTATTTCCACCAGGATTCATTCTTGCAACAATGCTTAAGGTTTCTGAGTCCCTGGGGGAGGGCTGGGAGGGGAAACCCCAGCTGGGGAGAGAGCTGACTGCAGGTCCAGGGCAGCCCAGGCCGGTAGGCAGAAGACCTGTGCAAAGGGGTCCAGAAGGAGCCAGCAGGGCGTGGTCCAGAGGAGATATGGCACCAGAGGAGTCAAAACAATGCAGGGGGAGGGGTGGGAGTTGAGGAAGGAGTAGGAACTGATCCGGAAGCCAGACCTCAGGACTTGTGGGAGACTGCCGGCAGGCATCTTCAGGCCCAGCAGGGTCCTCGCTCTAGTTAGGATGGAGCTGGACCTCCAGACTCAGAGGAGGTAATCCCAAAGAAAAGTCAGGCACAGCCTTGCTTCCTCCCGGGCTCAGGCAGGTGGGGTTATTCCGCGGGCACAGGGACAGCCTTGGCCAGAGCATAAGGTGGGGACTCACAATTAGAACTATAGTGAGGTGCCCGTGGGTCAAGTTTGTGCTGGTCACCTGTGACTTTGCTGGAGGCCTTTAAAGCCTTAACCCGAGGGAATGGCCAGCAGGGGGTCTTCCAGACACAGTGGAGGATGACAGGTGATATTCGGATGGACCCCAGTACTGCTCCGAAGTCATCCTGGGGGCTTACAGGACAGGGGCATTGACGTGCTAGTCAGGGCCTCCTCAGACAGAGACCCTGCCAGGGCCCCTCAGGAGAATGTGTAGCCCTGGACGCTGCAGCCTGGTCTGTGCCAAGTCCCTCCGGCAGTGGCTGTGTTAACCCCCCAGCGGTCGGGGGGTCAGGGCAGGGTTCAAAGCTGTTGATGCCTTTCCGGAACTTCCAGTGAGTTGAAACACAAACGTTTGAGGTCAACTGGCACCTATGGGGACCTTTAAAAACCAGTGCAGGGTGTAGCTGACTGAGAAATCCCATTTTTAAAACCTACATATTTTGACAGTAATGATGAAACAAGCTTGCACCAGGGACTGTTTTCTAGATGTTTTCATCAGTTCATCCTACATTAATCCCACAAGGTGGTTTGACTTTAAAGACAAGGAAACAGACTTTAGAAAGATTCTGTAGCTACCCAGCTGGAGGCGGCAGCACTGGGATTCAAACACCCCAAGGCCATAATATTCTTTTTTTTTTTTTTAAAGATTTATTTATTTATTTATACAAGCACTGGGTACAGTCAGAAGCGCAGGAGGGTGAGAGAATTCACCAGAGCCAGAGCAGAGAACAGGACAGGCAGAAGGACCGAAGTACACTGCTGAGGGGAGCAGCGGGCGTCAGGAGAGGTCTGCGCACCATGTGGGACCCTCCTGCGGTGGCCGGGGAGCAGCCGGGGATCGAACTGGTGCTACAGAGGTTGCGGGCAGCTTCGCAACCCAGCGCTCAACCGCTGCGCCACCAGGGGAGGCCCAAGGCCATAATACTCTTAAGTGCGCATCCTTGATGCCAGCAAAAGGCCAGACACAGCGCTGTGTGCACCTGCAACTAATGTGTACCAAAATGGGTATTTAGAAGAACGAAAATCTGAAAAATGAAAGCCGTTGGGCCAGCGTGGCGGGTCTGTGTGGGAACTTTGGCCTCACTCTCCAAAGTATTTTAACGATCTCAGGTTATTTTTGTAATTAAAAAAATTTTAAATCTATTTGCATTCAATCTTTGGGCTAAATTTGGTGTTCCCCTGGGGGGACTGCAGGAGCTGCTGCCCTCGGTTTCCAGGCACTCATGTTTGGGAAAGTTTTGCTCTGGGCGCTGCCTGCCACCCTTAAATGGAAAGGGATCAGCGGGGGGCACGCCCCCGGGTCTGGGCCGCTAACCAAGTGGCTGCCTGGGTCAGGCCTCTGCTTCTGGACACAGCAGCACCGGTGAGTGTGGTCCCAGGACCAACACAGGCGGGGGCCAGGCACGGTGGGCGGGTTGGGAGGGTATCAGTACGAGGGGAGTCCCCCTGCACACTGAACCCCAGGAAGGCATTTGGTCAGTGTGGCGAGAGTGGGGAATGCATGGTCGGTTCTCAGTCCAAGGACCGGCCCCAGGGAGGGGATGCCCCCAGGAGAAGCATCATAGAGCAGGTGACGCTTGCAAGTGTCTATGAAAGATGAATGAGACTTTATCACGTAGGGAGGAGGAGGCTTTTGTGGGAAGAAATAGAAGCGATGCAGAGGCGCCCCCAGGATAGAATGCACCGTGTGTTTCTCAGGGTTCAGGAGAACCCTGAGGGGGACGCTCATCCAAGAAAGTGGGCCTGTCGGCTGCAGGTAGGAAGGAGTTAGGAGTCACTGGTCATCTGTGAGGCACCCTCTTGAACAAGGGGTGACGTGGGAGACACCCACAGGCCCTGGATCCCTGGGACTTGGTGACCGGTTCAGTATAAGGTGGAGGCGGAGGTGGAAGGAAGTCAGGATGATTAAGAGGCTTCACATCCTGGTGACGTTTACTCAGTCATTCAGCACAAGTCATTCCATGTATTTATTTAACAGAAATAGAACGTGTCTCTTCTCAACCTACCGGAGTGCCAGGACCCAGGGCTTGGACAGAGAAGGCTGCTAGGACAGCGCGTTGTGCCCGTCCATGCAGCCCGGCTCCTTCCCTCTGCCACCTCCTGTCACAGCTGCCTGCTGTCTAGACAGCTACAAAGGATGCTTCCAGCTGCATCCAACCTTCCTCCAGGGTTACCCCCCACACAGTGGTGGAACTTTTCTCAGCACCGATGCCGATGCCGATGCAAGCGCAGCCTAGGAGTAGGGGGCAGTCGGGGCAGGATAGAGCCGGCCTCTGGGCAGTGGGAGGCAGGAGCGCACCCCACCCGGTGGTTTTGAGATCTGGGGACCATAGGGCCTCTCCTCAGGGTGCAGCCCGCTTAGCAGTGCCCAGCTTGAGAGCAGCTCTTCCAATTGGCTCCGTGTCCTTCCCTGCCTCTTCCCCTCTGGTCCCCACTCCTGTCCCTGGACCTATAGACGTGAATAAAATATCAGCCCCTGCCTCAGACTCTGCTCCCCAAGGAATCCAGACCACACGGGTGGTTCCTATTTGAAATCCAGCTGTCCTCACTCTACTCTGTTGTATGTCCTCCAGGTCAAGCCTGGAGCCAGCAGCAACACTTTGCTTCTAGAGCTTCTAGAATCTGGGAGTAGGTCAAACATCCTGACATTTGACAGCATTCTGTTCTGTATTCCCGGGTAGCACCGTCATGTTCTATCTGTTCGTCTTGTCTGCTTGCTTAGGTCTTTGACCTTCAAGGTCACAGCTCAGGACAATGTTGGGCAGGAAGAAGATGCCAGAAAGCATGTGTCATGTTGAGCGGAAGTTGTTTTCTTTGATCTCCCTGGAAACCACACTGTCTTCTGCTGCCTTGATTTATCTCTACACTAATTTCCGAAAGGGCATTTCCTCCCTCTCATCCTATTTGTGCGTGGAGAAATAGAATAGATAGAAACTTCCACTGTGTGTGAAGTTGTGACTGAGCTCCGGCAGACACCATGTGGTTATACGGTGTTGTGTCCCAAGAGCTACCCCCGACCCGCCACCACCAGGGCCTGCTGGGGAAACAGCCAAGCTGCTGGCTGCTGTCAGTCCCTCTGCTCCCCTTTCCAGGGCATCGCTGCTGCCCCACTTCCTCCCCACCCCACAGACGCGCCTGCATGCCCCACAGACACTCCCAGTTCTGCTTGAATTTTCAGTGGGAAAAGAAGTTACATGTGGAAGGAAATTACTCTCCCCTCCTCAGTTCGTGTGGGACGTCACTCTCACTGACTCGTCTCTTTCACCCCATCCTTAAAATAGTTTTAAGATTTGGGGAAAATAAACAATCACACACACTTGTTGGGGAGTCTGTATTAGCATTTACAACAGCCTTTAATCCTAAGAGCTTTCTGGGAGCGGGGGCAGCCCAAGGAGGACGCTGGTGCCCTCTTTCTTGGCCCCTGTGGCTGGGGCAGGAGAGCAGGCGCGGAGGTGTGGAGTTCCAGACGCGGCACTGCAGCTGGTGGAGAGAGTGAGAGGCTCCCTCGACAGCCCGGCCTGGGGCCAGGGCGTGGACAGAGGCTCCTCCCGCAGCCAAGTGTTCCCAGGGAAACACCTCCAGCTTCAAGCTGCTCCCTCTTCCTGGCATCCACTGAGACCCCCGCATGCCAGGCCCCTGCCCTCCCCTCTGGTGCTTCCATTCCCCTGCTGACTCTTGCCCCCAGCGCCTGGGTCACGCAGCCAGGTGCAGGGCAGGGGACTCCCCTCCTGACTAGACCCCGGGATGTCAGAGGGGACATCTGACATTTCTTCTCTGTCACCTTCTGTCCCTAGCACATGAATCGTAGGATTTTAGAACCGGGAGGGACCCTATTCATCGAGCTTAACTCTTATTTTCCAGAAAAATGAGCCCCAGCGAATGACGATGTCTAGAACCTCAATGCTAAGGAGTCGCCCAGCCCAGCCTCCTCAGTGCTGCCAGGACCATCTCTGCTCTGCCAGGACCATCTCCGCTCTGCCTGCGGGGACTTCCCACCTCTCTGGAGTGAGTGTGTCCACTGGCTCCACCTGGTTTCACAGACGTAGGCAGAGCCCAGCTTTCTTCTCTCATAACTTCTTTGAGTGCTTGTTTCCACATCCATGAAGTGACTTGAGTATCTAACTTACCGGGCTAATGTGAAGAGTAAGTAGAAATAATGAAAAAAATCCTAAACGTTGTGGAGGAGTTAGACTATTTCCACCTCCACCCCAATTTATGCTTTTTTAATTGCCTCCACCCAACCACCCAAGCCCACACCCCATCTGCCTCCAAGCCCCATCCCTTCCCCCCGCCTTTTCCCGCTGATAACAATGACCTTCTTTTTTGCCCAGTACAGATTTTTGTTTCTTCTGTCCTTAGCGTGTAATTGTTTTTTGGTATTTATATTCCACAGGTGAGTGAAGCCACTCAATGCTTCAAACATAGTCTCCACCTGATCTGGTTTAGGATCTAAACTGTGTCTACTGTTGTCCTCTGAGACCTGTGTCTCTTCTACATAAGCCAAAAATCAATCAATCAATCGATCGATCGATCAATCGATCAAACATGGGTTTAGACTGGGGATTATCCTCCTTGCCTCTTTCAAGGCCCCCTGGTGGTTCTGGTCTGTGTGATTTCACCACAGAGGAGACACAGCTTTGTTCACTGTGGTAGTAGGTGATCTCCAAGAAGCCCACTTTCTTCCTGTAACGACAGCCCTCACTCTACATGTCAGGGGAAAACGTGAGGTTTGTTAACGTTTTAGAAGCTTTATTCTCAACATACACTTAGGAACTTGGGACAAAACCCCACAGCATATGTGTGTGTGTGTGTGTGTGTGTGTGTGTGCACGCGCACACCTCCTGGTACTCCTGTGACATGCACTTACCACCAAATCCCATTTATTTCCTCCTCATTATCTTGCTCAGGCAGGAAGCCTGAGGGAAAGCCACCTACTCTTTTATCCTTGCTTCAAATAAAAGGTTTCTCTGCCGTTACTCCATTCCCAAAGCCCACTATTGTGGGTCCTCAGGATATAACTTGGAGCCACTGTTCAAAATCTCTGGAAAGATCTGAGTATTTCCCTCCCCTCAATGTGCAATCACCCGAGAAATGGCTGCAGGAAGGCCTTCTTGGAAGAGGTTAGAAAGGAGATTTACAGCACACACGTGGCATGATCTCAGAGTTCTTTCTCAAGGATTTTCAACCTCCCTTTCATTCAGTGAGCTCTAGGTCTTTGAATTGGCCCAAACCTAGATTTTCGTAAGGATCATACTCGCCAGACCTGGAGTTTCTTTAATTATGCAGGTCAGAAAAGTATTTATTGAGCTGCCCCTTTGAGTTGCTTCTAGGGGCCCACCAGCAGCTTAATACTTCATGATTTCTGTGGGTCAGCCTTGCTGATGACCACGCTGGTCAGCAGGCCCATCCTGCCTCTGACGTGCTGCTATTTTGCCTTTTCCACTGTAGGATTCCATCATCTCCTATGACATCAGGGAGCCCCCTTCAGTTGTAGCATCTCCCTCTTTCAGTTCCAGCCTAACAGACCCTGGTTTACACTTGGATCTGAGCAGTTCTCTCTGCTGTGATGCTGCAGCTCTGCTGAAGGGTGGCTCTGAAGGACCACAGAGGAGGGAAATCCTCCCATTGTGCAGGACTTTGAGTTGTGCTTGTCCTGGTGCACTTTGTCTGAAAGCAGAAATGACCTGACATCTGAATCTAGGCCAATTCATGGACAATGGTAATGGTTTGGCAAAATAGTCAGGGACTTGGAAGGAAAATGATTGAGGTATTTGTGATAAGAAGTTTTGGGAAAGAGACATGTGAGTGGACCAGTCATAATGTGTCCAGGATGTGAAAACTGTGTGTTCCGATAGAATTTTCTTCCAAAGGTGTCCACAGTACAGGGGCTCTCAAATGCTACAAGTCACCGTGCATGATGAATGTCACTTAACCTATTGCCAGTCACCCCAGTATTTGATCAATGAGGTTATGAATATCACCATCAAGGTAGTTTAAGACCAGATAGGCTACGGTAGGCACTGAGGCAGACCACTGTGGCTTCTGGAATCAGGGATTGACCTTAAACTTCCAATATGGTACCCTGGCCAAGACACACCAAGAGACACTTGTCTAGAAGGTTGACTGACCACATTAGATCAGTTATCATAGATGGGTGAACAACTTGCTCTCACTGGAATAGACACTTCCCGGGACATGCATTCACCATCTCTGTCCTCCATCCTTCTCTCAAGAGCATTAGTTCTGAGCTTAGTGAATGCCTGAGTCACTGACATGGAATCTTACATGAAGTTATTTCTTGCAATATAGCAATGCTAGTTTCTGCAACAACAACAACAACAACAGCAAATTACTGTTTAACCCAACAGAAATTCATTTCTTGGTCATGCCCAATGTACATGCTTCTGATTGGTATGTTGCAGCATCGCTAATGCAGTATTTAGGGTTCAACTTGTTGCTCCACCATTCTCTGGAGACTCAGAGTGCTCAATTTTCAAGAGGCAAACAGGAGAAGAAAATGTGGATATTCCCCACCATTTTTTTTTTTTTGTGGGACCCTCCTGGGTGCGATCGAACTGGCGTTACAGAGGCTGCGGGCAGCCTCGCAATCCAGTGCTTAACCACTGCGCCACCAGGGGAGGCCCCCCCACCATTTTCTTAAAAGTCCCAGTCTGGGAGGGATACACTTCTACTATTTACCATGCAAGGGATGCTGGGAAATGTAGTCTATCCCAAAGATAATTCGTATGTGTGAATGTTTGGTGGACAGCAAGCCACGTGGGTTTGATGCTATCAGCCTGCCAGTGCATGTGCACATGCATGTCTAACTTCCCAACTAGTCATGCTTTCCAGGTCAAAGTACTAGGGTCTCTGGGAGATATAGAATTCTCTCCAGAAAGTCTGGATTTATCTCCATATGGGCCAGAGACCTATGAACTCAAAGACAAGTATTTTTCTACCAGTAGTCACCACTCAATGTACAATGTGAGACAGAAACAGGAACTATAATAAAATTTCCTTTCTGAAAAGGGAAGCGTGAGAAGTACAGAGATGTTTCTTTTCCATAGCAATGATGAAATCTTTCTAGACAGACACAATAAAGATTGCTTACTTCAGTATGAGGGGGGAATTCCTTGATTAGACTTTAATTCTGATCTTGGGAGGGATTCTCTGGTCCATTGCTTTCCTTGGCATTTGACTCCATCTCTGGAACGTTCTTCCATGTCCATTTTCCTTCATGGCCTCATGTGAGCATTGCTGAGCTGGCCAGGCTGAGACGCTGGCATTCACAGCCTGCTTCTAGCGACTGCAAACTTGGGAGCTGCTTTATATTGCAAGGCGGCGTTTGCTTTTACTTCTAGTGTTGAGGTCAGGATGATGATTTCTCTGACAGCACAAACCTCTCAGAAACAGTAGACATTTAATTTATTAGTGTCCAGTCTAGTCCACGTGGCTATAGTCACACCCAGATGTCTTTCCTAGACTTAAGTCTCAAAACTGTCTTATTTTTTGCTTCCTTATCCTCACTTCTCTCTCAACACAGTGGAGGGAACTGAGGACAACAGAACTGAGAGTGGGGTTATAATGTGAATTTGATCTTTTTCTTTTTCTTTTTTTTTTTTTAAAGATTTATTTATTTATTTATTTTATATAAGAACTGGGGTACAGACCAGATGCACGGGAGGGTGAGAGGATTCACCAGAGACAGAGTGGGGAACAGAACAGGCAGACTGATGAAATACACTGCTGAGGGGAGCAGCGGGCGAGACAGGAGAGGTCTGCTGCACCATGTGGGACCCTCGCCGGCCGGCCGGGATCAAACCAGCGCTGCAGAGGCTGAGGACAGCTTCACAGTGCGGCGCTCAACCGCCTGCGCCACCAGGGGAGGCCCAAATTTGATCTTTTTCTTAGACCAACAACCTCTAACTGTGAAATCTTAGTGGACCTTTGTCGTAGAGATACACTTTGCATCTCAGCACTCACTGTTTGAGGCCCAAGTAATTTGACTTTTTGAATCCTATGAGGACCCGTAGTTCTTCACCCTCCTTATCATCTTTCGTTTCCACTTCATTAACAGACCACCAAGCCCAAATCATCTCATTGTTTGCTTGTGAGGAACTGGACCCAAGACCTTTGCATAAGGTCAGTCTTGCTTTAGGATGTAAATTCCACCATGGCCAGACTTTCCCATGATCATGACTGAGTCCCAGTATCCAGACCAGCGTCTGACATGTAATTTAAGGAACTAAATAAGTGTCTATCGATTGAATGGATGGAGCAGGCATAACTAAACATTTATTTAGTGAGTGAGTGAAACAAATTTAGTGCTCTCCTTGAGAGATGTTCTGGCAAATACATTTTCTTTCATTTCATTGCATTCGGTGATGTTTTACGGGCTGGTAATGTTCAGCAGCCCTTGGATCCTGGCACCCTGGCCTCCTGCCTGGCTGGCCTGTGCCAGCGGCCATGGAATGAATGGACTTGGTGTGTACCTGGGACTAGGAAGAGTGAAGGCCACACAATGGGGGGAAATGAGGTAAAGTGGGGCTTGCTGCTTCCTGCGGTCAACCTGGGGCCACTGTCACTGAGATTGGCACCGAGAGGGAACTCTGTGAGCCGCCACCTCCCTCGACACAAGTGGCCGCCTTTCCTTTTGGCCAGGCAAGAAAAAGTCAGCCTTTTTTTGTTGAGATGAGGGAAAGAGGAGAATCTAAGAGCTTTAGGTGTTTCCCTCTGATAAGATAAAATCTGGGGCCTGATGCCTGATCCCACTTTAATCCATAGCTTCTTTAGAACTTTGCAGAGGGTTGAACAGGGTTGGGTGGCACTAAAATTGGCTAAAAATAAACCCTGAAACAAACGTTTGCAGGAGCAGGTGTGCTGGGGAAAAGAGCTTGACTTCTGAAAACAACAGGTAACTCGTGGGCCTTTGCAAGGGGACACTGGGCACCTGGTGGGAGTAATGAAGTTTGCTCTTCTGGGCTAGCTCCCCTGCCCCCCCCCAACCCAAGGAAAGCTGTCCAGATCTTCCATTCCACCCCACCCCCAATGCCCCATCATGCCACACCCCACCATGACGCCATCCCACTGCCTCACCACCTCCTGCCCTATATAGAGGCACAGTCACCACCTTCTGACTCAAGGATTACAGAGTTTCTCAAAATAAATTGCACTGAACAACTGCTGTACCCAGAAGCAGACTGAGCAGAAATTCCAAGGCCCTGGGACAAGCTCCGACTCCCTCGCCTGGAGCCCTGGGCCCTGGGCCCCCGCAGGCGCCTGAGCAGAAAGAAAATAGAAAGAGCAAATCTTTCCATTCCTGTACTCCATTTTTACATCAAAAAGAGACTGGTCAGGTCCAGGCCAATGAGATGCGGGCCCTTCTGTAGAGTGAAACTCTTAAAATACAATCTCCTTTGCATGTGCCAAACCGGCCAAACTGAGCAGCCCTGATTGAATTTCGAGGCAGGGAGAGATGTGGCCGGGCCTCCCTCACTTTGCTCTTGAACCAACTCTTCCCTTCTGGCACCTCTGCTCTAAGTGTCGATGCCCGAACATCCCACCTAGTCTGCTGCCCGGCCTTCCCACTGGCCTCTACCTGCCATCACCTGCTGGGTCCCGCCCTTCACCCGGCCCGGCCGGTGGCCTGTCCTCCTTGGCTGGCTGCTCTTGAGCAAGTCCCAAACCTGACCTTCTAAGTCATGCCCAGTGTCCTCGCTGCCCTCCCTTCTAACCTTGCCCTTCGCCGCACCTGCCTGCACGCTTCCCACTTCTCCATTTTTTTTGGCTAATCCTCTCTACTCTCCTCCTCTGCGGCCTTCCTTACCTTCTCTCAGAGCCTCCTGCTGAAGCCCTGCTCTTCTTGAAGGCCTGGTCCTAATCTCATGTCCCTCACAACCCCTTGAACGCCCTCTAGTCCAAAATAGTCCCTGAAGGCAGTGCGTCCGTGTTGTTAGAGTATCTAGTCTGGCCCTTATGTGTCTGTCTAGCATTGGAATTGTTTATAAATACCTGCTTCTATACTATGCTGTATGCTCTCAGCAAGCAAAAGCAGAGCCAACAAAATAAATACTAGAGTTTATTGGATTGGCTCGCTGAGTTCATAAAATTTGGCGGGAAGAGTTGTACAGATATTTCGAAACTAAGACAGCCGTCCTGAGCCCAGGACACTCTGGACTTTCCAGACCCACACATTTCCTTGTTCTATGGCAGGCGAGGTCAGCCCTCGATAAGAAACGCCACTGAACAGGCCAAGAATCTCCCGCTCCCTCCCAGCCCGGTGTTGTGTCTAAGAGCGGAGCCAGGCTGGCGATTTAGGGACGGGGATGGCTTCAATATCAAAACAGCGAGATGTTATCCACCGCCAGCTTTGGTCCCTTTGTTCCCACCCTGGATCTATCATCTGAGGCTGACACGTTGCTTAGTCTGTGGAGACTCTGGGAGAACAGAGGCCTTCCCAGTAAGGAGGATGGCTATTTAACAGAAACGGCAGCCATCCGAGAGGATTTATTGAGCATGTCTACACTGGGCTCTGAACCAGAGTCTGGAAGGCCAGTCCCGAAAGGTTAAGGATGACGATTCAGTACCGGTTAAGACGGTCTGCAGCCTACAGGGAGCTTGTGTTCCCTGACCCACCTGTGTTGAAACTAACACGCTTCCATGGCAGATGCTATGAGCAGGAGAGTGAGGCTTCCAGGCCATCCCACAGGTGCTGGTTTAACTCATAAGATAACTGCAGTGCCTAACACGACAGGCCTCAAGCAGCCTTTACGGTCTGATTCCAGACATTTTAAAAAGTCCCTCTGTATCCCACAGGGGTGCCACGGCAGGCAAGTGCACGTCCAGCCGAGGTGTGGGGTGCAGTCCTTGGCCACGCGGCTGCAGCAGCACAGGGTCTGAGTTCCCGGGGCTTCAGTGAGTGTAAATGGCCAGGAGGGGGAGTCTTTGACGCTTCTCGGGTGCTTGTGAGTCCCCAGCAGCAAGGAACAGAGTGTAGCTCACGTGCTTCCTTCAGAGCTGGGTGTCCTTGCCTGGAATGACCATTTGTTTTTGGAGTGACCATTCGCTGAGTATGATTTGTAAGCCAAGAAGAGTCTACATACTTGATTAGATGAGCTGGCGAGAACAAAAAGATCATTTATGGCCGCCTAATCCAACCCCCTCTTATAGAGGAGGAATTTGACGCTGAAAAGTGAAGTGACCGGCCAGTGGTTACACAAAATGGGTGAGCACGCCAGGCTGTGGGCCCAGGCCCAATGCTCTCACCTGGGTTAGTTTATTTACCTGTTAAATGAAGCTCCTGCCCCCCACCCCCCACTGGGGCTATGGGGGTGGCGTGGGGGGGAGTTCAGACGAGGACATGCTTAGGGAAACTCTATAAACTGCAAAACGCTGTTTTGTTTCCTCAGCTCCCAGATGCCCTTTTTCCTCTGTTCACACTTAGAGGTGCAGAAAGTGACGCAGGGACCAGGCAGCGCACTGGCAGGACAACGGAGAGGAGGCCCTGGTCCTGCTGGTCCAACAGCCTGAGACGTTCGTGGCGCGGCCTCTTAACACTTGTCTCCTGTTTCCTTCCCCTTCCCTCCAAGGCTGCCGTTTCTCTACACAGGCAGCAGCGCTTACGCTTCTGCTCCGAGCCAGGAGGGCCAGCTTCCCAGAGAAGACTTCCAAGCTCCAAAGGAGAGACGCGCTTGCAGGGGACAACTCGAGGGACACCCCAGAGGCAGTCAGGGTGGCCCTGGAGCTCCTTGGGGCCTTCCAGTCTGAGGCGCTGGAGAGCCGGGAGTCCTCAGCCGAGGCCTCTGGGACAAGCTCTAGCCTTGGGTGCTGCTCTGACCGTTAGGTGCGCTGGCTTAGCTCGTCCGCCTGTGTCCCGCCTTCTCCCCCCGGGTGCTCTTGCAGTGAGTTAAACTATATTTCATAACTACTTGCCATTGATGGGCCGCTTGCTCCTTTGTAAATTTTTTTAGTTTTGCCACTTAAATAAGTGTCCCGTCCATCCCCCCTGTTGAGTCACGGGGTCTCCAGGGCGTCCACGCGCTGGTGCAGGCGGCTTGTGAGGAAGGCCTTGCGGTTGCCCAGGAGGCTCAGCTCCTCTCAGCACAGGCCTTCCCGGGGCCGGGGCCTCGGGCCGTGCGGTCCCCGGCGGGGTGCCCTCTCCTGCGAACACGGGAAGTCCGAGTCAGGGTGGAGCTGGTATTTCTGGAGCGGTGCCGGGCAGTCACCGCGCGGCTCATCACTTGACCCCACTTGCTCCTTGTCACTACTCTCCGCGGTGGGTCTGAAACCTGCAGACCTGGAGGAAGGTCTCGGTCAGGTGCTCACCCGGGGAAGACGCCACGCAGACTCGGGGTGACAACGGGCTTATTTACAAGGAGGAAACTGGGAAAAAAGGAGTTTCTAAGGCCGCAGACAGCCGTCTGTCCTGCCCCAGACGGTGGCCACACTGTCCACTAGCCCAAACCAAGAGTTGCTCTGAGAGATGGTGCTGTCCCTGTGATGAGAGCTGGGAGCCCGCGGCTCACGCATAAGTGGTGGACCAGCCCCTGAGTCCTGGTGGCGGCTGGGGGTGACCACAGGTCACAGGTGCTGCTCAGAGGCCCCGCAGCAGCCAGCGGCACCTGTCCCGAGGCTGGCGGACGTGCCAGAGGCCACGGCAGTAGGAGGCTTGGGTTGTCCTGGAGGCAAGATCAGAAGCAGTGGACAGCTCTTAGAGGTGGCTGGTCAGCCACAGGTCAGCAGTGCCCCTCTGCGTCCGTCAGCAGGCAGTGATATGACAACCAAGCAGGGCTGGAGCCTCTCTGAGGCAGGGCCGGAGGTTAGACACAGGCTAGCAGCACCCACCAGCCGGGCATGTGGGAGTAGAGCTGGAGGCACTTTCATTCCAAGGTCCTGCAGAGTTTTGTCATGATGGGACTCGTTGACTCGTTGAACCCCCACTCATCTGGAGGTTACTCCTCCTCACTCTGCACCACTCATATTATGTCCAGAAAAGAAAATTTACCTTTTCCCCCAATTTGCTTACAACAGATATTCCAGGTGCCTGAAGAAGAGAAACAAGGGGAAGTGGAGGCCTAGGATTTGATATCCTGTGAAGTGTTGCTGCAGAACTCCAACAAGATAGCAACTTCCCACCAACAACACTCTCAGCTCACTGGCAGGCCTGCCGCCATGTTAGTTTCTTCATTGCCAAGATTTCCAAGGTTGCCCATGAATTAACTTTCTAATTTTAACTCAGGGGAGGCATCGCTCCAGTTTTATGAAGAATATTAGTAGAATATTGAATACATTTCATCCATTTATTTATTCATCCATTTATATCTGTTGAGTAGTTACCATTTGTCAAGTATTGGCTAACCATTGTGTTTAACAGATATTTCTAAACTATAGATACAGACAGACATCCTTTAGTGACAAGTAGATATTCCTGTGTTACCAGGCATGCTTTATCTTCAAAACTAGGAAAGGTATGTGATGGTCTCTACAGATGCCAGTTTTTTAAAGAAGGAAATTTGAAGCCATTGAAGGCTTTTGAGCAGTATTTAAAGTCTGGAAGCATCCTGCAGAGTGAATTAGAGGGAAAAAAGGGGTTGAAGGCAGTGACATAAATTAAGGAGCAGTTGCAGGAAGTTGGAGAATCTTATAATTAAGCATAAGTTGATAATGTTCTCGCTTCAGATACTGAGAGTAAAAATTAAAAGGGGGCCGGGTGCAAAAGAATTGATGCAATGTGGTGACTAGCAGGCGTTAGTGCAAGGAAGAAAAAATTACTCTCAGGTGACTAGAAGGAAGGAACTTCAGGAGGAGAGGCTGGCTGGGAGGCAAAGGCCCTGGTTCAAATATACAGAGAGGCGGGGGTGTTGTCTGGGAGTCTGGTGAGCTGGAACATAGATCACATAAGCCACATCTTTCATCACCCAAACACCCCTCTTGTTGAGTCACAGGAATATAATATGATCATTTAAAATTATGTATTTGGGACCTCCCCTGGTGGCGCAGCGGTTGAGCACTGGGCTGCGAAGCTGCCCGCAGCCTCTGCAGTGCCGGTTCGATCCCCGGCCGCCAGCGAGGGTCCCACATGGCGTGCAGACCTCTCCTGCTGCGCCCGCTGCTCCCCTCAGCAGTGTACTTTGTCAGTCTGCCTGTTCTGTTCCCCGCTCTGGCTCTGGTGAATTCTCTCAGCCTCCTGCACTTCTGACTGTACCCAGTGCTTGTATAAATAAATAAATAAATCTTAAAGAAAAAATTATGTATTTGGAAGTATATTTATTAGCCTGAAATGAAGTTTGCAAATTAGGTGGAAAAAGCCAGCGAGGAAAGTTGTCTGGAAGAACTTACCTCAAACGGTGGCAGCAACTATCTCTGGGTGATATGATTACGGGTATTTTTTTCCTTCCTGTGAGTGGCATACTTAAACCCTCAACCAAGTGTGCTATTTTTACCCTCATCAGAGACCAGCGCTTGGCCAGCACCTGAAAGGGATCTGCTGCTCCCTTCAGTTGGGGTGTTCCACAGTCCCCGCTGGCGCCCAGGAGCCACCACAGTTGTCCTTGCAGAGAAGAACAGTCCGCCCTGCTCCTGGCGCACTGGCCACACTAGCTGGCCCGTCTCAGCCCCCTCAGCCGTCTCCGCTGTGGAGAACTCCCTCCTGAAATGTGTGGCCGGAGGAGCTCAGGGCCATTCTGGGGGCTGTCGGGAGATAAGGTCTGCCCCCGGAGCATCCTCCTCGGAAGAAGATAGGCCTAGAAGCCATGTCGGGAGAGCCAACATTGAAGGGTGCTTTGATGCCATTTCTCCCAAATGGAGAACGACACCTCTGAGTGGCCTCACATACCACCCCCCCATCTCGCCTGTCTCTCTCCATCACCCAGCAACTCTCTGAACGCCCAAACGTTCCCCAAGGCCTTCCTGACTGGGCAGATCGTGCCTCAGGGTTCTCGTTCAGAGCCTGCATTCTGGCCTCCCACCTGCTAGTGTGCTGTGTGCTGTGTCACCCTGACCCACTCTCTGGCTCCCCACACCAACCCCAAGAGGCCGCGGCTGCTGGTTGCTGTTTCTCCCAGCCTCACCCTCTTCTCTAGCGGCTGCCCCGCCATGGGGCCCCTCTCAGCATGGCTTCCGCCAACCACCTTTATTCCCCCTCCTCGTTTGCTTTCCACCCCACTGCAACCTTCTCCACTGAGTCAGGTCCCCCAGTGACCTTTGTGCTGCCCACTCCCCCTTTACACCTCTCCGTCCTTGGTGAAGTTGACCGGTAGCTCTTCTTCGGCTCCCCAAACACCGATTTCCCCTGCATTCACGTGCTGTCTTGGCAAATCTAATCCTCTAACCGTCTCTCGCCTGCGTCACTGCCGGACATGGCACGTGTTCCTTGTTGTCCTTGTCACATGTTATGATCTGTTTACCTCGCTGTGTCCCCTGCGGAGCAGAGAGCTCCTTGAAGGTCAGGGCCATCATCCATTTCCCCTTCCCCAGCACATCACGCACAGTAGGTCCACCGTCACTGGAATGGATGGTGAATAAATGAATGAGGAAGACTCGGGCTTGCAAGCAGCGCATTTAACAAGGGGAGGACAAATATTGGCTGGACATAGGACCAGATGACCGAGGACCGTGGCTGTGTGTGTTCGTTTTATTTGGGGAATGACCAAGACCTGAGAAAAGTGGTCCGAGGAGAAGAGTTTTTCAGGATAGGGAGAGCCAGCCGTGTTGCAGGTGCGGGGGGTGGGTGGGTGGGGGAGTGCGGGTAAAGGAAGGATAATAAATGGGGGTGGGCAGTGGTGGAACCCAGAGGCTGTGTGGACAGGCAGGACAGGCCGGGAGCACAGGGAGAGGGGAGAGCTGGGGGAGGAGAAGCCAGGGGCCCTTCCCCACGGCTTGCCTACTGCCTTCCCAGCCCAATCCCCCTTCTCTGGCACCGAGTATGTCCACTACCATCTCCACGGCCCGCACTGCCCATGGCTGGCGAGGAGTAACAGGTGCCGCCTCTCTCCTCAGCACACCCTGAGCCGCCAGGGTGCTAACAATTCCCCTTAGATGACAGGGGGAGGAGGAGACGCCACTGTGCCCCTCGGTTCTCCTACAAATGTTCCTTGTATTTGTCCTCATTCCCTCCTTAGCCTTTAGGCCTAGCCTTAGCCTTTAGGCTGCACTGAGTCAGAAGCCATTGTGGATGAGGCCCTCCCACTTTTATATCTACTGGGCATGACATGTTAAAAAAAAAACAAAAAACCAACACAGCGTGGCGTGTGTGTGTGCGTGCGGTGTGTGTGTATGTGGTGTGGGGTGTGTGTGTGTTGGGGGAGGATGTTGGTGGTGGCAGTGTTGGGAGGCTGGTTCCATTGGGGGAGAATCTGTTTATAGCTCAGCTCTCAATCAGGAAGTTATTCACTCCAGCAAAGGCACTAAAAAGATGGGGTCAGGAAACAAAGACGGGTCGCCGAATGCTCAGGGAAGTGTAAAGAGCCGGCTGAGCTGACGCTCCTTGCAATTTAAGAGAAGCTGCTCCGGAATAACAATCAGGGCGGCAGACAGCATTGCACAGAGCTTTATATTCAATTATTCATCTGGCAAATATTTTAGGGCTTACTACTGTATGCCAGACACAGTGCTAGACACTAGAGATACTGATAAAAAAGAAAACCCAAACAGATCTAAGTCACCGGCCTCAACGAGGTTATGTCACCCTGGGGAGACTGAAAACAAACATCTGGGCAGTTGGTGACGGGGTCCATCAGGAGGTGACAGGTGCTACGGGCAGCCCTGGGTGAAGGCAGAGGACCGGCACCAAGGGGGGGCTCCAGGGCCCCAGCTTAGGGAAGATATGTGTTTCCTCCTGCTCTGAATAGGGCCCCCCGGGTGGCTGATGCCGAGAAATGAGGCCCAACCACTGAATTTAGCCCCATGGGAGTCACGGTTGCCCTTGATGAAAGCAGCATCCGGGAACTAAGGGAGAGCAACACCCTCTGGCAGTGGGTTTATGAGATAATGGAAGGAAGGGATTGGAGCGGAGACTCTTTCAAGGAGTTTTGCTGTAAAGGGGAAAAGAGAAATGGGAGGTTTTTACAGAAGAAAGTGGGGTCAACAAAAGATTTATTTTGTAGTGTGGACAACTCTCGGCAGTGTGTGGGCGTGCTGCTAAGAAGGATCCATGGCAACAGGTAGGGGACAGAGGGCAGGTTGCCCGAGCAATATGCTCGAGCAGTGAGCGCCCATGGGGTCAAAGCAAAGTGGGGGAGTGGGGCTTGCCGAGGAGACAGCTCATCTGGAATCGGGCTGGGGTCCGGGAGCCAGATCCCAAAAGCTCGGTCCTGTCTCGGCAAGGAGAGGATTTGACAAGGAGACCAGAGTTAGAAAAGAAAGAGATTTATTATCAGATAAGGAGGACAGGAAAGCTCTCTGGGCAGAGCGGGGCCGAGCGGGTAGCCACACTGGGCAGGAAACAGGGACTTATTTGCTGTATTAACAAGTGAGGGGGTCTGGTTGGTCTGGGCTGTCAGCATCACTTTGGGGCTGGGGTTTCCTTGACCCGACAGTGTTGGGTTTGTGGAAGGCAGACGGTGCCCATCTCGGTCAGCACAGGGGTTTACTCTGGGGTGGACAACTCGTGGCATTCCCTGGTTTCCAGGGGGTTTTCAAGGCTGAGGCCTCTCCCCTCCACCCTGGCCCCGACTGCCCACCTTCCTGGCTTCCTCCTTCAATGTCATTCAGGTCAAGAAGGCAGAGCAGGTGGAGGGTAGGTGGGCTGGGAGGCTGCGCGGCCCTTGTCTGATTCATTCTCCTTGCTCAAAGAATTTTTTTCTTGGCAGTACAATAAATCACTGTGCATAAAATGAGCCTGTATATAATAAAAACAGAGAATAAAGACCCCAGCAGAGGAAAGACAACCTGTTGTTTAGGGGAGAAATGGCATGGCGGAGTGAAGAGAACTCACAGAACTAGAATAAAAGGGCCGTGAATTCAAAACGAACACGGGCCATTCTCCGGGCCAGACCCAAGGAGTTTCCCCAGGTCCTTAGTGAGTCTGCTTCGTCCTTGATGGGTTTTGCGTGCGCTCGCGCGCCAGTCAGCCACGTGGTAAAAAGTAAAAATTTCTAATATCAGAACGCGAGCTTAGTCGTTCTGAATTCTTCTATCTTCATCAAGTCCCAAGGTAAAAAGATTGTTTTGGGTCTTGTCACAGAGAAAAACAGTCCCTCTGGATTGCACGGACCTCCCCTGACTGCTGAAGTCCATCTTCAGGTGTCCGAATGATTATGTTACAGGGCAGCCCCGACACAAAACAGGGTGCCTGACTGTGGGTCCTCACCCCCGCGCTTGAAAGGACTTACCAATGCTCCACTGCAGGCACACGCGGAAGGTTCATAAAAGGTTTATGGACAAGGGCAGGGGAAATGAGGAAATGTGCAGCTCAGGGAGAAAAGTGGGAGACAAAGTTTTAAATGCGCCCTACCCGATCCGCTGATCAGGAATCCCAAACTGGCGCTCTGAGAGCTGCCGCGAGCCGGGAGCCAGGAGCCCTGAAGCCAGGAGGCGAGCAATAGCGAGCTAGCGAGCCCAAGGCCCACGTGTCTGGTTTTCATACCAACCCTGGCTGCTTAACTCCACCCTCAGGTCCCAGCCACCTTCCCTTGGGTGGTGACGGGATTTGTCTTTCCCCATATCCTGAGGCTTTGGTCTGGCGTGGGGGTGGCGTCCACACAGCCTGCGTGGGATTAGCGCAGGACATCCTTTCCCCCTAACAATTAGAACCAGGCAAAGGCAGAACCCCATGAGGTTTTATGGGGCAGGTCCCCAGTCTCCACATCACACCGCCCCTCACTGACCCCAAAGAGCATCGTCAGATCAATACACTCGTCTGTATCTTTCCTTCAGTAAAATGTTTCCGTCTGGGACAGTAAAAGGTAAAAGAAGCCTCTGCCTGGCTGCAGTTATTAAAACGGGGCCCCATCTTTAGTGCTGACTGGTTCTGACCCCTCCCTGGCAGTAACCCCAGGCCGGTGGCCTCAGTGCTCAGAGTGTCTCGCTGGCCTGAGCTCCACAGAGCAGCAGGCCACCTCAGCGCCCCCTGCACCCTCCCACAGCCCCTTTGTCCCTTAAACTGAGGGGAGGATCCTTCTTTTTTATTGAGACCCGTGTAGAATAAGTTAAGCAGCCTGCTGGCTTTCCCTGAGCCGGTGAATTGTTTTCAAGTCTCCTTAGGTGGCGCTGGGGAAGGTTGCTGGAGAAAGGGGTGGGCAAGTGTTTGACTCATGTTTGAAAATTGTTCTACAATAAAGAGGTTTCTGAAAAAAAGATTCCTTCTGTGGGTGACTTTCATTCAAACACAAAGCTTCTCTTTATTTAAGAAAAAAATCTTTATTCTGCGAACAATTGTGCATTACCAAAGCCCTCAATTGCATTGCTAAAGAATGGAGAAAATAGGGCTATTAAATATTTGAGTTATTTACTGAAGTTGAGTGAGGGGGGGAAAATAGACCATTCTAGCTTCTTTCTACCTTCTATCCCCACCCCTTCTTTTGTACAGTTTCTCTTCTCTCTCTCTCTCTCTCCCCCTGCCCCCCCCCCCGCCCATTCCAGCTTCTTTCTAGGTATCTCCAGAACACGGTCCTGCCAGGAGTTCCACTGACCGCATGTGGCCCTCAGGCAGAGAGCAGGGTTTGTCCTGGACCCGGCTCTGCTCCTTTCACCCATCCAGCTGCAATCATTCAACCACATGCATCCTGTGAGCTCCTGCAACGTCCACAGTGCTGCGATCTGTAATTTGGGGGGAGGAGAGGTTTAACGACTTGAAAGATGAAGCCTCCTTAGAAGGGAAAAATATACATGAACTAAGAAAAGCACTAGATTTAGCAAATCTGCATATAAAAACAAACTCCATATTGTGGTGAAGAAAAAGAAACTAAGACTTTTTCTTTGCCTCGGATTTGACAGGCCTGTGCTGGGAAGTTGTGCGTGACGCCAGCGGCTGTCCCCATTGGCTGTCATTTATTGAGTTTCTACTAAGTGCCCCTTTCTGTGAGGCTATTTATGTATGTTAACTGTTCTCTCTAAGAGAATCCTGTGACTTGGGTGTTATTTTCCCATTTTTTAGCTAACATGCAAGTTGAGAAAGTGCCTCTTACAACAGCAGGTGGAGGTAAGTGGTGAAACTGGGATTCAAATACCAATCTGTCTAATTCTATAGTTTTCTCTTTTTCTGTTTCTCTCTTTTTCTGTTCTTTTTCTCTCTTTTTCTACCGGCTTATCAGAGGATAAATATTAGCACCACTGTGTAAACCAGAATGCAATACAGAGATACCACACAGTAATTTGAACAGAGGATGATTAATAGAAAGAATTATTAACTCTAACAGGGGATGGGAATCATCTAGTAGGAAGTAAAGAAGAACTATGACAACTCAATAAGAAGACAAACTACTTCTTGTTTTTAATGGGCAGAGGACTATCTAATTCCCTTTAAGTGAAATATTAAATTGCAAGTAAATGAATTAAATTAATAAATAAGTTAAAATGAAATATCTGCTTAAGATATTTCACTAAAGAAGATTTATGAATTACTAAAAATCAAATGAAAAGATGATCAACTTCATTAGTCATTAGGGAGAGGAAATTAAAGCCACAGTGCGATACCACTTTGCACCCCAAGAATGTTTATAATAAAAGAAGACAGACAGCAGCGAGCACTGGGGAGACACAGGCGCGCTCGACGCACATTGCTGGCGGGCTTGTAAAAGGGCCCAGCCACCTTGGAAAAGAGTTGAGCAATTTCTTATAAAGTGAAATGAGTGAGGCCTCCCCTGGTGGCGCAGGTGGTTGAGGGAAGCGCTGAGAAGCTGTCCACAGCCTCTGAAGCGCCAATTTGATTCCCAGTGGGCCAGGGAGATTCCCACATGGCGCGCAGACCTCTCCTGCCATGCCCGCTGTTCCCCTCAGCAGTGTACTTCGTCAGTCTGCCTGTTCTGTTCCCCGCTCTGCCTCTGGTGAATCCTCTCACCCTCCCGCGCATCTGGTCTGTACCCTGGTTCTTGTATAAATAAAATAAATCTTTAAAAAAATTAAAATAAAAAAAAGAAGAAGGAAACGGCAGATACAAGGAACAGCCCGGAGCTGCAGACTCAGATGGGGCACCCAAAGGGAACTCTGTGTGCCCCACCCTCCCTAGCAGGCTTCAAAGAGACCTGACGCAATCAGAGGCTTCTTCTTCCTTTTTCATCTTCTTTTTTGCTCTGCAGCCAGAGTCCTCGCAGTCATGCTGATGCAGGACTTGGTTTGGGCCCTCTTTTCTGGACCAGGATTTGCCTTAAAACTGGAATCATAAGCTCAGTGGAGCGGACCCCGGCAGGTCAGCAGTCAGGGGAGACTTCGGCCAGACGGGGTGAACTGGAGAACACACCTGTGAAGGCAGCAGGTGCGACTCTGCCCTGTCGACTGCAGCGAGGAAATGCAGGTCTGAAACTGCCAAATATTTGAATTTTCCCCCCAAAGCTACAAATTCTGATTCTATCTAACATCTTTTTTTTTTTTTTTTTTTTTAGTGTTAGAGATGGATTCAAAGAAGTTTAAAACATCTCATGAGTCAAACAAAAGCACCGACCGAGCTGCTGATACGGCTTATTTGTGACTTCTGGGTTTTCCATCCCGGTGCTTTGGGAGGATATTTCTGGTTTCAGCTGGAAGGGAGAGGGCGAAGGTGGGTGAAGCCAGCTGCCAGCCCGGGGGTGGAGAGGAAGCCTGGACCTCTAAAAGGAGGGCCGTGGAGAGGGCAGGCTGCACACAAACAGCACCCAGGAAATTCACCCAGCGAGACCCTGCAGAGGTGAGGTCTCTGCAGCGTTATTTTCCAGAGGAACCCAGGGCAGTCCAGTGCCTGCCTCCTGTTGACTGATCTCTCTCCTCCACCCTGCCCATCCTCTTGAGGGACCTCACGTTTGGCCAAGTGGCCCCATGAGGGAGTCTGCCGGCTGGTGTCACAGCGGCCCTTGTCTCAGGCTGGCAGCCTGGTCTCCCTCTGCGTCCACAGGGGAAAGAAAACGTCTGGTCTAGACCTGCCCTTTGGAGGCAGTGAAAGGAGCAGAGGAAGACTGCAACCCTCCACACCCACCTGGTAGGGAAGGAGAGGGCCGTGTGCATTGTGAAGGAGACCAACCAGCACCAACCAGCACCAAGGGAGTCGCCCAACCGTCATTGTTATGCACGGAGCGTGGTTGTCTTTTGAATCCTCTGCTTGCTTGGTTTCTAATTTCCTTTTCATCCACGAGTCTTTCTCCCTCGCAAATCTTTGCATCTCCTGTTCCGTTCTCTCCTTTGCGTTCTCATTTGGGAATTCTCACCACCCCTCCTCGGTTAATGTGTGCCTCCAGACTTGGGGGTCCTGGTGGCTCCGTGCAGGGGTGTGGCTGGAGGCTGCTGCCCTGGAGTTGGGTCCTGGAGGGAAGGGAGGGAGTCCTGCTGCCTCTTTCTCCTCCTCTCCCCGCTGGCCAGGAAGCAAACTCTCCAGCCATTCCCTAGAGCCAGGCAACCAAGCTCCTGAGCTTTATATCATATATATATATATATATATATATATATATATATATATATACACACACACACACATATACATATACATATATACACATATACACATACACACACACACATATATATATATTTTGTTTTTCACATTATTTTTCATTTTTGCCCAATGTATGCATTTTCATCTTGGTTATAGTCCCCACACAGTTCCCAGCTTTTGTGGATCTGACAGCTGCTGGTCACAAGGGGCGCTTCCAGGTCCCCCAGGGGTGGCTCTGGCGGGGCGCCGTCGCGAGTGCCCCCTAGCGGCAGCCCGCGGCACTGCTGGGGAGGCGCATCTCACCTGTCCGAACCGGCGCGCTGAGGTGCGTGAGGTCCACACACAAAGCCAAAAGCATCTCAAGCGCCATCTTCACTGCTAGAAACCTGAAGGAAAGGTTTCCTTTGGTTTCAAGAAGAATCGAACGTGGGAGCAAATGTCGCTGCCCTATTTAGACCACATCTCTCGGGCAGGAGCAGCACCTGCGGGGGCGGCCGGCTGTGACTCCCGGGTGGGGTCCAGGCACACAGGCCCCCTCCTGCCCCCTTTTGAAGCCCTGCTTTTGCGACGAGTTGAAGCAGACACAGCTGTTTAAACTGGCCTGCCTGTTTATCTTGGTGTTCCCAGCGCCTGCACGGAATTTAAATTGCAGCAAGCTTGTTAATTGAAAACTAACAGGAAATTGTCAGGTGGACGGTGGTCTGGGCCTCATTTCTACCTCTTCACAGATATTCTGCTCCCCAGAGCTTCTGCCAAATATCAAAAGAATAAGGTTGGTGTTGGACTTAATTTTTTATGCCCTGAGGGTGAACGTGGTGTAACGGGAAAATCCTGGGCTTGGGATTCCAGTGGGAAGGGCTGGATTTCTGTGAGCAAATTCTCTACCAGTTGTGCGACTTGGGAAAGTTTTAAAACTTTATCACATCAATTTCTCTAAAATATTTGTGTCTCTTTCAGAATCTATATACCTTATTTAGCAAAACGCAAATTATTCAAATCATAGACACTGAATGTGTGGAAATTTTATGATAGCTTAAGTAAAAGGAGGGGGCTATGGAAAATGGTCTATGAATGTCACCATTCTGTAAAGCGAAATAACACCATAGTGCGGATGCCCCAAGTTTTCTGCTCCGATTCAGTTCCTTACAGCCACATATATAGGACAGCACTATGGAAACCAGGTGGACCTACCTGGTCTCTGGGTCTCTCAGGTAGAATCAGGACCTGATGACTGGAGATTCTGTTGCTTACACCCCTTGCCGCTCATAAGTCTTGGAAGGGAGTCTTGATGGTCTATTTCTATATCTATTTCGAAACCTCCTAAGTCCAACTTATGCTATTTCACATGCTTATTTATTGAACAACTGTATTAATAACTACCATACAATCTTAGATAGCACTTTTACAATGTTTCTGCTTATGGCGCGCTTCCTAATGCATAGAACTGGGCCAAGGACAAGACTCTGAGGGATACTCCTTGAAAGCACTGCACAGCTTCTTCTTGACATTTGCTTTTATTGCATTTCAGAAAGACCATTTCATCTAAGAGCAGCTGAAATTGTGAAATAGTGATGTTAGTGCTTCTTCTCAATGCACCACTCCTGCCAGCCGCTCTCCTGCCCTTCCCTGGCAGGTTGCTGTTGCTTTAATGCTGGCAAACAGCCCTTCGCGATGGTGACATCCTGCCCCAGCCGCCTGCAGGTTGCTCCCTCTTTCTTTTCTACAACTAAAATGTTGGGAGAAAAATGACCCATATTTTAGGCACACATGTTCTAATGACTAACGACAAAGCACTATTTTTCCAAACTTCCCTGCATTGCAAAAGTGGTCCCGGATATGCCAAAAGCACAAGCAACAAAAGAAAAAAATAAATTGACCTTCATCAAAATGAATGTCTTTAGTGTATCAAAGGATATTATCCACACAGTGAGAACATAACCCACAGAATGGAAGGGAACATGTGACCATCATACATGCATTAGGGGGCTGACACCCAGCATTCCCCAAGACTCCTACCAACTCAAACAACAAAACGCCAGATGACCTAATTCAGAAATGAGATTTTTTGACTTAAAAAATTCACAAGAGTGGTTGAATAGTCCGTGAACGTATGGAAAAATGCTCAATGTCACCAGTCACTGAGGAAGGTAAACCCAAACCACAGTGAGAGACTACTTCACACTCATTAGGATGGCTATTACATATTTAAAAAAAGGCACAAAATAGAAAATAAGTGTTGGCAAGGAGGTGGAGGAACCAGAACCTTTGTGTATTGCTGGTGGGAGTGTAAAATAATGTAGCTGCTGTAGAAAATGTTATGGCAGTTCCTCAAAAAGTTAAACATCAAATCACCATAGGATCCAGCAATTCCTTTTCTGGGTGTCTGCCCAAAAGAACTGAAAGCAGTGATTCAAATAGATATTTGTATACCCATGCTCCATGCTCGTAGAAGAGTTTTCCCAATAGTCAAAACATGGAAATAGCCCAAATGCCTCTCAATGGATGAAGGGGGTGTATATGTAGAGTATAAAATTAACCTCGAAAGGAAGGGAATTCAGATACATCGTGGTTATCAATCATCAGAGGGCTGGGTGAAATAAACCAGACACTAAAGGCCACACATTGTATGATTCCATTTATGTGAAATATCTAGAATTGATCCATAGAGACAGGAGGTGGATTAGTAGTTGCAAGGGGTGGGGAGGCAGGAATAGAAAATGACTGCTAATGAGTTTGAGGCTTCTTTGGGGGGTAATAAATGTGCTCTAGAATTCTAAAGGGGTGATGGTTGTACAACTCTGAACCTACCCAAAATTACTGAATTTTACATTTCAAAGGGGTAGATTTCATTAATGTAAATTATATCTCAATTAAAAATTCAGATAGTTCTAACTTCATGAAAACATCCTTAGCCTTCTGGTTACAATTAACTACTCCTTCCGTGCACAACCTGCAGACCACACTGGATCATGGGTTGAAGTGCACTGTTTGTGATGCACCGACCTTCTCTGATGATTGTGAGTCCTCCAAGCCAGGACATGTCTTGTCTACACCTCTGTTCTCTACTGGGTTCAGTGTTTGCAACTGAGCACATGTTCAATAAATAGAGGTAGAACTGGAGAGACTGCCTACTTTCCAAGACTTTACAATACACAGGAGTACTGAGCAATCTCTGTTGGGGGAATGTGGTAAATATCATGTCCATACTGTGCATAAGACTTTGGTCACATGATGCAAAGATACATACATCAGCTCTACCTTTGAGAAACTTACAAATTGTTGATGGAAACAAGTATATTTAAATAGCTACAACACAAGGCAGAACATAAGTGTTCTGTGAATGGAGTAGAGATCCACACCTAACAGTTCAGCAAAGTGAAGACCTTCTGCCTTGGGGGTGATGGGGGATTTTTTTTTAAAGATTTATTTCATTTCTTTATGCATACAAGATTTTCGGAGGGAGAGGCATGAAAGCGACCTTTGGGGATGTCATAAGACGTCAAAACGGAAGCTTCAGCTGAGGCATAGTCCAGAGTTGGGCACTGGAACAAAATGCAAACTCTTTCAAAGTAGGTGGTAAGAGGAGAGAGGAGGAGGGGAGAGGCAGGTCACTTTTAACTTGTCACCCGCAAAGGGAGATGGAATAGAAGGTAGGAAACTTTTTGAAAAGGATTTTTTTGGAGAAAACTATTGGGAGTAAAGAATTCTACCTTTCTGGTGGGGGTGAAAGGGAACGAGGCAGGACAGCTGCCCCTCACTTCAACCCAAAGGATGAAAATTGAGGGAAACGCTGCAAAGCTTACAGTGTGTCTCCCACGGCCCGAGGAATGCAAAGCTACTGACAGAGTCACACTTGAGAAATCTAAATCCAGAGGGCAGGGGTGCGGGGACACAGCTGCACCCCAGAGTGTGCCTGGCCGCACTGTTTCCTTTGGACCAGAGGAGGTCTGTGAGGGAACGGGCGGTGTTTGTTGCTCAACCCTGCTCAAAATGACCTTCTTCTGCAGGGGAAGGGCCTCGATAGATGATAGTTGGAGACAAACTTTTGTTGGATACCTAGGGCTACAGGAGGTTGGGGGAAAGAAAGGTCTCCCAGCAACCCTTGAAAGTGGCACAAGAGAGCAATTGGTTTAAACATCTACCAGAGCTCACCAGCTCGGTCACCTCCACAGCATACATTCATTAAGGATTTTTGTTAATTCCTCTCTCTATCTCCTTCCCCAAGCACCAGACCCTTCAGGGGGTATTTGATATTGCCCAAGAACAGCTTCCAGAACTATTGGGAGTTATCCTCTATGGGTCATTTCCATATACTGCTTTGCCTTTTAAAAGAAAAACAAAATATCGGTCATCGTCAAAAAGGGAGCAAGGAATGACATGTGGCCTCTGGAATAGCATGTAAAGTTCCGGTTACTGACCCTGGATAATGAACAAAGATGGAAGAAGTAAAGGACAAGAAAAACGAGCAGGGGGATTGGTTGACAAGCCATGTAGACTGTAAAGATTAAGGAAGGAATTACCTGACTTTAAACTGGATTATAAACCAATAGTAACTAAAACAATATGACATTGGCATTAAAATAGACACACAGGTCAATGGAACAGAATCAAAGCCCAGAAATAAATCCATAAATTTAAAGGTGGGGTTGCTAAACTGTTCTTTTAAAGCCCATAGTGGAAGCTTGCCAAGACAGTTATGACACGTAATTCTTGGATGGCTTCTGATTTTCTTTCAAGGTGAGTTGCAACATCTGAGGCACATAGAAGCCACCTGCGGGTGATTAAGGTACACGTCCAGAACAAAGAAACATTGCAGGAGGGAGACGTGGACAGTTGAAGGCTCTCGGAGTCTCCTCTTTATGTATTTGTTAAAATGGTGGCACAGGCCATGGTCCTTTGGAAGGTTATCTCTGTCCTGCTGCCCGTGGTGGTGTGACCCAGTATGAAACTTTGCAGAAATCCTCATGGTGCAATCTTTGTGCTTTTTGAGCAACAAGCTAAACAACAAATAACGTAACAAATTAACGTATTTATCAATACTGATTCATGATAAAGGGGCCATGGCCATCTAGCAGGGAAAAGAGAGTCATTTCGTTTATGTATTTATTTTTTTAAAAGGTTGATTTATTTATGCATACAAGAGCTGGGGTACAGGGCAGAGATGTGGGGGGTGAGAGGATTCACCAGAGACGGAGTGGGGAACAGAACAGGCAGATCGACTGAAATACACTGCTGAGGGGAGCAGCGGGGAGACAGGAGAGGTCTGCTGAGCCATGTGGGTTGCTCCTTGGCCGGCCGGGGATCGAACTTGTGCTGCAGAGGCTGTGGATTTCTTCATAGTGTGATACTTAACCCCTTGCGCCACCGGGGAGGCCCAGGAGAGTTGTTTTAACAAATGGTGCTGGGGAAACTGGATGGCCATATACAAGAGAATGAAGTTGGATCCCTCTCTAACACCATGCACAAAAATAAATTCAAACTGGAGTAAAGACTTAGGTATAAGAACTGCAACAATAAAATATATAGGCCAAAACATTGGTGACTTGTTTACAACATCAAAGCTAAACATGTTTTTGGAGACCTGACTTCTATGGCAAGGGAAATAAAATCCAAAACAAATAATTGGGACTACCGCAAATTAAAAAGACTTTTATACAGTGAAAGAAAATATAGCTGGCTAAAAAACTGTCCTACTGAATTAATGGGCAGCAGATCTGAATTGACAATTCACCAAAGAAGCTATCTAGAAGGACAGTGGTGGAAAAATGTTTATCAGCCATTTTAATAAGGGAGAAGCACGTCAAAACCACAATGAGATATTATCTCACTCCTAAGAGAACGGCACATATGAAAAAGAACCTGAAAACAAGTTCTGGGGAAGATACAGAGAAAGAGAGACCGTGTTACACTGTTGGTGGGAACGCAAACTGGGGCAGCCATTTTGGAAAATGATCTGGATTTACCTTGAAAGACTAAACATGGAAAAACTGTGTGACCCAGTAGTCCTACCCCAAGCATCTCCCCAAAAAACATGAAACCATCAGCTCAAAAAAAATGATATGCTTTACAAAGTTTATTGAAGCATTAGTCACAATAGCTAGGACATGGAAACAACATAATCACCACTAACAGAGGACTGGATTAAGAGGATATGGTGCATCCACATGACAAAATATCATTTAGTCTAAGGGAAGAGGAAACATTGCCATTTACAGCAAAATAGAAGGAGTTTGAGGGACTTCTGTGGAATAAAGCAAATCAGCATGACAGACAAATACGGACACTTACATCGTGAACATTTCAACAAAGACAAATACCTATAGCAATCAGCGGACTCTAATAAAATAAACAAGCCTCCTGATGTCAAGGGGAAAGAGGGAGGAAGATCAGGTGGTGAAAAACAATGTTGTAAGATATGTAAGCGCCTGGGGAAAGAGTCACAGTATACCATTGCATGAAAAGCAGATTACAAGACGTGTGCAATAGTGACCGGGTACCTCTATTCCCTCGGGAGCACAAGCACACTCAGTAGATGTAAAGCCAGTAGGAGTCAGAAAAGGAATTTGCTTTAAGGTTACATTCTACGAGTTGTGCTTGTTCAGTGTAAGCATTACAGGTAGAAACAAGAGAAAGTGGGGGCGTCTCCAACATAAGGCACAGACATAGTCTGATCTGGGTGATCTAGCTTTGTTTGGACAAAGAAATATAAATATGTCCAGTCCCAGGCGGGCAGAGTAGGAGGGAGGCTGAAGACTGTGTGTGTGTGTGCGTGTGTGTGTGTTGGGGGTGCTGATTGGCAGGACTGAGAAAGAACAGTTTGGAGCGGTCTCACGGTTTGTGGGTTCTCAACTGTGCTCTCACGATTGCAAGACATGCTTGGTCTCAGGGTGCAATTACAGGGGGTTCACTCATGAAGGGGTAATTAGCAGGAAAAGGAAAGAGTCGCAGCCAGTGTCACAGTGTCCAGCAGCCTGGACCACAGGCCGCTCGTGCAAGACAGCGCTATCCCTCCGATGAGAGCAGGGATGGGTGGCACAGCGGGGACTGTTGGGCCAGGGCCCCACCTGGAGTGGCAGGGGGGTGGCCACAGTGTGGCAATGCCAGGCTGGGTAGCGCCGAGTGCCGGACCAGATCCCTCTGAGAGGCGGTGCTGGAAGGTTACACCCCAATGGCCCCAGCCAGGTTTAAACCTGACCGTGTGACTTTGAAATCACCATGAGTTTTTCTCTTTTCCTTTGAACCCAAACCCGGCTGTACCAGAGCTGCTCTTACTGGACGCCCCGTTCCAAATGAGAGCGTCTTTTAAATACTGGAGTAAAATTTCAGTATTTATTTCACATAATACAGTTTAAGTACTGGAGACCAGTAAAATGAATTACTAACTATACTCCAAATAAATAAAACCCTAAGCATAAGTAAAATGTAAAAATGCTGAAATGCATACTGAATGTATCATTTTAATAGGAAAACAAAATAGTGCTTGAAGTAAGGACTCCATAAAGTTTAACTGGGACTGGAATGAAGTAAAATTATGAATTTTTTGAAAAGCGAGTTTATCAGCCATCGCTGAACTGTGAACAACTTTCAGCTGCTGAATATTTTTTTCTGAATCTATGCTGGTTAAGGGAGTGATTAGGAAATAGTTATAAATTGCTCTTAATTATTTTTCTCTAGCCCATTCTCTTCAAACACTTCTACACTTGATTGATAACTGAGATTGTGGGGGAGGGCAATGTTTTATTTCTTTGCAGGGACAACTTTAACTGACAATAAGCAGTATTACCAATAGTAGCGTTAGTATTAGTATTATTTTGGGTTCAAAGATGATATCTGTCTTCATCTTCCTAGCTCATTGCACACAAATAAGAATTCTAATGCAGAAACCATATTGTTTATTTATTGTTAAAGATTTATTTTATGTATTTATGTATACAAGAACTGGGGTATAGGCCAAAGGTGTGTGTGTGTGTGGCGGGGGAATGAGAGGATTCCCCAGAGACAGAGTGGGGAGCAGAACAGGCAGAGCTACTGATACACACTGCTGAGGGGAGCAGCAGTCGAGGTAGGAGGGGTCTGCTGCGCCATGTGGGTCAGCTCCCTGCCCAGGGATCAAACTCATGTTGCAGTGGCTGCTGAAAGCTTCATGGTGCTGAGACTTAACCCCTTGAGCCACCAGCGAGGCCCTGCAGAAACCGTATTAATACCAATAGTGTTCTGTTCCTATCCCATTTGTTGGACAGTCTTTGTAATGGATAAGGATTATTCTTGCTTTAGAAGTTTTGCTTGGGTGGTTTCATTTTTCTGTTTTTACGTGAGGATCATGGCAGTGTAGAAGATGACTTTCTAAACAAGTTCACATATATTTGATTCGGAATTGTAATGAAGCACGTCTCTGGTATGTTTCGAGACATAAATGCTTCAGATTTTAAAACTCCCAAATTCAATCAGTCCTCCAGGACATTAAAACAACAAGCATGGCCAGAGTCAGGGGCTTCTGCGCTCTGATATTATAAATCATTCTTCTTCAGGCAATGGGAGTCAATAAAGATGTTTAAACGAGGAGACGACAAAGATGTATAGACATGGACACAGGCACATCCTGCTCGAGTCGTGCGTGCCTGAGAGCTATGGAGAGTATCAAGCCCACCTCTCGGTCCAAAGGTCAGGGGCTTCAGTGCGACTCCTGCCACAGCACAGAGCAAGTTGATTAATGAGGGGTGGGAACAGGAGAAAGGCATGGAAGACATCTGTTGCTGCAGCTAATCATCTATCCACCTGGTCTTCGCTTTAGTCAGAGTAGTTCTCTGAGCTTGCTTTAAAGAATTGTAGCTCATGTGATTTGGATGGATCTGACCCTCTATCCCCCCAAACTCCAAGGATCTTTGGAAATGATTTGTTCAGGAGCTAAACATGTGTCCCAAATCTGGCAAATGATTCTGAGCCCCAGGATTTTCGTTTGTCTGGGATGGGGAGGAGGAGAGAAGGCCTTTGTGTCCAGACGAGGGTAAAATTTCTCCTGACATTGGCCGCCTGGGGGCAAGCCAGAGTCACCGGGCATGTGAGGAAACAGCCAGATGAGAAGGAGATGGAGGGGGGCTGCCGAAGAAGCCAGGGATGGGTGTCGTCTGGGCTTCCACCCTGCTAAAGCTGAGGCAATTCTCCTGAAGTTTCTAATTATACAGCCAAGTCAATGCTTTTTTCCCCCAGTTAAACCAGCTTAAGTCAAGTCTCCTGCCACTTGCAACAGAAAGCGTTCCAAATGATGCTGCAGAAAAAAACACCTCAAAGTCATCGATCAGGACTGAGGAGACGGTAGGAAGAATGAAACTTACCAGTGAGAAGTAATGAAGGAAAAAAGTTTCCCCTTTTTAAAAAATAAATTTATTTATTTTCTTACATCATTGTTCATTTTTGGACAATATTTGATTTCTCCCCTCAGGTGCGGACCCCATAGTTCTTCCACCACCACAGCCCTGTGGTCATCACCATAGTCCCTGGTGCTCTTCCCTCCCCTGTTCTGACCCTCCCCCTCTCTCCCACTGCTGGTTGCCTCAGATCTATGGTCAGCTTGCAGGGTTTTGTCTTCCTGATCCTTTGTTTGGTGCCTCTATATCCCACCTCTAGGTGAAACCATCCCTATTTACCTTTCTCCTTCTGACTATTTCACTGAGCATTATCCCTTCCAGCTCCATCCATGTTGCCACGAATAGCATGAACTTATCTTTTTGATGGCTGAATAGTATTCCATTGTGTATATGGACCACATCCTGATCCACTCATCCATTTTGGGACATTTGGGTTGAGGAAAAACAGAGTTTCAATCTCACATGTTAGAGGGGTGTTGTCCAAGCTAAATGTCACACAAATCACTACTCTCTCCCCAATCTAAACACTGGCTGGTAGGAGTGTATTCTATGTATATGTTTACATGTTTACACATCTTAGCTATGACTCAGATGTCAGTTGCACCTGGGTCCCAGTTCAGATCATCCAGCTCTGCCACTTAAGATCTGGGCATTCTTTTTTTTTTTTTTTTTTTAAGATTTTATTTATTTATTTATTTATTTATTTATACAAGCACTGGGTACAGTCAGAAGCGCAAAAGGGTGAGAGAATTCACCAGAGTCAGAGCAGAGAGCAGAGCAGGCAGACTGATGAAGTACACTGCTGAGGGGAGCAGCGGGCGGCAGAAGAAGTCTGCGTGCCATGTGGGACCCTCACCCAGGGCCGGGGATCGAACCGGCGCTGCAGAGGCTGCGGGCAGCTTGGCAACCCAGCGCTCAGCCGCTGGGCCACCAGGGAGGCCCAAGATCTGGGCATTCGTGGGTGAATTAATTTCTCTGTCCTCTCACCTCAGTTTCTTTCTCTATGGAATAATGACTGAAACTACCACTTGAGTTACTGTGAGGACGTGGTGGCACATTGTGTATAGAAGGTTCAGCAAGGTGCCAGAATAAGTAATAATAAGTTATTATTATTACTATTACTATGGATGTGTTTTGTCTTTTCCAAGCTTGCTGGAAATATCACCCTATCACTAGGGAAATCATCTGTTGGCAGTGAAAGTACCAATGTTTCCAGCCTCAGTGTCTCTCTTCACCTCTCCTGGCCCATCTTCACGGACAAGGGGACTCTCAGTGAGAGACGTGACCCCTGCCCTAGCTGGAGCCTGCCTTCTTTCTTACTGCCCCTTCTCCCACCTCTTTCTGGATTCTGCCCTGTCAATTACTCATCATCTTCATCATCTCCTCGCCGTGGGCAATTTTCTTCCATTTTGTAAAAAATTCTCCCATTCTAAAATAATCTCTTCCTGATTCTCTATCAGTCGTTCCCAAAGTAGTTTCCAAAGCAGGATTGTCTGGTCCTCCCAATACCTCACTTGGGCTATAGAACAATGGTTTTAAGTTTTGAATCACATCAGCACACACAATAAAACTCTGAAAACTGCATCCACATCCAAGGCCAGGGGTTAAACTGGGACAAAGTGCATTGTTTCAAAACCCTCCTTCCCCCCAGGACATTCAGAATCTCCTTGCTAGATGAGCAAGTTTAGACTTAGATCAGAAGCCAAACTTGGCAAGTACGTTGTCCTCACTCCCAGTCTAGTTTGATCCAAAGATAGGATTTAGAAGAAGAGCCGGTTTAGATGTCCTATATTCAGCTTGATGCCTCTCAGATTGATCTTGTCTTGAGGTGGACACATGATTGGCTTGCACTTGGTAGAAGGATCTGGAACACAGGCTTGGAGTAGCTGCATATTGAAGAGAAACAAGACCAGCAGGTGGTTAGGGATCACATTCTTTATAAATGCCTAGTCACTAGGAAAGACCTGGATTTTTCCACAAGAAATATTCTGGATGCTAATCCACACCCACAGTGTTTGCGACGAGTTGCACCTCTCTAAACATAAGAAAGAGCGGGTGAAGGTTAAACTAAAGCACCTACTCAGTACTTGATACTTGACTTGGCTATTCGATTCAGCAACCCCATCCCCACCCCTCCAGCTCCCAGAACTTGAAGGAAGTTTCTATACTCCCCAGATTAAAAAACACAAAACCCTCCCAGTTGTATCTCCACTACCCAATCCTACCCCTGTCCTCACCTTCCCACCCTGACACCCCGGCAAACGTGCTAATTTCCTCCTAGGGCTCGGGCACCTCAGCCTGGGGTGCGCCCAGCAGAGGGACCGAGGGTGGGGGGCAGGGCCGGGGCGGGGACAGAGCGCCCAGAGCAAGGTGCCCCGCGCCGCGGAGCCTTGTGGGAGTTGTAGTTCCCGCTGCTCAGCGCCTGCGGACAGGCGTCCCCGCAGGACTCGCTTTCCCGTGCTGCCCCGCGCGCCCCCTCTTGGGACGGGTCCTGAGTGGGCGAGGAGGTGGGGCGCCTCTTGCAGAAAACTGGGATCCGGTCGCCGGGGTCGGAGGAGTTCCTGCGTCTGGGCATCGGGGCTGGTTCCTGTCTCCTCCCGAGTTCTGGAGGCCAAACTCGGAGGACAAGTTTCAGGGGCGCAGGGGGCGTCGGCGCGGGACCGGCCGGGCCCGGCGGGACCCCCCGGCACCTGCGCGCCCCCCGTGTCCCCCCTCCGCGCCGGGGCCGCGGGGGGCTGCATGTGCGCGCCCGCGGGTCTCCGGGCACCTCGGGGCGCCCGCTGAGCTCGGCGCGCGCGGAGGGCGCGCCCGGAGCCCCCGGAGCCCGCGGGGCGCCATGGCCCCCTGCGCCCTGGGCGCGCGCGCGTGGGCGCCGCTGGGCGCGCTGGCCTCGCTGGCCCTCTGCCTGCCCCGGCGGCGGGAGGCGCGCGCCGAGCCCGGGGGGCCGCGCGGCCCGCTGGAGCTGAAGATGGTGCAGGTCGTGTTCCGACACGGGGCGCGCAGCCCGCTCAAGCCGCTGCCCGGCGGGAGCAGGTGAGCGGCGCGGGCCGGCGCACCCCTTGGGGATCGCGCCCCCGGGGCGGGCTTCGGGCTGGGCTCCCGGAGCCGAGAGCTCGCGGGAGCGGTGCCGCCCCCACTTTTGAGCCGAGGTGCTGGCCCGGCTCCCCCCACCCCCTCCAGCGCACCCCCTGGGGCGCCCGCAGAGTGGGGCAGCCCCGAACTGCAGGAGCGCCCCCGGGGACGGCGAGCAGCGAGCCCGCGGCAGTGCGCGCTTTAGGGGCTTGTGAATTCTCTGGGCATCTTGTGAAAATTCAAATTGTGGGCAGGGCCTGAGAGTCTGCGTTTCTAACTATGAGTTGGGGTGAACTTGGGTACAGGGCTGCCGTGTTCTTCTGCATGACCGTTGTGAAGCTCGTGGAGAGTTGCGGGGACCTTTGAGACAGAAACCACTGGAGCCGGGATCACGCCGCCTAGCAGCTCTCTCTGGGGGTTTACAGGAGACTGGGGGCCTTTGAGGGCTTTGGGGTAACAAGTGCTGTGTCTTGGTGCTCTTTTCTATTTTGGTGGAGGGGATTTGAGGTAGGATAAAAGTTAAAGATTGACGAGGCTTGTGTCTGTAGTGATTTGAAATCAACCTGTTTTGGTCAGGATAATTATGATTAAAGCACAGAAGTTAGATTTTGCTTGAAAGGTTATGCTTCCTGGGGTTGATTCCTGGAGAGAGCAGGTGGAGAGCTCCGGCCTTCCGTGCAAGGCCTGTGGTTGAAGAACTGAGTCCTTGTGATGACCAGTGGGCAGCTGGAAATCACCAGATGCCCCGCCTGCGCTCAGGCTTACCTGTGGAGCTTTTGCCTGGTTGGCCTCCGTGCTCAGCTCCAGGTTGGAGCCCCTTCAGCAGGATGTCCAAGCCTGATGTCAGGCACACTCATCAGGCCATATAGGTGCTCTTGGGAAACCTTTAGGTTGTGTCCTCACACTGTACAGCTGGAAAACCAGTTTTTAAGCTGGTCACACGTGAAATCAAACCTCTAAGGCAGGTCATACATAAATAACTTTGGGAACCACTTGGTTTCATTATCCCATTTCTGTAATAATTAGTCGTCAATATGACTATGCCATTTTGTATCTGTTACTGGAACCACTTTCTGTTTTGATTTTTTTTCCCATCTCTGCCTTTTTTTTTTTATTAGATCTCTAGATTTTCCTTAAGATTTTGGACATAGGCTGTCTCTTGTGTCCCCCCCTTCTCCATTTATTCTTGTTACAGAAAGACTGGAAAGTGACAGAGGAATAAAAGACTCATGTTTAAGGAAAAGCTATTAGCGGTAGCAGAGGCTCCAAGACCCAGGCCTGGATGTACAGTATATGTACTCCCTGAAGGGCCTGGGAAAGGATCTGGATTCTTGTAGGCCCTTTCTCCTGACCAGTGAGTGCGATGGTTATCTTCTGCCTTTATGTTGGACTGGGAGGTTGTAGCTCTTGTAGAAGAATCGCTTCATTCATCTCCTGTCCGTGTAGCCACAACATACCTTCCGTGTGGCCACAACATATGGAGCATTTGAGTCTAGGGCTTCATTTTGCAATTCAGGCAGGCACATCACCTCTCCCACCTGCTCACCTTCTCTAGACTTTAGGTGGGTGCATTTAATTATGGTCAGAAGAGACTCCCTGGAAATGGTTCTGAAACAAAGTTACCTTTGGTAGATGTTTCCAGAGTTTTGACTGATTTATAGATAAACATCTGTGATAAATCATTTGGTTAGCTCACAAATCATCAGAAAGTAACATTGTTTAAAACTGAATGTTTTATTGAGTTGCTTTTTTATAGTTTGAATGACTGGTGACTTAACCTGTCTTCCTTACAAGCATTACAGCTGTTTTCTAGGAATAAAACTCTGGAACTAGTTTGGCCATTTTTTCCTAATCATTAGATTACCTCCAAGCGTACTTTCAAAAGATAAATATGGGGCTGCTTTTGGATTTCCCTCAGCTCCCCTCTAGACAGTGGCAAAATCGCCCCCTCCCATTCATGCACCTCCCCCCCCCCCCAGCTCATTGTTGAATAATACTTATCCCAAGCTCAGTTAAGAGAAGCAGCATTAAGGAGGCGGTGCATGGAGGAACAGGTTAGCCAATCTGTGCGTTCCTCTGGAGCTGGAGCGCTGGTTCTCAACCTCAGTAGGACACTGAGCTCAACCGGGAGCTTTAAAAAATGCTGATTTAATTGGCCCAGAACATCCAAACATGATTAAAACTTCTCTGGCGGAGCTGTAGAATCACCTGGGCTGGAGAGCATTTGACAAGTTGAGGTCCCAACCCAGGAGATCGGAGGTGACCAGCCCAAGGCAGGCCTTGGGCGTTAAGAAAATGCCCAGTGAGGCCAGTGTGCGGCGGGGCTACTGCTTCATTCTACAACCCACACCTGAACGGCTTTTGTTTATTTTTATGTAGATTTTTTTCTTTTGCTTGGAACGCAGATATCTATCCCGGTTATATATAGTGCTGTCTTCACAGAAATGTACTTTGGTGAGACGCTATCATTCTGTGTTGAGAAACTGATGAGAAACAGCCCCACAGAACTCACTGCTGTGACGACTGCAGAGACGTTCATTATCTTACTCCATCCTCTTTATGAGGACCCTTGGGAGGAATTTGTCTGTGAGCGTTAGAAATGGTGTGTTTCTCCTCAACAGTTGGCTTGCTTTTATCTTTAAGCTTGTCGAGCTGATCAAGTTTCCCCTTTTACATAAAAGCCAGAAAGCTTAGTGCGAGTCTGCGGCCACCTACAAGAAGTACAAGGATCCCCGTGGTGTACGTTTTGGTGGATGTTACGGGAAACAGTGTGTGGCCTGAGAGGGTGGTGGGGGGCGGTCAGGAGTGGTCAGAGGGATTGTGGAGAGGAGGCTGGGGCCATGGGGCAGCTGAGAGCCCTGGAAGGATTTTATGCTGGGAGCTTATAGGGTCAGAACTTCAAAAGAAGCAATGATTAAAAGATAGTAGGGGGCCTTCCTGGTGGCGCAAGGGGTTAAGACGCAACCTATGAAGCTGTCTGCAGCCTCTGCAGCACGAGTTTGATCCCCTGGCCAGCCAGGGAACTACCCACATGGTGCAGCAGACCTCTCCTGACTCGCCCACTGCTCCCCTCAGCAGTATATTTCAGTCAGTCTGCCTGTTCTGCTCTCCACTCTGTCTCTGGTGAATCCTCTCACCCCCCACACCTCTGGCCTGTACCCCAGTTCTTGTATGCATAAATAAATAAATCTTAAAAAAAAATAAAAGATCGTAGGGAGTCTCTGTTCTGAACACCCCACCTGCTAACATTGCTGCAGCACCAGTGGGGAGCAGCTTGGGTTTTAGAAACTGCAGGTGGGACAGAGACAACACCTTGTGGAAGTGGTCGGGGAGGGGGGGTTTCTGTGTAAAGGGCAGCTGGGGCTCTCTGTGGCACTCTCCTGGGGTGTTCCTGAGAGGGGCTAAGATAAATACAGTGGAATAGGACATAGAGGGTGAGATATTGTAATTTATAGGAAATTTATGACCAAAATTTATTTCTCACAGACATTTGGTCTGGATCCACAGTTCATGACTAATAGCTCCCCTTGGAGTTTCTCGTGTTGACAGTGTTAAAGGTGTCTCTTGTGTTAATGAAGGTAACTTTTGGAAAACCCCTCTGGTTGGGACTGGTTGTCTGGGAAACCAACTGACTACAGGGTGGGAATTTCAGTCTCCTTCCCTGCTTTCCTGGGAGCGGAGGGGCCCAGGGCCAGCTTAATCACGCAGTGAAGCGCTCCCGTGCCCCTTAGTAGCCCAAGAGGAAGAGGCTGCAGAGAGTGAGGGGCTGGTGAACAGGTGAAGATCTGGGGGGGGGGCAGTGGTGCTCTGCTTTACACCTCACCTACCCCAGGCAGCTCTTCTGACTGTGATTGGTATCCTACAGAACCCTCAGTGGCCCACGGAGCAAATGGCTTTCCTGAGTTCTCCAAACCTCGCTAGCAAATGATTGAACCCGAATGGGGTGTCCTGGTGTCACCAAACAAACTGGGTCTTTTGCTCGTGCCAGAAAGTCAAACTCTGAATCACAAGAATTGTCTTTACATGAAGTAGATTTATTTATTTATTTATTTATTTATTTATTTATTTATTTATTTATTTATTTATTTTAAGATGGGTACAGTCAGAAGCACGGGAGGGTGAGAGGATTCACCAGAGCCAGAGCGGGGAGCAGAACAGGCAGATAGAACGAAATACACTGCCGAGGGGAGCAGCGGGCACAGCAGGAGAGGTCTGCGCGCCATGTGGGACCCTCGCCGGCTGGCCGGGGATCAAACCGGCGCTGCAGAGGCTGCGGGCAGCTTCACAACCCAGCGCTCAACCGCTGCACCACTGGGGAGGCCCATGAAGTAGTTTTAATGAACATGATGGCAAGATAGGCTCCCCCAAACAACTGGCTCCCCTAGTGGCTGGAGTGCTGGGACTTTGGAAAGGGTGAAGGGGTGTGAAGGAGTACGAGGAGTCCCACCTCCCGTTCCCAGGAGGTGTGGAAGTCCACGTGACCTGGTCAAGGGTTTGCCTTTCCCAGCAGGGTGTTTTCCCTGCAATCTGCAGGCCTTTGTTTGCTTTGCCAAGGTCTCACAGACAGACAGGAGAGCTCTCCAAGGTCCCAGGAACAGGCAGAGCCAGTTAATGGTTAATCATGAGGGACTACAGGACACAATCCAGGGCGTTCACAGTCACTCCTAGAGAGGCAAAGCCACTCAGTGGTTAGAGTTTAATTCCACTTATTCCTAATTTGTAGCCTAGTGGTGTCTTCTGTTGCAAAATGGTGAGAATCTGGCTTCACTAGGAGCCTTGCTCAAAAGCATGGTGAAGATCTGGGGTTTGTGAGGACCTGAGGTGTGAGTGTGGGGTGAAGGTGTCTTCTTGGGGGCCTCTGATCTGCAGCCGGTTGTTCAGACGCATGGTCTTGCCTGGGCCTGTGACTAGTGTGTGGTGGAGGTTGGTCCTGGAAGATTGAGCCCTTTACCTGTGGAACCACAGTCTGTCCCGGGGAGGCAGGGTCAGAATGGATCTCAATTTTGGATGCCCCAGGAGTGCAGGAGTTGCCTGTTGGTGGGGAAGCCGCACCCCTGTAGGAAATTTGCACCAGGGGGTGTCATCAACACTGCAGGGATTTTCAAGTGTTAGTTTTAAAACAAAATGAAGCCATTGGAAGTTGAGTGAACTGTTACTTTGATTGCAGTGCTGCAGGGATTCAGATCAGCCATCGCTGTCATTAATCTTGGAGAGAGGGTAGATGGGCAGGTAGGAGCGGCAGCCTACCCCAGCGAGGGAGCCCAGAGGAGGGGTGTGCAGGGTCTGGTGGGGGAGGAGGAGAGAGGCCTGGGGCTGTACACCTGAGCCAGCCTCAGGCTGTACACCTGAGGTGGAGTGGAAGGACAGATGCTTACCTGGCACATTAGGAAAAGCTATTGACATGATGAAAGTGGTTTGGCTCAATTAATGATTAATGGGGTGGGCATGTGCGCGTGGCCTGTGGGAGTAGAAGGGAGTGAGTCTGTCACAGGCTTTTGCCTAAGCTAATAGGTTTTACACTGTGATAGTGAGATAAGAGAACCACCTTTGGGAGTGACTGTTTTCCTAGCCAGAGTCAACAGCGTTTGGCGCAGGGATAGAAAGCGCAATGGGGAGAGTCAGGTGTTTGAGTTTGGGGCCTAAGGGGATTGTAGTAGCATCGAGAGAGACACAGCAAGTTAGGGAGAGAAGCTCGTCTGTGGAATTAGAAGACTTATTTTTTTGAATTTAAAAATTTAAATTTTAATAGTGGTAGGCAAAGACCTTTATAAAGGAGGAGCCCAGGTGAACAAATGCAAATAATACTTTGTTGACATTCTCCCCGGCCAGAAGGCTCCCTGGGCATCCTGGATCCTCACAGAGAGTAGGAACACTGGCTGGGATGAGTGTCCCCTGGTGGGGCGCCATTGTAACAGGGTCTCCTCATCCACCTTGCCTTCCTAGTAGTAATCATTTTTCTCACTTTTTCTTTTTAAATTGAAATAACGTCGTGTTACACCAGTCTAATGCATCGCTGAGAATCAGCGTGTGTATACATTACATTAAGTTCACCCCTAAATTCTGTCCTTCTCCATCCCATTGCACTTGTTACAGGGCAGGGTGAGGGGGACCTCAGGACCCCCAAACCTGCCTTCTCGAAGTAGGTTCTGCCATCCGCTGCATCAAGAGAAATCGTACTCTAGCGTGTAAGACCTTTAGTGAAAGGGACTTGAATACAATTAGTGTATACTAGAGGGGAGAGAGACTAGATAAAGTCGTTTTCACACAAAACACCCAAAGTCACCCGTCCCCTGGTGGGTGCATGCGCAGCCAAACAGGGTGGCCCAAAGCGGGACCACTGAGGCCCGGGAGCCTGCCGCAGTCTAAAGCCCTCCTGGTGGGGGCCCGCAGGAGGGCGCGGGAGGGGCTGCGTTCATTAGCGCAGTTGGTATTAATGCTGTAAGTTCCCTGAACCTTTCTAAACAATGTTTTTTGTTTTTTTGTGGTCAAAACAGGTAGAGTGGACCCCCCAGCTGTTAGACGTCCCCCCCGAAACTCGGTTTGACTACACAGTGACCAGTCTCACGGGTGGCCCGAAACCACATTCGCCTTTCGACGCCCAGAACGAGGGGACTGTCCTGAAGGTGAGCGCTCGGGCCGCGCGGCCTCCCCCGGACAGTTGGGCAGGCCGTGCGGCCTTGTCATTCTTCTTCTTCTCTGCCCCACCTCAGGGGGGCATATTTGCTGGGCAGCTGACCAAGGTGGGCATGCAGCAGATGTTTGCCCTGGGACAGAGGCTGAGGAAGAGCTATGTGGAGGACGTCCCTTTCTGTCACCAACCTACAACCCCCTGGAGGTCTTGTGAGTGTCCCAGGGGTGCTTGTCGTGCCCAATTTAAGGTCTTGAGCCTGGAAAACCTATCCTGTCCCCTGCGCCCCAGATGGTTCCCCTGTCCCCGAGGTGGTTGGGGCAGTTGCCCTGTGTGGTAGGGTCCTCTGAGCAGGCAGTCACTGAGGGTCACCCTCCGTGACCTTTGGGTCCCTCAAGGCAGCCTCCCGCAGGTAGAGCAGCTTCTTCCCAGCCCGTTGCTCCCTCCTGGAGCCTGGAAAACCTCTCCGCCGCACTGTGGAATAAAACGGGGTGCAAATAATTACGTTTTCCTTTCACGAGTATCTCTGCCTTTTCCCTCCAGCGTCCGTTCCACTAACATATATCGGAATCTGGAGTCCACTCGGTGTTTGCTGGCTGGCCTTTTCCAACATCAGAAAGGTTAGATTTGGGGTGCGAAAGTCAACCCCTTGCTGAGGAGCTTTTCCACCTCACCTCCCAAGGTCCCCTCTCTCCTCTCTCGCTGCCTCTCCCCGGGTCTCCCTTCGCCCGCGCACCTGGCCTCTGTGGCATCTGCTGGAACGGCCCTCCCTGGCCTTCTGCTGCCCTCGCCGCCTGACCTCGACGTGGACAGCAGGGCATCAGCCTGCCGCGTGCCACCCCCAGTCTTGCGGCTTTTTGCTTAGGGGAGCTACTGCTAAAAAGAAAGGGGGCAGGGACACCCCACCGGCCGCTGCTGCCCTGGCCGCGGGGACTCCCTGCATCATGCGGCGGGCACTGGCGTGTTCTGCCCGGTTTTCCTGGCTGAGGTCAGTCATCTGACTCTGGTGTGCTCAGCCGGTGACCACCCCGGGGCCCGACCTCTTGTCCCCGAGGACCGTGGGGAATACGTTCCCTCGTGGGCCCCCTGTACGGAGGACCTTCGGCTCTCAAAGGGCTGCATTTTGTCAGTAAAATTGACTCAAATTTGCATTTAATTGCTGATCTGAGTTTCAGATCTTCGGGACTCACCAGTGTTCACACAGTAAAGTGCTGCCGCGAGGCAAAGGCTGTTGCTGCTGCCAGCCGCCCTCGCGGTGTCTCAAATAGAGACATGGTGCCCCCAGGTTTTAAAAAATCCGTAAAAGAACAGAACCGCTGGGCCAGAGGAGGCTGGCCTTCACCTCAGCTGGCGTGGGTCCTGCTGCTAATTCTGGCAGGAGTTTCTGCTAAATATAAACAGTGTGTGGCGAAACTACATACAGCAAACCGGGTAGGCACCCCTTCTTGGGAGCCCCGTGCTTAGGGATCATGCGCAGCGCCTGACCTGTGAAAACCTGATACTTGTTTAGCTTCTGAAAATCACTGTCCTCAGAAACTCCAAATGCATGGCCGACGTCAGAGGGTGTTTCCTGCCGGCAGGCTGGTCTGCAGGGAGGCCGCAGGCACTGCCCCAGCTCTCCAGCAAGGAGGGGAGGTGCCACCGCCAGCAGCTGGCAGGGCTGCTTGGCTTGCAGCTCCGTGCCCTGCCCTCGGATGTCTTGAGACTCCAGTGTGACATCTGTCACTTCATGCCTTCACCAGTGGACTTGCAGAGAACTCCAGCGGTGCTCCCGTTCATGGAAGTGGGGGACTCTGGGATATTGTTTCAGGAGTAAAACCCTAGAAAAGTCTAGAGGGTTATGTGAAAGCTGCAGAGACGGGAAAGCTGCTCTCCCCCACTGGGTCTGTCAGTCATTCAATGTAAATGGGAGTGTAGGCCCAGTGTCCAGACACCAATGGCAGACACCAAATAGGAGTCATCTTGTGTTATTTTAGAGGCTTAAATCATAGTTGTTATTATTCTAACATTTAGAGACTCTCTATGCACTGAACACTGTTATAAGAGCTTGGCATATATTACCATGTTCAAGTCCTGTGAGTAGTGACATTTTATAGATAAGAGAACTGAGGCCTAAATGAATTTCCCAAGGACACAACGCTGTTAAGTGGCAGAGCTGGGATTCAAACTCTGGCCTCTGATTTCACAACCCATGCTCTTCACCTTTATGCTCTGCTGCTCCTCAGAGGACATGTCTGTCTGGAGGGCCTCTGATCACCCAGGCTGCTCTTTACATTGTGTTCTGCAGAACCCCAGGATTCTTCAGAGGGGCCCAAGGAACTGCAGAGAAGGAGGGGGTAGGGCATGCAGGTGGAGTGTGCTCTGGACTTCTCTGGAAGCCTCCAGTATCTTTTATTACCTTATTTAATGTTGGGGGGGTCTGGGGGGGCTACACTGCCTTAGAAGCCCTTGAAAATTGCCAATATTTCTCCTACCCCTTCGATTTATACAGCGCAGCTTGAACCCCAGAGAAAGAAGTGACTTCTCAGCGTTGTCCTTAGGCCTTTTAGTCTGATTTCCTCTCCTGACAGACCAAGGAAGCGTGTCTGGGTTCTTACATTCCAGTAAAGTTGCCGTAGACTAAAAAAATGTCCCAGGGTTCTGACCATCAGTTTGTTTGGGAATAGTAGCTCTTCTGACTTGAGCTCACCGAAGCAGTCCAGTGAGCGACCTCTGAATTCCAAGGAACTGCTGGTGGAGGCTGTTTTTTTTGCCATCAGAAGGGCAGGCGTGAGCCCTGTGGACCTGGATCCCCGCAGCCTTCACTGTCCCTGCGAGAGCAAAGCGCAGGAAGCCAGTGCAGCACCTTCTCTGCACACTGCTGGGAGGGGCGGGCGTGAGGGCTCCGCCGTGGCCGCTACAGGCTTGGGAAACTGTAATCCTTGGTTTCTGGAGGCTCGTCTAGAAGGCTGGCTTTCAATTTGGGAACGGTGGTGAGTTCTAAGTGGCCTCGCGCTGCTTTCCCAGATTGTCCTGGCAGCCACCATATGGGCCTGTAGGATTGGACTTCGGGAAGCAAGTCAGCCAGTTCTGATGAAGTCAGGGACAGCCCGTTTTGTTCGGATGCCCAGTGCTGGCCACGCCCTGGGGTGGGGATGCTTCCGACTGGGTCAGGGACAGGCACAGCAGGTCCAGATCGTACCTGCTCTCGTCTGATGCTGCCCATGGGGCTGTGCGGGACACCACGTTGATGGGCGCTGTCCTAAGGGGTGGCCTTGTGCCCTGTTCCTGGAGGACTCGTCTGTGCCAATGGGGAAGTGGCGAGTACTGGGAAGAGCTCGCTGAGCCGCCTCCTGCCTGTCTCCCTGCCTCCCCTCCAGGGCCCATCGTCATCCACACCGATGAAGCAAATTCTGAGGTCTTGTACCCCAATTACCTGAACTGCAGGAGTCTACGGGAAAGAAACAGGTAACTGGCTCTGCGTTCTGGCTTGCCCGTGGGGGCAGAGAGCCTCCTCCCACCCTTGCTGGCAGGACTTAACCTGAACTAAGGGCCAGCTCAGGTCACTGTGCTGGTGGGGGCATGGGAGTGCAGTACCCTCAGGTCTGACATCGCTGCCCAGGGAGCAGGGAGGCCCCCCTCAAGGTGGCAGGCCAGGAAGCCAGGGAGGAGCCACTTGCTGAGCTGGAGAGCCAGCGTGCAGGCTCTGCCATCGCAGGGCGTTATCCTCTTCATCCTGGGCTCTCAGCGGAGGCAGGTGGTGATCTGGACAGGTTGCCTAAAGGGTGCTTGAGCCAGGCATCAACCTGCAGACCCAGATGTGCAGGCAGGAGACAGACTTTCCTTCTCTTACACGCTGCCTCGTAGGATAGGTCGGTTGGGGCGGATGGCACTTCCAATTCTCAGTCATTTCTGGGCTGCATGAGACTGTGTGGTGTGGCACCACAGGCAGAAGAGAACAGCGTTCCCAGGTTCCCTGGGCTGCTCGGCTTTGTTTCTGATGTAATAGAAGAAGATGCTAGAGTGGGATTCAGATAATCCAAGCTTTTACCCTAGCCCTGGTGCTCACTAACTTATTTTTATAAGTCATTTGACCACCTAGTTGACCACCTAGGGCCTTAGTTGGCTCATCTGTAAAATGGGAATAATACCACAATGCTAGTGAGTAATTGAGGATTAAATGGGATTTAATAATCTGGAGATGATGGACGAGATACACAAACTGCTAGTCACACTACAGTATAAGGGCCTGCTTTTTCTTTGCCAGAGGCCGGAAACAGGCTGCCTCCTTGCAGCCAGGCATCTCAGAAGATTTGAAAAAGGTGAAGGAAGGATTGGGTATCACCAGCAGTGATGGAATCGATTTCTTCAACCTCCTTGACAACATGGCTGCTGAGCAGGTGTGATGACTGTTCTCCTTGGGCTGGGGGCCGGGGACCTGGGGGGGGGGTTCAGGACCTGGGGGAGGGTCCTGGGCGGCAGGCTGTTGAGTTAGATGGGGTGGAGAGCAGTCATGGAGACCTGGTTTGGAGGCAGCTGTGGAACCAGCAGATGGAGTTGATGTGGAAGTTAAGTAGTGGCGCCATCAGGGAGGCTGCTGCACCTGCTAAAAGCGTGGGCATTTAACGCTAGCTCAGAGTCTCCTGGAGGTGCTCCCCAGAACACCCGCCGCCGGAGTGTGCTCTGGGCAGGTGATGGGAGGGGGATTGATGCGTCTCTCTGCACAGCAGTCTATTAAGGAATCTGAGGAACCTCTAGAGAGGAAAGCTGGTTAATCTCTAGGTCAGCTTTATCCCCAAATTTATTTAGCCATAAAATCTTTTTAAATCTAATGCATACTAAAGACCACACAATGGAAATTCTAGATTGGAAAGTCAGGCACCCAGAGGCGGTCAAACCGGCTCTTGTAGGTGCTGTTTCTCCATGAAGGTGCCAGTGAAGCTGCCCTGTGCCCTGAGGGCAGGGAGGGCCTCTTTTCATGTGTAAATATGTTTAAGGCTATCAGACCAGCATCTCTGGAAAGTGCTTCCTTGGCATCCTTCTTGTAGATCATTTGGGGAAAAGGAAGACCAGACAGACATTTATGAATTCCTGGCCAGGTATTTTACTCATCTTTTTTTTAAAGGTTCAAAAAAACACACAAATGTTTTTTGTTTGCGATAGATGGGGCGTCCTCAGAAAGGGAGGACAGACTTTCCCCTGGGCTTTCAGCTCTCTAGGAATAGCTTCAAGCAGACTTGGGGACATAGATCCTTGAGGGGTCAGGCCCACCCCACCAAGAAGGCAGGCGTCTGACCAGCGGCCTGGCCAAGCTGGTGGGAGTGTGTCTCACCGCCCTGTCTCCCTGCAGGTGCACAGCCTCCCCAGCTGCCCCGCGCTGAGGCGGTTTGCGCAGATGATCGAGAGGAGAGCGGTGGACACGGCCTTGTACATCCTGCAAAGGGAAGACCGGTGAGGGCCGCCTCGGTGCTGGCGTGAAGCCTTCTGTCAGGCCTCTGGTTTGCGGGCAAGAGGGTTCGTCTGGCCTGGCCGGCGGAGCTCAGACCCGATTGCTCACACTCCTGGAGCTGGGGCTGGTGACCCAGCGCTTCCCACCAGCCTCCGCGCTGTAGGGTGCCTCTGAACCACCGTTTCCTTTTGTTCAGAGTTTCAGAGGGTTTGGGTGGGGTGATCTGATGGAAGAAGAATTATTGCTCACTTGACCCTTCTTGTTACAACTCAACAAACCATGTTCACAAGCTTGCTGGGAGAGGAGTCATTATCCCTGATAAGGCCCAAATCCTGGCTGTATCGATGGAGAAATTGGGCCTGAGAGATGTGGGCCACATGGCCCAGCTCAGCTCACGAGCGGCAGCCCCAGGACTTGCACCAGGTCTTCTGATGCTCGGCCCTGCATCCTCACTGCATCCCTATCCTGGGGGCTCTGTCTTCAGAAGGCCCGTTCCTGACTACGGCACGGAGAGGTTCCCTCCCCAAAGTTAAAATAACCCGTTTTCTGGTCGGTTTAGATTATCCAGAGTGCCTTTGGGGTAAGTGACTTGGCAGAGGGGGCAAGGGATGCCGAGGTCTGCTGCTTATGAGCTAGAGTCTCTGGCTGCTGTGCTCTAGTTCAGAGTGAGAGCCTGGGGCATCTGGAGGGCTCGGCTGTGCCTCTCAGCTTGTGACCACTCCCTGGGATTTACCCCTCCCCCCACATACACACACCCACATTTAATAAACATTTGCAGCTTGTAGCCCGCGCCTTCTCTGCTGCAGTGCTCCTCTCTGCCCGAGTGACGTGAAAGCAGCCAGAGGCCTGCACGCCAGTGGGCATGGCCGCGCTGGCCGCATTCCGGTGAAACTTAATTTACAAAAACAGGCAGGTCAGCAGGTTGGACTGGCCGAGGCCATCCTTTGCTTTCTCCAGGTGTAAAGCATTTTAACAAGACCCGGTCCAGCCTCCTTTCCATTCCAGTTAGCCCTGGGCTCATAAAACTGACTTTCCTTCAAGGACAGATGGTCACAGCCTCCCAGTGCTGTCCCGCCTGGCCTGGCCTGCACGCAGCCTTGTGGAAAGTATCCACTGCTGCCCTCGTCCTTGCTCCTACAGCCCTTGACTGTGAGGGTGGCCACTTACCCAGTCCAGCAGGAGGGCTGACGGTGGGTCTGAGCTGTCGTGGCGACCCGCTTCCCTTTGCTAGAGCTGTGTTCTGGAAACCTGGACGCCTTTCTTCTGTCTGAGAAAATGTCAGCGGCATGAAGACCAGCCCTTTCTCTGCTCACTGCCCCATCTCCCTGCTCTGCTTCCCGCTGCCAGGGGCGCCCTGAGTGGTGGTGGCCTCCTGGTGGGACAAGCCTGAGACTGCAGTGGTGGAGCCGGGACGCCCGCCCTGAGGGCACTGCCTGGACTTCTTAGGCCACTCGTATAAGGAACGTTCTTTTCATCCAAGCACCAGGGAGGAGGCAGAGTTCCTGGGTTCCCGACTGTTCCCTGGCACACGGGGAGCGCGTTTAGAACATTGTTCCTGTGGGTCATGCTTATAAGGGCCTTTTGGAATCCCTGGAAATCATTACATCCTGTCCCCCAACTTTGTCCTTTACCCCTAGAGGCCTAATTCTCAATTTAGTGACCACACCCCCATCTCGCGGCCCCTCCCATCCCAGTTGGGGCCTCCGGTTGCAGGTCTGTCCCAATGGAGTCTGTGCATGGGCAGCCCTCCTGCTGCAGGCAGGAGCCCCAGGGCTCTCCCTGCCCGCCTGTGGCCATCCCTTGGCCTTCGCTTGTCTTTTCTCGGCTCAGCCCGAGGTCCTGCAGAGCAGAAGCAGCAGCCTACGTCTGTCCTGTGTGCCCCGTCCGCTAACCTCACTGATCTTGCATTTTTCTTAGGGAGAATCTGCAGATGTCAGTGGGCCCGTTCCTGCACCTGCTAGAGGGCAACCTGCTCAGGTCCGTGGACCCTGCCACCCCACCCGGCATGACCAGGTACCTCACACAGCCCCACTTTGCGGCTGGGAGTTGGGGGGGGCTTCTGGGTGTTCATGACATTTTCACCTTCCCTCTGATGCCCCGGCTGCCATGTTCTGAAATTTTATTTTCGCTAAAAAAGTCCTAAATTAATTTTCTCTTTTTTAACTAATTGAGCACGTGTCGGGGGCCAGGCTGGACACCCTGGCTTGATGATGTCACAGCCCCCGGCGGGTGGTCGCTTGCCGGCGTCTCCTGCAGACGTGATCTCCGCTAGGCGGGTCAGAGGCAGAATCTGCATTCCAGCAAGATCCTCGGGGGTCAGTCACCTGACACTAGAAAAGTGCCCCATTTGCCTTCTTGAGACAGATGGAGACGCAAGCGAGTTTGGGAAAGGAATGCTCTGGGGGTCCGGGTCGAGCTGTGGAATAGCAAATCCTGCCCTTCCCTGCCCCTCCGTTAGCTGCGTGGAGAGTGCTCGCCCCCGGCCTTTGCCACCTTGCCCCCACCCTGGGCTCGCGTCTGGCAGAGACTCAAGCTGCTACGCTGGCCTCCAAGGCTGGGGACCAACAAATAATATCCTTGGTCTTCCCCAAGAGAGAGATTACAGGGGTCAGGCACATACAGATTAAAATGGACTCTTTATTACTAATTAAAGCCATGTGGAGAATGTGTTGAGGGCCAATCAGGCTTATTAATAGTCCTTTGATGTGAGCTTCATTTCCCCAAATGCAAGTTTCCCCAACAAGGGAGAGAGCTCTGTGCATCCGCGGAGGGGGCCGTGTGTCCGGGCCGCGGCCCGGGGAGGGGGCCGCTGGGGCGGGAGCCACGATGCTGCGCCTTCTTTGAGACTCGCCAGGGAGGAGGGGGTGGGCCACAGCAGAGGCCAGGGGAGCTACTGCAGTGGCCAGGGCTGGGGGGCTGGGGGCCTCCTCATGAGAACCTGGGGCGTGGGAATAGGGCTCGCCACACCCTGAGCTTAGAAGGAGTTTTACTAATCTCGAGGTGTCACCTGGTTTCTGAGGCAAGTGCTGTTCCTCCTCAAAAGGGGCCAGCAGTGCCTGATCCCCAGAGACCTGAGCTAAAGGATTACAGGAAAACACTTCCATGTTGCAGAAAACTGTACCTGTACGCGGCTCACGACGTGACCCTCATGCCGCTCTTACTGGCCTTGGGGATTTTTGACAACAAGTGGCCCCCCTTCGCCGTTGACCTGACCCTGGAGCTGTACCAGCACCGGGAGACCAAGGAGTGGTTCGTGCAGCTCTCCTACGGGGGGCAGGTAAGGCCTGGAGGCCTGGGCGGTGCAGCGCCCTCCCCCTGCTCAGCCCCCAGTTCCCCCGCTCAGGCCCAGGGCAGGGCCTGGGGCTGACAGCCCGCTGGGGCTTGGGCTCCGGTCCAGTCCTAGATGCTGGAGCAGTGAGCCTCCTCCGAGTGCCTCTGCCAGGATGCCACGTCCTGACTAGAAGGCCTGTTTTGAAAGTTACCAAGACACAGCACCCCTGTGTCCTGACGGTGCCCAGGGTGGGGTCAGAGCCACGAGGACACAACCCTTAGCACTCCTAGCTCGGGAGAGTGACAGGAGGGGCCTGTTGCGCTGTTCCGGGAGCTGACGGGCAGTGGGCCTCGGCCGTCACCTGCACACACGCACATGCCATGGGTCCAGGCTCCTCAGGCCTGGGGGCACGGCTGGGCCAGGGCGGGGGTCGGGTCCTTGGGGCCCGGCTGAGTCGTGTCTCTCCTCAGGAGCAGGTGCCCAGAGGTTGCTCCGACCCACTCTGCCCACTGGACAAGTTCCTGAACACCATGTCACTTTACACCTTAAGCCCAGAAAAGTACCACACGCTCTGCTCGGAAGCCCAGCAGATGGAACGTGGAAATGGAGAGTGACTGATCCGTACAAGCGGGATGTATTGATTTTTTAAATAAAACATCTTTACACAATGACTCCAGATGTCGTGTTGGGGGTGGGGGCAGGGATTAATGGACGTCACATGGGTAAAGGCGTGTCTTTCCTGTGGGCACATTGACAGCTCTTCTTGGAGGGAAAAGCGGGCTAATGTCAAAACCACAGGCACCTCTAGGAGCTCCCTGCTTCACGCCTCGATCCCCAGCGTCAGAAGCGCCGCCTGCGACGAGGCGGAGACCCAGGCCTGGAAAGTGCTGCCTCGGTTCTGGCCCGCGGTTGGTTGTTTCCTTCTCAGCGTGCACGCGGAGCGCCTGCTGACGGCTGCCTTGACAAGGGCCAAGAGGCCCCGTCCTCCGGTGGCGGGTGAGGAAACCTGGTGACTGCAGCATCTCATGCTGTGATGGGGCATCTTGGGCTCTCTGGGTCCAGAGAACCCCGAGTTCCACCGGGCAGGGCTGGCGAGGGCGGTTACAGGGGCTCCTGGGGGCGTCTGTCCTGGTCTGAGTGGAAAGGTGAGTGGGAGTGACCAGGTAAGCAGGGAGGGAGGGAGGCCTTGTGTGTGGGTGAGGCAGGCTTGACGCCCCGAGGCCACGGCTGGGTGGTGACCTGCAGGAGGCTGCGGGGGACGCTCTGCTTCTTGGCGGCTCTGCCCTCTCCCGGGTGCTGTGGACACGGCGCGCCAGCGCCTCCTGCACCAAGCTCTCCACTCACTGTCCTCTTGGAGAGGCTCTCTAGGGTAAGTGAATGAGTCAGGCTTTTGCGCCACTGGCCTCTGGCTGTCACCTGCGGCCTTGATTGTGTGGATGCAGAAGGCCCTGGGGAGCGTGGGTGCGGGGCACGCCTGCCTGACTGGGGACACCTGGGCATGGTGTGGGCACGCGTACCTGTGCACACCTGAGCCCGGAGGCGGGGATAAAAGCGCAGCAGCAGGAGGAGGAGCAGCGAGACTATGGAAGAGGGGAGCCCAGAGGAGGAGCGCTAAGATCTGTGGGGGGCTGGGCGGCTCGGCTGCCTGCCTGCCTGCTTCTGAGTCCCCTGCCCATCAGGGCGGCCTCCCTGCCTGGCGTGCCTGTGCATTGGGCTCCCTGAGAGCCTTGAAGCCTGAAGAATCCACTGAGGGCTCCAGGACACTCCTGCAACCATTTGGTCGAATCCATAGTGAACCTGCCCTGTGCCTGCTGGCACCACACCCCACTTGCCAGCCCCTGAAACACTCCACACCCTGCCCTTCCCACTGCTTTCAGCCTGAGAGGTGTCCTGTCCCCGCAAAGTTCCCGTGTGAAGTCCCAACCCCAGCACCTCTGCTCTGAGAGTCTGTGGAGATAAGGCCCGAAAGCCGTAACTAAGGTAAAAAGAGGTCATAAGGCGGGGCTAACCCAGTACACCTGGTGCCCTTCGAGGGGGAGATACACAGAGCCGGTCTCCTTGAGCGAGGAGCGAGGCCTCAAGGAAGGCCCCCTACCCCCACCTCTGCTGACAATGGCCTCAGATTTCCAGTCTCCAGAGGTCGTGGCTTCAGCCCCCAGGCTGCAGGATGGTGTTAGGGGCTCTAGCAGCCATACTCCTGGCCCTACTATTCACCTGGCCCTACCTGGGTGTTGGTTTGCTTATCTCCCTGGTTAGAATGCAAGCTCCCCAACACACCCTCCACGTTGTTCAGGGGCGTCCCCAGCCTGGGAGGAGCCCTGAGCTGCTGCCTGGGAGATACCCTCCCCCCCCCCCCCCCCCGGCTCTGTGGGCCCGTCATCTCCTGGGCGCTCGCTGGCTTCAGCAGGTCACCCCCTGCCTGCCTCTGTTGCCCTTTGAGACCTGGCCCTGCACCCTCTCCAGCGCTCCGCCCGCTGCCTCACGTGCACACCCAGGACCGACCTGTTTGGGAAAGGAATCCTGTCCCTGACCTCGCAGACCCCTCGCACACCTTGTTCTCCCCACCCTTCCTGCCTGCCCTGCCTTCTTCCAGGCAGCTGTTCTGCAACAGGAAGATGCCTGCTTCGGCCATCAGCGCGCCCCTAAAGCCAACTACAGGCCCTGGCAGAGCGGGTCTCTGCAGACTTAATGGGAGGATGCTGGGTGCTAGAACTTTCCTGGCCTTGCTGCCTGGCACCCAGGGGGCGTCCTGCAGAGTGCACGCTCACCACTTGGAGGCAGCATGGAACAGAGGCAAGCGAGGGCTCCCTGGGTTCAAATCCTGCCCTTAGGCTGGCTTCTCTCTGGGCCTGTTTTCTCGTGTGAAGTGGAGGCAGTTGTGCTGACTGTTGGGTTGTGAGCATTAATTGAGTAAATGTGTCTTCGGTGGCCTTTTTTTGCCCTTTTGCTGTTTCTACCCCACTTTCACTTCTTAGCTGTGATGGGTTTTCTTCAGTCTCTAGGGAACTCAGAACACTGCGCAGCTGCCACCCTTACTGAGGAGCGGGTGCCCGTGTGCACGGGCACCGGCAGGGCCCTGCCTCCCCCGCTCACCAACCTGTGACTCCGGGCGAGTCGTTGACTTCGCGGAGCTGAGTGGTCCCGACTCTGCAGCAGGGGCGGCCGTGTTTGCCCATCTGACAACTTGTCCTGGGATGGGTGTGAAAACACTTCGTAAACTCCTAAGCTGTCTTTGATCTTGACTCTTTCTCTTAATTAAAGCTTTAAAATGGGTGCTATTAGGGTTAAAAGAATTTCCAGAGACTCTCACCCATGGATAACAAAATAAAGGCCCTCTCAGGATAGAGCAGGGTGAGACCTGGCCTCTCCCCGGGCTGCTGGAGCAGGCCGACTTCACGGGGGCTCATCTGACACCCTCCCGAGGCCCTCCTGGCTTTTCTCATGGTGCCCTGGGCTTGGGCAGGCGTTGGACAAAATAACTCATTCAATATGTCCCCTGTAGGGAAAATGGATTCCCCAGGCTTTTTGCGCCACTGGCCTCTATGGCTGTCACCTGTGGCCTTGATTGTGCTTATGCAGGAGGCACTTGGGAGTTTGGGCGCGGGGCACGTGTGCCTGACTGTGGACACCTGGAGCATGGTGTGGGCGTGCACAAGTGTGCACACCTGAGCCTAGAGGCGGAGCTATAAGGACGGCATCACTTGGCGCCAATGGCGAGGAGACGCAGGCAACTAGGAGGGGTTGTATGACTACAGAAGAGGGGGGAGACCACAGGCCAGAGAGAGCCCAGAGAAAGAGTAGGGATTCGTGGGGAGCTGGGAAGCCTGACAAATTCACTGAGGGCTCCAGAACTCTCCTTTATCTGTCCGAATCCTTAGTGAACTTGCCCCGTGCCTGCTGGTGCTACCCCCTCGGACAAGTTTCATGCAGGTAGTTTAAAAGACAGCAAAGGGAACCGAACCAGAAAGGGCCCATCTCGAGCGGAAGAAGAGGTTCCCCACCCCACCCTCGTTCTTCAGAACACTGGGACCTGCCACCCTCATCTGTTTGCATTTAGTGTGTGACACTCAGTTCTTTGCAAGAAGCTTGGCGCCCCCGCTCAGCTGGAACCCTCTAGGTTGCTGCCCTCCACCCACATAGGGGGCTGAGAGGGGCGAAGAGCAAGTCCTCTTTTCCTCTATGCCAGGAAGTGTCATTCTTTGGCGTTGGGGCTAGAGCTGTGGCTGGCTAGAGACAGTGGCCAAGTGTGAGTCCCTCCTGCCTGCTGCTGGGGGTTCTCCGGATGAAGCTCTGCTCACATCCTGCCCCCTAGTGGCCGAGCGGACTGGCCACACAGCCCTCGCCTGCCTCCCCCAGTCCACCCCACGTTACCCTGCCAGCCTCCAGGAACCTGGTGCTTAAGTATGGGAGAGAGAGAGCTCTGGAAACACTTTCCCCCCAAAACCTGGGCTTCCCAGGACTCCTTTCTCTCCACCTGGGTGGACGGGGCCTGTAGTTAGGCCTACATTCAAGATGTCTTAAGCAAAGATCCAAACTAATGTCTGCGGACTTGCGAGAGCACTGATGCCAGGGTCACCAGCTGTGAGCCCAGCCCTGCCTCTGCTCCCCGTGGGGCTTTGGGCAAGTTCACAGCTGACTTCTGTTACAAGCCCGTATCATGTGTGACTCGGGACTCTGAGATGGGTCTCCCTCACAGAATCACCCCAGGGATCCCACAGACGTGTAAAGCACTTCATGGGTTTCCTAAGGCATTGCCTCTGTTGTTGTTCGAGAAGCCTCTTTGAAATGGCTTTTCCTTCTGAATGTCCCCCAGGCAGCTGGGACAGAGTCAGGCAACCTTGGGCACCGATGTAGGTGGTAACAGGGTGACCGGAGGGTGCACTGTCTTAGAGGTGCTTAAGCCACTGAGGGATGGTGAAAGAAGCACCTGCCATGGAGTAAGGCACTGGGGACTTGAGTTCTGGCCTTCCCACCACCATCAACCCTGTCACCTTTATGGGAGAACCCACATCACGTCCCATAATGTTGCAGAGCCGCACCTGTGTCTGGAGGTGGGCGGGACAAGTGGCTGAAGGTGCAGGCAGCCAGGAGGGCGCCAGAAACGTGGTCGCTGCTCAGAGTTTGATTCTGTGTTTTCACATACTGGGGGCTGAAACTAGAATTCCGAAGCCCTCTAGATGCCCCCAAGTTGGAGTTGCTTCTTGGGGTGCAAAGACTTCTTAAGAAGGCAGGTGTGTGCTTTGAATCAGAGGTGTGGCCAGGGCAGCCCCAAGGAAGCAGCCCGAGGCCGGGCCGGTGCCGCAGGGCTGCGTACCGTGGGGAATCGGGGCATTTTTCTCTGAGGCAGCCTTTCCACAGAGGCCAGTCTGCATTCGAGAAAGATTAAAAGTCTCAAAGGTAAAGGGAAGATGTAAAGAAATAGCCTGCGCTGAATCACTGCAAAGGACAGTATTCATCAGAGAATTAATTTGGAAGGAAATAGAGTGTGAAATAGCAGCGAGGCTTTCAAGTCTGGGTACTGTGGCCTTAGAAACCCAGGCAAGCTTCAGAGGCTTGCCAAGGCCCAGGCTGGGCGCCACCAACAGAAGAGCAGTGGAGGGAAGCCCAGAGACCACAAATTGCTGAGCTGGGGAGGAACTGATTGAGTGTGTAATTAAGGGGAGGGCTGTATAACACTTGGGTAAGTAGAACTTGATGGGGTCAAACCAGCAGGGCCTCTGGGAGATGAAAGAGCCGTCCCTGGAGCTGTTAGTAACTGAAGCCAGATGCATCGAGTTAGAGCTTCCTGGGCTCGTGGAGAGGAAAATGGACGGGACCAGAGGGGAAAGGTCTGGACAGTGATGGCTGCCTAGATCAAAGTGTCTCCAAACGCTTGAACTTAGCGGTCCATGCCTCGGAGTGAGGTGATGTGGACGCTGCAGGGAACCCGGGGGCCGAAGGCAGGAGGCTGTGGCGTGGCCGAGACCACACAGCACAAGGGGGATGACGGACTCTGAGTCCTGACTGTGCGTGCCGGGGGCGCACGTGTCGGGGCCCGGGGAGGGGGTCGTTCTGTTTCTCTGTGGACAGGGCGGGTCTGTGCAGGCTGGACCCTGGAACAACTCCCGGTGGTGAGACAGCTCACGTTGGCGGAGTTGCTCAGACCCCAGCCCTCAGCGCTCCCTGGTAAGATGGTGCTGGGCGATGGGCCTGTCCGGCCTCCATCCCCACGGCCTGTCACTCTCCCACCTGCTGTCCCAGCTCAGAGCTTGGGGCGTCGGCTCCTCGTCACTCAGACCTCAGCTTCAGCGCGGCTGTTTCCTTACGTTTAGCTTAGTGTTTATTTTCACAGAGACAAACAGAAGTCCAGAGCAGCACGGAGCCTGGCTGTCTAGGTCAACACTCCAACCTTGAGCTGACCTTGAGCAATTGCCTTAGCGCCTCTGGCCTCGGCACACTAAAAGTATAAAAGGTAACGGCAGCGGTACTCATGCTTCATACGATTTTGTGAAGACCAAACATGTAAAGTGTCCAGAACAATACCCAGCGCCTGGACGAGCTCGTGGGTGTTTTCTGCTCTTACTGTTTAAATTCTCAGTCACTGCTCTCTCCCCTCTCTGTCTCTGTTATCTCTGTCTCGCCTCTGTCATCCGCGGTGACCTCTGGCTCTGTCTCTGCTCTGTGTTTCTCTGACGCGTAGCTCACAACCTGGCACATAGTAGGACCAACACGTATTGAATAAATTTGATGAATGAATAAAGCAACTAATTCAGCACCTAACTGTTCTCTGAGGGAGCAGTTCATGCGGCGACCTCGGCCTCTGGGGCATGGTTTCCGAGGGTGTGTATGAAGATGGAGTTTAGGAAAGACAAAGGGCAGGCTGGCTACTCTCACTGAAGACAGAGACCGGGGCTGGGGGCTGGGGCAGCTTTTGGGTGGATGAGCACACGGTAGCCCCTTGGTCCTGGGCAGACATTAAAAGATAAAACTTCACGGGATGAAGATGGAGCCGTCGATCTCCAAGTTGGTTGCCCACCGCAGGTGACGGGTTGTGGCGAGCAGCTTGTCCGGCTGGTGGGCTCCCCAACATTTGAGCTGCTGCGGCTGCCCTGGAATGGGGCAAAGGGGGTGATGGTCTGTCCCACCTCACCCAGCTCAGCACCCGAGGCCTGTGTCACCTGAGCCGGTCTCGGCCGCGAGAGAGACAGTCAGCCGGGGGAGGTCTGTGAAGGGGAAGGGCAGTGGATACTTTATGTGGGTTCTGAGGACCACGCTCAGACCACGAGGTAAGCGACAGGGGTTTCTGGGCTTCAGAGAAACACAAGGAAAATCTTTGTCATCTTCGGAGTGGACCATGAACCGATGACCTCAGGGGTGGCTGTCCCAGAGGATTTGGACTCACGCTGGCACTTAGCCGGGATGTAAAGGCTCACACAAGGGCCGGTGGCTGCCATCGCGTCCTTTAAAGTCCCCCCACCTGGGCCTCTGCGGTTGTGTGACTCCACAGCACCCTCCTCCCCATGAGCGCTGAGTCGCAGCAGGTCCCATTTTGCGTTTCATGTGGTTGGAGTGGGGCCTGGTCCTTTCATTTGACGATCCTGAACTTTAAAGGGGGAGGGAAGCGCTTGAGAACCTGGTGACCTCAGAGTAGCCCTGTCCCAGGCTGCCAGCTCCGGAAAAGGCCTCCTCGCTGCCGCTGCCATCGCAGCTCGTGACCTCCACGCTGCATGACCTTCAGCTTGTGACCTCCCGGGGGCAGCAGGAAGGCTCCCTAGGTCTCCCCCACCCCCTGAAGGAAGAAACACAATTTCTAGCTCTAGCTAGAACCTTCTTGCTGCCCAGCCAGCATGTCTCGTGAGCTCTCAGGTGGACTCACCAGAGCAATCAGGTCAGAGGCCTTTGCACTGAGCCCTGGGGTGAGCTCAGAAATGTCCCCCTGACCCCGCTGGTACTGGGCAGGTGCACATTGTTAGCAGGGACAGCCACACGCTGACATCGGGTGGAAAGCAGCTGGCGGGGAGGTGAAGCCCCAGCGCAGGGGGAGGTGGAGGCGGGGCCCAGACTCCATCTTGGACCTTGGGGTTGGCTTGGCTTTTTCCCCCAAAGCCCGACATTTATTCTCTGGGGCATGTCTTCCCGTGGTCGTCTCCTCCACGGCACGTGGCACCTTCTTCCTTGTGCTCTCGGGTGTCCTCCCGCCCCACGCTGATCCCCACCTGTGCTCTGCCTCCTTTTCTGCTTCTTGTGATCGTCCTGCGGAGGACGTAGCCTCAGTCCCGATCGCTCAACTGGCTCCTTCCTTCCTGTCTTGAAATAGTAATATCCCCCTTATCCCAAGCTCCTCTGATTTCTGCTGTCCGGCTGCCTCTCCCCCGGCCTCTCTGGCTCTGCGAAACTCCCGAGCACGGAGCTCAGTCCTCCCCTGCCTGTCACGCCCGAACCCCTCCCCCTGACGCTGCCTTACCATCTGGCTTCCACGTCTCTGCTTGACCAAATCTGTGCTCTGGGAGGACCCAAGATCCATCGACCAAACTCGAGACGCATCTCAGGGTCCTCCCTCCCGGGGTCTCCCACTGGACCACCTCCTAATTCTTGAGAGCCCCTCTCCTAACCCCCTGGGACTGAGGCAACTCTATGCTTTCAGAGTCACCCCAGACTCTGATTCATTTTCTGTCCTCCAGTTTTATTGAGAATTATTTGGACAGCCATCTCTTCATCAGTCACGTGACGGGGGCGGTGGCTAGACCATTTCTAAGGTTTCTTCCTGTCTTACGATTTCAGTTTCTTCTGCTGGAACTTCACCCTTTCTCTGCCAGCCCCCCAGGACTTGGTTCTTGGCCTGCGCTCGACTCTGCTCTCCCAGGTGAGGTCACCACGCCCCTCTCCGTTGCTCTATCAGTCCTGCCCCCTGTCCCTTCTCCAACATCTGCATGCAGAGCCTTTACCATCACCTTATGCTCGGCTCTGCACTCCCTCCTGCCCTACCAGGATTCTCCCAACTCCCCCAGTTTTTAGCTACAAAACCAGAGGCTTGGGTGAGGTGGGGTGGGGAGAGGGAGCTTAGGGTTTTTAGGCTATATTCTGAGAAAAATAATGAAGAAGTAAAAATAGGCCTAGTACCTGGGGAAAGGATTTAATCAAGGAGAGAGACAAAATATAACCATTTAAATCCAAATCCTCCTCTTTCCTAATAACTCTGTTCTAACAAGGGAACGAATGTTCAAGTCAAAAATGGCCAAATGTTGTTGGGAGGGATCAATACCTTGGAGAGGTGAGCATATAGTACCTGGCTGCTGTTAATGAGTTCACATCTTCATATTCAGATGAATAAAACCCTGAGGTAGAGTCAGAAGTTATAGACAGTCATCTATGAGAAATCACTCTCGGGTTTCCGTCTCAGAGAGGCAAAATACAAAGGCCAATCTATACGTGGTCCTCGCTTTTGAAAACACAGAAATGATAGACTCCAGAATCTGAAGATCAAGATCTCCTTGGTCCCCTGAAGTAGACTATTAAAAATCTTAAGACTTTCCCAAAGTCTTAAGATTTAATAGTCTACTTAAGTCTTAAGTAGACTATTAAAAGTAGAAAAATAAAAATCTGAGCAATTAAGAAAGAAAGCAGTCACCACCACTAAGAATCAGGAGTTATCGGAACAATTTCTGTTTGAGTGAATAGACTAATAGATCAAAGATTCCCAAGAAATTTAGAAAAATCCTACTGGCTAGGTTATATCTCTCAGTCCTGCATGTCAGCAATTTCTTCTTTCATCTTATGTCTGTGCTTATATGTTCAGCGTCTGTTTCCATAGACCGTAGCCAGGTGAAGGCAGGATGGGACTATCTTATAGTTACTGATAAAAAAAGGGTAATTAGAAGAATTGCTAGGTAAATGGAAACTAAGGGCTGGATGATAATAGATTTAGAAGTCATTGGGAAAGTATATTTATTTATTTATTTATTTATTTTTTTACATTGAGTGTGCCCAGTATTTTATTTTATTTTATTTATTTTTTTAATTAATAAATTTTATTTTTATATTCCTCATACATTTGCAATCCCCCCATTCTGACCCCAATCCCTCCTCTCCCGCCCCCCCACCCCCCAAAAGTGTCTCTGGTTCATAGTTTTTGTTGATTTTGATTTTCACTTTCTTATAGTTATTCATTTTCCTGGTCCCTTATTTAAGTTTTCTAGATTCCTGCTATGAGTGAGACCATCCGGTATTTTTCTTTTTCTTTTGGCTTATTTCACTGAGCATGATCCCTTCCAGCGCCATCCATGTTGCTGCAAATTGCATGTGTTTATCTTTTTTGAATGCTGAGTAATATTCCATGGTATATATGTACCACATCTTCTTGATCCAGTCATCTATTTTTGGGCATTTGGGGGGAAAGTATATTTAAAAATTAATAAATTACCAAATAGAGGCCAGTCTACAGATTAACTCCAGCTATAAACCTCGTAGGAGAATACATAGGAGAAAAACTTCGTGACTCTTCATGACCACCACCGCAGAGCACCCAAGTCCCTCACTGTCTCCCACTGGAGCTAATACCAAGGAATTTCGAACAAATTTCTAAGGACTTTAAGGTTTTGAAACAACAGATCAACACTAACATTGAGATTAAATAGGGGTAACTATAAAATTCTGAGTTCAAGATAAAAAATAAAAACTATGGGATTAGGGACAATGACTCATTTCACATGAAAAAGATCTTGGTGCTTTCTTTTTTTAAAATTGAAATATAACATTGTGTATTGACACATTTTTATTGCCATATAACACTGTGTAAATTTAAGGTATATGACATGTTGATAGGATCCATTTATCTATTATAATATGACTGCCATTGTAGTGATAATTAGCACCTCCATCACATCACATAATTATTTCTTTTTCAGTTGCTATAATTAAGATCTAGTCTCTTAGCAAGTCTGATCATTATAATACCACTTTATTATCTTTGGGGGTTTCTATTTCCTAAAATTCTAATATAACCCCACAGCAGAAAAAACAAGTAAAATTTCACCTGCTAATGGAGCTGTGTTCAGACTTGCTGTGCTCTGTGGTGACCAACATTCAAGGCAGGGATAAACTGACATAGAACAGGTAAGAACTCCGAGGGTGGTTCGGGAACCCACAACCAGGTCCAAGGGAGGGAGCAGAGGCTTTAGCCCAGGGCAGAGGGAATCAGGAGCAGCGCCATGCTGTCTTCTGTCTGGAGGCTGACTGTGAAGCAGGGCGGCCCTTCTGTGCTTATCTGAAGGGCGCAAGTGCGGTCGACAACATAACTCAGCGAGGCCTGGTTCATTGTGAGCCAGCGTTTTCTTGTTTTCTAAATATTCGAACTTACGACAGAAATAGATAGGATGGGCTCCTGTTATGGCGGCCTGAGCACAGGGTTCGGCGGCCGGTTGGTTCTGTCCACCACACTTCTACTTTCCGTCAGCTTCTCCTCGCACCAGCTGAGGCTTCCCGGTCCTGCTCTCCAAGTCAAACGGCGTCTTGGTGGTTCTTCCTTCACGGTTGTGGTGCTCCCAGCCCCCCACTCCCCCTCGCACCGTGGCCTGGCCTCCTGGGCTGCGGGGGACCGTCCACACCACAGGTCAGCGCTCCCGGCTTTGCCTGCCCCTTGCTGCAGCCCATTCTGCAGCCCCTTCCAGATTCACCTGTAAAATGCTTCCGAAGCCCCAAACCAGAATTCTCTTTCTTGACTTTTGGCGATTTTCTTCTTTCCCTCTTTGCAATTTTGCATGCTGCTGTTCTCTGCTCTGTGTGGGAAGCTGTCCCCCTCGGGGTGCTCCTGTGCTCCAGCCTGGCTGTTTCACCTGCTCCCCACAACCTCTGTTTCCTCCTGGGTGCTGTTCCCCCCCGTGTCCTGCCGCCAGCTTTACCACAGGTGCCACCTCACGCCCCGCAGCCCCCATGGACTTGACCAGGAGCGTGGGCTGTATCCCCTGCCACAGGCTGGGCACGGTGACCGTCGTGACGTGTCAGCCAAGCGCAGAGGCAGCCTGACTTGTGATAGGTCTCCCGCCAGTCTCAAGTGTTTGGCCACAGACTGGATTTTGTACTTTCTAAACTGTTTGCTGTAAGGTGTGTCATTAAGATTTTACCACCAAATTAAGATTCCAGGACTTTCCTTAAATATAAGTGCGGGTGACTTTGAAAATAATGACTGATTAGTGCCAGAGGAGAGAAGGTGGCAGCGAACCTGTGGTCATTTAAATAGCCTGGGCAATAGAATACAACTTGCCTTTTTTTTGTTTGTCAAATTACAAAAGGAATTTTATTTTATTGTTATAATTTATTTGTTTTCATTTTAACATTTATCATTTTAAAAATTTGTTTAGACAATATTTGGCTCCCCCCACCCCCTCAGATTGAGTTTCCTCAATAGAAAACCCCATAGAGTTTCCTTCCCCAGGCGCCCGTGCACCATCACCTCAGTCCCCTGTGCCCCTCCCTCCCTCCCCTGCAGGATGTCTCTGGTTTGTAATTGTCTGTTTTTGCTTTGCCGTGTTTTGTACTGTTATTATTATTTTGTTACACTGATGTCTTAGTTGCTTCCCCTGTATTCCTGTTGTCAGTGAAACTTGACGCTTTTTTTAAGCAGAAGAGCTGAGCTGAGTGCAAGGGTTTGGCAGACTACAAGCCCCTATTTGCAGGCTGTCTTCCTGTGGGGCTCTCATCCTCCCGCCTTCACCCCTGGAATCTTTTTGAAGAGGAAATTTGATCCCCTGATTCCCTTGCCTAAAACTTTGAAGTTCAGACTCTTCCGTGGGCCACACCCAGTTGTCCAGGACCTACCCTCTTGCCTCATTTCCTTCTTCCACCGCCTTCAAAGTGCTCACCGCACTTCAAGAGGCCTTCCTGCTCCCACTTCCCCTGTTCAGACACCTACCGCCACCCTCCAGCCGGGGACTCCTCCCTCCAAGCGTAAATTCACAACTCACCTGTCTGTTGAGGCTGCTGCCCTCGCCTCTGGCTGTCCCAGCCTCACTGAGCAACGCCCCTTTGTCCAGCAAGTGCCCCACTTCCACGTGCACTTCCCCACCCAGCCCGAGCTCAGGCTTCACACACAGGGCTGCGCTCTAAATGGCTACTGAATAAATCTGAATAAATGAGTCCTGGGGTTGAATACAGCTCCCCTCTCCTGCCAGCACCTTGAAAGACTGGAAAAGGAAAGGGAAGGAAAATGACTCAAGTGCAGGTAGTTTAAAAGAGCACAGCCATCACCTTGTCTGAGGTTCCTGCTGGCCAAGGAGAAAGTTAAGACTAAAGCGAGAGACCACGACTCCAGGTCCACTGTGGAGCTGCTGTGATTTTTCTTGTTCACGCAGGACTGGCTCTGTCATTTCTGGGGTGCAGTACAAAACAGAAATGCAGCCCCTTCCCCCTGCAAACACACAGGCTGCCCGCCTCTGAGGCCGCCCTGAAGACCACGGTTGTCTTGTGATTATGAGAGGGCAGCGGGCTAGGGTGGATTTTGGATGGAAGTTTTTAAGGAGTAGCTTTCAGATATATAAACTTGTCTTAAAAGCTGTATTTTCTCATGCCTTGCCCGCCATAAAACCCCAACAATTATGATTTTTTCCATTCCTATGTGCCAATTCCTTTAAACAGTAAATGATCTTATTTCCTATTGATTTAGGGGAAATACCACATACTCCTCATTAGTCCTTAAGAAATACTGCTCTGACCCACACCCCACCATTACCCCTGGAACTAACACGTCATTATTGCACCTCCGCCATTCGATCCCAAAATTTCGGGGGTGGGGACTGCCAGGGTTTCCACAGGATGATGTTGACACAAAATGTCTTTATCATAACCTTATCTTGATCTTTAAAAATCTTGCATTACTATCTCCAGGCTATGGTAATAGCCAGTCTCTCCAAATGTGACTTCCTAGCAACCTTCGTAAATTAGAAAGTTGTGTTTAAACCCCACATAAACGCGATGTCGCAGCTATCATCGTGACGAAACGGTGGCGGCATGTGCTGGTATGTAAATAAGCGAAGACAGAAGAAAGGAACTTGTCAAAACTCAAGACTCTGAACAGGTAGGCGGGTTGCAACGCTACTCGCTCTCCAGCAGGTGTCCTGGGCGAGGCGCCACTGCCGGGGCTCACCGTGCCCAGGGCCCTGAACCCTGGCGGCTCCCGGCTCCCAGTCTCGGCTCCCCCAGCAGGGTCTTCAGCCACCTGGAACTGGGCACCTGCTCTGAGCTTTCTTGCCTGGGCTCCACACTTGGGGCAGACGCAACGAGACGGGCCCACAACACTGGGACTAGAGCTGTGGGCAAATGCCAAGGCTCAGCCGTCCGGGGGCCCTCGCCCCACCTCAGCTGTGCCCCTGCTCTCTGTAGGCTTCAGAGAACCCAGGCACGTGGCTAAGTTTGTGAAACAAAATCCTCATTTTATTCTCCTAATTTCTCCACGACCCAGAAGTCCTAAAGGGGCTCGGTTTTCTCGCGGTGCTGTTACCGGAAGCCGGGGCTGCTGGGGGTGGAGAAAGCAGCTCCCAAGAACACCTCTCACTGGGAGTCGCAGGTTGAGACTGATGGTGGAGCCGGCTTCCTGCAAGTCTGCGTCCAGATGACTCTGCACCTACCTGCGCTCCTGGTTTCCCTTCTCTCTCCTGAGGACAACGTGCCCACAGACACCCCCTCGCTCAGCTACAACACCTGCCCCCCCACACACACACGAGCAAGTTTAACTGCACAAAGACACAGCTAGTCCTGTGCACACCTGCTGGCGGACACACACAGGGGCTGTGGACGGGACGGGGGCAGGGCCCGCGGAGCCGGCCCGACCCATCAGAGTGGCAAACCACGATTTCACGAGATTTTACTTTAACAAGATCCAGGGACCTTTCATAGTTTATTCGAGGCACTAAAACTGTACCGTTGGTCTTCTAACTTCACACCATTAAATTGACTCTCACATAAAGTCCGAGCTAAGACCATTAGCTGCCCCTGAAGCAGCGGGCCAGGACTGCTTTCCTACCGACGGCTCAGACTCCAGGACTGAGTCGGGGGCAGCGCTGGGCAAGTCGGCACCGTGGCGACTCCTCAGCAGAGGGGCCGTTTCACCTGAAGGGCGCTTTCATGGGTTCCCCCTCCTGCCCTCCCGACGATCAACTCCATGGCTGAGACGCGTTTTCTGGGTCACGTGGCGGCTGCAAGGCCCAGCACTAAGCAAACGGGAATCCGCACGAACGAGAGAGGCGGTTCAGTTTTGTAAGAAACAATATATTTTATTTTTCTGACACCACAGCTTTCTGGTGAGTGGTTTTGTACCAAATTTAATGGAGGTTACACAGAACGTTTTACGCATGGGGGGGAGGAGAAGGGAGGAACCACAAAATTAAAAACGAAAACAAAATCCTGGATAGCTTTTAGCGTCTGTTCCACTCCCACATTAATAAAGTCCACTTGGGAATTCCTAATTAAAGAACAGAAAACAAGGCGGGCCGGGAAGGGCGTCGGGGGGAGACCGGGGAAGCGCACATGGCTCGGGGCAGGGCGAGGCTCCCGCAGACTCAGCTCCCCAACGTGACACCGTGTATTGCAGCTGCCAAAAAGAAAAGGAGGGGGGAATCGGGTTGGGGGGTCACCAGTGTGGGACACCAGGGGAGAAACACGCGTGACCAAGGGGCGGGGGGAGGGAAACGAGAGAAAACGTGGCGGTGGCTGTGGGGCTGGGAGCAGGCGCCGAGGAGGCCTGAACTGAAAACAAACGTCCTAAGTGTCATCATTTTAGAAAGAAAAATCCCCCGCCCCCCACCCCCTCGCTGAACTTAGTTCCTTTTTTGTGCTTTTCATTAATACTCTGCTCTGAGGTCGTAGTTTGGTTTTTCTATACACTGGAGTCGAAAGAAAATAGTCCAAAGGTCTGAAGATGGATTCTCCACCTAAAGTAAACAGCCCAGCATTCCTGTCCTCCTCTTGTCCCAAAGACTAAAGTCTCTGCTAAAATCCCTTTTACAATATAGTACAGTACACACAAAAATAAAGCCCAAAGCAAAGAACGAAACCAGAACCGAATCCTGGGAGAAGCCAGTCCGGGACGTAAACATACAGGGAGCGCCTTCGCGGGTGCCCGAGTCCACAAAAATAATCTTTAAAAAATAAATCTTAAAAAAAACACACCTGTTGATTAAATGAATATCTGCTTTCAGGTAAATCCATACATTCTCGAGTCCCCTTCCCCGAAGCCGCCCTCGGTCTCCGTCCTCCTATTGCGTGACCACGCCGAGCCCTCCCGGCGGCTCGCGGGGCCTGGAATCTCTTCGCGACGAGGCTGATCGGCACATCCACTCTTAGCAGCTTAAAACATCATGTTTCCTGGGTTGCCAGGCCCTTGGCTGAACCCACCCATGCCCACGTCGGTGGCCAGGCCCCGGGGCCTCATCTGCGGGGGCATCATGATGTTCTGTTGGGGGCCCATCATGCCCTGCATGGACATCATCATGCCCGGGGAGCCCACCGGGCCCGGGTGGGTGTAGAGCCCCGCAGGCCCCCGATCCTTGCCAGGGATCATGCCCACGGCCGCGGCCGGATTGCTCATCAGGGCGGGCTGGCCGGGCACTGCGGACTGTGCTGGTGACATCATCCGATGGTGAGGGCCCATCATGCCTTGCTGGAGAAAGGCTGGTGGTCTCATTGGATTGTGACCCGGCATGGATGGCGCTGTACCGAGAGGTATGTCCGGAGTGCCCACTGACCCTGGCCCTCCCATGCCGGGCAGTGCTAGTCCCATCCTGGGGGCCTGTTCGCCCATCATCCCCTGCATGTGCGGAAACCCAGGCCCAGGCCCCTGGGGCTGTTTCCGGCCCGGGACTTCCCCCCGAGGGAAATATTGCAGTGTCTGGCTAGGCTTCTCTGACGGGATGATGCGAGACAGATCAAACTCGGGAATCCCGGTGGCTCCAGGTCGGATGACCTCCTGCAGATCTGGGTCTGTAAACACCGAAGGCATGCTGTTCCCCAAGACAGCAAAGGATTCGGGACCCCCGGGGCCTCCAGGCTTGCAAAGTGCTGCATCTGCTGAACTTTGGGGCAGGTTGCTGGGGCGGCCAAGCGGGCCTTCTCCTGGGAAACCCATGGCTCCTGGGAAGTTGCCCTGTCCCCCACTGGGGCCATTGTGAGGAAATGGAACCTGCTGCGGAGGAGACTGTACGGGAGGGAAGCCCTGGGGGAAGCCCATCCGTCCTTGAGGTGCCATCGGAGGCTCCTGGGAGCCGTGCCCTAGGAGAGGATTGTGTGACATCAAGCCAGGCCCCATCGGGACGCCATGCGGAGGGATGTTGGGTCCCATGGCATTTGGAGAGGGCATCTGATTGGAGTGTGAAAGAGGCTGGGTCATTCCCATTGGGCTGAGGGTTGGCATCGGAACCACGGGGTTTGGACCTGAAATTCGAGGATTCTGTGTATTAATGCCCATTCCTGGAAAAATAAAGATATCAAAGGAATCAACCAAAAGCACTCAAAGAAACCGTAGTAAGTTAAATTAACGCAGAAACTGCACCAAACGTGCAGGTATTACGCTGGGAAGCGTGGCGCACACACTCCCCGTCCTCAACAGGAGCATGGAACATTTTGGGGCCCATGATCCGACAGCTCTATGAGCTAATACGCTAGAGAGTGGTGAGCTGCGTGACAGGAGCGCACAGGAGACAGCTAAGGCTCCTGTGTGAAAAGTCAAAGTTCACGCAAAAATGGGTTTAGTTTTCTTCACTGGGGACATTTAACATACAGGAAAGCAAGGGAGTGACCCAAGCATGGTCCTTTTGGAGAAAGGGGACGGAACTCGTAGTCCGGCACCCCCAAGAATCAGGAAGAGTAACGAGGAAGACAGGCAGGCCGCCTGCAGCTGGCAGTCAGCATCACCCGTTCATGCTGCCAGCAGAGACAGCGCCTCAGACCCCAGGCTGCACGACCGCGAGCGCCGGTGACTGGTGATGGGAAAGAGCACGCGGGACTCGTCTCTGGGGCATTCAGCTGGCCGGTCTCTGCGGACGCCCTGGGCACGCGCAGGGCGCTGTGCTGTCACGGAGCGCGTCATGTCTGCTCGGCGCAGAGCGTCCCTGATGGTCAGGGCGGCGCTGGGACACACCTGCGGCTGCGAGGACCCACTCACCTGGGGGAGGAGGTGAGTACAGGCGTGCAAGAGTCCTCTGAAGGGAAGGGGGGAATTTTATTATCTTTCTAGTCCTAAGAAAGCTTCTCTAAAAAAAGAATAACTATAAGAAAGAAAAAATCAAAATCAACAAACAACTATAAACCAGAGACACACTATGGGGGGGTGGGGGAAAAAAGGGATTGGGGTCAAAGTAAGGGGGGTGCAATTGTATGGGGAATATAAAAATAAAAAAATTAAAAAATAAAAAAGAAAGCTTCTCTAGGAAACAGGCGCTTTCCACGGTCTGAAATCCTGTGGCTGCCCGTGGTTTGAGGCTGCCCTTCCAGAAAAATACTTGAAAGCTGAAGACATTCCAGTCAGTGTGTTTAAAAAGAAATTGCTTTCAGTATGGCTCCAGGAAGACCCCCCATCCTGGCTAAAAATTTCTATAAGGAAACCGGTTTCCTTATACACAAATACTATGAATAAATCAAGGTAATAAAAACCCTTATTTCCCCCTAGTTAGCACATGTCCGGCGCGGGGCTTCCGTCCACGCAGGTGCAGTCAGAGACACGCGCCAGTCCTCGCCCGCAGCACCAGCCCCACGTCCTGCCCCCCACGTCCCTGTCTGACCTCTTACCTGGCATATTATTCATTGATGGCAAGTTGGGAGAACGAGCTGGCGGGGAGTCGTCATCGGAGCTGGCCACAGTCTTGATGGCATCGTGGTACAATGGGGTGGAACTGGGCATCGCAAACTTGGACATTCGAGACATCATGATAGAGAGCGGGTTCTGGGAGAGGGTCGGCTCTGGAGGCATGGTGTACGGCGTACTGGAGGGAAGACTTCCGGGGATATTCACAGAGGCAGACTGGCTGGCGGTAGGCGGCGGGGGGCCACCTAGGAGAAGACAGCAAAATTAGAAAAAAAAAACAGGCAGCAAATGAGATTGCTCTTGAAGGCGACGGGCCCTCGATTATGAAGTAGCAAGGCCAGGAAGGAGCCAGGTAACAGGACAGTGTCCTGAGGCCCAGGCCATGCGCCGTCAGTCTCCCAGCCCAGCCCCGCGTGTGCAGAGGGAGATGGCGGACTGACCGGGGGTGACGGATCAGCCGGTGGGAAGACAACACGCCAAGAACGCGCTGGAAATGTTTAGTCCAGGCTTGGGAAAAACGGGGTTTACCGACAATTATTTTGCTGAAAATAATGCGAACTGAGTGGGTCACTCCCACGCCAACCACAAGTTAGACTACGAGCCTGGAGTGCGGATGCCAGCAAGCCCCACTAGGGCCCAGGCCCAGCTGCTCCCGGGTCACCCCACACATGCCTGGATGAATTTCCACCACCAAGGTCTGCTCTGACATGGTCTGAGGGGGCTGATCTGCTGAACTGCCTTCGTGAGCTGCTACCCGACAGAGCGGGCACTTCAGCTGGGTGGGATGAGTCTCCTTTTTATTCTGATTCTAGTCTTTCTGAAGTGGAGACAGCGCAGACCTGGTATTTACACCTCAGTGCTCATCTTCCACTGGCCACCTCTGGTCCTATTTACAAAACCACCATCATCAGCAAGAGCTACTCCTAGGAAGAAAATACTAATAAATTGGAGCTGATCTGTGAGAACAGCAGTCTACCGAGGAGGAGGTTTGGTGACCGTTTCTACGACCCACATGTATTACGAGACCCACTCAAGTCTCAGCAGTCCCCACACCCCCCGTCACTGAGGGTCACACTCAGAATCTCTGGACGCGAGGGCAGCTCCTTGCCATGGGTGGGTCTAGGGTTTAAAGATGGCCCGTTTATTCACTCTTAAGATCTTTTACTTCCCCCAACATGAGTTCACTGTGCAAATGTAAATTATTCCGCGAAATGACACGTTTCTCACTCTTCTGCCTCCTCCTAACAGCCCGATCTGACAATCACATTCTGCACTGAGTCCCTGCGTCTCAGGAGGGGATGCCTGCCAGGAGTGGACGCTTGTGCTGACCCCACGGAAGCACGAGCGCGCACCCTGTCACAAGCATGTCCATCTCGGCCAAGGCCGCCCCCTCTGGGTACCTGACCCGCTAGGACGCCTGTTTCCTTAGAGCAAGGAAACCCAACTCTGCGCTCTCCAGCTGTCAAATCCGCCCGTGAGGACCCACATACTGACCTGACTCCACACTCCCCAGCATGGCTGGGGAGGCCATGGGAAGGGGTGCTTTATGGTTTGGAGGGATCCCGGGACTCTGGAGAGGAGGTTTTGGAGAGGAGGTCCATCCAGGTGACGGGGCAGGAAGTGATGGAGACTTGAGGTGAACAGGCGAAGCAGCAGCAGACCCCAAAACAGGAGGGGACTTAATGGAAGCAGCAGCAGCTGGGCCTGCCAGCATGCCTGCCAGCTGCGATGGAGTCTGGGGGGACTTGAGGTTCCCCGAGGGCGAGCCCAGCATGGGCGACTGGACCTGGCGCATCGTGGGAGACTTCAGAGGGTTGATGCCTGGGGAGTGCACCTGGCTGCCGGCCACGGATATATCCAGGGGCTTGCGCCCCAGGCCCCGCTGCACCGGAGGAGCTGTGTTGAGGCTGGTGGGGTTGCTGGAAGGGTTGAGAGGTAGTGGTGGCATATGACTGAGCCGGCTGTTAGTCCTTTGGTCGGGCCCCAAGGGCTCTCTGAGGTTCCGCACGCCGCCGCCGCCGCTGCCTGGGCCCTGAGACATGGGGAGGAACGGCCGGGGGCCCATGCTGTACTCCTGCTGAGGGTGCTCTCCGAACGGCAGGGGCACCATCTTCTGCTGGGTGGGCAGCAGGTCGGCGCCACCCGGGCGCAGCTTCATCATGTCCTCAGGGCCCGCCCCGGCCTCTCTCATCTTCTGAGGTATCATCTGAGAGTTGGCCCCCATGTTGACGTTGAGGCCGACCTCCCCCTTCATCCCGCTGGGAACCATCCCAAACTCAAGCTCCCGACCAGGGCCCATCTGGGGGGGCATCCCTTTAGGAAAGTCGCCCCTGGAAGGACTCAGAGGGCCCTCCACTGGTACCCGCGGGAAGATGGGGTTATTCCCGGGCTCCAGGTGCCGCTGGGCCCCTGGGATCATCCTGTTCATCTCCAGGCTGGGCCTGATCCCTTCCATGCTCACCCCCGGGGGCAGCCCAAGCTGCTTCTCCGCCAGCTGCTGCTGGAACATCTCTTCAGACAGCCCTTGGGGGTTGGGGAAGCGCTCCCCTCGGCCGGGGCCGCTGAACACACCCTGGCCAGGTGGGAAGCTTCGGCCATCTGGGATTTTTGGCACATCGTCTGGCCAACTGACTCCAGAAAGACCTGGTCTAGACGCTGGGTTGGGGACGTTCGGCCCCTCCAGGTCAGAGTTCATCATCCCCGCAAATCCCGGGAGGCGCATCTGGCTCCCCGGCATGTTGGGGTGAGGAGCCATGCCCCTCGGGGGCAAAGCGTGTGGCATGTTGAGCCCATCGGCAAACGGCTCTGCACCCCCGGGCCCCCAGCCCTCACTGGGGGTCATCTGGTAGGGCGGGGGCGGCCCCCGGACCATGCCGCGGGGCCCGTGCTGATGCACCATCATGTCCTGGAGGGCGCACTGCTGCACGACCACCTGCTCCTGCTTCCTCCGCTTCTCCTCATAGAACTCCTGCTGCAGCTTCAGCCAGGCGATCTGCTCCGGGGTCATGTGGTCCAGGTGGTCGGGGCCGATGGGCCCAGGCTGGGAGTTCAAGGAAGGCGGAACCATCTCGTCTGGAGAGAAGGGCACGTCTCTGTGTCCTTGCGGGCCGAACGGGGCTCCCACGTCTGTCCGGGGCCCAGGTCCCTTCCCGAGGCTTTGGGATTGAGCCATCATGGCCTGTATCGGCCCTTCTGTTTTTTTCTGCGGTCCATCTAACACCCCAGGATTCTGTTGGGGCCCCCCGCTTTGCCCTCCCGTGAACTCCTTCTCGTCAGGGAAGAGCATGCGCTGGATATCCCGCAGCGTCTGCAGGGAGCGCTCCCGGTGCTCCAACTGCTCCTGGGAGAGCCCGTCGGGGTTTTCGCCCAGCGTGGGGGGCTCTCCGCTGGGCACCGGTGGCGGCGGGGGGGCTTTGGGATCTGCTGAAGAGCTGCTGCTCCCCTGGGAGACAGGGGTCACCGCTCGGTTGTTGGGCGTCGAGTTGGGCCCTGTACCGTCGGGGGGCAGCGGGGTGGAGCTGGCAGGACTGCCCACGGAGGCGATCAGCTTGCTTTCTACCCCGGGACTGTCCTGGTCCAGGGGCCGGGGGGGCGCGGCAGCCTTGGGTGCTGGTGCCGGAATGGGTGGAGTGGGTTGCAGCCTGGTGTTCTGGGCGGAATTCTGGTCCTGGCTGGCGGCAGCTGGGGGCGGCTGCGGGAGAGGCTTGGGGTCGTTCCGCAGGGCAGGTATCTGTGTGTTCTGAGAAAAAGGAGATTGAGAAGGTCATCGGTAAACTGAACAGAGGGATGAGAAAGGGAGCAAGGTGTGTTATAAGGGGCCTGTCCCGTCGCAGCTCTGCCCGACGCCTGCTGCAGGCAGCACCGGTGCCAGCCCCGCTGTGGACACACGGACATCTTGAGCTCTCCTCCACGGTCCTGTCAGATGGCTGCCTCTCCCTCACAGGAGGTCAGGTTTCAACGCCGGGTAGCGCGCCAGGGGACTGCCGCTCTGCCAGAGCGACTGCAGCTGAGTGTCTATTTCGAGGAACAGGTTTGCTATCACATGTCTACTATGTGTTTCTGCTTCAGGGAGAGATTAGTTTCTTGTTATGTGGGAGGCTGTGCCTAACACCTCTTTCTTTTCCCTGAATGTACAACTAGGTACGTAGACTTCTCATTGTCAGTCAGAGGCCTGATGTCTTCCACTGCAAGAGAAAGGCCTGTTACTAGCGGCTCTGCCAGCTGAGCAGCAGGCCAGGCGGCTCTGCGGGGTCTGCTCTGGCACGGGGACCACCGAGCACCCGTCCTTGAGTTTCCAGGGGGCCTGACACCCCTCTGGTTTCTGTTTTCCATGTGTGCACTGATTCCGTATCAGATAAGAGCCTGTGCATTAACTATACTAAGATAATCTGCAGGAAGGAAGCACGGTGGAGAAGTCTGAGGCTACCTAGCGCGTGGTGTCTCTTGATCTGCCCTTTCTATGGGCTGGTGGAGGGTCTTATGATTTATTAAGAACCGACGCTACACCAGATCTTGGGGAAAAGCACACTCACCTATACCAGGTGACGAGAACACGGCGAGTGTTTGAAGGGCGATGTTCTGTGTTCTGGATCTAAACTCGGCTGATACTGAGGAACAGAGAGGACTAAAGGGCCCAGGAGCCTGATCTGCAAATTCCTTCCCAGAGATCTTTCTCGAGCCTCCAGTGAACTGCGGGGTCCCTTCGGGGTGCTCACTTGCTCCTACAATGTATTCACTAACTCCCCGCCTGCTCGGGAATGTCCGTCTGCGTGCAAACCTGCGAGGGGCGTTGCGTGGGCTCTGATGGGAGCAGCCTATGCTGCATAAGCCCCGGGGGGACCTCTGAGTGCCCCACTTTGCTGCTCTAGGAGGCCTCTAAGCACGTGTCTGTGGACAGAAGGGGGTGGCTGAGAGCGAGCGACCTGGGTGGTGGCACATGGCCAGTGCTTTCCACGTCCCAGCCTCCTTAACTGGGGCACGCAGGTCATCTTACTTTTTTTTGTAGTGCCGTTTAAAACACAGTTTTGTTGTTCAGGTTTTGTGTGTTTTGCTGGGGGTGGGAGTGGATTTCACACAAGGTACCCGCAATGGAAGGAACAGTTCGGCGCCACCCTTTGACATTAGGTTTGCAGCGACTGTGATTTGACTGCCCCAGTTCCCTCCTTAACTCCGTTTGGATTTTATTTTAGAGCCAGAGAAGGCAGAGGTGACAACTGTACCGTGAGCTGTCAGTGAGTCAACAAACTGTTGGTCTGAGTTGCAAAGTGCCCTGCGCATTCCAGGACGACATACATTTTCAACATGTAGATGTTTAAAATAAACACACACTGTTAAATATTAGAGCCATCCATCCTCTCCCCATGAGCAGTAGAAATACATGAGGAATGAGAAATCCCGTCTCTACGTCTAGGGGCGCAAAGCTCTCTCTACTGCGTCAACGGAAATGAACTTCATTGATAAACAAAGCAGACCAAGGACCATCTGTTTTATCGTGGACTGTTACTTTGGCCATTTATTGTTATTAAACTTTCCCATGTTTAAGGCTCAGCCCGACATTAGATTTTATGCTTCCTGGAAGCAGGGACTGTACCCTGAGCCTGAGCTGTTCCCCCACAGCATCTGGGACACGGCCTTGACAACACTACACACGACAAACACCTTCTGATTCAATCTGGTTCATGACATGTCTTAAAGCAATGTCTATTTTTTTCTAGTGTAGTTTTATTATAGAAGCTTAAATTCCAGACAGGAAAAGACCTGAGTTTATTAGAATTTTTGGAATAGTAAGCCATTAAAAGCACTCAATGGTCTTCTCACTTTGGAAAGAATAATTCTGAGGGTCACTGACTCTGCCACTAGAGGGTCACACTACCACTCACGGTGGTACCAGTATGTACTTCAGCGCTGTGCTTTTAGTTGGTGCTTTTTTTCTCTGTTCAACTAACTCAAGAGTATTTTGAAAAACCTGCTCTGTCGACAGGATCTGAATTCAGAGTTTCCCTGAGCTGGTTGTCTGTAGAGTTCTTTTATTTTGTACCTTTGCCCCTACCCCAGGACATCATCAGTCTGCCAACACTCTAGTGGAAAAGTGTGATGGATCTAAAACCGTGCAACGCCAGAACTAGGGAAAATGCCTAGAATGCAACTTGGAGCACCAAGACTGCTCCTGTCCACATAGTCCCCCACCTCCCGCCTCCACAAGTACCGCAGAGCCACGAAACCACGATCTGCAGAACCACGTACCAGAGGGGCTGTGCTTCTCTCAGCCTTGCTGTTGGAGATGTTCTGGATGTGGAAAGAGACAATCGTTTCAACCTGGCCCTTCAACACAGCTTCTGCAGCCCTGCCGAGACAAGAGAGGGCACACAAATGGGCTCGTCCTGCCCCACGAGGAGTGGTTCCAAAGCACTTTAGCCCCAGGGTGAACGTACACGAGAAAAGGAGAAGCAGAAAGAGCCACCAGCAATGGAGAATGGAAGGAAGGAAGGAAGAGGAACAGGTCTGCATTGGTTATGTCTGTCCTGTACCAGCACACTTCGGAAATCACGAGAGCCAGCAGCAAACCCCAAAGAGGCATTAAAACAAGACCTTCTCCCTCTAACCAATCCCAGCTCGAAATCCCAACCCCAGGAGAGAAAACATGGAGTCTCACAACACCCACTGACGGTCAGAGGCTTGTCGGGATCCACTTTGAATCTTAAGTAAAATATGTGAAAAAAGAGTCAGGAAACTGTGTGAAGGTATATTTATCACACTTCTTGATAAATAAGTAAAACTCCATTAATTCATCCATCCACTTAGAAACATATATACCAAAAGATTCACAGTAGTCACTGCTGGATTCCAGAGTCTTTCTTTTTAGTGATTTATATCTTATAATTACCATTATTCGAAAATGGACATGGATCGCTTGGGTCATTAAGACGACTAAGTGGCAGATGAGTGTGTGCTGCGTTCCCAATCCCTTCTGTGTGTAAAAGAGATATGCATGTGTATTTGCAGAAGCACAAGAAACCTCTGGAAGGAAAGTCGAGGAAGTGGTGTGCGTGGCTGGTTCTGGGGCGTGGGGGTGGGAAGGCATCTTATTTTATTGCACCTCTCGGTGCTGTTCAGTTCCAGTGACGCTAACACGAGTGGGCGACAGAAGGGTCAGTCTCCAAGGAGATGACCACACAGGAGCCCAAACACAGGTCAACGGCAAGACACGCCACCAACTTACTTGTTGGCCATCTCAGTAGAAAACACATAAACCACTTTGGCGGGGGTCTTCTGAGCAGGCGGGGGCTCAGGGGCAGCAGTCTGGCCGTGTGGGGGCGTGGCAGGCCTGGGGACTGTAGCATTTGATGGGGTCATCGAGTGTGGCGTGTGCTGGGAATCCTGGGACTTTATGTGGTCAGCAGAATTACATTCTAAAAGAATGAGAAGGCTCACATCACAGAAAGAACATGACTGTTTCTTCTGCCAGCACTGACAGTGTCACAACACAGACCCACCTTGAGAATCTCAAGGAAGCACAAACATGCAGACATGCTTGTCCCTAAGTGGCCAGTTACACAGCGCTGCCTGCCTCCTTACTGCTCTAGCGTGCATCCCAGATACTGCAGCACACGCCCTCCTGCATGGAAACCTTTCTGGAACCTTCGGACTGGACCAGTGCCCCAGCTAACTGGAAAGCACAGCCCCGACTTCTCCTAGTTTAGCATTTATCAAATTTTATTGTAGCTGTTCTGTGCTGCCCAGGTGCACCCAAGTCCTCAAGGACAGCACCGTGTCCTCTTGCTGACCATGGCCCTGAGCAGCCAGCACGGCGCTGGCACTCAGGGCAGCCTCTGCCAGCGCCCGGGAGGCAGAGCCGGTGGGACCCATCACGGGGTTTCCGGCTCTAATTGTGCTGGGGACGCCACTTGCACCCCCTGAGTACTAACTTCAGGTTCTGGGCCAGCGATACGATTGTTGGTTTTATACTAGAAAGGAAAAAGCCCCAAACCACAGCCACCGGCCCCTCCTCTTCCTGGCGTGCTCCATGTTGGTGCCCGACCCATCTCACCCCACGGAGTCACCGCTGCCACTGACATCAGCCGTGACAACCCTGGCCTAGAGCCAGGCGGTGTCTGTGTCTATGGCTTTTGCGAAGGGGCAGCCAGGGGGCACAAAACCCAGGCCTTGGAGGATGAATCAGATGGAGAGGAGAAGATGCCAGAAAAACTGCTCGAGCCTGGCACAGGCAACCTGGACCTACTGGCTGAAGTGTGAACAGCGCGGAGGCCAGAAACACCCACGAGGCAGCGCGGCCACCTCAACCCCTAAGGCACCCCCGAGAGCAGGAGCTCCACGAGCAGGGATCCCCAGCACGCTCAGCTAGCCGAAGGGGGAGAGAACTCACTCCAGCCCAAACCGCCGCCTGCGCCCCCACGCGGCCGCTGCCCGGTGCCGCGGCGGCCACCGCATGCCCAAGGCCCCCCCGCGGGGACACCACTGCCCTCCGAGTCTCGGCGATCGCGCGGACATACCTTTCAGGTCAGAGTCATCGTTGGGAGTCCCGGGGTCTCTCTGCTCAAAGGAGTCGGCGGAAATACTTCGCTCCCTTTTCCCCTTGCCCTTGGCACCATTTCCAGCCCCATTCTTCAGCCCCATGCTCCCACCTGGGCCAGGGAGGGCTTTAGGGGTGTGGCCCCCGCTCTTGGAGTCACAGGGGGAGGGCTGGGATTGGCTGGCTGAGCCCCCCTGTTTACCCTGATTGGAGAATTTGGAATCCAGCTGGGGGTTTCCAGATGGGGACATCACTGTGGGGGGACGGACCATCACCTCCTGCTTTGACTTGGGGCTACTGGAAGAGACAGACAACAAGGGCAGCTCAGGCAGTGGACGCGGCCAGCACAGGGGGGGAGGAGCCCGTGAGGACTGAGTGACTCCCCACATTTCACCTCCGCCCTGGCCTGTCCCCCGCCCCGCTCACATGCCCTCGCCCTCGGCAGGGAGGAGGCTCCGGCAGAGCGGCCGCCAAGGCCGGGAACCCTAGAGTCACATGGGGACCCATCTCTAGGGCTTCTGTCAATAAAGGACAACGGTTTCTATGTACACAGAGAAGCAACTCTCACACTCAGACTAGCTCAGAGTAAACAAACAGGCATCGTTAAGATCAAAATCCTGGCCACCCCCCTCGGCCCCACTGCTGGAGGAACAGCTGTGATAGAGCCCGGCTTGGGCTGGGAAACCGAGCGGGCGCAGGGGAGGGGGGAGGCCCCTGCAGACGGGCAGGTCCGGGGAGCCCTCCAGGAGGCCAGGCCTCCAGCAGGCGCGTCACGGCAGCCACACCAGCCACTGCCCGGGGGCACAGGAGAACTTCTCTCCAAATATCACCTGAAGCACGTGCAGCAGGGGAGAGCTCCCGGCGGGAGTCCTCGGGGCTCAGCGTCCTCCCCTGCCAAGGCCAGCACACTGGCCAGGGGTCGCCCAGGCCCCATCCCTGTGCACCGGCGAGGAGGGGCATGGCAGGGCCGGCCAGGGAGCGGGGGCCGAGGAGGAGCACAGGCGAGCCTGGTGGAAACGCCGCCCGGGCTCCACAGCTGTTCACCATCGTGCTCCTATCGTCTGCTTTGCTTCCTTTCCCCACCGGGGTCTCCTCTGCTGCTGATCCACGGGGCTGTTCCACCCAGAAGCGTTGCCGGTGCACCCAGGACCCCCGCGGGCAGCCCCGGGCCAGACCCTTCCTCACCTCTGTGTGTTTCCCGACGGAGAGTTCCTCACTTTAGGGTTACTGGAATGCATTGATTGGAATCCTGAGCTTGCAGTCACAGACGGGACGGGCTCACCGAGTTCCTCTCGGGCGGCAGCAGAGGCAGCTGCTGAGGGCAGCGGTGGGGCCCACCGCGCTGGGCGCGTCCCTTAGCGCTGGCCGCCGGTGCGCCTTTTTCCTCTTTGTTTTTCTCTGCTGTGGGAGTGGGTCCTTTCTCCTCGCAGCTCCAGCATCCTCCGGGTGTGCGCCTCCTGCCGCGGAAGGAAGATCTCGCATCTCCAGGGCACACTGCGGAACAGGCCGCCCAGAGGGGCCGGGAGCGAGATCAGAGACGGGACGCCCTTACAGCCCCGCCAGCGTCCAGGCGCCGGCAGCGAGCGCCGTCCTCGGCGTCCACATGCTGGCCAAGGGCTCTGGTGCTAAAGCAGCTGAAGAGTGACTAAGACTTTCTGCCCAGGCACAGCCTCCCACCCAGGCATCCCGTCCCAGGCGTGTGTAAGCAGAAGAGACAGACGTTCTTATCTTCAGCCATCGACTCTCCCAGTTCTCTACGCCTAAACACAAACTCCTCGAAAACCTGGGTGTTTCTTTTTTCAGAACAATGCTCTGAAACCACTGGGGTCTCCAAATCCACAGCAAACTGTGTGGGGCTCCACCTCTGATTGCAAACAAGGGCACACTCGTGTGACAAACCCTTCTCATTTCAAACCATGCATCCAATTCATCTATGTTTGTATTGCAGGGACGTGGGGTGGGGAGACATTAAAGGAAGCACTTCTGAAATCAACTGAGTCCACACCAGACAGAATTGGTCCTGCCCCAATTTCCATGATCTTCCTATTAAGTTACGCCAAGCGCGCATGCGTGTGTGTGTGTGTGTGTGTGTGTGTGTGTATGCGCGTGCACGTGTGTGGTGTTCTCCTCCTCGGCGGCACAGCTCACAGGCCGGGGCCAGCATGGGAGTGAACGCTCCACAGCGTCGAAGGTAAGAGAACATCTTTGAAGGCTAAGATATTTTTTGATCCAATTTGCAAGGCTAACCTGAAGCATAAAAGTCAAGAAAACATTCCCAAACTTAGCCAGAGAACAAACAAGAAACCCTTTTATGCAAGAAGCCTAGACTGGTCCAGGGAAAACCCAGACGAGCTTTCGTCCCTGCGCCCTGCCACGACAGCTCCAATAAGATTTTCTTGTAGCCACGAGGCCACCATCTCTCTTGCATGGGCTGTAAGACTGAAAAGGGAGGCTATCAGGTGTGGGATTAGTGGGAAAATCAAAGGGAGTTAGAAGTAGCTCCCTTTATATGTCACAGCTGACACACACTTTTGAGAGACTTAGAACTTGACAAGATGAGTTATATTCCAGGTTTTGACCGGGAGTATGATCACTGTCAGGGTTAAACGTCTATTTCTTCATTTAGACGTTTCCAACAGTTCCAGCTGTTTTACCTGAGACACTGAAAAGAATTCGTGGAAGCTCTGAGTGCACGTTACTATTTTTTTTCCTTCTTAAATAAGGGAGGAAAAAGAACTAAAATAAAATGTTATGGGCTGTTTCTGTGCCAACCTTTCCCTAAAAATCTCCTTGGTCTGGATGACAGACTCCTATTTTTACCCCAGTCCCTCGTCACTTTCAGCCCCCCCACCATTTAAAGAATAAAATTGATCGTGGTTGTCAAGTTCAACATCCACAACCCTAACCATTGTGTAACCCCTTGCCAGACACCAGCAATCACTGGTGAAACTGGAACCGCAAACGAACCCCGCATGGACAAAGCCATCAGAAAACGTTCACCTCGGGAGGAGAAAAGCCATTACCGCCCGTGCAGTGCCCTCCTGTAACTTCTGGTACTTTCTGTCTGCCACACACACTCCTGCACTCAATCTTATGTCATATTAAATAGCCCAACATGTCTATTTTATCTCCCCATGAGGCCTGTTCCCTGAAGACAGGAGCCACCTTGGCTGCGCGTCCTCTGGCGTGTCTGCGCTACTGGTGGCTGCACAAGAACAGGCCGGGCCCCTGCCGGCTGGTTCAGCTTCTCCCGGCCCCAAAACACCTGGCGCTCTCCCTCCAAAGGCACTCCACATACACTGCGCATTTCAGATCACCTCATTAATCCGCCAGGCGTTCCTGATGAGCTGGTAGTAACAATTATTTCTAATAACAATACCGTGAACATAAAACACTTTATTTTCAAAGAGCTTCTACGTGTAGTTTCTGATTCTCAGTCACCCAACCTGGATCAACAGGCTGTGAAGGGCTTCTCCCCGGTTTCAATCAGTGCCCTCTGACCCCGCTCTTTCTCGAGGCCACCGCCCCACCGTCACTTCACAGATGGCGAGATGGCAGAGGCAGGAACGGGCACATCAGCTCACATAGGGAAGGGTTTTTCAATTCCCAGCCCAAGGGAGTTGCTGAAATAAGTCACCCCAGCTTCAGCCTTCCTGACACTAAAGACAAGCAAGCAAAAAAACCCAAAACCTGCCCAGCACCTTACACGGTTCCCAAGACTAAATTAGGATCTTCGGAGCCTACCTGTGCAGGTCAGCGCTCGACTCTTCAGCGCGGGGGACTAGGAAAGATCTTCCACAAAACGGTTCATTACAACCAGACAGAGTGTTTCCCCCAATAGAAGGAAATCTCCTAATTCCTTAGATCTATTTATACAGAGTTTCTCTTTTTAATCCCCTAAAAAAAATGCTTAAAATATTGACTGGGAGTCAGGAACTCTTCCAAGCACTGGCCGCACATATTAACTCATCCGCAGCAACCCCAGAAGACAGGTTTTTCTACCATCCCCATTTTAGAGGAAACGGAGGCTCTGATATGTTAAATGACTTGTCCACATCGGGTCCTGTCCTGGTCAGTCCTGCCCTAATGGGTGGCAGAGCTGGCCAGCTGTCTCATCCACCGCTGTGCGCCTGTCCAAGCAGGGGCCTCGCGGATGAGGTGAGCTGGTCTCAGGACACGTTCCGGGGCACGGGTAAGCGAGAGTGATAACCACCACCAGGACGATGGCCAGCGAGCTCACGCACCACTCTGCCTAGTGCCCACATCTCCTGGACCATCTTCCTTCTCGACCTCCCTGCTCCGGTGCAGTCTTGCCCAGGACTTAACAGGGAGGAGAGAAGTCACCAGGCAGGACGCCCCTACTACCAAATCCGCAAACCTATTTCCGTCAGCACTACCCCCTCTTTCTTCTCCAGTATCGAAACAGAGAAAAGGGCCCACTTTTCCTCAAACATCAGCCCCATCTCAGATGGTGCTGAGAGCTCTCCTGCTTTACCTCGGTCATCCCCTGGCCCCTGAATTTACTGGCTATTTCCAATCAGCACCGAGATGAGTTATATTATCTTCCAGCTTAAGAAAAAATTCAAGCAAAACAAAATCCTGCTCTAGATTCTATTCCCACCAGTGCCCGCTTCTCCACTGAGCTGACAAGACACAGTCTTCCCGTTCTTACTTGCCACTCACCCATTTAAACCAGCTTCCACCCCAGATCACAGAAGCCACTGCTTTTGGGAAAGTCCCCACCAGTCACTTTGCCGACATCACCCTGCTCCATTGCTTAGACTCTGCCAGGGACCCGCCTTCTTGAGAGTGTCCCCTTCTGGTTTCTACACACCATCCTTCTTCCTCAGTCTCCACTCACTCTTTATCTGCTCCTTTGTGGCTTTTTTTCTGCCTAATCTTGACAATGTGCGCGTCCTCAGGAAGCCGCCCGGGGTCCTTGTCTCTTCTCGTTCTCTAAGTTCTCTCCATGCCAACAGCTCCCCCAATCTACTTCAGCTCAGCCCTCCCGCATGCCGGGATGTTACTGCCAGCTCGACAGCTCAGCCTTGACAAGACCAAAGGTGAATTCTTCATCTCCACAAGCCTCCTTCCCTAAGCATCTTCCCCACTGTCACCTTTCGGTAAATGGCACCTCACCCACCCAGCTGCTCATGCCAGAAATTTGGGCGTCATTCTTCTCACGGCTCCTCCTTGCCCCGGCCCTTCCATATTGAGTTTGAATATTTTCACTGAATGAATGAAATCTTGGCTGATGTGTTTCTTTTTCAGCAAGAAAGGATACCAAATGCCACCACCTATACAAAATTTCTCCATTACACCCTTTTCATAGCATCCTGTGTTTATTCACATTTTCCATGCTTTTGGAATCACACATAATTGCCTGTGTAATTACATGATCATCCGTGTAACATTCATCTCTCTTACCAGCTCCATGAAGGCAGGGACCAAGACTGATATGCTCAACTGTGTTCCAAGCACTTCCTACAGAGTCTGGCACGTGACATTTGCTCAAAGACTTTTCATTGCACAGAAGTTGAAGCTTATACACAAGATCATCTTTCTAAGCCAGCCACATGCCCTAATGAATCATCCACCAGGCTACTCACCCAAACCCCAAGGGTCACGATACTGCAGTGCTCATCCTGGGGGTGAGGTGTCTGAGGAGTCCAGGAACCCCCTTCTCAGAGGTGACCCCCACCTGAATGAGGATAAAGCAAAAAAGAAAAACTCTTAAGTGGGTTTAAAAAATGAACATTATCACTTTATAACTGAGTATCTTAAGAAGAGGTTTCCTACTTATTCCATAATATTAGTTTAAGAGGCGGGTGTTATTTCTCATGTAAACAGAATTAAGTTCCAACTAGTGAAAGGTTCATCATCCAATCGGTTGTTATTTCAAGGCCCTTGTAACTTACCTCCCTTCCAACTACACATTTTAATGTTCAGAGATTGGAGAAATATTAAGGGCAAATAAAATCAATTGTTCTATTGTTTGACTTTCGGAGCATTTAGTAAGAAAAAGAACCCTTGCTTTGTTTCTCCCCATTCCTAATTGTGTAGAGAGGTGAGAGCTGACTATGAAGGCGGACAAGACAAAATTCCATCTATGCTTTTGGGTTCTCAGAGAGACGCTCACTCACAGCTCCTCCTTGCTCTCAACAGCGACTCTGCATGGCAGGCATCAGCGGTAAGATTTATCTGCGTGTACTTTTGGGGGAACCTGAGGCTGAGCGACCTGGCCAGTTATTTCCTTTGACTGAGTGCCTACTGTGTGTAAAAAGCCAGGATGAATGGAGTTAAATAAGTCAATAAAACACCAAGTGACTGGTCCAGCAGGACAATTCCCCAAATTAGTCCCTGTAAACTAGAATTATGACACTTAGCCTTCTTGGAAATTGAAAAGAAGAAACCAGTTCCAAACAGTCCTAAGGCCAAATTTCCCAGGAATCTTTAAAAGCAGACTCTATTAGGCTGTTGCACGTATGAAAGTTTCCAAATTGACCTGACCAAGCTCAGGATCACCTCTTCAATTCCAATTTCAAGTCTCCCAATGACCCTTTCTCATTTTCCTGCTCTGAGAACTCAAGTTTATTACAACTATGTCATGTTTAACAAATTTCACTTCTATGCCTTGTCCACTACTCCATAAAAGGCATAGGAGCAACTTAGAATGTGCAGCTAAAGACCTCAGGATTCCATTCCGAGCTCATTCTTAACTTCTGGCACACCAGCTACTGAACGGCTTCCTCTCAGACCAAGGGCACAACAGGAAGAATCAACCTTTCCCCAATGTGAAGACCACATGTGGGGTGCACAAACAAGACCTTGGCCCAAGCTACTGTGTTTTTGTACTCGAAAGGTAAAGATATATCTGTTGTCTCTGAAGCTAACACATTTTATACAAGCAAAAAAAATTTATATTACGGTAAATAGAGTCTTTAAGAACGAATTTCAATGATCACCATTTAGAATAGTGGCCAACCAGAGTAAAATCTCAGTGCAAATGTCCCTTTCTGTGAAATTCTCCTTGATTCCCTGGCACCCCAAGGAGCATCCTCATAGCCCCAGAGCATCAGAGTCACAGCACTGTTATCATCCACGAAACTGTCTTCCTGAATTGTGTAGATGGGGGCTCCCGGAGGAAGGGGCATCATCTCAGCACCCAGCACCCAAAAGAAACTCCATAAACATTGGGTGAGCCATGTGGGAGGATGAGCTTGGGGCTACCCTGGCCTCACAGTTACACCCCTCCCACAAGGATGACATGATATCTATTTATATACCGATTTAGCTGCTCGCCACCTGCCTTTCCCAGGTGAGTTAGTGCAGAAGTCTCTGCTCACAGAAAGTGGACGGTCACCGCATCAACAGTGTTGACTTGTGTTTAACTTGATGACCTTCACCTTGGGAACTGCCACAATAATGAATAAAGATACAAGAGACACCCCAGAAACAGAAGGCATCACACTCAGGTTGCGTCAGAGGGTTATGTGCCGGTGGTTTCTTTACCTTCCAAGATGTCCGATTTACTCTCTCTTCTACATCAGGACACAGGGGACTTGCCAAGAATGAGCTCCGTCTCCCAACAGGGAATTTTAAGTCAAAGTGAAGTGACACCAGCTAGTCCTACATTCAGTCCTAAAAGGATGAAGAGAATGGAAAAGTTCACACCCCAATTTATACTGACTGCAAAGAAAACTAACCCTCCCCCAATGCTCTGTGGCCAAAATGATACATGGAAGAAGGAACAGTAAGAAAATAATTAGGTCAAAAATGGGGAAGGAAGATAAAACCCTAAAACCCAAAATGCAAGAAGCTGGAGCAGTGCAGTCTAATCCATCCCACGAAGACTGAGGCGTGACAAAAGCAAAATCCATTAGATACAAGAGCCTCCCCTAATTCACTGTTTTTAACCTTTCTCTGCAACCAAGAACAGTCACCACAGGTTGAAAATGGACTCTTAGGTCTATCTTCTCTATGCCCTTGTTCTTAGTATGGTGGAAATGTTGAAGATATACTGTGAAGCTTAAAATGCAAGTGGCCATGAGATCATTTAACTCAGCTGGCTCGAGCGGGAGTTCTTAGCCTGGGGCTCACCACCTTGCACCGGTCTGCGGAGACACTGAGATGGGACAGAGGAGCAAAGAGCCAGCTTGCTGGGCAAACTTGCATCTCCACATGCAAATGCCTCTAAGAAAAGTCCACGCTGCCCTCAACAAAAAAAGAAAAGTCGACGCCGCCCTCCTGTCACAGTCACAGGACACTCTGACATCACATAACAGTTGCTGCAGATCCTGCAACCTAATATTTACACTCACCGGGACTTGAAAATTACAGTAGCCTTAGACCTGCAGCTACATTCTGTTATTTGATGTGTTACAAAGAAGCCAACAGAGCACAGTATTATGATTAACATTTGATAACTGTTTCCATGTAAATTCTATGTATTTTATTTTATGCATTAAAAAAACATGTTTCTCAGGATACCGATGCTTGTTCGGTGCAAAAGGGAACTCCAGACACAGTTCAGTTACCAGTGTCCTATCTAGAGCAGGTAAAGTTTCAAAAGACCCTGTCACCACTGTCCCCCAGGCGGACAAGCTGGTCATTTCACTGACATTATCTCATAACTGAAGAAAATTAAGGCAGCAGGAAGTCAAGTAACATGTTCAAGGTCACACAAATCCGGGGTCAGCGTCGGCCTAGGCTGGCACAGCAGCAAGCAGAGCCCGTGCTCCCGTGGGGACCTTTGCTGACAATTCTCCCGTGGTCATTGCTCTTAGCACTAACTGGGGAAAAGGCACCACCTTCCATAACTGGTATAAAAACAAAACCCAAACAACAGAACAAGCTGATGTTCTGCCCCTTGATGAAACACCTTTCTGCCCCTTGATGAAATGCGGGACAATAACTGTTACAAAAACTGAATTGGGTCTGCCCCTGAGAGCTTCTTCAGAAGAAAAAAGTTGGGCCACATAATCTCTCACGCTCAGAGGTGTTCAAAGCACTCTGTAGACAGGCATTAACTTATTAAGCGCTGTGACGTGTCGAGGGGCCAGGGCAAAGGGTACCCGGCTCCACCAAAGGGAAAACTGAAGAACAAACGGGAGAGACGTGTTCAGAGTCACACAGAAGTCACTGCAACGGCTAGCTTCCCGATTCCCAGCCCAAGGCCATGCCAGCACGATCACATATCAGTTGATTATGATGTTTGTGAAACCACTCTCTCTCTTTCTTTATATATATGTATGTGTGTGTGTGTGTGTGTGATATATTTTTTCTCTCTCTCACAAGCCAGAGATCATTTTCTTTTGCTTCACAGAAGTGGACACTTCTGATGCTATGGGGAGAATATCCCATGGACTAAATTCCAATGTGCATAAGTACTTTTTCACTTATGCTAGTCATCTAAGAATCCAGGGCAGGAATCCTTAGTGCAAGAGCCAAGTCACACACAACTTGCCTTATAAGAAGAGAATATAATGGAAAATGTTCCTTCATCTTTTAGTCAATGACCTTCTTATCTGCCTACCACATCTTCTGGAACCGTTATCATCTTACATCAACACTGTTGCAACAAAACACCATTCTAATAGTTCAATACCAACTCTCTAGGTCCTAAAACTATGGGATGTCACCCTGTTTCAACTTTGCATTAAATTTCCTCTTCTTATGCAAACTATCAACTATCAGAACCCTCATCCCTTAAAGAATCTTCATGCCATTTAACGGCTGCTTTTATTAACCTGTCTCTGTCTTTTTAAAGAGCCAATAAGAAGGTCTTTCTTAAATTTGTACCGAAGACTATAACTACTCACATTAACACTTCTTCCTTCCTGAAACTTCCTAAATCACTAGAATCCAGTCAAGAAACAAAACCAAGAGGACAATGGTGTTGCACAATCGCCATGAGTCAAAGGTTCTTTACCCACACGCGCGTCTTCCCCTCTTGCTCCCCTACCCCCTTTCACTACGTATCCTTCCTACCTGCTAATTCTGACTCATTCTGGCTCAGTGCAAAGAGCCCAAACCTCTGAACCGAGAGTGAACACTTAATTCTCAAATATACCCAAGGCTAACAGATTCTCCATCACGCACCGCCGACCACACGGATCCCTGCACAGTCACCCCATCCTTTTCCCACTCAAGTCATGGCCAGGGAGCTCCCACGTTTGCCTCAACCCAAGTAGAACTCTGTGCCAGTTCTGCTCCCTTGGAGTCTCTCTCCGCAGGAGATAGTTATGTCCATTTCTTCGCCTTGTTTCTAATAACTTTATTAGTCCCCAACTGGGCCACAATTTAAGCTCTCAGACACTCCTCTCCATCATTTAAAACCTGTTCTTCCTTCCCTCCTGCAGGCTGGGCTCCTGGAGAGGGACTGCAGGCCTCCCGCATGCCTGGCAGGCTTGCAGCAGGCCCCCAGCACCACCGCTGCAGGCCTCCGGCCCTTCCCCCGGAACACGACAGCCAGCCCCGCCGCTGCTCTCCTCAGGAAGCTCCATGTCGCCAGGCTCACCCGGCACTGGCCACTGACATCTTAATAGTCTGCAACTTTCAAAGGCCAGTGACCAGGGCTCCGCTCAGAAGTCCCTGGGGTGCCCAGACCCCCACGATGACTCAGTGACCTCCACGGGCCACCTCACCTGCTGGAGCCCTCTGCAGCAAGCCCAGCTCCCCAGCTCCCCCTCCTTCAACAAGTCAGTGGCCTGCAGAGTCCCCTGAACCTCCCCATCCATCGCCGGGTCTCGGGGACCCCTCCAAACTCAGCCCCCATCCCCGCATTCAGCTCTTCCTCTCGCCCCTGCGACGCCCCCCTCATCCCGGGACCCGGGCCCGTCCCACCGCCTCCTCCGGCGCGTCCACACCGGGGGCGCCCCCTCGGGCACCCCGAGGGCGCCTCTCCCCAGCGCCGGGGAGCGGCGGGCGGGCGGGCGCCCCAGCGGGCCGCGGCTCCCCGGGACCCAACTCGCCCGTCCGCGGCCGCCCCCGCCCTGCCCCCTCCCCGCCGGGGCGCCCCGGCCCCCCAAAGCTCGGGACACGCGGACCGGCCCCCGCCCGCCCCGGCCCCCCGCGGCGCACTCACCCGGCCGGCGGGCGGGGGTGGGGGCGCTCAGCCCCGGGGGCCGGGGCCGGGGCCGGCGGCGGCGCAGCGTCTCCCCCCGGCGGCGGCGGCGGCCCGCGCCGCGGGCACACACAGGCCCCATTGTCCGCCGGCGCCTCCCCCTTTCCGGCCCCGCCGCCCGCCCCGCCCCGCCCGCCCGCCCGCCCGCCCGCGCCCCGAGGCCCGGCCGCCCGCCCGGCCGCCCGCCCGCCCCGCCGCCGCGGAGGCCCCCGCCCCGCGCCGCCGCGCCGCCCGCGGGCCCGGCCCCCCGAGCGCCGGTGCCCCCCCGCGCGGTGGTACCGACCCGGCCGCCGCCTCCGCCCCTCGGCCGCCCGGAGCCCGCCCCGCCCCGGCCCCGCCCCCCGCGGCCGCGCCTCCGGCCCCGCCCCCGCACTCACGCCGGGCCCCGCCCCGCCCCCTGCTTTGCATGGACACGCCCCGGCCCCACCCCCGCGCGTCACCGGCCCGCGGCCACGCCCACTCCCGCCTTAAAGCGGCAGAGCCGCGGGCTCCTCCGGGAGCGCCCCGCGGGCCGCCGGGGTCGGGGGCTCCCGCCTCCCGCGCCCGCGCTCCCCGACGCCCGCCCGGCACGCGGGAGCCGTCGGGGGCCCGAGCAGCCGCGAGGGGGAGGGGCGGCTGGAATGGGGCCGGCTTTGACAGAAGCGCGTGGGGGCGTGGGGGCGTGGGGGGGTGGGGGGGCGGGGGACGCGTGGGGGGAGGGGGCGCCCCACGCTCGCCTGCTCCCCGGCCCGGCCCGGCTCCGGGCGCGGCGGGTCCACCTGCCCGTCCGGCCCCGCGGCTTCCCGGCTCCCCGGGGCCGAGCGCCCCGGGGCGCGCTCCCGCCCTCTCCACGGCGGCGCCGCCGGGTCTCCGTGCGCGCGGCCCGGCCCGGCCCGGCCGGCCCAGCCGCATCGCCCGCGGTGTCCCGGGCCCGCGCCCCGGCCGGGGTTGACGCCGACGTCGCGTCCCCGCCTGCCCCGGGCCTGCGCCCCGGGCGCACAGCCGCGCGCCCCGCCGGGGGGAGCTCGCCGGACGGCGCCTTCTCTCGGGCGCTCGGGCCGGCAGCTGGCGCGCCTGGCTGGGTCGAGCCCGGTTCCGTCCACGCCGGGGGCGTCTCGGCCGTGGCCGCGGCTGGCAGCGACTGTCCCTGAGCCCCGGCTGCGCGCGGCCTCCCGGGCACGGGGCGGCCTCGTCGCCGGCTGCGCTTGCAGCGCCCGGACCTGGGCTGCGCCTGCGGCGGTGCGTGCGCCCCGGCGGCTTCTGGAACAGTCGGCGAGGACGGCCTGGGCCTGGCTGCCAAGGGCCGCGCGCTGCCCGCGAAGACAGATGGAGGAGGCAGGGCCAGGGGAAGCAGATCGGTTTCCTCCTGCGCCTGCTTCTCTCACCCACGGCTCCAACCAGGATGCTTATTTCTGTGTCATTTTCCCTGTCTGCAAAACAGGAATCCCTCCTTGGGGCAATATTTTAAGGAATGATGCTGCTTGTAAAGGATGGTACAAGAGAGCCCTAAATGATAAAGCTCATTCACTGCTTTCAAAACCATTTAAAACTCCTGCTTGGTCATGTCTCCCCGGCGTGGATCCTATGAAAAGCTGTTCTCCTCAGAGCCAGTTGTTTTCTCTTGTCTTGTCTTATGACTGAGGATATAAATTAAATAAAGAAAAAGACAGTTGTCGTTAGGGGTAATGTATATCTAAGATCAATTGAAGGGCTCTGTGGAGGAAATAATTAAGATAAAATGCTTTTCTGAAAAGTTTTGGCCATGGAGTATTTGATGGAACGTAGGTGAGAAGCTCTGTAAGAGAAGGCAGGAGGAAGAGGCCAGGTATGGGCCTTGAAAAGACAACTAAATACGGGGATACACAAGAGACATTTGGGGTTGCTGATGTAGGTGGGCAGAAGGGAGTCACAGACTGTGGGAAAACCACTGCTAAAATAAGCTCTGGGCTAGGGTGATTCCATGTCTACTAAGACATGGAAAAACAAAGCTCATTTTAACAATACATATGTTAAAAAAAAAGTCTTAATTTTTTTAGGCATCATACACTCACTCAAAGTTCAAATTTCTTTCTGAACCAGAAGGAAAATGTAAAAATATTAAATATGCAATACTAGAGTAAAAGCAATAATACAGAGAATGTAAGCATGATAAAAGTCATGAAATCGACAGGTTACAGTCTACATAGTAATGTTCATTTAGCAACATTCAGTGCACATGGGTAGCTGTGCATTTTACAATGTACAGTTTATTTTACTAGAAATTTTGACCTCTGAATTTTCCAACTACCATGTAGTTCCATCTAACTTGAGAAAGAATCTGTTTTGCTCTGTAGAAGTCTAGCACAGTATAGATACATAAATATTAATGGATAATAATGAGATGGTGTTAAATAAACATAAGACTTAACCCCTTGTGCCACCACAGAGGCCCTATGTTAAAGACTTTTAACACTATGGGGCCTCTCTGGTGGTACAGGGGTTAGAGCTTCAGCACTATTAAACTATCGCCAACCACTGCAGCACGAGTTTGATCCCAGGCTGCCCAGGGAGCTGACCCTCATGGCGCAGCAGACCCCTCCTGTCTCACCCGCTGCTCCCCTCAGCAGTGTATTTCAGTAGATCTACCTGTTCTGCTTCCCGCTCTGTCTCTGGAGAATCCTCTCGCCACCCCCACCCCGCACCACACTGCTGGCCTGCACCCCAGTGTTGTGTGCATAAATAAAAAAAAAGTCTAAAAAAAAAAAAAAAGACTTGACACTAAAGAGACCTGGATTTGATTTTTTGTTTTACTTTCTGAAATTTGCTTCTGGGAGGGATGCTAAGCATTCACTGTGATGCAAACACAGAGCATGTAAGTTTGGTTTCTTCGTTCTCAACTAATCGCAGCCTCTGTTATTTAAGTCTGCCTCCACAGTTCCAAAACTCAACCTTACTTTCAAAATGCTTTTTGCTCCTTCAGTTTTTGATAAACTCGTACCTAAATTTTAAGATGAGAAGGAACTCCTCCCTATTTTACAGATGAAAATTCTAAAGCAAAGTAGTTTAACAACCTGCCAAGGGTATGCTCATTTCTAAGGACTAGAATTTAAATTCAACACACCACAGTGCTGTTCTAACTTTCAAGGAGTGTTCATTCCTAACAATATTTATTATTGCAGGAGAGAACATGAGGTTCTACCTGAGGAATAATGTAGTCAGACTCAGAAAAGGTCAAGCCCACTCAGCCAGCTGGTGCTGGGGTTATAAGAGGCCCGAGCAAATTCTTGCCTTGTTCAAAGGCCCCAGTTTGTCTATGGTTTCCTGCTGTTGAAACTGTGTCTTACCAATTCATCTACCTTATTGTCCAAACCAAAACCGGAGAATTTTAACCCCAAGGGAATACTACCAAGAGAGTCATTTATGACTGAAAATGAAGGGTTAGAATAGATTGGCTTCTCGGCTTTCATAGTGCTACTGCCCAGTGCTGTAATAAAAGAGCTAGGAAATGATTTCTTCTTTAGGATGCCCATGAAGGAGAAACAAATCTCCCTATCCTGGCTTTCACTGGCCATTTAAGCCAATAGGGGAGTCCCAGAGCCTCATCCCTGCTGGGAAAATTTAGAGCTAAGTGTCTCTTTTGTAAGGAAGAAATCAATTTCTCCACCTCCTTCCCTGCGGTAGCTTCACCTGGGATCACTGGCACTCTGAAAGGAGCCATATCTCCTTTGGTGTCACCACAGATCTGATTTCCAGTCTGGGAATCAGCAGCACCCTCTCTGGTGAACATTCTGGCAGATCTGTGACAGGGCACTCAGATCCCTTAGAAAGGCACCACTTTTGCTTCCCCTTTATTCTAACACTCAAACCTATGCTGGAGCCTCTCTTATCATCTGCCTTATAAAAGTGAAACTTTGTGACATTCAGGCTATTCCCTGAACCTCCATTATGGATACATCAATGCTGACCCTCTCCCCCGGTTTACTAATTCAACCCAAATCTTAAGAAATAATTTAGTATCCCATGTGCTCTGGCCGTCCCACCCCTGCAATCTCTTGATCTTCACATCTGTCCTTCTAGTCTTAGTCCCTTCCCTCTTCAATTTCCAGTAATTTCCTCTTTCATTTCTTATTCTTAATCTCTTTCTGGGCAGTAACTGTGTATTTTTGCTACTTCATTTCTGTCACCTGTTAGATATTTCTTTCTTTCTTTTTTTTTTTTAAAGATTTTTATTTATTTTATACAAGCACTGGGTACAGTCAGAAGCGTGGGAGGGCGAGAGAATTCACCAGAGCCAGAGCGGGGAGCAGAGCAGGCAGAAGGACTGAAGTACACTGCTGAGGGGAGCAGCGGGCGGCAGGAGAGGTCTGCGCGCCATGTGGGACCCTCACTGGTGGCTGGGGATCGAACCGGTGCCGCAGAGGCTGCAGGCAGCATCGCAGCCCAGCGCTCAACCGCTGCACCACCAGGGGAGGCCCTGTTAGATATTTCTTAAGGGACACAGACATTTCTTCAGAGACACCTATTTTATTTTCCCCAGGTACTGCCTTGACTGCTCTGCCCGTCCCACTTCACACAACCCCTTCCCAGCTTCTCCGGAACAGGTACCCAACCCCTTCCGCTCCAACCTCACCTCCAGGATTTGCAGGTAGGCAGCACTCACCAGCCAAGCTGGCTTTTTGACAGCCTTGACCACCCACAGTCCAGCAATGGGAACGCCTGAGGTTGAGATAGCCTCACTTTTCTGTTTCTGCACAGGCTGTCAGACACGTCTAGAAAAAAAGCATGAAACCAGAACACAGATCCCAAGCAAAATTCAGGTGATGAAACGTCAACTGAGTTTATTACTTTTTTACTTGGCAACCTTTTAGGTGTCCACATTGCCTGCTGCAGGATTTTCTAAGCAATGATTCTACACTGTAACCACAGCTTCTACCGGCCATCTCATCACACCTCCAAAGGGTTTTGCTTAGTTATCTCTCTCCCATTTACTAACCCTTTGCCTTACCTTACTCTCTTCAGCAAAATATTTTTTAGTACTGCTCTTTTTCCCCTCTCCATTCCCAATTTTCCACCAGGTCATCACATTCTTTCTTACCACGGTTCCTCATCCTCCTGTATATTAACCCAACCATTCTACCAAAATTCTCTCTCCAATAGGGCTAAGTTTAATTGTCAAATCCATCCAACAACAAGTGCTTCCTTTCTGAATCTTTTAGTTTGAGTTCCAAGATACGCCAACACGATGGCTTTGTCTTTCTTCCTTCTCCCCACTCCCAGTTTTATCGAAATATAACTGGCATGTAAGTTTAAGGCATACAAGGTAATGAACTGATATAATACTCATAATACTCATGTGTTAAGTGACACATGAACATCAGTCACCTTACAGAATTACAAGTTTTTGTGTGTGATGAGAACTTTTAAGGTCTATTCTCTAATCAACCTTCAAACACACAGTACAATTTTTTAAGCTATTATTCACCAAACTATAGATTACATCCCCAGAAATTACTGATCTGACAAGTGGAAGTTTTTATCTTCTGAATACCTCCATCCATTTCCCCCTACCTGCCACCCCCTGTCCCTGGTACCCTCCAATCTGTTCTGGTTTTGTGAGTTTGGGTTTTTTTGAGATTCCACATACGAATGAGATCAAGTGTGATTGTCTTTCTCTATCTAACTTATGTCACTTAGCATCATGCCCTAAAGTTTTATCCATGTTTTTGCAAATGGTAAGGTGAGCTTTGAGTCAGGATTACTCCAAAGTATAAGTGTAAGACAGTAAAGTTAGAAGTAAGCCTTCTAACTTGTTTTCTGGTCCCAAGTTGGAACTGCTGTAGTGGCCTCCAATTAGACATGCCTATCTCCAGGTCCTCCCCTTATCAGCCAATTCCACAAGCTCTTTCGAGATAATTCTCCCTTAAAGACCCACGTACATTTTTTATAGTTCATGCGGGACCTTTTTCTCTCTGATTACCTCCTGGTTCTTCTGGGTCCAACTGGGGCCCTCTAGTCTTAATAGTGTCAACTAAACCTGAATTTGAATATTGAACTGCATCTTCTTAGTCAAGTAATTTCAAACAAAAGGGGAAATGCTATTTTCTTTCTCATTCATCTTAAGAGTAGATGTTTATATTACTAATTTTAGAACAGCCTCAAAATGCAAACTTTACTGTAGTAAAGTAGTTCCCTACGCCCTTGGAACAGAATCTTGCACCTCTCCGTATTTCATGCATTCAGTCACTGTTGTATTTATTACGCATCTGCCAAGTGCAGATAGATGAGATCTCCACTTATGTCCTCGAAGTGTAATCAGACTTACATGGAGGATTCAACCACTTTTAAAAAAGGACATATTTTGCGTAATACCTGGCGCAAATTAGGCACGCACTAAACTCTTTTCGTAAGTACTGATGATTCAAGTAAGGATAAGCCAGGCTCCCCAAGGCTGGAATCTGGGGTCTATCTAGTTAGGAATCCTGACAAGTACACATCCATGATCAATTATAATGAGTGGCTGTGATAAGGATAAACACCATGTGTTTGGGGTACCCAGGGAGGAGTCGTCTAATCCAGACACAAGAGTTAGGGGCCGCCATGAGACCTAAGCAGAATCTGGAAAAATGAGTAGGCGTGAAGCAGAAAGGACTCAGCAATGTGCAGAGTCTCAGATGTGCAAAGGCTCAGCCATGTGACAATGTATATAAATAACCACAATACGAGAGAGAAAGTAATAAATAAGTGGTAGAACAGAGAAGGAAAGTAAAATGGCAATCCGAGGAGATACATTATTTAGGGGTTCCCTGAGGTGAGCAGAAGCTGTTTCATGGAAGTGCAGGCATCTGAGCAGCCTCAGAGGCTGGTCAGGGGTGGGGGGTGAGGTCAAGTCGATTCAGACATGCAGAGGATGGGGTCCCCTCCAGGCAGTGAACACATGTACACAGTGAGCACATGCAGCGCATACATGACCCGCACACAGTAGGCGCGACATCTCTGCTGCGAGGATGATCATGAGGAGGATAATACCATCTGGGTTTTTCTAACGAAATTGGCCTTTCCGTTTTCCCAAAATGCTGACAGGGGATACCCATGATTCAACAGAGCCGTTTTTGGGTGGCGGGCTCTCGAGCAGACCCCCTGGCTCTAAGTCTCAGCTCTGCCATGACTGGGTTGCAATGGAAAAATCGGCCAACCCCTCTGGTTCAGCTTTTTGTTCCATAAAGTGGAGTGACGATAATATTTCCTCACAGGGTCGCCTGAGGAAGGAAGGAGTGCTGTGTAGACATGGAGGAGCGGAGCTGGCACGCAGTCAGTGCCCAGTAGACAGTGGCTATTGTTATCGGTCATCCCTGGGTCATCCGCAGGGGGACTGGCTGCAGGAGAGAAGCAATAATCCTCCACTTATTCTCACACCAAATCTCACTCCCTGGGATCTTTTTCCCTCTCCTGGTGCAGTCCTGTAGTCCAACTATTAGAAAGTCATGCCTTTGGCTTTAAAGTGTCACTTCCCCAAGCCCTCGGGAAGGGTAACACAATCATGTGTTTTTATTTTTAATAACTTCTCTGGCCAGATCTGTATCCTCCTTGACTGCCAGTTATACTGAGGGAATACTGTGGAAAAGAAAGAAAAGGCTAATTTTGAAGAACCTTCCCCAGAAAGCCAGGCTAGACGGACATACTCAGGAGGCTTTCTGAGGGCAGCAGGCCCTCTGAGAGTGGAGGAGGGATGACGGTGGCGAGAGATGCCAAGAAGTGATGAGGAAAACAAATACAAGGTCATTTGTGTCACGAAAGAGGAGCTTTACTAACTGCACAAACAGTGCTGACCTTGATTTTGGGGTTCTCTCTCTACCACCCCTTTCTCTACCCCGTGTTGTGCTTTGCAACAAATAATTTTGCTCAGTGTTCATTCACATTATGAAAGAGTCCACACAAAGGATTAAGAAACTTCTGGTTTTAAAATTTCATAATGATTTTTACATATTTTCTTGCTTTATTTTTTAAACATTTAAAAAAATTGTATTTACTTATGCATACAAGACCTGGGGTATAGGCCAGGGGTGCAGCAGGTGAGAGGACTCACCAGAGACAGAGTGGGGAGCAGAACAGGCAGATCTACTGAAATACACTGCTGAGGGGAGCAGCGGGGAGACAGGAGAGGTTTGATGTGCCCTGTAGGTCAGTTCCCTGGCTGGGGATCAAACTCAGGCCTCTACTATGCATCCAGTGGTCAATTAAGTGGAGTGAGAATTTCACTACAAAGAGTCCCTGTCAGGTATCTCACAGCACAGTGAAGGAAACCAAAAAAAAAAAATAAAAAATCTTCAATAACAATTCATTCCTAACTTGTATTATAGAGATGATAAAACTCTAAACTTCCAGAAAAAGCAAAAAACAATGAGCAGAGCCTGAGTAGGAAGCAACACTGTCGTGAAGGACCAGAAGTTGAACTTGACCTTGAAGAACAGAATTGGGCCTTTCCAGGCGCAGCCGAGGAGACAGCACTGTTCCAGGTCCCAGGGGCGGCGCGGGCCTCACACACAGATGCCAGGAGTGTGGACTGTTATTCCCTTCCTACAGCTTAGGGGCCAGACACGAGGGGAGGTGAGTTACCATATGAAAATCACATAGATAAGTGGCAGCTGAGATCAAAACCCAAGTCAAACTCACACTACACGCTCTCGCCAGTGCAGGATGACGATGCTGTGGGAAGAAAGTCATTTTGAGAAAACAGAGAAAAGACCGCAAATTGAAAAAGCAAACACACTATAGTGTGCTGAACCCCGCTATGGACAGGCACCTTCCCTACAGTTTCATCCTGAATGTGCCTTATAACTGTTCCCATTTTACAGACGAGAACACCAAACTGGAGAGATGAAATGACTGGCCAAGTCTCCCAACTGTTAGACAGCACAGCCCAGATCTGAAGGCTCGGCTGGCAGCACGGCCATGTCCCCACTGCTTCCGTGCCACCCCCCTCAGCAGTGATTTGGGGGGCACCCCTTTATCCATACCGCATGCCTCTTTATTGCTGAACTGTCCAGAAAAGGCATCTATAGAGACCGAGAGCAGATTATGGGGGTGAGCGTTGGGGTGGACAGCAAACGGGGATGGGGTGAGGCAGCTGTTCAAAACTGGCTTTTGGTGGTAGTTGCACAACACGGCAAATCACCCAAATAAATAATTAAAATGGGTACATTTACGGTATGTAAATTATACCCCTCAAAATTGTGTTTTGTTTTGTTTTGAGCCAAGTGAAGCTGGTTCCTGAGGAAGAAAGTTAAGATTTGGAGTCCCAGGTGACCCGTGGACACTGCAGTGAGATGCCGGGGGCGATGCAGAGGTGAGAGGGGAAGCAATGAAACGAGTGAGCTCCCCCTAGGAAAAGGCACGCAAGAGAAAATGACATCAAGGGCAGAACCTCTGGGGTCGCTACCTCCAGGGGCAGGGAGGATGGTGCCTGTCTGGGGCCACTGAGGCTCACTTGTGCTCTTGACACACACACACGCCTGCGGGGCCTGGCAAGCTGGGGTGAGCCTATCTGGAGAAAATTGCCTGTCAGTGACTAAAACATACAGAGCAACTGGGGAAGGACTGAATATCTTGCCTGTATTTTGAAGCTAAAAAGAGGACTGCACCAGCACTTCCACCCGAAGCAGAAACAGCACCAGCATTAGGGATGTGGAGTTTCAAGAGCAACGATGTTTCACCCAGTCACCAACCACGGGAAGGTTGCCATTAAGCCGACCGCCCCTGGGGTCCAGCTCTTTGGCCCCTACACTGACTTCTGGATTTAGAAGGAGCTGGCAACTCTCAGGTGATGCCTGTCACTGCTTCCCACCTGGGAAGGCGACCTCTCCTCCCCACCCCCATGCCAGGCTTAGAAGTTGGGGGGAGAGGAAGGGACTCCTTCCCCTACATTAGGGACTAAAGCCCCCCCCCCAAAAAAAAGCCTGATGATCCTTTTTATTTCTTCTTTCACATTTCTGGTGTAAATGAAGCAGATTTAGTCTACTATCCTTGTCTGTGAAATGAAGGATGAAAAAAATAGGTAGAACCAGGCTGGGGCCAACTCTGGGTTAGACCACCCCCACCCACATCTTATCAGTGGGTGTCAGCTAAGTAGGGCCTCTTACTCTCAGTCCACAGTTGTGAATTTGAATGCAGGGGCAAATACATCTTTACCTTTACTAACTTCCAGCTGAAACTGATTACTGCCTTCGATTATGAAGGCAGCCAATAGGACAAGACGGCATGAGGAGTCCTTGACTTTTTCCACTAATAGAATCACAGATATTTTCCTATCCCCTACATTTTTAAAAAGATTTATTTATTTATGCATACAAGAACTGGGGTACAGGCTAGAGGTGTGGGGGGGGGGGTGAGAGGATTCACCAGAGACAGAGTGGGCAGCAGAACAGGCAGATCCACTGAAATGCACTGCTGAGGGGAGCAGCAGGCGCTGAGGGGAGCAGTGGGGAGACAGGAGAGGTCTGCTGCACCCTGTGGGTCAGCTCCCTGGCCGGGGATCGAACTCCTGCTGAGGATGGCTTCATAGTGTTGTGTCTCACCCCCTTGCACCACCAGGGAAGCCCCTACAATTACAGGGGCTATCCCAAATAGTGCTTATACTCATCACTATGGCAGACTTATAATAGTTATTAGCCTGCCAGAGGACCTTTTTATGAATACTCTAATAAGGCAGAGCATAGATTTCTATACCACAAATGTGATGCCTTGAATATTTTCAGCATATTTCATGATAACTACTTTTGTGGCCCTATGTATTTTATGTTCGGTGTTTAACGACTGTTCAGATGTCACCAGATTGTCCAAGAGGGTCTACGTCACGAAAAAGCTGAAGCACTCCTGGGCCGGAGAGACTCTCCCACTTGCCCATCCTGCACCACCAAAAATGAACCTCCCTACAGGGCCAATGACCCCACAGGCAGGGCACGTTTCCAAAGGGCCTTTAAAGGTCCCAGTAAGGGCCTCCCTGGTGGCGCAGGCGTTTGAGCGCCACACTGTGAAGCTGTCAGCAGCCTCTGCAGCGCAGGTTCAATTTCCCTGGCGGCTGGCCAGGGAGCTACCCACATGGCGTGGCAGACCTCTCCTGTCTCACCCGCTGCTCCCCTCAGCAGTGTTTTCAGTCCATCTGCCTGCTCTGTTCCCTGCTCTGTCTCTGGTGAATCCTTTCACCCTCCTAGCGATTGCCTCTGGCCTGTACCCTGGGTTCTTGTATAAATAAATAAATCCTTAAAAAAAATAAAGGTCCCATTAAAATGCAAATACCCCCCAGAGGAGAAGAACTTCTCCAAGTGTTATTAGTCAACCCCTTAAAAGGGGTTGTTCAGCACCAGCCGCGCACTGCACCCCCCAGTCAATGCAACACTTACTGAGCTCCCGGCCCGGGTAAGGAGCCGGCCTGGGAGAGGGCGAAACCCTCCCAGGTGTCTCCACTCGAGGCTGTGTGCCATGGAGTAAGAGGCACCGGCAAGGGGCATCCCAGAAGCGCTGACAGCGGGGGGGGGCAAGCGCTGGGAACCCCGTCTTAGCCAGGCTCACTGGTCGGCCGCGCCCGCAGGTAAGGGCGCACCTTGGGGCACCTGAGCGCTCCCCGTGCAGACGACCGAGCAGTCACGGGGGGAGACGGAGCGCCGGCGGGGGCGGGGAGAGTCCCGAGGCCGCGGGTCGGGATGGATGTGGCCCGGGGGAAGTGACATATGAGCCGGGCCTGGAGGATGAGAAGGGAGGGAAACACAGGAGGGGGGCCTGGCGGGGGAGGGGCGCCGCATTCCAGGCGGAGGTCGGTGCAGGCCCCAGTTCAGAGGAGGCCTGGGGCGGTGGGGGCTCGGGGATGTGGGGGCGCCGAGCGGGCCCTGGGGCGCGAGTGGCACATGGGGGCTGTGCTGGGAACGGGGCTTGGGCGACCCGCGGAGCTTCACCCGCCCCTTGGAACAGCCAGAAAGGGCTTCCTGCAGGAGGAGATATTTGAGCTGGGCCTGGAAGCTCGAGAAGAATTTCAACAGGTGTAGCCAGAGCGGGGAGAGGCGAGATCCAGGCGAAGGCACAGCCCAGCCAGGGGCCGGCCGAGCGGAGCAGGCGCGGGGCGCACCTGGGCGGGTGGGGTCGCCACGCGTCCGGGCGCCCCAGGTGACCGTGGGGGGCCAGAACGTGGTTTTGTGGCTTAGCCGGGGAAGAGGCTACCTTGGGCGCAGGGCTCTGAGTGCCGGGTCCCAAGCTGCACAGAAGTGGGGAGGCGGTGGGGTCCCTGAGGGTGGACGTGGGAGGGCGGCGCTTAGGAGAGCTGAGGACAGTGAAGTCAGATTTAGGGGCAGGAGCAGGAGGCGCAGAGGTTGAGGATCCAGGTGAGGCCATTGCAGTCGCCCAGGAGCAGCAGGAGCTGGGGCCGTGGCGGGAGGAGGTGGGGCCAGGGACACGTTTGCAGACATTTGTGCAGGGGAGCTGCCCGGCTCCAGGGCGGCTGGAGTGGGCGAAGGGCTGAGTCACAGAGACTCCAGGGATGGGGAGCCAGGCAGTGAGGAAAACAGGGCGCCTTGAACAGAAAAACAGGGGCAGTCAGGTGCCTCTGCGAGGAAGGCGGTGTGCTGGGTGTGAAGTGCCAGCACAGAGTCAGGACCCCAGAACAGCAATGCTTTGTATTTTGAGGGTGCGCCCATGTGGTTATTGAGATGCAGGTGGCACCCCAGGACTGGGAGGGGGTGAGGAAGGCCACAGGGTCTGCTCTTAATGACGTTTCATTGAGGTTCCCCTCATCAAGAGTTCTGAGCTGAAAACCCAGGCAAGTCCCTTCTCTCTCTCTCGGTTGCTCCCTCTGCCTCATTGGAAAAGCAGGTGATAATAAAACTTATCACCCACTCATCTCTGGGGAGTTGTGCAGAGAGCTAGCGATATACATACATAAATAAGTTTCAGGCACTCAGCAAGAACAAAGTGTGCTAGCAATGCTATACGGTAATAAATTCAGCCACCTCCTTCACCACTATAGTAAATAAGGTGTCTTTTTAAAAAAGCAGATGTGATTAACCAGACACTAAGTTTGAGCCTTTTAACAACAGGTAATTAAATCTTAAAGGCTTGATTTTCAAGCATTCCCTCATTAGAGAGTCTCAAAGTGACCCTAATACCTCCATCAAACCAGGGCCTGGATCAGGCAGCAATTAATCAACATAAAAATTACTTTATCATCCCCCTCACTAAGTCTCATCCCCATTTCTAAATATCAATGTGTGACTAATATCAGCATCCCAACCGCAGGCAGCTCCCACTCCCCCCGAAGCTGTGCCCTTTGTCACACCCCTAAGGTCCCTCTCTTGGCAGAATGGTGCCGTATAAAATATTCAGATCCTAGGTAGGATGTGTGCAACCTGCACAGGAAAGAAAGCTGTCAGACAGAAAAGCTGAAAGACAAAAAGCACTCCTAAAATGACAAAGATTGCAAATCGTTTTAAAGGAACACATCTCTAATTATATGTTCCATGCATAGCCAATCTCTTAATAAATCCCATGACAATCACCGTTCCCTTAAAGAGCAGACCTGATAAGTAATAACTCCCCTCCTCTGTGGTAAAATCCAATTTTCACACCTGGTAAATGAAATAACTCCGCTGTGAACCAAGGTCGGGTTGGGGTGAGCCGTTAACAGAAGGTTAGGGGCTGTGCATCATGTAACAGTCCTTCTGGGAACCCCTTCCAGAGATTTGCTCTTTTTATGCCAGTTGATGCTATTTGGCCAGAAAACCTCCAACCTCCTAGGTTACAAAAGCTAAAGCCTTTGTCACCTGGAGCGTCTATGAATGAGCAGCGCGGCTCACGGTCACATCTGTGCGAGGCCTGGCCCAGGCTTTTATCTCCTCTTTGGTAGGAGGGTTCCTTGCCACTTGTGTACTTTTAGGAGACAAGCTTCTACTGCATTCCAGACCAAGTGAGCAAGAGAAGGGACAGGGCTACTGAAATCTACAACTGTAAAAGAGTAATACCTGCGAGGAATAAAAAATTATGTAAATCTAAAATTCCAGCCAAGATCTATGTAAAGCTCTAATTAGGACACAAAGTGGACTTCTACAAGGAATCAGCCATGAAACACACACAATATTAAAAGAAAACTGGATGCAGGCCAGGAGTGAGCCCAGGATACACCATAACTTAGCAAAGGTGATCTCACAGATAAGTGAGAAAAGAAAGACCGGCTAAAAGGATGTTGGAATCATCAGTCGTCCTAGTGACTGGAAAAACATTTAAGATCCTTCTCTCATACCACATAATAAATTTGACAGGAATTAAAATGATGAATATAAAAATCAGCATATTTTTTAAAGACACTAGAAGAAAATATAGATGGTTATCTGGCCTTGGGGATAGGGAAAGATATTCTTAAAAAAAAAAAATCAAAAAAATTCAATGCATTTGACGACCTTAAGGATATGAGATTCTGAACACACACAAATCATCACACTAATGGGCAAACAACTTAATGAAAACCTTTCCAACAAAGAGTATTTCAACAACTCTGAACACAAAAGAAGTTAATAGTCTTAGTATATAAAGAGCTCGTGCCAAGCAATATGAAAAAATAAATCACTGAGTTGAAATGTAACATTTCACACAGAAAATTAAAAGAAAAAAGCTATCTGAACTTAGGAAAAAGTCAATCTAACTAGTAATCAAAGAAATAATAAACAAGTTGTATTTTCTATGAAGGCCTGACTGGCACATGGTAAATACTTGGTAAATATTTGTTAATTTGCTCAAATTAATGAAGAATAAGAAAACTCCGATATGCAGTGTGCGGTCAAGAGAAGACCCTTGTCTGCACTTTGGAGGGGGCAGGCAGTGGCAACAAACTCTTTCCGTAAAGAGCTGACAGTAAATATTTTGAGGTTCTCAAACCACACGGTTTCTCTCGTGAGTATTCCGCTCTCCTGCTATGGGTGAAAGCAGACTCAGACAAGATGTGAATGAACGAGTTTGACCTTGTTCCAAAATGTTATTTATGGCAACCAAAATGTGAATTCCAGATAATTTTAATATGTCATGAAATATTCTTTTGATTTCCACCCCTCCCCCCCAACCATTAAAACATGTAAAATTTTAGCTCATAGGCTGCACAAAAACAGGCCAGGGTAGATTTGGCCTGTCGGTGTCATTTGCCTCGTACTGAGCGACATTTCTGAAAACCAATTTGGCACCAAGTTGCAAGAGGATTTAAAAAGGCTGTCCATGGGCTTGTCAGTGTTAGAATGATCCAGTACAAAATCTTTTTGAATAAGAAAGCTTATACTCTTTTTTTCTTAATTGTCCTAATAATTTCTAGGAATTGTTTGTAAGGAAAAAGGAAATGTGGAAACATAAATTTATATAAAGAAGTATCTAAACATCCAATAGAATGTGAATGGTTAAGTAGACCTTGGTAGTTTCATACAATGAAATGTGCAGTCAAATCTTTCCCCAAAACAATATTTTATGACTTGCAAAATGTGCTCATGGTAGAAAGCTATGTGAAAAAGGCAGGCTACGTACTATGTATATCCTGATTTTATACCATGTATGTGTACATATAGTTTATATAGACAGACAATTACATAGACAAACATTACCTATATACATACGTATATATATTTTATATATATATATATTTGGAGAGAGAGAGGGGGTTGACTGAAGAAAATGTAATAAAATGTGACTAGTCCCTTGGATCTGGGGGTTCATGGGTGCCTCCATTCTTTCCGTATTTTTTTTGTTCTAATTCTCTAGTAGTTACTACTTTTGTAATTAGGAAACTACATTAACATTTTAAATAAACTGAAAAAGACTAAAATCTGAAGTTCACAGAGAATAGTAAGAGAAGGAAAAAAGCAATCTGTCAGATGCAACCTAGAAGGAAAAATCTTCACAAAATTTGCAATGAAAAACAGACCCGGGCAACTGAGAGTCACCAGGGTCTAAAATTCATGCAAAATCACCAGAGGAAAAAAATTCTGATCAAAAGCAGCTGAGACCTGGAATCCACTCCTGACCCCACACTGGAGGCAGCGGGGAAGGTGCAGGAGCTTGAGGGCCGCGCTGGCCCTGTCCCCTGGCCCTGTCCCCCGTGAGCTGGACAGGCTCCGAATGAGGACTTCTCTCCCCGATCGAGGACTTCTCTCCCCACCCCCCACTGTCTCCCTCCCTTTCCTCACACAAGAGACCAAAACCCAACCTTATCTATCGCAAGTTTTAGAAGGACAGACTTCTACACCCAGTGTATGTTTCTTTCATTCCCGTGTTGAAGACGTATGGCCTCTCTCCTCCATGTGTTAACATCACCGTTTCCTTCTGGATGTTTCTTTGACTAAAGGGCCAGCGAGAGAAGTCAGAGGACAGTTTAAAGAAATGGAAGGGTCCCTCAAACAAACTTAAGCTGTTTCACAGTTTGGTCTAGAACCTTCCCTACACAAGGCTAGTGTAAGGCTGTCTTTGGAGGAGTGAGCCACATGCTGGCTAATATGCTCCTCCCGTGTATATTGGTGGCTTTATTTGATTCTAATAAGATGCCAGTAAGGATGACTTTTGCCAACATTATTTAAACCATATTTATTTATTTATTTATTTATTTATTTATTTATTTTATTTATTTATTTATTTATACAAGCACTGGATACAGTCAGAAGTGCAGGAGGGTGAGAGAATTCACCAGAGCCAGAGCGGGGAGCAGAGCAGGCAGAAGGACCGAAGTACACTGCTGAGGGGAACAGCAGGCGGCAGGAGAGGTCTGCGCGCCATGTAGGACCCTCCTCTCGTGGCCGGGGAGCAGCCGGGGATCAAACCGGCACTGCAGAGGCTGCGGGCAGCTTCGCAACCCAGCGCTCAACCGCTGTGCCACCAGGGAGGCCCTAAATCATACTCTTAAGCCACACCAGGTAAGCCCTGGGGGGGGGGGTGTCAGATAAGGGTCATCTAGGTAGGAAGTTGCAGAGCAGATTTCAGATATGACTTCCAAGTGTGCAGTTTTGGTGGTCAAAATACCTTGAAAACCAAATTTTAAGGAGAGGCAGGAGAGAGCACAAACATTATAACAGGGTTGATTGATTTTTCTTAATTCAGTTTTCTCACCTATAAAAATGGGAATAATAAAACCTAGCTCCAGAAGTTCTGGAAGTCCAGAGATAAGGAAAATGCCAGCCACACAGGCAGTCCTCAGTATGGCTGCCATGAAGAGAACATAACTGCAGCACATTTCCTTTGCTAAGTTAAAGCTTAGCCAGATCTTTTCAGCACAACAAAAAAGAATTAAGAGAATGTAGGGAGACTGCTTTGGTAACTTGGAAAAAAGGCTTTTTCTTCTCTTCATTTCCTAGGGAGCTTTCATTCTTTGCTTTTCTATTTAAGATAAAGGGGAGCATGTTTGGGACAACAGGTTTGGAAATGGGGGTGCTTTATGCATCTTTATGCTGTAAAAATCAAGTCTAAACTCTTTAAAACCACAAACCACGGCACACAGTGCTTTTTAGAAGGTTAGACGCACTAAATTATTCCTGTAGGGAGACTCAGCTCATGACATGAGCCAGAGGAGAATCTTCTACCCACAAAGAGGAAGACAGTCAAGTCCTTCACTTCCTTTGTGGTTTTAACCTAAACCACAGCTCCTCCCTTCTGTGATAAGTCTTGTCTTTGCATACATTGAGATGTGTGTTAGTTTTCCTCCACCTAATATGTTACTCCCTTCCCTGCCATATGGAAAAATATCATATGTTTCTCTTCCCCTAAGGAAAGCTTCCCCGGCACACAGGAATGGGTTTGAGCTGCTAGTCTATCTATAGGCCTACATGAGAGTCTGTTCCAGAGACTCTGAAGCCTCCAGAATGCTTCCCAAGCCCAGACCTGTGGCTTGGAGGCAGGGAGACTGAATGAATGTACTGTACACAGATAGCTCCAGTAGGGAGGAAAGGCCTGCTCTGAAATGAATGAAAGCATCAGGGTCTCCAGCTGGAGATAACTGGAGGAGATACATTTTGGTTTTTGCTATTTTTTAAGAGACAAAAAGAACAACAAATGAAAGAGGAAACAAATGTAACACTCCAGCCCAGGAAAGGAAAATCAGAAAATCCCCGGAAAGGGGTAGGTTCAGGAAGGTGGACTGACTGCTGTTCCTAACTGCCGCTGCGGTTCCTGAGTTAATATTTGCCAGACTTAGCATTCCTGCGAGTGCTTTTGGGATAATGGGCCTCCGCTCAGTGTCACGTGAGGGCTCCATCTCAGCCGAGGGACAGGATTTCAACCATATCACACACAGCTCTCGTTACTCGCAAGGAAATGGTCTTACGGAGGAAAGTCGCACAAACCATAAACACATTTGCTTAAAAAGGCAGAGCCGTTTGCTGCGCCCCGTAACTTATGACTGATTCTGGGCTCGGCTGCTCACGTCAGTTTCCCCAGTGGATCTGGGAGAACTTTTGGGTCTGGGCCATGATACCAGAGGGGCTCTCTACAGCTTACCCTTGTTGTCCAAAGGGGCAGAAGAACAGTCATTTTTCTGAGACTTTCTGAAGCCCCATCGATGGCGCTTGGCTGACCATCTTTGTTAAGCAGTGTATCTATTCCTTATCGAAGAAATAAGAAATCTTTGCCTTTGAGAAGTTTGTACTCTTGTTAGAGAACCAATATGCCAACAATCAGTATAATTTGATCCATCCTCACCCTTTCTCCCATTTTTTTGCATTAAATAACAGCCCTGAAACCCAGGGAGGTTGAATGACTATTTGGCCAATCAACTAGCAACTGAGCAGGGACAGAAGCCAAGTCTTCCAACTCTAAGTCTGGATACACTTCCCTTCTACTTCAAAAGGAATAGCTTGAACAAATAACCGAACAGTTAATAGGATACAAACATGGACAGACGTATGATGGATTACAAATGAAGGTACGGCAAAGTCTGAATGGAGTTAGTCCAGAAAGGTTTCTTGGGAGGAAGTTCTGAAGAATGGGATGGGTAGCGATGAAGAGAAATTCAGTTCAAATCATCAGCCATTTTCTGAGTGCCTGATATGTACAAAGCACTTGGCAGCGAGAGAAGGAAGCCCGATTAGATGCCCACCACAAGGTCTCTGCCCTGAAGGATGGCCGTACCTACTAAACTTATTAAGGGCTACTCATTAAAGTCACACGGACAGGGAGCTGGCAGGAGAAAGGCAGATTCGTGAAAATACTATGATAGCAAAGAGAACCTGGCCAGGGGACTGCAACTTAAGTGGGAGGATGAGTTAGGATTTCACGGAGACATAGGCTTTCTCCATTTAAGCTGAGTAAAAAGGGGAAACTAGTTTTTCAAAACTATTTGGAGCTTGTCCATACAGACAGACTTCTTGATTCGTCATCTTTATTCTAGCCACTTTCATTCAGAGTTTGAACTCAAGAAGAAATTTTTTTAAAAAACACATGAACGGGACATTGGTAGGAAAACTTTTAGAGCACTGTGCCAACGTGTAGAGTGGTCGGCGCCAAAAACAAAAGGGTCCTTTGAGGTCAGTTAGTCCAACATCTCATCACAAATGAAAGCTCAAAGTCCAGGAAAACAAAGCAAAATTGACCTCTCCAATAAGGAAGCAAAAGGGGTCACTTGTTCCAGCTCTTATATTTTTTTAAGCTAAAAATTGGGCTGCAAAATATAAATGCACTTATAGACAGAACATAATATTTAAAACTAAGATAAAAGGTGACTGTGGTAACTGATAATGCTTCCAGAATATTCCTCGGCATTGGTCCTTGCATTTGCCAAGGCACATTTCAGAGGTGAATCACACTGTATTCTCGGAGTCATGAGAGTCTTCCCCAGTCATAACAGAAGCACCAGAGTCCACTCCCTCTGAGGGGAGCCCTTCATGAAAAGAAAAGCCACAGGCCCCCTAACAAGTCTTCGATGGACAAAATGAGACAGTAAATAACTCATGACGCTCAGTCCTCAGGGTAGCAGGTTTCCTACAGAGACTAGCATGTGCAGGGCCAAATAAATTCTAAATATAAATTACAGTAAGCTGGAGGTGACCTTGGCGAGGGTACTCCTTGGGCATCATAAGATACTCAGACTGCCATAGTGTTAACTTGCTTTATCTGTTACTTGTCCAGATGCAAATCCCATTATTTTAATATCACGCTCACATCATTTCTCATTATTCAAAAGGCAGAATGAAAAAAAGAATTCCCAAATACCAGTGCCAGTAAGTTCAGGAAGCTTTGTGTGGTGTATTCACATGCTAGAATAGTCACTCAAGATAGGCACGAAGCCCTGTCCCCACACAAGAGGCAGGGATGACGTTCTTTATATAAACAGACTTTTCTTGTTTGGCGGCACAAGATTTGCATGAATGCCTCCTGCTTTCCTACCCAACTCCTCCAGGGGCAGAGACCAGAGCTAAGTTAAATCACTACCAGTGACGGGAACCTGTCACTTCTGCCTCGTTGTGCCAGTGGGAACACACAGCAGGACAGAAACATCCTAGGAGTGAGAACAGAAAACCCAGGAGACTCGGGACTCATGCTCGGTGATGTCATCTTGTCACAAGCCCAGCAGTGTTTCTCCCTCATTAGGACCAGATTTCAAATTTCAATGTCTCACCCCGATGTTTAGTAATAGTTTTGTAGAAAGGTTAAGGAGCTGTGTTTGTGGCTTCTACGTACTGAATTTCTTATTCTCACTTCCTGTCTTTGCCTACACCAGGAAGTGAGCTAATTCACCTTTATGATTCAGTGGGCGCTATGGGGTTTTATCCAGAAGTACTACCTTTTAAAATGTTTAGATCTGCATATGCACAGACTATCGTCAGGAAGATAGGGCACTGATCCTCTGACATGGCAGGGGGTGGGGCAAGGCAGCGAGTTCTACCCCTTCCTGAATTTTATACTTTGTTCATGTCTCATCTACTCATTGAAGAACCTTTAGAACTTCTTTTGAATGAATAAACAAAAATTCTTGTCAATGCACCGGCGAGAATTGACAGCAGCTGACTTCCAAAATTTTAAAGGCATTGGCTCCCTTGTGAGCTGGCCTGTCTCATATTTCTCCACCATGGACCAAAAGTTAATTTGAAAAACAATTCCTAAGAATTTTGTGGCACCACTCAAAATAACTACTTTCTTGGGGTGTGCCAAGACTATCGCTGGGAATCAATGAAATACAGTTTCTGAGAGTACTAATATTTTGAAAATGTTGCAGAATCCAATGATATGCATACACCCCAAAATTCTTATCTTGTTTATTCCAATTCCCTTGGGCTTGTTAGAGTCAATTGCCAATTATTTGAGTAGGGACAAAAATCTCTCAATTGTGACAAAAGGTTGAACTATTTAAAAAGATAAATTTGGTAAATGGTTAAGGGAAAGCTGTATTTTGAAATGAGAGGAAAGAACAGCTTTTCTCTCTCCCTCTCCAAAATACATATTCATGGTGCTTGCACTACCTCGAAACTGAACTTGGGAATTTTAAACACTAAAAAACGGAAGCAGGATGCAATACAAAACACAGCCTGCAGCACCACAGAGCCGAGCTTGAATCACCAAACTGATCAGTGGGGTGACTTCTGACAATTCATTCAGCTCTTATTTGTTAAATGTCTGCTAGACCACCGGGCACTTGGCGGGGTGCTGGGCACTGGATGAAGAAGAGTGAAGGATAGAAATGAGTTTTATCACATGGTGGGGAAGATGGACGACTAAATTATAGTAAAGGTGTGTGGGGGGAGTCTTATGGGGGCGCTGACGTGGTCTAGTGTCGGGGGGCCTTCTGGAGGAGTAAGACCTAAAGGATGAGTCCGTACCGTGAATTCCCTCCCTGGTCCTTGTCTGTAAAACAGGGGTGAGAGCTGTTAGCTCAGAGGCCGTCTCTGGAGATTTCATGCATTTGCCTCTTAAAGCAGTGAGCACGGCATCTGGCACATAGTAAATGCTCAGCAAACACAGCAATGGTTATTGTTCTTCTTGGACACTTCCTCCAGGTCACAGGAGACACAGCCCTTAAAAGCAGGAGACTTTCAAACTGACCCTCCCAATACTGATGGTCTCCGGCACCTGGAAGGGGCTAGCAGACCCAGGTCACATCCACCCGGCAGGAATGGCCCTGGCTCAGGGCTGCACAGTCCCGGCCACCATGAAGGCAGGCAATGCTCTTTTGTCACTGGGCTAACATGTTGTGTGAGTCAGATCTAAAGTCCTGGCCCCCTCAAAGGCTGTTGGGTCTCCCTGTTTAATCAGACATGAAACAAATCGCGTGCTGCGGCAGAGGCGTACAAACACGCTTTAATTACAATATTGTAACACCAATTAGAGATCTATCTAATCGAGGACTCGGCACTTCCTGCTCGGATATTACTCCCATGTTGGGATAATTACTGCTAATTAAGCTTGGAACTAATTAGGCTAAATGATCTCATTTATACCAACAAAGATGACTTCTAGGAGTTCATAAGAAAAACTAGGGTGATTTTATCATTCCTGGACTATTTGGCATTTCACACTGGAAATAAAGCATCCTCCCCTGCCATCGAGGTGCACGTACAGCTGCTTCCTCTGGAATTCTGGTCCCAGATGGCACCAGGTTCTTCATTTGTCTGCACTGATCCTCCTAGACAGTAAGACAAATACTGTAAAAGCAGCGTCCACTCACTCCAGACCGTGTCCCTCTACAGACAACATCCGTCCTCAGAGGACAGCCATAGAGGGCAGTGTCTGAGCTGACTCTTTGAAGACTGAAAAACACGGGGTCATCCTGCCCTCTGAAGTGCACCTCCCAAGCCAGTGTCCCCCCAGCAGCAGGGGGGACCATACCTGTGGTTGTCAAAGGACAAAGAAAAGGAATCAGAAAATTCCAGTCTCAGACCAAGTACCCCCCCTCTTTTCCCCATACAAAATGGGGATAATAAGGGCAATTCAATCCACCTCAGAGTCTGAAGAGACAGAAGAGATGATGAATGCCACAACACGCCAGACACCAAAAGGTCACACAACAGTTATTACCTCCTGCCCCTGTCTCTCATTGTAACAGGACGTTGCTAGGAGTGTCTGTGACCACCTATGTCCTCAGGGGCACTTGGGTGGCCCCCTGTGGACAGTCTGGTGGGTGGGAGACGCACAGGCAGCTTCCCTGAGACCAAGAACCACCTGCCTTTGCTCGAGATTGGATCTGGAAGGCTTGAGAGCTTGAGACCTTAGCAATGGACAATGCACACATGGTTTTTGCCTTTCATCCCTTACGTTGCTGGGGAGAAATTTATATAACTGAAGATAAGCTGGAGCTCAGGGACCCTTCCTGTCCTCAGGGAAAGATTTCTTTGCCATGGATAAGAGCACAAGCAACCTTAGCAAGTGAGGGACTCCAGGAAAGGACCTGGGTCACAGGGAACCCCAGCGGAACCCCAGCTGGCAGAGCACTCCTTAGAAGACATTCGAAGAGCTAATTCCTGAGAGAGTGTGGGAATTAGCATACGTCTTAAAATATAACAGGTGATTAAGAAGATGAAAAACGAATAAATATACTAATGAATAAATAAGTGTTTTGGTGAAATGAAGCCTTTTATAAGAGGAATCATAGTGCCATCCACCTGATTTTCATCTTGCCTTTTGTATGAAATCAGAATTTCAATATATGATTTTTTATTCCGTTAAAGCAGCTGAGGTAACCCCATTTCCTGTTCTAACAGGGCCTGCCAGACAGAGTGATGAGGGCCTCGGTGGCTAGGGTGGTGAGAGGAATATTCTGAACCCCCAAATCACAACATAGCAGGTACTACAGGAGAATTTGGGTTAGCCAACCACTCCCTTCGTTAGACAGATGAGAAAACTGCGGCTCAGAAAGGTTACCCGAGGTCCCAAAGTTCACATAACTGTGCCCTCTAAAGACCGGACGCCGGGATAGTTGCCTGAGAAAACAGACCAGCTTTCCTCATCTGAGGCAAAAGAAAAACAAAAAATGTTTTACATTTGTTGCTTTAGTTGAGTGAGAAAGTCAATGAAGTTGCCCAAAACCAAGGTCTGAGTTTAGAGGCCTCAGAGAACTTCACCTGCAAAGGAGCTATTCTGAGGGATCTAAGACTTCCAAGACTACACAGGAGGGAGGACATGGAAGTCGCCCCAGGCAGAAATGCCAGGGATTTTCGTCCTGTCTCTTAGTTCCACATTTGGCCAGGATAAGTCCCAAATGGAGCTGATTTCTTCAGGACTGTGTGTGTCCAACCAGTCCCCTTTAAAGAATATGCTTGTCCCTGGAAATACCACCACTGGTACCTCAAGGATCTATTAAAAAGAATGGGGGTGGGGGCAGAAGGGCTAAGACACTAGACTATCCCCAGTGAGATCCTTGCCAGAAGACCCAACTTTCGAATGGGTCTTCCCAAGAAGTCTTTCACATTCATCTTCCTGTTCCATTGAAGATGATTCTTTGTTGAAGATGAGTCTGATTCCCAGTTCCCCTCTGCATTCCAGCTCTTGCTCATGCATTTGGTAAACTGGTTTCCTGTTCTGAGCCACATGTTAGGGGGGCTTTGGGAAGACCGTCCCCAAACAATGAGGGTGTAGTTAGTCTTTTAACTACCCACATCGCTACCCCCTGAAAAAGACATGGCTGTCACTCTTGTTCTCTGAGAAATGTTTTCTCCACTGGAAGGGTGAAGTGCAGAACCTATTGGTTAATACATCTGGTGATCTTCAGGCGAAGTTCACATGTCACCCAACTCAAGCTGTGGTGAAGGAGGCAGGTTGGCAGGCAGACCAGAGGACAAAAGGGCAGAACCATAGGCAGAGAAATGGTTTCATAAGCTTCTGGACAGCAACGCAAATGTCAAATATGAAAAGGTCTTGTTCATTCATGTATTCAATAAGTAGCTGCCCAGTGCCAGGCACTGTACTAGGGGGTGGGTTGTAAGATGAAGCAAGAGAACAACCTTATTCTCAAGGACCTTAGGATTAAGAGGAGACACGCATATACCCCAAATTATTATAGAATGAATTGGGTCCTCAAATAAGCATGTGGTCAGTGCTAGACAGGGAAGGCAAATGCTGGATTTGGAGGTATTTTTAGGGTGGAGTCAGTAGGGCCTCATGACTACTTGAATGTAGAAGATGAGGGAGAAAGTGTTCGATGAGTCCAAGGTTTCTAGCTTAGGGCACTAGATGGAGGGTGACATTGTTTATCAGGGAAAGGAATACAGGTATAAGTTCAGGCCTTTTATTTTTTTATTTTTTTATTTTTTTAATTTTCTAGAGGCATGTCTTATTTATTTTATTTATTTTATTTATTATTTGTTTGTTTGTTTGGTTTATACATGCACTGGGTACAGTCAGAAGCGCAGGAGGGTGAGAGAATTCACCAGAGCCAGAGCGGGGAGCAGAGCAGGCAGAAGGACCGAAGTACACTGCTGAGGGGAGCAGCGGGCGGCAGGAGAGGTCTGCGCGCCATGTGGGACCCTCCTCCGGTGGCCGGGGAGCAGCCGGGGATCGAACCGGCTGCAGAGGCTGCAGGCAGCTTCGCAACCCAGCGCTCAACCGCTGCGCCACCGGGGAGGCCCAAGTTCAGGCCTTTTAGATGAGAGAATGTTTTGTTTTGCTCAAGGTGTCCATGGAAGATCAATGTTGAGGCCTCCGTGGGCAGCTGGGAGCGTGTGTGGGATTCAGGAGAGGAATCGGGTCAATACTGTTGTATTAGAGGGCATCAGAGGGTGTGCGCATGTGGGGGTGGGGAGCAAGGGGTCAGACGAGAGAGAAGAGCAAAGACAGTATAAATACAAAAGAATTTGAAAGCATGAGACCTGCCCCAGGAGATGACAGAGCCAAGCTTCCACCTGCTCAGCGGCTTCTGTCTAGGTCACAAATGGCTTCCAACTGTCAAATCCAGAAGGCACTGTGCAGTGTGGGTCGTGCTTGTCTCTGTGGCGTTCACATGGTTGCCTCTCCACTCCCGCACTCCCAAATTGTCTGCAGATTCCATCTCCACAATGCTTAACATTTTTGTAGATTCTATCTCAGAGTGTCTTCAGTCTGTCCCTTCCTCCTGGTTCTCACCGCCCGTGGCCCGCACCACCTCTTCCTGTTCCGCTGCGACAGCCCAGCCTGCCGGTTCATCTGTCTCCAGTCTTGCCCTGGTCCAAAGTACTGTCAGCATGAGCTCACAGGATAAAGTTCAGGTTTCTTGTCCTAAGACAGATTCTGCTTCTTCTGGTCCCTTGATCTTTTCCTTATTCTCTTTCCAAAAAGAATTCTTTTCAAGAATTCATTAAGAAGGCTTGGTTCTGGAGTGGCTTGCGGCCTTGCACATTCTGTTCCCTTCTAGCGGTGCCTTTCCTATACTTGCTGCCTTCCCTGTTTATTCAACCAGAAGGCTCCTGTAGGCCTGTGGACATCAGTCTGAGGGATTTTCTCTTTTCCCTGTGTTACCCAGCTGTGTAGTGGGTCCCTCCTCAAAGTTTCTCTTAACAATTTTAGCCATTTTATATTGGACTGTTTATTCATTGCTACAGGACATGGTGTGTTCCCTAAAGGGAAGGCATTTATCATGATTTCCAGCGGTCCTCTGCACCTGGCACAGTGGTAGATACTCAGGAAAAGACTGAAAAAAATCAATGAATGGATGAGAAGGGTGGGGGCAATAGGACAGACCTAAAGAGTCATGAGGATAATGGAAGGACATATACACAGTACGCACAGAACCGGGCCTTGCTTGGATCGACCCTGTTCTGGGCCTGGAAAGAAAGTGGTATTTCTATAAAGATGTCCTCAGTTCTAATTATTTAACTCACTGTTTTGTTTTTTTTTTTTGTTAATTTGTTTGTTTGTTTTGGAAGATCTGTGGGGAGGAGGGAAGCAGGTAAAACGAGTAGTCCTCTTGAATTAGCACTTTCCATATTTGAGGGGGAAAAAAAATCGAAGCTTCCCTCTTGGGTAGTTGTATAGAAATCCCAAACTATTAACTTTTGTTCTGTTTGAATCCAAGTGAAATGACCAGGACACTGCTTTGGTTTTCTCTTCTCACCCAGCCTTTCTGATAAGCACTGCCCAGTATGAAACTTGAAGAGATTTAAACATTCAGTTAGAAGTTGGACCAAATCACATGTTGTGACTCTCTACAACTCCGCAGCTTTGAGATTCCACGAATCCAGCGTGCTGGGTTGTATCAATCAATGGGGCAGTTGTTAGGAAGAGTTTGCTTGGTTAGGTTTTAAGGTCTCTTTGGAAATAATTTGACCAGTTTTGCCCTACAGCACTTTAATCCCATGACAGGACCTTTGGGAGAGGCATTACCTCTAGAACTTTCCTGGCAGCAGAAGGTAGCTTGGGCATTTCTAAATGTGGCATTGGCCCAGAGGTAGGTGGGATCATTAGCATAGCCAAAGCATCCAGAAGAAAGGAGATGGCAGGCCTGGTCAAGGGCAGTGCATGGGCTTGCTAGTGTTTGTGTGTGCAAGCGAGTTGCAGAACAATATGATGCAATTGGAAGTGCGATTACTAGAGTTGAAATAGATCATGCAATTTGAAATGCACAGCCATTGGTTGAGCATAGAGCAGTCAGACCTGCAGGTCGCCAGCAACACCACCTGGGAGCAGATGAGGGGATCTCTCCTTAGGGGGGAGATTGGCTCCTGAGTCTGAGATGGAAGTGGGGTTCCCAGGGCAAGAAGGGACTCAGACTTCATTATGGGGAACATCACTCGCTTTGGTTTCTTTCTGCTTTTACTTCTTATGGTCAATTATTTCCTCCCCTATTTTCCTTCAATGGAGTTAGACATTTTTCCTCACTGAGAGTCAATTATGTGCTAAATGTGATACTTTAAAAAATATTGATTTTTTTCATTATTTGTTGAACCTATCTGGTTTTTAAAAATGAAATATTTTCTCTTGCTTTTATTTTATTCAAATTAAAGCTGTCCACCTCAAGCATATAGGTCTGTAAACAAATGGTTAATCAACAAAATGTGATAAAGCAAAAATGATAAATGAGAAAGTCCCACTTTGCATTTGACTTAGGCATATACCAAGTGTGTGTAAGTTGTCAACACAATTAGAATATTTTGAAATAAGTTAGCTGTGATTGCGAAAAGCAGAGCAGTTGCTAACCTTATAGATGTTACTTCTGCAATAGTATCATGTTAAGGAAATTTTTAAAAATCCATCTCTGAAAACTTAGCTTGATTTCCTAGCTTCTGTCCAGTCTCTCTCTTTCAAGAGATCCTTGAAGTCAAAAGATTTGTGAGATGTTCGTTGGAGGGATGTGTTTGTGTGTGTGTGTGTGTGTCTAGAGAGAGGGGGTTGGAGGTTGCTTTTTCCTCTTAGAATAAAGACTAAAAAAATAAAATAAAAAAGACCACAACATCCCTTCATCAAGTAAGTAAAACAGCAGATAGGTAATGTTGGCATAGGTGTGGGATGCCCTCCCATCCCCTTCCCCAACTTGGAGGCTCTTGTCCCCCTGATTTCGCCACCACCCCAATTCTGTTTCCCAGAGTGTAATTCCACCTGCTTCCCCTGGCTTCCATATAAGATTAGTTTGATGCCTACGGCAATAGCCCCATGGTTGGGGCCACCTAGCCCCCTTACACCTCCCTCGTGGGTGTGTAAACCCTCACCTTAGGCCTGAGTCTGTCTATGAAAGACAAAAGCCACGGAAGCGCCACTCCAAGCCCCTCATTTTCACAACCCTCTTCCTAGGTGCTGCACCTGTGCAATTTTGAAGATTCTTTTCTTTTAAGAGCTTCCCCCACATCAAAGAAGGTTCAGGCTCCCTAAAACCTGGACCCACCTATTTTGCTCTCAGCTAACCCATTCCCAGTAAGGCCTCAACAGCCCTTTCCCTGAAGCCTGGGCCTGCACACAGGGAGCGGACAGGGGGCCACACGGTCAGGTGTCTGGTAGGTTTCCTATCTTAAATGGACCCTGTTCTCTCTAGAAATGCTTTCAGCCAACAGGTCCATTGTCCTGATGATAAAATTTAAAACTGGCCTCCCCATATCTTTACCACTGTTTTTACACTGGGGCCTTGATGATTGGTGCTCAAAGCTGATGAATCCAAGGGACAGGAATTTTATTTTTTTTTAAGATTTATTTATGCATAGAAGAACTGGGGTACAGGCCAGAGTTGTGGGGCATGAGAGGATTCACCAGAGACAGAGTGGGGAACAGAACAGGCAGAGTGACTGAAGTACACTGCTGAGGGGAGCAGCGGGTGAGTCAGGAGAGGTCTGCTGCACCATGTGGGTAACTCACTGGCCTGCCAGGGATTGAACTGCTGCAGAGGCTGCAGATTGTTTCATAGGTTGTGTCTTAACCCCTTGTGCCACCAGGGAGGCCAGGGACAGGAATTTTAAAAACACAGAGAAAGCTGAGACCATAGAGCTGAGGCAGGCTGGGGGGAAGGGAGGGCGAGCAGAGGGGTGAAGCTGGGGGAGGGCAGAGCACAAGGGCTCACGGTGAGGGCCACGGTGACCACACCTGAAGGGAGAGATACTGTCCTGTCCAAAAATGAACAGCCGTGTAGGACAATGGCACTTCATTTACAAATAAATCAATTTAAATTAAAAAAAAGAATTCTAAAAAAGTCACTTGTGTTCTAGCAAGTAGAGGTGGGGATTGCGAGCATTGTGATGCTGGTTACTCAGGAAAGGGCTGGAGTAGCAGCAGGTCAAGCTGGAGAGAGGGGATTAAACACCTACCGGTCACCTACTATGTACCAAGAACCGTTCAGCATTTTGTATCCATATTGCATAGAGCCCCGGGGAGCCGCGGCCCCCATTCTAAATTCCCTTGCAGATCTTTGCTGTAAAGATTCAATATTTCATGATTTAAACAAGTATTAGGAGGAAGTGAGACCTATTGCCGGGAATGTGAGCCGGTCTGGGGAATTGATTCAAATTCTGAATCACAGAACTCTTTGGTTCTCAAGACAGCTGGGCGTTGGGGCTCCTGGAACTTACAGCGGCAGCCAGGGAAGCGGTGCCACCAGCTCTCAGAAGACACCGGGCTGGACTCAGGGCTCCCGGCTGCAGCTGGCCAGGCCCAGTGACAACAGCAAGCTGCGTGTAAGCTCTGGGTCAGGGCGTCTTCTTCTGAGATGGGTCCTATTACAGGCCTGCGAGAGGGTACAATCTGCTTGTCCCGCGTCCTCACAGCCACCCTGGGGAAAGAGCAGCATCCACTGAAGAGGCCTCGAGCAAGTGACTCTCACCTCTTTTGGCTTGAATTTTCTCCTATGGGCCTCCCTGGTGGCGCAGGGGATACAGACACAGCACTATCAAGGGGATACACTATCAAGGCACTATCAAGCCATCGCCAGCTGCTGTGACGTGAGTTTGATCCCTGGCCAGGGAGCTACCCACAAGGCACAGCCGACCTCTCCTGTCTCCCCGCTGCTCCCCTCAGCAGTGTTTCAGTGGATCCTCCTGTTCTGCTCCCCACTCAGTCTCCGGTGAATCCTCTCACCCCCACACCTCTGCCTGCACCCCAGCTCTTGTATGCATAAATACATAAATCTTAAAAAAATTATTTTTTCTCCTATAAAATTGGGAACTCAGATAGATAATAACTAACATTCTTTTGAGTCTTGATATCCTGTCCTACTCGTTGGAAAGTACAATGGGTTATGAACTAAAGAAAAACTTGGTTTTATTGTGGCCGCATAGTTAGGAGAAAGCTACTGAGGACCCATCTCAGAAGACAACAAGCCTGAGACAGAAAACAATGGAAGGCAAGAAAATCAGCAGCAGTGCAGATCAGAACTTCCTGCAGAGACGGGGCTTCCTCTTCTGCACTGTCCTGCAAGGTCAAGGTCACCATGAGTCATTACTGACTGAGCTGAGGTTAGCATGACTGAAGAGTCTCAAAATCTTAATTAATTTGCATTTCTGTGACTGCATATGGATATCAAGAGGGCAGATACCAACTTCATTTATGTCAGAACTTCAAGTCGAAAGACAAAAGAATAGGGCCTCCCCTGGTGGCGCAGGCAGTTGAGCACCATGCTGTAAAGCTGTCCGCAGCCTCTGCAGCACCAGTTCGACCCTGGCGGGCCGGTGAGGGTCCCACATGGCGCAGCAGACCTCTCCTGTCTCGCCCGCTGCTCCATCTGCCTGTTCTGCTCCCCGCTCTTTCTCTGGTGAATCCTCTCACCCTCCCGTGCCTCTGGCCTGTACCCCGGTTCTTGATTAAATAAATAAATAAATCTTTTTTTTAAAAAAAGGAAAGATAAAAGAATAAGGGAGTGGTTGAGAATTGTGTCAGTGGAAGAATGAAGGCAGGCCTGGGTTTAATTTCGGCAATTTGCAAACAAAGCCAGAAGGTGCGGGCTTCAGACCTTCTGAAGAGAGGGACGGACTCCCATTTGTCATGATGGTAATAGCAGCTTATAATTATATCTAACTTTATGTTCTCCAAAGTTCTTTCATGGCTATATTTTAATCTTCAAAACAACCCCGTGAAGGAGAGGACACGTAATACTATCTCTTTTCATAGATGAGGAAATTGAGGCCCAAATGCTTCCCAAGGTCACAGACTTCAAACAGTGATGAAACAGTCATTTGTAGCAATCACACCAGACTTGATTCTTCGGCCCTTTCCCAGGACAACCTCTAATACTTCCCCTTGCCTAACTGCATCACGTAAGTGCTAACAAATTATACAAAACTCCTAAATAGAATAAGAAAAAGAAAGATGAAGAAAAGACACTCGATCATCTACCCACTAGATTCACCAGACACCAAAAGAATTAAGAGTTAGTTGTGCCTGTAAGGAGAAAAGGAAAGGAGTGAAAAATGCAGTCCTACTAAGTGCCAGGTGTACTTGACAACAATTCTAAGAGACCATCCTCAGTAGCATTTTATTGTTGAGAAAGTTGAGATCACACACCTAGCGAGTGACACAACCAGGATTCTGTGGTGTAGTGTCTGACTCTTTCTCCAAGTCACACGCATGTTCAAAGGAAGATTCCTGTCTCCGCCGCCCACCGCATATGCCCCTTATCTCATCGGGTGCTACAGTCACTCAGGCTGCACTGGGACCTCAGCTTTGACCTTGTTCAAGGGATTCAATGTTTCTGAGCCTCAGTTTCCTCAACTGCAACATTAGGAAATCTTTCTTTAACCTACTTTATAAGGTTTTGAGGTGGATTAACTAAGGTAATGTGTGAAAACACTTAGTACAGTGCCGGCACAAGTGCTTAGCGAATGGTAGTAAGGAGTATTATTATTCAGGTGCTGCAGACTCTGGGCAACCTCAACAGAAATTCACAAACTACTTAGGAAAAGGTTGCGCATTGGCTCATCTACCAAGTAGACAATCTTTGAAGGTGTTAGGGTTGATCCTTGAGGCAGAAATCATGAAAAGAGGCCTTTGATCAAAAAGGCCCGGAACCATAATTCTTTATTTGACAGACGTCAGTCCTGGCCCTCTCCAGCTCTGATCCCACATGCACATCTCTACCTGACATCATTCCTCTAATGACAACCATTCATTCACTTAACAACTATATGTGAATCACCTCAAGTAGATTTGACTGAGTGCTGGTTATTGGAATCCAGGTATTAGCAAGAGAAACACCCTTAGAGCTTACTTTTGGTAGAAGGAACAGATACAAAGTAATGTAAATAAGATCACTTCAGAGGTGTGACAAAGAGGGGGTGTGTGAAGGTAGGGTAGCTCATGGGTTAGGAGAGACTGAGGTGCTGGCAATTTCACCTGAGACCTGGCTGAGAGCTGTCAGCCACCAGAGGGTCTGTCTGAGCCCAGTATTCTGGGCAGAGGGGACCTCAAAGGCAAAGGCCCCAAAGCAAAAATGAACTTGGTGCATTTCAGGGCCTGGAAGAAGGCCACTGGGGCTGAGATGGAGGCAGAGGAGGACGTTGGGACATGAGGCTCTCAGGGACAGAGCACCTGGAGCTGGTGCTGGCCGGGGCAGGAAGTTTGGGGTGCATTCCAAACGCAGCAGAGGCCGTTCAGCTGTGATGGAGCAGGGCTGCAATGAGATTTGATTTGCCTCTGAAAAATATTACTCCTAATCCTGTGTCTCCTGGTCCAGACATGCAAGAGCATACACCAGTTTCTCTTAAAAGCACCATCATTTGGCCCATTATATGTCACGTGTGAGTCTCTCCCTAGCCCCAGTCCGCCACCAGATCCTATCAAGTCCACCCCTAATATTCCTGAAGCTCAACCCCTCCATACACAGATGCTGCCATCACCCTAGCGCAAGCCCTCAGGCCTCTCACCAGATTCAGTCCTTCTCTAGCTGGGCCCATCTGACCCGTCTGCAACCCACTTTCGAACACGAAAGTTCTGCTTATGCCACTTTTCTATTCAACAATTAAATTCTAATTCATCAACCCAGTGGCTGGCTTCACCCCACACTCTGCTTACTACTTGCACCCTATTCTCCGGCCAACTGGTCTACCTGCCCTTCTTGCATGCCTTGCTTGGATTTAGACTGTTTCCTGGGTCCCAGTTGATGCTTCTCCCAGTTACATCTGTTGAGCTCCTATAAGGTTAATCCCAGGAGTCAAATGAGACCATCTCCATGTGCTGTCTCTGGTCCTGTGGACTTGGAGTTACCCGCATAGGATTTGACCTCAACCTTTTTTAAGCACGCCTTCTGTTGCTCTTTGTATTGTGGTATCTGTGCACGCGTCTACGTCTCCACTTGATTATTATCTCCTGGAGGATGAGGACTGAGTCTTACTCATTTTTTATCCCTGTATTACCAAGCTGAGGACGTGGTATAGAGGAGGTAAGCAATAAGTACTTGTGGAATGAATGAATGAACAAACGAATACATGAATCTAGATTCCTTTTAGGCAGCCTTGCTCCAGAAGATGATCATAGAAAATTATGAATAATCATAAGAGGGAATAAGAAGGGTCCAGCCCTTCCATCTTCACCATGGCATTGAAGGGCTCCCGGGAAACACAAATAAGCATGGAAATAGGTTTCCATTGTTTTACATGGAATGGATGTCAGAAAAAGTCACTTGGGAGTTGCTGAAAATTATGCGCTGTGTTAACAGTGCCCTAGGACATGGATTCCATGTCTGTGGCTCCCCACTACCCACAGTCCTTCAATCCCCAAGGTGGGTTTATGGGAAATAATGTAGAACCATTTCCCTTAGCAATTAATTTTGAGTTGAGCAGTTCCCTTTCAGAAAAAAAGATAAAAGTTTCAGTTAATTCCCTAATTCTTCATTGTACTATTTTAGCATTCCAGAATGACTGAATCAGTGTGTTGGGGTTTACCTCAATCAATTGTGTTGGTGAGTTCATTTATCTTAAGTGACTTTGCTTTGGAAGAAAGGTATTGAATGAACTTCCCCACTGAACAGAACCTTCTATTTATGTAGTAAATGGGTATATTCGCCTGGGAAGAAAGGAGGCGGCATTTCCTCGCTCACTATTGCTTATCAAACGCTGACCTTGATTCTCTATGCAAGATAACTCTGTGTCCCCATAGTTACTTAAATTATACATGTGTTGGTATATTGTTTGGTTGCAAACCATCTGTTATTTCTGAGACACATGAAGCACCCGTGAAGTAGTTTTTATTCTTAATAGTTGAAAAGGCTCTTCTGGGGAGATGAAGGACCCCACCCTGCATCAGCCCCTCTGAGAGAGCCGTGCGGCAGCCAAGGCCGTCTCTGTGACAGTGCCCACCCCGCCCCCCGCCTGCACGGTGCCCCTGGTGAAGCCCCTCCAGGCCCACACACCTTCTTGCCTCCAACAAGCTGGGCACCAGTTGTGGTCAAGGAGCAGGGGCGGCTTCCTGCATCATTTATGATGTTTTTCTTTTCCTTTCCTGTTTAGCTTTACGGTAGTGATTTATTCTGAACTATGAAGTCCTCATCGCATGTCCTGAGGAAAGGAAGGCTTTCTAACTCTGGTTTCAGGGGGCAGGAGGGAGGAAGCGGGAGCTTTGTTACCAAGAGTTTAGGTAACCAGATTTTTACTAGTTTCTTAAAATCTCTGTTTTCTCTGGGCCAAGTTTCTAGCTCCTGAGCTGAACGATCCAACTGTTGTTCAGTAGTTCAGAGCATTCAGAAAGAAATCTTTTTCAAACACTATTTTGGCATCTGTTTCTAAGATAATGAAGATGAGGGTGTGAACTCCATCCTTGGACAGGAGTGAGGTGCTGCCTGTGCTTCTCCAGGGGAAGGAGGAAAAGACTGCACTTCTATGATGACACTTGGCTCCCTGAGGTCAGAAGTGTTTCCTGTAATTCAGGAAAGCAAGGTAGAAACACAATCTTTAGATGTCAGCAGGATTATTCATGATGGGTACAGCCAAGGGGACATGAAAGTGGGTACAAATCCTATTTCTGCCTCAACAGGTGACTGTGGGCAAGTTATGTAACCTGTGTGGGCTCAGCTTGACTACTTATATAGCAGCAACAAGAATACCTGGCCCGTGGGGGTTTTGTGCAGGTTAAATGGGATGGCACCTATAAAGCACCTGATAATTTTATAAATGAGATAGAGAAATAGAAGGTACAATGGGGTAGATTGGTAACAGAACAACCAGATTTCTTGTGACCTCCCAAAGGGAGGGCCTTCTCCTGTTCAACTTGTATAGCAGTAATTTAATTAAAGTGATAGAACACACTTTAAAAATTTCATTCATGGATGTTACAAAATTGGGAGAGATGACTGTCAAAAGCAAAAACAAACATAACCCCCCAAACTAAGAAATCCTAAAGAAGTCAATTCTAACAAAATGAGTTTTAAAAGTGATCAAAGCAGAAACAACTTCAGTTCAACATATAAATGACAAAATCCAGCTTGCCTTGTAGCAGAATGGGTTAAAAAAGAAGGAGCAAAGAAAAGGAAAGGAGCAGTTTCAAAGGAAGGAAGAGTTTATGCTTCTGTGTGAGGTGCTAGAAAAATCAAATGTACTCACAGGTTATATCAAGGGAAGTATGGTACCTAAAGCAAGGGAGGTGATAATTCTCTGGTCCATATAAAGCAAAGCAGTCAGTTCTGAATGCCTCTCTTTAAAGAAGTACAAATGGAAATACACTCAGTATAGCAGCCGGGGAGAGGGATTTCTATATCATGTCCTATAAGGAACTGAGAATGTTTGACTTGGAGAAAAGAAGTCTTAGAGGGACCTTCATAGCTGTTTTCAAATATGGGAAGAGCCACATGCTGTTAAGACAGTGAGGTCAACTCAGGATGTGCATAGACAGGTCGAGGACCCTGAGTAGGTGGCAGTGAAGCTCCCAGGAGGCGCACTGGGCCGTGGGCCCATGGCTCTGTCCTGCAGGTGCTTCTCAGAGCTGCGTGGCCCTCCTGGGGACTGTTGTCATCAGATCATAGCAGCAGATGGGAAACCAGGCCAGAGGGAATAACATTCTGCCACCCTTTGAGCCCATGGCGGTCAGAGATTCCAGGGTCACTCACAGTCTCCCCCCAGGAAAGGTCTTTGGGAGATAGGTCCAAAGATAAATACTTTTAGTAGAATACAAAGTTTTTATTATTTAAAAAAAATCTCTGACTTCTGGGCAAGCACTGATCGCAACCAGCGGCAGAGCACCATGGAAAGAGCATGGACTTTGGGCCTCCCTGGTGGTGCAGGGGTTAAGTCTCAGCACTGTCAAGCTATGAGTTCAATCCCCAGCCAGGAAGCTGACCCACATGGCGCAACAGACCTCTGCTGTTGCCCCGCTGCTCCCCTCAGCAGTGTATTTCAGTCAGTTTTCCTGTTCTGCTCCCCACTCTGTCTTTGGTGAATCCTCTCATCCCCCACATCTCTGGCCTGCACCCCAGCTCTTGTATGCATAAATAAATAAAATAAATCTTTAAAAAAAAAGAAAGAAAGGGCACGAGCTCTGGAGGCAGACTCTTGGGGTTGATCTCTGGTTCTGGCACTTACTGCTCTTGTACTTTTGGCAAATTGCTTTGTTCATGCAGCAATATTGGTGCTGTAAGAGTTGTTGGAGGGTTAAATGAGATACCATATCCCGCTGATTCTAAGGTGCACATTTTTTCATGTTTTAATGGCTCTGAAATCAAGACACATTTAACATTGATGGCATGTCAGAGTTTCACTGGGAGTGTGTTTTTTTTTCCTTACCAGCACATAAAGTAATGTGGGTCTTACAAAAATCAATGGCAACTCATATTCAAATATTCTAACATATTAAAACTTAGCACAACGACTGGAACAGAAAGAGGGCTCAACATATTAATTCCAATCTTCCTTTTCTGGACAACGGCTTCACAAATTCTGAGGAAGAAGGAGACCCTCAAGAATGATCGATGAGAGTTGGTCTATAGATTTTCAATATGGAAAATTAACGAGAAGGTCCACACAAGTTCACATACATGACATATGTGTAATATGACATGTATGAGTCTGAATATAGGAAGGTGAATATGCCACATATATGTTCCTTCTCACCCCATTCCCTAGGGTCATGTAAATTTTCTGTAATTTTCCAACTCTGTCAGCTCAGTATATTTTGGCTCAGACATTTATTGAACACAATTTGCCGACTTTATCTTCGGGAAGAGATGGAAGGAAAGATAACTTCCACCCCGAATACTCTACCCTCATCTCCCAAACCAACTGCTGACCACGGAATGCTTTTGACACATTTAATATCTTTCAGGTCTGATTTCTTCCTCTTCTGGTGCTCAATTCAAGATGCTTTATGTTGTCGCTAGAAGCGTGTAATAATCTCAGCACTGCAAGGATATACCAGTTAGGGGCATTTTTTTCTTGACCTGGCTGACCTTGAACATAATCATCACCAAGGCTTTTTGTCGCCAGGTACTGCAGTTCGAAGTGTGGATTTTTCTACATATAACATAACTGATCCTTTAAAAATGTTAACACGTGCCTCACCGTTCTGTTGTATTAGTGAGTTACCCAGGTTAATTACATCTTACACAAAATCCACTTCTTTATAACTGCATTACATTTAACTTTCTGATGGACTCGCTCGGCTTATCTTACAGCAATATTACAAATTCACTTGCTAGCTCTTTCTCTCTCCCTGATCCAACTTCCTGATAGTGGATTGCTGCTTAGACTCCGGGTCTCCCGGGAGATGTGCGGGACAAAGTTTTCTTGTTGGTGTGGTGGATTACTAGTTATTGACATTTATTCACTATATATCCATATAGATTCTGGGTCTAACTAGAAAGATAGAAGGTAGGCCTTCAAGGCATTCATCTACTAGGCCAGAGACACGTAAGAGAATTCATACTGAACAGGGACTCTGTGAAGTGACTGGCACTCGATTGCTTAATCTGGGGTCTCTGTTCCTTCTGACCAGGCTGCTCTGTCCAGCTGCGCCTCATATTCCCAGCAGTGGCTTGTCTGCTCACCAAGTAGTGTGTGTGTTCCCAAACCTATTTATGTCGGTTTCTCTTGTCATGGTCCTTACCATTCAATCCAACTTACTTCAAGTGATGAAAGCTAAGTACACACGAGGGTTAGGGTTAGGGTTAGGGTTAGTATCTACAAGATTTAAATGAAATGTTTGGGAAAGACACACTAAACGTGAGTTTCTCAAAATGTGCTGTCAACTTAGGCGTGGAAGAACCAGCTATAAAACACCATGAAATCTGGAAAACTCTGATTGCCTCACAGATGTCTTTAAGATCTTGCTCCACTTTAAAGAAACCAAGACTAAATTGTTGTGAAAGGCTGGGCGGCACGGCTCATCCAAGAAACAGGATGCAGGACTCGAAAGGGAGGCACCAAACTCCAAAGAAGGGCTTTGGCCCTACATCAAAAACTTCAGGGATGTTTTAAGTCGAAATAAAGGCTTAAGGAATGGTTTCATCATTTTCTATGATTCCTGCTTTAACTAACTTGTTCAACTAAATCACCAGCTATTAATTGACTAGGGTGTAAGGGTGTCGACTGTTGTTAACATAATAATATGTTAAGAGCCATAATACAGGCGCTCAGACAGACAAGACGACTCTTCCAGGGGAAGGAGCACCTCAGCCGAGTTCGGTGGAGGAGGTGAGTCCGGCCCTGTGCACTCCCAAGGCTGGACCGGGAGTTCCCGGGGGATCTGGAAAGGTCATCTGTGCCCAGAGGAAGGACCAGCATAGTCACGTCAGTCAGTTTTCCAGACTTTGTAAACCAACTGGGGACAAGACAGCAGATGTTTGTCTCAATCTGCTGTCACTGCTGTGTGACCTTAAGCAAGTTGTCTGTGCCTCAGTATCTCCATCTGGGAGGTAAAAATAAATGAGGGTGCGCTCCAGAGTAGGCACATCTCACTTCCATGGGAAAATTATAGGAGAGGACCTGTGGATAATCACGCATGCATCAAAATATATGCCAAATTATTGCAAGGGTTTCCAGGAACAAGGGAGTAGGCATGCTGTAGATGAGTCTAGAGAAAAAGGAAATGTTTCAGAGGTCTTCTAAAATCTCTGCTATGAATATAAGCAAGAGAAGAAGATGTGCAGTAGAAGCCCCAGGTGCCAGAGGCCATGTCCACTCTTGAGACCATCGGCCAAATGGGAAAGAACTTAACTACCAGCACTTAACATCAGACCACACAGCCTGCCCTCCACGGCCAATTATTACGTGTATCTTCATTTCATCGATGAGGTTACGCAGGTGATATACAGGTTACACAGATGATACACGGAGAGCAGGGAGCAGAACCTTGGTTGTGTAATTCCAAATCCCATGGCCTTCCCAATACCCAGGCTGCCTCGCTCAGGGATTGTTAGGGCACAAACCCTGGGCTGCTGTGTCTTGTAATTGCTCATCTGTTAAAACTTTTCATAGGACAGGACACGGCAACTAATAGCTAAAATGAAGCTTGGAGATTATCAGGGATTTCAATTATCCTGCCTATCTCTGACCTCCATTACCAGCGATAATCAGAAGCCAGCTCTAGCAATTTTCTGAAACTTTCATTAATTTTAAATAAATTTATACAATGTCATTTCCCCCTCTTTATCCAAATTAAAATGTCCTTGTCTTTTCAGTTTCTCATTGCAGGCAAATCCCTTGTATGTCTTGGAGACAGTCTGTTGTTTTTCTATGGATCCTTTGTATTTCTGCTTTGTTTTCTTTGAAATGAAAGGACCCAAAGCTGAATTCTGATTTTAAGGTGAAGTCATAACATCAATGTATATCATTAAAATGTTTTATTGTAATTACAGAAATAGTCAATGCCAAATTATGTGCACTATATTATTTTCTGCATTATTCCTTATCCCATTCTCAAAGTTAATACAGCCTATTATAGCTCATTCACGCTCCTGACTGCGGCACAGCAAGCAGATGTCTCCATTGAGCAATCCACAATGAATCCGAGATCTTTTTCCTGAGCACTTAGAAGTAGAGTAATTCAGAGCCCATCAGTGAGTATGAGCTGTTCCAATTGTTCCTTCCAGTGTACATTAGCTTGCACTTGTCTACATAAAATTTCAAAGAATCATAGATATCAGAGATGGAAAAGACCAGTTAGTTTATCAAATCTGCCCACTCTGCCAGTGAAAGCAAGCAAAGGAAGGATTCTATCAGTTCATGCTATTTTAATGATCCTTATTAATGAAAATTACAATGCTTGTTTATATTACATGGCTTCTTTCATTCCAAAGTCAATTAAGATGCTTTTTTTTTTTTTTTTAAGGCAATGTTTCTTTTCAAAAAGGGCTCTGGGGTCCAGGCATCAATGTTCATCACCAAAGCCAACCCAGCAAAGCCACTGAGTAAGGCAGGGGCCCCTTGGGGTGTTCTTGGGGGTTGCAAAGGTGAGTAGAAATTAAAGCTCAGCCCTATTTATCACCTACGTAGGGCTCTGTGGTAGTGAGCTTTTCTTATGATCACTCTAAGGAAAGTTCCAGATGACAAGGACAGTGGGGGACTAGAGAGAGTCCTCAGGCTTTAGGGATTGAGGAAGAGTTCGTTAGGAAAGTGACATTTGCACCAGACCTTTAAGGAAACCTGAACGTAATGTGCAGAATGCTGGGAAGCGGACTTGACAAAGAACCAAACCAAACCAAGAGACCTTAGCCGGATTTCTCCCTTACTCTGTAAAGACGAGTCTGTACAGTCCCACTGCAAGTGGGTATCCTCTGTATACAGAAGGCGTCTACTTGGCCTCTTGAAACAAGATCAGGATGTGGAGGCTCCATTTAATTACCAACCAGAAACAATAATCCAAATACACAGAATACTGATCTGAATATACTGATAGGGATAAGACAGAATGTTTTACATTAGAATTGCCTCCAATTTTTTTTTAAATGGTCTAGTATTGTATGCAAGGAAAATTGGGCATTCCCAACTACTGACTGAAATCTCCAGTGACTAGATAAATGACTCACTTGCCAGTATCTAGAACCATTCAATACCACACAATGTAGTCAAATACTGATACTGTGTATTATGCGGTCGCTTGAAGGACTTGCAGGGCTTTGTGGATTGCTGGGTTCCCAACCATCTATGTTGGATGCACAGAACAAAGAATTCCACTTTCCGTCTCCCTTGATAGAAACACCAATATATTTGTATGTTTAGTAAGAATAGCTGTCTACTTTTAGTCAAGGAACCTAATCTTTGAAAGCACTATTATCAGTCAACATATGATTGCAGTAGTTAGTTGCTTTAGACCAGCCTTCATAAAAATCTCATGTGAAGAAAAGGAAACTACAGAAGACTCCCAGTACTTCTGTATTTGTCCCCTCAACTCCCATTGCAGGGTCGTCTCCAGGATGAAGCTTCCCTAGGTCCTCCCACCACCATTCCCTTTACCACGGAATTAATTATTTTCTCTCTGATCTACCACATGACCTTGGTGCATTTCTGTATGCTTTATTATTAGTTGTGTGAACATCTATCTCCCTCCAGGAGAATGAAAGCACCTTAAAGGGAGGGATTCGCTCTTACTCGTCTCGCATTCACTACACCGAGCTTATTTTTCCTTGCCTGACCCACAGCAGATACTCAACACCTGTCGGCTACATCATTTGGTCAGGCCTGAGAGATCTTAAAATTTCCCTGGGAACCTTTTCCAGAATTTGCCCTTGGCTGTCTAATCATGGCGCCAGCTTCAGAGGCAGCTAGGTAGATGTGTACCTCTGACTATCCTTCATCCAGTCAGCACAAATCTTGGGTAGTGAACAGCGGAAGTGCTCCCCTAGAAGGATCTGCTCATGAGTCAGTCGTGTTCACATTCATCACTTATGTGAATCTGGAAAACGCTGATGTGGGCCTGGCCGCAGGGTAGACAGACTCTCACACAAGTTCTGGTCTCCACTTACCAGTTAGGCAAGTTAAACTCTAGACCTCAGTTCCCTACACTGTGAGATGCAGACATTCATCTCACCTATCTTGGTTAAGTAAGATAATGCATGAAAGGGTCTAGCTCATAGCAAATAATTAAATATTACTATTATGTTTCATAAAGTAGAAACAGTAATACAAATCTTTTAGGATTATTATAAGGAATGCATGATATAACAAGTAAAATTTTACTGAACACATTGTTCTGTTGATGGTTCCTTCCTACGTGCTGGAATAATCACTACGATTGACTGAGCACCAGTATGTCTTTGGTAATGTGTCCAAGTCACTTTAAATATATTATACCATCTGATTTAATTCCCATAATAAGCTATTGAAATAATAATCATTATTCCTGTTTTACAGATGAGTAAATTGAGTTTCAGAGAGAATAAATAACCAACCCAAGGTCATGTCATTAGTTTGAGACAGATTGTTCTAGAAACATACGATAAGAGGGATCAAATATAGCATAGAAAACTAGAAGAAGAAATTATAGGAGGGAAGCAAAGGCAGAAACCCCCTAAGGAGTTTGGGTTCCTCTTTACATTCTCCCTGATCCCCAATTCCAGGATTCTGATTGCTTTTTAAACTAGTCTCTGGGATCCATGTCAATATAATCTTATTCTTACTACTCACCTACTCTTGCTTTTTAATAAATGTGTGAAAAAAAGTCATTCACCTAAGAACTAACTCTAACAAACTTCCTCCTCCCAATTTTTTCCTGATTATAAATTTTCTGTTTGTTCTCAGGTTCTTCTTAGCTCAGTTATACTCATTGTCATCCATGAAACCTTTGAATTTTTAATAACCTGGTTATGCTTAATTTCCTAGACTTCCATAATGGGTCTATGTTAGCTATGTCAAGTACACTTGTTGCCAGCTACACGGAAGGAAAGATGGCCCCTTCCATAGTTGTTACTAAAAGGCCATCTAGTTTCATATCAAGAGACCAGCCCCTGACCTACCCACCTCCCTCAGTTTCAGGATCTTGGACTAGAGAGGTACGGCTTTGACACATTTTTCTAGCAACTCCAACCATAGTCTGGTTAGGGACCTATGAGAGTGGTAATGCAAAGATGTGTTGGGGTCATTGGATTCTTTCTTGGGAATCTGAATTAGGTAATTCTGAGAGAATAAAGCAATTATCAGAGAAAACTACAAGTGAAAGAATATAAGGAAAGTGTCATGAGGAAGCAGCCATGACGGAGTTGGGGTGGAGAGGGTCTTGGCAAGTCAAAGACGCAACGTTAGGGATAAGCGATAGCTATGAAATTGAGGGACGTGACTCAGAGTCCAGCTAGAAGACCAACAGGTCACAGAAAGGGCCCAAGGAATGCAAACTCGCCGTGAATGAATGGCATTGCTACAAGAGCTGCCTCAGCGCCTTCTAGTTCAGTCTGCGTGCATCCTCACAACAAATAGCCCTATGAAGCCCGGTTTTTGCAGCATATTTTGAGAAGAGTAAAGCTAAATTTATTAACCTCTTCTTTGTTTCAAATGGGTCACAGCGGCAGAGTCCTGGAATCAAGTGTTAATATTCTTTGCTTGTCCAGATTTCCTTAAAGATCTCTGTTTTCCCGTTTCTGAGACAGAAGAAACTGCTTTTCGGCAACTATCTGCTACCAAGACAAACTCCACCATCTTATTTATCATCTGCGATTCTTTGATATGTTAAAAAAAAAACAACCCTTGGGTAAGGGGACCACAAAATCCAAAATAGGAAATATGACAAATGAGATTTAGGGAGAACGGTGGGCATAAGGAAAGGGACGACTCAGATACGAAAACAATTTGCTATGAATGGGGTGATTTATTCCTTGCAAAAGGGGGGAAGGGTGAATACTCTAAGAAATGTCCTTTTTTTATGGGGGACATAAAGTTGTATCATTTAAGATTGCTGCATGAGAGTCTTTCTGCGTTTAAACTTATGAATAAGCTGTATTTCAACGTGAATTGTTTATTCGTCCAGCAGCATTTGTCGCTCCCTGCTCTGTTTCACCCCATGCTAGGTATCACTGTTCCAAAAACTAAAGAGAGCCTCGAGCCTGGAGGAGCTGTCGTTCAGAGAGGAGGCAGACACCAGCCACTGGGATAAGTGTACACCCAGCCCAGCAGCAATGGAGCAGATAGGAAGAGTTGGGCCTAAGAAGCATCCAGAAAGAAATGCCCAGGATGAGGTTCGAAGGAACACTGGGTGTTGGCTTATAAAGGATGAGGCCTGGGCCTTAGCACAAGAGCTCAAATCCCACCTTCTTTAGACTGTGGTTGCCTTAAGCACCTCACTGTGTTACGGGTTTCTGTATAGTGGGCCTCTGAGACAGGCATCCCTGCAGAAAGTGGGTGTTTGACCCATATTCAAAATGCCCCTTGTCCATAGGCCCTCAGCAAAATTTTCCTTCTTAGACATACACTAACCACACAGGTCCCAAGGATAACGGGAAGCCGAATATACCTAGTAGCAGACCAGATAAAGCCACCCAGAGGTTCACAAGTTTCTCTTCAGAGCAAATGTTGGCTTGACTGCCATTACAGTTTACTTTGAGTTTGTGTATTTTTTTCTCAAAAAAAAAGACTGATTATGAATTTTGTGGAAATTACTAAAGTCCTCCAAAGCTTAGCTTAGAAGCATTTGAATCTTTAAGTGACTACCATAAAAATACTTTTGAGGATTACTTAGAACACTAAAAATTAGATCACCAGCAATAATAAGTAGAATGTGAGTTTCTTTTCCTCTATATTTAGCATTCATCAATAACCAAATATTTCAGATATTTTCCACAGTGTATATTCTTAAATGCTAAAAAGCTTCCTGGTTATGCCACTTCATAAACCTATTCCTGTTTTCCCGTCTTCAAAGTCAATAATACATTTCTCTTATGTATCTACTTCAGGGTTGTTATAAAGTGAAGCCAGAGAGCCGATGTCAGGAATTTTAAACAGCCATGATAAAGGAATAATATAAGCAAAAAATTACTATAGATGGTCTTCAAAATTCCCTTCCCCTGTTAGAAGGTAATTACCTTACATACTTTTTTTTTTCATACAGAAATAAGACCAATTCAAAGAGGGTCCATGATTTAATCTCAAAGCAGCCTTGCACGGGCCTTCCTTGCAACAAGCAAGAGGATATTCCTAAAACGTAGCAGAAGACTTTACTCTGGAGTCCTAAATATTGCATTAAGAACTACCATGTAAAATGTTAAAATTATGTCTTCTCAGAGGTTTAACCAATTTCAAATGAATAATGCTTGGAATTCCTCATAGCATGATTAATAGAAGCATCGTTCATTCTCCCTTCTCTGCCCCTCTCCTGGCCACATTTCAGGAGCAGTTTATTACTCACATCCTACAGGCGCACACGACACACACACACGCACACACACAGACGCAGAACACCATGTCACAGTCTCCAGCAGCACCTGCAAGAGTTGTGTGTCATAAAGATTGTCAGTCTCCTCATCACCCCCCAAAGCATAATATCAAACACACAGCATGTCGCGTTAACACCCCAGTTGCTTCAACTGGTCCCTCACATCCTCAAAACAATGTGTAAGCAGGATGTAAAAAGACACAGCACAATTTCTATGAAAAAGCACGTGAGAATAGTGAAGCTCAGAGATGTACCAGCGCCCGTCCATTTTAAATTCCTACTTATCATACAGGAAGACATGCATTCAAAACAGCCTATTCTTTGGAAAATGGTTCTTTAGTCTCCTTGCACATGTGCCTGCATGCTGACTGGCAAATTCTCTTAAAATCCATAAATTAAAATCTCACTTCTTTTCTATTATGTTTTTCACTTCAAAATGCCAACACTTTGTATGACTGTGTAAGGACTAAACCTCTAATCCCCACAAAACTCCTATTTCCCCTTTGGTAACCATGGTTCTTGCATTGGGCCTTGTATAGGGAGGTGCCAAGACCAGATTCATGGAAAAGCCTGTTCCTAAAATCAGAGAAATACTGAATAACAGCGCTGGGAGGACTCTTCGAGACGATTCTGTCCCATCCTCTCATTGTCACAGAAGTCCAGGACCTAGAATGGGGAGTTCAAGGTCAAGGCTGGCAAAAACAGAACCTGGTCCAACGTACTTTGTTCCAAAAAAAAGTCATTAAATTATATTCAGGAATCCCTTTCTTTGGATTAACATTTAAATCTCAATCTTTAAAAATGGGACCGAAGCTAAGGCATTTATTTTAATGCCCTGTCAACACAGTGTCTTTGACCTAAATATCGTGCTGGTCGCCTCGCCTCTTTGCTTCCTGTCTCTTGAAGGGATTTGACCCAACAAGGGAGAATTAATCGTCCTGCCGTGTTGCCCCTTATTTTCTTGTGAGTGTCTGGTTGAGTCCCACCCCCTTCCTCGAATGGAACAGAAGGATGGCAATATTAATTAACTCATAGGGCTGTTACAGGAGGGGGCTAAGAAGGTATCACTTGAAAGTGCATCAGATGCCAAGGGTTAAAAGAAATGGAGAAAATTTCCATTTTATATCGTCTATATATGGGTTCTTGGGAGGAGCCTCATAAAACTCTACAAAATTCTCTCTAATAAAACTTCATACAGGCCACTAATAACCTCTGAGTTGGGGGCATGTCCTGTGCATTGAGCTGGCTTTACCTTCAGTCTAAAGGCACAAACAGTTTTATTTATACACAGACCCACACACTGCACCTTCTAGAAGTCTCCAGCCTTCATCTTTAATCTCCCAGAGTTAAGAATGAGCCAGAGCACTGCTGCCCGGGCCCCTCGTTCTGTTAAATCTTCCTTGCCCACCAGCCCCTGTTTTGTTCACTTCTTACCCCCCTTTCAGAATACTCTCCCCCTGGGCCTACTCAGGTGGCCTCTTTCAGAGGCAGCTCCAGCAGCAGACACATGGAGTGGGGGGTGCTGTGCCGGAAGTGATCAAACACTTGCAAATGGCATCATGTGCTCGCAGGAGGAGGCAGTGGCCACAGGTGCCAAATGCAGATCACGGTGGCAGCCCGGGTGGGGCTGCTGCAGCGGCTGGTGCTCCTCTGTGTTGTGTGTGACAACGTCGCGCGCATAGCGGTGACTCTCATTTTACTCATCACAGGGCTTAACCACACAACCTGTGTGGGTTCCCAAAGTATAGGCATCAAACCTATGATTTATGTGTGGGTGGGCATGTCTGTCTTTGCTTCAAACTACTAAATTAATCTAGAAAAAAAGAAAAGATGGATTGACAACACTGAAGAAAACACGCCTCTGAGGACTAAAGGAAAAACACAATGCAGAAAAGGGTGATACAAGCACGAACACAAATCTGCCTCCGTGGAGACGACCGGCCTTGCAGTCATTTATTCTCTCCAAGTAAGGCCACACGTTGGACAGACTGGGATGTTCCTAGCTCTGGCCTCCTCAAAGCAGCAAGACTTTAGTAACCCCTCCGAAGTGGGACCATGGAAGAGATTTCGGAATTATTTTTCTCTTTATAGCTACGGGTCCTTGTTGGGGGGGTGGGAAGGAAAAGCCATTTTGTTACACTGTTGTTGTCTTTGGGGTTTCAAGATGGCAAGCACAAGAGTATCTTCTGCATCCAAGTGTTTAGTATCAACTGGAAGAACTAGGGGCACATGAAGGGACTCCAGAGCCCCGACTGGTCTCCTCCAATTTTTGAACCATGCAGATAAGGACCAGAGAGGCTGGTGACTCCCGTGAAGCTATGTAACAGGACAGGTGGAAATGGCTAGCGGACAGCATCTCTGCCTCTGCCGCGTTGTGTTAGTGGAGAGAAAGCACCGGAAACAGAGCATCTTCCGCAGTCTTTGGAGGTGCTGGGGCATTCTGTGGTGGGGTGGCGCCAGTGCACGGGGGCTTGGCTGTGGCAAGAACTCAGCCACCAAGAGACGAGCACAGTTAGCTTCTGTCTAGTTACAGACTTCAGGTTAATTAGGTAGACGGCTTTCTGTCCTTCACTCTAGTATCTGCATGCCACTCGATACACGTTATCAGTGTTATAATTACTCACTTCTTTAACTATGTGGTTCATGTTAATGACAGCAGCAGACTGCAAAGGGCGCATCTGCCTCGTTCTTTCCTACATTTTCATTCCCAACAAAGTGCCCGGTGCCTAGTAAATGCCCCTAAAATATAAGTGGAATAAAAAGTGAGTACACGAGTGAACGCACACAAAATCAAGCTGTCACACAGGCCAGTTTGCGCCGTGTGTCCTGACCAGGCCTGAGCATGCCCACCTTGGACAGACCCAAGTGTGTGCAAAAATCGAGCGTGGAGGCCAGGTGAGGGTGGCCTGCAAGGTGACCCGCGGGGCCGGGGACCCCAGCTGTGGCTGAAGGCCAGGGCAGCTTCATGGAGCTGCCTCATGTTACTGGGGCTCTTACCTGGGCCCTCGCGTCCCCATGTGTCCATTTAAAACTTGACAAATAGCCTTTTACTTTGTGGTTCTGCTAGGAAGATATCTGGACCCTAAAATCTTGCCAGAAACAAACCATGGTGAGATCTTCTGCTTCCAAAGTAGAAAGCAATTAAGTTTTAAAATGGGCAGGCAGGACAGCTCTGTCCTAATGAAACATGATGGGGGGGGGGGGGGGGGGGGGGGGGGGGGGTTCTTGTCAGACCCAGGCCGATAAATATCCTTCCTTCTTCCTCTGTCACGCCCAGAAGTCAGGGCCTCCAGGCCTCTGTGGGAAGGACGTAAATATCCTCATATTCTTACAGCCCCTGCTTCCATCTCTAGCTGTCACGGGCAGTCAGCCTGATAAACATTTGCAGTTAGAATGGGAGAAGGCACAGCCTCCCAGGCGCTTACAGATTTTTTTCGACAAGTAGCAGAGTCACAGAAAACCTAGAATTAGGTAAGAAAGCGAAATGCCCCCAGAGAATTCAAAGAGAGCTACAACTGAGAACCTTGAAACAATCGCCGTGGAAGAAGAGAGGCGAGAAAATCCACCATCTAAGGAAACAAGCGCGTTTTTCTTAAAATTAAAAAAAAGAACGACCATGTTAGACCCTGATCTGCGCCCTCTCCTCCCATCTCTCAAGATGTCACTTTAACAAGCAAGAGGTTTTATCCACAAACCGCCGGGCGAGTAAACAGGCTGCACATTCTTCCCCTCACACCCACAGTGAGGTATTTACTCTCTGATAAACAGCAATTGTAAATAAATCTCATTTAATCTCTCAAAGCCACAATAAAAATCTTTAACCTCCAAGGTAGAGTTTACAGATGTGTCTGCAAGCTCGGAAGAAACTCCTCTTCCCGGGAGCCACGTTTTCCCTCCCGAGCATCTCACATTGACCTTCTTTTTAAAAAAAATATGTCCGAGGGAGGCGGACCGGGCAACCCGACGCCTCCCACCCCATTCTCTGGACAAATCGGCCAATAAATCTCACGAAAAGACACAAGAGAAAAAGACAGAAGCCAACAGGTGGAAAAAGGCTTTTTGTTCCCTTAGAAATGCGCAGACATTTGATCTGTGTCCCCGGGTCTATTTGTCTCCAGGGTCTTAAATGATGGTTTTATTATCACGACGAGGATGATCAAGAATAATGATAACACTTGCCCGGATTCCGCAGGCTCTGGCGGAGGATTTCTCCCCGCTTTTGGACAGAACCCTGCGCTCTGCGCGGCCCAGCCCCGGGGTGCGCGCAGCCTCCCCGGCCGACCCCCCGGGTGCTGCAGATGGGGAAACCGAGGCCCGGGGCGCCCCGCAACTCCCGCTCAGCGCCTGCCGCCGGAGACAGCCCCGGGGCTGGAAAAGTTTCTGGCTCGCCTGGCGGCAGAGTTCCCCGCGCCCCCTCCCCGCCGGCCCGCCGCTCCTCCCCGAGAGTCGGGGCTCAGGTGCGGGGGCTCGGGGTGCGCGCCCCCCTGCGCGGCCAGGCGCCCCGGGCCGCGCGTGGGAAGCGCACACGCGCGCACACGCTCCGCACACAAAGCTCCTGCATCGCGGGGCGCCCGCGGGGCCCCCCCAACCCCGGCCCGCCGCCCGCTCCCGGGGCCTGGGGCTCCGGGCCGGCTCGGAACCGGCTCCGCCTCGCGCCTCCAGCCCCGGCTTCCCTCGCCGGTTCTCGCTCGCGCGCTCGGCCGCCTCCCACCCTCTGCATCCACTCGGGCTCCCCCAGCAGCCCGGAGGCGCCGATCCTGTTCCTGGGGTTCCCTAGAAAGAGGGGCCAGCCCCAGCCGCGCCCTGGAAGACTTGCAGGGCGGGCGAGGCGCGAGCTCCACTAGCAGGAGCCCCGCGCCCCCCCTGAGCAGCAGGGGCGAGACCCCCACTTCCAGGCACGGGCAAGCCCGCCTGCCGCCGAGGAAGGGATTGTTGGGGCTCTTACCTTTTTTATGAGGAGAAATTCTGGAGAATCATTTCAGAAACTGAGGGGGAAAGTGAATGAAACAAAAAAGACCCTTTTCCTGCAATCCCTGGCCTCCCGGTATCAAGACACTAGGACAACATCAAAGCAACTTAGGGGGAACACTTTAGGGGCCTATTGTCTGCTCTGGTCTGATCTGTTTTTCTTCTGACTCCCCCTCGCTGCGCTGACACTTGGTACGGCCCAGGCATTCATGCCAAGTAGCTTTCACACATGGAAGCTTGTCTCCAGCAATTGCTGACAAGCCACAAACAAGACATTCTCCCTCCCTTCTCCGTGGCCCCCCCACTGGTCCCCTCCACCTTCTCCTCCCCCTTTCTTCTGAATGCAAACTAAAACTCTCCAGTGACAGGCAGGCTTGCAGGCCTGGCCTAGCTGCATGCAGCCTCTCTCTCTCTCTCTCTCTCTCTCTCTCTCTCTCTAGCTCGCTCGCTCGCAAGCAGCAGCTCAGCTAGTTGCTGCTGTATGGTGGAGTTACACAGGAAAAAGCTAGGCTGAGCTGGGGGCAGGGACAGAAATGCAGGGAGAGCGAAGCCGCCTCCTGTGTCCTGGTAAAATGGCAGAAGAGAGGTGAGCCCTCTGGAGAGCCAGCAGCGGCCACGCACGTGTGCAGAGACCCCCGGGGCAGGCCGCTCCGCAGAGGGCGAGGAATGACCCCACAAAGGAAAAAGCAAAGTCCCACCAGCTTGGGGCTGGGGGGCGCGTGGAGAGAGTGGGTGCACCCAGGACCCCGGTTTCGGTTGAATGTTTGGCTTCTCTTCTTTATAGTAGAGAGAAACGTGTTCCCTGAGGATCTGGTCTTTCTTCACTTGCGTAATTGAGCGTAGACCTGAGCTACTAGTTAAAAGAAAACCATGAAATGTGTAAATGTGCAAGTAAACTTCGCTGTGGGTTCAACTTGTGCCCAGGATGTTTTTAAAGTGGAGCCTTTTTAAAACACACACACACACACAGAGAGAGAGAGAGAGAGAGAGAGAGAGAAACCCTGGAGAGCAGGAGCTGGGAGAGTAGGAACAAGTAGTGTAAACTCTGAGCTGTGAAGTGTGATGCCGAAGTTCCCGATCGCCAGGCTGCTGCGATTTATGGAGGGAGGCTGGGCACTGCGGGCTGGGGGAGGGTGAGCCTGTGAGCTGTTTTCTAGGAATGAGGGGGAATGAGGTAGGATAATGAATATGGCAAGAAACAAGCAGGAATTTGATTGGTGTGGAGGGAGGAAGAAGGTGGGGGTGTCAGGGAGGGAAGAGAGAGAGAGAGAGAGAGAGAGAGAGAGAAACACTGCTTTTTAAAAAGAAAAATGGAAACGCAGAGATTGAAACATGGGAAGTAAATGAGGTGGCACAGGCATAAAATGTGAACACAAAGAAACACAAAGGAGGTGCAGATTTGCAGATGGCAGGAAACCAGAAGGGCCAATTGAGATCAAGGACTCAGGATGAATGTGTGACATTCACATTTTTAGCATGTGTGGAGTCAGGCCTGGCACGCCGGGGCGGGTGTCCTGGAGCGAGCCCAGAAGCCCAGCGCCTGCCCGCAGCCTAACCAGCTCTGGGATTTTGCACGCAGGCTGCTTACACTCTTCCTCAGAATCTTCCTCTCCAGCATGGAAATGACTTGAACATGCATCGCTCACCCCTTCGTAGAGTGCAAGAAGGGATAAACCATGACTCTGTACACTGAAACGAAGAATCACTACTGAAAACACCACCTCGAAGCCACGCCTGGTCCGGCCAGCGCTCCCCGGTTCTCCACCGTGTCTGCCCCTTGGAACCGTCTGTCCCACTCCTGCTACTGCTAAAGATCATGACAGTGGTGCTAGCAAGAGCCATGATTACTGTGGATCGAGTATTTATGTAATTGTCAACATTTCCCCAGGCATTTATCCCATGAAGTCATTTCTATTAAAACCATCACCAGTGGCAGATGATGAGAAGCGAGGCGCAGAGAGGGCAAACAACTTGCCTGAGCTCGCACAGCAGGGTGGGCTGAGCTGAAATCGGAGTCCGGTCTCTGTGGGTTCAGAGCTCAGGCATCTCCCAGCACTTCAAGTTCCCCAACCTGAGGAGCCGGTTCCCAGGTTCCCACGGTGCCCAAGTCAACAGCCCTGCGTGTGCTTTGTTCCTGCAGTGCCGGGGGCAGGTTGGCCTCACGTTGAGCCCAGGGACCCTCTGACCTCCCTTTGACAGCCCACTGACTCAGTGTCCACTTCCAAGTGCTGGTGACTCACCACACACAATGAGGTCTGCTTGACAAGAGTTTTAGAAAGGGTCAGCATAACCTGGGGTGATTTACAGATTGCCAGCCATGGTGAAAGGCGCTCAGACCAGGAAGTCATGCCTTCCTTAAAAAAAGTTTTAAAAGCAAAGTAATAATAGCCACAAGGTATGGTCAATAATGGTGGCGATGGCCACACTTAGCAAGCCCTCACAGAGAGCAAACAGCCCATAGGTGTAAACTATTTAATGCCCCCATTTGCTAGATGGAGAAGCTGATGCACAGAGTTTCTAGAATGTACGAAGGTCACCCAGCAGGGAATGCTGGATGAGGTCCCGTCTGCCTGTTCTTCCAGAGGCCAAGCTCTTGCGCACCGCTAAGGGGGTGTCTCCAATGGAAGGGGAGAGGCAATACCGTCCTAGATTTTTCACACGTGTTGTTGAATCTCATGCATGTCCCCTGAGTAGCTAGTGAAGAAGAAAGCGTGTTTCTGGGTCCCCAAACAGCCTTGACTTCAATCCTCCATGGTCCCACCCACAGGGGACAGAGAATCCCCAACTTCTGCAGCAGAACGTTTTGGGGTGACCACCAGTTCAGCTTATCTTCCCTCCAGCACGATGGCTTGCACCTGTCAACTCCAAAGAAAAGTGAAAATCCAAGTGGATAAGCGAGCAAGGTGAAAGCTGAGTGTGTCTAAGCTCATTTCATAGGACTTCTGAATACTAAGCGTGGCGTGTAGAAGAACATGCTCCAGGTCCTTGGAACTGGATTCTGGTGCCAAACTCTGCCACCCATCAGTGTGCGAACTGGGTCTTGGTGGCTGAGCCTTCTTCAATTATAAAGTGAGATCATGACATTAACTCTAGAACCCGCTTCAGTGTTGAAACGCTATCATTCTAATAGGTGTCCAGATGATGAGGAAAAGATTAGAAGCCACGGTAACTGAGGAGATGTGTGTTTGTCCTCGAGGAGGTGGTGGCATCGAGGGCTGGAGCCAAAAAAACCCCTTCTTGTGCTGACCCACCCATATTATGCCAGAGCTCTTCCAAAATAACTTCTACTTCATAGTTCTTTTTCACTTCATTTTGCTTCACTTCTAAACTTCCCACCACCTACAACTTCACTTGCATTATTACTAATCTTATAAAAATGCAAACACCTCTAGAGGGGGTAAGAAAAATCAGCCTTTCACATTTTAGTGTGAATTAGTTTACTAGGCTACTTTCCCTTACACTGGCCATTTAGATTAGAGGGTGAGGTGGAAAGACTAAGGGAGGCAGGCAGGTAGTTTCAGAATTTAGGAGACTCTTTGGCATAAGGCAGGCCTCGTTTAGGGGCTGTTCAGAGTAAAAGAAAGGTAAGGGGGCACTAGCACATGGGATCAACTCTGAGATGGTGAAGAGATACTACCAGGAAAATTACTGATTTCGAGGTTTCATCCGGAGCAAGTCTGGAATTAAAGGAAGGAACAGACACTTAGCTCATCTTCCTCACCGGCATTACCTTTCCCCTGCACCTGGCAGGCTCATGACAGGGTCCTGTGAGCTTGCTAGAGGGCTTAAGTTCCATTGAAAACATGGTTTTTGTGAGGGGGCAAAATACCGTTTCCCAAACTTCTAACCAAACCAATTTACCTTAGAAAACCCAGATATCATCTAATATACCTATTTACTTGTATGGACTTTTAACTGTGGAGGAAAAAACTGTGGAGTTGGACAGGAGTCTTCTCTCTCCTTCACTTTTCTGGAAGGTGAGTCGTCTGACGACATAAAGAAGAGAATCAAGCAGAAAATTAAGAAATAAATCCCCAGACTTACCAAGATAGAGTAGCAATTTCCAGGCAGGCAAGATCAGAACTCACCTCCTCTGAAAATAGCTCTCTCTTCTAATCATAAAGTATAATAAAATATAGCTACCCCTCCCCTGTGATTATCAGGCAAGGTGAAATTCCTGGGTTCTGGAGTGAAAGGCTCTGTGTTCCTGCATCAGTGTGCTTAGAGGCGGAATGACCTTGGCCAAGCCTTGCCACCTTCAGGAGCCACCGTTTCATAACACTGCACATGATACCATGAAGCATCGAGTCACTATGCCGGTGAGCTTGGTAAAAAAGGGCTATGCAAATTCGCTTGGTAATATGTCATGAGAAAAATGTATAATAAGAATAACAGCACCAACTCTGTGCCAGGCGTGTTCTCTGCATGCATTATCTCAGCGTCCTCGCCACTCGCCCGATAAGGAGAGCGCCACTCCAGGGACACAGCGTGACGTGTGTTGATGTGCTGGGTCTCCGGAGCCAGCCAGACTCGGCACTGAGCTACAGGCTCCGCTGCCCTGTGATTTTGGACAAATTACTCAACCTTTCTGAGTTTCCATTTCCTCATTTGTAAAACGAGGATATTAATAGTTTGCCTCATAGGATTATTTTGAGGCTGAAATGAGATAATGAAAACATGTGACATAATTAGCACAGTGCCCAGCACATGAAAAGTAATCAACAAATGTTAGATGCTGTATTTGTCCTCATTTCACAGACTTGATGAGAGGAAGTGCTTTACCCAAGGTCACACGGTTCTTAGCTTTAGAGGGGACCCAAGCCTGGTTCTGTTTGACCCAAAGGACCCTGTTCTTTCCTGCTGTTTCATATTACCTATCTTGCCATCAATTTTTCGGAACCACAAATAATTGAAAGGGTTTCCCAATGACAGCGTCATTTGTTTTACCTTGATTGTCTCCCCATTCGAACTGTTAGTCTGTAAGTATAAACACTCCAGGAAAATACTTTCCATACTGGGCATCTTAGAGAAATGATGCTATTATTTAAAAATGCTCTGTGAAAAGCTCTCACAGAGTAGCTCAGAGCAAAACTCCAGCATCTCAGAAAAGCACTGTGACAACTCAGGTTTTAGAACTTAAAAATTAGGGCCTCCCTGGTGGCACAAGGGGTTAAGATGCAACCTATGAAGCTATCTGTAGCCACTGCAGCACAAGCTCTATCCCCAGCCAGGGAGGTGACCCACAAGGCACAGCAGACCTGTCTCTCCTGTCTCGCCCGCTGCTCCCCTCAGCAGTGTATTTCTGTAGATCCGCCTGTTCAGTTCCTCACTCTGTCTCTGGTGAATCCTCTCACCCCCACACCTCTGGCCTATACCCCAGCTCTTGTCTGCATAGATAAACAAATCTTTAAAAAAATTATAACCTAATATTCCATCAACTTCTCTTCTTTGCTAAGTTCCTGTCAATGAAGTACACGAATGGGCAAAAGTTCAGTACAGGAGTATTGAGGAAAGAAGAACAAGGCATCTAGGTAACCCCAAACATATGGGCTTCTCCCCATACCTTGAGAGATAGGCAGAGAATTGCAAACTATAATTTTTACAAGCCAAAAAAAAAAAATGCTTCAGGGAGTACAACTCGAAAAATATGTATTAACAAGAGATTCACATGATTGAATTCCAGTGAGAGGTGGCAGGTAAAAATAGACCGTCATTGTAGTGGGGAATAGAAACCCCCTCTGCTTCAGAATAAGTGAATACAGCTTCTCCATTCTTTTAAAATGACAATTAATTAGAAGAATGGACTCCGGGCAGGTAGGATGAGGGAAGTGGCCAACATCCTGGATGCCCCCAGCGTTAACACACAATTTTTTTTAAAAGCCCAGATATTCTATTACTTTGTTGTTGTTTTCCAGGCATCTTGCTGAAAAAGCTCTAATTGTTGCAAAAGACCTCTCAATACTTTTAAAGGATCCTGATTAAATGATAAAGGATGGTCAGAAATTTGCTTGAGTTCATCTATTTTGGATTCATGTTGGGTTAACTAAGGATGAAGTGGAGTTCTGTGCATCTCACCAGGGGTGTGACGTGTGCGTGACATGTGTGTGACGTGTGTGTGTGTGTGTGTGTGTGTTTACTCACCCACAGCCCTGATCGACACTATTCCTTACCCCAACTATGAAAATCTTAGTGTTTGTCATGAACAAAGCCTGTGTGTATAATGCAACTGGCATGTTAGTGGGACAGAGAAGCCACTTTGCACTGTTTCTCCTCATCAGGGAGTGGGAGGGCAATTGGCAGCCCCTGAGCCAAGCCTGGGGAATGGGTGTTAGCCCGGGCGAGGGAGGCACAAACAGAACTTACGTGTTTGCCATGGGCTGTATCTATAAATTCCCTTCCCTGAGCTTACCACTCCTCAGAGCAGAAAGAGGCAGGAGAGCTACCACTGGGAGCAACTGGTTTTGGTAAACAAGGAGCCAGCTTCTCCCCCAAGGGAACAGATCAGAGGTGATGTAAAAAAAATAATAACAGTAGAGAGAAACTCTCCAACCTTTCAGGAAAGTAGTGCCGCTCCTGATTGACCTTGGCGGCTGCATTGCTGAGTTTTCTTGACCTTGGTTAATGATAGAGGGTTTCAGGTAAGAACTGGGGCACTCCACTGCCCCCCAGGTCTGCACAGGAGCCAGCAGAGGCAGCAGCTACCTAGACCACTAACCACAGCTAAGTAAGTCTCTGCTCAAACTGGCCTTGAGTTCACTTCAGCCTGATATGGAGAGGGGTCCATTTAAAAGAATGTCTTGCCAGCCTGGCTGCAGAATTTGAGTCGTTCCACCCGGCAGAGCTAGAAGATAATTGCTCTGAAACTATTACAGTTGCATTCATGGTACATCTGGACCTGAGGTTGTTTGACCTCTGAAAACCTGGACTGGAAATAATGCAATTATCTGAACTAAAGACAATTAAATTTATAAAATATACTGAAACCAGGAAAAAGAGATGCATCTTTTATTTCAGATGTCTTTTGCCTAGCAATGGAGCGAGCGCCTTTCATAAAGATGAAAGATGCATTAAAGACTGAATAGTAGGTGATTTTTTATTTGAATTCAGTAAGCATTTGCTATGACCTGTTGTGTGCAAAAAAGTGCTAGGACTGGGGACCCCAAAATGAGCGAGATACTTTCCCAAAATGATTTAAAGGAACACGCCTTCTACATCGTAGGAAAAAGATGCACTCAGGTAACTATAGCACAAGCCAAGAAGTATGGCCAGCAAGTGCCACAGGCATTTTGAGGTGTCTGTCCACCTCCTTCCCTCCATTCTTGGGGAATAATCCTTGGGCTACCCACTCGGATAAACGCTAGCACTTATGCGGTCAGTCCTCTAGCCCAGATTCCCCCAGAAATGAAAAATTAGGACTCCCAGAAGCCAGCTGGTCTCTATTAGCTCTTGAATTGAGACCACTGAGGAAAGAAAAGTAATAAAATTGACTGATCAAAAAGAGAGAGATGAGAGTCCCTGGGGGCCGAGAGAGATCCTGGGTTGCCGGTTTTCCAAACATTAGTGCCAGCTTGGGAAGAGACTTCCTGAATTTAGTTTCCTTAAGATGTTCTGGTTCTAGGGTCTCCCTGGTGGCTCAAGGGGTTGAGTGTCAGCGCTATGAAGCAATCTGCAGCTACTGCAGCCCTTAGCTCAATTCCTGGCTAGGGAGCTGACCCTCACGGCGCAGCAGACCTCTCCTGTCTCCCCGCTGCTCCCCTCAGCAGTGGATTTCAGTCAGTCTGCCTGTTCTGCTCCCCACTCTGTCACTGGTGAATCCTCTCACCCCCCACACCTCTGGCCTACACCCCAGTTCTTGTATGCATAAATAAATAAATCTAAAAAAAAAAACCCAAACGATTTTCTGGTTCTAGACACTCTTCCTCCCTCTTCCTAGACTACTTCTAACAGGTTCTTTTTTCTTGCACCAGAAGAGAGAGAGAAGCCCGATGGCTCAGCTCACCCCACTCACGGCCAAGTACAGTAAATAAATTGCGGTCACGTGGACTTTGAGGCACAGTAGGGGCTCTGGTGTGTGTGAGGTACGGTAGTACTCTCAAAGGCATGCTAAGGGGAGCTGAGCAGAGAACAGCATTTATTTCTTTAAGGAAATTTTAGGATGGCTTCACAGAGGATGTGCCATGTGATCTAAACCTTGAGTAGGATTTTAACAGATTTGGTGGATAATGCATTTCAAGCAGAGGAAAAGGTACTTCCCACTGAGAAGGCAGAAAGGTTATATTAAGATATTACTTTTACACTTCACTGCCTCTCTAATTTTCAACCAGGCTCCAGAATGACAAGCTCATTTGCTCCCTATGACCTGCAGGCCAAATCCAGCCTGTTGCATGTTTGTATAGTACAGGCGGTACGCTAAGAATATGTTTCCCACTTTTAAATAATGGTTGTAAAAAAATGGAAAGAAGACTATTGCATGATGTGAAAATGACATGAAATTCAAATTTTGGTTTCCATCAATAAAGTTTTATTGGGGCACAGCCACCCTTACTCCTTCATGTCTTAGCTACACTTGCCTTTGCTACAACCATGGAGGTAAGTAGTTGCAACAGAAACCACGTGCTCTATAGAGTCTAAACTGTTTCTCTCTGGCCCTGCCGAAGAAGATTGCAGACCCATGCTTTATACTTCAGCCTCTAGAGGTTTCTCTTGGACATTTGGGATGTGAAGATGTGACCTTCAGAGAAGGTATAAAATACAAAGTAGTCTATTCATATGTACAATATGTTATTTTGAGAATCATTCAAAATATTTGTCAGGTGAATAGAGATGTGAAGTAGTGCATACATTTTTTTGATATCCTAATTTTTAAATGTTTTTAAAAAATTTTTGTTTATTTTTTTACATTATTGTTCATTTTTGTAGAATGTTTGATTTCTCTGGCACATACATTTTAGATCTCATTTTTTATATAGACCTGAAGAAACCTACAAAGAGCTATCATTATAGATTCCCTCTGAGATGTGGATTTAGGGAACTTTATTTATAAATAGTAATACTAATGTCAATAATAACCACTTTATATTGATTGCTTACTCTGTGCTAAGCATGGTGCGCTCTGCTTTATGTACATATCATCTTACTTAAATTTCCCAGAACCCTATGATGTTAGAACTACCTTGCCCTCATTTAACAAGTGAGGAAACTGAGGCACAGAAGAATTTGACAGTACTTTCGAGATCACAGTATAGAGACAGGCATAATGTAAGCACAGTCTGACTCCAGCCCACCACAATGGCACTTCTTAGGTTATGCATTTCTTGTTAGAACATTTTAAGACAGACCATCTATGACTTGTGTAATCAGGAAAAACATATACTTTAAAAATAAATACAAAAGCACATGATACAGTGCATGGGCGCATAGTAATGATGATGCTGATCAGGAGGAAGATGATGATGACAACCTACATTTATCGAACTCTGTCTGGGATCCAGCTTCCAGTACAATGTACCGGGCACTTTACATGCTAATTTTATTGAGGAGGCATTTGATGATTTACTATTGTTATTACTATCAGATGTTTTTCACAGCCCCAGAGATGGCTTCTCCCTGGGTGGATCTGAGATGGATCATGACATCCCAAGGCTCCCGTCCAATGGTTAGGAAGAAGCTGTTGTTAATGTTTAGCCCCTTCCTTGCAGCTGTGGGTGCTTGGAGAGAGAATGAACGTAAATAGGTAGACCAGATGGCTGTTTCCGATCACTGTGACTTTCTCTTGACCTTACATTGTCCCAGTTGGAGATTTTTGTCCTTTTCCCAATTCCACTGATGTAGCAGGACAGTGGTTACTCAAGGCCACTGGGAAGGTCTTGCTGCCCCACTGTCACCTTTCCCAACCTCTGAAAGTCTTTCATAAAAAATTCATTTATTTGGGTTAAAGCTTTGCTGAGGAGGGGTGACACATTAAGCCACGAACACTGTGGCAACTTAATTTTATGGACATGTATGAGGTTAGAGCTTGGAGTCACCCAGCGTCTAAAACCACATTGCCATGACTAAACTCATGCTTTCCTTTCCCCGCCTAAGGGAGAGGTGTCCGCTCTCATCTCAACTAATCCTCCCCAGATTCTGGATCCCACCCACTCCTGCACAAAGCCCTCCCTCTCCCCACATGCTCCTTCCTCTCGCCACCACTCCTGCCCTACTGGCTTCTCTCCATCAGTATTTAAGTAAGTTCAAGTCTCTCTCTTCTTGAAAAATAAAATAAAAAGCCTCCAGGGTCCCATACCCATCTTGAGCTACTGCCTTACCTCACTTCTCTCCTTCTCAGCCAATGTCTTATAAGAATTGCCTATAAACTCCAAGCAGCAGACAAGAGAGCTCCAGGTTTTGAGGGCAGATGTAGGTTCGGGGGGTACTTGGTTCAGCTGGAGGAGGAAGAGTCAGTGAGTGGCACCGAAATTGGTTAAAGAAAGGAGGAAAGTAGAAGCTCCTATGGGTTAATTGCCTATTTCATAAACTTCCCTAAAATTAATTCCAAGCCTCCCCACCAATTAATAAACCATGTTGGGTTGGGGTGCCTACTCAGAGTATGCCATTATGGTTGCGACGACATCAGCGCCATTGACTAGTTGGCATCCTCACCTGGGAGGCGGGACACACGCTGCATGAAGGTGGTCAAGGCTAGACGGCGGGCCCAAGGCCCAGGGCTCAGAGGAGCCATCAGCTTCATCTGGGAATTCGCTCACAGTGTAGGATCTCCGGCCCTACCCCAGAGCTACAGAGACAGAAACTCTGGTGTTCCCAGCAATCTGTCTTTGACGACGCCCTCCAGGTGATTTTGACACAAGCCAGAGTTTGAGCGTCATTGATGTAGCCAACCGGGGCCACTGGGGAGGGAGGTTCTGGTCAGACACCTGGGGCACCCGGCATGTCAACTGGACTCTGATCAATGCAATGGAGCGAAGGGTAGAGGGTGCACCAGACAGGGGAAGTGGCCTGGAGAGCTCGAATGGTGAGCTCCAGGAAGGGTGAAGGGTGAAGGGAGAGGGGACAGTCAGGGAGGAGGGGGAGGGAAGCCCGGATAAATTGGGAGTCCTCTGGGAGGAGGATGGGGGTGGGGCCGGGAATCCTGGAGTACTAGCTACCCAGTGGGAAGCAGGCCCCTCAAGGTTTGGCCCTCTGGAGAGGGCTCCCCCTGTTCCCCGCATTTCTTTCTCGCCTTTGCCTGCACAGGCATTCTCAGAGTGAGCCTCACCCCGCTCCTGTGATCTTTGCTGCTGGGATCACAGCTCCTTCTTTCCCTGCCTGCCCCCAACAGCCCTTCCTCCTGCCTCCTCCAAACTCACCCCCTTGCTAGTGCTACGCATGAGAAATTATAAACCACTCTTTGGAAAATCCGTCCCCAGAGAAACACATAATTTGAACAAGTTCCTATTCAAAGCACTGGGGCGCTTCACCTGCTCTTGGATTCCGACAGTGTGAATCAGAGGCTGGCAGTGGCCTTGGAGCCTCCAGAGTTCAGTTATAGGGACCCTGGTGAGGCTGGTGCTGTCAGAAGCCACACTCCTTGGGAAGTCCCTGCCGCAGCCCACAGGAATGCTAGGGGGGCGAGGGGGTTTGTTTCCTACTGGGATCTTCCCTCAAGATAGAGTCTCCAAAGACACCTCCAGCTCTGACTTGGAGAGCTCCTTATTCCCGGAGAGGCAGCTCGCTGGGGGGTGTGCAGGGGTTCTGTGTACCCGAGAAAGGGACTTTTTTTCCTCTTGAAGCTTCTCATCAGAAGAACCAAGGTTGTCAGCGGAGCTCTGGTACGGCCAGTCTGGCGATGGTGTCTGATGCGTTTCATTTCTCTCAACTGCCCTGTTTGTAGAATAGGGATAATAAGACCAACTGACAGCACCACTGTGGGAATCAAGAGAGAGGTAAACATCATTATAAATTATGTAACCCCACACCGCACCCCGTTACCATAGTGATCTCTTACCTGGTCTCTCTGTTCCTCTGTTCTCACTCCCTGCCCAATGTTGTAAACTGATTTTCTCAAAATTTTACCATGAGGCAGGGTAATATTTCAGAATGTTAGTGAATATCTCCCACTTACTTCATCTCCTGGACATTGCTGCTCGGCTTCTCAGACACCAGGTGGGACAAGGTAAAGAGAGAGCCTTTCTGCTCCTCCAGCTCTCTCGGTCCTGAGGAGGGCGAGGGCCACCCAGGAATGGTGCCCAGGATGTTTCAGGGACACCAGTTTGGGGGGTGACAACTGCTAAGGACCAGCCTCTTCCCCTATGCTAAGCCCCCCAGAACTCAGCCACCCCCTGAGCCTGGGGGCGCCAGCCCATCCTTATTGAGCTATTATTTTCACCACAGTGTGGAACAGGGTCTTGAAATAAAGTTCTGTTTTATTGCTTGGATATTTTAGTTCAAGGTTTGACATTTAAAAATTTGCTATTGGGCCTCCCTGGTGGTGCAAGGGGTTAAGTCTCAGGGCTATGAAGCTCTAGGCAGCCACTGCAGCCTGAGTTCAATCCCCGGCCAGGGAGCTGACCCACAGGGCGCAGAAGGCCTCTCCTGTCTCCCCACTGTTCCCCTCAGATTGCGCTTTAGCAGATCCACCTCTTCTGTTCTCCACTCTCTCTGGTGAATCCTCTCACCCCTGTATCTCTGGCTTACACCCCAGCTCTTGTATGCATAAATAAATAAATCCTTTTAAAAAAAAAAACTTGCTGTGAACCATGTTGCAGCCTTGACCCAGCACCTCAGTGACTCATTGTCCACGTGTCATGCGGCCATCGGGCTTTCCCAGATATGCCTGGCCTTAGTCATCATCCAGGCACGGAATAGACATTTCCCCTGAAGGTCTGCTGAATGCCTCTGCGGGTAACAAGACAAAAGCCATGCTCATCTCTGCTAGGAACGTCCTCCTCTGCCTCCCTGCTTGGCGTCCACCCACTGGCTGCATATGTTTCAATTAAACCAAGGCTTCAGATCAGGTCAAGTGCCCGGTGTGCCGAAGCCACCCCAGGTTGCTCAACTAGGTGCCTCTATTAGCGCTAGTGCCAAGCAGGTCTCTCGGGCCTGGTCATGTTTGCCCTGGACCGGACTGCTCTCACCGGGCTGGCCAGCTCTGTCAAGGCCCAGGTTCCTTGGGGGCGGCCATGGAGCTCCCGTGCCCTCTCCCTTACAGCCATCAGCATAGTAGGTCCTCAGGAGGAGCCAGCAAATGAAGGTCTGCGAGATGAACAGCGTGATGCTGTCTCCCTTGTCTTGGCTTGTGGCAGTTCCTAATTTGTCCATTTTGGGATATAGTCACAGATGACCTTGGCTTTCTTATCTGACATCTCTGCAGATCATAAGCCCAGCGCACAGCCTGCCTGGTGCTGCTTTTCTGTTTCCCACAGCGCTGACCGCAGGGCTGAAAAAATAGTAGAAGGAACCTACGTACTTCTTGAGGAATGGACCCAGCCGCTCTGACCGGGATTGGAAGTAGCAACCTGTGCAGGGCAGGAATGGATCTGCTGGATGACAACAAGCTCGCCTCCTGCCTGTGCTTCTTCACGTTGCTGCTTCTCTCCTTCCCGTTCCTGCTCAAGTCTGTTTCTCTCGCCTGCAGCGGAACATTACAACCAGCTCAGCCCCCACACCGCTCATGCCGCGCAGCTCCGTGGCCGCCTCCCGGGGCCCGTCCTCAGGCAAGGCCTGCCATTGCCTGCTGCTAGTCTGAGTTGTACCTCAAGACGAACCTATGGCATTTTCACCTGTAGATCTGTTCAGAAGAGAATGATTTTCTTTTATTTTTAAGATTTATTTTTGTTTATTTATGCATATAAGAACTGGGGTGTAGGCCAGAGGTGTGGGGGTGAGAGGAGTCACCAGAGACAGAGTGGGGAGCAGAACGGGTGGATCCACTGAAATACACTGCTGAGGGGAGCGGCGGGGAGGCAGAAGAGGTCTGCTGTGCCATGTGGGTAGCTCCCTGGCCATGGATGGGGGATCAAACTCATGTGGCAGTGGCTGGCAATAGCCTCATAGTGCTAAGACTTAACCCCTTACACCACCAGGGAAGCCCCTGGAATGATTTTCTTAGAACAATAGCAATAAAAGCAACAATAATAGCAACCATGTAACGAAAGCTTGCCTTGGCCAGTCCTGAACCAACTGCTTAACTATTTTTGGATTTAAAATATTTAATGTCTATACCTGCTTACATTTCATCATAAGAGAGTTGAGTAGATCAGAAATATATAGAGTAAATCATGGACTGGTGAACATTTCTCTGGATTTTATCAATTAATCCTCATAACAATACAGAGGGCCGGGGAGTATTTTATACATTTGACGTATAATGACTTTTAAGCGGCACACGGCCTGTTGAGGTCGGGAGACTGTCACTGTCCCCATCTCACAGATGAGGAAACTGAGGTACAGAGAGTGGAGTGGGTCACTAAGCTGCAGTCACAGGGATAGAAGCGGAAGAAGCCGCTGAGGGTGGGTTCAGATTCAGACCCCAGCGTCCATGGCCTTGATACTGTGTTTTAGCGTCTGTCTCCCTCTTACAGGTTTATTTATTCATGCCGCTGACATGAGTGGCCGGGCGACCGGGGGACAGGACAGTGACTAGACAGGACAGTGACTGGCCTCAGGGGTCCCCATTCTAGGTGAGGAAACAGGCCGGAAAGCATGTGTTGAGTGAGCACGGGCCAGCCAACGGACGGCAGCCTCCAAGGTCCATGCCGGTGGCCTTCGGCCCTTCTGCTCCCCTGACCAGACTCCACATCGAGGCCCGGGAACCTCATGGGGCTCGGGGAGGTGGGAAGCCCCATCCCATTGCCCTCTCCCCTCTGCCCTTTTCCCGGTCACTGTTCTCAGCCTCAAGTGCACCTGGGTGGAACTGAACCCTTGAAGTGCGCTCAGGGTCAGAGAGAGGCTGAGAACAAGCCACTGCCATGGCGTCGGACGATATTTAGCTTGTCCTTCAACTTCTTAACTCTTTTTTAAAAATATCAGACTCCCCAGTCACCCTCCTCTCTGTGTCTCCCTGACAGCCTTCCCATCCCACTGCTCCAGCAACTTCGAGGTCTTCCCGTCTCACCTGGGGAGGCTCTGCCTAAGTGCAGTCTTGCCCACAAGGCCCCCCCGAGACACGAGGTGGCCACCCCCTGCACAGCCTCCTTTTTCACCAAGCCAGGCCGCTCTCTCTCGTCCAGGCATGCAGCTGAGATCTGTTTCTCAAACTCGCACCCCTCTGGCTGCTTTAGATGCTCTCCAAGCCCTTGTTCTCACGCTTCACTGGTGAGGCACAAAACTCAATGTGGTCTACATTCAGGAGGGGCCAGGCCTGTCCAGGACCGGAGCCAGCATGTCTGAAAGGCCCTCAGCGTCCTTGTGCGTGAAGACACGCTGGGGCCGCCGGCAGGAGGCTGGCGCTCTGCTGTCCCAGCAAGTGCCAGTCTGGGGTGCAATGGGAGACCTGGGGACATTCTTCCTGAGAGCCGAGATCTGGGGACTTCGGGAGGGGGGCCCCACAAAGGGCCTGGTGGGCAGGCTGAGGTTTGGCTTTCTCCTCCTCATCTAGGAACACAAGACCCCTTTCCCTTTTCACAGCCGTCTCTGAAGACCCCCAGTAGCTCTAAGTGAAGTTCCCTTAGGAGTAATCAAAAAAAGGGGTTCAGAGGCCTGGGAGGTGTGGGAGGGAAACCTGAATTCTAGCCCCCGCCCTTTGTCAAATTGCTTCACTTTGTCCTCTTTCTGGAACAGCTAAGTTTAAGGATGTAGGGCAAAACTAGCTCATTTTTTATAAAAAGCTTTATTTATTTATACAAGAACTGGGGTATGTGGTGCAGCGGGTTGAGCGCTGCACTGTGAAGCTGTCCGCAGCCTCTGCAGCATGGGTTCAATTCCCGGCCCGCCAGGGAGAAATCCACATGGCGCGGCAGACCTCTCCTGTCTCACCCGCTGCTCCCCTCAGCAGTGTCTTCTGTCCATCTGCCTGTTCTGCTCCCCATTCTCTCTGGTGAATTCCGTCTCCCTTCCACGCCTCTGATGTGCACCCCAGTTCTTGTATAAACAAGCTCATTCTTAACCTGAATCCAGAGTCCCTTCAAGATAGGGGTTTGGGTGTGGGCATTGATTCGGGGAAGTGGTGCTAATAGGATTGGTGGACTGGGGTGTCATGACTGACACAGGGAAGAAGGGGAGGCTGGCCTGTGACGACAGATCTGATCGTCTCCAGCTCTGGGCGCCAGAGCTCAGGCCTGCTCAGGACCCTCTGAAGACCGTCGTGTAAGCACCGCAGCCTCGGCAGCCTGGGGTGCAAGGGGGAGCATTAGCCCTCTAGCTTCTACTCCCTGGCGACCAGTGTTTGGTTGGGTGTTACTTCCAGACACGTCCAGGTTTGCGTGTCTGAGGATGGGTGAGCCACACAGGCAGCAAGAGCTGCTTGGCCCTCCGAGCGCCAGGCGCCAGATTTTACTGGCTGGAAGCTGGGGCCGCAGCAGCAGCTGACATAGCACGGCCGCTGAGGTTGCGGGCGGGATTCAGAGGCGGATCCCTTGCTGCTCCCCTCTGCCTTCAGATTCGGATCCCGCCAAGCTTCAAAGCCAAGCTCAGTCCTCCACGAAGATCTTCCAGAGGAATCTGGGGAAAGCCAGCTCTCCACTCATCTCTGAGGCCACACTCACTGGCAAGCCCTGGGATTTTGCCAACTCGTGTAACACACCATGGCTTTACTCCTTGGATGACTCAGGGCAGAGGCTTCACGCACCCGCTTCGAGGTTCTCGCAAAGTGGCTATGAGAGCAGATGGGGCGGTCAGCGTTCACTGCACCTAGCGGGCCGGCGTTATCAGCAGTAAGAGCGCTGCAGCTCCCAGGTGTTTATTTGAGCGTATTTGCTCTTTGTTGGTACCACAGGCTAAGCCGTAGGGATGGAAGAGCAGGCTTGGGGTTCTGGATTTTGGATTTACCCACCAGAACATGACACTTCCCTGCTCCTTAAAGTCTTCAAGTTATCTCTAGCAGATGTATCCTGTGACCTTCTTTTTGAAGGCCTGACCTGTGCTGGACTGGACACTTCTACTGGCCATTTCCTCCTGTGCCCTCGTTCTCACATCAGCCTGGTACTCCCCCTCCAACCTGGAGCCTTTGGGGGCTCCATTCACTTGAATCACTGACTTCTGTTTAACAAGAATCAAGCCAGAGACTTTTCTGGTAATTCCAGACCCTTTATCCCTTCTACTGGGAAAAAATAAAAGTAATAAAATTGCATTCCCTGCACTCCCTGGAATGAAGGATGGATTTGCTCTGCTCTATTCAAATTCTTCTGCCCATTCCCTGCTGTTGCAGGTGCTGGTGGGGAAAGCGGCCCCTTATCACCAGGACTAAGCTTGCTGCCGTCTTGAGCGGTCTTTTGAGAACTAAACCGATGACTTTGGCCTCATCGGCACAATGCTTTAGGTGACACGGGCGAGTCCCTGCTATCTGCGCTAAAGAAGGGGAGCCTTGGGCATGAATAATAGAAGCCATAGGTAATTCAAGTTACCTATCGGGGGGTAGCTAATGGGGCACAAGGCACGCCAGCCTCATGTTACACAGGAGGACTGTAGGAAAGGGCCATCGTATTTGGCATGAGAAATCCCGGGTTCAGATGGTGGCTCTGCCCCGTATTCACTCTCTGACCTTAGGCGAGTCGTCTGCTGTCTTAGTTTCCTCATGGGTAAAACAGGAATAATAATTCTTTGCTCACTAGGACTTTTGTGAGGCTTAAATGAGATTTTTACGTGAAAGCACTTTTAAACAGTTGAGGATAAGGTGTTTGTTTTTACGTAAAGAGCCACATTCTACCTTAAAGGATCTCAATTTTGAGTTGAGTCTAATTTGGCTGAATTTGTCCCAGAGACAAACTGTTCTTGGGGAGCAGAGTCAGGACCCACCCCCCACTACCCCAACCCATCTCTGCCCTGTGAGCTCTTCTCCCCCCATGGGGGGTCCCTCTAGGGTCCCCATGTAGGGTAAGTGAAAATTAACAGGCTTTTCCGTCCCCCAACCATTGGCATTAATGATGGATCCATGTGGTCCTACATGCGTGCCTGATGGCAGACACCTGGAGCAAGGTGTGGGCGTGCATAGGTTGGCACACCTGGGCTGAGACTGGGCTTACAAGGGCGGCGTCACCCGGACGCCAGAAGAACAAGAGAGAAGGAGAGCAGCAGAGTGAGAGCAGAACCAGCAGAGCAACAAAGAAGAAGCAGAGACCACGAGCTAGCCAGAGACCCCAGAAAGAGTGAAGACTCGCCAGAACCCCAGACCCCGCGTCAGCCCGTGTACCTGGGTGCTACACTACAAAGGGTGTAAAAAGCTCAACAAAAGCCTGAGAAAGCCTCCGAGGGCTCCAGGACTCTCCTTTACCATCTGCCTGGATCAAAGAGATCCTGCCCCGGACTTCCTGCCACTGCACCCCACCAGGGAATGGGGCAGCAGCCGCGGCTGGGAAGGGGCCTGGGAGGGGGGTAACACACCTGCCCACTAGGAAGAAACGAGAGATGTATTTGTTAGCCACCCCCCCCCCACACACACACACAAGTAGGATATATGCGGATATTCTGGAGCAAATAGTTGTGGACAAATGGTTCAAAATTGAAATTTGCCCACACTTGCTCGTCTGCTAGCCACGGGCAACTCCGCCTTACCCGAGAGGCCAGAGACAGCTGACTGGGGACCAGGTGGGCCTTTAACAACTAATTAAGCCATAGAAATAGTCACGGTCAGGCGCATATTTGTCTAGTACTGAACAAAATGTGACCTGAGAAACTAGAGTTACCCAAGTTTGGGGGCCCTATAAAGTGGCCAGAGTCCAGGGAAGGTTGAAAAACTTTGGAGAGCTTTTGAAAAACCAAGATCAAGGAGATTAGGAGATTTAATTCCTGAGAAAAATCATTAAGGAATGAATGAGAAGTAGAGCAATGGTTGTAAAGGTTATGTTGTTTATTCCTTTGACATTTATGGAGTGTGAGGTGGCTGGGGATGGCCAAGCTACTGGGATGTGTAGAAAGGTCTTTCTACCTGAACGTGTCACCCACCTGCCAGCCACTGAGGGCTCACAGCTGTGCCCTGCCCTGAGCCCCGCAGGAGGCTCCACCCATGGCTATCTGAGAGGTTACACCTGTACCCCAACACACCTCTGGCCACCGCCTGGGGCCCGGGGCCCGGGGCCCATTCTTAGTGGGAAAGGAGGGCAGAGTCTCTGGCTCTTGGCCTCAGGGTGGGCAACCCTGTGCTGTCCTCAAGATCCAGAGCTGAGCCCTGTCACGGCTGGAGCTCACCCTCTGTGGACCCCGCACCTGATCTCCCTTGCCAGCTCCTGGTCCATCAACTCCACAGGCTTCACCTGGACGTGGGCCGGCTCTGCGCCATTTGCATGAGACTCCACCTCAGGCTCTGCTCAGGAACCCAACTCAAGGCAGAGTGTGGCACTGAGTCACCCCGGAGCTGGCTCACGCTCTGGGGCTTGTTTGGCAGAAAATACAATAGTCTGCACTTCTGGTGCAGACTAACAGCGATGGGTCAGCAGGTGCCGGTGCCGGTGCCCTGGAACAGAGCTGAACCCTTCCCGGCTGAGGACTGGGGCGCGCCTGGGAGCTGCCCGGGCAGAGCAAGTCGGCGAAAGAGCTTGCCAGGCAGAAAGGACCGGAGCGACAGTACAGTAAACCCCACAAGGTATGTCCCCCAAATTACAAATTATTCAGTAGGACTGGAGACCCCCTCGGGCCCAGAAGCTGCAGGCGGGCCGTGCAAGCAGCAGTGGGTGGAGGGCGGCTCACCGCCACCAGCGGCCCCACGGGCGCTCAAGCTGCCGGCCGAGGCCAGTCACCCCGGGCACCCCGAGCAGGCGGCCCACGGGGCTGCAGAGACGAGCTGTCCTGGGTGGAGCAAACCCCGCGCAGGAGGCAACAGCTACCAGCCCCGCCGCCAGGGTCAGGCCGCAGGAGGCGCGCGTGGCCGCCCAGGTGCCCAGGTGCCCAGGTGCGAGCCGTGAGCTGATTAGAAACCGGCGCAGTCGGCTGAGGGGGGAGACGGGCCGGGTCAGACGTGAGGCACCGACCCTGCGAGGGGATATAAGGTGGCGGCCCCCGAGGCCCTGGAGCTCTGGGGCTTTCGGGGGGCCTCTCAGCTCAGCGGCGCGGACGCTGGTCCCGGCTTCCGAGGAGGGCCCCGGCCCCGCTCGCCCTCCCGCTGCCTCCAGCCCCGCCTGAAGGGAGCAGCCGGCCTCCCGGCCAGGGCCTCAGGGAGCTGTTTGCTGTGGGGACGGGCCGGTGGCTCCCGAGAAGCCGCGACCCCGGGGCCCCGCGCTACCCGGCGCTGCAGAGGAGCGGCCGCTGCGCCGTGTCGGGGTCGCCGGCGAGCGCCCTGGGCCGGCTGGCCGCGGCCTTGCCTCCCGGGGCCGTCGCCTCCGTGGTCGTCTGGTCCCGAGCGCGGGGCTCTCAGCCACGGCCCTCACGCGGGGGCCGCCGCCGTGTCTTCTCACTTCCAGCTGCGGTGAGTCGCATCCTGGCTGAGGCTTGACGGCCGCGCTCTGGGGCCTCGTTCGTGGGAGGCGCCATCTTGGGGGGGCGGCGCCATCTTGGGGAGCGGCGCCATCTTGGGGGAGCGGCCTCTTGTTCAGGGTTTCTGGACATCGGCCGTGGTTTGGGGTAGGGTGGCCGCCACTGGTGGCCTGGAGAGCTCCTTGTTAAATAAACCCCATTATTGTTGTTCCCCCAGCCTGAGTGGGCGTGTAATTGTGCGCAGGTGAAAACCCAGACGGTGGCCTGTCCTCTTGGGGCACTGCCCTTGTGCTGGGCTGCAGCAGCTCTATTGCCTGTTTCAGTAACAGGAGCAAGAAAAGAGGTTAATGTGGCCCAGATATGAAGGGTTAGTGAGCTATTAAGTTTGGACTGTATTGGGGCAAAGAAAAAAACAGTGAAGGATTTCAGCAGGAGGATCCATGGAAAGACCTCTGTTCTAAAAACTAGATTCCTGGGGTGTAGAATGAAGAAAGGACTTCCAGGGCAAGCCAGGTGGTAGGGATACAGCACTGGCCAATGTTTCTGCTCAGGGGTAATGGTTAATGGCTCCAGCATTAGCGTGAGAGAGAAGGGATTTAAATGTTCCCACATTGCCCAGTATGGTCAAGTTGTTGGGTCTCTAGAAACATCAGATTCTTTAATCATAAAATGAGACTACCAGCTGTGCTAGCCTCCCAGGGTGGGTATGAACATTGATGGATCTAATGTATGAAGAGGATTGTACCTTTTGGTAACACTTGACACCATGAAAGCAACATCAGAATTACCAGTTATTACCCAGTGGACTGGACTAGGGCAACAGCAGTGGCGAAGGACACAAAGTGTCAAGAATGGGAGGAGGTGGCATGGAAGGGCATGCGGCTGGTTGGTGGAGGAGGAAAGTGAGGTGTCAGGATCTCTGGTCTGGGCAGCACGTGGGTTGCAAGTCCCTCCTGCACTGGAACTGCAGGAAGAAGTGTGGACTCTGAATGGAAGCTGTGTCCAGTTTGGGGCATCTAGTTTTTGAAGACCCTAAAAGATCCCCAAGGTGGTACTGTCTGGCAAGGAGTTGTGTGTATGTGAGCAGTGACACCCTGGTGGGGTGGAGGAGAGTGTCTCTGTCACTGTCCTGACCCTGAGCATGGCTGAGAAGATGGTGCTCCCATGCTGGGGACTCACGGCAGGTGGGGGATGCAGATGATTAAACAGATTGTTAAGAGTCCAATGGATATATTTTGATCCGAAGCTTGGGGTGGATCCCGGGGTTAAGGGAACTGAGGATGTTCAAGGACACCAAAGGTTAGATCTAAAATTGGAGATGGTCAAGGGGGTGGGGTGGGGCCAGGAAGGAAAGGGTGGAACAGGCTGGGAGAGGTTTCTTAATATTCTTAGCTCAGATGAAATCATTGACTGTAGTATCATGGCGTTAGGAAGAGCTTGAGGGCTCCTGAGTTCTGTGGTTCTCTGACTGTGCTTCCTCAGCATCCAGAGGGCCCCTATAATAGCAAACTCCATATTGTGGAGAGCTGAAACCAACAGACCCTACCAGACAGGGCTTCTCTCCTTCTTTTGCAAATTCTGGCTGTGTGCAAGCTTTCTCTGGGGAAGACTGGAGAGAGACTATTGACCTCAGTCAATGTACAGATGAGGACTCTGAGGCCCAGAGAGGTTAAGTAACTTATTTGAGATTGTGCAGCTAATTAGCAATCAAGCTGGCTGTATAATCTAGATTTTTGATTCTCAGGCCGGTGCTCTTATTGTTGGTAAGACCTTCGACTTGTGATTTGCCTGAAGATTTATTTGTGTCTTCAGATTTTTGGGAACTGTAGTGAGACCGTCCTTTGAAATACCTTAGGAGCAAGGAGTGTGTACATAGAGCTGCCATCAGTTCACTGCCTGCCCATGTTCTGTGCAAAGACCTTCTCCCCTCCTCCCCGATTCTGCGCTGCAGCAGCTGGAGAAAGTTAAGCCAGGAGGAAGCCCCTCAGCCTGGCTGGGAATGAGGCTTTGCTTCTTGTCAGGAATTCCATTTCATTGCAGTTGACCCAAATTTGAACAGACCTTTTGGTGCATGAAAGCGCTCCTATGACCTTTGTTACGAGATGATGCTCAAGACAAGGTCGACTCTGACTTCACACGGGCTTAGAATGAACACTCATTAACGATTTTATTTAAATCAAGAGGGACCTAGAGAGGCGTGGTAACTGTTCTAAGAGAGAAGCCCAAGAACAGACCCCTGTGATTTCTTCCACAGGGGATGTGGGCATGACTGAGTTCCTACCAGAAGCGATACATCTTCATGTCCAGAAAATTATTTTGTCACACTCAGTATCTGCAACTCACTCCCATAGAATCACAAACCAGACAACACAAAGGGCATGGGATAGCGAACATTGTTCTCCAGTGATGTGCAAAATTTTCCCTCTACTTGTTGAAAAAGCAGAGGCACAATTTACAAACAAAACATGGGGACTCAGGTTGAATTCCCCGCTGTATGTACATACGAAACTACCTGCGTCTCTCCACCTGTGCTTTTAAGAATCAAAGTTTCACCCTCACTACATGTAATACTCCCTGGTATCTTCTGTTCTGTTGTTAAAACCGGTATCCACACAAATTGATTTCACGACTCATTAATGGGCTGCCATCCACTATTCAATTAAGGATTCACAGCTTGAAAACGGGACTAGATCAGTGCTCTTCAAACCATCCATTATGAAGGACCAGTTACTTAGCTTTTCTAGATCCTAATCCTTCATGTACTGATAGATTTGTAAAACACAATAAAAGTGAGTTACTAGAAAAATGAAATGAAAAAAATCCCCGCAGACTTACAAAATGCTAGCCCAACTTTATTATTGGATTCATCGATGTTGTCGCCTTGTGGGGCGCAGCCTTGGACACGGAGCGGGATGAGAGAAAGGTTACTCACAGCCCAAGTGGGGAGCAGCCTGGAGAGCTTGCACCTTAAAAAGTGCAGCCCCGATCTCTGGGCAGTCTCCTGTTTATTTAGAACCAGGTTCAGAGAAGGTGGGCAAGCCTGTGGAGGCATGTCGTGTGTGTGTCATCGTCTGGCTGGCGCAAGCTAGGGTGGGATGACCAGAGGCTATTGCTTGGGGGGGCTCCATAGTTCCTGCTAATCAAAACATCCTATCTCTAATCCCTATTCTTACCTGACTTTCTGCTGATGTTTACAAGTAAGGTGGTCTAGCCCCTCCTGCTAAGCTGGCACTGAAGTCCGCCTGCTGTTTTCAGCAGAGACTGTGTTCTCAGCATGTTCCTCAACTGGGACTTTTGCCCTGAGAGGCCCCTGCCTGACTCGACATGTATGTTAGCTTGACTAGCAGGAACCCTGGGCACCAAGACAATAGCCCCCGAAACAAGGGGGGCTGGGGATCCCACAAGACATAACGTTAGATGTTAGGGCAAGGTCAGATTTCTACTTTCCAAATGCTTACTCTGAGCTGCTCAGTCTGCATGCACGGGAGGGGTGATGGATCCCACTAGTCCTCGGGCGTGCTTTGAGCAGCACTGATAGATGACCCCTAACCAGGAGTTTTTTTTTCTTTCCTAGGACTTGATATTCCCTGAGGCTACCTAGCTCCCTGGGGCTTAGGGAGCCATGCCTGCGGCATCAGGAGCACCACACCTCAGCAGAGTGTCTGGCACAGTGGCCTCACGGTGAGTGAATGTCATCTGGCTCCAGGGGCTCTAACCCCGAGGGGCCTTCTTTGTACCTTCCCCACAGTCCTGGCCGTGCTGTCATCTCAGCTGCTCTTCTGCACCCATCTCCTTGCCGTTGCTCATGGTACCGTCTGGGGCTTTGGTTGGAGGTTGCCAGTTAAAATTCCTGAAAGAGCCTTATTGTCCTATTTAATCATCATTTCTGTTGGTGCAGAACTTTGTGCATTATTAGCGTTATCTAGCAAAATCCACATTGGCCGCCGTTATGTCCAATCAACTATGACCTGGTCAGGGAGAGCAAGCTCTTGGGCACAGAACATAAGTGGCCTCGTTCAAGGGAGAGCCCAGAATCTCGCCCCTCAGTGCGGCAGGGGGTGGGAGAGGGAGGCCGGCTATCTTTTGAGAACAGACTGGCCGTTCAGCACACATTTTACAAATCTCTCTTCCAAAACCTTGAGTCATCCCTGCATGTTAGGCCCCGGGAGACTTAAGGGCAAAGCTGTCAGCTGGAGCTCTGTGTAACTGCGCATTCTGAGTCTACACTGTCCCGCTCTAGAGCCAGATTAAAGAGAGACATTAGAGAATCTATCCACTCCCAATGAGTAGCTGGGGGTGGATGGATTTTCTCGAAAATCAAGAGCGAGTCTTCATCCTTGCGAAGCACATTTCTTAAGATCTTTGTGAGTCTTCGAACTGTCACTCAAGAGTTTAGACTATCCCCACTAAAACGCATTAAAGCATGATGTTTAAGACTGAGAAACACAGAGAAACACCACAGAACGACGACGTCATGTTGAGGTGTAGACAGAGGGCAGCAGACAGTTTCCTCCTGCTAGGTAAGAGGGAATCACTGTTCCCCATAAGTCATTTTTGTATCTGAGAAAATTATGAATTAATCCATGGCCTCCACTTTAGAGCCGCCCGTGCGCCGTCACGACGAGTTATGTGAAATCCTTGCTTGCGGAAGGCTGTTCTTACCCCTCTACTCCATACCCTTCCATTTATTTCATTTCATACCAAAATGAGGGGCATATTACTTACTGTTTAGACTTCCTAGGCTTGTCCACATTTCCCATATATAAGGTGTAATGTGTATAAAGTGCTTAACACACTATCTGTAGCGTAGGAAGCACTCAATAAGTGTTACCTCTGACACACACATGTATTAAGCCCAGACCATCTAGATTGCCTGAGTTATTTTTTGTGCGTGCGGTTGCATCACTCACTGCCTGTTGAGGGGATCACTTTCTTCATCCTTCTATAGGATTCTGCTTCCTCGTAAGTTCGCAGAGGTGTTTTTCTGTGGTGGTGTCTCCACTAGTTTCCAGGCTCATCTTGGAAGGTCTTTTAGAGTCTGACTAGCTCCTTGTGGTGATTGGTGCCAACAACTCTGTCTGCACAGTGGGGCCCAGTGAGCGCGGCTGGCCGGCTGGCTGATTGATGTACTACCACCTCTCCACCGCCCCGTTATCAGCTTTCATCACTGCAAATCTAAGAACCCCCCCATCTCCACCTCCTGCCATCCAGAACCGTCTTCCTCGACTTCCTGCCTCATTGACTCACCATCTTGTTTCTCCCTTTTTCCCTTTTCCTGGACTTTCTAACTTCGCTCTTCTCCCCCGACTGTCATTTTAACTCCGTGCACACATAATTTAGTTGTGGAAAATGTTTCCCATTGGCTCCTGTATCTTCATTTGGCCATACCCATTTCTGGGGCGCCCACCAGTACAGAGGAGACGGTGGCCCAGAGTCTGCGGTAACGAAAGGCTCCATGCGACTGTCAGGGAAATGAGGCCGCGGGAGCCAGAAGCTGTCCTCAGCGCGTCTTCTCTGTGGAGCTGTATCTGAGTGAATGTTTTTAAAGGAGTTCTCTGATGACAAAAGGGGGTTGGGGTGGGAAGAAGCCGTGGCCATCTGGATGCGACAGACTCAGATTCTGAAACGGATCTTTGGAGTTAATGAATTTCAGTCTTTGGCCCTTACTTTGCCTTAGTCTAGGGAGAGGCACCTGGTTTGAGTCTGATAACTGGCAGGCACAGGTAAGGCAGTGAAAAAGACAGGAAGCAAACTTCTCTGCAAACCCCTCTCCCTGCTGAACGGAGCAGGTAGCTCCCGGACCAGAAATGGCTCAACCCGCTTCCTGGCTCCGCGCTGAGCCAAACACCAAGGTTCACACACATTTATACACCTGTAGGTTTTTCTTTTTTCTTTTTTTTAATTGAGGCTGGGCTAATTATAGGATTTCATTGTATTTTCATACATATAATAATCTAGTTTACCCTGTGAATGATTCATTTACAATTCAATTAAACAGCAAGGAGAACAAAATGTTAAAATAAACATGTGTTTAAGTAAGATACAATATGCATAATTAGTCATAACACATGGCCATCTCTTAGTATTTGATTTGCACAGTAAAACTGAACAGGTCATTTGAGGCTATGCCAAATATCAGGGATTAGATGACCTTTAAGTTCCTGCCAAGTTGGAGAGTCTATGATTCTGTGATCTGAATGAAAAATGAAAAATTCGGTGCATCATCCAAATGTTTATGAGAATGCAGCTGTTTGATGTCAGGTAGACAAAACATCCAGACAACTGACAGAGACATTTTGTTTTCATCCAGATGTTTTCACATTGTGTTGATTTAGCCTGACACATAGCAAAGTTAAGTGACTTACTCAAGATTTGTGACAAACTCTTCTGAATATACTGGCAAGAAAACTGCACAGAAGTTTGTCGTTTTAGCATCAGGAGCGCCAGTGTTTGCCTGCTGACCCACTTCTGCGATGAGAAGCTATCTGTTCGCCTCTCTCCATTCTTGAGCTCTTTGCTCTCCCCCTCCCCTCGACCTGACCCCCCCCCAAAAGATCTGTGTTAATTTGGGCTCTGACCTAGGACAAAGTGGGCTTCTCCATCAATGGACAGTGCACTGTGACCTTTGTCTTTGAAGCTGCTACTGTCCGCGGCAATTGCTGTATTATCTGGGCCACAGATTCGCCAGATCAAAATTTCTGGTCATCTTAAAGGTTGATTGTGGTGCAGGCAATCAGAGCTGCCATTCACCCTCCCATTATGGTCAACAACACAACTCATCTGGATGTGGCTGTGACTCACAGTCCAGACGGAGGGGACCGATGTGACCAGAAGTTCCAGCCACACTTCATAAATCTCAGCACCGTCCTTGAGTCTGCAGCTGCAGCTTTTGTATGCCGAGCCCTGCGCTCTTTGCAAATCTGCTGCTTTGATTCAGCTTCTTCCGGTTGCCTTGACTCCCAGTGAATTTCCCAGTGCCCGACTGCTGCCCAGGCCGGGCCCATCTGGTCCTCTCGTGCCTCAGACGTCTCAAGCTTGACTGTGCAGCTTGAAATTGTGCTTTGAAAGCATCTTGCTCTGCGGTCCTTCCTGGCTGCTTGGTGCCCTGAGCCTCATGCCCTTCACCAGGGCCTCCCTCCAGGCTGCCGCACACGCTCTGTTGCTGCTCCTTAACCCTGCCCGGATCTGAGTAGCCTGCCAGAGGTGCCAAGGGGGCTGGCTCTAGACCAAACTCCTGGCGGGACCCAGAGCAAACTGAAGCACCTCCCTGGGACTCATCGCCCTTACCTAACACGGCACATTGGACCAAGTCAGGTCTAAGCACCCCCCCCCCACACCTCCACCCCGGGTATAAAATCTTATCTGTCTCTTACTGTCACACTGGCTGCCTTCCAAGGTGTCACTGCTCATCATTCTCTCTAGTTGTTATGCAGAGATTTCTTGGGGGGTGGGAAAAATGAGGCTCTAGGACTAATATCTTGAAAAATTATAAAATGTGTCTTCACGAGCCCCCTCCTTTTCTCCTCTGTTGAATTTAAAACTGAGACTTAAACATACACATTATGACAGTTCTGTCACTTCCCCAAATTGCACAGTGAAAACAGAGAAGGTGCAGGTAAGCGTAGTCTCCTGATGTACAAGCAACGTGCTTCAGGCCCGTGCTCAGCAGGGGTGTGGGGGTGGAGGTTTGCACGCAGGAGCTGGAGTGGGGTGAGAGCCGAATGGGGCTCAGACATGGTGGGGGGGGCTCAGCGCCCCCAAAGGCAAGAGGGTGAAGAGGAAAGGTCCCTCCTCCAGGTGAGGGTGTGGAGTGTTCACCTGGAGTGTCCAGTCAGCGCTTTGTTCGGAGTCTAGATGTGCTGATTGCAAATGAGCCCAATAGTTGAAGGAAGTAAATGTAGCCAGTGCTCCGCGCTGGGCACCTCCAGTGTTGAGACTTGCCAATAAACAGCTTGCATGGTAGGAGCAAGTCCATTCCTGGTAAAGATGGCTCCAGGCAGGTCCTCCGAAGTGCTTTCCCTCCATGTGTGTATGCGCGTAACACTGGGTGCTGCACATTCAGGGCTGTTTTCAAGAAGTCACAAAGGGTGTTAGTCTAAGAAGAGGGGGCCGAAGTGGAGGGGGAACACCTGAGCTCCTCGCCTAGTGGGTGAACCAAGAGGTTTTTCTATTAGGATTATGGTGGTTTTAATAATTTGAAACTGTCAACTGATTCAATGATTGAATTTCCCACAGCATATCCCCGGTGGTGATAATGCACACTCACACACATATTTGAGATTAACCCTGACTTTGGTCTCTAAACTCAGGAATGGCTCTGCTTCAGCAACTCTCTTTGCAAATTAAATCACGAGACCACATGCGTGTCTTGTGCAGATAAACCTGGAGGAGAGCAGGGCACCCACTGCTGGGGCTGCCCAGAGACAGGCTCCCGCTTTGGTGAGATGGCCTTGTCCAGGGAACAAGGAATGCCAGGGAGGGCGGAGTCCAGCTCAGCCAGAGGTCCCTCCTCACCCCGGTGTGTCCTTCTTTTCCTCTCCTGTCCCTCTCCTGTCCATTCCAGCCTCTCTCCCGTAAACTGCTCTTCACAGGTTTGCTTGAAAACAGCCATCTCTCCCTTTCCAAATCAGTTTCTCCGTGGCCCGGAGCAGCCTGGGGCAGGATGCCCCTCCCCCAAAGGCAAGAGGGACCATTAGGGAGGGTCGGAGGAGAGAGGCTGATCCTTGGTGCAGAGACCGTGCCTGAGCGTCCTCAGCTTAGTGGGAATCAGCCTAGAGAACTGAATTGCACTGGACCAGAGTCTCGCTTGGCAGTAACTGCCGATAGAGCCATGTTAGGGACTGAACAGATGGTGATCGTGGGGGAGACGCCAAGCAGCTCCTGGGTCCAAAGAGAGCCTGCAAGCCAGATAAGACTCCGCTGAAGTCTGGGTCCCGGATGGGTTTTTGATACACGAGGATCTGTTGAGGCTGTTGAGGTCTGGGAGGTCCAGAACGGGGATTAGGAATCTGAAAAATAGGGGCTATCAACCATGCATGATTTTTTATTGTTTTTGGAATTTGTTCTACAATTTTCAGCTTACGACGTATAATCACATATACCGTCTCGTGTAATTTCTACAATTACACAGTCTAACTGAGAAGTGGTTATGATTAACTCTATTTTGCAGTTCATTCGTTCATTCAATATCTTTTGAGAGCCTTTTCTATGAGGCGCTCTGCGTGATGCTTGAGATACCACAACACAGAAGACTGCGTCAACAGTTGAAAAGCCATTGTAGTGACGAGTGGTAGATTACCTTTGGGGGGAGGAAGGGTGGCGGCAGGAAGATTTAATTTGGCCTAGGGGTGTATTTCCAGAAGAAGTGACTTTAACTCGAGAGCTGAATTACTTGTCATGTTGAGCTAAGTAATGGCCGGGGATAGGAGCATGTCACAGTTGGAGGTATGACCTACAGAGGAGTAGAGACAGGGAGGACAGGAGGAAAGTGAGCTCGGCTCTCTCTGGGAACTGCAGTGGCGAAGACTGTTGGGATGAGTCGAAGAAAGGAGAGGGGCAGGAACCAAGTCTTAATGGGCCTTGGACACCATGTTTAGGAGAATGCGTGACAGGAGAAAAACATGATACTGAGCTTTCTGACTTGGTCAACTGGTTGATGGACCTGCTGTTTTGCTGAGATGGGAAAGTGGAAGGAAGAGCAGGTTTTGGAGGAAACTGGTCATGTTAGAGACGTCACATGTCACTATTGTGTGGGCAGTTGGGGCAAAAGACCCGGCGTTCAGGAGACGAGCGTGGGCTGCAGAGGCATGTGGTGGAGTTCCCCTGGGCAGAGCCAGTAGGAAGTGGCGAGGTTGCCCAGGGAGAGTAGACACAGAGAGAAGCACACCCAGAATAGAGTTCCAAGGAACCCTACAAGGAAATGGAGAAGTAGAGGAAGAAAACATATAAAGGCAACTGAAGAGCAGTCTTTCTGTTGAGAGACTGTGCTTTGGAATCAGACAACGCTGGGCAGGTTCTGTGACCCCCCACAACACGTCATGTTACCCCACGTCCCTTTCTCTCTTTTAATAGGATCGATCATAGTGTCTGTCTTGTAGAACCGTATCTAGAACCATATCTAGCATAACCCTGGCACATAGTGAGCATCAATTAATGTGAGCTAACATGTTCGTTACTTAATTAAAAGAATAAGAATGATAGCCATGGGAGGAAGCAGCAGCTGGAGAAATCAAAAGAGAATCAGGTGAAGATGATCTCCTGGGAACCTAGGAGAGGGTGTCTGGAAAACTCAGTAAGGACAGATGTCCTGAGGAGTCAAAAGTCAAAGGCTGGAAAGGGTCTGTTTGATTTAGCTGAGGCGGGACGTGGATGGCCTCGGCAAGGTGTCTCATGGCAGGTCCTAGAGGGGAAAGACCTGCAGGTGGTGACTGTGGGAGGAACGGGTGCTCGGAGGAGCTGGCGGCTCAGGCAAGGTCCTTCTGAGACCCAGACTTAGGTCATCAGACTCCGTTTGCTTTCCACCGTAGCGGCTGACAGAGGGGATTGAGCAAGTAAACAAAACTCCGTGGCTTGTGCCGTTGGGAAGGATGGGAGAAGGGGGACAGGAGACTCCAGCGAGGGACAGTCCCGCCCCAGGGTGGGGCTGGAACGAGACACAAAGTCAACGAGTATCTCTTGATGCCTGGGAGTGTCAAGCGTGCGGAGACCGTTGCTGAAACAGACAGACATGCCTCCTGCTTCCAGAACAGGACATAGACCTGGGAAAGATTCGGGGCTAAGCAGTTGTTAAAGGCGGCACCAGGTGAGTGCTCATAAGCGGCGTGGTTTATGGTCAGGTGAGTGGCAGCACATGGCGAGGGGACCCGTCCTCAGGCCCTGCACGGCGCTCGCCAGGGGGAGGTGGAGCGCGAGCCTGCGTGGCGTGGGCGGACTGGGTCTGCCGACAGCGGATGCTGCGGTCTCTGGGAAGTGTGTGACGAGAACGGGGCTGGAGAGAGGGACGGACGGACGCAGGGAAGCAAGTTTGTGGGGCAGGGCTCAGAGCTGCCGGCCGCCCAGGACTGGCTGTAGGATGAGCATACTCTTCTCTCACCTTGTGCGGGGGTGGGGGGGGTGGGGGGTGGTGTGTGTGTCAAGAAACAGAAAGACACAGAAAATCATGCACAGAGGTCTGGAGAAGAGCAGATCTAGAGAAGTGTTGAAGGACTAGCGGGCACTCGTTGGCTAAATGGACAGAAAACCCAAGAAGACCCAAAGTAAAGGAAAACGCCACTCAATCCTGAATCTTTGTCTATAAATTTAGACAAGTTGACGTGACTTTTGGGGCTTCCTTCCCTTGGCCAGAAAGACAGACACCAACAGCTTCCGCAGGGGCGCCGTGGGGCCTGGTGACATAGGTACACACGCGCAGTGGCGGCGGCGACCAGCGTGCAGGTGCCACACCCTCAGTGTCCACGACCGCTCAGGGTGCTGTACAAATACTAGACTGTGAAGCCTCCTGAGACCCTGGACAAGTAGATGGCAAATCTGATCCTTCTTCTCGCGCATGGAGCGCGTTGATGCCAGGAATCAGGGTTTTGCCAGAGAAATAAGCAATTCTGTGAGAGGATGGGGAAGGCAACCACAGCTTCAGCCAAGATTCTGGAACTGCATTTCCCTCCAGGCTGCCCTGGGGTCAGCCGGCAGGAGGTGGGGTCCTGCTTGCTCCCCTGCACCCACGGGAGCCGGCAGCGGGGTGGCTGGCTGCAGAGAGTGGGACTCTGCAGCGCTGCCCGGTTTTCTGGTCTCAGAACAGCAGGCGCCCTGGAGGGTGGGCGCTGGTCAGACCAGCTTTGGCGCCTCCTGCGAGCCAATCCACCAATCAGCCTGTGCGGCCAGCCTTTCCCCACCTCCTCGGTGACGGCCTGGTAATAGTCTGTCCTGGTGGAATTGTCTCCCCGAGGACATTCCTGCAATGGAGTCGCTTGGTCCTTTCAAAACAGGGGAGAGTGGAGCCAGAGAGGGAGACAGAGCCAGAGATGGAGACAGCCTTCGGGGTCTCGTTAGCGCCTGCTCTCCCGGTTGCTGCGGCTTGACGCTGGGATGTGATCACTTGCTAAAGTGCTCTATTTATATGATGCTGCGTTTTAATTTACCCCCATTACTCAGCACTGGGGAAACAGGGAAATCGGTGCATGGCACTAATGATTTCTGGGGCCGACGTTGCTAGGTGCCCGCGTGGAAACCCAGACCCCCAGGAGGCTCCCGGCTGCCTGCGGGGTAGCCCAGCCTGGAGGCCCCGCAGGCCTGGGTCAGGGAGAAGTTCTGGGAGGCGCGGAAGCTGAGCAGGGTCTGCATCCACGCTGCATCCTGCAGCCCTTGTGCTGCAGGAAGTCCTAGCGAGAGGAGGAGCCTAGAATGTAAGGAAAGTGGGGGGGGGGGTGCGGAGGGGGCTGGGCACACAGTAGGTGCTCAGCAACCAGAGGCTGAAGGTGAGAAGGGAGACCCAAGGCTACTGCGGGAATGTGAGACTCGGGGCTCTTAGACCTGGGGCTTGGAGAGGGCCATGTCCTAGTCACCCCTGGCCCTTGGCTGGGCCTCTTCTTGAGCAGATAAAATTCATCTATTTACATTTTAAGTTGGGAACAAGTAGGCGATACCCCATCCTCCACCCTGGGGACTCTACCTAGCCCCTCTGGGGAAGCTCTTCCCCGCATCAAGCAGGCTGGTTGCCAGGCTCGCCCTCGCGGAGAAAGGCTGACGCAGTGTTAGAGGAGCTCCTGGCTCCCGGACAGCCTTTCCGCCTCCAGGGTCAGCCAGGGCTCCTCCACCCCAGTGTTTGCGGCCTCCTCTTGTCCGCGCCCGGCAAGGACACTGGGCTGGACTGCGGCGCCTCTTGTCCTTCCCTCAGCAGGTCAGGATTAATAACCATAACGGCGTGCACCGGGACACGGGTCGCAGCCGTCATGGGCCAGAGCCGGGTGGTTGTCTTTCTCTCTTGCCACCTGCAGGAGCAGGACACAGCAGCCCGAAGTCTCGGTGAGGACGGCGCGGAGAGGGGCTGCCCAGGCTCACCCGAAGGAGTCAGGGAGTCGTAGAGCCGGGATTTGAACTTGCAGCAGCAGGTGGCAGGACGCCTGTCCAGCGCCCGAGCGTGTGTCTCCTCCCTCGGCGACCCCTGGCCTCGGCATCAGCTGCTGCTTTTCTGCTGTGTCTTAAAGCACCGATCTCTCCCCGCTCCAAGGAAGCATTTGCTTTCTCCTCTAACTCATTCCCTTCACCCTTCTTTCTGGTCAGCAGATATCCTTGGTCCCTTCCTGGCAGGTTCTCGGCACTAGCTGCAGGGGCTCCAGCGGCCTTTCCCTGAGCCCTGCTGGCCTGAACAGGCAGCTCTGCTCTCCTCTTGCCCTCATCTTAGTCCATAAGATAGCAGGTTAAGAAGGATCGTTAGGGTTTGGCATGGAAAGGCTCTCGGCGTCATGCGCCACCCCGGTTAGCTCCCCCTCAAAGACCCACGTCCCCAGAGCCGACGTGCTGTCTGCGCTCCCGAGTCGTGTTCTGTTCCCCCGCTCTGGCTCTCTGCACCCGGGACACATCGTAGATGATACCCGCGGTTCGGCTGTGGGGTCAGTCTGTGACACAATCATTTAGTCTATAAAATAGGACGGGTGTTGACACGAGTGTTTCGGTGAGGGCTGCTGACGTGTGGGGGGCGTCCAGCGCCGGGCTTGCTGTGCTGGCTTGCCGTTGCTCATTTTCTCGTTACTATTTAAAAATTCCACTTGGACATATTTCATTCTTCATTTATTAGTCAATATTTCTAATACTTGTCAATATTTCTAAATACTCGTCATATGAAGATGTTTTTACCCTAAAGTGGACTTAAAAATGAACTTCAGTTGCTCTTCTGTTGCCATCAAGGAGCTAATCAAAGGTATTTTGTATAATTTTAAAGAACACTGAAGTCTCCCAGCCCCTCTTCCCTACCCAGACTTTGGCAAGGTCAGAGCATTCCTTTGCCTCTGCTTTCCAAACACTGTGCCCCTGGGGTCATTGCTGTTCCCCACTCCCACCCCTGCTAAGTTGTGGGAAGCTTGCGGGCACAACCTGGCCCTGTTCACCTTTATTTGCCAGCTCAAAGCACGTGGTACTGGTCCAGGGCAGGTGTTCAGCACCTGTTTGTGATTGGATAAGCGAGAATAGCACTGTTCACCGTGCCCTCCCCCGTCCTATCCGTCTTTCCCGGCTCTTTGCACGTGCATGTAGAGCTGCCCGCAGACAGCGCCCTCGGAGTCCTGTGGGTCCACTCGTACGCAGGCTTCTCCGTGAGGACTCCGCATTCACAGATTCCACTAAGCATGGGTGTCGGTCTGAGAATGGGCAGATGGCGCCGGGCCTTACAGTAGCCCAGACCCGCAGAGACAGGACAGGCGGGCAGTTGAGCGCAGCGGTTACTTCACAGGTAGATGCATCTGGACTTGAATGAGTGCGCTGACCTCTCTAAGCTTCTGCTTTGCCACCAGTGAACTGGGGGTGATAACTGGTGCCTTCCCTGAGGCTCTTGCAAGGATGGAAACCGCTCCTGTCCAGGGCCCGGCTTGTTGAGAGGCCTTGGTCAGCATTTGCTGTGGGGGCAAGGCTGGCCCTGCATGGTCCACACCCCACCCAGGCCGGTGAGGCAGCTCCTTGAGGACATACCTGCCCTTTATGCCAAAGCTGTTCTCGCCGAGCACTAGGTCTCTTGAGGGGGCCTGACCGCTGGGAGGCGATGACCCTGTCCTTCCTTCCAGCTCCGGGGACGGGTGCGGCTCGCTCCTTCTCCGGGCCATGTGTTTGCATTCTGGTTTATCAGCCATTTCTAAAAGGGACGTTTCACCGGGGGCTTGAGCCTGAGCGGGTAGGACTTGGGCACAGACCTGGCCCTGCAGGGACCCCCCTCCCCTCCCTCCAAACGCGCATCCAAGATGGGCCACGGAGCGGGCCTGTGCACCCGGCTGCTCCTTCAGACGAGGAGCCATCATCACGTGAACAGCGTGTGCGCAAGGACCGGGGAGAGCCAGAGGTATAAAAGTAAGAATCTAGAAGAGAACGAGCACGTATTCTCGCTCTCCCCTCCGCTCTCCTGAGCTTGGCTGAAACGACAGCCCCGAACAAGCGGCGGCAGACGCCAGGCTGAACACGGCTACCAGAACTCCCTGCCTCCGCCTCGCGATTGGCTGAGCGTCTCCTGAGGGCCGAGAGCTTTTTAAGCAGCTGGTGCAAATGGATGCCTTTCTGAAATTAACCAGTTGATGAATGTCACAGGCGTCAGGCTCCATTCCAGGGCCGGGCCAGGCGGTGCTCGCCGCGTGTTTCCCTCACAGCCTCCGGGGTCTGATGCTAACAAGGAGATGGATGGTCCAGTGCCTGGGGAGCGGGGTGCGGGTGGGGGTGAGGTTACAAGGGAACTGCCAGATGCTTCGTCCTCAGGGTCTGGTGTCTCTCCCTCCTGCGTCCTTGGATCTGCGGCAGCTCCGGCCACGTCCAGAATTTTGGGCCCTTTGTGTAGACAAGGTCTCAGCCCGGGAGGAGGGCACCTGTGGTTTATGTCCACGGCACAAAGACTCAGTCTTCTGGCTCAGGTACTTATTAACTGTTTCAACTTGTGCAAATTATTACCCACTCTGAGTTTGAGTTTCCTCATCAGTTTATGGAGAAAGTCAGAGCAGGTTCCCATGGGCACAGAGAGATCTAGAAAGCATCTTTTATCACCTGGAGCATGCTGGGCACTCACTCAATGCAGGGATGATTGTTTTTGTTGTTATGACTGTTATTGAGCCAAGGTCAGCTGAATACAGGGGTCACGGACCAGGAATGTCCTCACCAGAGACGTCTGTTTCTGGAGTCTTCTCGTGCAAAATGGATAGAGTGGGGTGAGGTAACGCATGTTGTTGCATATCTCAGTAATTTCTTTTCAAGCTGAGATGTGAGAACTTCCAGACTAGCTTTGCTCACATGGTGATTTTGCCCAAGAGCCACTGAAGTGAGTCTGATAACAGAGTTGCCCTCATTGAGCTCTGGAATGGGGTCTACACAGGCATATGCTTCCCAGCCCCCCGTTTCTGCCCGGGTGCAGTGCTGGGCTGGGCCCAGGAGGCTGGGCTGGTCCTAACCTGACCCCGTTGGCCAGGTGTTAGTCTCCCGTCTCACTTGCAGAACGGGAGGTTTGCATCTTACTGGTGATGAGGAGGCGTGAGGAAGCGTGGAAAGAGACAGTCCAGGCCAAAGTTGCTGGTGGGAGAAACACAGGCCCAGGAAGTCTGGTGGTGGAAGTAGCTCCCGCTTCCCAAAGGACCGCCCTGAGGATATCCTCCACTGTCCCAAGTGGACGCAGCTGCATGTGCACCTCGAGGGACAGAGCTTTCATGAGGCCAACAGCCACTGAGACACGGAATTCGATTTCAGAGCCTCCGAGTTTTGGCCACTGCTTAGCCCCACCCCGCGCCTGTCTCGCTCCACACAGGCTGCCCTTCAAATACCTACTGACTGTTAGTTCATGACCAGCAGGTCAGCTGCTCTCCCGGCCTGAGAATCCAGTGCACTCTCCTTGGAGGTTGTTAGCACAGCCCAAGGCCAGTTGTGGAGTCTGGCAAGGTGATCTTTTAAGTATCTACTTACAATTCTGGCCACCAGGCTCTGTTGCCTAGAAAAGTCCTTAATGAAAACAGTTACATAAATAAGCACTTGATCAACAGACACAGCTTTCAGGACACGAGCCAGCTGGTGGGACGGAGGGCTTGGCCCGTGGCAGTCTCGCCCTGAGTCCTCTGCTACTCAGTGGCGTGAGAGCAGGAGTCTTGGAATCGGAGAACCTGGATCGTGCTGCTCCCAGTGGCAGCCCTCAAAGCCGCCTCAGCTGCTAAATGCAGTAGCCACGCGCCCCAGGAGGGTTGAGATCAGCAGGGTCACCTAAGGGCAGGGTAGGGGCTCATTGCCCCTGTAGACTCGGAGGAACTGTGTCCTTGTGATTCTGCTTCTTGTGTAAATACCCAATGCAAGGCTTCTCAGCCACCTAAGAATCATCCAGAGAGCTTTTAAAGAATACCCAGGCCTGGGCTGCACTCCCAGATATTCCTATAATAAGTGGTTTTGGGTGGAGCCCGGTGTTGGTATTTTTGAAAGTTCCCAGGTGGTTCTAACGCGCAGCCAGGGCTGAGAGCCACATTTGGCTCCGAGCTGGAGGCCCAGCTCCATTGAATGAATGAATGATTCCAGCTACGGCTTCCTCTTGATGCCCCTTGGAGCAGTGCACGCCTTTGTGCGGGAGGGAGAGATGTTTCCTGTCGTGGTTACGCTTAGTTGCCTGGCTGCTTCTCCACACGATTTGGAGGATCCTCTGGACTTTTCCTGTTCAGACGATGTGTGTGGTGCCCAGCCTGCGGGGGCAGCCCCTGTGAGGGCCACCGTCCTAAGGTGGCCACCTGCAGGCAGGGGCAGGTGAAGGAGCTGGGGCTCCCGGGGCCTCCTGTTCCTCCTGACAATTAGGTCATGTCAGGCTTTGGCTGTGTTAAATGCTTTAGGAAGTTCCTGGAGCCTTTCCTGTTGTTTACCTTGTGGAGACACTTCAGTCAGAGATTTTTAATAGAACAACTCAACGTGAAATTAATTTCCTGGGCCCACGGTAGCGAGGCACACTGGTGTGACAATTCCAATTTAGTTTTTCACGTCAGCTTTTGGCCCTACCTCCTTCCAGGAAAAAATTCTCTTATAGTCTAAGTGTGTGTTTGCCTCTAAATCACCAAATACTCCATGTTTCGATAATCAGGTCTGGCGTGATCGGTGTGTCTGGAATCCCTCTTTCTTTCCCCACCTCCTGGTCGGGAGCCTCCTTCCTCCAGAAGCCCCACCAGCCCCCTCAGTGGAGTGACCCCCTCTCTGGCCTTCCTCCTGCCGCTTCCCACGGTCTGAGCTTGAACTGCAGGCTGTTGATTGGTTGGGACAACCTAGACATGTTATTTAACGCCCCTGAGCCTTGGTTTTCTCATCTCTCAAATCACACAAGTGATGTGTGAGTCAAAGGATTTTTCTGAGAATAAATGAGAGAAGATACGTGGCAAAGTGGCTATTGCTGAGGGCAGGATGTGTGTGGTGTGTGGGTGTGTGTGTGCATGGGGGGTGGGTGTGAGGTGTGTGGGGGTGTGCGTGCCTCTGTGTGTGTGTCTCCCCATAATACCCTACACACTCCTTGCTCGTTCGAGCTACTCAGCAAGCATCCACTGGTTGGGAGAGGATGCAGAGATCCTGGGAGACAAATCCTAGGACAGTGGAAACTTCCCTTGCCTCCTAGTTGAATTAAAGATTTATTTCATTTTCAAAAAGTGAGATGTAGCGCTCTTTCCATGCTTCAGCTTGCACCAGAGCCTAGTGACCAGGTGAGACTGACAGGTGCTTCATGAAGCTGAGCTGTCTCAGGCACCTGAGTGGGGGGTGGGGGGGGGGTTGGGCACTCGGTGGGTGACCACCCAGCCTCGGACAGCAGCGCTGACTGGTGGGCACAATGCGGCCCTTAGACAGACATGACCTCTGAAGTGCAGACAAATCAGGAAATCGGCCCAACTACACAGAACGAGACACAGCAAAACGTGCCTTGGGCTCTCAGCCCTATCCCCGCGCCATCGTGTCATGCAGTTTTGGACTGGAGAACCTGGGCTGGAATTGTGACCTTGCACCAACCAGGTGGGTGCCCCTGGAGCACCCTTCGACCTCTGAGGCTCCAGTTTCCGTGGCCTAAAGGGGAGGCAGGACCTCGAGGACATGCGGGTGCATCAGCGCGGCCTCTGCCGCCCTCTAGCGGAGCTCTGCGGGACGGGGCGCGTACCCCTTCCGCGCTGTACCCACGGGGCTGCAGCCCCGGCGCCCCTCAGCCTGCCTTGGTGACCAAGACAAGCAGGGCTCAGAGAAGCCTTGGAGAGAGAGAGGAACAAACCGGTTCCCAGGAGGCATTATTCTTAGGACTTGTGGTCTTGTCTGTCCTGGGACGTTGGGTGGGGCGTAAAGAAGCATCGCCCGAGCTGTCCACGCTGGAACTCCCTCGCGTCACTCTTGAATGCCGGAGAATGAAAACCCCTGCTCTGTGGATTGAAAGTTTAGTTTTCAGTTCGTTTGTGGGCGGGGCACAAGCTACCTGACATTGGTCGCCTTCCACCAACTCTGTTCTCAGGGTATCTTGGCAGCTGGAGGCAGGGTGGAGGGGACATGTCCTGGGGTCCCCTCTGTGTGTGTACACACCGGTTGTGACCTCACTGGCTATGTGACATCACTGGCTATCTTGCCTCTCTGCCCAGTAAACGCATCATCGATAAAATGGAGATTAGTGGCCGAGCTCCTGGAAAGCCCGGTCTCCTGGTCGCGTGCCTGGCGTTGCTGCTGCTTTAGAGTGGCAGATTTTTATGGTTCCATCCAATTTTTACCTGGCTGTTCTTGCCCATGGAAGAAGCTTCCTTAGGAGTTGGGATAGAGCTGGGGTGTTAGGTGGAGGTGTTCTCTGAAGATCCTGGCCTTGCATGCTCACAGACCCCGTGCCTCCCATGGGGTCTCCTCTGGGGGCCAAACTGCTGTCTGCTCCCTGTGGAAACCTGACAGAACCTCAAGCCTAACAGGACCAAGCAGAGCTGTGACTCCCAAATATATTCCCCCAGCAAGTGGGTCCTCCCCCTGACTGGGTGCTAGGAGCCCTATCCCTGGTTCCTTTTCTCCACCCCTCGTGTTCCCACCTCTGGGTCCTTCCAGGACCCTTTGACCTTACCCACAAAACATGTCTCAGAACTGGCACCCTCCCGCCCCCGCTGCTGCCTGGGCTACGTCAGCCTCCCTGCAGCCAGACCAGAGCCACAGCTTTTAACTGTCCTTGATTCCACTCTTCCTCCTGGAACCCTGTAATCTCCTGTAATAATCCTCCACCTGATTACTCAGGCGAGCAGAGGAAATTGTTACCTCCTTGCTCAAGATCCTCTAGTGATTTTGCCTTTGCATATTAAATCAAGCCCTGTCCAACCCCAGCAGCAAGTGCCAGAGAATAATGCGCAGAAAGAAGGACCCTATTACCCTGTTGGTGGGAACGTAAGCTGGTGTGGCCATTTTGGAATAGGAGCTGGATTTACCTTAAAAACTTAAAAATGGAAATACCACCTGACCCAGCAATTCTGCTCCCATGCATCTACCCAAAGAACATGAAACCATCAACTCAAAAAACTAGACGCTCTACAAAGTTTACTGCGGCTCTACTCACGATACCTGTGACCTGGACGCAGGACATTCCACCCGTCCGTGGAAGTCTGGATCACGAAGACGTTGTCTTTGTGCTGATGGAATGCTGCAGCCATGTTCAAAGGCGTTCGAGAAAATCACGTGAAGGAAAGCAAGTCAGAACGATACAAACACGGGATACTCGCATGGCAGGTGATTTCACCAAGCTAAATGTTCACCAGAACGAGTGCACCTTAATAAAGGGAGATTTCTGAAGCTGACGGAAGGAGGAGGGAGAAGGGGCAAAAGAGGGGACAGGGGATGTGGTGGAAGGAAAAGAGAAACCATTCAAAAGAAACAGGCCGGTTCCCTGGACGTGGGTGAAGTGATTCCCAATACCCTTCGTGCTCTGGGTGCTGCCCCTCTGCGTCCCCCCTCTTTCTCTACGCGCGCTGACTCGCCTCATGTTGCACTGGCCACCTGGCTCTCCTTGGGTCCCGGAACATGCCAGCCTCTCTCCCCTTGGCCCTGGGCGGTCCTCCTGGAAGCCCTGCTCCCACATCTGGGCACGGCTGCCCCCTCACTGCCTGTATTGCCTCTTTATTCAGATGTGACCACCTCTGAGGGCCTCCCTGGCGCCCTAACCGAAGCAGAACTTTTAGTCACAGCCCCATATTTCTCGTGTTTTCTAGCCCTTATTCATGCCTGACACTATGTGTTTGTTTAGGAGTTAACAGGACTTTCCACAGCAGAAGGTGCCCTCCTCTAGGGCGGAGAATGTGTGTCTCTCGTTCACGGGGGTCCCCCAGAGTTTTAGGTTGTCCCTGAAACCTAGAGGTTGTTCCAAAATATTTGATGGCAAATCCACTGTGCAGCTGCTGGTGGTGGCTTCATTAACTGTGCCTCTCGGGTTGCTCATGTTCGGGTTCCTCCGAAGAAAAAGCTTTTCCTAACAGGGGTGCCTTCGCCCTGTTCTCTAGTCTAAATTGAACACATTGCTCAAGAGAACCCACAGGTCTGGTTTATTTCTGGCTGTGATGGTGGCATTGGGTGAACACAAATGAACATCTGTTCTGGGCTTGCAGGGACGGAGGCACCGAGGGGAGAGTATGCACCGTGTGTGTGGTTCTATGTGAGCTTTGTGGGGTGTGGGGGGGGCAAGGGTGGGGGAAGCGGGTGAGAGTTCATCTTATGATGGTCAGTGATTTTCAGTTGCATTACCTGCTATTCGGAGCCTGACTCCATGTGCAGAAAGCACCAGAAAGTACAACGACACTTTTGAAGCTACCTTCAGGGCACTTTCCTGGCTGCTGGGCAAAATGGACACTAGGCCCAGCCCCGCACAAAGCGCTTGTGGTCTGTGGGCGATGGGCTGCCTGTGTTTTCACCATCAAAGACGTGCGCTGAGAGCCCGCTCTGCGGGGAGTAGGGGAGGGCTGCGGAATCTTAGCCGAGCAGGAGGGAGGACAGGGCGGCTTGCTCTGGGGGTGGCAGAAACATCGACACCCACACAAGCCCTGGACAGGCCAGGGATGATCGTGTTCATGATCGCCAGTTTCCTCGACGTTCACCAAGTTCTCTCTCTTCCTCTGGACCGAACGTTCCTTGCAGGGAGCGGCTGGTCGCTCATCTTTGAGCTCAGAAACTCTTAGCAGAGGGCCTGTCACGCAAAAAGAGTTTAAAGTTTGTTGACAGGATAAGAGAGGAGTTAAAAAGGGAAGACGATGAACACGGCTATGCAGGAAAACACCAGGTGCTGCCGTGTAGGAGGTGTTCGAGCCGCGTGCTCTTATGATCAGCGCCATCTTGCCTCCTTTGCTCTTCTTCCAGAAAAGACGAATCCTTCCCTGCCTGACCTCAGTGGAGAGGAGGTTAGCTGTTTAGCGCTCTTCAGAACGGGAGATCCAGCTAAATGAGGAGATTACAATCCAGAGAAAATCCCTAGGTGTATCACCATTAGCTGAACTCACTCTGCCCACCGTCTTCACAGCTGCGAGCATGGGTGTGGAGCTGGAGGCCCTCGTCTTGTTTTATGATCTTCAACATCTTAGTAGCTTTGTTATCAGCCAAGTGCCGAAAAGCAGAGGCCACGCATCTTATCAGTTCTTGAATTTCTCTGGCGTTTCCCTTCATGTGTGCTCACGCCAGCCCATCACCTCCCAGCCCCATGCAGGGGGCTCTTAGTAATTTCTCCTTTCTTGGGAAGGTGCGGGGCGTGCGGAGAGGACTGGTAAGGCAGGGAGCCACAGTGGCGCATGGGGCGGGACTGAGGAGGTGTGACACTGATGAAGGCATGGAGGGGGGGTATCTTGAGGCAGAGGAATGCAGGCTTTCTCCAGGTCATACTCCCTAAACCTGGTGAACCGTCAGGCTAGCGTCATGTTGGCTATTATGTTCATCTCTAAATGCAGCTCAGATCCTAAGACAACAATCACCCCATCCCCTCCAACCCTAACACATTGCTATGAACACTAGTAAGACACCTGCAATATTAAAACCAGGCAAATGTTGTGTTCACTGATACGCAGAGACTCTTTCGAGTCTGACGTTTCTGTCCCCAAACCCAGTGTCCTCAGCCAGTCCAGAGACATTGAACTTGTCAAGGAAAAGTCTTTCTTTCTACAATAATAGATGGAAAGACTTAGAAGCACAGATGGAAGTCGCACATGGGTGCGAGTGAGCGGCTAAGTATACCTGAGAGGCGGCGCCTTTTGTCTGCTCAGGAGAGAAGGGGCTGGGGTCTCAGCCAAGCTGTTTTCTCCTTATCCCCATGCAGAAAAGAGCTGTGACCCCCTCTTCTGCCAAGATCCTCATGCACATTTTAGCTCCTCGTCTCTTCTCCCATCATCTGTTGCACTTTTATAGTAGTCTCGTCTCTTAAAAATAATACATCAACCCAAATGCCCAAAAATAGATGACTGGATCAAGAAGATGTGGTCCATATACACCATGGAATATTACTCAGCATTCAAAAAAGATAAACACATGCAATTTGCAGCAACATGGATGGCGCTGGAAGGGATCATGCTCAGCGAAATAAGCCAGAAAGAAAAAGAAAAGTATCGGATGGTCTCACTCATAGCAGGGATCTAGAAAACTTAAATAAGGGACCAGGAAAATGAATATCTATAAGAAAGTGAAAATCATAATCAACAAACAACTATGAACCAGAGACACTTTATGAGGGGAGGGGGGTGGGGGGGGGAGGGATTGGGGTCAAAATAAAGGGGTTGCAATTGTTTGGGGAATATAAAAATAAAAAAATTAAAAAATAAATAAAATTAAAAAAATAAAATAAAGGTAATATACTGTAAAAATAAATAAATAAATAATAATACATAAACATTTTCTGAATTATAGATGATTCTCTTAGAAACCAAATGATGGCCTCCTAGTTTGGGTGGCCTGCCAGGAAGGTCAAATAATATCCCGGAGTCCTCTCTAGAAGAAGGTTTTGCACTAGTTTAGGTAAATAAAAGTGCTGGGAGAATTGTCAGCAGCATCTTGTGACAGAACAGAAGGGAAATGTCAGACTCGAAAGAGTCTCTGCATATCAGTGACACAACATTTGTACGGTTTTAATATTGTAGGCGTTTCACTAGCATTCTTTGTTCATACCAGTGTGTTATATGGTTCAGTAGCAGAAAATAAGCCAATGTGCAATAAGTAATCTTTTGCTTAAAGACATTTTAAAAATACACTATTTCATTTGAGAGGGGGGCACCTTTTTTTTTTTTTGATGTTTTATTTTTAAATTTTTACTTAGCAGAAAATTTCGTGTTTGATATGATAAAATTTTTTCACAGTATAAAAAGACATGTAAACAGATCCTCCAGTCCTCTTCAAGCCTCTCTTCCCAAGGCAAATTCTATAACCAGTTTTTTATGTTGCCTTTCTCAAGCATTTTTCAAATCCTTAAAAATCAGATGGAAAAAAATCAAGGAAAAAGAATCATGAATGGTAGTGTTCCACCTTTACACACTATTCTGCTTTTAAGATCTCTCGCACATGGTACAGAAGAGGTGCATCTTTAAATTGATCGAGTCATTCAAAAACAAATCTGTGGTTAAATGAACTTTTTTTAAAAAAGATATTATCAGCAATGACATTGTGCACAAAATCAAAACAACTAAGTTCATAAAAAGATGTATGTTTTTATCAATAAACCCAGCAATTGGCAATTTTGCTTAAACAAAATAATATTACATGTCACATTAACTTAATGTGGTCAATTTGAATTTTATTGGTTTTGCTTATATGTAATTTGTAAATTGATTTGTTTTTATAGTTGCTTATGTGGAGCTATACACATAAGGAGTAGAGTTTACATTTAGTTTTATGATTGTACTTATTTATGTGAGTTTATAATGAAGTAATCTAAATCAAAATTTTATGCCCTAAGTTAAGTTGGAGGAACACACTTTTGGGCTAGCATTTCCCAAAGATTGTTCTGTGGAATTCTAGCCCCAGAAAATAAGCAACAACAAAATATTATTTGTTAACCGATAAGTTTAAGAAATGCACAGTTGCTCCCTTTTGGGAATTTATAGTATATGTTAACATATTTCTACATGAGAAAATCACTTATTTTTGCCTACAGTTTTCTACTTATTTGACCATATAAAACCTTTTTTTTTTTTGAATAATTCTCAAGGTCTTACAAATTTCTGCAAAACACAGTAAGAAAAAAATTGTTGGAGACTAGAGAGGAGCAGATCATACTTTTATTGAGGAGATGAACAAGATATCCAAGACAGAGACCTTAATAAGAATGTGACTAGAGGATGTGAGATGTACTGAAAATAGAAACCTTTCTTTTACAAATACAAATGATCTTGTATGATAGAAGAGGGGGGGTATCTCAAAAGTGTTGGAGTGGCCACACAGGCCACTGTCCAGTGTGGGGTCAAACCTGGAGTAGGCCCTGTGAGAACGAGGTAGACACATGCACAGGGATGACTTCCTCAGTGTGGCTCAACCTGTTGATGTTGGTACAGGTTCCTACAGAGCAGATTTCACTGTAAGTGGAGGATGACCATCCCAGTCACCAGAGATGTCTAAAAGTGAAATGACTGTTTTGACCACAGCATGTGCCCTGGCTCTAGCAGCTCAAGGACTGAATGGTGATATGGATAAAATTCAAGTATCAATGGGGTTTTTTTAACTTTAAATGAACTTCTATGACTCCATTTGTGATGAAATAGATATGCACACTAGATAATAATGTACCAGATGGGACAATAACTCATGTGAAGTGACAACAGTGACCAGGATGTTTAATCCTCATCCTCCCAAAGCCCAATGAGAGAGGCGCTGATTTTATCCCCATCTTACAAGTGGATAGTTGGATGAAGAATTACTCACTGTAAGTGAGTGACCATAGACCTCCTGGGCCTTAATGCTACTCATCTATCTTACCACATCTCCCACCCACTTACTCTTCTCCCTCAAATCCCCTTCACTTTCTTCCCACTCCCCTTCTCCCCTTCCACCTTCAGAGAACGTCTATAATACTTCTGCCAACACCCATATAGTCTGCCTCCCACTTGTTCCTCTACTTGAAGGACCTTTGTTTCCAACTGGACCAACCCGTTCACTTATACAGTGGGTCTCATGCCCCCTCCTCTACTCAGGCCATCCTGCTATCATCATTGCCTCTCCTTCCCACATTATCAGTTTGTACCGTTTGATCATTTTCATCACATACAAACATTGTTGCTTTTTGAAAAACTTCCTTTCTGTTCTCAATCTCATTCCCTTTGAAGCTTTAACCCATTTCTTTCCTTCCTTTTATAACAAATACTTCAGTTAGCTCCTTAAGTTTTTAATGCTTTCATTCTTCTCTTCCTGCTCTCTCATACCCTTACTACAGTCAGATAAAAATCTGTCTTGTCGAGCTCACCAGTGACTAACACGTGGCTAAATCAACGGCATGGCTCAGTCCCCATCAGCCTCGATCTCTCTATAGCATTCGACATGACTGTTTCTTCCTCCTGAAACACCTTCTGTCCTTGACTTCCTAGTTTTTAGTTTTTTTAGTTTTCTTCCTACCTTGCCAGCTGCTCATCTTCAGGAAGCAGTTTCCTCCTCTTCCTCCTGAACACTTAATTTGAGATGCTTCAAAGTCCAGGTTTGAGCTGCTTTTTATTCCCCTGGTGATCTTACTTAGTTTTATAGTTTAAAAAAGTCACCTGAATGCTGTTGATTCCAAATTTGTCTCTAATTTAGGCTTTTCCCTGAACTCCATGCTCTTACACCCACTGGCTACTGAACATCTCCACCTGGGTGTCTAGAAGGCTTCTCAAATGTGCAAAACTGAATTTCAGATCCTCTCACTTTTCAAGTGGTGTTTTATTTTATTTTTTTAGATTTTTTTAATTTATTTATACAAGAACTGGGGTACAGGTCAGAGGTATAGGAGGGTGAGAGAATTCACCAGAGACAGAGCGGGGAGCAGAACAGGCAATGGACCAAAGACACTCCTGAGGGGAGCAGCTGAAGACACTGCTAAGGGGAGCAGCGGTGAGGCAGGAGAGGTCCACCATGCCATATGGGTTTCTCCCTGGCTGGCCGGGAATCGAACCAGTGCTGTGGAGGCTGCGGACAGCCTCACAGCGTGGCGCTCAACCCCCTGTGTCACCGGGGAGGCCCTCAAGCTGGTATTTTAAATGCTTGCTTACACTGTCATGCAACAGATAAAATTTTGAGGTCATACTTCTAGGAAAAACTACAAAGGTTATACTTAACCATTTCCATCAGGATATCTCTTGGATGTCCAAATATTATTTGCTTGATATCATTTAAAGCGAATTAATATTTCCTCACCAAATGTACTTAGTAGTTCAGAGTAAAAGCTAAGTTTGTCCTGTAAATTTGCAAATATCCTTTTCTGAGTGAGCATTGCAAGAGAAATGAAAAATATGTCCACAAAATACTTGTACTCAAATATTTATAACAATTTTATTCATAAGGAACCCAAATGGAAATGACCCACATCTCTGTCAACAGAGTGAATGAATTTACTGTGGTCTGTTCATGCAATGGATAGTAATTGGAATTAGAAATAAAAAGCTAATGGTACACAGAGTCTGAGAAACTGTTGGTTGTATCTGGAAGCTGGGTATATGGCCACCTTCACTCATTGTGACATGCAAGCAAGGGACACAGGGGAGTGGAGGCAGGTGAGACGTAGCCATCTTGAAATGGAAAGGCTGGTCTCCTCAAGGACAGCTGAGATAAGATATTAGGAATGAGAATGAGTCAGGCATCAGAAGAGCTCTAGGGAAAGTAAACCACAGGAGCAGCAAGTGGAAAGGCGTGATGCAGGAGACGTTTTTCTTGTTGAAGAAGAGAGACCCCTTGTGGCTGAAGCAAAAACAGAAACGTGAGCTAGATGGAGCATTCTGGACGTCTGAAGACCAGCAGGAACCAGCTTATTATATGTGGGGTAAAATATTATGTAGGGATCTAATTTATGTTATATATGATATATAATTTGTATATCATATATTGTGGAGTTATAGATATAGTATAGGGACATATTAGCTGTGTCAGCTACATGGAATGCACTCTTTCTAAGTGTAATACAGCTTAAGGAACTTGCATTGTCAGATGTGGTTACTTTGAAGAACCACAATTAAGATCAAAATAAAGAATATTTCCATTATCCACAATTTTCCCTTCTTCCTCTTTCTGGTTAATCTCCGAACTCAGTCACAAGTCACCACTTGGTCATTAACGTAGACTAGCTTTGCCTGTTCTAGAATTTCTTATCAAGGGAATCACCAGAAGGTAGTCTTTTGTTTCTGGGCTTATTTTCGTCAGCACAAAGATACCAGTACTGTTCAATTTGAAAAGGATAACCTTTTCAACAAACAGTGTTGGAGAAAATATATATCCAAATGGAGAAAAATAAGCCTCAGTTCTTAATTCACCCTGTAGCCAAGATTTAATTCAAATTTAATTATCAGCCTAAGTATGGTATTGCTGGAAAACTTGAGAGGAACACATAATCTTGGCAAAGATTTCGTGTTTAGGACACTGACGGGCAAGGAAAATTTAAAAAATAATAACATCCAAAATAATAAGATTAGGTTTCATCAAAATTCAAACTCCTTAACATGTCTGCTCTTCACAAGACACTGTTAATAATATGAAAAGACAAGTCACGGCTTAGGAGAAAATATTAACAACACATATTTCTGACAAAGTGTGTCTAGAATATATAAAGACGTCTCAATAACTCACCCTTCACAAGGGATTTATGAATGGCCAACTAACATGAGGAACGATGCTTTTCTCCTAAGCTACCAGAACGCCAAAAATTAATATAATGAGATATCAATATATATCCAATAGAATGTTAAAATAAAAATCATTGACAGTAACACAGTAACGCATATGAGCTGGAATATGGAACAACTGGAATGCCCGGATCTTGCTGGTGGCAGTGTAAAATAGTGCAATTATTCTGTAACAGTTTGGCAGTTTCTTTTGAAGATAAACATACATTTACCATATGCTCAGAAATTTAATTCCATTTTTTAAAATTCTGTTTTATCTCAACTATATGCTTATTAGCTATGCCTTTTTTAGATGAGTTGCTCTAAGGTTTTTAACACATCTTTTATTTATCATAATCTACCTTAAGATACTATTCTGCCATTTTACAAATAATGTTTGAACCTTCCTTCCATATTTTTCCCCATCCTGTGTTTTTTTTTTTTTAATCATGGATTTTATTTCAGTGTGTGCTGTAGACTCCACAATGCATTGTTATTGGTTTCAAGTAGTCCGCTAGCTTTGAAAGAGTAAAAAGAAAAGAAGATTTTTTATATTTACATATGTACCATCTCAAGCATTTTCATTCCATATATAAATCCAAATTTTTACCCTGTGTCCCTTTTCTTACCCTTGAAGATTTCTCTTTAACATGTGTTGTTATTGGCTGATGATGCGTCCTCCCGGAGGTTTTTTGTTCTGTTTAATTACCAACAATTTACTTATGTGATTCAATCTCATGTTATGTACTTTGGGGGCTCTAAGTGTCTCCTTTTATTTCTTTTAACAGTGTCTTACGGTTCTCCATCTACAGGTCCTCCTCCACTGGATTTAGGGTTACTCCCAGGTGTTACATTGTTTGTGGTGCAAATGAGGGGGGAGTGCTTGTCTCCTCTCTCTTTCCTCTAATTCATTGTTTGCGAATAGAAACATAACAGGTTTTTATATATTGTCTTGTATTTTGCTACTTTACCAGATTAATTGATTACTCCTAGTATTTTTCTTTATTGTAATCTTCTGGATTTTCTCTGGATAGTATCATGTCATCAGCAAATAGTGATGCTATTGCTTTTTTCTTTTCCAGTCTGGATTCCTTTCATGTCTTTTTCTTGCCTGATTGCTCTGGCTAGAATTTCCAATACTGTTTGTGAACAGTGGTGGTGATGCTGGGCATCTTTGTCTTGTTCCCGACCTCAGGGAGACACTTTGCTTTCACCATTGGATGTGTTCGTTGTGGGTTTGTCACATATAGCCTTTATCATATTTAGATGTGTTTCCTTTATTCCCAGTTTATTCAGAGTTTTTATGAGTGGGTGTTGAGTCTTGTCCATTGCTTTTTCAGCATTTATTGATAGGATCATGTGATGTTTGTCTGTCTTTTTGTTGATGTGGTGAATGATATTGAGTTACACATGTTGACGCATCTTTGCATCCCTGGGATGAATCTCACTTGGTCATGATATATGTGTTTCTCTGTGTGTGTGTGTGTGTGTGTGTGTGTGTGCGTGTGCGCGCTCTGTCTATCTGATATCCTTGTCTGGTTTGGAGGTCAGGGTGAGATTGGCCTTTCCCTCTTCTTCACTGTTTTAAAGGAGTTTGAAAAGCATAGGTGTTGGATCTTCCAGAGCTTGGTAGAATTCACTAGTGAAGTCATCTGACCTGGGCTTTTGTTTTTAGGGAGCCTTGATTACTCTTCTGGTTTCTGTTTGTGGTTAATCTCTTCAATCTGTCTCTTTCATCTTTGGCTCAATTTTAGAAGGTTGTATGAGCCTAAAAATTTGTCCATTTTTCTGAATGTTTGCATGTAGTTACAGTAGCCTTTTATTCCTTTGTGGTTCTGCACGATCTGTTATAATCCCGCCTCTTTCATTTCTGATTCGTTTTTTTCTTAGCGAGTCTAACCAAGGGTCATTGATTTTTGTTTTTGCTTTCAAAGGAGCAGTTCTTAGTTTCCTTGTTTTTTTTTTTTTTTTTTTTTTTTTTATCAGTCTTTTCTATTTCATTTATTTTTGCTCTGTTATTTCCTTCCTTTCACTGTTTTTTTTTTTGTTTTATTCTTTTTTCAGTTCCTTCATATGCAAAGTTAGAGTTTTTTTAGACTTTCTGTTTATTGATATTAGCATGTATTGCTGACTGTCCTCCTAATACCACTTTCGCTGCGTCCCATAGGATCTGATAGTTTGTCTCTTTATTTTTGTTGGTCTCCAGAAAATGTTTTATTTCTCCTTTAGTTTCTTCATTGACCCAATAATTATTCAAAAGTTTTTTTGTTTAGTTTTTGTCCCCCCCATTTATTTTTGTGGTTGATTTCTAACTTTATAACACTGTGATCATAAAAGATATAATTTCAGTTTTCATATATTTTTGAGGCTTATTCTGTGTCCCAGCATTTGATCCATCCTTGAAAGTGTTCCATGTGCACTTGAGAAAAATGTGTGTTCATTTCTTTGGGGGTGGAAAATTCTGTATATATCTCTTAAGCCCATGTGATCCATTATGGTATTTGAGGTCATTATTTCCTTATTTACTTTGTGTCTGGATGATCTAGCCATTGAGGTCGGTGTGCGGAGATTCCATATTATTAACTGTATTGATGTCACTGTGCTGCTTTAGGTCTGCTAACATGGGTTGGGCGCATAAATATTAATGACAGCTATGTCTTCTTAATGAACTGTACCCTTACATAGTGCCCATCTTTGTCAATAATCATCTTTTTTGGCTGAAAGTCTACTTTATCAGACATGAGAATAACAGTTTCTAATTTTTTTCCTCTGTGTTATTGATGGAAATGCTTTGCTCCAGTCTTTTACTGTAAGTTTATGTTTGTCTTTAGATATGATGTGTGTAATATAGATGGGTCTTTCTTTCTTTCTTTCTTTCTTTTAAGTGCAACCTGTCACTCTGTATCTTTTGATTGGTGAGTTCAGACCATTCACACTTACAGTAATTATTGATATGAGGTATGAGGTGCTTAATTGCTGCCATTCTAGCTTTTGATTTTTTTTTTTTTTGGTGGTTTTATCCATCTGTTGTTTTTCCATGTGTGTCTATCTACCTTTTTATTTAGTTGGCTTCCCATGGTGGTTCTCTCAATTTCTTTGTTTCTGCTGCTTTGAGTCTCTGTTCCAGATTTTTGTTTTGTGGTTACCAGGAGGGTTATATCAAGCTTTCTCTGTCTAAAGTAGTTCTTTTGTGCTGTCATTGACTTGTCATGATTTGAGTACATAGACTCTGTCTTTTATTTCCTCTCCTTTAATGTTTTGTTGTTGCCAGATACTCTTCTTATTTATCTTTCTGATTCTGTATTAATATTTATCACCTTGCTCAAGGTTTTGTGTTCTTTTGTCTGTTCTTTTCATGTAGGAGAACTCCTTTCAGTATGCCTTGTAAGGCAGGTCTGCTGGTGGTAAACTCCATTATCTTTTGTTTGTCTGAAAAAGCCTTCATTTCTCTGTCACACTTGAGTGATCATTTTGCATTTTTTAAAATTTGTCAGTTTTTTTTTTTTAATGAAGTAACATTGGTTTACAGCACCGTATGTGACTTAGAAGTATAGGATCAAAGCTCTTCAGATGTATGTCACCAGGCCACAGCTACCACCAACATACCTATAATTTTCCACCATAGTCCATTGGGCCTCCTGGGCACCCTGTACTCTGTCCTCCCCCTCACTCTCTGGTAACCTCAATTCTACAATCAGATTTCTAGGGTTTCTTATTTTTTTGGCTCTGTCTGACCCTTTGTTTTATTTCTCAATGTTCCACATGTAAGTGACACCACCCAGTATTTCTTTCTCCTTCTGACTTATTTTGATTTGCAATAATTTCCTCCAGTTCCATCCAGATTATCACAAATGACAAGAGTTCATTGTATATATATGAGTAGTATTTCATTGTGTATATATACCACTTCTCTTACTTTACTCATCTGTCTTTGGGCATATAGGTTCTTGGGCAAATTGGCTATTGTAAATAGTGCTGCAGTGAACATAGGGGTGCATATGTACCTTTGAATGAGTGTTTTAGCATCCTTTGAGTAGATACTTAGAAGAGTAATTGCTGGATCATATGATAGATTAATTTTTAATATTTTGAGAAAACTCCATACTGTTTTCCATCAGGGTTGAACAATTCTACATCCCCATCAACAAAGTATGAGGATGCCTTTTACGCACATCCTCACCAACATTTTTTGTTTCAGATCTTTTTGATATGGGCCCTTCTTACAGGTTTGAGATGGTATCTTGTTATGGTTTTCATTTACATTTCCCTGATAATTAGTGATAATGAGCATATTTTCATAAATCTTCTTTAGAGAAGAGTCTTAACTCTTCTGTGCTTTTCATTTGGTTATTTGGGGGTTTTGTTGTTGAGTTCTTTTTAGATCTTGGATATCAAGCTCTAAATTGGATGTTTAGATCTTCTTGGATATATGGTGTGCACATATGGGTGTTTTGTTCTTGTTGTTTTGATTTAATGATAGTCTCTTTTGCTGTGCAGAAGATGTCTTAGTTTGATGTAGTTCCATTTGTTTATATGCGCTTTTGTTTCTCTTGCCTTTAGAGATGAATCCACAAAGACATCACTGAAGACAATGTTTGAAGTGTTTTCTTCTATGCATCTTATGGTTTCTTCTATGCATCTTATGGTTTCAAGTCTTACATCCTTGTCTTTAATCCATTTCAAGTTAATTCTCATATCTGTGTGAGGTATTCTAGGTTTACCCTGTTGCATATGACCATCGAGTTTTCCCACAATGGTTGGTTGAAGAGACTTTCTTTCTCTTAGCTCCTTTGTTGTAGCCATAGAAGTGTGAGTTTATTTCTGGACTTTTCAGTTCTATTCCATTGATCTATGTGCGTATGTTTACTTCAGCACCATACTGTTTTGATTAATATGTATACTGTGTAGTTTAGCTTTAAGTCTGGGAGTATGATACTATTGTTCTTTTCTATCAAGATTGTTTTGGGGGTATGAGGGTGAACTGGCTGTGTCATCTGTCACCCCCATTGATTTTCACAGTTGATTGGCCTGATCTCTCCCAAAGCTGGGGCTCAGTGGAAGAGGACAGACTTCCCTGAACAGAGATGGACCATTTTTCAGTCAAGGGCATCTGAGTAGCTGTGCTTGCCTGTTAGAACCTCCAAACAAGCTCTCAAGATTGTTTTGGCTATTTGGGTCTTTCGTGATTCCATCCTAACCTGCAGGAGTGTTCTCTTTCTTTGAAGAATGCCATCAGGGTCTCCACAGAGATTGCACTGAATCTCTGTATATTGTTTTGGGTAATATGACCATTTTAGCAATGTTAATTTTCCCAGTCCATGAATAAGGACCATCTTTCCATTTCTTTGTGTCTTCTTCAATTTCCTTTAACAATGTCTTAGAGTTTTCATTCTACAGATCCTTCATTTCCTTTGTTATGGTTGTAAATGGAAATGTTTTTTTAATTTCTTTCTCTTCCGTTTCCCTGTTCTGCTACCCCACTGAGCCATCAACCTCAAGTAAAATATCTATGGGTCAGTAGCCCCATTGCTGGTGATGAGCTAGCAAAATTTCCTGTGAACAGTATTAAGATTTTTTTGTGTGGTATGTAGGAGAGGGAGTTTATCAAAACCTCCCCATTCTACCATGTTGTGAGTGAGCTACATTGTAGGATCTCATAAAGTCTTTTAATTCATACAAATACATTAAACGGACTTTTAATAATCTTTCATTAGTCAGAAACAGCACAGTTTTTATAATTATTGAAAAGTAGAATCTTATTTTAAGGTGCTAATTATTTCTTATTATTAATTGAGGAAATAACTGTCTTGAGAAGATTGGTGACACAGAAAAGCTTTACAGCGATGAACACAAAATGTTTGGTAGTTAACTTACTGATCTAATTTCTCTAAAGTTTGCAGTAGAATTGACTTCACCTACCAGTCTCATTAATGAAAGTTTTCTCAGATCGGGTAGTTTTCATCTTTAGAAGAAGTTGTACTTGGTTCCTTTTTATATCTTCCATTGCCCTGCTCTTTATGTTCATGTTTTCTACAACATTATTGAACATACCGAGCATGTTTAGAGTAGCTGTTTTAATGTCTTTATTGCTTCATTTATCATCTCTGTCAGTTCTGATTATACAGGAGGCTTCTTGTTCTGAAATTACATCTTTGAATTTTACATCTTCTTACATATAGTGAATTTTTAATTGGAAGCTGGAAATAATGAATTTTATATTCTTGAATTCTGTGTTTTTTTGTATTTTATTAAAGAAGTTAAAAAGGAATGTTTTCTGTCCATCTGTTTAGTTCCAGATCAATTTGGCTTCTTTTCAAGGTTGTCCTTAAGTTCTTTTAAGACAGATGTAGAGGAACCTTCATGCTTGGGTTAATGTGGTGACATGTCCGAGGTCTGGCTGGTCTGGCACCTCTACAGACAGCCCTGGGGTAACTTGGTAATTAGCTTTCACCAGAAAGTCTTCTCGCTGACTTCGTGGGACCTCATCTTGTGCGTGCACAGATGGGACTGTGTCAAAGACTTAAAGGGATGGTGATATATATGTCTGAGGTTCTTTCTCCACATGGCTACCTCCTTTTGAGAATCTTGCTCCACATATTCCAGTTTTGTTAATCTCTGTGTGCTTCTGTGTCTCCCCAAATGACTGTGACTGGGCTTTGTCTGGATTCCCTCTCCCTTCAGTGCAGCTGGGAAATCACCTCTTGGTGGGAAGCCTGGCAGGGTAGGGTCTGCCTTGTTTGTTTCCCTTTGCTTAGGGTCCCCAGCCCCGCGCTGCCTCCTGTCCGAGGTCAGAAGATGATTGCTTCCTATATATTTTCCACAGTTGTTTTCTGGTATGTATGATTAGATGCTTGCTTATTCATCACTGAAAGAGGAATCTCAAGAGTATCTATTTTATTGTAAGCTCACCTTACACTGGGTGACTTTAAGGGGGCCTGGAGAGGAAAGAGGAGCGACATGATTTCTGGTTCATATTTTCAATATATTATTTGGTGAGCTTATATAAAATGAATTGGAGTGACATTAACAGTGTAATCAGAAAAACCAGTAAGGAATATTCTAGGAATTTGTGTCAAGTCTGTTAGTGACTAGGTCTAGGTTTATGGTATGATAGATGATATAGTCTTCAGAAATACAGAACTTAATCATAGATTGAATATTAAATGTGGCTTGGGAATTGAGTGGCTGGTGGAAGGGCTAAAAGGCAGGGATAATCAAGACTTTATTTTGAGCATAGTAAATCTGTGCTGCCTATTAGACGTCTAAGAGGAGATGTCAAGTAGGCAGTCAAATACATGTCTCAAGATCAGGGGAGATGTATATGCTAGAGATAAAATTTGAGAGTTGTAGACATATGGGCTTTAAATTTATGGGGATGAATAAAACAATCCTTAGAGGCTGAGTGGTGAAAGTACCAAAACTTGACATCCTCTCCTTGAAGGCAAGTGTTATTTTTAAATAAAATAAAATTTTATTTTATTTGTAAATATACATCTCTAGACCATGAGAGGAGGTCAAGCAGATATAGGCTTTATATGTGTCATGTTTAAAGCAAGCCGAGTTGTTAGTAGACGCGTAGCAGATGTCCAAGAAACTCAGGTTGCTGAGGAAGTCATAGTGTGGCGGGCAGGACTGGCCCTAGTTGCTGTTCTTACGAGCATGCCCCGTAAATGATCAAAAAGAATAAATTCTTCTACGTTAAATGGTTGGAAAATCCCAACCAGTAGGTTAGATGGTTGGAAAGTGGATTTAGCAACATCAGCTTGATTGTTCATTTCAAATCATGTCATAGCTACAGAACTGAGGGAAAAGAACCACAGTGAAAATGCACATCGTTCCCTCGATGGTTTTGTAAGCTGGTGGGCTTGTGTCAGATGACTTTGGTTAAGAGGCAGCCTGGCCTGTGTGGAAAATGTGAGGATGGCCATCACTGACCCTCACTGGACAGCTCGCCCGCTCGTCCAGACACCTCCCATTCGGGCTTCTTGATGCCAGAAGTAAGGAGGAGAGTGGGCTTGTTCCAAGCCTGTGTGGGTCTCTGCATTACGTAAGCCCACTTTCCACTAGCTGTGCAAAGTCCTCCCGGCTACCTTGCCTTCACTCTTTTATTTTAATGTACTTTGTAATTTATAAAATAGATGTTTATGGATAAAAGCAATACAAAAAAAGATGCTTGAATCCCACAAAATCAATGTGTTTTTCTCTTCTCTTTTCTTCTTTCACCTATTCTGTGTCTTTTTCTATCTGTGATGAAGCTATAGCTCCACGAAACAGAGATCTTAGGTTGTGTTCAATTTTGTATCTTTTTTTTTTTTTTTTTTTTACTAATATCAGTGCACAAACATTTTCCTATAGCCATCAATATTTTTGAATATACAATTTCCAATGGCTGCTAAACATTCCATTATGTGGCAGTATATACTATTTCATCAATCTTGTATTGTTGAACATTTAAGTTGCTGTCAAGATTTTGTCATTACAGAAATGTATGATGCGATCTTTTACATAATTATGTGCAATCCTTTGCTAATTTCTTTAAGATAATTGTGTCGGTTCTGTGCTTTTTTCACAGGTTTCTGGAGAAGGCTTTCTTTAGGAGAGCACTTTTTCTCGTATAGATTTTATCTTACTAAGATTGTTTCTCTTCCAGAGTTTATAAATATTTAGAAATTTTGTTCAATCTACTAGTAATAGGCCAATTTCTTTGATACATTTCCTCATTGACATAAAGTGTTATTAAATCCAGACTTACTATCTGACAAGTATGTTCTGTTTCCTAAGGGGATGATCAAAGTGATCGCCAGCTGTCTGTTAGTTTATTCACTTAAATTTGAATCAGGGCTGGGTTCTTTGCCGGCGTGTCTGGTCTAGATTTGCAGCCTTTGAGCTCTAGTTAAGAATGACTTGAACCTTGACTTCTACACTCCGGATCCTCAACACGTCATCTGTCCTGAATCTCAGTTTACTAATCTACATGAATAAGATGTTGTCATTTATCCTTACCAGTTTAAGGATTAAATTTGATTGTTAGTCCATGTAAAAATCTCTTGAGATACAATATGCTACTCAGCTCCATCTTCCAAATGTCTCCAAGATATGTTCTTCCCAGCTCCACTGCCATCTGGCTTACCAGCACATCCCCCTGGATTATACTCCAGCCTCGACACTGACCTCCTGGTGTCTACTCCGCTCCATATCCTCTGTCCTGCTGTCAGCAGCCGGGGGAACTCCAGGGTACAAACCCTGTCATCTCACTCTTGTGCTCGGTCTTCCAGTATTTTCTTGTCCTGTGTAGGCCCAAAATGCTCCAGGCTTTGACCCCTGAGGTCCTTATGATTGGGTCCCTGACTACTTAGAGATAAATTCTTCCCACTGTTCCTAGTTTCTCTTGGCCCCCTCTACACTAGATGTCTTAACATTTTCACCTGCATCAAACAGATTTCAACATGCTGTCCCCTGTGGCTATAATTACGCCCCCCACCCCCCCACCCCGCCCCAACCAGGATAGTCACACAATTCTTTTTCATTCAGCTTTCTCTGCACAGGCATTTCCTTGGACAGGGGTTCTGCCAGCTGCCCCTTGTCTGCCTTATTTTTCTATTCATCACCACCTTACACTGAACAAGACAGAGATGGCTAATTTCCATCTCACCAACTAGAACGTGAGCCCTGTGAGCCCGGGGACTCATTCAGTTTTGTTCACCCTCTAGTGCACTTAGTGTCTATTATAATAGCTGGTGCTGAAAGGCACACGCGAGTTTTTCTTAAATAAATGAATAAGTAAATCAATATGTATTTAAAATGTTCCTTGGGTCTAGTACATCTATCTGGGCAAATATAACTTAATTCTTTTCTGTTTGTTTTGATTCTGTGTAGTCAGTCTTCCTACCCACATACTCCTCCCTCATGTTAGAAAATCATTCATCACGTATATTTTAATATTTAAACTAGAAAATGTTACATACTTTCAAGATTTTATGTGTTAACTTTCATACCAGTGATTTCATCACAGCCATTTTAATTGGTCTTTGAATTGCATCTTTTCTTCCTCCCGAGAGCTGACCAACACACTTCATCCCAGTAGGTTTTGACCCCAGATGAACATTATGTGTGTTCATTTAAAAGTACCTCAAATTCATTTCTCCGAATAACAGCAGGAGATGAATATATTAAGTCTTTTAATGTAACCTTGCTTGGCAACTAAAAAGTAGCGCTTTTAAACTCTGGGCAACATTAAAAATGGAAGCCATTTTGATGCTGCTCTCACCTTCCACGATGACCTTTTCCTACCTCAAGATGGAGTCTGTCCCTTTCCAACATGACATCCTCCCCGGGCTCTTCTCCCCTGGGGCCTGCGGAGCACGTCAGAATCCCTGGGAGAGCTGCTTAAAACAGCCTACTGGGTCCACATCCAGAGTTTCTGACCCAGGAGGTCCAGGTTGGGCCTGTAAATGTATCCTGCTAGTAAGTCCCCAAGCCCGGTTACTGTCACTGGTCTGAGACCCAGATGTGGAGAACTGCCGCTCTGCAGAACACAGTTCAGGCTCCTTCACACAGCCTGGAAGGCGGGATGGCACGGCGCTTAAGGGTGTCTGTGACTGGGACAAATCCAGCTCTCCCATTCCCCGGCAGTGGGACTTTAATGCAGTAATTTTCATCTATTTTTGCATAGGAGGAGGAGGATTTTAATATCAGTGTTTTCCTCATAGATTTGTTAAACGATATAATACCCATAATGCATTTGGCACCGGCATCAGTCCAAAATGTCAGGTTCTACAAGGCATTCCGGGAAACCATTTCTACCTCTTCAACCTCAGAGTCTATTTGGGGATCTCTCAAACACACCAAACACCAACTCCTTGACTCCTGGCGGGGACACCTTTACTTTCATTTTACTTTGTAGACATTACTCTTCCCTTAATAATGAATTTTTATATCTCACCCCCCATAGAAAGCATTTTCTGAGCTTAGGTGGGACTAGGTGTTTCTTCGCATGAACAGTCTGTTCTCTGTCTTATATTGTGATGTGTATTTGTTGTGATGGTCCCGTAGCAATGATGACAAACTTTATTTTACCAAAAGTTATATATAAATTTAATGTAATTCCCATTAAAATTCTAATGAAAACAGAATGGAAGCCAGGGGGGGAGGAGACAAATGAACCATGGTGATGGATTGTGGGTGTTTCAGTGATGGGAAAACTATGGTGACCACACCTGAGGGGAGAAATCCTACATTGTGGAAAAAACAAACAAGGTTGTAAAATGATGGTATGTCATTAAGATAAAATTCTGATGGTTCTTCAAGGACATAGACAAAAATCTACAATTTATATGGAATCATAAAAGACCCTGAATATCTAAAGCAATCCTAGAGGAAAAGAAGAAAAATAAGGCACTATGTACCTGATTTTAAACTATTTTATAAAAAAAAAAAAATGGGGCCTCCCCTGGTGGCGCAGAGGTTGAGCGCTGGGCTGAGAAGCTGCCTGCAGCCTCTGCAGCTCCAGTTCAATCCCCGGCCACCAGCGAAGGTCCTGCATGGCGCGCAGACCTCTCCTGCTGCCCGCCGCTCCCCTCAGCAGTGTATTTCATCAGTCTGCCTGTTCTGTTCCCCGCTCTGGCTCTAGTGAATTCTCTCACCCTCCCATGCTTCTGACTATACCCGGTGCTTGTATAAATAAATAAATAAATCTTAAAAAAAAAAACAAAAAAAAAAACCTTGGTGTTGGGGTAAAAATAGACACATGCACCAATGGAACAGACTCAAAAGTCAGAAATAAGTCCATATCCACAGATATATCAATACCTAATTTATGGCAGAGAAGTCACTACTTTACAATGGAGATGGGGGGGGTTCTCTTTAACCAATGGACCTGTGAAAAATGGATGGACACAGGTAAAAGGATGAAGTTGTAGCACTCTCTAATTCCATGCATAAAAATACATTCAAAATGATTAAAAGCTTAGATAAATGACCAGCACCAATAAAATACATAGAGGAAAGATTGGTAACATGATCACGATGTCTTTAGAGACTTGACCCTTATGGTAAGGGAAGACGATTAAGAATACCCCAAATTTTAAAAGTTTTACACAGTAGAAGAATATATTAACAGATTAAAAAGGCACCTTACCAATTGGAGAAGATATTCACACATCACACAACTGGCAAGGGATTAATATCCAAGGTATACAGAGTGCTTATCCAATTTATAAAAACAAGCCACCCAATTAAAAAGTGGGCAGAAGATCTGAAAAGACAATTTACCACGAAGGATATACAGAAGGGAATAAGATATATGGGAACACACTCATCATCATTTTTAATAAAGGAGATGTGAGTCAAAACCATGATGAGAGATGATCTCACACCTGTGAGAATGACATGTTAAAAAGACCTCCAAGGAAAAGAAACCTTCATGTACTGTTGGTGGGGAGCGGGGGGTGTAATTGTAGCTGCTACGATGGACAATAGTATGGCGCTTCTTCAAAAAATTAAAAATAGAACGGTATGATCCAATAATGCCACTGCTGGGTATGTACCTGAAGAATATGAAAACACTAAAAGGAAAGATATGCACACCCCCATGTACACTGCAGCACTATTCATAATATCCAAGGTAGGAGAGCAACCGAGTACCTCCCAGCAGATACATGTGCAAGAAGAGATGGTATATATATCACAGTGGAATAATACTTAGCCGTAAAAATGTAAAATCTTGCCATTTGTGGTGATATGAATGGACCTTGAGGGGATTACACTAAATGAAATAAATCGGGAGAAAGCTAAATACTGTATGATTTCACTAATTTGTAGAATATAAGGAAAAAAGCAATCAAACAAAATAAAAAAAAAAGATCCTTTAGACTCCGACAACAGAATGGCGGTGGCCAGGGGGAGGAGGGAAGTGGTGATGCATGGCTAGCAGGTGGGGTGGACATTGGGTGGTGGGCACGGCGTATTAAGTATAGTCTCTGAAGTGAGAAACTCCACATCTGAAACATGGAGATGTTGTAAACTAGTGTTGCCTCATTAAAGAGAAAAAGGGTGGAAAATACCTCCGATCGCAGATGCTAGAGAGGATGTGGACAAGAGGGGCACTAATGCACTGTGGGCGGGGCTGGAAACTGGTACAGCCATTTTGGAAAATGGTCCTGACATACCTTAAAATACTATTTAAAAAAGAAATGGGAAACAAGAGGTTGGGAAACAAGAAAAGTGGGGCGAAAGATCCTGGGTTTGTCAAAATGTATAGGATTATGATCTGCTCCGATGACCCGATGAAATCCAAGAACTCACGTGAATTTACCTCCATTGATGACTTTTTGAAAATAAGAGGAAATTTTAGAATCATGAAGTCAGTGATTTTTCATAGTGGTCAGGAAACGCTGGGGCTCAAAATTCCTTAGTTAGACCTAGATAATGGGTAGATTTTAGAATCATTCGAAGAAAATATTCCACAGTAGATATTTAGTAATCTGTGCAGTTACATGTTTTGGTGCTTGAAGAGATTCCCTGAAGCAATAGTTGACAGCATTGGGGCCATTTTTAGAGTGTTCTGGATGGGTGAGACCCCATAGTGAGTGTGGATTGGCTGAGTCAATTTGGATATCCAGGTGTAATGAGATGTTATTAACGGATGCTGGAATAATGAAGGAATGAAAATAATGAAATCATTTTGAAGATTTAAGGTGCTGTGGGATTTAAAATATATAGTATTGGTGCTCAGGAAAAAGGCTGAAGCTGTTTAGGAATCATTGGCATGAAGGTGGAAGGTGAAGCCATGGTTGGGGATGAAATGCACCAGGAAAGATAGAATGTGAAAAAGGACATTGGGGATGTGGCCCTCACACGTTTAAAAGTGAGAAAAATTTGTGAGGACCATCTGCAGTGGACTCGCAGATGCTCACTTCAGGCTCCAGAGTGGCTGCAGGCACTGAAAATCCCCAAATCTTAGGCATTGATTTTTCAGTAAATCCACATCTGAGATGGGTTAGGAATTTGTGTGTACTTGTGACAAATCCCCCTGTAATGAGGGTTCTGCTTTCTGTGGTCTTTATCATCTCTGTAGGTAAACCTCAAATTCCTCTACCTTTGTATCTGGTACAGTTCTTTATCTCCTGATAGAAAAGATTCCAACAGAAATATCGCAACTTGATCTAGGTGTATTTATAGGAAGAAAAGAAGGTGTCTTATAGGAGGACAGGGCATTCTTAGAGATACTGCCTAGTTCTTGATAATCAATATAGCAGGAGAGGGGCGTATATTTTCAGGGGTCAAACAAAGTTGATTGTTTTCTGGGATTGGTCACACTGCCCTGAAATGTGACTGCTATTTGCTTCAAGACAGGTCCTGAAAGATAGTAATAGGCCTAGCAATAATAATAGTAAATGTTTCTATACAGCTCACTGATCTAAATGTTCTATGTCTATTAAGTTAGTTGTTCTTCATAACAACCGTAGGGGATAGATACTGTTATGATTGCTACTTAACAGATGAGAAAAAGAAGACACAGAGAGATTAAATAATGTGCCCAAATTCACTCTGGTAGCCAGTGTCAACGTTAGGATGTAAACCCAGCTTGTCAAATGCCTGGGTCCACATTCATGGGCACGGCCATCGTGACCCGCCACCTCTGGGTGGAGCTCTTTATAAACCTTGGACATGAATTTGAGCATATACAACATTGGAACATGCCAGAATTCCACCAGAATCCTGCATTGTGTTGTGAGTGTGGACACATATTAGGTAGAATTAAAAGTATTCAGCATTTATTTAAGCACTTACTGGAGGTCAGGATTGGTTCAGATTGCTTTACATGTTAGCTATTTAATCCTTACAACAAGCTACGAGGTAGTATTATTACCAAATCTTATAAAGAATTTAAGACAAGTAGCCTTAATAATGATACTCCAAACAATACTTTATGTTCTCTGATTATAAAATGATATGTTGTTAAAGTACTTTGAAATATTCGATGCACGTATACGAAGTAAGGCATACTCCTTATTCTTTAAGAATTCAAGACACATGGTTAATAGGCAGAAGTAGTTTTTATTAAAAATTCCAAATCTCAGAGCCTCGAGGATCTTAAAGTATTTACAATTCAATAGAAGCGATACTGAAGTTAAAATTAAACAATTCTTAAAGCTAAATTTAAATAATGAAAACCCAGTAAGCCTAGAAGCTTCAACAAGTAATACATCATCTTCTTTGCCAAAATATGAAATAGCTGTTGAGTAAGCTGAGGGAGGTCAACTTGCTCTCCATATTAATATCAGTCTGCTTGGGTTTCTCTTCACACCTTATTGTGCTTATTTGTGAATCCAAAAGTTTCCTGGTGAATCTGCTGCGTGATTAGCCCTGTTTGCAGAAGCTGAGAAATTAATAATCCCAACCTCATATTTCATTGAGACAAGTATATATTGGCATAAAAGCTTAGGTTTTTATTTTAATTTTTTTTAATTTTTTTGCCTGTCAGTTCCTTGGTGCACTAATTTAATCTGAGCAGACATGTAAACATGTTTAGGGAGTAACAAACTCCACATCGCTGGAGATATCCAAGCTGAGGCTGGACGGCACATCTGTTAAGGTGACTCGTGCAGTTTATACCAACCGTGAGTTTTCTCGGTAGATGTCTGTGTATTATAAATGTGCTATCATAAAGGGCTTGAGGATTTAGTATTTCTCCCGAGGAGCAGCAGGCAATGCCTAGCGCAGGTGTTCCCAACACTGGTTTCACGTCTTCTCTGATGTGTTGTTTCCTGGAGCGGGAATCTGACAAGCCCTTGCATTTGCAAGCGATACAGGAATGTTCTTGAGTTTGGGCTGTCCTGGCCACGCAGTGCACAGATCTAGCTCTGCAGCACAGCCCCCGGAATTCCTATTGTTAAGGGGAAAAGGCTGTCCTAAAGCTAATTCCATACAGGCTTTGTGGACTCCACCCCCACCCCAGGCCAAAGCCAGACACTGGGAACTCCAAATCCCATCCCCACCCAAGGGAAGGTGGCTGGGACCTGAGGGTGGGGTTCAGCAGCCAGGTTGGTATAAAGCCAGACACGTGGGCTTTGGAGGATCCCCCATTTTGGCTCCCCGCCAACTCGCCAACTCTGAGAGTGACTTTGGGTTTCCAGGTCGTCGGATCGGGTAGGACGCATTAAAGACTTTATTTCCCTATTTTCTCCCTGAGTTGTACATTTTCCTTATTTTCTTTTCCCTTGTAAATAAACCTTTTGTTAACCTTTTGTGTGTGCCTGCAGTGGGGTATTCATAAGTCCCTTTTAAGCGCACAGGTGAGGACCCACAGCCAGGCAACCCGTTCAATATCGGGGCTGCCCTATAACACTTTCTGTGCTGTAAGGGATTGTTAAAACAGGCCATTCTCCTTAACTTAGATTTCAAATAAGACTTCGATTAGTGGCTTATGTACAAGCATCTTTAGTACCTGCTCGTTAGTGTACCCTCGGTCTGGCCGCCTGCCTTTTCGCTCTTTCTTGCCCCTCTTGCTAGGATGTGAAAGGTTCTCCCTCACTGTGTTGCTTCTGCATGTTAACTAGCATGTGCCTGACTCCTGACACTGGCATTGAGTCTTCCTAAGTGGACCAAAGTCAGTGCACCCCCTGGGCTGTGGTCTGCGCCCTTCGTCATCTGCAGAACACTGCTTTCTGCTGGAGAACTGTGCACCTTGACAACCCTTCCACATGCACTCTAAGAAGGGCTACAGCTGCGCCTGGGAGCAGATAACCTTTATCATTATTCCACAGTGTGCACCGGGCACCTGTTTTATGTCAGGCCCTTCTGGGCACTGAAATATGAGGCACGGTTCCCTCCCCCAAGAAACTCCCAGATATGTAGGTGACACCATCACCTGGTTCTAAATCCCCCATTGCTATTTCCTGCTTTTTGGAACTCTGCTCCTTACTGCTCCCTGATGGCCAGTCTCGGCACTCTCCAGGGCACCCCCCCCAACCCTGGCCATACATGCAAATACCTCTCTCTCCTGTGTTTATTGAACTGATAGCATCGTTTGCTATTCTGCCCGGATAGCAGGACACGAACCACAGCCTGTCTACACAGTTAGCAGTTAAATATGGACTTTTTGTACATTTGAGCAAGAACTCTTGGACATAGGCCCTTGTTCTTGGACAACATATTCCATCTCTCTTTTTCTTGGAATCGCCAACCTAGAGTAACATGTACTTTGGCATTGAAGAGCGATGGCCCTAACTTTCTGGCCTAGGAGATTTGAGTTTTTATGGTCCTTCCTTTTCTGGATTACACTGGTGTTTTACCAACTTATACTATTTATCATAGTACTAAGAGACAACCTAGAGAATTCTCTTGGTTCCAGACCTAATCATTACTATCACCATTACTTTCCAGAAATCTCTGCAATCATGGGAATTATAGGTGGGTACCAAACATCCCCTGCTGGGTGCTGGGCAGCCCTCCTCCTGCTAGGACTTTGTATGGACCTAGGATATGAAACAAAGTTTATTACTCATAGATGATCTTTCTAGAGTGAAACTTTGGCTTTTATTGTGTCTAGACAGTGGGGCCAGTTTGGGGTTAATATGGTTTGAACTTCTCATTGCTGTTAGGGGAGGGAGTGCCTAGGTTTTTTTTTTTTGTTGTTGTTGACTTAGCTAGATGTAGAGCAAAAGGGGAAGGTAAAAAAGAGAAACTTGAGGATTTCAGCCTTCAAACTTTCAAAAATAGAGTCTTTTTTACAATAGAGAATAGTCGTTCTAAGCAATATTGTTAACGTTCTACTTTGCATGCGGCGCCACCAGCGCCCAAGATGGCTGTCTCAGTTAGTCCAAGGGAGCCATTTGGATGTTCCCTAACAGACCGTTTCTGTCATGGCAACTTGGTCACTTGGACTACTCTGCTGGAAGAGCCTGAAGTAAAAGTTCTAGGACTGGGTTATTGGGTAAACAGCAAAAGTAACAACTCCTGCTCTCACCGCTTGTTTGCGAATCCATGATTTCTGGTTGTAGAAGAAACTATACCATGTATTGTTCACTGATTCAAAACATATATTGCATCTTGTCTGAAACATCCAGATGTTGGAAAATCTTGTCTTCCAGCTGGCACTTTAGCTGAAGTTTCAACTGACTGTTCCAACATTATATAAGGCGATTTGCCTGTTGGTATAAGATACATGATTAAAGCACTTGGCTACGCTTGTTTTTCTGTGAAATGAGTTCCTGGGTCATTAACCAGTGTTAAGTGTGTGATAACATAATGGCAACTAAGACATCCCATGAGCCCATGAGTGGTGAACTACCAGAAGAATACATATATTCTTTCAGTATGAAAATCTGTCTCCTCCATAATGGAGAGGTCTGATGTCAACCACCTGTTGGTGGGAATAGTCCTATCCAGGGCTCTGAGCTGGTGTCTATTGTTGGTAAATTAGGCTCTGAGCACAGGGAGTAGATCAGGTGGTCAGAGAAGGCTTGGTGGAGGGAAGCCAGTGTTGGTAGCCCATGCTCTGCGTCATGCTGGCCGTCGCGACTGAGTATGCACGAGGCCACTATCAATGGGGCGGGCCTGGAAGGACTGACTTCCCCCACTGAGCATGTCACCTTGTCCACATCATCACTGAAAGGTCCTCAGTCTAAGTGTTCTTTAGTGAGCAATCCCATGGGATGCAGATGTCTTTGTTGTTTGCCCCATTCTAGGAGGTCTATTCGTCCCCTCCCTCGGAGCCTCCTCTTAGCCATACCCGTTCATTCCCTCTCAGGTCTTGGCCATCAATCCAACTAATTGGCCGCTCCCTGTGAACTGGTATAAATTCATACTTCTGGTCATCTCTCTCTCCAGGCAGAAGAGGGAAGCAGGTTTGTCTCCAACTTCTGCTCACTGGGGGGATGACTCTTCCCATTGCCCTTCAAGTCCACTCCTGAGTGGGGCTGTAATGATGCATCACTTTACTGTGGCTCGTGCTGAAGTATTCTGCGGAACTCTGTGGAATCCAGTTTCCATTTTTTTCTCTTGTAATTTTGATTAATTTTCATTAGTTTTTATGAAGTAGCCTTGGTTTACAGCACTGTACGTGATTCAGAGGTACAGGGTCACGCCTCTTCAGATGTGTGTTACCATACCACAGCCACCACCAAGGAGCTCCCCACTTTGCTCTCCACCCCAACTCTCCTGCTCTGGTAGCCTCAATTCTACAGTCAGATTTCTAGGGTTTGTTTTGGTTTAGTATTGTCTGTTCCTTTGTTGTGCTTCTCTATTTTTCACACAAGTGAAACCATCTGTTTTTGTTTCTTTCTGTCTTATTGTGCTTAGCATAAAGCACTCCAGTTCCATCTATGTTGTTGCAAATGGCAAGATTTCATCTCTTTTTAATATGGCTGAGTATTACTCCAGTAGTGTATGTATATATCACATCATCTTTATGAACTCCATTTGTTTTGGGTATGAAATCTGCTTTCTTCATACTGGACTGATCTAATATAACCTTCCCTTGGCAGGAACTATCATATCAGGGCTCTGATTTGTTTTTTGTTGTTTAAGTTGTTTCCACAACTTAGCTATTATACATAGTGCTACAATTGAGATAGGTGTGATTTGAATTAGTGTTTTTTATGTTCCTGGGGTAGATACCTAGGAGAGGGATGACTGCTCATTGAGTAGATCTGATTTAATGTTTTGAGACACTCCCATGTTGTGTTTTCATAGGGGCTGAAGCAGTCTACATTCCCACCGACAATTTATCATGGTTCCTTTTTTTCCATACCCTCACCAATATTTGTAGGTTCTGGCCTTTTTGATACAGACCATTCTCACAGATGTGAGGTGGTATCTCATTGTACTTTTGATTTGCATTTCCTTGATGATAAGTGAAGATGAGTGTATTTTTATGTGCCTGTTGATTATCTGTATATCTTTGGAGAAATGTCTATTTAGCTCTTCTGTCCATTTTTCAACTGGGTTATTTTCTTTCTGTTGCATTGTATGAGTTCTCCTTAGATTGTGGGTATTAGCCCCATCAGATGTATGATATGCAAAAAATTGTGTGCCATTGGGTATAGTGTCTACCATTGGGTATAGTTAATGCCCTAGATGATATATAAGAGACCTATAGAAATTGTGGGTTTAGAATTTTCTTTGTGATTTCACAATCCATAGAATCAGATTTTTGTTCTGAAATTAATCTTCATGTGTTTTGAGAGAGAAAAGATGCTGGATGTCTGATCTTACCTTGAGTGAGGAATTTAATGCCCGAGTCTATCGTTTTCTTCCTGTGAGCTTCCCATGGTAATCAGAATAGCAGTCAGTATAGGACCTTGTCTTCATTTCTACAATAAAGATCTATTGCAGCAGTAATCTGGTATTCTGAAGACTGGTTTTCAGCAGACATTTTATTTAGGACAGTAATTGTTGATAGTTTCAAGCATCTGTTTTGTTATTGTGCACCACAAAAATTAGGTTTCCTGATTTCCGTTGGCATGACATCATCAATATATTCAAACCTGATCAGATCAGATATCCAACACTAGACTTCCACCTTTGAGGATCTGTTTCCTAGAACCACTCTGGATATAATCCAGCAGTAGTCATTGTTCACAGAGGAGATTTTAAAAAACTACTGTAGATATTTCAACACGGAGGAGTTTAACATTAGGAAATGTTATAAAATTGTTGGAGAGTCTGTAGAGCAAAACAAAGGACAGGGCAGGGAATATCATCCTCTCTGTGGAGGCCTCCGCCCCCCGGGGGAGGCCCTCAGTCCTTATTAGTGTGGCCTTGTTTCAAGAACAGCTGTTGCAGGTGACTGCAGACATCAGCTAATGCCCCCACAGGAGCTGGCTGCTGCCACTGCAGAGCTAGTCTGCTACTGCTACCTGCTACCATGTCCAGAAGACATCTCTTCTTTATCCCCTTTTCCATCTAATCTCTCATATACTATTCTTACAGACATATGTTGACAGAATAGAAGCTGTAATCTTGCTGGCAGGGGAGCCTAGGGAATTAGGTTTCTAAGCTTTCAGCCCCTGTGATAAAAGGATAACTTAGAAACATAGAGTGGTGCTGAGAATACAAGATATCTGAAACATCTTGACTTTGCAAAATGGGACCAACAGGTTCCTGTGAAACAGGAAGAGAGAAAGGAATGCCTAGGAAGATCAATTTTAGGAACAGGTATGAGGGAATTGAGAATCTACATAGAGACTCTTTAAAACTATGTATGTTATAACAGCTTGGAAATTTGTTTAAGGTAGTTGCATACCCCAGTTTTAAGACCACTAATCTAGACACTAACATTGCCAGGGGACATACACCCCAGTCCAGCCAGCTTCCTAAGGGCACCCTTGACTTCCTTGTTTCTCAGGCTGTAGATGATGGGGTTAAACATCGGGGTCACAACACAGAAGAGCACAGAGACCAGGATGTCCATGTCCAGGGAGTAGCCTTCACTGGGTTTGTCATAGTTGATGTTAGCTGTACCATAAAAGACCACCACCACAGTGAGGTGGGAGGCACAGGTGGAGAAGGCCTTGCTCCTTCCCTGAGCAGACGGAATCCTCAGGATGGCGGAGATGATCAGTGTGTAGGACACGGCAGTGAACAGGCAGGGGCTCAGGCCAATGGTGGCACTGGCCACGTGCAGCACAGACTCGTTGAGCGAGGTGTCCGAGCAGGAGAGCTTCAGGATCAGCGGGATGTCACAGAGAAAGTGGCTGATCTGGTTGGGCCCACACAGAGTGAGCGTGGCTGCCAGTGCTGTGTGCGTCACGGAATTCACCAGCCCACACATCCAGGACCCAATCACCAGAAAAACACAGACCTTCACACTCATGAGGATTGGATATCGAAGGGGGTGGCAAATGGCCACGTAGCGGTCATAAGCCATAGCAGCCAACAAGACACATTCAGAACCAGCACAGGTCACGAGGAAAAAGGTCTGGGAAAGGCAGCCGTCATAGGAGATGGTCTTCTGCTCCCGGAAGAAGTTCACCAGCATGACCGGAATGGTGGTGGATGTGTAGCAGATGTCCAAGAAGCTCAGGTTGCTGAGGAAATAATACATTGGCGTGTGGAGGGCAGGACTGATCCTGGTGGCCATTATTATGAGCATGTTCCCCGAAAGAGTGATCAGGTAAATGACCAGGAAGATCAAGAAGAACAAACCCTGTAAGTTGGGGTGGTTGGAAAATCCCAGGAATCTGAGTTCAGTGACGTATGTTTGATTGTTCATTTCAGATGGTGTCATAGCTACACAAATGAAAAAAAGAAAAAACAGTGAGAACATACAGAAAATACCCCAAATGAATTTGTAAACATGCTAGGCCTTGTCAAATACTATTGGATATAAAACAGCCTCACTATGGAAAGGTGTGAAAGAGTTTCTTCAAGGAGAATAGTTCTCACTCAGGAAATCTAGACAATTATAACAAAGTAAAAATCAAAATCAACAAGCAACTCTAAACCAGAGACACACTACAGGGTGGGGGGAGGAGGGAGTAGGATCAAAACAAGGGGGGTGGGAATTGTGTGGCGAGTATAACCAAGATGAAAATGCATACATTGTGCAAAAATGAAAAATGATGTAAAAAATATATAAAATTAAAAAAAGAAATATAGACAGCTCGGACACAGGGACCTCCCACAGATTTTTGATTTGGAAGCATATCCTTTTTATCTATTACTGAATTTCATTTACCGATATTTTGTTTAGGCATTTCGTATCTGTGTTCACAAGGGATAATAATGGTCTAAAGTTTTATTTTCTTGTAACGTTTTCATCTAGTTTTAATATCTGTTATCACATTAGTGCTGGATTATCAAATGTGTTAGGAAGTTTCCTGCTTAATTTTCTAGGCGAGATTATATAGACTTGGTATTTTTCCTTCTTTGTACACCTGGTTAAATTTTACAGTAACATCATGTGGTCCTGGATTTTTATTTTTGAGATATTTTAATCTACACATTTAATTTAATATGCACAAAGTCATTCAGGTCATATATTTCTTCTTAAGTGAGTTTTGGTACTTTTTGGTGTCTTTCAAGAAAGTGGTATATTTAATCTATGTTGTTGAATATATAAGCATAGCTTTTGAAGTGTTCCATAATTATCCTTTTTTAGTTTATATTTAAAGTGTTTCTTTTAGGCAGTATGTAGTTAGATATTGCATTACTGAAAAAAATCAGTCTTATGATCTCTGTGTTTTATATGCCATTCATATTTAATGAGATTATTAATATGACTAGATTAGAAATTGCCATGTTATCGCTGTTTTCTGTTCCTTTTATTGTTTGTTTCTGTTCCCTCATTTTCTGTCTTGAGCATGCTCGACTGAGCATTTTATATTTTTCTCATGTTTCTTTTATTTACTCTTTACCTATTTGTAAAATTTTCTCGTTCATAAACAAAACAAATAACCCAATCAAAAAATGGGCAGAAGAGCTAAATAGACACTTCTCCAAAGAAGATATGCAAATAACCCACAGGCTTATGAAAAAAATGTTCATCATAATTTATTAGAGAAAATGCAAATCAAAACCACAATGAGATACCACCTCACACCTGTGAGAATGGCCCATATTGGGGGAAAAAAAAAGCTAGAAACAATAAGTGCTGGCAAGGATGTAGCGAAAAAGGACCCCCTACACAGTTGGTGGAAGTGTAGACTGATCTCGTCACCAGGGAAAGCTGTGTGCAGATCTCTCAATACACTCAAAGTGGGTCTTCCATACAACCCTGTGATTCCACTCCTAGGAATCTCCCCGAAGAACACAAAAACACTAATTTGAAGGGAAACCTGCCCTCCTGTGTTCATTGCACTACTATTTACAATATCCAAGATATGGAAACAACTTAAATGCCCCCAAACAGATGACTGGATCCAGAAAATGTGGTACATAGACACAGTGGGAAACTACTTACAGCAATAAGGAAAGATGCGTTCATGCCTTTTGTGGAAACATGGATGGAGCTGGAAGGGATTATGCTAAGCAAAATAAGCCAGAAGGAGAAAGATAAATACTAGATGGCTTCCCTACATGTTGAATATAGAGAAGCCAAACAGAGCCGGACAAACCTTGGAAGCTGCCCATAGATGTGAGGCATCCGGGAGGGAAGGGGTGAAAACGGGCAGGGGAAGCACACAAGGGGCTGTGGTGATGGGCTGTGGGTGCTTTGGTGGTGGGAGAACTATGGTGAGCACACCTGAGGGGAGAAATCCTCCCCTGCCCCCAAATTGAGAATGTAAGAAAAAGGTATTTCATTAAAAAATAAATTAGGGAAAAAAAAATAAAGATTATCATTGAAAAAATTCTGATCTCCCCTTCAGTGGCCAACACTGCTCTCAGGAATTCTCTCAGTAAAACTAAGAACCCCCAAGAAGCCAAGGTATGTTCCAGAGTCTTGTTAAATAGTTGTCAGAGAAAAAGTTCTCCTGAGGCACAGAGCAAGCATTCAACGCCCTGGGGGCTGAGCCCCACTCTTGTCTACATCCTGGGGTCACTGAGATCTGGCAGGCTATGTCCCCCCAGAACTAGGGGCGGGGGAAGAAAAAGGAACATTTTTCTTGTTGCCACAGGAATTGAAAAATATATTGTAAATAATCTGAGTCTGCTTCCCTACAATCTACTCCTGTAATTGTAAGGTGTCTAAATATGTTTCTGGTTTTTTCTCACTTTTTGCTATTGTTGTCACATATTTTACTTTTACACATACTATGAACTTGCACTCCATTAGGACTCTTGGTTTTAGTGGCCAATTTTGAGCAACTGAATTTATAAAAATGAATTTATGTTACCGTATTAGTATCTTATGGTTGTCATAACAAATTACCACAAACTTGGTGACTTGAAACAAAAGAAATTTATTGACGCACAGCTCTGAGGTTAGAAGTCTGAAATTAAGGTGTCTGCAGAGACATACACCCTTCGAAGGCTCGAGGGGCGAGACCCTTCTTGCTCCTTCTCTGTTTTGGGTGGCTCTCGGCAGTCCTTGGCTCTCCTTAACTTTGGTGCGCCATCACCCCACTGTCCACTTTCATCACATGGCTTTCCTTCCTGTGTGTCCCTCCATGTGTGCCTTCCTAGTCCTTATAAGGAGACCATCCATTGAATTTAGGGCCTGCCTTCATCTGGCGTAAATTCACCTTTGCTTCAATGCTCTCCTTAAACACCCTCCTTGTAAATAAGTTCCCATTCTGAAGTTTTCAGTAGATGTAAGTTGGGGTCGGAGGGAGGAGAATATTCAACCCAATGTATTTACCTTCATTTAATGCATTTCTGATGCTCTTCATTCCTTTGTATAGATTGAGTTTCTGACGTGCATCACATTCTTTTTCCCTGAAGAACTTTCATTAACATTTCTACTATAGTGTGTCGGCTAGCAAGGCACACCTTCAGTTTTTGTTTGTCTGAGACAATGTTTGTTTTCCTCAGTCACTGAAGGATTTCGTCTATGTTCAGTTTTTTGTTTATTTGCCTTTTCTTTTAGCACTTTAAAGATGCCGTGCCAGTATCTTCTTGCTAACATAGTTTCTGATGAGAAGTCGCTTGTAATCCTTAGTCATTGTGCTGTGTCAGGTTAGATTTTTTTTTTTTCCTCCCTCTAGCTGCCTTCAAGATTTACTTTTTGTCTTTACAGCAACTTGAATATAATATGTGGAGAATTTTGTTTGGGTTTTGAATTAATCCTCTCTAGTGTTCTCTGAATTCTGAAAAATTGTCAGTCATTATTTCTTCAGCTATTTATTTTGCTCTACTCTGTCTCCACTTCTGGGGTTCTTATTATGTGTATGTTAGTTTGGTATTGTTTCATAATTCTTGGGTGTTCTTTTTAGCTCCCCTTTTCTCCTTGTGTTTGGGTTTGGATAATTTCCATTGACCTGTCTTTAAGTTCACCAATTCTTTCTTCAGTAGCCTTCAGTGTCAAGGCTAAAAATGCCTATCAAAGGCATTTTTCATCTTTGTTATTTTGTTTTTGATTTATAGCATCTCCATTTGGTCTTCTCATATTTTATCTCCTTCCTGAAATTAACTGATCTTATGTTTAGCTTTTCCATTTAGATCTTTAGCCTGTTCTTTTAATTTTAAATTCCTTGTCTAAGAGTTTTAGTATCTTTCAATATTGAGTCTGGTTCTCATATTTGTATTAGATGTTCAAAATATTTCTTATTTTTTGTATCCATTATAAACATGAACATGTGTTAGATAGCATATATTGGAGATGAAATACTTTTGTTTGGAGAAGACCATGACCTTCCTTCTGCTATACTTTAGTGTAAGCATTCATACAGCGAACTATTGACTGAATTTGTGTTTGTTGTTCTAAGGTCACTCCATGTGCACCACAGTCTTCAAATTACTGTAGTGATATAAGTATGGACTAGTGAGCCCACATTTCTACTTCCTACTTGGCTTCAGATTATCAATTTCCCCTGTTTTATAGCGATAAACTGCTTCTTGAAGATCTCTAGCTATACAGACACCTCTTGAATAATGTTTTATTCAAGTTGTTTCATTATAACTTTGGTGGGGGAAAAAAATCCCAGCCAACAGTGAAAAGAAACAATATTTGAGAACTGATTACATTATACATCATTTTGCTTAAAACCAATTTCCAAGTATCCATCCATGATGTTGAGAATTTATATTCCCCTACTATTTTTACTTAATGCTTATTAATAGGCTGCTGAAGAATAAGAAAGAAGTGCTCTCTAATGTTCTGGTTTGAGCATTAGTCTTAGGTGCTGTGAACCTGGGTCTTGTGGGTATGGCCTTCACAAATAATCCTATCCCCCACCCCTTAACCTGTGGTGCTGGTCTAGAACATAACATATGCCTGCTTTTCACCTCCAAGGGGTAGAATTTTTTTTGCCTGTGTTCCCTTCCCATACTGAAATCGGTTTCCACAGTACCCTAAGGTGACAGCTTATATCATTCTGCCCTTGTAGATTACAGCACTGGTTCTGTAGAAAAATATAGAAAATTAATATGGGAGTTTTGGCAGTTGCTTTTCCCATTATCTACCACAGCACTCCAGCCCAGCCTCTCACAAGACTTCTGGTCTTCCTGTGAGCATATTCATGGAGAAAAAGCAAGAAGGAGTAAATCTCACATCACGACCCGCAGTAAATGGATGCTTTCATGCTAGCCTACACTTAGCCTCTAGCAATTCATTACATGTTCTGCCGGGCTAGTATACAGCACCTGTGCCTTCTGCCCCGGGTTAAAAGAACCATGAATTCTTGTGATTACCTCTCTCTCCCCCGATTTTATTTTAGTTGTCTTGTGACCTCAAGAATTTAATGAGTTAAGCAAAGTCATTAATTTGTATTTTCCCCTGCTTTTTGTTGTTGGTTTAGTAATGGGAGCAATGTGCTTCCCAGTTCTTTAAATATCCAAGCTAAATTCAAAGTCTACACAGTCACCTTTGAAAATGATTTGGCATTTTCTAGTAAAGTTAAACATGGTTATTCTAAGCCTGACAATTTCATTCCTAGGCATATTTTCAATAAAATTGGATACACATTTCACGAGACGTAGACGAAGATGTTCAAAACAGATTTACTCATCAGCTCAAAGAGTGTGCCTATCAACAGGAGGGTGAATAATCAGATTGAGTATCATGTTGTGAAGGCTACGCCGTTATCTATAAAAACACAGATTACTGGTACGTGTAATAACATTGATGAATCTAAAACACATTTTGTTGAATGAAGGACGCAAGACACAAATGTATATTTACTATTCCTTTCCATTAACTGAAATTCAGTATTGGGAAAAACTAAGCTGAGGTAATCAAGTGAGGAGGTGGTTATTCCTGTAAGTAAGGGATGGTATTACCTGGTACCCAGCAAGAAAGAAATTTCTAGTGAGTGATGGACGTGTTCTGCATAAGTGATTTTGGTAGTTTATGCATATGTAAGAATGCATCGGCCTGTGTACTTAAGGTTTGTGCCTTTTCCTAAAGGTGGGCTCTGCTTGGATTGCAACAATGAGGAAAGACACGAAAGCAGGAGGCACTTTTCAGTGCAGTTTGCGTCTCAGGATTGGTCAGAACCAGACCTTAGCATGATGTTGCTTACTACCTGTTTTCCATTTTTACGTCTCTCGCCTTCTCTACTGCAGGGCTATCTCAGCATATGTCACTTTACCCATCATCTCGGGTCACTTTCTTGACGATGTTATTTGGAGGAGTGAATGTGAAATGTGCTCTGTGGACAAAGCCAGGCTCCCCTTAGATGGGGGAGTGTTTGTGTGTGAAGCTGCATGTAGACACGTGTGTGTGCATCTGTTTTATTGGGGAAGGAAACCATGTCTGAGAACTGTCCCAGCGCTCTATGGGATGGCAGGTCAGCTTCCCAGGCAACAGCGGTGGCAGAAGTCTGAAGTGAAGTAGACCGTGTTGGATCTGTCCAGCCAGAGGGCTTGTGTTGTCACTATAGGAGAAGGGATGCCAGGACACTAGGAAACTTCTCTGAGAGCTGCCTTGCTGGAAACCCCCTCACTCACAGCTACATCCCTTGCCCCTTGTGTTTCCTCCTGGAGGGGATGATGGTGCTACCCAGTTTTAGCAGATTAATCCTGAGGAGCACAGGCTTTTATTTCAAGCACAACCTCATTAGTGCCCAGAGAAGGGGACAGGGCATTGACTCCCCTGGGATATCAGGCCAGGCTGGTGAAGTCGGGTCAGCCCTGCCTTTCTGGGTAAGGTCCTTGGGCACAAAAATAACCGAGTGTTCCACAACAGGGGCCTTTTTGGAGGCCCTCCAAAAATATCCTCCCTCATTCGTGGACCAGCAGAGAGCCCAGATGTCTGCTCAGAAGCCAGGTTGTGGTTGCGAATGAGCAAGGCTGGCTGCAGAGAGTCACCAAGGGCCTGTAGACCACATTCTAGGGGAGGACAGGTTGGAAGCAGGGGTCATCTGGAGGGCAGTCGGCTGGACTTTAGAAAACAGTCAGCTTCGAGAAACTGGGAAAGCTCTTCAGATGCAATAAATGCATGTGACCCCACACAGAGTCTTGTATGCAACTGCAAACTCAGAAACCCATCCCCGGAGCCCCTTGTGGGTCATGTGATTTTGGTTAAAACACCTTTGTTTAGTCTAAGAAGGTAGTCTGAGAAGTAAACACTAGAACAAAATTCATGGGTTCGGAATTGAATATGTAGGGCTTGGGAGGTTGGAGAAAACCCATGATGGAGCTGTGTTTGGAGTACTGTGGTGTCAGTGGGTGGTGAGAACATGGCGAGACCTCCAAATTGGTTTGGCAAGGCTGAGATCATTAATTAAAACAGAATAAATGAGGTACAGCAGGTATGGGGAGAAGAGATGGTGGATTAGACTTGAATAGTGTTGGCGCGTTAGGTACCTGTGGGATAGCCATGTGGAAATGCCCAGTAGGCAGCTAAAAATAAAGGATTTGCTCTCAGGAGACAGGAGAGCTGGAGAGAGGAATTTGGGCCTTGCTGTCTCCAGGCAGGCTGCTGAAGCCCTGGACGTGCATGAAACCAAGCAGACAGCAGCATAGACTGAGAAAAGCATAAGTGGGACTTGTGTGCTCCCACCGTTGATAAGAAATGTGGTAGAAGATACCGAGGAACGATCCTGTTCCAATAACTGTAGGCACCGCGCTCCCCAAGGCTCACAGCACTGAGTTACAATCAATATTGGACTTGAGCTGGGGCCTTGAGGGCTCATAGAAAGTTCTTACGTTGTTTTGTTCTCTATTTTCTACATCAACCACATAGATGAACTTCAAGTCATTCAAAAACCAGTAATGTGAATTTTTAAGTCTTGCTATCAGGAAGGTAGATCTAACAATAACTTTTGTAGATCAGTGTCTAGGCACATTCATGAAAAGAAGTGAAATTCCTCATGGAAGGTAATTCCATATTATTTTTTCTGGAAGCTGACGCATTGTCTGTGGAGAGCCAAACTGTGAAACTGAGATTTTAATGTTTGGGGATTTAAAATACATGGTTCCTCCAAAAACTCCACAGAAAAGCTAATTCAACTCATCAATCAGTTCAGTAAAGTGGCAGGATACAAAATCAACACGCAAAAGTCAGTAGCCTTCCTATACACAAACAATAAATCTGAAGAAGAAGAAATCGAAAAGACCATCCCTTTTGTTATTGAAACAAAAAAAATCAAATATTTGGGAATAAATCTAACAAAAGAGGTAAAGGACCTATACAAAGAAAACTATAAAACACTGTTAAAAGAAATAGAAGAAGACACAAAGAAATGGAGAGACATCCCCTGCTCATGGATTGGAAGAATAAACATTATTAAAATGGCCATCCTTCCAAAAGCAATATACAGATTCAATGCTATTCCAATCAAAATTTCAATGTCATTCTTCAAAGAAATAGAAAAATTATTGATGAAATTCATATGGAATCACAAAAAACCCCGAATAGCCAAAGCTCTCCTGAAAAAAAAAGAAGGGAATGGAGGCATCAGACTCCCAGACTTCAAACTATACTACAAAGCCATAATCATCAAAACTGCATGGTATTGGAACAAGAACAGACATACAGACCAATGGAATCGAATAGAAAATCCAGAAATAAACCCACAGATTTATGGTCAACTAATCTTTGACAAAGGAGCAAAGACTATGCATTGGAGCAAAGAAAGTTTGTTCAATAAATGGTGCTGGGAAAACTGGGTCGCTACATGCAAAAGAATGAAGCTTGACCACCACCTCACACCATACACAAAAATCAACTCAAAATGGATTAAAGAACTAGACATAAGACCTGAAACCATAAAATATATAGAAGGAAATATAGGCGAAACACTACGTGATTTGCACATCAAAGACATCTTTACAGACACATCACCCAAAGCAGTGATAGTGAAGGCAAAGATAAACAGCTGGGACTATATCAAATTAAAGAGCTTTTGCACAGCAAAAGAGACAATAACAAAAACAAAGAGAAACCCCACCAACTGGGAGAACATTTTTGCACCCAACACTAATGATAAAGGACTGATCACAAAAATCTGCAAAGAGCTGATGAGACTCAACAACAACAAAGAAAATAATCCAGTCAAAAAATGGGCAGAAGAGCTTAAAAGAAACTTCTCTGAAGAGGAAATGCAAATGGCCAACAGGCATATGAAAAAATGTTCAACATCACTTGTCATCAGGGAAATGCAAATCAAAACTACCATGAGATACCATCTTACACCAGTGAGAATGGCACATATTAAAAAAACTAGCAACAACAAATGTTGGCGAGGGTGTGGAGAAAAAGGAACTCTTCTGCACTGTTGGTGGGAGTGCAAACTGGTCCAACCACTGTGGAAAGCTGTGTGGAGATTTCTGGACCTACTAAACATAGAGCTTCCATATGACCCAGCAATTCCACTCCTAGGTATTTACCCAAAGGACACAGAAACATCAATTCCAAAGAACACCTGCACCCCTATGTTTATAGCAGCACTGTTTACAATAGCTAAGCTTTGGAAACAACCCAAATGCCCAAAAATAGATGACTGGATCAAGAAGATGTGGTACATATATACCATGGAATATTACTCAGCATTCAAAAAAGATAAACACATGCAATTTGCTGCAACATGGATGGCGCTGGAAGGGATCATGCTCAGCGAAATAAGCCAAAAAGAAAAAGAAAAATACCGGATGGTCTCACTCATAGCAGGAATCTAGAAAACTTAAATAATGGACCAGGAAAATGAAAAACTATAAGAAAGTGAAAATCAAAATCAACAAAAAACTATGAACCAGAGACACTTTTAGGGGGGCGGGGGCGGGAGGGGAGGGATTGGGGTCAGAATGGGGGGCGGCAATTGTATGGGGAATATAACAATAAAATTTATAAAAAAAAAAAATAAAGTAATAATAATGTGAAAAAAAAAAAAAAGAATTAACTGAGTTTCCTCCTTGAAAGTAGAAAGGGGTAAATAGGCAAGGGATAGAAGTGTGCATGCAAATGAATTCTGGTTAGTGCATAACTTTCAGTAAGCCACTCTGGTGAATTCTTTGAGGGCAGGATTGTGCTTCATCCAAAGCAGGGAGAAGTAATAAGTTCCAACTGCACTCTATCAAGCACTAGGTTTGATCATAGTTAAATTATGGAACTTCTCTGGAACTCAGTTTCCTCATCTGAAACACCAAATGAGCAAAGCAATGGGAAGACAGTCAAATAAGGAATATCAAAAATCCAGCACAGAGAAAGCAGTAACTATTAGCTCCCTACCCCATTATTTGTATTGTATCCCCACTATTAGCTATTAGCTCAGTAACTATTAGCTCCCTACCCCATTATTTGTATTGTATCCCCACAAGACAAAAACTCTATTATTTGTTTGCCTATGTTCTGCAGTGATGAAACCCTGAGAAAGAAAAAAAAAAAAAAAAAAAAAAAATAAAATACATGGTTCCTGAGCATGCAGGGAGTCCTTTCATTGTGAAGACCTGATTTCTAATTGAAATCAGCCCCTGAGGAACATATTAATGGGACATTTTATATATAAATATATATTCTATTATATGTGCACATATATATATGTATACACACACACACAATGCACACACAGGGGAGTCAGAACTGTAATAAAAATTTTGGATGAAAGGAGAAGCTGAGTAATGTCCAACCCATTTTCAGGACAGCAGTTCTGAGTTATCATCATCTTAATCACTGCCATCCATGACCTAGCAGCACTTACGGGCTACACTGGGTGTGAACAGGATACCTGCACCCTGAGAATTTACATGCTATGACATAAGAATCAGCCGCCTCAGTCTTAAACCATCTGCTTAATAATAATGACTTTATTTCCCACCATCCTGTGGAAAAGATTTCAGCAGGAAAAAAAAAAATACCTCACGCATCAGTTACGCTGGTTCTATCCATAAATAGCTATAAAAATTTTTGTATATTAAAAAAAAAACCTTGCTTATTAGAGTTTTAAAATGACATGCTTTTCTTTAAAGATATGTTCTGCATTACCCAGCCACTCAAAGAAACAAAATAAAGTGAGCTAAAACCCAAAGATTTACTTTGCATGGTGCATTTAACCTGAAAATTTAACTAGGATTTTCCAAACTGAGTAAGGGCTGGAGACACATGGTAGATAAAGTAGCTTACACCTAGGACATGGTACATAACTTTTTCCATGTGTGACACCAAGCTGTTCACATGTTGGTTAACACAACAAACTATAAGACTACCTGTTGTGCCCATTTTGCAGATAAAGAAACTGAGGCTGGTGTTTAAGTCCTAGAATATCAGTTGTTGTTAGGGATGCTCTGTGACCAGACAATGATAGTTTATATTTCTAAGGTGCTTTCCAGCCTCCAAAGCTCAGCTTTCTTAGCTTTGACTCTGAGTTTCAGAGCCTGGTTACTAGATAAGCACGACTTTGACTAAAAATTCCAACTCTCAGGGCCTTGAGGAGTTTAAGTAATTAAATTTCAGTAGGAAGTTGGTACTGGAGTTAAGCATAAATAATTTTTGAACTCTAAATATAAGCTGTGGAAAGTTAACCTGAGGGTCTTAAAAGAGGATTTTTTTTGTTTGTTTGTTTTGAAAATGAAAATTGTTTTGTTGACTAGCATAAGGAGTTTGTTTCCTCAAAGAAAACACAGTGAGGCCACAGGTGTGATTGTAGAAACTCTTGCAGCCGGCGGGGGTGGGGTGGGGAGGGTGGGGTGGGGGGCGGTGGGAACACGACCATCAGCTCTGGTGTCAATAACACAAAAGCAGTGATCACAATTTTTAAATCTAATTTTTAAGTTACTCAGTAAACTGCTGACCTACCACCAATACACACACACACCCCACCCCCATGCCTTAGTATCTCCACATAGCAGCAGAATTTCTCTCAAAGAAAATCCAAATGATTTCAGGTGCTTGTGGCAGAATGAGTTTCTGGGATTTATGGCCACGGCACACATGCGCGCTCCACCTGCTTCCGTTTATACCCATTTATACCATTTCCCAAATACGGGCTGGGCCCCGAAGGACAATCAGAGGTTGTCACTTAGGTCGGTGCTTCCCAAACCTTCACGAGCATGGAAGTCACCTGCGTTCTAAGTTTCAGCGATGCCAGGCCGTGGTGCCCAGGCCAGACTTTTAACAGGGAGAACTGCCCTTACCCATAACTTGTAGGTTAAAATTCCTTTCTCAACAAATTTACCAAGAACAGCCTCCATCCTGCTCGTGCATTTCAGCACTGACGTTCCTTTCAGCCTTCCCATCTCACCGCACCTCTGTTGTAAGAAGGGCAGACAAATGACTCCCTCTCTGCTATGTAAGAGCCTTCCAGCTAGAAAATTCTTCAAGCTATGAAATTCTCATTTCCTTTCATTTTTTCCCACCACCTCTTCTTGGTTATGGCTAGTCTCCAACTCAAACCAATTTATTCCCCCTGTAGGGTCTCATCTCTCCTTACATCCCAAAGGGGAGAGAGACCTGACTTTTACTCTCAGAGAATTTACAATCTAATGAGATGGTGAACCGCAGTGAGGTAGGAGCATTGTATATTTTCTTTACTTTAAAAGATGGCAGGACCGCACTGTGTGAGCACCTCTCAGAATAGGACACCCCTCTCGAGGCCCCCCCACTCCATCAGGGCCATGTGCTCCCTGGATGGCCGCTGCGCCTCACTCTGCAGGCACTAGCCAGAGCCTCGCATACAGTGTGAGGCAATAAGTGGTGGTGGGGGGGGGGGGGAGAAGAGCCTTAAAGAACAGCCTTGGCAGGGGAGAGCAAGAAGTTCAGTTAAGGACTTACTGTTGCTGTGGGCCCTAAAAGATTTAGAAAGATGGCGATTTGGGGGCAGGAACGTGAGGTAGAAAGCTGGAGAGCAGAAGCATAAAGGCTGGGTCCTTGGACGGAGCTCGGTTCTCCTGAATCACTGCAAGTTTTGTTCCTCCCACATTCATCCCAAGTCACACATCCCTTTAAAACCACGCAGAGAACAAGCCCACGACTTGCTTCTCAGAGACCGTGAATGCAACTTGGGCTGCGTTATTTCCAAAACAAAGGGCTCTTCTCGCTCAGACGATGTTCACTCCCCAGGGATACTCCCCCCCCCAGGAGGTATGTTTGGCTCTGGAAACCTTCTTGCCATATCTGTGGTCAGCGGCTCGGGGCTTCTGAGCGGCCAGTGTCCTCCTGTCCTGTGCACGTTGCTCTGCCTCTCGCTTGCCGTTGCTCTGCCTCTCGCTCAAGGCCAGTTGGACATGTTCCATGCCAGGCGCTCCTCGCGGGCTGCCCCTCGAACTGTCAAGCCCCCCTGGAAGTGTGGGTGCTGTCAGTAACCCCATTTCATAGATTAGAAAGCTGAGGCTCCAAGGAGCGAGCCCGGTGGCCTGAGAGAGTGCCTGGTCCTGACCACTGAGCAACACGCGCTGCTCCCGTGGCTGAGCCTGGCGTCCATCGCCGGGAAGGCGTCCTCTCCATGCATTCTTTGTCCTTTAACTTTGCACCTTCTTGTCTCACTCACTGATGCTGGGCCAGATGAGAAGGCGCTTATAGTCCACATGGGGGGAAGGGAGGGAGCCCCTTCCTGGAGAAGTTCAGGCGCAGGCGAGGCTGCCACATCTCTGGCAAAGAGGACTCAGCGCAGTCTCAAGGGAGGCCACTTGAGTTGCTACTACAGTTCCCTTTAGCCCCGAGAGCCCACTGCTCCACTGGTGTCCTCCACACCTGAAGGTCCGGCATGCGTGAGGCTGTGGAAACTGTGTGAGTCACGTGAGCCGTCAGACTTGTGCTTGTTCCTATTCGTTTACCTTGAGAAACCCCTGGAAGCATCTGTGACCTCGTGCAGGAAGGTAAACGTTTCACATGCGTGAAAGTGTCATTGGCACTGACGTTGTGACACATGCTCAGTGCACGTCCCACTGCACAGCCCCTGCAATCTCTGCAGGGACTTCACATCCTTTACTTGGAAACAATGACCCACACACAGGAAATTGCAAAGAGATTTAAGGGGCGTCCTGTTACTACACTATTTAAATGAGAAATAGATGGGATTTTTAATTTCAAAAGTAACACAAACTCACTGGAAAACTTCATAAGAGTCAAAAGTACATAAAATGTAGCGGGAAGTTCTTCACCTCTGCGCCATAATCCGCCTGGCATTGCTGTTAACAGTCTCGTGTGTGTCCTTCCAGCCCTCGGTTTACAGCCCATGTTAATTTCCAGGTGAAAGACGCTAGCTTAGAGCCAGGCCCAGCTTTTCTTCCTCCCTGCGTAGTCCTCGATGATCGGTAACAGAAACCCCAGTATGCCAGCTGCTGCGGGTTGAGTGCTGCGGGGGTGCGGGCACTGCTCATTCGTACACACTCTCGTGCATGGATCGCAACAGTCCCGTGGACAATATTTATTAGGATTTGTCAGTGAGGAAATTGATGCTTGATGTCACACAGCGGTTAAACCCTAGCCTGGAACTTCGCGCATGTTCCTCTGACTCTGAAAGCCTTATCTTTGCAACTCACTGTCCGACAAAGAACAGTCATTCCATGGAGTAAGAGACAAAGTGAGACAGAGGCTCCTCACCAAACAGGGAAAATCTCTACGCTTTTTGAATTTCCTGAGAATTCATCCAAATCCACATTAAGTAAACTAACCAACCATCCAACCAAACAGAAGTTCACGGTCACTCCAGTCAAACCAATTTCTTGGATTTTCACACATAAAAATGGTTGTATTATTAGTTACCTCCCCTCCAGGAGCCCCTTCCCCTAGGCAGCGTCAGGACAAGCAGTGGTTGCCAGACGAGGGTTTCTCCGCGTCGGGTCTGCCCTCTCGTGTCACAGTCATTTCCGAACCGGTGTGTTCAGTCTCGGGGTTGGGGGGTGGGGGGGCCTACAGGTGTCTCACGGGCATGGCTCCTGTCCCCAGCCTGTCCCTGCACAGCTCAGCGCCTTTGTTAACATTTGAATTTCTTTCTCGCGGGTCGACTGTCAGAGTAGAGAAGAGTTGGCCCCATTGCTGACCTCCTGGGAGGGGGCCCTGGAGGAGGCGTCACAACCCTGCGTCACAGAGCCTGGTGCTCCCGATGGCGCCAACCCCCTGCCCACCGTTGCTGAGTGGGGGCCCGACCTGGGGCTCAAAGACTAACAACCCAGCTTGAAGTCGGTGGGGAAGAAAAACATAAAACCCAGAGTTTTCGTGAGACCCACAGAGAAAGAAGAAATTAAAAGGGGCATCTCAGCTGAACCTGGGAGGAGATTTCTGCCCAGTGGTTCTGGTGCAAACACCTTCCTGACCTGGGAAAATAACAGCCCGTGAGGTCCTAGATGTGGCACCCGGGCTCCTGGGTGTCCTGACTTTCTGCTTTTCATAAGAACAATGGCTCCCATGGAGGCCGTGTAGCCCCCAGCCAGGGAACAACAACCTTCTTTCTCTCCCAGCCAGTTACTCATCCAAAAGGCAAATGGTTGAGGATGAAATTATTTAGGAATAAGTCTTTGAGATTTCTTAAAAAAAAAAAAAATGACAGTGGGGGAGGAAAACGATTCCTAAGCGTCAAGGCCCCCGTGCAGTTTGGCTTGCAGCCAGCCTTCCAAATATCAGCATGTCGCCACAGGAAGAACCTCCAGTTAGCAAATGAATGTTTCCAAAGAGAAGTGCTACGCAAATTTAATTCTATCAGCTTAAAAAACATTGTATCTACCTGTTGTCCACCGTAATGTACTACAGGAGGCGTGTGTCCTGCTTTCTCCCTCAAAATTTACCCCTTCTGTCCTGCCTGTCACAAGTAGAGAACTAAGCCTTGGCATTCTACATTGCTTCCCACAAATTTTCCAATCTTATTATTTTATTGGCGGAGTTCAGACCCCACTTGGATTCTGGAGTAGATAATCTCTCAAGTAATCCTACTCCGGTTCCGTAAGTACTCGCGTAGAGTTTAACACACGCAAAAAGGTAGGAATAGTCAGGATGTAAATGCCATCAAAATGATAATGAAAGTATGCACCATATTTTATAAGCTTGCTTTTAAAAGATAAGCATACCCTGGCACTCAGGCGCAGCTCGCGTTGCCTCCGTTGCGATGCGCACGATGACTCCGGCCTCGGGGTGCCCTTGCTCTCCGCTCTAGCTCCGGGGCTGCGCAGGAGACTCTAAGGCCCGCCAGGCTGCCAACCGCCATGCTCCAGGAGGACAACCTGCCATTCTGGGGCTGCGTAGAGCACACTCACTGCTAGTGAAAATCTTTCTTTGATCTTTTAATGAATTCATTTTTCTAGCATGGACACTTATAAATGCCTGTGAACTGACCTTGGGGGACCAGCCGTGTGATCTCTCTAAGCAGCTGTTCTGGGGCTCCTCGGAGTGCAAACCCAACTCAAGGGCAAAAGACAGAATAGAATGTGTGCAAATGAAGAGCAATTAATTCTCTCTTGGACTCATTAAAGTCATGACGATCATTTCCCCCAACTCGCTGTGAAGAGATCAGCTTCTGTCTCTTTTGGGATAGCTGTAAGTGCCAAGTCAGTGCTAGATTTCTATTAGGAAGTTGTACTTGGAGGGCTGACTTCTCCATCCGGTTGGGGAGAGCAGAAGGAGGTGTGGATGTGGCCTCGTCTGGTTGGGTTTCTTGCAGCCCCTTCCCTCCAGACCCAGACTGTTCCGGCTACAGCTCTGGGGTTGACTGTGTGTCTGGAAACACAGCGCCGGCAGCATGACCGTGCTCGGGTGCTGAGTCACTGAGTCAGGGTTGCACCCATGGAAGTAACAGACATTAAAGTCATACAGTGGAGAAGCAGGGTAAAAATGCAGAGCATTAGAATGACTTTGAGAACAAAGCGTTCAATAGGTCACAAGTGCACATCACCCATACGTTTCAAATATAGCATCAAAACAAAAACTACAGAAGTAACCATAAGGCAATAAAAATGAAACCCAAACAAAGCAGGAAAAAAGGAGTCAAGAATAAAAAGTCAAAGACAAACTATAAAATATACATAAGACCCCCCCCCAAGTGTATTAGAGAAGAAATAAAGTAACAAGAGCCTTGAATAATGAGCTAGATAAGAGAAGTTTAATAGATATCGGTAGAACATTCCACCCCAAACTGTAGCATATGCATTCAGTCATCAGTAAACATATGAAGATTGAAATCACACTAAGCACTCTTCCCGATAATAATGCCATAGCTAAAAATTATATGAAACCTGGAAAAATATTAAACATGGAGATTGAACAACACATTGCACAATAACCATTGGATTAAAGCAGAAATTAGAAAGTACTTGGGAAAACTTGAAAAATAACAAAAAACCTCAGAAGTTCCTAGAAATAAGGATTGGATAAAGAAGCTATACACGTGATGAAATATTATTCAATTATAAAGAATATAAAATGTTACTATTTACAGGAAAATGGAAGGAACTTGAGTGGATTTTGGAAAGCGAAGTTAGCCAGAAAGTTAAAGACAATATTGGCTGATTTCACATACATGAGTAATATAAGGAAACAAAATGAACTGACAAAGCAAAATAATTAGAAACTGATAAACATAGATAACTGAAGTTCCTAGTCAAGATGGTGAAGCGAGCAAGGGTCGCTGGTGGTGGGTAAAACCAAAAATGGAAAGTACTGCAAGTTCGTTATTTATTATAATCTGGAGAAAAGTGAGTCCAGTCATTACGTTTTTGGATACTTTCTTTGGCAGGACAAATTTGATCACATCCTATTTTGATAAAAATCTTTCATTGATACACACACTTCAAATCACCCTAGGACTAACTAATACAGAGCTCTATATTTATATGTCAAAAAATAAAAATAAATATTTTTAAAAATCAAAAACAATTTTCCAAAAAGAGAAACTAATCACTGGTGTCACTAGAGAACATACATCCTCTCGCCAGCTTCCTCATGGCACCCTTGACCTCCTTGTTTCTCAGGCTGTAGATGATGGGGTTAAACATCGGGGTCACAACACAGAAGAGCACAGAGACCAGGATGTCCATGTCCAGGTTGTCGCCTACATTGGGTCTGTCATAGTTGAAGTTGGCTGTTCCAAAGAAGACCACCACCACAGTGAGGTGGGAGGCACAGGTGGAGAAGGCCTTGCTCCTTCCCTGAGCAGACGGAATCCTCAGGATGGCGGAGATAATCAGTGTGTAGGACACGGCAGTGAACAGGCAGGGGCTCAGGCCAATGGTGGCACTGGCCACGTGCAGCACAGACTCGTTGAGCGAGGTGTCCGAGCAGGAGAGCTTCAGGATCAGCGGGATGTCACAGAGAAAGTGGCTGATCTGGTTGGGCCCACACAGAGTGAGCGTGGCTGCCAGTGCTGTGTGCGTCACGGAATTCACCAGCCCACACATCCAGGACCCAGTCACCAGAAAAACACAGACCTTCACACTCATGAGGATTGGATATCGAAGGGGGTGGCAAATGGCCACGTAGCGGTCATAAGCCATAGCAGCCAACAAGACACCCTCGGTGCCAGCACAGGTCACGAGGAAGAAGATCTGGGACAGGCAGCCGTCGTAGGAGATGGTCTTCTGCTCCCGGAAGAAGTTCACCAGCATGACCGGAATGGTGGTGGACGTGTAGCAGATGTCCAAGAAGCTCAGGTTGCTGAGGAAATAATACATCGGGATGTGGAGGGCGGGACTGACCTTGGTGGCCATTATTATGAGCATGTTCCCCAAAAGAGTGATCAGGTAAATGACCAGGAAGATCAAGAAGAACAAGCCCTGTAGGTTGGGGTGGTTGGAAAATCCCAGGAATCTGAGTTCAGTGACGTGTGTTTGATTGTTCATTTCAGATGGTCTCAGATCTACAAAACAACGAGAAAGAAAGAAGCTGTGATGAGAATGCAGAGAGCACCCCACTGTGGGTTTGTAAACTTATGGGGCATAGCAAATAATGTTGGCTAGAGAACAACTCAGACTGTGGAGGAAGGTGTGCAGAACGTCTGTGGGAGGCAAGTGCTAGTACTCTTGGCACTCGGAACTCACAAGGAAATTACAACTTACTTACTAGATGTTTCTCCAAAGAAGATAGACAAAGGGCCAGTGAGAACCTGAAAAGGTATTCAATATCATTATTGTTAGTTAAGAAAATACAAAGCAAAAGCAAAATGAGATGCCACATTTTATCTACAAGAATGGCTACAATAAAGAAAAAGAAAAATATGAAGTGTTGGCGATGGAGAAAATCTGAACCCTTGTGCTTTGCCGATGGAAATGTAAAATGGTGCAGCTACTGTAACCGTGAGTTCCTCAAATAATCACTCATAGAACATGCTGTATGATGCAGTAATTCTATTTTTAGGTTTACACTCAAAAGAATGGAAGCAGCATCATTCACAGTAGCCAAAACACGTACACAACTTGTCTGTCGACTAATGAATGAATAAATACAATATGGTAGAGACATACAATGGACATTTACTCAGCCATAAAGAGGAATGAGATGTTGGTGTATACTATAAAATGGACGGAGCTTGAAAACCGTATACAAAGTGAAATAAGCCAGACACAGAACAAGGAATATTGCTTAATACCTCTTAGATAGTGTGCCTAGAACAGGTGAATTCAGAGAAAGCGTAAGTAGAAGTTACCAGGGGCTAGAAGGAAGAGGTGATAGGGAGTTATTATTTAATGTACACAGAGTTTATGTTGAAGACAATGAAAAAAATGGTTATTAGTAAGAGTGATGACTACACACGTTGTGAATGTATTTAATTACAGCAAAGTGTACACTTACAAATGGTTAAAATGCTAAAGATTATGTATATTTTTACCAATCTTTAAAAAAGTAACTTATCCCTGTTGGCTATTTGCATTTCTTCTTTGGAAAAGTGTTGTTTAGCCCGACTGCCCATTTTTTTGATTGGATTGTTTGTTTTTGTTGAATTGTATAAGCTCTTTGTAGATCTTTGATATCAGTCCCTTATTAGATGTATGGTGTGAAAATATTTCCTCTCATTCTGTAGGCTCTCTGTTCATTTGGGGTTGCTGTCTCTTTCGCTGTACAGAAGCTTTTTAGTTTGATGTATTTCCAGTTGTTTATATTCTCCTTTGCTTTTGGAAACTAGTCCTCAAAGATGTTTCTGAAGTTTATGCCATAGAGTGTTTCGCCCTTTTTCTTCTGTATGCTTTGTTGTTTCAGGACTTACCTCCAAGTCTTTCATCTGTTTTTGAGTTGATTTTTGTTTGGTGTGAGATAGTAGTCTAGCTTTATTCCTTTGTATGTGGCAGTCCAGTTTTTCCAGTACCATTAACTGAAGAGACTTTCCTTGTTCCGGTGTATATTCTTTGCTCCTTTTCATAGATTAGTTGACCATATATGTGTGGTTTTATTTCTAGACTTCCAATTCAGTTCCATTGAGCTGTGTGTCTGCTTTTGTTCCAGTGCTATGCTGTTTTTGTTATTATGGCTAGAAGGGTAATACCTCTATTTTTCCCCTTTTTAGTCAGAACTTTGGTTATTTGGGATTTTTTTTTGTGATCCATATGTATTTCAGCAATATGTTCCATTTCTTTGAAGACTGTCATTCAGATATTTTATTTTTGAAATTGCATTGACTCTGAAAATTGCTTTGGGTAAAATGGCCACTTTGATAATGTTGGTTCTTCCAAACCATGAGCAAGAAATATCTTTCCATTTCTTTGTGCCTTCTATTTCCTTTAACAGTGTTCCGTAATTGTCCTGTAGAGGTCATTTTAACTTTCAAAATAGATAACTTTTACACATTGGAAATTTTAACATCTTACTGTATATCAACTTTCTGTATAATTTTCAATAACAAAATTAAGCTAAAACATTTCTGATATGAGGTCAATTATAGCAGAAATTGTCCTGTTAAAACCCAACAGATACATGACTTGATTAGCTTTTAAAGATGCTGCCAAATTCATGTCCTCAAACGGGCTGAAGAAACAAAACAATTTTTTGAATTACTTAATCAGCAAAAGACTTTGTCTAAATGGCCAAGCCTTAGGAAAAGCTGCATCAATAGTATGTAAATGCAAATTAAAACAATGTGAGATAGAGGGGGTTAGGGAGGATATTCTTGCCTTGTTACTGCACCTAGGGGAAGCATTCAGTATTTTACCATTAAATTTGATGTTAAATATAAGGTATTTTAAAAAATCAAACGTTTAGGCGTTGCCATCAGCCTTACTTTAGCAGTAAGAGTTTCATGAAAGTTAAATCTTACTGAAGGATTTTTCTGCATCTCTTGAGATATATTTTCTAATAATCCTACTCCTGGGATTCCGATGACCTAGGTATTTGGTATTGTACAGTAGTGCCGAGATACTCTACAGGTTGGTTTTGGTTTGGTTTGGTTTTTTACTCTCATTTCTCTTTGTGTTTTGGTTTCAGTAATTTCTTTAACATGTGTTCAAGTTCACTGATTCTTTTTTTCACCTGATGGGTCAATAAAAGGCATTTTGCATCTGCCACTGCTTTTAATTTCTAGCACTTCAATTTTAGTGTATGTTATTGAAGCAAGTACATTTCTAGCATTTTACAGGACCTTGTTTCCATCTCTCTGCTGAAATTACCTCTCTGATCTTGCATGTTGTTTATCTTTTCTAGTGGCTCCTTTAATTATTAATCATAGCAATTTTCAGTTCCTTGTCTGGTAGTTTTAACATCTCTGTCATGTCTGCATCTGATTCTGATGTTTGCTTTGTCTCTTCAGACTGTGTTTTTTTCTTGTCTTTGTGCATACCTCATAACTTTTTGTTGAAACTGGGAAAGTTGTGTAGCACAAATGAGACCAAAGTAAAAAGATTTTTACTTTGGTGGCGGGTTTAGAGATGAGTATGTCTCTCCTCCTTGACCTTCAGTGTGGGCATTTGAGCTAATCTGATGAGGAATTGGCTGAGGATGGAGTTTCTGTTCCTGCTATAGTTACCCTTGATGCATCACGTGGTTCCAAGTTCTCTAATGATATTTTGTGTTTAGGATGAAGGAAAGTTTGTTAGTTTTTATTTTTCGCATAATCTACTTCCTGCTTGGCTATGGGTCTTCCTTTAATACCAGTAACCCCAGAGGCAATATGCTTCCTAAAGATGTCCCGGCTGCGTTCCACTGGGAATTTTACTTGTTGCTTGTTAATAGGATGGTGCAGATCCAGGAGATAAGGGTAAACTGAGCCTGGGTCCTGGCCTTCACAAGTGATTCTGCCCCTGGCCCACCTGCAGCATTGGTCTCGCACACATTCCTGCTCTGCATCTCAGGGGACAGAATTTTAACCCTGACCCCTTCCCCAGATATGATAATTTCCCACAATGGCCTAAAATCACAGCTTTTTGTTGCTGGTCCTCTCCGTAAGCATCTGATGGAGTTCATGGAGGAAAGAGGGTGAAAACCTTGTCTGTGGCCCAAGGGCTTCACACTCTCACGCTAGCTCACACTTAGCATGGAGCAACTCAGTAAATTCACAAAGAAGCTGGCTCCTATCAGCTTATAAGACACCTGATGGCTTCTGCCTCGGGTGAAAAAAATTCTTGTTTCCTAGACAGGCTGTAATAGTCTACTGCCCCAATTTTCTGTTCTGTTGTTTGCTCTGCAACCTCAGTTCCCTAATGGGTTCATGAAAAGTCATTAATTTGTATTATGTCCACCTTTGCTGTTATTGTTGTAATGCTGGAAGCAACACTCACCCCAGCTCTAAATCATTTCAACATTGGTCAAACTCAAGTCCCACCAGTGATTAAAACCAGCTAAATATTTTCCCATTGTATTTTACTTTTTGAAACAATGGGTTTGAAGTAAATTTTCATATTAAAGTGGAAGTTTAGTTCTATTCAAAAAAAGGATTGAAATCCTTAATGAAAGGTGGTCCCACAAAGAGAAACCCATGTATCGATTTCTGAATTCTCATTTTTAAGTTGTAAAAGTAATTTATAAATGTTTAGGGACTTTAAAACTATCGTTTCTGAATTTGCACGCACTGCTGGTTTTAAATGTTTTCAAAGATTTGGAGTTCACCCCTGAAGAACGCTCACGGGGTAGATATATACACAGGCATATTGTATGTACATATATATGTGTATATGAGTCAGAACCACAGTAAGATTGTTTTCCTGTTCTGACGATTTGTCTACATTTTTATATGGGCCATGGGGATTCCACATGGTTGTTTTTATAGAGGGCAATAGTAGTGGGCCATCATCATTAAAATCCATGCACTATAATCACGTGCTAGCTTGGACCCTGGCATTTGGAGTTTACATGCTATTACATGTGAACAGGCAGCCCAACTTCAAGCCTTCTGCCTCATGGGAATTACCTTTTCCCCCACTGTTAAGTGAAGAAGGATTTTAAAGGAAAAAAATTGAGGATAAGTTTTCATAAGTTGGTTCTATATACAAAGATGTCTGGCCTGAATGAAATCTTCTTGAATTTAGTTTTGGTAGGTCAAAATAAATTTAGGATAACTCATCTAATGACCAAAAAACAACAACAATAACAAAAAAAACCACTGCAGTGAGCAGCTTGGAAAAGCAACATTTTTACACAGCTACACACAACCAGGCTTTTCCAGACTAAGTGATGTGTAGAGCCCCAGAGTTGTAATGGCTCAGGTTTGTGAAGTGTTGTGTTGGCTAACCTTAGGGGGTTATTTCCTTCAAGGAAACAGAATGGGCATAATATAAGCCAGGGTAACTGGTGTGATTGTGAAAACCCTGAGCGTGCATAAGGAAAACATTCATATTTAATTCCAGCAATGCAAAGGCATGATTAAAATTTTATATATCATTTTCACGCTGCCTAGGAAGTCAACTATCTGCTCAAAACATGGACACACAAAATGACTAATAAGTGCAATCAGGATAATTTTTCTAAAAGAATCAGATTTGAGGAGTTTCTGGAAAAGCTAACTTATTGCTGTGGGGAATAAGCTGCGCTCACTCTGCTGCAGATTTGCGACCCTCCCTGTCTCTGGGCAAGAGACCAGGCGAAATACTGAGAAATCATCATGTCGGCTAGCGAGCCTCCAACTTTAATATGCATGCAAATCACACGTATTTCCATCAGGTGAGACGGATGAAGTTCTTTCCATCTCAGACCGCCTAGGGTGATGATGAAAAGATGAACCTGTTCCCATGTTCAGTTCTGGAAACCTGCCTACCAAATTTGTGATTAACTGAGGACACCTCAAAGCAGGGCTGTGTTTCCTTAAACTCGGGCGTGTGTTGCCAACACCATCCCTGTGTGCCTGTTGTTGCTTGCCGAGCCCTTCTGTGTGCAGGCCTTTCATGGGCTACCCCAAGAATTCGCAAAGCAACCGAAAGAGTAAATTCAGCCCTTCAAAACATTGTCTTGGTTTGAATCCAGAATCTCAGTTTGATCCCTGAGCAGTGCTCCTTCCCAGACCAGTGTATGAGAGATGGAAGACCCGGGCCGCCCGCCTTACCTGCTTCCTCTCAGGTATTCCTTAGTAACCCACTGAGTCACATTGTCTAGTTCCTGTTGAATTGAAAACCTTTCCCTCAGGCCTTGTTGTCCTGATGTCTGTTCTTCCTTTGTTCTGTTTAGCCTTGCAACTTCGTGTTCCATTAGCTAAATTTAAATTACTTGAGCCGGCATTGTACAGTGTAGAGCTCCTGTGACTAGAGCTGTTTAAGCAGGGCTGGACAGCTGCATTTCCTACAAAGAGGAGGGGTTCAAGTCTCCAGTGAAGGTCATTTGAGTTGCTTCTACGGTTCCTTTCAACCATGAAATTCCATTGCTTTACCAATGTCCTTACACTGACAACCCCAGCCTCCTTTCCATCCCTCCTCCCCCATCCAAAAGTCTTATGATAGTGGTAACGAGAACCTCCCTATAAAGGAGCGGTCGACTGAGCACCAGCGACGTGCCGGACACTGCGGGGCACATAATACACACCATCCACGCGTGCACAGTGCCGACCCGATGTATTCTAGTGTATTTGCAAATGAGGATGCTGACACTAGAGGTTGCGCAGCTACTATGGCCAAAGCTTGGCGTTAATCCCATTTCATCTGATGCTGAAGACCATAGTCTTTCCAGCTCACTGTCCTGTTTGAACATTCCTTAGAAGTAGAAGTTAGAAAGAGCACCACGCAGGGGAAATAGTTAAACCTTTTAAGGTTCCTGACAACTCAATCAAAGCAACACACACACCCCACAAAAGCCAAAACATATTGGTAACATCAGTCAAACCAAATTCTTGGATTTGTTCTTATAAAAAGAGTTGAATGATTGACACCTACTTCTAATCACCCCTGCCCCCGAGCAGCCCATGTGAGCTGGGGCCCGCAGAGGTAACCAGACAAGGGTTTCTCCGCCTTCTTGTGTCACAGTCATTTCCGAATCAGTGTGTTCAGTCTCGGGGTTGAGGAGGGGGGCCCTACAGGTGTCTCACGGGACATGGCTCCTGTCCCCAGCCGGTCCCTGCACAGCTCAGCGCCTTTGTTAGCATTTGAGTTTCTTTCTCGCGGATCGACTGTCAGAGTGGAGAAGGGTTGGCCCCACTGCCGACCTCCTGGGAGGGGGCCCTGGTGTCACAACCCTGCGTCACGGAGCCTGGTGCTCCCGATGGCTCCGACCCCCTGCCCACCGCAGCTGAGTGGGGACCCGACCTGGGGCTCAAGGACTAACAACCCAGGTTGAAGTCAGTGGGGGAAGAAAACATAAAATATAAAACCACGAGTCAGGCCCAAGAGAAAGAAGGGGACGGGAGGGGGCATCTCAGAGGGACGCAGGAGGACATTACTCCTCAGTGGTTCTGGTGCAGGCATCTTCCTGACCTTGGAAAATTAATAGCCCGTGTGGTCATAACATGGCACCATGGCCCGTGAGGGGTTAACTTCTGCTTTGCATAGGAGAAGGATCCCGGTGGAGCCTGCCCAGTTACTGGGCCCAGCTCCCAGCCAGAGAATAGCAACTCGATGCTGCTTTCTCTCCCAGACAGTAACTCTTCTCAAAGGCAAAGGGTTGAGAATGAAATTATTTAGGAATAACCCAGTAGCTCTGAAAACACAGGGATGGGGGAGGGAAATGATTCATAAACTTCAAGGCTCCGTTATAGTTAATAAATTGCTTGCAACATACCTTCAAAATATCAGTGTGTTGCAACAGAAAGATGAGAACTCACAGCTTAGTGAACAAAAGCTTCCAATATAAGTGTGGTGCCAACGCAGGCGCATCTATTTAAACAAATATTTTATGTGCTGTTAATGGCTTGCTGTAATGCAGCATAGGCTAATGCTTTCTCTCTTAAAATTATTTCTTCAATCTTGTTAAAAACCATAGGAGTAAGACTTTACATTATCTATTATTTACCTCAACGAGTTTTCCGATGGTCCCCTCTCACTGAAGGAACCCGGCGCTCCTTGGGATTTCAAGGAGATAATCGCAGAGCTCATTGCTACTCTAATTCTGTGACTATTGTAGACACTGATACACACAAAACGACATGAAACCTATTATTTATTACCTAAATGTCATGGAAACGTGTAGCTGTTATAAATCCTGAGAGGCAGGCATACCCTGGCACTCAGGCGCAGCTCGAGATGCCTCCGTTGCGATGCGCACGATGACTCCCGGCCTCGGGGTGCCCTTGCTCTCCGCTCTAGCTCCAGGGTTGTGCAGGAGACTCTAAGGCCCGCCAGGCTGCCGGCCGCCAAGCTCCGGGAGGACAACCTGCCATTCTGGGGCTGCCTAGAGCATGCTCACTGCTAGTGAGAGTCTTTCTGTGATCTTCAATGAATTCATTTTCTAGCATAGACCCTTATAAATGCCTGTGAGCTGGCCTTGGGGACCAGCCGTGTGATCTCTCTAAGAGCTGTTCCTGGGCTCCTCGGAGTGCAAACCCAACTCAAGGGCAAAAGCCAGAAGAGAAACTGTGGAAATGAAGAGCAATTGGCTCTCTTGTGGATTCATTAAGGTCACGCCGATCATCTTTCCCAGCATACAGTGAGATTATCAGCTTCCTGTCTCTCTGGGGACATTTGTGGCATAATTTCAACACTAGATTTTTTGCTAGGAGGTGACCTACGCCTGAATGATTGCCTCCCCCACCTATTAAAGAGAGGGAAGACCAAGGCCCAAGGGTAATTTTATTTGGTAAGGTTCTAGAAGGCACAGAGAATTTTCTCCATTTTTACTAGTAGCTATGGTCTGGACTTTGGCCTTTGACACCTCCTGCTTGTCTCTGCAGCTGGATGTGGAGTTAACATGGAGTAACGTGGGGTCGCGCTACCAGCAGGTACCTGTACCCACCCCCAAGCTCTCCGGTCCTCCTAGGGCAGCTCACTTGCAAGTGGGTCCTTTCTTCCCCACCAGCATCCCCCATGTCTTCACGACCCCTGATTTCTGTTTTGCCCTTGCTTGTGACCTGGTGATGACACCATTGCTGTGGAAGTCTACTGGAGGAAAAGGCAGAGCTGCCAAGCAGTCCTGTAGGGCACAGAGGAAGGGAAAGCGAGTTGAGAGTTAAGTCTCTGAAGTTCGAAAGTCATGTCAGCAACATGGATTTTTTTCACATGTAAAGAGGAGGCACTTTATTAAAGGTCTTAGAATCATTAGTGAGACACAAATCAAAATGAGATAGCACCTCACTCGCTAGATGGCCCTCATCCAAAGGGCTGATCACCAGTGTTGGTGAGCATGTGGAGACACTGGAATCCTTAGATACTGTAAGTAATAATGTAAAATTGTTCTACTATTTGGGGAAAAGTCTGGCTGTTCTTCCAAAGTTTGAGGGTTACTCATGACCCAGCAATTCTACTCATAAATACATACCCAAGAGAAACGAAAATATAAGTCCTCAAAGAGTTACACACAGATGTTAATAGCAGCATTCATAATTACCAAAAAGTGGAAACACTCAAATGCCCATTAACTGATGAATGGATAAATAAGATGTGATGTGCCGTGTAGTTATTTAGCATAAAACAGAATGAAGTCCTGGTACATGCTACCAATGGATGAAGCTCTAAGACATTCTGTTAAGGCAGAAACTAGAAAGGTCAAAGGGTCCCATCATGTATATTTCCGTTTATGTTAAATGTCCAGAATAAGTGAATCCACAGAGATAGAAAATACATTAATACTTGCCTAGAGTTAGAAGATTTCAGGGGAAATGAGTGACTCCTCTCGGTTATGTGGTTTCTTTGAGAATAGTGAGATGCTCTGAAATACCAGTTCACTGAGGGAGCAGAGCAGGCATGAGATTTCGATGTGTCAGGTGGTGAGCTTGGGCCATGATGTTGGCCCTGGGGGGTGGCGGGGGGCAGCACAGTTGCCAAGAGATTCTACATAGAGGACAGAATGTTCACCTTTCTCTGCAAGTAAGAAATACTCCCGAATGGAGTTCATCACAAAACCTACCTTCCAAGAGATGCTTAAGGGAGTTCAGGTTGAAATAAAAGAATACTAACAGTATGAACGTAGAAAACCCCTTTAAAGCAAAGAATGTATCCATTTTCAGAATACCATCATTCTGCAGCAGTGTTGCATAAATGACTCTTAATGCTGGCATAAAAGTAAAAGGAGAAAAGTATTAAGACCCACTATAGCTGCATTGCTTTGTTATTGGATACACAATGTAAAAGGTGAAATTGTAACATCAATAACATAAAATTTGTCACAGGGTCAAATTCTAGGTACTGAGTATGAAGTCTTTTGCCCTGTTAATAACTCACACAACTATGTTTTATTACACAGAGAAAAGAATTTGTAAATATTAATGTCGTTAATCACATACCTTCAAGGTAGGAAGATTATCCTGGATTCTTCAGGTGGGCAAAATCTAAGCACACGAGCCCACAGCAGGGCTCTTTCTCTGAGTGACAGCAGGAGATGCAGTCAGAGGCTCAAAGCACAAATAGGACCCCACAGGTCATTGCTCACTCGAAGACAAAGGGGGGGAGCGTGTTAAGAAACGCTGACGTTGGTTCTACAATCGTAAGAAAGGAAGCTTTGCTAGCAGCTTTAATCAACTTGGAGACGGAACATTCCCCATAGTCTGTAGATAAGAATCTGGCCCTGGGGACACCCTGATTTCAGTGAGGCCAGACTGGGGTGTGTCTGGACCGCTGAGAGGCGGCTGACCACGTCAGCCACAGTGAGCCTGGATTTCTGACCCACAGAACTGTGGGACACCGGGGTGTCTCAAGCACTCCATTTGTGGTGATTTGTTATGGTGCCAAGAGCAAAGGAATACATGGAGACTGCACGCTCTTTTTCTTGGTGTAAGTGAGTGGTCAACAGCCAAATCCAGCACACTAACTTATTTTAATAAAAGTTTATTGGTAGATAACCATACCCATAATTGTATGTATTCCTCTTGGTTGCTTTTACGCTACAAAGGCAGAGATGAGCAGTTGAGAAGGCGCAGAAAACCTAAACTGTTTACTGAAAGGTCCTTTACAAAACACACTCGCCAACCCTGACATAAGCTACAGGGCTTGGGAATTTCCCAGACTTGAGTTGAAATCATGCCTTTGTCATTTGTCAGCTTTCATCCTGAACAACTTCTTCAATTTCTATAAGCCTCCACTCATGTTTAAGATCTAATCATGTCTGCCCTGGAGTTTTTGTTAAGATTGACTTGTGTAATGAGTACTAGAGCAGTGAACATGGTTAACCTACGGTACATACTGTCTTTCAGTGGCGCCATCTTCATTTCAAGTTCCTCTTCAAACACCTATTTCCCTTCCATAGTTCTCCATAGTTTTCTCAAATCATCACTATTTGTGACAAGAAAAATATTGTTTTCTATTTATTGACTTGCCTTTCTTTTGAGCGATGGGTATATATGTCACATATTTATCTTTCATGAAACAAATGCGTATGATCTAATTATCTGTTTTTTAACAACTGCATTTTCTGAATAGATTTTCACTAGAATCCTTGGAGGGAGGGAGGTAGATGTCTTTCACACTTTTTTATATAATATTTCCTCTACCCAAGTGTCCATCAAGGGGTGTATAAAGAAAATGTGATAGAGATATATGATCTCTCTTATTATCAGCAACATAATAGGGAATATCATTATAGACCCTGAAGGTATCAAATGGATAATAAGGGAATACATGGACAATTCCTCAAAAATCTATAGTTTTTTTTTTTTTGCATACACTGTCCAGCAGACACTAAAAACTATATAGAAATGCAGAAGATACAGAGTCGTTCCTAATGATCAGGGCCCTCAGTTTAAAGTTCCTCTCAGGAAAGCTATTGTCAAGATACATTTGTGTTGCCTGGGGAGCTTGATCTCTTTACCCTCATATGATATTTATTTTACCCACTGCCCCCGATGTCCCCACATAAGTTCAAAAAAGCAGTCAGTAATTAAGGATTCTGTGGAAGATTGGCGGAAAAGGTAGCAGCAAATTTCCAACCTCTATATTTTTTATAGAATAGAAAGATCAGAAAGTAGGGAATTTTTAGCCCACTTTTATACTTTATTGCCTTAAATGGTGTGTTAGGTATCTAGAGACTTGTGCATGTAATTTCCACTTGTGACAATTCCAGTGGGAACTCCATGTACTGCAAATTGTATTTCCTTTCCATTCTAACACACTATGTTTAGTGCATTCAGTCGTCCAACACTTTAACAAAAGTGGGCAAGAGCAATATTGTTTTCTAGAGTACAAAATCATACCTTACTGATTTAGTGTTCTGCAAGTAAGGAATGAGGCAAGTGGATGGGGGAAGCCCATGGTTCAGCCAACAGATATTTATTAATCATCCAACCTGTCCCTGGCAATTAGAGTAAGGGAAACTATTCTAAGTCTGAAATTGTTTTTGAGAAGCTTAATGTCAAAGATAATTAAAATTGAACTATTTTGGAACTGTTGTCACTTTGATATTGGCAAGGGAGAAGTAAAGAGCTGCCTCTTAGGATGGAGAGACTTTGATTGAGATTTGTCAAGGACCTGTGCTTGGGCTGATTGCATTTAAAATCTTTATATTTACCCTACAACTCAATAGATGGTGCAGCATTAAGCCTCCACATCTGAGAACGATGTGAAAGTCTACCAGGAAGCCAAGAATCTGTTAAGATATTGAGACGGATTCCAGGAGCAGCTCCCATGTTCCTGACGGTGTGTAGGAGTCAGGAGCACTTACTCTCTCTGAAGGCAGACCTAATACTTAGTGTCGTCCAAGCATAGCTTCCAGAAGTTACTGGAGTTGTCCTCTGCAGACCCATTCCATGTATTTCTTTGATTTTTAGAAGAAATAAAATATTGATCATCAGCAAAAAGGGAACTAGAAATGAAATATACCCTCAGAGACAATAGCCCCTGGAAGAGCATTCTGGTTCCTGACCCTCAATAATGAGAAAAAGGAATAATTAAGGACAAGAAAAATGAACACGGGGGATTAGTAGACAAATTATAAAAACTGAAAGATGGTCCCACATGGCGTGCAGACCTCTCCTGCCGCCCGCTGCTCCCCTCAGCAGTGTACTTCGGTCCTTCTGCCTGCTCTGCTCCCCGCTCTGCCTCTGGTGAATTCTCTCACCCTCCCGCTCTTCTGACTGTACCCAGTGCATGTATAAACAAAACAAACAAACCAGCAAACAAATAAATAAAGCATGCCTCTATTAAAAAAAAAAAAAAAAAAAATAACATGACTAAACGCCATTAACTCATGAAGGATATGGATAAGGTGAACTTGACTCATTTAACCTTTGTAGCTTGCAGAATCCTGGTGGCAACTAGACTAAACAGTATTAGCCCCGCTTACAAATAAGGAGACTGGATAGCCTAGCTGGCGAGCTAAATGAGCAGGGTCCGACAACCATCAAGCAACAGAGCCGTGCCTCTGCTAGGGTGTTTGTCCCTCAACTCCAACCCCTGTGGCTTCACTCAGCAGATCCTCATTACTCCCACAAAGGAAGACTTAGAGGAAGTGTAAGGGACAGCACAAAAGAGGGTTAAACAAATTGATGGACAATCGAAGCAAATGCTTCCTTGCAATAGCCAGGATGTACTCCCTGAATACGGTAGAAATACAGCAAAAAGGAGTCCAGCTGAGGCGGGCCAAAGAAGGACAGTTGACACTGCTGACCAGCCGTGTGCCAGAGGCGTCGAAACCCCTTGGGGGGCTTCATGCCAACTGCACCAGCACCCAAGATCAGCCTGGGTTTTCTCTTTTTGATCGTTTTCAGACTGTAGTCCTTTCTTTGAAATTTTGGGAAAACGTGATTCTTTGTCAATGGATGATGTTTTTAAACACACCAAAGTCATTTGAAACAAGTTTTTTTTTAGGGACCAACCCAGTGAATGAATAAATTTGAGCGAAACCATCTTGGTTTATAAGGTGGTGAGACGTGTGTCCATGTGGAGCTAGAAGGTTGGCTTGAGAGGGCGGGAGAGCCAGGCATCTCTCTAGAACCTCCTGGTTGAGACTGTGGGCTCCTTCTTCACAGCCCCCAGAGGCTGGGTGGGTTTTCTGGGAAAGAGTGGGTGTTTCATGATTCCCTTCGTTGGAGTGAATAATTGAAAGTGGAGAGTGATATGTTAGTGCTTCTTTGAAGGATGTAATTAGGTAATATCATGCAAGAAGGAAACTGTCATAAAGTTAATAAAATGCAAATGAGAAGGAGCTGCAGCTCTGCTCATCTGCATCGTCTCATTTACAGAATTTAAGATGAGACAATAGAGACGACCAGGAAGCCCATAGATGCATCCCAGCTGCTGCGGTCCTGACCTCCCACCGTCCATCAAAGGGGCGCGGCCGCTGCTGAACGGCTGTCTTCACTGGACTTGGATCTGGAATAAAGAGGAAAAGGGATAAAATGTGGACTCCTCAGTGAACACAGGTAATTTTTTTATTATTATATCAATAGTTTTCAAACTCTTTAAACGTATGAGCTGTCTGGGAACCTTTGAACACATGCATCCACACTGGCGTTCTCTTGACCACAATAATGTCAGAAAATATTGCTGTTGCCCCTTCTGAAGCCATCTTCACTCCAGGACCTGACTGGATCTCACAGTCACTGGTGACTGTCTTAGTCACAACTTACCCAATGCTTTTGAAACACATTTTAAGTTCCTGTGAGACCTACCTGATGATGAGCTTATTTTATGAGTTTCAAAAAGTGCCATTTCTCTCTTCCAGGACTTTGAGGTTAGTGAATAAGCAAATCTCTTTCTATCTCATTAATAGGACATAAATTTAATTACTTCCACATAATTAGAATCCTCATTTCCAGAATTAAAGTCCAAATCTGACCTTAAACACAATAAACTCCCTTTTTTCTTCTGAATAACATCTCCAGTTATTTAAAAAATCTTCCCTGGACTTTTTCAAGTTAGGACCAACTTGTTTTTTGAGGCATTAACAGCGAGATCTACATAAATCCCCTGGAGCAGAGGTATACCAGGAGAGAGTTTTGTTTCCAGTATGGTTTCTAAAGGTTGTCTTCATTTTTCTATGTCCTGTTCACTGACCAGGACACTTGTTCCCGATCCTTGGGTCAATCTGTAATGACTTTTAATAGAATCTGATAAGGGAGAATCTTTAATTATGTAGGTATTTTAGATTATTTAAGATAGCCCCCAACTTACGATGGTTCGACTTAACGATCTTTCAACTTTATGATGGCACCAAAGCAGTGTGTATTTAGGAGAACTACGGCATTGAATTTGTGTCTTTCCCAGGTTAATGGGCCTCAGTGGGGCCCCCTCCTGAGGTCCTGGCCAAGAGCCACAGCCCCCAGTGGGCCACAGGGTCACAAGGGTGAACAGCCAGCGCCCTACAGCTGTCATGCTCCCAGGGCAGTACTTGAGATGTCATAGGAGACTTGACTTTACTCTAAAATAGGTTTTGTGCTAGATGATTTTTACCCAAATGTAGGCTAAGGTAAGTGTTCTGAGCACGTTTAATGTAGGCTAGGTGAAGTTAAGATGTTTGGGGGTTAGGCATATTAAATGCATTTTCAACTTATTTTAAACTTTAATGTAAGATGTTACCAAGATGTGAAAAGGCAAGGTAGAGCTGTCTTCCCAAATCCATTCCTTTTCCTTCATATTCATTATGACATCTCTTAAGCCTGTGCCTGCTGAGAGCCCCGACTTTTCCGTGGTCTCTCTCCTGTGGGGGTCGCCCCTCCCTGCCTGGAGAGATCTGCATGCCCTGGGGCCTGAGGGTGACCATGTTCTCCATTCTAGTCATCATATGCCTGCCAGCTCAGCAGTCTGTGCCCTACCCTGAATTCTTGACCAGCCCTGTGCCTTACTCCTCTTAATCTAGTGCTGTGTCTACCTTTATTCAGTATTTCCTGAGCTGGCATCCTCTTGATGAGAAGAATAATCCCCCATCAATGGTGGGTTACACTTTTAATCATTTGTGGATATTTAAATGAGTACCCAAAGATACTGGTTTCAGGAAAAAAAGGTTGGTGGGTGTGAGTAGTTATGACTAATCACTAGACTCTAAATATGACCCAAACCTATGGCTTGAGAACCTCTGAGAGTAACAGAAGGTTCCAGTGGATTGTGACAGTTGTGCACACTATCTCCCTAGGGTAAAACCCCAAGAAGAAATAAAAATACAGTCATTGGATTTTTATTTCCTGTATCTATTTATCCATTCAATTCAAGAATTCAGGCATGACATTTCCATGGTTAAATAGGTTATTTTGTTTTAGTCTTGAATGATCTAATTTTGTGCAACTTTCCCAACATGGTTGAGATTCAGCAGCTGATTCCCACAGGAGTCCTTCTTGTAAGCAAGGGTCACTTCTGTAAAACCCTGACTTCGTGGTCGAGAGAGGGCCACCATCTCCCATTCTCATCCTTGTCATCTTATAAGATGTACAGGTACACAGATGGATGTCATTCAGTCCTAGAGAGGCAACTTCATCTGCTTTGCCAATTTAGTTATGTGTAAGACTTAAGTTGAGTATATTTAGAACATCTTGGATATGTGTTCTCCCATACAGTATAACCCACACTTTCCTAAAAACTTAGATTTTAGAGAACTTTTAGATTTCTTTGGATTTTAGATGGCAGAAAGAAGTGATTTTGTTGGTCCACTTTCATAATTTACTGGTTTATTGGTTGAGCACCAACAATGTCTGGACAGAGAAATGATCACATTCTCTTGGGAGCAAGAATGATGATAAAGTTACTATCAATGGAGAAAGGGACCCACAGAACTGGGAGAAGTCGCCTGCAGAGGTGACAGTGACCTGTTGGGAGCAACCTAGAGTAGGCAATTGTCACATTCTATTAGAGTTTACTCTCAGAGTTTCTCAAGCCATATGTTCTAGTAATATTAGCTTTTGGAGATCATTAGAATTACCCATACCCAACAACCCTGCTCTCTGGAAACCAGAAGTGTTCTATTCCTGCATTACAGTTTCACCAAAGTCTCTGATAAAGAAGAAACTAGTAAATTCGGTGTGTTTTCTTAAACACCAGCTTTATTTCATTTCTTTAATAAGTGGGCTCTTTCCTGAAGTCAGTCTTGGGAACAGATATATATAAATTTGACAAATAAGGACACAGCAGTACCTTTTTCAAGTGCCTTTTCCACCACACTTATCTCAGTTCCCAGAATTTAGTAATTAATATGAAAAGCTAGTTGACTTGGCACTTAAACACACCACGGATTGACTGATTGGGAAAGCTAGTTGCCCTCTTTGTTAACCATATAATGGTGATAGTTACCCTTGATAGTGCTTCAACCTTGTGCCAGAGTCTGTTCTGAGTACTTTATATGCATTATATCACTTAATCCTAACGTTTAGGAAATATGCTATTATTAGCCCCAATATGTAGATAAGGAAACTAAGGATCAAAGAATTTAAAGAACTTTCTAAGATCACACAACTAGTAAGCAACTGGAGGCCCCATTCAGACTCAATTGGACCTATTTTGTAGGTCCAAGGTCTTGAGTCAGTTTTTGTCTAAGTTAAAAAAAGAGAGAGAGAAATTTAAGGGTATGGCAGGAGGATCAGAAACTTTGGATCAGGTTCTGAAAATATCAAAAACAAGTACTTTGGAAGAAAGAAATCACTTCTTATTATTCTATCATGTCCCCAAGAGCATCATTAGACTTAGAGCCTCTTTTTTAGAAATGTCTTGTATTTAAGTTTCTGATCAACGTGGCATATTTACAAAGTTGAAATTATTCTATTATTCTAATGTTACTATCATGTGAACAAACTGTGCTATTTTAATTCAAAATTCCAGAGAATATTGTTTTTGGAGTCCTTATCTGTTCAAATTACCTGAGTGATTTTTCCAAGTGAAACAGAAGATACTGTCCACTTCCCTTTTTTTGTATTTGTCCATGCAGTTTTCACTCTGAGGGTTTCATCCTCATTTTACTGCTTCCCAAAAAAGAAATTAGTGATGCCAGCGATATTCGCCTTAGAGATTTTGGTTTAGAGCAGTTAAACAGAAAGGATTTATTTGATGAAAATAGACATATGAAAAAAGACAATAAAAGTGATTAACTGCTCTGTATTAATTTCGCAGTAAATAATCTGGAAATAAGGCTCTCAAAATTCACTGGCCTGGACATTAACCCATCTTCTTAGTGTAAATGTCTTAAAAGAGGGAAAAAAAGATACATGCAAAGCAACTAGTTGATGGAATTCTCACTTTTAGTTCATTCTTGGGAGTTATAGAAATCGGATTTTCGTTTTCTTTTTTCACCCTTGTTGTTCACCTTGGTCTGAATTTAGGTTACTCACACTGATCTGTCTATTGATGCTTAACTGTAGAATTATTGCAAAAGAGAGGAAGCCATTTCTCATGGAAAAAGTGTGTGTGTGCTCACGTGTGTGTGTGTGTGTGTGTGCGTGCATATGCGTGCGCGAGTGCATCTCGGTGCTCATCCCAGGACTAGAGTCCACAGCAGCAAAGCCTCACTCATGGCAGAGGCTCATATGGTCTGCAAAGGTCACAAATTTCCATAGAAATCACTCAAGCTTAGCATTCAAGCAGGGCTGGGCTTGCTTGTCAGCTTCTCGCTGTGACTTTATCATTCATACAAAAACTGGAGGGAAATCGTTCCTAATCACCCTTGGCTGACATTCTGGCTCTCCGGAGCACAGCATGTCTCCTCTGCAGCCTCATCCATCCAGGGTAGCTGGTATTAAAAAGACAGCCGGTGTCTGTTCCTGGTCATTCAGAGATGCCCTTCAAAGGGCACCTCAGGGTGGGGTGGGGCTGCAAGGAATAAGAAATCAATGGGAAAATCATCACTCTCACAAGCTTTGTTTTTTCTTTGACTTTTAAAGTGGTACTCAGGTTGCTCGCCCCTTCTATATCAAGAGTCAGAACAGACAGTATTGTATATCCTACTGATGACTTACTCGCAGTTGGAGTTACCCTGATCACTTTTTTGGAATTAAAAAAAATAGAAATACCATGGAATCTCAGTGTTAGGGATTGAGTGTTCATATGTTGAAACCGTAAACTCAATGTGCTAATACTTGAGATATTTGAGGTGAGCCCTTTGGGGAGATACTTAGGGCCACTGAGGTCATGAGGGTGGATCCCCACGGTAGAGTCAGTGTCCTTAAAAGAAAGAAAGAGACCAGAGCATGTGTTCACATTCATATTCTCTCTCTCTTCCTCCCCACCCCCCACCACCCCTCCCACCTGAGGATCTAGCAAGAAGACACCCACAGTCTGGGACATGTCCTCACTAGGAGGGGAACCTGCCAGCTCCTTGATTGTAGACGTCCCAAACCCTCCACCTATGAGAAATAAGCATCTGTTAAGTCACCCAGGCTATGTGTTCTGTTACCCTGAGCTAAGTCACTCACGCGCATCTTATGTCTCTTGAGATTAGCTTCCCAACATCTGTAGCCATAGCGCACTTGAGAAACTGAAAGGATTGGCGCGGTAAAGAGAAGGAGAACCAGGCTGAGTTTCTCACAGGCAGAACATTTGTTGAGCTCGCAGGCCAGGTTCAGGGGGAGGGTCGTTCTGACAGGGTGTGGCGAGGTTGGGCGGGAAAACTGGGTTGGCAGGAAACAGGTTTAGGCGGAACAAAATTGTTTTTCGTGGAGCCGAGTTGTTTTTCTCCTGCTTATGGCTTCAGTTTCAGTTTGGTGGTATCCGTGGTACTGGTGTAGGGCCATCTTGTTTCTATGTGGGCTTCCTCATTCCTGGCCCCTGCAATAGACCTTTCAGAATCAGAAAATATTTCTGATTAATTAAATTTATATTTTACATAGTTGCTCATTTTTGTACAGTGTTTGCTTTTTCCTCTCAGTTAAATAAAGTTAAAATCTCAGTTAAAATCTCCTACCAGCCAGCCACACGCCCTGCCAAAAACACTTTAGAAATAGACAACTACTTTTTGGTTTTTTTGAAATATAATTGACACATAGCATTGTGTAAATGTAAGGTATACAACAAGTTGATTTGATGCATTCATATATTACAGTTTGATTACCACAGTAATGTAACACCTCTATCATGTCACACAATTATCATTTTTTTGTGTAGAAATATTTAAAATCTTTTCGCAATTTTGAAATATATAGCATGGTACTGTTGATTATAATTACTGTGGTGTTCATTAACTCTCTGGGACTCATCTATGAGTCATGCTGAGGTGGCTCGAAAAGGAGGATTTGCCTAAATCAATACTGTAAATTGTCCCTCTGGTACTTTGGAGGTTAAAAAAAACTCATTTAGACTTGGGGTGTGTGAGGAGTATGTCCTTTCTTGTGAAGTAAAAGAAAGTCAAATGTACAAGTGGTAGTGACGAAGGGCCCCTCAGTCCAGGAAAATATTCCTAGCACAATGAAAATCATTCCATAAACTAGATGGGTTTTGTCCTTAAATGAAAAAAAGTGTGGGTACATGACAGGTTAGAAGCAAACTGATTTGTAAAGGACACTATTATTAATTGCAACAAATTGATAGGCCAAAGCCTGGAATACCAGAAAATATTTCTTCCAAATAGTATTTTCCAAAATGTACCATAAGCCAGATAGTTTCCAGTGATAACCTAAACATTCATTGCAGTTAACTAATCAAGCAGCTGAAAGGTAAATGAAAAAATGGAAGCTTAATTTCTCATCAGTAGTTTCAGATAACCCTACTGAACTCCCCCAAAATGTTTAAATAATTGCCAGCTCTCTTTAAGGATAAATAAGAAAATACAGAACAAACCTAATTAATTACACAGAAAAATATGATAGAAACTACCTCACCCTAAAAAGTGGAAAGATTCCCCAAAATGATCAGTGCAATGGGCAAGATACCCCCTCAAGTATGTCAGTCTTTTTTTTCCACTTTCTGTATCTACATATCTTGCCTAAACGTACTTTTGGCAAGCTCATTTTTCAGTTTCTCCAATCTTTTTTCCATGATGCCAACAAATTTACTGAATCTATAGCTTTACCAGTGGAAAACACAGCCCCACACCATTTCCCATTTATTTACTGCTCCATTAATATTCCCTACAATTTTCCTGAAATCCATCCTGATTATTAGTCTCATTACCCACAGTCATTCCAACTCAAGTATAGATTAAATAACAAAATTTTGATCTGGGGAATACAGTGAAATTCACATTCTGATATTCGCTGCTGAATCCATTGGCTCTTTCTGACTCTGAAAGAAATGAGAGGTAGATCAAGGTTGATGGACTTGAGCAGGAAGAAGTGGAGGTTCATGTTTTTGAACTATAAATATAGTGTAAGAATTTAAGTTGAAATTGTTATGCTCTTTGTTTTCCTGCTCTGGTCTATATATACCCAACTGGCATCTAAGATGAGAAAAAAACAGTAAGTCAGGAGACCTTCAAATTAGATATTGAGCATTTCATGACAAAAGTGAGGGCAGGGAGCAGACAGGAGCGAGGAAAGTCTTTGTTCTTCATATGCTCTTCAGCCAAGACCTCTGCAGTCAGTTCTTTGCAGAGCCTGGCTGTGTCCCCTAATAGTCAGCCTCAGGAAGCCTAAACACTAATCAGTGGTAATTAAAAGTTTCACTGGGCACTATTAAAACTTTCAAAGTCAATGAGTTGGAGTAGCAGTGGCAAATGAGTGGCAATGGGGATTGTTAAATAGCCACTCTTTGCAAGATACATCAGTGGTAGGAGTGTGCAAATTAAAAGATTTCTCCTGCGACACCAAGTCACTGGGAAACTCATTTAATCACATCCCTAAATAATTACAAGCTCCGTGCCTTCATTAAGAACCAAAAATAAGTGCTTGCACCATGTGCAGGTAAATGACAGCAGGGACATGCAAAAGTTGTTTTCTAGTTCAGACTCAGAAAAATGTGTCATTTTCATTGGTGGAAGAAAAAATTTCCCTATAATAATTTTGTGATTATGATCTCATTAGGAGCCATGAGGGAGCTCAGGAAGCCCAGGGCGCTCCTAAAGTGTCCTGTTATTTCCATCTCCTCCTCAATAACAGCTCTATGGTAAAACTAACATAATGAGACTTAGTACTCTTTAGCTTTTTTATCTGGGGGTTCTTAGTGACATTAAACACATTAAGGTTAAGATAAGTCTCATAGCAAAAATATCAGGTAACAAGAGATCTACACAACTGGCAATGGGTAGATTAGATTTTTTTTTCTACGAAATTTCTCAATTTCTTTGGAGGTTGATTTGGAAATAAGGAATACAGAAGAAATCAGGAGGATATGCCATTTTTTAGCCATTCTTTAGTGGGAAGTAATCGGTCCACTTGACAATTAATGACAGTCTCTTGTCCCGAGATGCTGGGTGAGCCACCGATACTGAGGCCAAGGTCTGTAGAACCTTGACAAGAGCTTCTGTTTGTGTGGGAGCAGGAGGAGGTCACTCGTTTCCTTTACAAATATGCGTTAAGCTCCTGCTAGGCAGAAAGCCCTGGGATAAGTGCCAAGGGGGATACAGTTTTGAATCATTTTTAAATCCTGACTTGACGATTACGCACTTATAGAGAAGATAAAGCAAGTTCATCAATACTTTAATGCAAGATCTTTTGCTTATAGATGCCTGAAAGATTTCTGGAGGATTATAGAAGACACTACTAAGGTTATGTAATAAAACTTAACTGAGTTCCAGAGAGAGAGAGAGATGATAGCATCCAACAACAGCAGAATACACATTCTTCTCAAGCTCATGTGAATTATTCACCAGGGCAGATCACTTTCTGGGCCATAAAATGCACCTTTACAAGTGCAAGTGAACAGAGATCACACAGTGTGTCTCCTCTCAGACCACTATAGAATTAAATATAAATCAAAAACGGAAGATCACTGGAAATTCCAAAATATGTGGAGACTAAACAACACGCTTCTAAATTACACAGGGGTCAAAGAAGAAATCTCAAGGGAAATTAAAAAAAATTTTTTTAATCAAAACCAGCTTATTGAAAGTTGTAGAATGCAGTGAAAATAGTGTTTTGAGAGAAATTTATGGTATTGAATGCTTACATAAGGAGAAAGATCTAAAATCAATAATCCAAGTTTTTGCCTTGACAATTATGCATTTAAAGAGAAAATAAAGCAAGTTCATCAACACTTGCTGAAAGAGAACATTAAATCCAAATTAAGCAAAGAAAAGAAATATGAATTAGAGCAAAAAATTGAAAATAGAAAATCAACAGAGAAACTCATTTCCTTTTAGCTTTGAAAATGTTTCATTGTCTAAAACTACTACCACTTTCTTATTTATTCACCTACTGAAGGAGATCTTGATTGCTTTCAAGTTTTGGTATTATGAATAAGGTTCTTCTTTTCCATTCCTTTGGCATGAGTACTGGATCATACGATATTGGTGTATTGAGCCTTGTAAGAAACACCAATCTGCCTTCCAAAGGGCCATTTTACATTCCCACAGTAACGTAGGTGAATTCCTGTTGCTCCAAATCCTCGCCAACATTTGGTGATGTCAGTGTTTTGGATTTTGTCCATTTGAATAGGCACTCAGTGGTATCTCCTTTTAATTTGCATTTTCCCTGATCACATAGGAGGGAAAGCACCTTTCCAGATGCCTCTCTGCCACCTGTATATTGTTGGTGTTAGTTAAGGTCTTTGGGCCATCTTTAACTGTTTTTTTTTCTTTTGTTTTAAGAGTCCTTTTATACGGTGGCTAATAGTCCTTACTCACATGTGTCTTTTGCAAATGTGTTCTTCTGGTCTGTGGCTTGTCTTCTCATTCTCTAGAAATTGTTTTCATAGAACAGATGTTTTAAATTTTGTTTGATTTTATGTTTATTGAGATACTGTTGATTTACAACACTGTACATGGTGTAGGGGTATGGGTTCATACCTCTGGAAATGTAAGTTATCACATGACACCCACCACGAAGGCACCCATATCCTCCAACACAGTCCACGGTGCCCATTGCAGAGACAGTGAAAAGATCAGTGGTTGACGGGAGGTGGGCGACAGTGGACATCCTCTGTGCAATGCTGTCATGGTGCGCCTTGTCCAGGACCACAGAATACACAGCATGGAGAGGGGATTCTAAAGAGTGGACTCTGGGTGACTATACTGTGTCAGATTTGTTCATTTTAACAAATGTGTGTTGATGCCGGGGAGGCTGTGTGTGTGTGGTGGTGGGGAGCGAATGGGAAGTCTCTCTACCTTCCTCACGATTTTGCCACAAACCTTAAAAAAAAAGGACTGAAATTCCAGTACCTAGTGTGATGCCGATGAACCTGAAAACATTTCAGTACTTATTGAATGAAGCCAGCCCCAAAAGTCACATCTCGTATTATGACATTAGATAAATGTCCCAACCAGCATTTCCATAGATGTAGAAAGTGAACTTACAGTTGCCAGGGGCTGCTGTGTGTAAGGATTTCTTTGGAGGGTGATGAAAATGTTCTGGAATTAGATAGTGGTGATGGTTGCATGACTTTATGAACATACTAAAAACCACTGAATTTTACACTTTGATAGGGTGAATTCCATGGTATGAATTATAGCAACAGTTTTTAAAAGAACAGTGAATGCTTGAATCTGAATGAGCTAATGGGAAAATCAAGCAAACCCCTTCCTTGGTGACATTACTGGCATCTGAATGCATCACACCATAACTGCTTTGGTCAAACAATTGACCCAGTAGCCCACAGTTTCAGTTAGAGGTAGAGGAGACGGCCATTTCCTGTCTTGACTGCCTCCAAGCCTCACCCTGCACTGCCTCCGGCTGTCTTTCTCTTTATTGTGCTGGTAAATATGCACAGAGGCTCTCAAATAATGGACAGAGCCAATAAACATGATGAAGAGATTAATAATACAAGCAGATCATGAAAAGGAAAGCACAAACGACTGGCCTGCAGTGTTGTCAGGACACATGCACCCAAGTGAGAAAAACAGCCTGTTGGATTCAGCTGCTAAGGAGCAGCGATTTATTTAGAGAGCAGCTGCCTTTCCAGAATGGATTCTCTTCCAGTAAGAGTGATGAGTTTGTGTGTATGACAAGGGTGGGGCTTGTTAACGATTGTGCCCAGGATGACTCACTTGCTGTCTCTCAGGATTGTGCAGCTGGGCGGTGAGTCGCCTCCAGCAGGGTGTAGATGACACACCCTTCTCTACCTGTCCTACAACCTACAAAGGGACAGAAAGGCCATTGTTGCCTAGGATTTAGAACTGGATGATACTCATGTTGCTCATGTCACTGAGAGATTTTATGAATAGGAAGCCATTATCATACGTCTTCGAACCCCTCAAATGATGAGCGATTCAAGGAGTTGTGCATAAGGTCTCTGCAAAAACAAGAGGGAAAAACCCCCACAAAATTAACAATAACCTTTTACCACCTCCCCAGGTCCCACCAAGGAGAGTGAAGAGGTAAAGACCCATGAAAACTGCCAGTTTTGGGTGAGGAGGGAGCAGCACCTCTGTCTTCTTTCATTTGACTGCCTCATAGATGAAAGCACAGAACCCCCCAGAGGTAAGAGTGTACAGGCGTTATCTCCACATCCCCTCCGGCATTTGTTGTTGTTGTGTGTGTGTTGTGGGGGGGGGGTAGTGTGGGCCATTCGTTGTGGTTTTGATTTGCATTTCCCTGATAACTAGTTGGCCATTCTCATTTATTCTTTGGAGAAGTGTCTTTTAAGTTTTGACTGGGTTGTTTATTTTATTGAGTTGTGTAAGTTTTTTGTAGTTCTTTGATATCACTCCCTTAGCTGTCATCTGGTGTGCAAATATTTTCTCTCATTCAGTGGGATGTTTCTTTGTTTTGATTATTTATTGTCTCTTTTGCTGAACAGAAGCATTTTAGTTTGACATAGTCCCAGCTGTTTATTGCCGCAATAGTCACAGTAGCCAAGATATGGGAACAACCCAAATGCCCCAGAATAGATGCATGGATCAAAAAGTCTTGGTATATTTATACAATGGAATATTACTCAGCGATAAAAAAAAAGACAAACTCATGCCATTTGTGGCAACTGGAAGGGATTATGCTAGCCGAGATTGGTCAGAAGGGAAAAGATAAAATACAGATGGTCTCACTTATATGTGGAATACAGAGGAACCAAATGCAAGGTCAAGAAAGAGTTGAAACTAGCCAGCAGACCATAGAACCAAAGCATCCAGCAAAGGGGGGAGAATAACGCGGGAATATGGTGATGGTCCAGGGTGATACGGTGGCAGGACTATGGGGACTACAATGATGTAAGAAAAAAAATTTTAATAATTAAAAAAAAGAAATGGAAAACAACTCTTTCTCCAGATGTCCAGAGAAGTTCCTCCCCATTCAGTGCATCCTGAAAATTGCAAAGCAGAACCAGGCCCCACCCGACCTGTGACCATGTGGGTATTTCAGGGCGATGACAGGCTTACGTGAAAGAACTGCAGGGACAGATGAAGGGCCTTATCCCAGGTCTGCACCCCAGTTCCCGTGACTAGTTGAGCTTGGGCTTACTAACTTACTCTGCTTTCTAACTTCTTATGCTTCGGCTTCCTGTCTGCATGATGGAGATAATAATTGTATTTAATCTACAGGCGTGTTAAGAGGATGAAATGGAATCATGTGTGAAGTTCTGGACGTATTCAGAAAATATTAGTAATTGTTACTCATCAGTATTATTAATATTACTGTCTTCCCTAAGGGTCATGCAAACATATAGGACAGGGGAGGGAGGCTGTTACTAGTTCCGAGCATCAAGCGGTAACTATAAATCACTAGAGAAATAAGTTGCTCTCCCAGTAACTTTGACTGTATTTTGAAATTATGGAGCTCTGTTAAGTTAATGACCAGAGTCTCTTTCTGGAATTCCCCTCCTCTGGAGTCATGCGGCTCGGCTTAGTGACCAGGCGGCTGTAGGCGCAGGAGCGGGGCCTCCAAGGGGAGGAGTGGAGCAGGGAGAAGGGGCGCTTCTCCCCGACAGCTCTGCTCCCCTGTTTCCCAAGGGCTCACCCAGGATTTGCTGGCTCAGTGAGTGAGAAAGCCAAGTGCTAGCACGCGCGGTGGCCTGCGGCCCTTCTGCGGGAGAGTTCGCGTTAAGCCGGCATTGCCCGGCCGTCTGCGCTCGGGCATCTCGCGCCCGTGTGTTTTTAACTGGTTTTGTATGAAAAGGCTTCTGGTTCCTTTCACTGGAAGTTCTTAGTCAGCGTGGGAGTGTGGGGTGAGTGGGTAGGTGGGAGGTGTGTGTGTGTGTGTGGTGTGTGTGTGGTGTGTGTGGTGTGTCTGTGTGGGTGTATGTGGTGTGTGTGTGTGGTGTGTGTGTGGGGGGGTGTGTCTGTGTGTGTGGTGTGTCTATGTGTGTGGTGTGTGTATGTGCCTGTGTGGTGTGTGTGTGGTGTGTCTGTGCGTGTGGGGTGTGTGTGTGTGGTATGTCTGTGTGTGTGGTGTGTGTATGTGCCTGTGTAGTGTGTGTGTGGTGTGTCGGTATGTGTGTGTGGTGTGTCTGTGTGTGTGGTGTGTGTATGTGCCTGTGTGGTGTGTCTGTAGTGTGTCTGTGTGTGTGTGGTGTGTCGGTGTATGTGGTGTGTCTGTGTGTGGTGTGTTGGTGTATGTAGTGTGTCTGTGTGTGGTGTGTTTGTGCCTGTGTGGTGTGTGTGTGTGGTGTGTGTGGTGTGTCTGTGGTGTGTCTGTGTGTGTGTTGTGTGTGTGTGGTGTGTCTGTGTGCCGTGTGTGTGTGGTGTGTGTGGTGTGTCTGTGGTGTGTCTGTGTGTGTGTTGTGTGTGTGTGGTGTGTCCGTGTGCCTGTGTGGTGTGTGTGTGGTGTGTGGGGTGTGTCTGTGGTGTGTCTGTGTGTGTGTTGTGTGTGTGTGGTGTGTGTGTGGTTTGTGAATGAGCACCAGCTCTCCTGCGCAGGACACGGAGCAGCAGGAGGCATCTCAGACTTACCATTGCCAGGAGCCACTCTCCCACCTCTTAGCAGACACACCCTTGACAGACTGTCCCTGGTCTCGGGGGTGTGGGCCTCTGGCTGGCTGGACAATGAATCGGGACTGGCCTGGACTGTTCTGAGTCATCTCCCTCCTGTCTCGACCAGAGATCCGTCCACAAGCGCAGGAAAGACTGGTCTCTGCTGAGGAGCCTGTGTCTGGGCAAAATGCGACGAGAGCCTGAAAGAGCGAATCCTCAGTTGCTGTTTCCTGTTGGTCAGGAGGAGAGTTTGTCACCACGGGACGAATCCACGGAAACTTTGGGTGGGGAGCGGGGGGCCGGGGGGGACGTGCGCCACAGACACAGGCTGGAGACCCGAGCGAAGGGTTTGGCGACAGAGCAGATGACCCGTTAGGGGCGCAGTGGGTCTAGCTAACGGGGCTCCTTTCCGTGGGCACGAACAGAGCTGCAGAGCGTGCGTGCAGGGGGCTGTGCAGGGGGCCGCTGAGGGGGCAGGGGTCGCTCCAGGACCGCGGGCGAGAACACAGCTGGACCCGCGGGAGATGCAGGAAGCAAGAAATATTTTTGTCTTTTCTTCTCTGCCCTTTGCCTCCCCAAGTGGTTTTCTCTGCTCCTTTGTCCAGAGAGTAGCCGTGGATCTCAAATTTACGTTTTGCTTCTAAACAAATAAAAGTCGGCAAATTAAACCACCTTCACACCCAATTCCAAAACCCCAGCAGGGAAAACCTGACAGCCCCAGCCTGCCGGGTGTTCAGCCCTGGCCCGGTCAGCCAGGATGCCCGTCACAGGGGTGCGGGCGGGAGCGAGCGCTGGTCCTGAGGGTCAGGAGCAGGTCCTGGACCGTGACCCGGGCAGCGCTCGGAATAGTTCATCCCTCTGGTGCTTCTGGGCCTCGAGGAATCTGGCGATGCCGAGGGACTCTCCCGCCTCTCAGGAATTAGCTGACTCCAGGGTAGGTTGTCTAACTGAGGTGTTTCGGGGTGTGGTGCAAGTGGAGCCCCAGTTTCTCTGTGCATTGACACCGTGGTCCAGAATAAATGAGACTCACAAGGCTTTCGAGGGGGTGACGCGATCTGAGCAGGCGTGTGAGCACATGGGTGCCGTGAAGTCCCTCCTGCGTCCTCTGCGTGTCCACTCTCTTGCCCTCAGGTGCCCACTGTGCCGCAGGGGTCTGGGTCTTTGTGGGCACCAGTATCACTCAGATGCCCAGGCTCAGTTGCTAAGAATTCTGAGTCAGCGATGGGGGTGGCACCTGGGGATCTGCATTTAGACAAGCATCTCAGCCCACTCCAGTGCACAAAGGCCTGGAGTCATCCTGGAGAAACTTGGCCCCACCTGCTGGGTGGGGCTTCAGGGTCCTGACGACGCCCCCAGCTAGAACTGCCCTCAGCTGTATCTTCTGCGTTTTATATGCCTCCATAAATCACACCATTTCCTTTGTTGACTCAAATCTGCATTAACTACAAAGACATCTTTTTGGCACCATGTTTTATTATATCTTCCAGCTTCACTCCCAGTGTTGGAGCTGCTGCCTCTTAATTGTCTTTGATGAAGCTTCTATTTTTTCTCAGCAAAACTCTTTTCCTTCAGGAAAGATCTTCCTGCTGGTGACGCTGATTCATCTGATGCTCTTACAAGTGTTTATATCACTTGGCCACACGGTTGTGGAAGGGGAGAGGAATGTTTCGTCTTTTGACCTAAATGCCTTCTATTCCTTTTCGGCTCAGGAGGATGTAAAAACATGCAACAACTGAAAACACTGCGTATTAAACTGAGAACTGGGAGTTCCAATTTACCTGTATATCCTACAAAACAGTTAAATCCTACAATGCCAGGACTGGCACAGAACTTAGAGCATGTCTAGCTTAGTCCATCTATAGGTTGGTTGTATTAATATGAATTATATGTATTAAGTACCCACTACATGCTGGGTATTCTGAGTGATTTGCGTGCATTTTTCATGCAATCTTCAGAATAACACTTGAGGAACGGAACATTATTCCTAATGAAACCAAGATTTAAAAGCACATACTGCTATTAGGTATTTATCCAAATAACATGAAAAATCCAATGCGAAAAGAAGTGTCTGCACCAGCATACACTGCAGCACTCTACAATTGCCAAACCATGGAACCACCCAAGTGCTCATCAACAGATGGATGGAGAAACCATGGAGCATACATCCCGTGGAATATTATACAGCTGTGAAGATGGAACAGTGGCATATGGGACAAAATGGATGGACCTTGAGGTGACTATGTTGCGTGAAATCCATCAAAAAGTAGCAAAGGCTGTTCCTGTAGCAGGTGCGCCGCTGTGAGGCAGAGGGTCCCCATCCCTGGGGGTGTCCAGAGAGGCTAAGTGCTGCTTATCCCAGAAGTTTGGGAGGAGGTTCGGGCCTGGGTGTGGGGCTGTGCCCTGTGGTCCCTCAGACCCCTTCCAACTCTAAGAATCTTATTCTAGTGCAACAAACAGGTCTTGGGAAGCTACTAGGCAAGAGACACTACTTTCGGGTTTTGAAGCACAAAAAAATAAGCAAGGCATGATCCTAACCTTCAGATTACTTACCAACAAGCAGATAAAAGGGGGAGCAAATAAATATGCGTGGTCCCTCGTGCCTTGGATAGCCGAGGTGAAAGTCCAGTAACACCTCACTGGTGGGAGAATGGAGGTTGATGTGGCTGCATCGCCCACCAGGTGCCGCCCTGCTGAACGGAGATCCCACTATGGGGTGACACCGCCGGCACGTTACAGTGGGATTTGTGCAGAAACTCGGGGTGATCACACCTGGCCCTTGCCCTCCATCTGAGAGGTCCTGCTGCTGTGGACAAAGGAAGAAGCAAACCAGACCCGGGCAGAGGCCCCAAGCAGCCCGTGTGCTCGGTCCCAGTTCCGGTGGCGAGGCTGCAGGCCTGAGTCGGGCTATGTGGGGTGGCCTGGGGGCCAGGCAGGCTTGCGCTTCCTGCCTGCCACACGCAAACCTCCTCGCAGATGCTGCAGCTGGGGGGCAACAGGAGAAAGACAGGCGTCTGCGCTCTTGGTCTCCACCGCCGGCCGTGGGGCTTCCCCACTCTGAGCGCCAGGCCCACCGCCCAGTGGGAGGGGAGCGAAGTGGCGGAGGCTGCCGGGGAGAAGTCGGGGAGGGGCGTGGGCACCCTTCCCTCTTCGGCTGCGATGCTATGGTCTCTGAGACCGTCACCTGCCGTCACACCCACCCAGGTGGGCGCTCCCCGTCGAGAGACAGACGGCCCCAGCCCGCGTCCCTCTGAGCGGCCGGGAGGGAGCAGGAGGAGCGTTGGCTTCCCGAGACCTCAGTGTCGTCTTCTGCACCCCGGGGGCAGCCGACCGCTCCCGCTTACCTCCCGGGACTGCTGGGCACATCGCTCCCTCTGCTGCGACTCTGAAGAGATGTTAGCTGTGCTGTGGCGTAAGGCCGAGCATTAGTTGGAATCTGGGAGAATCATTTCTTAAACTCTCAAGACAACTCCCTGGACATAAGCCTGTAGCGGGTCTCCTGTCACATCTGCCCATAACCTGTGACACCTGCTCTCCTAGTGACTCGTGACGTGGGGTTATCACTAAACAGCAGGCGGCTTTGCCCTCCGTCATAGCTGTCTCCCGACACTCTTCTGTCAACTCCGGGCCAAGCTGTTTCCTGAAGCAGAAGCTCCCGGGAGTGTAGGCCTCAGTCCCCTGAGGTGCGTGAGGTTTCCCGGCGTGTTTGCACCACACACAGTTTTCCTGGCTCTCCTTGCCCTGGCTCCGGGGAATTCCTTACGTCTGTCAGTCCTGCTGCTGCCCCTGGCTACCAACTGACCGCCGTTAGCGGTACCCCCGGCGTCCACTGTGTCATCTGCTGTCCCTTCTGGGCTGCCACGGCGGCTCCGGGGGTCACTCCACTTGTCACTTGTTGACCCCCGACACATGCCCCATGGCTCTACCCAAGTTTCCCCTATTCCCTAAGACCCGCTCCCCCTCCAGAAACTCTCCAGCCTCCGCAGATGGCTCTTCTGCTGGAATCCGGCTCCCCCGTTCCTTCACACGGATGCTCCCCTGACTTCGCTCCAGAGAGCCTCAATCGCCATGGCAACAGCTGTCGACTGTGGTTCATTTCCTCAGAAACCCCAACTGGCAGAGCTGGCTGAATCGGGGAACTTTGCAGGGAACGGCTGGGTCTCTGGTACTGGGGCTGAAGTCCCAAAGGCCGCGCGGGGCTTAAAAATCCAGAAGGAAACAGATCCACAGCACAGGCGAAGCAGAAGGGGGCCTTGCAGACCCTCGAAGGAACCGTAGGTTCTAGTAAATGACAAGGTGGACGTCGGCTGCGGCTTGAGATCCTGATACCAAAGGACCTTCGCTGGGCCTTGTTTCCTGGCTTTGAGTACACATTCTGGGCGCGGATTTTAAAGGAAGAAAATGAACATTTGACATTGTTTCTCCCTTTCCTGCATGTTCAGCCTCTGCCGGTGGAGTTTTGAGGGTGGAGTGTGGTACTTCCAGCCCACCTCGCAGACACGCTGCTGTGCTCACGGTGGCTCCGTGCCGGGGTGAGCAGGACAGAGACCCACGTGCTGGGTGACGTCGCCGCCCCGGGCACACCTGTCCCGGGCACACCTGTCGCCGAGCGCAGGCCTGTGCACACCCGCACGGAGCTCCATGAATCCGGGGACGGCTGCCCCGTAGCGAAACCAGGCAACCTCCACAGCACAACCGACTCACCAGAGCAGCTGGTTCTCTTGATCCGCTCGCCATGAGGCAGCCAGCGCCCCTTCGAGGTCCCCTGGAAGGGGCTCGTCCCGCACGGTTCTTGGGTGTCTGACTTTTGTCCTTCCTTCCTCGCCCTCAACCTTTCTCTTCAGATCCTATAAATCATTCGCCCTTAACCTTACGCAGCAGCGGAAAAAGCAGCTTTATTTTGACAAGGTTAAGGTACACAAAAATATAATAAAATGTGGTCACGCTGTCACCCCAAGAAGAGCACGCGTGGGGAGAGCACGGAAGGGACCGTCCGTCGCGTCCTGGGGCTGGGAGAGCAAGGGCTGGCCCTGCTTCACGGAGGGAGACATCTGACGCGGGGTGTCTCCCGCCCTTACCCCTGGGTGATGCCTTCGGTCGTGGGCTCCCTTTCTGGGGATGAGAACTTGTCATCCTGCAGGTTTTCACGTTCTCGTACAAGTGAGAAAATCTCACGACGGCCCAGTTCCCACCGTGACCCGGACGCCCCGCCCGGGAGCTTCCTTGGAGGGCTGTGAAGTCAGGTGCTGAGAGGAGTGTTTTCACACTCAGGCCTCTCACGCAGAACAAACCCAGAGCTCAGAACAGCACGAAGTGAGACCAGGAACATGGCGCGGGACGAGAAGCCCAGAAAGCTCATTCCTGCACCGTCCTCCGCAGCCTCAGTCTGGACTCGGCTTTGCTAAGTTACGGGGTCCGGGGCTTTTCCTGAGAACGGCGGTGGGCGCGCGCCCTCCCTTCCGGGAAGCAGCCCACAGCGGCTGGCCCGCTCTCCACCGCCCGAGGCTTGTATTACTTGATTTCTTTCTTCCCATTAAATTAGAATTTAAAAAAATCTTATTAGTTTCCTGAAAGTGTTTTGGAAAGATCAAGAAACCATCAAGTCTTAAGAGCCTCAGAAACCTTGCGGGGAGAGACGTGGCGTTCACACGCCAGGGAGAAAATCTAATGATGTCATTTTTAAAATGTCTTTCATTATTTTGTCATGTCCTGAAATCCCATAAAAGCGTGGCACAAATGGGCTTGGGAGTTTTACTAAATTAAAATTGGTAAAGAAGGATGAATGGCAAGGATGATAGCCTTGATTTTTATTACTGCAAATTCCAGAAAGATCCAGGAAACAGTCAGCGGTGAGTGCAGACTCGCACTGAGATGGCCCCGGATGGGCAGGCAAGCCAGGGTCTTCCAATTTTGATCGGGTTGAGGAAGGAAGGAAGAAACCAACAATCAGAACCTCTCCCGTTCCCCACTAGACGCGTTTCTGCACGACCCCCCACCCCAGTATTCCTCGACTCCAGCCATTATTTTCAGAACCGTCAAGTTTGCTGAACGCCCTTGAAAGGTATTGTCTTACCTCCTTCCTAAGTGGTTTTGGGGCGTCTCCGGGGACGAGAAGGGAGGGCATCAGGAGCCCGCCTCGGTGGGCAACCGAGCGGCCAAGGGAGGTGACTTGTCCCAAGACGTCTGAGAGGCAGATTGGAAGTGACAGCCGGACTCATGTTGGGTTCAGCCTGAATCCAGGAAAGTGCCACCCCAGTTCCTGCCACTCAAATATTCTCTCTCACCTACAAAGTGACTTTTTTTCTGGCGTGATTTTCTCCCTCCGTTCAGCCTCAGAGATAATACTCGTGATTACCAGCGAGGGTGGTGGAAGCCAAGCTTAATCACCATAATTGACAATTAAGCTGGGTAACAACATGGAGACAGGTGATTTCACACAAGGCTAATGAAAATGGGCTATTAAAATCCGCACACGTTTGGCAGCAATTATGAGCTCCTGGAGCCATTTGCTTTGAAATGTGCGCATTTCACAGGCGGCTGCCTGCCAACGAGACAGCTCGGAGCAGGACGCAGAGAAAGAGGGGAGTGGGTGCACCCGCGCTCGGCGTTTTCAAGCCAAAGGAAGAGCAGCGCCCTCCTGGGCCCGCAGAGCCCGGTGGGGCTGGACACCGACAGGAGAGGGAGCCCCAGCAACATGGGGCGGGGCGGAGCGGCCCTGGAGTGAGCGCGGGGTCCTGTGGTTGGGGGCAGGATTGGGGGACGGTTTTCACCAAGTGTGAAACAAGGGGGTGATCGCCGCCTCTCAGTCCTTTCCACAAAGGCCCTTGGCTCAGATGAGGCGCCTCCTGGTCTCACTCGCGTCTATGGGCCCCACCGTGACCCCCGACCCCTCACTCTGGAGAAAGCCCGTCCTTGAGGTGGCGCCGGCCCGCGGGGCGGGAGGAGGCCGCTTTGTCCTTAAAGGCAGGAAACCAGAAGACAGAGCAGGACAGGCTCCGTCCCGGGCAGCCTGTGACCGAGGATGCCCCTCCCGCCTCCCGCCTCCCGCCTCCCGTGTTTTCTCACTTCACTTCGTTTACTGCAGTTACACGTGGTGCTGCTCAGCCTTTACCTTTCCTCCGGGGAGGGCCCAGGCGCTAACAGGCGCGAGGTGCTCGTCCAGGACCTGCCCGGCTCGTGTCCGTGTAACGCATGTGATCTGCGGGGAGTCCATGCGTGTTTGGTCATGCGGACGTGTTCAGTCTCACCCCCAGTTCCTGGCTCCTGGCCCCCAAAGCCCGGGAGTGTGTTAAAGGTGTCTGTGGTAAATGTAAATGTGAATGAAAATAGCCCAGGATGGGGGGCTCGTTGCCCGGAGACCCCACCATGTGATTAGAGGCGTGGCACTTCCCAGGCCAACCCAGGCCTCCAGGGAGGGGCGGCTGGGAGGGGAGTTGAAGGCCAGGGGCCGATGCGCTCATCAGTCAGGCTGAGACGATGAAGCCCCCAGCAAGAAGCGGGGGGACGGGCCTGGAGAGCTGCTGGGTGGTGGTCCCCGGAGCCCGCGCGGAAGCGCTGCGCCTCCTCCGGCCGCTGTCCGTGTCACACACTCCATAGATAACTCCTCCTGGAGCAGGGGGCCTTCCTGAATGTTGAGCCAGTCTAGCCAGTGCATCAGCCCCGAGACCCGTCCCGGGCCCTGTGACTTGGAGCCGGCCAGAAGCACAGTCCTGGGCCGCGGCTGGCACTGAGGTGGAGGGTGGCGTCGAGGGCCAGGCTCGGGCGAGGTGGACGGGCACAGGCCCGCGGAGAATGACAGGATAGAAACATGGACGTTGAGAGGCGCTGCGTGCGCAGGAGCCGGCCCGGAGGCCTGGCGGGAGGGAGGTGATGGCCTCGGCTGGGGCCGTGGTCACTTCTGGAGCCTCCCGCGTCTCTGCTGCCGGCGTGTCCATCTAGCACGTTCCCCCGCGCCAGTTCAACAGGGCCCTTAGTGAGCTGCAGTTGGTATAAAAGGCCCCGGAACTGAGCATTTCGGGGGTGCCTCATCAGGTGCCCCCGGCCTGCTGCTGCGGGGAGAGTTCTGCCTTCCTGCCGCTGAGGACATCCCTTGCCGCGCGCCCACCCCCCACCCCCGCCAGCCTCAGCCTTGGGGCGCACCCAGGACCCGCCACGGGGACCCTGCGCCGCCCGCCCCGGCGCTGCTGGGACCCTAAGCGTAGCCTTCAAAGGCAAAACGTCCCTTCCTTTTCTGAAGGAATAACTTGGGGATCACCGATTCCCGAGAGACAAAACACACGCGCTGCTGCGAGCATTTTGCTGGTAGATTTCACGAATCAGTTAATTATTTTGTAAGATAGAAAACGCTATAAATGAAGGCCCTAGAAATTTAAAAATTACCTGACGTGAATTATGGTGTGTTGATCGCATACCGTAACTTCCTTAGATAGGGGCTGGAGCACCGGCACCCCGACTTCTGTTCTCTCTTTTCCCTCCGCGGTGTCCGGGTGCCCACGTCTGCCCCGCGGCCTCCACCTCTGGGGGGGTCTCTGGCCCCGCGCGCCCCCTGGGTGGCTCCCTGGGCTTTCCTCTCGCCCTGTGGGCGCGGCCCGTCTCCCCTCCCTCGGCGTCTCCTCGCCAGTCACCTGGCCGTCGTTTCGGGTCCCCGCGACAGTTCCAGAGTCTGAGCCCTGCTCCGCCTCTCCAGACCGGTCTTAGGTTTTTTGTGTTTTGGTTTTTTCCCTGCGGCCTAACGAGTCCTAATTTTCATGAAAGGCGTGTGCGGCGGGTCCCGGGAGGGAAAGGACTTTCCTGCGAGGTCCTGTGTTCATCCGGGGAGGAGCTGGGCTGCCAGCGCTTGCCCTGGGGACAGCCTCAGGGTCCAGAGTCCCGCCTGTCCTGGTTTCGGATCCTCCAAGCCCAGCTGTGACCTGCTGCGGTGCCCCGGCGCCCTGGGGGCTGCCCCTCGGCCTGTCTCCGTCGGACCTGCCGCCTGGGCTGTGACGTGTCCCGCAGCTCCCCCTTTGGGGAGCAGGGAGCTCGGAGGCCGCTGGGCTTCATTATTGTCCTCGCCCCGGGTGGACAAGGCTCTCGGGAAGCGTCTGTCCTCAGTGAGGAGGCGTTCACGACAGAGGCTTGTCCCTCACTGCCCCTGCCTGGGTGGGGCTGGGGGGGGCTCCCCATGGTGGCTCCTCACCGGGAAGCAGTCCCGCTGGGAGTTCTGGAGGCAAACACCACGGACTGACCGTGGCCCCCAGGCATTTCTTCTTCTCGCAGTAGCTCAGCTCCGCCCCTGTCGATTCACAGAAGCTCCCGTGTAATTATTCCCGCCCGCTGAGGAGCGCAGAAGCCGGTGCTCCGGGGAGGACGATGCAGCCATGGGCCTGCCTGGTTTTGTCCCCTATGCCATCTGACTGGCTTCGCCTGTCGACGGGCAACGAGTGTGTTTTAGATTTACCACTTACGCGCCGACCTGCTTCACTGTTTTATGTCGGGCTGTGTCTCTTGCTTCTTAAATCGGATTTCTGTCTTCCCTCTAAAAAGGGAGAGGCCTTGGTTTCATCCCGCCACACCCTCGCTCCATGCGCGCAAGGCCACGGAGCGTTATTGTAAAAGGAGTGAAGGGGGCCACCCCGGCGGCGCAGCGGTTGAGCACCGGGTTGCGAAGCTGCCTGCAGCCTCTGCAGCGCCGGTTCAGTCCCACATGGCGCACAGACCTCTCCTGCCGCCCGCTGCTCCCCTCAGCAGTGTACTTCGGTCCTTCTGCCTGTTCTGTTCCCTGCTCTGGCTCTGGTGAATTCTCTCACCCTCCCGGGCTTCTGACTGTACCCAGTGCTTGATAAAAAAAAAAAAAAAAAAAAAAAAGTGACGGAATGAACTTTGAAACAAATTTTTTATTTATCAAAACTTCAGAAGTGCATGAGTGCCAGGAACTTAGGATGTACTAAGTCCCTCAAACCAGACGAGGGCGGCTGCTTGTCTGTGGGCCTGTTCACCCCCTCGCACTGGACAGTCCCTCCAAACGTACTTTTTTTTTTTTTTTTAGATTTATTTATTTATTTATACAAGCACTGGGTACAGTCAGAAGCGCGGGAGGGTGAGAGAATCCACCAGAGCCAGAGGGGAGAACAGAACAGGCAGACTGACGAAGTACACTGCTGAGGGGAGCAGCGGGCGGCAGGAGAGGTCTGCGCGCCATGTGGGACCCTCGCTGGTGGCCGGGGATCGAACCGGCGCTGCCGAGGCCGCAGCCCGGCACTCAACCGCTGCGCCCCCGGGGAGGCCCCGAATGTACTTCTAAACTGGGTCTTTTGTTGGGGCGAATCCGAGATTTTTTGGACATACCATAACGCGTGTAGGCGCAGGTTCTTCTCATCTCTTCTGCTCGGTATTCTGTGAACACCGTCAATCTCACGTAGCTAATCATTCCTTAATTATGAGAAATTGGTCTCCCCTAATTTTTAAAAAATTCATCTCTATGTTCCTTTCCTCAGCAACACTCCCTGTCACAGCTCATAGACATTATACGTGTGTGTGTGTTTTGTCCATTTCTCTGCTTTTATTCCTTTTTTGAGTTTCAGTCTAATTTTTAACTCGCATTCCTGTTACATCCACCTGTCCCAGCCTTTGATGTTTGCCCACCTACTTTCCACACCTAATATTTCCACTTGGTTCTTTTTTATATGTAATTTTAACTTTTCAGTTGAAGTAGTTTGCACCCCCAAGTGTCTGGTCAGAAGCTGCTTCCCGGGGACGTCTGCTGATGTGCACTGGGGCAGGGCAGGGGGGCAGCCCTGTCCAGATGTTCACATCATCGGCTCTGGGGAGTCAGAACAGTCCTGGCAAACTAATACATGCGTAAAGAGGAAACAGGAGGGGAAACGGGGTGACCCCCCGGGGAGTGTTCCCTCACGAGCACCTTGTTACAAGCAGGGCAGAAGCAGGAGGCTGGGGGTAGCACTGAAGCCTGCTGAGAGGTCAAGATGGGAACTGAACAATGTTCCTGAACTTAGCGACTCGCGGTCACCGGCGCTCTTAGCAGACCGAGGACAGGGTGGATGAGCGGGGACCACATGCCAAGGTGATCTGGGCGGTTCTTGGGGCAGAGGACAAGCAGAGAGGGGGGAGGTTCTTTTCAGTGGGAGATACTTGACCTTGTCTGCGTCCATGGAAAGGTTCTCATTGAAACTGAACGTCGGGGAAGGGGACAGTGACAGTCCCGAAGGGCGCAGGGGGAGCTTTATGCGGGCGATGGGGCTGACCTGTTCTACCTAGAAGCGGGAGATGCGCACAGGGACCCCCTCAGCGGCTGCGGTGAGGAGGGGCCGCCCCTTTTCTGGCTGGTGAAGACCCTGTTTTTAAGTTGTCCGAGTCCTAAATGAGCTCAGCTGTGCCTGGTCACTGGCATCGCTTCCTCGCGTCCTGGCACGTGGCTGGCGGTTTCCGGTGTGATTCTGAGTCTTCCCCTTCGCGCCCGTGGGTATGTGAGTGAGAAATCGGGAGACGCTTCAAAGGGCAGTGGCGAGTGAGACGCCAGGGAAGTGACACGCTTCCCTGCGGTCCTTGAGGGCTACACTGCAGTCCGAGGCCGTCTGGGGACGTCTAATGCCCTTCCCGGACTGTTGGCCAGTCACGTCCACACCGTTCCAGCCCCGCCGCTGCTGAGCGCCTGCTGCCGCGCGGGCGCCGAGGAACAGGGGAGGCGCCTTAGCGGACTTACCTTCTCGGTTACATAATGACTTTGAGGTACAACAAATCAAGGGCCATAAACCCCGTTAGTTCAGGCGGTGAGTAAACTACAGGAAATGCCATTTTCTGGATTCTTCACGCTCAGGCTTGAGAGGGGGCGCAAGAGAAGGAAGGGGCTGCAGGGAGGCGGGCAGGGAAGGACGCAGCAGCAGAGTGGGCGGGAAACTGCAGGACGCCTTTGGGAGGCCAGAAGGATGATTACGGTAGAAGGCAATGAAGTCACAGGAAGCAGCAGAAGGAAGTGTTTTGGGGGGATGAAAGAATCATTCGTTTAGGGTCTCGGAGTTCTTCGGCACAGATGTCCAGTCAGATCATGAAGGGCGGCTGCTGGAGGAGCCAGCAAGAACCCCCCTCCCCCCAACGTGCTGAAGAGCGGGTCCCGGCTGGGTCTCCCCGAGGTCTGGGGTCCCCCCATCAACAGCCCAGGACCGAGGCGGCTGAGGCGCCCTGACTGTTGAGGGTCCTCCAGTAGCAGAAACCGGGCAGCCTGAGGCCAGCAACCGAGACGGCGGCCCCACGCGCGCGGGAGAGCTGCAGCTTCGAGTCCACCGCGACTCTACTCGGCCTCTGCCCTCGGCACCTGCACAAGCTCCTCAGCTTACTCTGCAGTCCATCGGGCAGGTCTCTAGGCCAGGGAGTCGGCTTCTAGGTTTTGATGCTGGACAGGGAAAAGGTCGGACGTGCCCCTCCCAGGGCCAGGCCTCGGGGTGCTGCCAGGAGGCAGGAAGCAGATGCAGCCACTTCCTTCTGGCAGAGCCGCCCTGTCCTCCTCCCATTGCCTTCACATCTCCTTAGCCCAGACCGTCTCTCCCTCTGGAAAGAAATCATCTGAGGGAGGACAAGATGAGGGGAAAGAAATCAATGAAACCTTAGAGAAATAAAATTTATTATGCAAATGGCTCTTCAAGCTAGAGCCCGGGAAGCTGTGCGTCCCTGCACCACGGGCCCCGGTCGGAGTGGCACACCCACGGGCAGAAAACTGGCCTTTCGAAAACAGTATCTCAGAGGCCCCTCAGACGGGGGTTCGTTTTTGAAATACTCGATTCCAGTAGCTCATCAGCTGGTGGCTGAGGCTGACACCGAAGGCCAGTTAAGGCACCAGGGGCCCGGAGGCGGCGGCCGGAGAAGGCGGGCCGGCAGTCTTGCTTCGAGGGTAGTAGTAGCTGGTGAGGACAGTCAAGGAAGAGGTAGGATCACTTCAGAATCGACTTGACTAAAGCGACTGTTCTCTAGCAGTGACGGAAATCGCCACTCCAGCAGTCCCGCGCCAGCACCCAGCCCCTCCGCACTGCTCGTGCGCCTCACCGCCTTGTCGCTTTTGTTGTCTGAGGTACTGACTTTTTTTTTTGACACTGGTTGACTCATGCAAGCTTTTAAAGCGATTTAAATATCCTGAAAAACCACTGAGTAAGCTAATTTTGATAAGTAAAAAGATGGACTTTCTGCAGGATTACAGCACTTGGGGGTCAATTCAGCTGCTGCTTATGATTTTGGATTCAATACAGCAGTTCAAACAATGCTAATTTACACAGCAAGGGGATCATTAGAAGAAAATACTGTTCCAGCAAAACTAGATTACATCCTGATGGACAAAATGAATGTTCACACTGTGTCTTAAGAATAGGCTGAGAAATAATTTGGATAGGCTGAGAAATAGTTCACTTGTTTGTTTGCCTAATTGTTTTTGGTTTTTTGCTTAATTGTTTCAGCTAATAGAATGAAGTTCTTAGAATTAGATGTTGGGCTACAGACCTAAGGAGTCTCTAGAGAAGTGCTGTGAAAAGGATTCAGTATGTTATCAGATGTCAGCTGTTGGATTAAGTCCCCCCTTTTATCTAGCTATTGGCACCCAGCATTTCTAATTTTTTTAAAAAAGATTTATACAAGAACCAGGGTACAGGCCAGATATGCGGGAGGGTGAGAGGATCCACCAGAGCCAGAGCAGGGAACAGAACAGGCAGACTGACGAAATACACTGCTGAGGGGAGCAGCGGGCGAGACAGGAGCGGTCTGCTGCGCCATGTGGGACCCTCACCAGCTGGCCGGGATGGAACCAGTGCTGCTGAGGCTGCGGATAGCTTCACAGCGCTGCGTTCAACTGCCTGCACCACCAGGGAGGCCCAGCATTTCTAATTTTGAGAACGTCATTCTATTAACCCAGCATTTCTGGGTGCCAATAGCTAGAGTGTATCTCCTAATACAAGTCAGGAAGTGCTTGTTGAAGAGGGGCACAGAGGGATAAGTGGCAAAAAGAGGACTTATCCTTAGGGTAAACAGTGATTCCGGGAAATGCCGGACGTTTCCCTTGAGTTGGGAGCGCGCACCCCGAGGTTCCCGGAAGGATACATGTAGGTCGGGATGCCTTTTGCAGCCAGATGCTTCCGGATAAGCCGCTCGGTGCCGTACCAGTTAAAGCCTTTTGTGGTGTGTCCGATGCGTGGAAGGTGAACGCTTGCTGTTAGAGAGAGGAGAGCGTGACATCTTCATCAAAAACTGGTTAATGGATACAAAATATACACAGGAGCAGACAATCTGTACTCTGTGGCTGCCAAGAGACAGGATGTACGTGACCACGGAGTGTCCCTCTCCCAGCGCACAATCGCCATGTCCACAATGGTGGGGAGGTTATAATAGAAGAAAAGGTCTGTGGAACGCAGGACCTGTGCACTTGGGAAATAGAATATGATCAAGAGATTGAAACAGGAGTCAACAAGCGCTGAGACAGAGTCTGGACACTGAGCTCGACAAAGCAGACTGACTGTCCAGAGAGGGTCTGCAACGGCCTCTCCCAGAGGCAGGGCCCGTGCACGCATCTCTGCTCAGTCACCTGCAGAGCTGGGGTGCAGACACCCCCACTGGGAAACAGTCCGCAGAGGGCGCTAGAGAGAAAAAGGGTTGAGCACGTACAAACACTGTGGTGGCGGCTACTCTGGCCCTTGTCCTGGGTTCACACCACATCCCTGGAGACAGAAGGCCCCTAGTCCCAAGCACAGACGGCAGAGCTCACCTTTCCTTTCCTTTGCTGCTACGAATATCTTCCTCAGGCCCTCTTCCAGGGCCGCCATCTTAATGCCGGACAGGACGTTGGTGTGGTCGCGGTGCTGAGCCACAATCAAAGCTAACTGGGCGGGACAAGCAGTCATGATCAGTGAAAGCAGGGGACGCGTTGTCCAGGGGGCACAGCCCTTTACTGGCCCCTCCGCATTGGCTCCATCTCTCTCGGATGCTCCAAGTAGCCACGTCCTACCACATGATGACTTCACACCCTTCCCTGTACTTGTTTTGTGGTAACTGTTTTCCTTCCTCTCTTTAACAAGTTTCAGCCAGGATCTAAGACCTGCTGTCCTTTCTAAGTGCTCTCAAGTAGGGAAGGACTTGGAGGGTCTTGCACTCTGGCCTCCAGCTGAGGCCAGTCGGCTCCATGCCCGCAGGGTGAGCTGTCTTCCCTCACTCTCAACTAAGCCCTGAGAGAACAGAGGGCCAAGAACCTCCCTCCCCCACTGCTCTGCCTAAGCAGGGGGCGGCTGGGACTGAAACCGCTAGTCCAACCTGGACCTGCCGTTCCACCTGCCCTAGGCTGTTCTCGAGCCGCCGCATCATTCTTTCCTGAACAGTGTGGAGATGCCTGGGTGAGCAGAGCCCCCAGCCTCAAGCAAGGTGCCCTTTTAGCCAGATAGCGCCTCTTTCAGTCACTAAGATTTGGCACTACTGTGAATACAGATTCAGGCCTTGGCGAAAGGGGAAGCAGGTGTGGTTCATCAAGCACCTCACGGGAGGTGCAGGCGGGGAAGCAGGCCCGTGGCTTCGGTGTGTGCTTGCAGAGCACTTCCTGTGAGCCGGCTGCTGGCGAGGGGCTTTGGCGGGCAGCGTGGGGGCAGGGAGTGGAGGATGAGGCCCACCTGCTTGTAGGGGTTGGATTGTGCCCCCAAAATTCATGTTAATTTCTTAACTGCTGAGGGTTAGAACTTCGTTTCTGGAAACAGGGCCCTTAAAGGGATTGGGAAGTTAAAACGAGGTCTTGAGGATGACCTAGCCCGGTCTGGCGGGTGCCCTTGTAAGGGCGATGCCGGGAAGCGCCTGCCCAGAGAAACAGTGGCCGGCAAGCCCAGGAGAGGCTCAGAGGAGCCACCTGGCCGGCTTCTCCGCCTGAAGCCTTCAGAACTGGGAGGAAATAAATTTCCTTTTTTCTAAGCCACCCAATCCATGGGAGAGCGCCCAGGGGCAGAGGCTTCAAGAGATGACAGGAACTAAATCTTAGCTCTGAAAAGGGGTGCATTTTACTTACCAAATCTTGCCCTTTGCTTCTCGACTCTTTATCATCAATAGGAAATAAAAGGACTCCTCCCAAACTCAGGTCTGAGGTAGAATAAACGGGGAGCAACAGAAGGAACGTCAGGTCACCGGGGGCTGAGGCCGGCGACAGACTATTCTGAGTCCTCCTAACGCCCGCTGAAAGGCGAGCAGGCGCGGCTTCCGTGTACCTTCTCTCTCCTGGCCTCAGTCACTGCCCCGGGTACTCATTTCATTCCTCAATTCCCTTCCCTTGAAAGCTTTTACTTTAAAACTGTGGTGAGATACACACAGCATACAACTTACCATCTTAACCCATTTGCTTCTTCCAGACTGCCCTTCCCTAGCGAAGGACAGCCACACCCACGCCACCCCCGAGATCGGGGTCTACTAAAATCTTAGAAAAGGGCTCAGAAAAATCAACTGAAAGCAAAATGGTCAGTCAGGGCCTCACGGTGTGTTACTATTTACTCACTCTCTTTAAAATCAGCAGGTCTCGAACCACAGCGAGTTAAGAAGGCCCCTCGGACCAGGCCCTAAAGGCCTCTTCAGAAAGCTGACATCCAGGTGAGTAACATCCACCTATTTCCCCTGTATCCCCGTCACTTTAGCCTGGAAAGACAATGCTCTAACCCTAATGCCACAAAGCATGGGTGCTGGGAAGTTCAAGACGGCTGGAGCTGCCACATGATGCCTCGGTCTCTTGGCCCTGGACACAGGCCCTCAGCAGCCCCTGCCCTAACCAGTGACCTCCCCAGCAGCCTCCTCCTGGCCTAGGTAACATAACACCAAGAGGACATGCTCCCAGGCGTCCTGCTTGCTTCTGTAGTGTATTCCGTGAGGACAGGACCCCCCAACTAGCTGACAAGTGCCGGGCACACCCCTCGCCCATCCGCTGGGGCCTCTCCACCATGCCAACAACTCCCATCTGTCCACTCTCCCCAGGTGGGTTCTGGAAAACCTGGGTGACATCTCAGACCCACGGTTTACTGATGTCCTTAAAACATCCACAAGCCCAACCATTATTGAGGCGGCTCTGCGGAGTCACTTGAGCCCCCTCAGGATCTATTTTCACCCGTGGGGGAGGATCTGACCCTCCTACTCTAAGGCGGGCTCACAAAGGCATCGGCAGCTGAAGCATGAAAGGGTTCTACCTAACTGGACAATTTCCTTCACCAATGAGGCTAAATTCAAGTCCTAGCTTATAAGATACCAAGGATAAAAGACGAGAGAAATGCTGGCTGGATGTGAGGATAATCGAGAACAAAGCATAGCGGTCGGGTTCCTGTCACCAAGACATGATGCAAACCCTTTCAGCCGCCCTCGGAGGAACAGCAGATGCGTGTCGTCCTAGACGGCGCCTCCACCAGCACACCCGACACCCGGAAACCTGCGAAGCCCTCCCCCAGGCTCTTCCCGCAGAACCGGACAGCTGGTTCGTGAGTCACCTTGGGGCCCAATCGTCGCCCTCTGTCTTGTTTCTGCCGTATCTGGGTGTCTAATGTGGGGTCCAGTGCTGCTCAAAACCTCAGAAAAAATTGCAGCGTAACTGCAGAATTCAGGTTCCCATCCAGGACAGGACATGCACACCCCACTCGGGGACGCCCCCATCTTAAACACCCACTCGGGGCCTCGCCCCCGTTACCACTTCAGTGCCTCACGCTGCAGACCCTGCTTTTCCCTTCCCCCCAGATACTCCTCTCTAGGTCCCTTGTTTCTGGCAATTCCGTCTTCCTCCCAGATGCCTCTGCTGCCTGCCCCACACATCGCTGCCTGCCTCCCTCGCCGGGTCAGCACGGCCCAGACGGCCCTCTCCAGCCTGCACCTCTAGCTCCAAACAGTGAGCGGATCAATACCTAGACCTGAGTCACTTAGTCAACCCACATGAAACCCCTCTTTCAGGACCCGGTCTGAGGAAACAGTCACCCGAATAAGTCCTTCCATCCGCCTTCACGCAGGAGAGCTGGCTTTTCCTCACTCTGCTGTCCCAGCCGAAGGGCCCTTCGACTCCCCCCAGCCCCCCTGCTAAATGCCAGGGATCCTTTCCCCCTCGCAACCTGGTGATTTCTGCACCTAAAAAAAAATTCCCTTCTCTGTGCCAAGCGAGACAGATTTGCCTTCCAAGTTCTCCTAGTCCCAAAGGCTTTACTTTGTCTCCAGGAGGGGCCGCGCCCAGCCCGCACTGACGTCCACACATCAGCACCACCTCAGCTCTCGTTCCTAACGCGCGTCTGCTGTCTCCCCGCCCAGGTCTCTGACCACCTCAGAGGCAACTCCTTGTGAAGCTGGGGGGAGCTGGGAAATACTGCCGTGGCCTTCACGCCAGCGCGTCAACATTCAGCACCCTGCTCCCGGCCCCACGCAGCAGCTGGCGTGAGCACTACTCCCAGCTCACAGCGAGGAAGCGGGCACAGGTGCGTAGGGCACGCGCCACACAACCAGCTCCCTGACGAGACCCCAGCTGCCTCTTCCTGCTCCTCAGCTAACGCCTCACGCCCTGCGTACCCTCCTCTCCGCGTCCATCCCAAGCCCTTCCCTCCGCCTCGCCGCTTACCTTCCATCTTCCCGGCCAGCTCGTAGATTTTCCGCGGCTCCGTGGACCGTGTTTCCAGAGCTGTGAACAGGCCGCCTCGGCCCCAGCGGCCAGAGTCATCTGATGGGAGGGAAAACGCGCACCTGTCGGCGGCAGTGTTCGTTCTGCACGGGCGCTGACGGGGTGCGGGGGGGAGTCCGTTCTGCACGGGCGCTGACGGGGTGCGGGGGGGAGGTTGCCTAACGGACTCGGGAAGAACGACTGGTCAGAGGAAAGAAATAAATAGCTAATCTTTCTAGTGCTTTGGATTTCTCCACCATGTTTCAGTTTTCTGAGCTATACCTGGCCTCCGAACAGGACAGCACTGGAAAAGTGAGCGTTGGAAGAGCAAAGCCTCTAGATACACCGGAGAGCTACAGCACCCGGGGTGCACAGCACAGGCCTCCACGATGCGGGGGGGGGGGGGGGTGTCACACCCTTACTCAAGTGGGCACCCACACGGTGCGTCAGCAGCTTCTGTTTGTAAATCACCCACTCTGTCCTACGTGTCCAGCTGCCCTCGGTTGTAGCAGTGGCAAAAAAAAAAAAAAACCTGCTCCCTCAGTTTATTCCCCAGTGCAAGGAGAGCCCAACAGGTGCTTTACATGTCAGGCCGTCAGATGTGTAAAAAAGTGAAAGAAGAGGAACTAGAGACAACAGCCCGTCCCCACACCTCTGCTATGGGAGCAGCAGACACCGAACAGCGGGGCTCTCTGGGGAAGTGAGGAGCCAGGAGCGCGCCGGGTCCTGCTTCTGGTCAGAACCCTCGGTGCGGAGAACAGGCGGCCTCGGCCGCTACACGGATGAGGGCGGGGAGGCTGGGGAGTCGGAGCCCTGCCGCCGGCCTGTGCGCCCCCACCCCGCCCCGGCTCCTACCCACACAGTGCACCACGATGGCGTCCTCCGGCCCGGCCTGCGGGTGGGTGACGTCGCCGCTCAGGTACTTGATGGACGTCGAGTCCGGGTCTTCATGATCCAGCTGGGCCGGGCGCTCGTCTTCCCCACCCGTCAGGTCCTCGGGCTCGCTTTCCTCGGAAGGCAGGCAGGCGGACCGGTAGTTGTTGGACTCCCACCAGGCCATCCTGCGGCGGGCCAGAGAGGAGATCAGCCGGGCCCAGCGCGTCTCCCCTGAGCACACGGCGTGCTGCTAGTCACAAGTGCCGAGTGCCGAGGGGAAAGGCGACTCGAAACCCCCTGACTGAGGTTTGCTGCCTCCTTATAAATGAATGAGAAGCCTGGCTGATCGCCTGATGCCTGCTGACTCTACTGCAATAATGAGCCGCCACCACGTCGGCTCCCGAGAACGTAACCAGCCGATGTTCAAGGCAACCACTCTTTGTCAGGCGGCGACAATAAAATCTCAAAATCTTGCTTCCACTGAATGCGCCTTCTCTGCCCTAGGCCTCCGGACTTTCCACTGAAGCAGACGCTTCCTCTTCAAGAGTGTATTCCCTCGCCAGGAGGCGCTGTGACCTGCACAGACGTGTCCTGCGCTGGGACGGTCAGCTCTGGGCGTGCTGACCAGCAGCAGCTCCTCTGCCGACTGTGACCCCGAGGCTGAATAACAATACCCACGACCCGAGGAAAGAGACAAGTGTAAAACAGCGCACACGTACTTTTTCTTATGTTCGGCTTCTTCCTTTTTCCTTTGCTTCTCCTCCATCAGTCTCCTCCTCTTGGCCGCGGCTTCCTGTCTCTTTCTCCTCCTGTGCTCCAGCTCCTCGGGGCTAAGAACCCGCCTCCTTTTGGCCACCTCCACGAGCCCTGGCATGACAGCCTGCGGGGAGAGTGCGCGTCCCTCAGCCCCGGGTGCTCGGGGCTTCACCGGACACTGCAGCTCCGCGCCCCCGGGGGTGGTGGACGTGGGGGCAGCACACTCAGGGCAGGCTCAGAGCCCACGTCTGGGGGGGTGTGGGGACCAGGGGCGCTGGGCTTGGCCAGGGCACAGGTGAGGCTGGGCAGCTGCGCGTCGTTTGGGTTCATTTCGTCAGCAATGAGGTACCCCAGGAAAGTAAATTTTAATTTCACGCATAGCCTGCAAGATGCCATTTTTTAGGCAAACCTTCCTATAACGTAGTGTATCATTCTTAAGCAGAGTATTTCAACACCCTGCGGCTCTGTCAGCATCAGGACTGTCTCCGTGACTGTCAGCATCTGACGAGCGCAGTCTAAGCCCCATCGCTGTGCCCGCCACCTCTCAGGGTCGCCGCCGCGGGCCCCCGCGGCGGGCTGTGGTGTAAACTGACCCCTCCGGTAGCTCGGGGCAGGGCTATCACCCACCTCAGCTTGTGAAACACACGCCCTCTGCTTGTGCTTTTATGCACAGTTTTCCTACGAGGCTACATAGTTACTTATGATTAAACTTCAACCGATACTTACACGCGCGTTTCTTAACAGATCACTCCCGGATCATTGTTCTGCTCTTAGGGTGAGTTTGGAAAAATCATTCTTTTACATAAAACAATCGTCCTTACACTGCCTTTATTTCGAAGCAGCCGACCTCCTTGGCTTGTTTCCTCCAAAAGGGTTTTCTGAAGATTCACCAGCTGCTCAAATGATTCTCTGTCCTCTTTACTAGGTTCTTTAGAATAATCTTTACCTTCAAATAAGTACATGTGGTTTTCTGAAAACGTGAAATACACAAGAGAAAAACGTTAAACACTGAAGAAAAACGGGTCAGTACTATCGACCGGTAACCAGGGCGGAGGAGAGCAGCCCCTGTCCTAAACGGGCTCGGGCCTGCCTGTGCTGGGGTCACCTCGCCAGCCCCTCGGCCACGGTGGGCTGGGGATGCCACACGTGTGCTTTTCAAAAGAGCGGAGCTCAGATGGTCTGAGTCGGGGGAAGGGGGTACCTCCACCTGCTGAGCCTCACGGCGCACCCCTCATTCTTCACTACTCCTCAGCGTAGCTCTGCCTGCCCACAGGGTCGGCTGGTGAAGGTAACAGGCTATGCACCGTCCCTCAGTCACGGTTCAACTGGCAGATTTTGCTACCACTGTGCCAAAGCAGTGCACATTCAGTAGGGACAGGCCTTAGATCTAGTGTTGCTCTTTCCCCCCAGGCTTGCGCATGCAGTGAAACACTCGCACGATGCCAGGCGAGGCAGCAAGCCATGGCCCCCGCGGCGACGCCAGGCAGACCACCAGCACCCCGCGTGCACCGCCGCCAGCGGCCTCAACTCGGGCATTTCCAACTTAGGGCAGGTCCTCACGATGCAACCTCAGCATAATGTGAGGAAGTTCTATACTCAGAACACACTGTGACTATTCCAGAAGGGTGGCAAGGAGTATTAAAAGGAATGAGGGGGAAATCTGAGAATGTAAGAGTCACAACTACAATCCTCAGATGTACACTATTCTTTACACTCCCCTGAGCATCTTCACAAGCCTCACCCCAGTCCTGGTGTAACAGCCCTTATCAAGGGGGAAGTAAGTTCAGATGGAGATCAGGGGACCCCCCAGTTCTCACTGCTCATCAATAAGACGAAGGCTTTTCTGATGACTCTGGGTGGACCCGCTCAGGGCTGTGTGTCCAGAGGATGGAGGACACAGGCCAGCGGTGACAATGACCAGAGTGTCACCTGGAGCAACTGGGCCTGTCACCTTAGTGCTCACGCCTGATGCTTCTGCAGCTGAGCAGGGCGGGGACTGACACGCCATTTCGCAGATGAGGACACAAGGGCTCCGAGAGGTGGGTGGTCTGCCGGGATCACGGGTCGACGATGAAGCCGTGACAGGTCAGAGCAGCCCCCAGAGCGCGCAGGGAGCAACTCTAAAGCGAAGCGGCCTTACCAGCACATTACCCCAAAAATGTCTTTTCGCTGCATTATGAAAGCAGCGATAAGTATGTTTTCCCTGGAGAGCGGGAAAGCAAAACATTTTCGTTCTCAAGAGATCAATCGCTTCGCACTTGTACCCAAATCCAGCCAGCTGCAGTTCTAATTGGCATCTGCTAATTAAATCAGCAGGGGCCCCGACGAGGTGCTCCATCCACAAGTGGGAGGTAAAGAGCGGGGAAGTGTCAAGTCTGATCGGCGCGCGCGTCCGCCGGCACGTGACTCTCCACTCACACACAGGCTGTTAAAACCCGGCACTCGAGATGAAGCGGCCTGTTCTGTTCCGGCTGGCTTCTCAGTGTGACTGGGGCCGCGTTCATTACTGCCACTGCTCTCACTGGTAATCATTCCCCCGTCTCTGCAGCCGGGAGGGGCTCGGGCACCCCCAGGCCGGCCCTCGCCGACGTCCCGTCAGCGGACCTGTGCGTATTTGTCCAAGACAAAATTCCAGATTTCAATACCATGGGGATCCCTTCTGGCGGTTGGGCTGCCTGAAAAAAATCTATTTTGGGGCAGATGAACTGACAGAGAACTGTAATTATTTCTTCTGGAAAACAGTAAGGTTTTGTTTTGTTCTAGTAAATGCTACCAAAAGCAAGCTGATGTTAGTTTAGGCGCCACAGAAATGGGTTAAGTGTCCATGTTCCATCCGGGTTGTCGGAAGTCATGACGGATTTTTTCTGTTGTTCAAGCAAAAATGCGTCATGATTTTTCCGACAACCCGATGTAATGAAACGTGACTTGAAAACAGGTCGCCTCTCCCGAAGCCACCCCTTCGTGGTGGCAGATGGATTTTAAAAAGACCGAAGAGGCACCAGTGGATGGAAATGTACATAACTGCAGCCGAGGGGGCGGGAGCGCCGGGAGCAGGACGCGCCAGGGGCGGCACGAGGCACGGCGCGGGGTGCAGGAGACCCGGCTGGGCTCGCAAGCAGCAGGAGCACGGTGGGCCCCACGCCCCGTGTCTCTGCGGGTTACACCGGCCGCCCTCTCCTTTTCAACGAGACCCAGTCGGCCTCCCCTGCGGACACTCGAGCTGCCAAAGACGCCAGGCGCAGACCCCGGAACCAGGACCAGGGGCCCGGCCCAGCAGCCTGGTGCGTCTCTCGCGTCACACGCCGGGGCCGGCAGGAAAACACCAGGAACAAGAGATTCCGAAACCAAGTCCTAAAAAGGGGGAAGCAGCGGGAGCAGAGAGAGAACGGGGCAGGGGAATACTTTCTTAAAGCGATGAGGATAAATATCCCCCTGGGGCGGCTCCCTGAGGATAGCACAGCCCTATAATGAGAAGGGATGCGCTTAAAGTAACGAGAAAACAGCGAAGATCTTGAAGAATAAAAATGCGACATAATGTAAATTCCTAAAGCCGGAGTCCCGGGCCCTCACGCCAGCCACCCCGCTGCAGGCGCCCACATGGCCAGTCACCCCAAGCCAGGCTGGCAACACAGCCAGGGGTTGGCATGGCACAACCTCCGGCTGCAGGCCGGGAGGAAAGTGACCACCTGACACCAGCTGAGCCGCCCCGAGCCCACACTGGAGAGGGGCCCAGGAGAGCGGAGAGGGCTCTGCGCAGGGTGCACAGATAAAATGTCCCCCCCAAAAGGCCAATCCCAAGGGAGAAAACAATGAAGGGAAAACACAGGGCCTGGCCGGGCAGGGCTGCAGCTCCCAAGGATCTGGAAGGAAGAGACTGGAAGCGGCCGGGTGCTGGGAAGGCGTTGCTTCTGGGGGCAGACACACAGCTAGAGGGGCGGGGAGGGCCCTTGGCAGTCCTGGGGCAAAGGAAGCGCATGAGCAGCGGCGACAGACGTGAGACCCGAAGCCAGGACACCCCAGGCCCTGGAGGAAAAGCAGCCGCCTTGTCTCCCTTTTGGGGGGGCTTCGCACTGGGACTAGAAAGCCTGCCCAGACCCTCGGCGCTCTCGCCCTGCCGCGCGGAACCTGCTGGCGCTGGAGCAGGTCGGTCAAGGGCCTTCAAAACAGCCGTAAGACACGGGGCAGCAGCCTCCGGAGCCGCAGAGTGACAACGCACTTCCGCCCGGGAATGCGAGACCGCGCCCTGGAGATATCTGGGCGAAATACTGACCAATTCGGAAAAAAGACCAAGCCATTTGGCGATGCCTATGTGCACGCGCGCCCACACACGCGTGATGAGCACACACAGCCGCAGCCCCGCGATGTCAGGGGGCGCCTCGGAGCCCCGAACAAGCACCGCCACGGCCCGCGCTCGCCAGCGCAGGGGACTCTTGCCCGCCGGCTGCCCATTTAAACACAAACCCTCGTCCACTCAGGAGCCACGTGGGCGAGGCCGCGCAGGCAACAGGACACTGGACGGATGCGGAGGCGCTCGCAGCCCAGCCACAGGCCACAAAACCCTCCTGCCGAAGCTGCCTCCGCATGAAGGCCCCCGACGGGGCCCAAGCTCCACCAGGAAGCGGGCAGCCTCCAGCTGGGGAGGAAGAGAGCTGGGCCCACACGCGTCCTGGATGGTGCGCTCAGGGTGTGCAGGAGACACCCCAAGGGGAGCGAGGCCTCTCCTGGGAGCTCAGCTCCCCACAACCCTGCGCCCGGTCCCGCCTCTACTCACCCCCTTCCTCCTGCTCCGTGGTTCCTTCTGCAGCCGGTGTCGGGGCGGCAGAGACCCACTGGCCATCTTGAGTCTCCCCCAAAATAGACTCCAGGTCGACCTCGTCCACGGTGCTCCCCTCGGAGGACAGCAGCTTATCCAAGCCGAACTTGAGGATCTCGCTCAACTAGGATGAAGAAAACAGAAACGTCTAGTTGACTCTCAGGAAAAGGAACACTGGGGCACCAGTGGTTGCCACGCGGCTTAACTCCACAGCACGTGGTCAGTGCTCCGTCCCCCGCGACGGGCGACAGTGACAGCCGGGACAGCGGGTGCCAGGTGAGCGAAGGTGTGAAACGACCAGCTTGGGCTCTGGCTGGTCTCAACAGCACATGAGCCTTGTTTTGGGGGGAACGGTAACTCCTGCGTCATGCACAACGCTTCTGATGTCCCTCGCAGCACCCCCGTCTCCTCCAAACTTCTTAGAAGGCAGCAGAGGAAGCCTCGCTGCTCCTGCTAACCCAATGCTTTCCTGTGGGATCTGCCCCCTGCCACGGTGCTCTGAGGACCCCACCTCACAGGGACCAGAGAGAACGCCCGGTCAGTGGCCCCGTCTCAGTCCTACCCTCCCTGATATCCCTCCAGCAGCAACGCTCCTGCTTCTGCTCTTCCCTGTCTCTCACACCTAAGCCTAATCCCTGCGCTCCAGGAACCACCCAAAGGGTCAGGTCACTCTTCCTGGCGTGCGCGTCCTCCTGATGGCCGTGGGAATCGCCCTGTCCTTGATAGGGTAGTCAAAGCACCTGCACCCATGCTGGAGGGGCACCGCCCACCCTCACACCTGCATCTGCGGCCTCTGCCTGACCCGCTGGCTCTGACTCCTGGGGAGCCCGTCAGAGCGGGCCCGTGGCAGCGCGGAGCCTGGCAAAGGGCAGCTGTGCAGCTGGGGAGGGGGCGGTGAATGCGGCTCTCTTCATTCCCTTTCTTGCCCGGAGGGCGCTGCCTGTCAACCAGGACACCCCCCAACATGGACGCCACTCTCATACCTGGAGGTCAGTGCCGGCCGCAGGCTTCTGGCCCCCCAGCGTGAAGTGGCCCCCTTCCATGATGGCGGTGGTGAGCTGCAGCTTGGAGGCCGCTCTCCTGTAGACTATCTCTTCCACGGTGTCTCGGCCGATCAGCCGAATGACTTTAACAGTCCTGTGCGGAGTCAGGGGAGAGGCGGGGGCTGAGTCTGCGGAGCCCCGGCACACGGAGGGCGACCCCAGCCGGTCGGGGCACAGCAGCGGGGGCGCGCCTGCCCATGAAGCGTCCATCATGGGGGACAAACCTCACTGTCCCCGAGCCTTCCTGACACTCAAGGGGCAGGTGACGCGCTCACACCAGGACCCCTTATGGGGCCTACCCCTCTGGTAGGCCTGCTGTCATCCCCAGGGCGACGCCCGCCTTTGCAGTCAGCTCTCCGCAGCTGGGGTTCTCGCCTGAACGAGCCCTTCCTCAGAGGAATGCGTTTATGTAACTTCTCAAGGCTCCTAGTCCTTTCAAAATTTGATTTTGTTCTTTTTACCAAGCATGAGGACACGCTGCTCAGGGGTCAGCAGCTGAGCTGGGCCAAAGTCTAGGGGTCTCGTGACCTCCCGTCGGGACGGTCCAAGCAGGGCCCTTGGCCTCCCGTCCCTCCCCAGCCCAGAGCTGCCAGGGCGCCCGGGGAGCAGAAAGAGCTGGTCTCACTTGCTCTGGCCGATGCGGTGCGCTCTGGCGGCTGCTTGCAGGTCATTCTGGGGGTTGAAGTCGCTGTCCACGAATATGACCGTGTCGGCCGCAGTCAGGTTCATGCCGACCCCACCTGCGGGTGGGCGAGCAGCCACATGTCAACAGTGGGCGGGCTGGCAGTGCAGACACAGTGACCAGCGAGACGTACAGGGGTCCATCGAAACAGTCTGGGCTCATCCTTCCAAAGGGCATCTCGCCCCCAACTCGAGGGCCTGGAGAGGCTGAAAGTGCTGCCAGAACTCAGGGTGCCCGACGTGGGAAAACCAACCGCCCAGAGGACAGGGGAGCAGCAGAGGCAGAGCTCACGTCAGAGCCCTGGAGCCACCATAATTCCCTTCAGCTTAAAATCCTTGATGGGGTTTTGTTTAGAACAGTCTATGGACAAGGACGCACCGCTTTTGAGAGGCCTTGGGCTGCGGGTGCTGCCAAGGGGAGCACTCACAACAGCTGCACATCACAAGAGGAAGCAAGTTCCCTGGCACAAGTCAGGGAGCAGGGATCCCCTCAGAACATTCCCCAGCAGAGCCGTAAACAGCCTCCTTCTGGAGAGAACTTCAGTCTTTCTGTTCTGGCTTCCACACAATCAAAGAGAAGGCAGCAAAACCAGCTGTGAGACAAGAACACTCACAGAACACGCTTCTGGCCTGTCTGCGGCACTGCAGGAGACTCCCTGCACCCAAGGACTGACTAAGAGCATCACAAAGGCAGGTGACAGCCTTTTCTCTGACAGATGTGGAAACAAGCACAAACCTTACTGCCTCCTGTAGGAGCGTCATGGCGCACGTCTCAACAAGCCAGCCCGGAGGGCCTGCTCCTACAGCCTGAACCAACGACCAACCTCTGGAAGGGTTACCCTCTCTAAAGACTGATGACCGAGAGGTGCTGAACTACCCTTGATGATGATGACAGCTTCACTAGTGCGGGGCTCGCTACCTGCCGACGCTGTTCTCAGCACTTGATGGATAGTAAATCCCTGAATCCTCAACAATCCTGAGTAGTTACTATTACGCTACCTATTAATACTCTATTATCCATTATCCTGATTTTGCAGATGTTGAAACGGAAGCCCCGGGATGCCAAGGGAACCACCTGAGGTTGCACAGTTCAACCCCCCTGGCTCCGGGCCTGTGCTTTACCACGACATGCCGTGACACCCCCGCCCCATGCTTACTCCACTGCAGAGCGCAGCATGAAAACAACTCCTTCCTGGGCTAATGTCTAGTTTAGTTCTTCACCACTGAGGGATGACTCTAAAGTCAGCCACAGCTGCACTTGCTGGGGACACATTCCCGGGCTCGCCCTGCCACCTGGTGGCGGCAGGACTCAGTCACGGAGATACTTGAAGGCTGGAGTGAAACCTGGGAAAGAAACGCTACAGCTGCAAGTCCACGGCTAATACGCGACGTGTTTGGAAAGGCTCATGTCCAGAGCTGCTGACTCCTTAAAAGATTACTGTTTCAACTGATTCTAAGTATTCCAAGATAGTTTAAACACGGAGCTCTCAGGCCTCACTGGTTGCGCAAGGGGATAAGCACAGCACTATGAAGCAATCCGCAGCCTCTGCAGCACAAGTTCGATCCCCGATCCCCGGCCAGCCAGGGAGCTACCCACATGGTGCAGCAGATCACTCCTGTCTCGCCCACTGCTCCCCTCAGCAGTATATTTTGGTCAATCTGTTCTGTCTGGTGAATCCTCTCACTCCAACTCCCCCCGTACCTCTGGCCTGTACCCCAGCTCTTGTATGCATAATAAATAAATCTTTTTTAAAAAAATTAAAAAAAAAACACGCGGAGATCTCTAATGTTAGACATTTAAAACATACCGCTGCTCTCTGCACATGAAGATGAGAAAACCAGCAGCGCCTACAAGAGCTCTTCCCCCACACTGGAGGCGCCCTCGCCTGGTCTTCCAGTTTCTCCCAAGACAGCTCTGACAGGGGTGGACAGTGGCTAGACTTAGGAAAGAGCCTAGATCGTAGCAGTGAGGGGGGTGGACCCGTCTGTGTAACGCAGAGCTGAGACAACACAGGTGAAACAGCTTCGGGATGGCCGCGGGTGACATCAGACACTTCTTTCCCATCCCCACCCCCCCGCCCCCGTCTAGGCACTTGGTAAATGTTTTCTAAATACGAGTAAAGTCTCTTAAGAAAGCCCTTGCTCTCTCCTCAACAGAGGACACGCATTCCCCTTTCATGTTCTGGAATCTGTTCCATCAAGATTTACATCTACAAAAAGATAATGAAATTAAGAGTCTTTGAGTTCAAAACTCATTTCAGGTCTGCTTGCCCCGTGACAGAATCATTTCATCTCCAAGAAGAGATTTCAAATTACTCGCGCACTGCCGGGCACCGATGGCGGAGCACAGCCAGCGCCACACACGACAGCCGCGGTAAGTCGTAAGTAGGGTCTGTTGTAAGTAGTTCCCAAGAGCTGGCGGTTCATTAGAATCACATTTGTTAAAAACTAGAATTTACTAAGCTTTTACGACATTACTCCAGAGGTACCGATGAAGGAAAGACAACTAACAGGTACGCTACCTCTCTCCCCAGAGTCACTGTCGGGAAGGACTGGCTAAATGTGAGTAACAATTTCCACAAAATTATAAAGGTCTTTCAGATAATCCCAGGTCAGTGATCACAACAGGTCAGATTACTTTTCAACGACTCCAGGTTTCCGTCGCCTTTGAGGAGATGATCGCTTAAACGGGACGGCAAAGAGCAGCAGGCCAGAAGTTCCAGACCTTGATAAACTGAAGTCAGCAACCTCAGTTCCCCATTGTTTACGCCCCACGGTAATGACCTAACCGCTCAGAGAACTAAGGGCAAGGACTCCTGCCCGGGACACGAGAGTGCTGGCTCACCACCCCTCTGCTTCCCCCAGCCCCCGGGACCTACCTGCCCTGGTGCTCAACAGGAAGATAAAAATCGGCTGCTGTCCGAAGTTCTTAATGGCCAGGTGCCGCTCTTCGCCTCTCACGGAACCATCCACACGCTCATAGCTGTAACCTTCAGGCAGGAAAGAACAGAGACACATGAGCCCTTTCCAGGTGTTGTCTAGGGAATAAAACATTGTCGGCTCAAAACCAAATGCTAATCCTGATCCTTTCCACAAACAGACACATCCCTATTTTAAGTAAATCCTGGCGGGGGGGTGGGGGGATCTAAATTTAAGGAGCATTTCATTGTTTCAAAAGAAGAACTCAGCGTAAAAAGATCCGCTGGATTCTTAAAAATACATGCAGTGGGTATATGAGTCACTCCGCCTTTAATAGTCAACTCTAACTGACCTAAGCAACTGGGGAGCCGCGCGCGGGACCACACGTGGATAGTTCCCAGTTTTGCTGAGACAATCTCACTTGTGCGAGCAGTAAGACGAGCCCTTAGGAGCTGCTACAGAGCCTGAAGCCACCTTTCAGTGAGGCTGTGAACTCTCCTGTCATCACAGACCCTGTCAGGAAGGGGAGTTCCGTGCTCAGACCATGAGTCTGGGGGTTCCTCGTGGTGCCGATGGCATTTCCCACAAAAGCCCGCACACCAGGCTTCCTATAGGCCTGGGATCATCATGTGGCTCTGAGCTCTGCTCTGACTCATTTTGTGAAATAGTAAGTTCTGCAGCTGATACGTCTTCCCACTGATATCACAATCAACGAACATGAGCCACCCTCCCCGCTCCCACCCCATCAGACAGTCCCACATGGTAACTGGCATTTCCTATTGTCTATAGAAACAAACCACCCTTGCCTGCCCCAGGATTGATATGTGGGGGGTCTCCTTAATTTCAATAATCAATCTTTGCTACTGATCTGAACAAGTGCGCAACTGGTAAGGTGACTGTTGAAGACACTGAAAGCACCTGTCATTGAAACTGTTTACCACAGAATCCAAAATTCCCAATGCTTCTGAGACACACATTTTCTCCAGTGCCCGAAATTTTAAGTCACGTCCCCAGCAGGAATGTGCTTATTTCTGCCCACGTGTCTCTTCCCTGCTGTCCACCCTGGTGTCACACGCCTCTCCTTACGTCCAATGCACCTTCGTTCTGAACAATGTTCTTCCGCTGATTCCCTCTGTGAAGCCCTGCTCTCCAGAATACGCTTCAAGGACCTATCTGGATTGTTGGGTTGTTAAATCCGACAATTGAGCAACATAGTGGCCAAGGGCTGTTACCTCTATAATCCAAGTAGTCCTGGAGAATATCCAACATCTGGGTCATCTGGGAGAAAAGTAAAACTCGATGGCCCCTGGGAAGAGAAAAGGAAAGGGACAGCTGCCAACTCTTGTCAGATTTAAGGTTGAGTTTCCTCAGGTGCAACGTAGCAAAGATTGCATGTTTATAAACACGAGAAATACTGAAGCAGGAACGTAACCATCATGATCACGTATAGATCCCTCAGAAGTGCTACAGGCTGTATGGAACACAGCTCCACCCACAGTCAAGCCTTCTGGTGGTGTTCTCAAGCCACAGGGGGTACTGCCAGGCGCATGTGTCAACATCCAGGGAGCACGGAAAGTGCTAAGAAGTTGCACCTCCATCTGGGATGCCAACTTGCTCAATGGAAACAAGTACACACACTTTCAAAGCAGAGTAAGATGTGCAGAGTAAACTGCAAAATCAACGCATACAAAGCAGAGCGCTGGGGAGCCTGTGGGCCTGCGCTCAGCCTCACAGGCCTCCATGTGGCTGTAAAGTCCTCTATCCATGGCATCTTGGTTAAGTTTGAGAAGTATCACTGCCGAGAAGGGGCAGGTGGCATCTCAAATTCTAGATGAAACTTGAGAAAACTTCAGTATGGGGTGAGAAGAAAGGAGGTCAAGGGACTAAATCAAGAGTGAATTGAGGCCTAGAGCTCCAGGTCATCTGCGTGTTTTAAGTTGGGCTGGCGCTACCACAACCACGGTCCCATCACGAAAACTCATTTAATCTGAGTTTGCAGTGTAAGCAAGAGCAACAACTGTGGAGAACTCCTTTAGGACTCTGGTCCCAAATGGGTAGAATAAGCTTAATGTGAAGCTAAGGACCTCCATTCCAATTTATCCCAGTCATTTTCCAGCTCTGTGACACAACTTCTCTGAGCCTGTTTAGTCACCTGTGAAATGAAAATACAGGACAGAGGACATTTATAGGTCCTTCTCCAAATCTAGCCCACTTACAGTGGGTACATCACAGCCAATAAAACAGTAAGAAATGCAGTCATTTGACCTGCATAGTTTTAATGTTAGAAATGTTACCAATCTGAGGTTTTAGGATGGTTCGGGCCCTGTGGGGAAGCTGTGCCAAAAAAGACACCTTTGAGGTCCTTAGGAAGCTGCTTTTTTCTAGATGCCTCTGTCTCTCTGGAGAGGCGGCGGGCCAGGGGCCACCTGCACCATCAGGCCGCTGAACACTCGGCTGAACCTTTAGAGACTCTGATGTCCAACTCATGTCTCTGGGAGACAGTCCCCCGAGTTTCCCCTGAGTTCAAACCAAGTCCCACATGTTAAGAAAAATGAGTATTTACTAAGCCCTTATTATGTGCCAATTCAGTGCAACGTACCAGCAGGGAATGGAAAAAGAAGTTTACTGTTATCTCTGCCCTCAAGGAACCACACAGAGAGAGCTGGGGCAATACATCAACACACGTCAGCTGCAGGACAGCAGGTCACAGGGCTGTGCTGCCAACACTCTCATGACCCCAAGGCTGTAGGAAGTCAGGGCGACTGTGCAGGGGACAGGACGAGACTGAATGGGTTGGAGCCACAAAGATGCTGGACCCTGAATCATGGTCGTGAGCAAAGGAAACGAATGAGTCTCAAGAAATCAGAGCTGTGCATTAGTCCAGTTGTAACTACCTACCTGGAATACAGGAACGCCAGCAGCTTGTCCAGCAGGTGAAGTTTCCCACTGGCTTCAATCAGGTGCTCTCCGATTTCAAAAGGCTCTGGCTCCACACCTGAAAAGGAGGGAGCCTGCTCTTAACAGCGTGCTCCCGCCCAGGGAGACTCCTCAGGCAGAAGTTGGTGCTCCCGCCCAGGGAGACTCCTCAGGCAGAAGTTGGTGCCCCCGCCCAGGGAGACTCCTCGGGCAGGGAAGTCATCGGTCAGGCAAGAGCGAGAGGTCAAGCCTCTTCTGGGTCAATCAAAGGCCCAAGTCCATCTCTCCTTGAGGCACTGACAGTGATTTGTTTTCATAACAATCTTAGTACGTTAACACCCCTCAGAGCCCGGCACACCCAGTATCCCCAATACACATTTATCCAAGGAACAAACCCCCTCTTTAGGAAATAAAGGCACAGGAAACCACTAAAGGCCAAACAGACCCAAAATTAAAACCTAGAGGTTCTCACTCTAGAAAACAAATCAAGAAACAGCTTAGATATATAAATGTTCCCAATGCTGCCCGTTAGAAGTTCTGATATGCACCTGAGAGTCTATGACCGTTTTTAAAAATACAGAGCACTACTTGCAGATTCTCTTAAAATGACTGCAGCAAACCCTCCACACTGATCCTGTCCCGACTAGATGCCCCACACCCAGAAGTCATGGATTGTCCCAAAGGCTACAAAAATAAAATCAAAAAAAGCCCTGTTTTGAATAAAAATGAAAACGCTACACATCAAAATGTGTAAAACACAACAAAGCAAGCAGAGGGAACTGGACGGGCCCCTGCAAGAAGGGGAAGCAGCAAAGGAGGCCGAGCAGAGACAGACACAGGCAGGCGGGGAAGCAGGAGAAAGCGCTGTCCCCGTGAGCAAGAGCAGGCAGTGCCTCGAGGAAGAGGTGAGGAAGGCGAGGGAGTGTGTCCAGGGCCGCCAGGGGGGTTCCAGCAGGAGACGACCGCCCCGCTGCTGGCGGAGCACCGTGGAGACAGATGACTGGCGAATGTGGCATGCTGGTAATAAAAGGCAACTGCGTTGGTGCAAGACAACAGGACATCTAATCCCAGAGCTGGCCAGACAAGCCCCGGTGATGAGACAGCCCAGAACAACAAATTTTGATTCTTCAAAACTGCCGATTTCATGAAAGACCAAAAAAAGCTGTCTCTCTAGATTATAAAGACAAGACAAAAATAACGCAGGATCTGTGACTAGGCCTTGAATTTAAGAAGAAAAGGCCGTAGGGCATTGAGGGGACAGCTGACGAAATGTGACGATGAACCACGAGCGAGGTGACAGCAACAGAAAAATGAACAAGGAAAAAAAAATGAACACAAGAGGCTGGGGGAAATACAGTAAATAAATACGGGCGATTCTTCTGAAGAACTTTGCTGTTGGCCACAAACGTGAGCGACAGAAATGTAAGACGCGCTCGCTGCCTCACCATCAAACAAGTAAGGGTGGCCCACACATTTTCGAAGCTGGGACAGGATGTTCTGAAGTTTGACTTTCTTTGCCACTTCATTTTCAAATGCATCTGAAATTAAGGAGAGAGAAATGGATGATGGAACAACAAAAAACATCTAAATTTCAACAATAACCTGACCCATTTCAATAGCGTGTGTTTCAGACTCAGGTTAACCTCCCAGACGTCACTAGATTGCATTAAGATTTAACAGCACATCCATGGGAAGTTCTCTGGACTATCCCTGTTTTAAGAAGGAAGCCTAACTCTGAATTGAACTCAGGAATACTTTGTTATTCTTTTTTGCAAAACTCTAAATTTCCTTCTTTACTGCCGTGTGGAATCAAGGGACCAAAAAAACCCCCACAAATTGAGAGACTTTTCTATTCCTGTGTCTCCCTTCCCCCTGCAGAGTCCTCCCGGCAAATCTGATTCAACAAGTGGTTTTGCAGTGTGTTAAGCATGTGATGTGGTCGGGGGTGCTGGGGATGGGAGGCAGCACTGGGAGGTGTTTGTGTAGCTCCTGGCAGTAAGGAAAGCTGTGTGCGGAGGGAAGAAAAGGTCACAATGCTTGATCAAGTCTGAGTTTTATTAAAGAGAACCTGCCACCTTCACTGCAGCTAACCTGAGTATTATTTAGAACATTAATTTCGTCCTGTATTCCTGCTACACTAAGCCAGTGTGATTATAAACTATTCCCCTGCGTGGAAACCACACCCTCGTTTAGTTTCCACGGGGACAAGTGTCCTCTGATTACCCAGGTCCTTCATCAAAATGGCCTTGTAGTATTGTTTCTGCAGCGCGGACATGCTGTGGTATAGCACGACCTCTGTTTTCCTGGGAAGTTCTGTGGCCACCTCAGCCTTCACTCGCCTCAGCAGATACGGCTGCAAGAGCCTGTGCAGCTCACCTGCTGTGGAAGGAGAGGAAACACAGGGCTGTGGGACGAAGGCAAGACCACGGCACCCGACTTCGGAAAATGCAGCAATTTTTTCTGGTTTCACATTTTCATGACAGTTCCGCGCTCTAGGCCGGTGTGGTCACGTTTTAAGAGTACTTCTTCCTTCACTGGGTTCCTCCCAGCGTCCTCTGATATCACTACTGGCTCTTAAAAGTAGGAGCACTCAAAAAACTTAATTCTTAACGATCTCATTTACAGAGATTCCGTGTTTCTCAGATACTTTTGCATTTAAGTCTCAGTGATCAGCCAACAGCTTAGAATTATAGGACAAGGAATATTCGCCCCATTTTTCCAATCTCGGGAGGCCCAGAGAAAGCAAGCACCTTCTCCAGAGTCACACGGCTGGGGCCGACACTGCCAGCGTTCAAGCCGGTCAACAGTTCTTTTGAGTTCGACCTCCTTAAACTTCAAAATCTAGCCTGGACTGGAATTCCACTGCAAACAGTACTGCCAGACAGCAAATAGAAGTGCTCAGTTAAATGTGAATTTTAGATAATCAAAGAATAATTTTTTAAGACACGTAGGTCCCGGGTAACATTTGATTGGGTGTTGTGGATTTCACCTGGTGACCCTAGACCTAGGGGCGACTGGGGCAGACTCAGGTGAGCCTCAGCCTGGGCGTGGGGGCTCCAACTGACGCTCAGCTGGGGCACACCCACAGCCAGCGTGCCTGCCGTTCCGTTTGGATAATCATCCGGGATAACATTTTAGGGGTGTCTACAAAGCAGAGGGGCTAAGGGAGAGACTACGGCTGGCGGTGGATGGAGGGGGGAGGCGCCCCTTCTCCATCTCCACCACACAGCCGGCCTCAGCATCTGGCTCTGGTGCAGTGTGGAAGGAAAGCCAGTGCCATGGGGAGCTGCAAGGTAGTTTGGGGCTACCGCACCCACACTTCTCTGCCTCGAAGCAGCACAGAAAGGCAGCAAGGTCTTTACAGAAATTACACTTTGGAGGGAAAAAAAGGTCTGAGAACCAAGGGATGCTTTTTGCTTCTTCCAAAACCACAAGGCAGTCACGCTGTGGAATCCTGCAACACGTCGGTCCCCAAGAGCAGCCCACGGGCACTAGGGATCGACTGTTACCTTGTTCCCTCGCGGCTCTTTACTCCCCGGCTACCGATTCTCTTTCTTCTCCACAAATAGCCACCAAGACCCAGGACAGCGTCTGGTCAGGCTCGCGGCCACTATAGGAGAGGAACTTGCCTGACTGGGGCTCTTTCTCAATATGCTGGTACCGCTCAACAAAATCCTCCACCTGTTCCTTGGAGAAGACATCTGGCTCCACAAAACTGAGCAGGGAGTAGAGCTCCTGGAGGCTGTTCTGGATGGGGGTTCCGGTCAGCAGGAGATTGAAGACGACTGAGAACTGAATCATACACGCACGGTGTAGAAGCCCCAGGGCTGGACAGCAAGCTGCGTCCCCTCCACCAGCCTCACCCACACAGCGTGCTGGAAGGACCGACCCGGGGACACGGGACCAGAGGGCTCAGGTTCAAGCTGAATACTGGCTGGTGGATACAGGAAAAAACCTCTTCCATTTCAACTCTAAGAAGGGGAGAGGAATTCTGGGGCGGGGCCACCAAGAGAACGCCCACAGACTCTCTCCGTGAGCTCTGGCGTGCCCCTTGCGGTGGCCGTTCCCCAGTCTGTGTGAGGTGTCAGGCTGTGCATTCCCGCCATGTGCGGGGCCTGCGAGGAGTCCGACACCACAGCATGCACTTGGGGTCTAGAAGCCCAGAAGCCAGGCCTCCCTGTGACAGGCCAGACGCCCGGTGCAAGAGCGTCTTGTTGTAAAACTTGACAGCACAACTGGCCTCGCTGTCAGAGCAAGACTCCTGGACATTTCTGGGCCACATATAGCTCAAAATGGGAAGGCATTCTGTAAATTCTGAGCAACAGATGGAAACATCAAGAAGAGACTAATGAAGTGAAAAGTTAAGAAAACACCAAACATTACATTGTCAGGTAAAGGACAACATCTGAACGGACACTAACACAGGTGCTCACCATCTGGGCGGAACAATACGGCAGGAGGAAGCCACGCTCGCATATGGGGGCTCCATATCTAAACACAGCGTGTGTCCAAGCACATGTATGCTGTATTTTGACATTTAAAATACAGCATACATGTGCTTGGACACATGTATGTTTTATTGTTTTATGTGACACACAAGCTCAGTCGCACATCTGAGCATGTGTGTGTGAGGCCAGTGTGTGAGTGTGGGCACTGCACTGGCTGTTTTCACTCAAGTGTGTGTGTATTTTTGATTTGGGAGGGCATTCGTATGAAGACGCTGCTTTTTATAAAATTCCTTCAACAACCAGATTTTAGTAAGCATCACCTCTGATGTAAGGACCAGTCAGGTCATACTAAGTCCTAATGTCACCCGCAGAACGTTCACTTAGCCTTGCAGAATGCTGACTGTGGAAACAGCCCAACTTAACTGACGCTGCACAAACTTTAATATATTTTGAAAAGGAGCTATGTAAAAACAGACTCCTCTGTGAGTTTACCTCGGAAAGTGTCTTATGTAGCAAGGAGCTTTGGTTTTTCAAGCGGTGAGCTTCATCCACAACGAGAACACTCCAAGGAAAACTGTGAGAGAGAAACCCAGCTCTCAGTTGTGTGTGACTCCAGCGTAACTCACGACCGAAAGTCTCACTGGAGCCTGTGACGCCGCTGGGAAGGCCGTTAACCATTCCATTAGAAACACACCCAAGCCCTCTTCCGACCCGCGAGTCCACCACATGCACAGGACACGATCTGGAGAAGGTGCCAAAATTAGGGAATCATTTCTGCAAGCTGGGAAAGCCCTGTGCACTAAAGGCTGAGAGGAAGAAGCCAGAGACAGAAAGAAAAGCACTGACTACCTGCTCCGTGCCAGACACCGCATGTGGGCTTCACGTGTGTTCGTTAAGCGAGAGAGTGTGGTGCGCAGACACTGCATGTTCACTTAGCCCACGAGGAAACTGAAGCTCAGAAAGCTTAGGTGACTTGGTCATAATGCATAATGAGGTAGAGCTGAGTTTCAGATCCAGAAGAAAAAAACAACAGACGCTGGTGTCGCGGTAGTGAAAACCAGGATGACTTTAAAATGGGGACATGAACAGGATCAAGTGTTACAGATGTCGGGAAGATACATCCTTTGGGTTGACTAATTTAGAAATCTTTGGTGCTGTTGCCAGAGTACAGTAGGTTGTGACAATCATTTCTCAGGAGAGTTCAGTCATAAAAGCATATTCTCTGACAAAGCTCTTCCTCCCTCCCCCCAAAAAATTCACAATTTGGGAAAACATATGTATGAATAGCAGTTCCAAGCTGCAGTACTTAAAAAAGCAAAAAACATTGAACAACAATAGATCCAATTATAGGTAAAATATGAAAGCATTATAAATGATGACTGTTACAATAAAAGGCCTATGTGACAAGATGTAAGTTTGTATACCCTTGTCACCAGCGTGAAAACCATGCAAAGGTAACAATGTAGCAGCTGTAAGATTGTTAGCTTTTTGTTTGTAAACATTCTATAATCTCACCGCATTATCTTACATGTAAGCAAAACGGCACACAAGTAAAACAATATTGGAATGATGGTGGGTATGGAAATAAAAATCTCTCAAAAATCAGAGAGACCGTGAGCAGAAGTTGGCCCTATAAGGAGAAGCCCTCATCCTGAGCCTACAGAGAAAATCCAGAAACAGGTCGAGAGTGTGGGGGTGGCGGGGCACTGGAGGTGCAAGTGACCTACAGGAACTGGGCATCCTGCTGGGCAGCAGGAGCTGGGGCACCTCTCAGGATGACAGGACAGGAAGGAGGCCCAGCTGAGGCCAGGCACTGGTCACGGGCCATGGTATGAGAGGGCCACACTGCAGAGCCAGGCCCCTGTTTGAATTAGCGGGGGGGCCTACTCCCTTGTGAAGAACCAGGCATTTCGGTTTTCACACAGCAGGTAGCTGCTGTGAGCTCTGCAAACTTCTTTAGAATTATACTTCAAAATCCCTTTCCAAAAAGTTAATTTTATGACACAAATTGCTGTTAGGTTATTTCCAGAAAAGGACTCAGTTCCCTTCCTAAAATGCAGTTAAATTGTAGCATTTTCTCCAAACAGCAGCATTGAAAGATGTACACAAGTTGCAATGTAGAGATTTTACTGTCTATTAAGGAGACCCCCCCAAGCGCACCCCACAACAGCCATCCAAGGTAAGAGATTCGATCACCCCGTTTCATAGATGAGAATGCTGAGGTTGACAGAGATAAAGGGGCCAACCTGGAACAGGCGGCCAGTGAGCAGGGCTGGTCTGCAGGCCTCATGGCTGCAAGCGTGTAAGTAGGACCCGCGGGGGAGACACCCGGGAAGAGACAGAGTGCGAAACGTGCAGGAGAGACGTGACTTTCCCCGCACACCACAATCTCTGGCGCATGCAACATACTCACGATTTTAGGAATGCTGCGTCTTTCAGGCAAACCTGAAAAGGTGAGGAAGACATGCTGTAACAGCTGGGGCCGCGGGGCCCTGGTGTTACTAGGCTGGCTTCTTGCCAACCTCCTCAGCTATGCACTTAGCTAAGTTGTACTCGTTCGCTCACTGAAAGTTCTGAGTGTCATTTCTAAGCAGCGCTATTTTACAGACAGACAAAAGGGAGGCAGGAACAAGTGGAAGATCTTGCTTCGAGTGATCCAGTCTTAGCTTAAAGAACAAGGATCTAAAGAGACTGAAACTAAGTGGTCTCCAGTCCCATCGTCCAGGGACAGAAATGACGCCACAGCCCCCAAAGCCCCTCCCTCCCTTGCTACCTGCCGCCTCCCACACCTGGGCCAGGGGCAGCAGCAGCGTTAGCCTTCCTGGGAAACCTCCCCGTCTGATGCACCAGGAAAGAGAGCACACAGGCCCTCTACTTCCTCTCTGAGAAGCTAATGCAAGCAGACTTTCTTGCCAGAAAAAGGCACACACTTAAAAAAAACTACACACAAGGAATCAACTTCTGTCCTTGCAGCTCTCTCTTCTCTCCGAGAGATGTCAGTGTTCACGGATGATGTCTTCCCTCCAAAGGTTTTCTCAGAGCAATAAATATGTATCTTTTCATTTCTCTTTTCAAAAAAATGAATACGTTTCCAGTAGATTCTACAACTTCTAAGTTCCCAGATTCTTGCTATAGAGAGACAAGCAGATACCTCAAAGGTAGTGAGCAGCACATGAAAACGCAGCTCCGGCTTCAGGTCTTGCTGCAGGCGGGCTCTCTCCTCCTTGTCACCTGAATATGTCACACAGGAAAGGCCTGGAGCAAATCTGAGGCCAAGAAGAGAGGGAGATGAACACAAATGCGGAGCCAGGAAAGGATGCTCAGACCCGGAAAATCACACTCAGCGCCCTGCAACCAGAAAGCCTAGAGGAGCGGGTGAACCCAAGGAAGTCGCTGGGTGAGCAGGTGGAGGGTCAGATAACATCTAAGAGCCTTGCTGACTCTTAAAAATTGGCTAAAAATGAATCCCAGCCTTTAAATTGCCAAAGAGCAGTAATGGCATCCATTGTGCCCGCCCCCACCCGGGACTCCCTCCCACCCCGCCCAATGCTAGCCTGTACTGGCAATGCCTGAGGCCAGAGTTTTCTGGGAGAAATAAAGTCTCTGCTTAAGACAATGTTATCATATTTCACGTATCACCTGGGACAAAATCTTAACGTAAAAACAAAAATTTCAGCCACCTCTACCGCCTACCTCTCTATTTCTTCTCTCCAGTTGCTTAGAACAGACAAGGGACAGAGGATCAGAAATGGCCCCTCGTCGTTTAATCTCCCGGCCAGGTAGACGAAGAGAGCAATAGCCTGAAACGGACAAGGCAAGAGTCTTCGCCACATTTCCATTTGAGAAACCACCTTAGACTTCCCATGGCCCTTCAGGGAACACAAGCTCTTCTGGAAGACTTGGCTCACAAAAAAATGAATAAATAAACCCATGGTACAAGGTCCCACACATTAGGAGAGTCATCCACTCCCAGGCCAGTCTCCACGTAACTGCCGGAGAGATTTATGACCCGTTCACACCGCAGCTGATACGCAGTGCTGCTTGGCATCGATGCACTTGAACCTCGTCTGCAAAGAAGAACATCAGGAAAGACCTTGACAGGCAATAAAAACGCCAGTGATGTGCAAGATCAGCAACGCCCTGAAAACGCACGAAGTAGCCACACAAGACAGCAGAGACCGCCAAGGACATGCCACCTTCGCAGCTCGCTGGGCTCTCCCAAGGGGGTTTCCTTTCTTCCATGCACATTTATGGGCCAACCCCTCTCTAGCACGGCTCTGCGCTCTGGCACTTAGCAGTGAACCACACCAAATCCCTGCTGACACTTACACTTTGGTGAGGAGAGAAAGAAAATCAAGAAACAATGTTTCCTAATATCACCTCAATTCAAAATCTCTCTAGAGAGTGAGAGAGGTGTGAGGCCAGGACTAACCCGCACTTGTGACCGGAAAAGTTTCTCTCAGAGGCGACAGGCTGCTGTGAACCATAGACAAGAGTGGTCTCTTAAAAATACAAAAAGGTCGAGAAGCCTCCATCCCCAAGTGCTAAGCCATTTCTAAGAAAACGTCTCTTGAAGACACAACCCACGGACCTGAGAAGGCTTCAGGCCCAAACACGCCTGGCGCGGCTGATCTGAACTTCCCAGTGTGGGAACAGCCGCTTGGCATCAGCAGAACGTGTCACTGTGACAGTTCTGGACCGGACCAGGCAAACTAGGAACAAGGATTGTGAAGACTATAATAAAATGGAAACTGTGACAGCATTAGATTAATAAAACACAGACTAATAATGTGCACAAATGTTTCAAGCATGCAGAGCGTGGGCTGTCATGTCCAGGCCGGAGGGCTGCTGCTGTAGGTGAGGGTTTTCCTTCCACTGAAATTACATTAACTTTGTAATTTTTTGTAACCATTCATGACTTCCAGCCCAGAGCAATCACCTAGTAGGTACTTACTGGATTAAAACCACTCTGTTTAGCTTTCACTGAGGCTATAATTTAGAGAACATTTACCATAAACCATAAACCAGACAAGTCTACTAAATGAATTTGGGTTCATTAGTGAATTCTACCAAACATTTAAGGAAGAAGCAATGATAATTCCACAAACGCTCTTTTGGAAAACTGAAGAGGAGAAAATACTTCTCGGCCATTCCATGAGACCAGCTTCGCCACAACACTGAGACCAGAGAGAGACGGTACAAGAAATGGAAACTATAGACCAACATCCTTCATGAACACGGAAGCAAAGACTCTCAGTGTTTTAGCAAGCTGAATGTGGAGTGATAATATTTTTAGGGCACTTAAAGTAGAGCTATATAAACACCTGGGAAAAGGCAAAGAACAAGCAGAATTTGCTGCCCTGGGCCTCCCTGGTGGTGCAGGGTTAAGACTCAGCACTAAGAAGCTGTCCGCAGCTACTGCAGCATGAGTTCAATCCCCGGCCAGGGAGCTGACCCACATGCAGCAGACCTCTCCTATCTCCCCGCTACTCCCCTCAGCAGTGTGTTTCAGTTGATCAACCTGTTCTGCTCCACACCTGTCCCTGGTAAATTCTTTCACCCCCAACACCTCTGGCCTACACCCCAGCTCTTGAATGCATATTTAAAAATAAAAAAGAACTTGCTACCCTGAATGAAGTAGGGTGATGCCAGCATCTGAAGCACAGGGCCCAGGGGCCTCTCAGCCCGGTTATGGCAAAACCCTCCCAGGACCTAGAGATGGGGCACCCAGGTTTGGATCGGCTGTCTCTGCGGTACACCCAGACTGCGCTGCCTTTCTCTAGTAGGTCGCGTGGGATAGCCCAAGGGCTGTGTCTGGGCTTTGCCTCGACCCACATCATCTGCCAGCCTGGTCGAGGATGTCGCCCGTCAGCAGCAGCCTCACACATACCTGTCTCGGTGCCCGAGGCGGCCGAGCCTGCTTCTGCGAGGGTCCAGACTGCACCCTGACTTTAGATGGTCAGGGCATTCTGGAAACACAGGGCGCTTCTTCGGCATTTCTCTAGCATGGCAGAGAAATAGGAAGCAGCCCGACCACCCACCGAGGAAGGCAGGCTAATATCAGAAGTGACCCATAGTTGCTAAGGAGGGTGGTCAGTTTGATCTGGGACAGGTAGATTTGCTTTGTGTCGAGAAAAACACTGCCCTTGTGCTGAGATCATACATGCCAAGGCCTAGATGAGGTTCCCTTATTTAATAAATACTGTAAACAATTCTGAGCTCTAGGCAAACCCCCATGGGGAGACGATCCACGTAACTAAAGAATGGTCTGAGATCACCCCCATCTCAGTTCTCAGGGGCGCTGAGCACACGTGCTGCAGAGACAAGGCCAGAAACCCAGGCCGGTAGCGGGCAGTAAGTTCTAGGAGACCTTGGACAGGGGAGGTAAAAGGAGAAAATAAGAGCTGGGAAAATGGGCGTGTCTGCCCGGCTGTACCGGCACAGGAAGAAGCCAGTCACAAAGTAGGATGAGGAGATTTTAGAAGAGAGAAAACAGGGTTTAAATATCCCCCGGACACGGGCACATACAATCTCCTTTGCCGCTCCGGGTACAGCACCCTGGGAGTCCTTGCTTTCTTCCTTTAAATAAACTGTTCTTTACTTTCCTGAACAAAGTTTGCTTCTCCCTGCTTACTTATCTAAAGAGCCTGCGAATTCCTTTTTACGGCTTTGTGGGAGAAGACCCTGTAGTGTTTCAAGGGCTAAATTAACAATGTACACCGCTTCACTAGTATCAAAAACAGCGGCCAAAGACAGACGAGTCACAAGGCATCTCAGCGGCAGTCACGCCGCAGCAACCTACCTGGCAGGTCTTCCCCAGGCCCATCTCGTCTCCCAGGATGCAGCCATTCTGGCCGTGGAAGCGCTGGGCCAGCCAGTTGACTCCCTCCAGCTGATAAGAGCGTAAAGAAACCCCTAGAAACGACACAGCAAAAAGCAGAGGCTTCAGCACTGGTGTGGGCTGCGATCTGAGCCTTCGAGCGGGAAACGCGGTCTAAACCCCATGACTGCCGGCCCATCCTTGCCGAGCAGTTGCGGTGTGACTATTTGCAGCTGCCAAGCTGCTTTTGGAGCAGACGTAGTCGCCATTAACTCCAAAGCCCCACGGCCACCTGCCAAGGCTGTCGGATGAGACAGTCAGCCTGGGACCCGGTTTCCAGAGTCCGCTGCAGGAAATGAGGCAGCACGGATGCAACATAACACGCGCCCTGGTACACACGCCGGCGCGCTTCATCCCAAGCATTTACTGCTGCCAGAGGGAACAAAACGGACACAGGACGCGATTAAATCATGCTTCAAAGGAGTGCTGTCAAAAAGGACCCCCGTCGGCTGTTTCTGCCCCGGTCCTGGGGGCCCCCTCCAGGTGCTGTGGACTATGGCAGGCTCTCGGGCCTCAGTAGCCCCGCTTTGAGCCAACCCTGTTGGCTGCGCATGCACCCCCGCGGGGCTGGGTGACTTTGGGTGCTTGGTTGGGAAACTGTATTCATCCTCTTTCATCCCCTTTTGTACTGCACACTGATTATATTAAAGTTCCTTTCCTTTGAAGGTCTTGAAGAAGGAAATATCAGGCTGACCTGTTAATTCACTGGTTATGTTGAGACAGAGCCTAAATGTAGAACGAAAGTTCCAGGGAGAAACATGAACGTCAGGCCGTCACGCCTGACTTGTGCACCCCTGATAACCACTCAGGAATCTCCAGCTTCTGTACTCCCCGCTTGCTTCGAAGTGCGAATGTGCCCCTGCTGAGGCAATAAATCCTCTGTTCCCTACCTGCTCGGCTCTGACTTGAGAGAGAGAGCGCCTCTGGGCCCGCCGGCTCTGAGTGCCGCCTGCTTCCCTTATGGAACTTTGCCACAACAGTCTTAGGCACTAGAGAATGTTCTGTCTTGATGCGGCCGACGGCAGAGCCTATTTAGAGCGGGCAGGTGTGGGAGTTTTGGGGTGCCCCTCTCCCTGTCCTTAACAATGCACACGATTCCAGCCACAGGTTTCATTAATTTGCTAGAGCAGCTCACAGAACTCACGAAACCAATTTACTCGCTCAAGCACAGGTGTGTTAGGGAGGGATCTGGCACAGGCGAGGAAAGACCGGCTTAGGTGGAGATGGGGGACGGGCGAGGGCCTTCCTCACCTCTCCAGACACGCCATTCTCCCACCACCTGGCAGCTCTCCGAACCCCATCCTTTTGGGGGTTTTGTGGAGGCTTCCAAACATAGTTCGGATCAAGCAAATCACTGGCCTTTGGCGGCCGACTGAATCTCTAGGCCCTCTCTCCAGCCTGGCGGTCTGGGGTGGGACTGAAAGCGTAGCCCTCTATTCCAGAGGCTGGTTCTCCGGGCGCCAGCCACCGTGCGAAGGCACCTCCAAAGTCACCGCCTTCACGTAACAGAAGACACATTCACTGCTCCCAACACGAAGGAAAATAAGAAACCCAAGGCTTTCAGGAACTATGAGTGAAGACCAAATATATGTAAGAAATAAAGTCTGGTCATGTGAATGACCGTGTTTTTTACACAAGACACAATATCACACAGAGAAAAATGGCAGAAGTTACCAAGAGCTACAAAAACCAGGGAGCAATCACAGCCAGCTCCAGGACCCTCCCCCACCACACCTGACCTAACCCTCAGTAAATTAGGACCAGCAGCTTAGAGAAATGCAGAAACCCCAAATCCCACCCAGTCTACCATTTCCCCCTCCCTGACTTTCCCCTTTCAAATCTCCAACAATCCTCTGCTTGGCCAAAGTCAAGTCATATGCACAACAGGACTCCAGGGGAATCTGGGAAATCTAGGTTTTTTTTTTTGCTTTCTAGAGTCTGGGGTGCAGTAAGGCAGGCTCTGGGTTAGAGAAGGAACAGCTTGGGGGCGTGCATCATAATACCCATCATATAGCTGTTTGCTTTCTTTTGCTTTGCCTACCTCTCAAGTGAATGGTAAGTTGTATAAATCAGTCAAAAACACAAAGTAGGGCCTCCTTGGTGGCGCAGGCGGTTGAGCGCAGTGCTGTGAAGCTGTCCGCAGCCTCTGCAGTGTGGGTTCGATCCCGGCCAGCTGTGGAGATACCCACATGGCACAGCAGACCTCTCCTGCCTCACCCACTACTCCCCTCAGCAGTGTATTTCAGTCAATCTGCCTGTTCTGTTCCCCAACTCCGTCTCTGGTGGATCCTCTCACCCTCCCGCACCTCTGGCCTGTACCCTGGTTCTTGTATTGATGGAAGACAGGAATAGAAAAATACTGAAAAGGAGGTGCCACAAGACCAGAAACCTGGCTCTCACAAGGAGGTGGGAAACCAAGACCCTTAGGCACCAACGCCTAGATTACAAAGCATAAGACCCAAGCAGGAATCCGGCTGCTGTAGGGAGTGTCTAGAGCTCAGGCCCAAAGGTAAAGATATGGAGACTGAGCCCAAAGTGGAATCTTCGGTCCCTTTCAGATTCTGCAGTTACCCAAAATCAGCAACTAACCCAAAGGCTCACAAGGAGTGACCCCTCCCAAACAGAGACTACGTCAGTGCAGTCTCTGCGCAGGCTCGGGGGCAGCACTCCCACTGCCCACCTGTGACTATGCAGGTGCCTCTTTTCACCAACTCTCTCCTCTGCAGGGCAGCAGCCTCCTCCAGACATGTTACTTGTTGACGGCTTGTTTAACGACTGTGTTAATCGTCTCTACCCCCACCTCCGGTTTCTGGCCTTGTGTGATGCCACCTTCCCAAATGTTCTGCTCTTTGCCTCCATTTAATACTTTCAATACAAGAAAAGATCCAACAATGCAAAAGACAAATACCTTGGTTAAAAAATGAGCAAAGAACACAGACAAGAAACCAACATCTCTCAATACTAGCAAGCTCACCAACAATAAAACAGCATCTTTAACTTCTCAAATTAGAAAGCATCGGCCCTGGTGGGAGTTTGCAGAAGTGAGCAAAAGCGCTGCATACGCTTCCTTCTACAGATGCTGCCTTTGGGGAGCTAAAAGTTTATCCATATAATCAACGTTTGGTGACTGGTTTTAGGATTACTTAAATGGCAAAAAAGAACCTTCCTACGCAAGTCAAGGGGCTGCTTGAACTATGACAAGGCCGTACATGGAAATACCCTGGACACACCGTGAGAATGAAAAAAATTAAGTACTAAGGGGGAGAATTATGGTTTTCATAAAATATGAACACGAAACCCCAATTCTGCACTGCTCCTTCGCTCCCTGCCCAGCCTGGGAAAGAAAAACTATACACACACCCATATTCCTTCATAACCAAGCACTGGCAACATGGACAAGAACATGTTAACATGATAACAACATGGAAAGCCTGGAGACTTTTTCTTCTTCATCCAAGGAATCTTACCCTGCATGTTTTAAGGACAACGTTCACTGCACTCCTGCACTTGGAGAAAGGGGCGCACGCCATTTCCAGCCAACCCACAGGGGTGGGTTCTCAGAACACTAACTTACGACAGTAAACAGAAAGAGGAGTTTCAAGTCAAAACCTTCAATATGATTCCTTTGCGTGCCTCTCCTTTCTTTCCCCTCACCAAGAGCTTCCACATGTGTCTATCTCCTTCATTTGCTCTCACTCATGCCTGCAAACTGGCCCCGACTTATTTTTTTTATATTTACTTATGCACACACACAAGCTGGGGTCCAGGCCAGAGGGGTGGGGGGTGAGAGGACCCACCAGAGACAGAGCGGGGAGCAGAACAGGCAGAAGGACTGGAATCCACTGCCGAGGGGAGCAGCGGGGAGACAAGCTAGGTCTGCCCGCCCTGTGGGGAGCTCCCTGGCCGGGGCCCGAACTCGGGCTGCAGCGGCTGCCGCCCGCTCGCAGGCTGCCTCTTAACCCCTAGGCCGCCAGGGAGGCCCCGACTTAGCGCGCCCAACGCAGGCAGGTGCGGGGCGCGTCCGCCTCCCCCCCCACCCCCCCCCCCGCCCCAGGTGCCGCCCGAGCAGCCGCGGGCGGGAGGGACGCGCCCGAGCCCGTCATCACCGCGTCCCGCGCCCGTGAGGACGCGTCACCGGCGCGCGGCCGTCCCGGGAGCCTCCCCGGCGGGCTCGGGCTGGCGGCGCCTCTCCCGGCCGCGGCGCCTCCGCCCGCGCGCCCCCCGCCCCGGCCCGTCCCCGCCCGCGGGGAGACGCGGCCGCACGAGCAGACCCGGGGCGGCGGCAGGACCCCCGCGGGCCCCCACCCCCCGCCTGACCCCCGGGCCCCCCGCCCGCACCCCCCCAGGGCCGGGGCCCCGAGGCGGCCGGGAGTCGCCGGGGCCGGGCCGGGCCGCGCCAACCGGAACACAGGCGGCCGCGCCGGCGCCGCCTCCGAGAGCGGGGCTCGCCCTGGGCTCCCCGGGCCCCCGAGCCCCCGCCCGCAGCGCCCCGACCCCCGCCCCGCGGCCCCACCCCCGGCCGCGGGCCCAGCCCGAGGAGCGGCCGCCCGGGCCTGACTGCGAGGCCCTGACCTGTGAGGCCCCACTGCCGCAGGTCCCGCTCCCGCACCCGCGCCGCCCCGCCCCGGCCCCGGCCCCGCGCGGGCGCCCAGGGCCCGCAGGAAGCCGGGCTGGGGGTCCCCGCCGCTCGCCGTCGCCGCGCGCGCCATCGCCCAGGAGGCTCCGCCCCCGCCGGCTCCGCCCCCCGCCGCCGCCGACGCCGCCGCCGACCCCGCCGACCCGCCCCCGCCGCTAGGGGGCGCCGCGCGCAGGACCCGCCCGCGGCGGAGCCGGGCTGTGAGCGTCGGGGCTCGGGAGGCGCGTGGGGCGCTCGGGCGGCAGGTGCTGGACGCCGGCAGAAAGTGGGGGGCTCGGGCGGCAGGTGCTGGCCTCCCGCAGCCCCGGGGCCCGCACCCCCCACCACAGCCCCCGCGCGCGCTCACGAGCCTTCAGGCGCCCGAGGCCCCGGGGCGGCGGCGCGGGCGAGTCTCCCGCCCCGCGCAGCCCCGCGCAGCCCCGCGCACGCGGCGTCGCCGCCCCACGGGCCGCGGCCCGGCCGCCTCCCCTCACCTGCGGGCCGGCTCCCCTCACCTGCGGGCCGCCTCCCCTCACCTGCGGGCCGGCTCCCCTCACCTGCGGGCCGCCTCCCCTCACCTGCGGGCCGGCTCCCCTCACCTGCGGGCCGCCTCCCCTCATCTGCGGGCCGCCTCCCCTCACCTGCGGGCCGCCTCCCCTCACCTGCGGGCCGGTCGGGGCCGCCGCGCGCGGGTCGGGCCGGCGCGGAGCACGCGGGAGTCTCACCCCGAGCCGCCGCGGCCGGTCCCCGCCGCCGCGGGCGCCGCCCTGGGCAGCGGAGCGCGGCGCCGACCCGAGGAGCGGGCGGCTCCCGCCGAGCGCCCCGTCCTGCGCCCCGGCCGCGGGGACCCCTGGGCGCCGCTCGGCCGGAGCGGCGGGACCGGCCGGTGGTCGCGGAGGGGAAGGGCCGCGGGCGGGGGCGGGGCGGGGCGGGGCTTCCCGGGCGGCGCGCGGCGCCCGCACCTGCCGGGGGAGGGTCCGCGCCCAGGCGGGAGCCCAGGGGTCTTCATCGAGGGCGGGGGGTCTGCGCGGAAGCCGGGGCGCCGGCGGGCTTTCCCCTCCAGGGGCGGGGGCGCCGCAGCGCGTGGGAAGGGCCCTGGCGTCCCGCTGCCGCCCGGGAGCGGAGCTGCAGGACGCGGGGGAGACGAGCTTTAACTGAGGGGCTCGCGGCCGTGCGCGGGGGGAGCCCGGCCAGGGGCCGCCACACCACGGGCAGTGCCCTTGGCCGGGTCGGCGCACCTCGCTGCCCCGCTGCGTTATTGCTGTCCTAGGGCCTTAGTGTTTTCTCATTTAGCCCCACAGTGACTCATAAACTGGCCCTGGCATTGCCAAGCCATCAGCTCACAGCCCAGCAACGCGCAGGTACTGCCTTCCAGGACAGGGAGCGCTGAGACAAGAGAGCGATATTGCAAGTTGATTGGCAACGGGGTAGGAGGTAAATTCAAGTCTATTCAGTCAAATTTCAAATCCTGATTTAGAAAGGAAATAAGGTCAAGTGGTTTGGGGGGAACCTCGTCGAACACAAAGGAATTACGATTTATTGGGCAAAAGACTAAGCTAACGATAAAGAAACGTGGACGTGGCTGAAGTTTGCTGGCTAGTTAACAGGGCATACACACATGGGGCAGCATGGAGAGGCTCTCCCTGCCCCCCAAAACTGTAGTTTGGACTTTCTGTTGCTGGGTCCCTTCTTTCAGTCCCTTCTAATTGCTCAGAACCTTTGCTGATAAGCCCTCCAGGCTCTGCTGAGTCTGCATAAGTCTCAGAGAAAAGTCTAGATACATTTTTGTTTTGCCTTTTGTGCTGTAGGATCTGAAAGCAATAGAACCACTTAACCTCAGTTACCTTCTGGCTGTCCCCACTTTACAGGTGAGGAAACTAGGCATGGTAATTGGCAAAACTGTTAACCGAAGCTAGCAATTAAATGGGTATGCCTCTTCCTGATCTCCAGGATGGGAGCAAGTCAAGATTTACTGCACAGCTGAACTTGCCTTGTGAAGAAACTTTCTGAACAACAATAAAAGTGGCCTCCTCATCAACCAATAACCTCAAGAACAGACTGACCCCAAGGGTTAGGTCATTGCTAAAGCTCCCAGTTAACAAAAGATAAGGCTGGGGCCTCCCTGATGGCCCAGAGGTTAAAGTCTCAGCGCTATCAACCTATCACCAGCCACTGTGGCCCGACTTCAACCCCTAGCCAGGGAGCTACCCACATGGCACAGCAGAGCTCTCCTGTCTCGCGTGCTGCTCCCCTCAGCAGTGTACTTTGGTCAATCTGCTTGTTCTGTTCCCCACTCTGTCTCTGGTGAATCCTCTCACCCTCACACCTCTGGCCTGTGCCCCAGTTCTTGTATAAATAAATAAATCTTTAAAAAAAAAAAAAAAGAAAGATTGGAACCAGGGGTGAGAGTCGGAAGTCTATCAGCGGACTCACCCTCCCAAAAGCCCTAAATCTGATTTTCAAATTGACCCACCCTTTTCTGTGCCAATAAAAAGGCCAGGATCTTGGTCTTGAGCAGCGTCCTGCGTCCCACAGCCTGCTCCACAAACCCCGTTTCTTTCCCTTACCAGTGCGGTGTTGCTGATGCAACAAGTGAAAGGGGATGTGGGTCAAAGGGAGAGTGGCTGTGTTGCAGGTGGGCAGCATTAAGGCATATTGGATGCTGATGAAATGATCCAAGAGGGAAAAACTGATGCTGCAGGGGCAATGTCCTTGAGTAACAGGAGGCAAGACCCAGTGCTCGCAGGCGCGGGACATTGGCCTAGAAGCACAGAAGGTTCGTGTCGATGTTTCTACCAGAACCTACAGTATATGGACAGTTCAGTGTCAAAAGCAAGTCATGAGATCTCTTGAGGTCCTCCCTGCTGTCCCCACAAGAAGTCAGGTCATCAAAGGAGCCTAAGCGGGGGAAAGGATTTTAGAAGTCTTGATATCGAAAGCCAGCCTCAGTTTCCCTCAGCCAATAAAAGGAAACAATAAAAGTTTGAGGAAAAGGAAAGTGGTTTAATTTCAACAAATGAGGAGGGCAGCAGACTCCTGTCTGAGAGACCACCGTCCTGCTCCTGCTCTTTGCCAGAGGGCAGGGGTATTCATGCAAAGGAAAGAAAAGGGGAGATGGGCGAGGGTCTGCCAAGGGGAGCGGGGAGGGGTGGGACATGGAGACAGGTGGGCGCCAGCTTGCTTTTTTCAACAACTGTTAACTCCCTTTTCCTTGGAAGGCAAGAAGACAAACCTGTCCAACAAGGGGGAAATGGCAAGAAATGGGGGGGAGATAAACTTGTTAATTCTTTTCTGAGAGACTGGTCATAAGGAATACAAACTCGTCAAACAAGCGCAAAGTGCAAGAGATGGGAGAAGACAAACTTGTTCATGCTTCTCTGAGAGACCAGCCATTTGTAACTGCATCAGTCTGAGGAGGGAAGGTTGTGAAATAACCATCGAGAGTAGTAGAGTGAAATAAATAGAGAGATGGTTGCTCTGCCAAGCAGCGATGAGGGACACTTGAGATTTATGGCTCTGCGACCAGTCGGCATGGGGTATGCAGGGTACACATGGGGATAGTTACGAGAGTTGCATTTTCCAAGGCTGGGTTTTTAGCAGGCCTAGAGGGTGAGGATCCTGGCCACATCCCAGCGTCTGGACTAGACATGGCAAGGCAGATAAGGATTTTAAAAAAGGGGTGGGGTGAGTTTGCAAATACGTTATCAGGTCGTATTAGTGCTAATAAGACAGTAAAAGGGTAATGAGGTTAAGAGTAGGGCCTGAGAGAATGTATAGTCAGGGTGATGAGGTTAAGAGCGGAGCTGGGGAGAATGCATAGAATGGTTTCAAGAGCAAGTGCTGAGGAGATGGCATTAAAATAAGGGCCAGTGACGCAAACCCGCTGTGTGGGGCTGAAGGATGTTTGGATCAGAGACCACAGGAGGCAGTGCTGGCAAGGGAGAAACAGATTTTAAAACTGCTGAAGGTACACTCGAGGGCGCTTGGTCATTGATTGGGTACAGGACTGGGGGAGAGAAAGGTCAAGGTGAGTGCCTGGGGGGTTCTCGCTGGGATAACTGGCCCTTGTTGGTCTCCCCCGAGAGAGAATACTGGCGATCAAAGCTCGTTAGAAGAAGGGAAGATGATGATTTCACTTTCAGGAGATGTGGATTTTGCACCTAAACAGTGTCTGACACATAGGGCCTCCCCTGGTGGCGCAGCAGTTAAGCGCTGGGCTGCGAGGCTGCCCGCAGCCTCTGCAGCGCCCCGGCCACTGGCGAGGGTCCCACACACACACACACACACACACACACATACACACACACACAAAAAACAAAACAAAAAACAGTGCCTGACACATAGTATGCACTCTGAGTAACGCTGAATGTTTCAGTGAGGCACCTGTAGGATGATTCCAAAACCAATCGAGGACCTATGATTGTTATAGCCTGAGGTGTGCAGGGCACATTTCACAGATGGGCAAACCCTGGCGCAGAAAGTCTGGGCAACTTGCTCTGTTTACTAGTGAGTGAATGTTAACAGCCTGAATAAAGTCTAGTCCAGCTGCTCTCCCCTTCACTGCCCAGATTGCATCATATCGTGGTTTTCTTTTTTTTTTTTTTTTAAGATACTTTTTTAAAAAAAGATTTACCCATTTATGCATATCAGAACAGGGGTACAGGCCAGAGGTGTGGGGTAGGGGGTGAGAGGATTCACCAGAGACAGAGTGGGGAGCAAAACAGGCAGATCTACTGAAATGCTCTGCTGAGGGGCGCGCTGGGGAGACAGGAGAGGTCTGCTGGGCTATGTGGGTCAGCTCCCTGGCCAGGGATCAAACTCATGCTGCAGAGGCTGCGGATAGCTTCATAGTGCTGTGCTTAACCCCTTGCGCCACCAGCGAGGCCCAGTTCTGTCATTTTTTTCTTACTCTCAGCAAGGGTACACTGGCCACAGGAACCCAGAAAGATTATTGACCACCAAATAATGCCAGAGACTTAGCCTGTGCCAACTCCACCTCAACAAGCAAGATCAAATGGATTAAGTTGTTTGCTGACCTTACATCTCTGCTCTTGGGCAACAAAGGGACACTAAGTGGCCATTTCTAGTCAGTCAGATGTGGAGCTAGATAAGGGAATGACCATGGGTGTAAAGTTTGTATAAGATCTCTTCCCAAGTGCATGAACTTGGACCTTTGGGCTCTGGTTAGAATGAGGACAGTACCTGAGAGTGAAAAAAATCACTCTGCTGGCGTGAAAGGGGCTTGGGTTTTCTTTCTCCCACTAAAGGAAAAACTGTAGTTTGAATTTTCATATCATTACACATCTTTGGCATCAAGTGACACATAATAAACTGGAAACCCAGAAAGTCAAATGTTTATAAAGGAAGCACGTATTTCAACACAGTGAATCTGCACTACAGCCCTCCAGGCACTTCAGAAAACTGCCTTCTCCTTTAATATCAAAGGTGAGGGCCTAACACCTTGAGGACAAAGGTCAGAGGTCGTATACAAACAGCTATGCACCAGAATTTTTCCTTTGACAGGACAGTGCTTTCCCTTTTTTCAAGGTTTTGTTATTTTTTTTAACTTTCGTTTTCTTTCTTAATTGAATGCCTTCTGATGTTATGTTTGGTTAAGTTGGTTACATGCAATTTCACGTTCTATTCTCTCTCTACCCAATATTATGATGTTTGTGCAAACTACTTTCCTAGGCCCTGAAAGCTTTGAGTATGCCAACTCTGGAAATTAATTTTTGGCAGAGATCCCTGGAAGGAATAGGATGTCTCAAAAATTAAAATAGGACGCCAAAGCGTGTCATGACTTGGTTGACATTTAACCATCTTATCTTTTTTTTTTTACTATTTATTAATGCATATAAGAACTGGGGTGTAGGCAAGAGGTGCTGGGCGTGAGAAGATTCACCAGAGACAGAGTGGGGAGCAGAACAGGCGGATTGACTGAAAGACAATGCTGAGGGGAGCAGCGGGTGAGTCAGGAGAGGTCTGCTGAGCCATGTGGGTTGCTCCCTGGCTGGCCGGGAATCGAACTCGTGCTGCAGAGGCTGCAGATAGTTTCACAGTGCTGTGCTTAACCCCTTGCTCCCACCAGGGAGGCCCTCTTTTGACATGGTGATCTCATGACCAGAGGCTACAGTCTGAGAGCTCCTGTTCTGGTTGATAGGACCCCACAGCCATCTTAACTCTAAACCACTAAGTCTAGGTCTAGGTTTCAGAAAACAGCGCCCTCTGCACACATATACTTGAAGTACTTGGTGATTTAGACGCAAAGGGGTTCTCCCACCACCACCACCCAAATTGCTCAAAACTGGTGAGCACATTAACATTCATCATCTAAGAGTTTGAATCATCAGAGATTGCACCTTAGGCTGGGTGCCACTAGCGATTGCCTACCCTTTGCCTTGATACCTTTCAACTTTATCCACCCATCAGCAAGGCCTCTGGTGCGGCGGCTGCAGCTTCTTGCTCCTACTCACAGCTTTCTCCCTTTCTCCCCTCCCCAGTGGATCCCCCAGTCTGCCCACTGCAGCTTTACTCACTGCAGCCGCCCTCAAACCAAGAACATAACCTGTCTCTCGCTTGCACCCAGCATGCCAGGGCTTCCTTCACGGTGTAGGAGGCAGGAAGGGATTGGCGTGTGAAACACCAGTTCTCCATCTGTTTCTGAAGCTGCAGCATCCCTGAATGCCAGAAACTGCTGGCCAAGGCTAAAGGTGGGGGAAAACCCTAGTAACTGGACAGATTGCCACAGAGAAACCGGCGTCTTTGCTCTTCAAAGAGCAGCTACAGGTCAATTCCGCTTTCCCATGTGGTCACCTGGCAGCCCTCATCAGTAAAAGTCAGTCTGCCCTATGTGTGCAGAGGGTATCCTCTGAACCAAGCCCTGGCAGAGGATTTACAAAGACCATGTGGAGCTAACACAAAGTTGCCTTGTGCTGCCACAAAGATCTGCTGGGGTCTCCCCTGGGAGGGCAGAGGTGCCAGGGCCGCTGCTCAGTGCATGACTGGCCCGCAGCTCCAGCACGTAGTCAGTTCACTGATGCCTTGCCAGCCGCAGTGCCCGAACCAGGCCCTCGGGACCAGGATGCTTTCAGACCTTTATTGCAAAATGCATTGGATGGACTGGCAGGGCTCCATGGGCTGATTACTACAGAAGGAAACTGGCAAAGGGGTGTTGGATGCAAAGCTACCAGACTCACTTTGGAACACACCCAACTCAGGACGGTTTCTCCCAGGCCATGGCCATGCAGGGCTAATGAGGACTGAAGCACCATCTACCTGGCAGCAAGAGGCTGCTCTCCAACACCTCAGGAGCCCGGGTTTAAGCTAGTGGCTCAGCTGTCCACGATCATGCCCATGTGCTCTCAGAGCAGGGCAAGGCCAAGAAGCCTCATTCCAGTGTGAATGCTCCCAGAGGGTGGCACTCCAGGACGCTGGTGTGACTGGAGTGGAATGACTGCACGGGCCTGTTTGGACTGCCATGGGCACTGGCTGTACTGGCACAGCTCACCTGGAGCCGAGCCCCAGGCTTCCCTCTAGAGAGGCCCAAGCCCATGAGCAGGGATGGTCTGCTGAAGTTTCTGGACTCTGTCAGAGTAAAACTGAAGGGGGGTGGGGGGCAGGAACTACTAGAAAGTGAAGGAGCTTAAAAAATCACAAGTATACTTTTGCTATGTTTGCTTCGGAGGCCTTTAAATACTTAAGAATAAATTGTATCGGAGACACTGGTAGTAAATTTGAGATTAAAATATAAATTAAGGGCCTCTCTGGTGGCACAGGGGTTAAGTTGCAGCACTGTGAAGCTATCTGCAGCCACTGCAGCACGAGCTCGATCCCCAGCCGGCCACGGAGCAACCCACATGGCGCAGCAGACCTCTCCTGTCTCCCCGCTGCTCCCCTCAGCAGTGGATTTCAGTAGATCCATCTGTTCTGCTCCCCACTCTGTCTCTGGTGAATCCTCTCACCCACCCCTTCCCCCACATCTCTGGCCTGTACCCCAGCTCTTATATGCATAATCTTTAAAAAATAATATATATATATAAATTAAGACCTTCAATGGCGAAAAGTGGCCCCTTCTTTTCTAACCAGATCCATTCCCCTGCCTGTGAAGAGCTGTTCCTCCACACCCCCATTTCTTTTCTATTTTTTTTAAGACTGTTATTTATGTTTATTTTTATATTTCCTTCCACTTTTTTTTTTGGCCTTTTTAAAAGTTATTTATTTAATTATTTTTAAATTTAATTTTATATATTTTTTACATCATTTTTCATTTTTGCACAATGTATGCATTTCCATATGGGGACTATAAACACCCCCATTTCTAAGGTGAGAATCTGGCTCCTCTTTTCCTGAGCTGGTTGCAGGGAATCTGCAGTCATGGTACCGAACGCCAGTCTGTTTCCCCCCAGCCAATAATAGGAAACAAGAGTTTGAGAAGGAAAGTATCAGGTTGTCGGAAAAGTCAAGATGCATTTTTGCTTGAAAAACATAAAAAATGCGTCATAACTTCTCCAACAACCCAATAGTTTAATTTGTCGACAAACTGAGGGCAGCCACCCTCAGTCCACAGGCCACCAGCCTCCCCTTTGGTAGAGTGCAGGGGTATTTACACAAAGGAGTCAAAGGGGAGGTGGGCAAAGGTTAGTTCCTCCTTTTGATGTGGGCATCTGGAAGTTTTTGGGGAGATTCAGGTGGCTTTGTTAATACCTGGTGTTTTCCATATTATCCTAGAAATGTTTCTTCTCAAGAAGACAAGGTTGGGCCTCCCCCGGTGGCACAGCGGGTTGAGCGCCGCGCTATGAAGCCGTTCTCAGCCTCTGCAGTGCGGGTTCGATCCCCGGCTGCCAGCGAGGGTCCCACATGGCACGCAGACCTCTCCTGCCGCCCGCTGCTCCCCTCAGCAGTGTACTTCGGTCCTTCTGCCTGCTCTGCTCCCCGCTCTGGCTCTGGTGAATTCTCTCACCCTCCCGCACATCTGGCCTGTACCCCAGTGCTTATATAAATAAATAAATCTTTATTTTTTATTTTTTAAAGATTTATTTATTTATACAACCACTACTGGGTACAGTTATGACCTTCCATTTCTGTGATAGAAAAGGGCATCCTATCGTCTGGCTACTTCCTGTTGAAGGAGGTCAAAGTTGGGGTTTTCTATTATGGAAGGTCTGCACTTGCTGGTACCATAGTTGCTGGTGTGATGTTAAGGCCTCTGTGGCAGTGCGGCAGCAATTAAGTATGCAGCATATACCCAAATAGTAGGGGTAACTTTTTCCTTTCAAGATGATGACATTTAGGATACAGTCTGAACTGAAGAGGACCAGAGACTAATACAGAAAGTTACTGAGACATAATTTTCCTCTACCCTCATCCTTATTCTGCCCAATAGTACACTAATCTAAATTCAAATCATTTTGAACTTAGTTATATTTGCACAAAGGGAAGAATATTTGCATATGTGCGTATCTGACCCATAGGGCAGAATAACCAAGCAGAATGTTGTTGGCTTTGTTGAAAACTCCCTAAGGCCTAGAGTGAGCTTTTAACATCCTGTCCATGTACACTTCAGAATCAAAGCCACAGACTTACCAAACTTCACCTGAGAGTTCTTCTCAAGGTTCCCAGGACTTTTTCCAGTCTTGCCAAGTGAGGCAACCTTCCTCACCTTTCATGGAGTTCTTTGGAACCCTATAAGCAAGGTGACAGGCTCTTCTTAGCTCAGCTTTCTGGGCTCAGCTCAAATTCAACTCCTAGAGAATTTCAATCAAAGTCTTGTAACAAAAATGTTTCCAATTTTCTAGCTTAAGGAGAAATAAATAAAATTCCCTATTGAGATCATGAAAAGATAGATATATCATTAGAAATACAAATGTTGCCTACAAGTTGTTTTTTTTTTTTGAGATGAGAAAGAAAAAAGCAAATGTTCCAGTTTGCTCACAAAAAATATGCAAATTGTCATTTTATAGATTATAGCCTAGTTTGAAGACAAACTTTCTAGAGATAAAAGAGCAAAATATTAAAAGCCAGCATTTTTTTAAAAAGTCATAAATATTATATAAATCCTCCTCAGTGTAGTTTGTCCCATGTAAGTCTTGATCTTCTGTTGGTAATTTTCATAAATCCAATTTTTCTATAGACTCAATTTTTCTATATCCAGTTTTTCTCAGTTCCAGAACAAATGTATACTGGAAGTCTCTTTTCTGTGATTTTTCTGAACACAAAGCTCAGCAAGTAACCTTTAGAAATAACAAAAACTTGTGTTTTATAAATTTAAAATACTGGATTTTTTTAAGATTAATTTATTTATGCATACAAGAACTGAGGTATAGGCCAGAGGTGTTGGGTGGGGGGAGGGTTGGTGATGGTGGTGGTGTCACCAGAGACAGTGTGGGGAGCAGAATAGGGTGATCCACTGAAATACACTGCTGAGGGGAGCAGCGGGTGAGACAGGAGGTCTGCTGCACCATGTGGGTCAGCTCCCTGGCTGGGGATTGAACTTGTGCTGCAGTGGCTGTGGATAGCCTCACTATGCTAAGACTTACCCCCTATGCCACCAGGGAGGCTCTACAGTGTCTGCTTTAGTAGTTACTTTTGCACAGGTTTTCAGTGTCTCAGAAAGCTCTGTTGTTTTTTTTTTAGGAAAGAATTGAAATACAATCGTGCTGGTCCCCTTCCTCCCTCTCTGCTCCTATGTGTTTGTGGGGCTCCCCAACACCCAGAACCACGCTGTTGAGATGGACACACGGTCTGCAAACTCCTGGATAATTGTCAATCCAAAGTGCAAACTTCAGGTTCTTTATTAAAATGTAAAATAAATGTTTTTATTAACAACAACAAAAAATTAGAAAGTGCTTCTAAAAGGTCTATAATTCAAATTAATTTATAGTGAAAATAATAATAGCTACCCCATAATGATGTGAAAATTAAATGAAATAATTTTTGTACAATTTTGAATATCCAGAGTATTGTGAAGACCCAAAAAACTTGAGTTGGGAAAGAGCCTTGCCCTCACCCAGGTATCCACATCTCACCAAATGAAACTCCAGGAATTAGAATGTGGTAACGACATTGTTGAGGTCCCACTCCCATACAGTAAGGAGAGAAAAAAGACAAATTGAAAAAACTGAAAAGGAAATAGCAAAACCACCTTTAGTTCTAAATAACATGATCGTACACATTGCATATACAAGGAATCCACAAACTATTAAAAAAATAAGCAAATTTTCAAGGCCATGTGATATAAAGTCAATACAAAAATATCAAATATACTTCCTACACTTGCAAAAAATAAGTAGAAGAAAATGTAAAAATACTGCCATTAACAATGAGATTTTTAAAAAAATACCTAGGTCTAAATCAAATGTGCAGATTTCTACACTGAAAATTATAAAGCAACAGAGAGAGAAATCAAAGAAGGCCTAACAAAAGGGGAACTAGCCTGTTTCATGGATTTCTTGTTGTTTTCATATAAGTCAAAGCATATATTCAGCAGAAATCTTCCTGATGAAGCCCAATGATTCCCCAAACCAAAGACCTACTTTTAAGCATCCTTTAAGGTAGTTTAAACAAGGCCAGCTATAGCTCAGCAAAAAGCAGTTCAACTCAAGTACAAAATATACAGAGCAGTTACGCAAAGAAAAAAAGGGGCGGATAGAATTGGGAAATAAATGGAAGGAAGAATTGTGATGAAACGGGAAGTAAAAATATCACCTAACGGGGAAATCTATATAGTGGTTTGAAGCCCAGGCCTGAAGCCAGATTGCCTGGCTTATTTCCTGCCTTTCCATTTAGTCCCTGTGTGGTCAAGTTGCTTAACTTCTCTGTGCCTCTATTTTCCAAATGCAAAATAGGGTTGGTGAGAGAACCAGCCTCTTGGGGTTGCTGAGAGGACTACACAGGGGCAGTCCCACTGTTTTGTTTTTTAAAAGATTTATTTATTTATGCACACAAGAGCTGGGGTACGGGCCAGAGGTGTGGGGGGTGAGAGGATTCACCAGAGACAGAGTGGGGAGCAGAGCAGGCTGAGGGACCAAAGTACACTGCTGAAGGGAGTGGGCGGGGGTGGGGAGGCTCGATCTTGTGCAGCAGAGGCTGCAGAGGCTGCAGACAGCCTCCCAGGCTGTGTCCCAGGACTGTCATCTTTGGCACTGAAGAATCCTGAGCAAAATTAATTCCAGGAGTTGCGCTGGTAAAGACAGACAGATGCCCCAGACCACACCCTACATTTCCACCTTCATTTTACACATGTCAAAAGAGAATCTCGAGCCGATGGGCCCAGATTTGACGCCTAGTGTGAAATCCTAAGTCTATGACATTGGCTTTTGCTGCATGACTTTATATTTGAAAATTTTAAGTCACATTTTAAAAGTGGATAGTTGAGGTTTTTAAATTACAAGCATGTGATGGAAAGTATATTTAAAAAATCTTTTTTAAATGATCTGTGCTTTAGTGTCTTCCACCAAACCGCAAGTTTCTCTAAGCAGGAAGCGTGATCCATCCCTGTCTGCACCCCTGGCACCCGGTTCACTGTCAATACGGGTATCTGGGTATTTTACAGTAAAATTCTGCCAGAAGCATATACCCAAATACCCAATCTCTGAGGTCAGGGCTGGAGCTGAGGGGTGAGGAGGGGGGCCAGGATCTGTTTTAATAGATACCCCCCGCGCAGGTGCTCTCCAGGCAAGCTTTGGGATCCAGACTTTGCTTCGGGGGCGTCTGGGGAGTCCTGTCACCGGCAGGGGTTTGTCACTTTAAGGCAAAGCGCAGGAAGCCGGGTGCAGGGTGCAGGCCGGAGTCAGGCTGCTGGTCCCCCAGGCGCCGAGAAAGTAGTTGAAAGTGCGGGCAGCTGTCGTTGAAAGAGTTTGTAGGATTTGTTTTCTTTCCCCGATCAGATCCGATCCATGTTTCACTCCCACTGGGGGAGGGAGTGGGCGCCGCCGAGAAAGTGGGGTGTTGGTCTGAAGGAGGTGGGGCGAAATAGCCCCACCCCATTGGTGCGGGTTCTTTGCACACTGCGGCTCCATGGCCGCCTTCAAAAATATAAAGGGCCGCGCAGCTTCGCGACCGAGCTGAAGGGTCGCCCGGCGCTGCAGCTGGGACGCGGACCCCGCAGCGGAGCTCAGCTCGCAGCCCCGGATCCTCTGGCAGGGGGGACCCCACCCCAGCGCGTCAGGTCAGCTGCCCTCGCCCCAGGCCCGGTAGGTGCAGCTCCCCGCGGCCCAGCGCCCTCCCCGGCGCGCGACTGATGCGCGCCCTCTCCCTTCCCAGGACAGGTGCTCTGCTGGGCCTGGTCAGGCTGCGGCGACCATGACCAAGAAGCGAGTGGCCGTGGTCGGGAGCGGAGCCAGCGGGCTCTCGTCCATCAAGTGCTGCCTGGACGAGGGCCTGGAGCCCGTCTGCTTCGAGAGGTCGGATGACATTGGTGGGCTCTGGAGGTTCCAGGTAAACCTGCTGGCTCCTTGATACTTGGAATACTTACTACTCTGTGCGGCCAGACGAGGGCCAGCTCACCTGCGCCAGGGAAGGCGATGGGCTTGACAGTGATTCAGCGGGCTGCCAGCCTGAGGCTCTTCGCAGCCATGCCCTGTCCCAGGGCAGCGGCCCTCGCTTTTCCTTCCCATAGACTGAGCTCATCTAGGAAGAGGTACCAGGAGCGCTTTCATTTAGGCAGTTAGTTCTGCTGCTATCCCGAGAGGGTAGCCTCCAAGCAGGCAGAAGCGTCAGGGGTTGCTCCTGTTCTGGTCAACAGCTAAGGGACCTAGAATACCCGCTTACAGCTTCTTTCAAAAATCCCCCTTCAGTCTTCTCTGATCTTACTTTTCCTTCTCTCTCTCTCTTTAAAGTTTGGCTCGCATTAGCCATTTCTCTAATAATCCCAGTGAACACACTGTAAAATTTGGCTGCCTCTTTTGCTTTGAATTTTTCCTCCACTTGAGAAATCAAATCCACAGTTCAAAGTCCTGTCTTCAGAAAGAGGACAGAGGGCACCTCTCAGTGGGTTTCTTGTCCTTTCAATAAACTCCATTTTTAAGTTGCTTTAATATGCACAGTCCTGTAACTCACTAACAGGTAAGGTATTGCCTCCTGAAAAGATAAATTTATTAAGTATCAAAGGAGATCGTCCCCCTAGGGCATCTCCAAAGGACATGGTGTTTGTTTTTCAACTCCCTTTCAAAACCGCTGAGAGGCAGTAAGGCGTCCATAAGTGTCTCCTACTTCACAAGAACTGACACGGTGTCAGTCAGTCACTTGGAAGTGGCTTCACAGCCTTCCTTAGTACAGTTCTTTCTTATCTTGGCAGAGTCTTGGGGGACTAACTACTTAACAATTGTCCTTATTCAGATCTAGAATAAGGTCAGAGCAGGCCCCCAGGGCTCGTCATAATCTGTCTTGGACGGGAACTGAAAAGGCTTCTAACTAGTTTTTAGTAATCAGTAGAAAACTCTACTTTTGAAATCCAGCCATGACTTAGTGCGGAGCTTAAGACCCCAGAAAGTAAGTGGGAGCCCTGAGTTCTCAGGCTGCACGCGCTGGCGGCAGTGCAGGGGAGCCTCGGCCTTGGGATGATCCCGTGTGCATTGTGAAATGCTCAGTGGATTTCATAAAATTGAGGGTCTGGATTCCAGCAATCCTCTAATCAATTAATCTTTTAACCATTATCCAGCCTGTATCTTTACCTACTGGTCATGTGACCATGGGGGAAATCGGTAAACCTCTCTCCACCTGTTTTTTCATTTAAGGGCATAATCATGTACCCACTCCCTAGAGCTACTGTGGGAACTAAGTGGATAATTACTCTGCCTGATGTACGGACTGTGTGTTAGTTATTCATGGCAGGTGGCAGGGAGGGGAGTGAGAGGACTCACCAGACAGAGCGGGGAGCAGAACAGGCAGATCGACTGAAATACACTGCTGAGGGGAACAGCAGGGACACAGGAGAGGTCTGCTGCACCATGTGGGTAGCTCCCTGGTGTTGGGGGGGTGTTTGAACTCATGCTGCAGGCCAGCTTCATAGTGCTGCAACAACCCCTTGTGCCACCAGGGAGGCCCCTCTGGTAAACATTCTAGCCAGGTTTGGCAACTACTGAACAGGCATGAATCCAGTTGAGGGTAAGAAGTTGGGGCCATCTACTTGCTTTTCAGGTTTCTGACTTTTATCTACAAAGTGGTTTAAACTTGTTCTTTGCTAAAGACTTAACTTGGAGGGTTGTTTTGTTTTGGGGCTTTTAAAAAATTCTTCTTTGGGGAAAATTTCAACATCTTACAAGCTGTTCCTTGGAAAATCGCCGGTATTTCGTCATAACTCTAACTTCTGTTAAGACAGACCACATCTGTATTACAGATGTGGCTGCATATATGTAGGTTGCATATATTTTACATACATCCCACTATATGTCACATCTATTTTAAACATACATCATTTTTATCTAGAGAGGTCAGTGTGATGCCTGACACATATTAGGTACTAAATATAATCATGTTTTGTAAATGAATCCGTGTGAAACAAAATGTCTGGAGTGGCTGTGTAGGATACGGGTAGAGCTGGACACCTTTATTTTCACATACTCACCGTTACACAGTTGTGGCACCTCCGGGGTCATCAACATCCATTAACTGACATTGACATTTCCTCAAGAATTTTCTCTTTGGCAGACCTGCTTCCCCACCCTTCCTAGCATGTTACCTGGGTCCTGTTCTTCCCCATCCTATGACCCTCAATTTTATGAAATCCACTGACGGTTTCAAGCGCACGCGATCATCCCAAGGCTGAGGCGCCCCTGCACTGCCGCCAGCGTGTGCAGCCCGGGAACTGAGGACTCCCGCTTACTTTCTGGTGACAGACCCCAGGAATTCCACATGTAGGGCTTTCTTCTCAGACCCCATCACTGGTATTTTCCTGTCTCTACTCTGCTTCCTCTGTTCCATCTGCCCAACAGTAGTAGGATTTACCACTTGCCCCCTTCCTGTTATCACTGAAAACTTTCCATAATTGTATATACACTGTCAAGATATTAATTATACTCCATGGCCTCCTCACTGAGGTCAGATCAGACTGACTACAGATGTGAGCGCCAATGTGAGACATGTCATGTGATTTCATATTCCAATATGAATGGAAGAGCTTAAAAATGATCAGTCTCTTATGGAATGCTGAGGATTTGATCATTATTTAATGCTGGCAAGTGATTTTTAATATCCTTTAGATAATCTAATGTTTGAATTCCTTAAAGCATAGCAAAGCAATGTTTTCAAACTTCATTGTGCACATGAATCAGTGGAGATTTTGCTAAAATGGACATTTTGACTCAGAGGTTACACATTTCTAACAAGTCCCCAGGTGTGGAAATGCTGTTGATCTGAAAACTACATTTTGAATAGTAAAGTTCTAAAATGTGTGTATAATGTGAAAAAGAGAATACTAGATACACTGTAACATAAAATGTGGCTAATGAATAAGTGTTCATTTAAAATAAAAAATTAAGTAACACACCCTCAAATGAATAGGTTAAATTTAATAACTCCCTTCCCCCAGGGAAAAAAAATGGCAAAAAGAAACAGAAAAAGATAACTGAAGGGAAGCAAAGGCACGTAAATAAGGGGAACATAGGACGGTGGTTGGCAGATATGGCTACACACTGAAGAACCGCTTGGGGCATGTATAACAAATACTGACGACAGGTGGTCCGGGAAAGTCTAGTTTCATCTTCTAGTTTCATATCTACCTGTTTCCTCACCTAAGGAGATAATATCGCACCCATTCTCTAGAGCAGGTGCCAGCACAGGTCTCCGCCAGCTATTTCTAATATGCAGCCAGCGCGGCCACATTTTGCCTTATGGCTCTTCCCCCAGTTTTTCTATGTGACAATAAGGGTAACACTGCATACTTAAAGCAAAGTGAATAATCACTGATTAAACATTTCTGGACCTCGGTGTCTCTGTTAGATTCTGTGGAAATGTTATTGCATGCCCTCCTGCCACTGCCCTCAGGTGTTTAGCTGACAGGCACATTTGAGGTCAGTGCCATCCAGCCCACTGCCTTGGGCTTTCTGGGGCAAACACACTGTGTCTCCCTAGCAGTTCTCAACTTTGTCTACACATTAGACAAAAAGCAATTAAAACATGATACAGTTGGTGGGGGTAGGGGGCAGCCCAGGCTTTAGTGTTTTCTAGAGCTCCCCACATGCTTCCAATGTAGACAGGTTGACAACAACCATCCTCAGGGAGCTTCTGTTCCATGGGATTCCAACAGTCTGACAAGGGAACAGAAGATCCACTGTCCTCACCCCTTCCACAGAGGGAGGGTCATTTTTCTTCTGCCCTTAATACAGCTTTCCATCCCTCCGGTGTCTGTCTTCTCTTGGGTGAACTTCCTCAACTGTTCTCAAAGCTGTGCCTGGGTAGGACAGTCAACCAGGGTGCCTGTGTAGAGGGCAGGCTGCCCCAGCCATACAAAGTACTATGTTTCTGATTAGAATGTTAATTTAATTCTACGATATTACCTTTCTACTGGAAGTTACACAGGCTATTTACAATGTCCTTAAATAGGTTTCAAAAACACAGTTTTAAATGTCTTCTAATTCTTTCTCCATCATTCACTCAGTTCATTTCAAAGCACTCTGGACATACACTATGCATCAGGGACTGTGCTGACCAGACACAGAGAACAAGAAGACATATCTCTCCCTCTCAGATACCTCACAGCCACAGAAACAAATGCAGAGCTACACAGTGTGTTTAAGCCGCCTTGCTGATGCACAGGAAGGGACTACATGAGGACACAAATACTGAGAGATGGAGGCGTGTGAGTGTGACAGAGTGTGAGTGAGTGAGTGTAACATATTTCACTTGACTCTTCTTTCAAAAACTTTTTCAAATGTTTACTGGCTGCTTCTAAGCTATGAAGCTAACTCTCAAGTTGCTGTGACTGCTCCTTCCTTACTGTAGGAAAAGCCCGAAGAAGGAAGGGCCAGCATTTACAGGTCGGTGGTCATCAACACTTCTAAAGAGATGATGTGCTTCAGTGACTATCCCATCCCAGACCATTTTCCTAACTTCATGCACAACTCCCAGGTCCTGGAGTATTTCAGGATGTATGCCAAAGCATTTGACCTTCTGAAGTATATTCGTTTTAAGGTATGGAATTTGGGCGTATCTTTGTGTTTGAAGTTATTTATCAAATAAATGAAGAATATGGTTTCACTTACTGAGGGTTCCAATGTAAAGACTGGCTTGACACGCACATGGATGTATCCGGAGACACCACGCTTTATCTTTCCTGTACCTTCGCTATCTGGGGGCTCTGAGTTGCAGTGTTGTCATTGCCTTCATTTTAGACTGTTTGACTGCAAATAAAACAAGTGAGAGAAATGTTTTCCCAGTTATAGGGTGGAATTGACAGCTATGGGAACTTTAAAACCTGGCCTCACGCTTGCTCGCTACTGCTCGCCCTTTTGTACGTCCTGGTGCATTGTTTCATGTGCTCACAGCCTCCTGGGGTACTGGGAAGTGGTTGAGGAAACAGGAAACTCTGGTGTCGAGGGAAGAACACTGAATTAGGGAACAGAAACTTGGGTTCTGCTTTGTGATTTCAGGCATAAATCCCTCAACTTCGGTTTATCTTAATTTTCTTGTTTGTAAAACGAGGCGATTATAAAACACGATGTACTCTGTCATATCAATGGTTCCTTCTTGATGTAAAGCACTCCACAATTTTTCCATTGTTTTTAATATTTCTGAAATCTGGCAAATCTTCTACCTTCTGACCATTCTGCTAAATCACACCTTTTTCTGTTTAACGATAAATAATAAAGGGTCACCTAATATCCAGTGGCAACTCCCAAAGGAAGCCATTTATAGCCCAGTAAAACCCTTTGCTGCTTGTCTATATACAGAGTTAACTTGTCTGGTACCACACTAAGCAGTGAAGGTACAAAAAGGAAAAACAAAATAAAACAGTGGTTTCGTAGTCTAGTTCAGGAGATAGAAAAATGAAAAAAAAATTAGGATAAATATATTTAATGGAGAAAAAAAAGAATTACAGGGTGATAAATAACATAAAGAGCCACACACTGTAGTCAGAGAAGATGCTTAGCCCTCAGGGTATACGGCTCGAGCAGCAGCGTGTCCTGAGAGGAGATGATATCCCAGCTGAATGTTAAAGGGTGAATAGGAATCTGCTGATGAAGAAGGAAGAGAAAGGTGGCCGGGCATAGGCGCCAGCTTGGGAGAAAGCAAGAACGTGCTAGAAGGAGCGATGGCTGGTGCAGGCTGGCAGGGTGTGCGGGAACAGACCCTGGAGCGCATGGGGACACTCGCTCAACGTTCCTGAACCTACGTGGAGCAACCCAAATTTACTAATATTTTTGAAAAGCTTTAATGATACCCTGAGCGTCCGTCTCACAGTCTCTTTATACGCACTGGCGTGTGTGGGCGCCACGAGAGGTTCACATACAGGAGCCACTGAGATGCTTCTTGTTCTACTAGAAAAGGCCACTTTGCAGCTCAGTCACATGCTCAAGGTTAGACGGTGCGGACAGGCCGGGGGTAGGAAGACATCAGGAAGTCCTCGGATGTCCGAGGGCCAGGGAGGAACAGGCTTTAGTGCCTGGAGTATCTCAGACGACAGGAGAAGGCCGTTTTAAAGTGCCCAGCGGCCCTGGGACAAGGTCCAAGGGAATGAGTAAGCGGCTCTCTCTGGCCCAAGAGAGGGCGCCATCAGCGCCGACTGGACTTCAGTCGCCTGCCGCCTAGAAGCGTTCTCCCTCTGCCACTGCCCGGACAGGAAAGCTCTTATTTGTGGGTGCAAATCCAATATCCCTTCGTGAGCCCCACCGGGTGGTGTCAGCCACGGGCGTAACTCTGCAGGGGTCACGGCGCGGTGACCCTCCCTTCTCTGTCCAGACCACTGTGTGCAGCGTGAAGAAGCGGCCTGACTTCTCCACTTCAGGGCAGTGGGAAGTGGTCACAGAATCCGAAGGCAAGAAGGAGGCTTCTGTCTTCGACGGAGTCATGGTTTGCAGTGGCCATCACACCAACGCCTACCTGCCCCTGCACAGCTTCCCTGGTGAGTAGCCTCCAGAAGGCAGACGCTCGCCCGTGCCCTGACCCCCGAGGGAGGAGGGTGGTGAGTGATTCCCACCTTGGCAAAGGAAGGTTTACCCTCGTTCTCCACGCTCCCCTGAAAGACGTTGGGGTCACTGTGTTACTGCCATTTGGGGGTAGGAAAAATGGCAATTTTGGAGACCAGAGGGAAACGAGAGGCCTCTCTATGCAGTGTCACGATGACTTCAGTTTTCCAAGTGTTAATCCTCACCAGGTCGAGTGAGGATGGCGTTAATCCGCGTGAGGGTAAATGAGGATATTTTTCAGCAGTCGAGGAAACAAACAGAAATATTGAGTTTCTAAGGAAGAAATTAAAGCTTAAAGAAAGAATTTAATTACAGTCTTTGGCCTGGATTTTCACTTTGGGAAAAAAAGCTCTCTGTGCAGAGTTCAGCGTGCATGGAGACACAGACACTCCGCTGAAATGGGAGTCGGTGTTCGGAGATGAAAAGACAAAGGGGCAGAGAGGTTTTCTGAGGCAGAAGAGATTCTGAGTCTACAAATCCAAAAGACAAATAGAACCTGCATTATGCAGACTACTTGGGCTGAGGAAATCACAAGATTCTGCCCTGAGGCTGCGGGAAAAGAGCAGCCGGAGAGTGAGAATATGTGGAGAAACGCGCATAGATTCTACACACTGCAGAAAAATGAAAGGTTTAACAAACGATACTAGATAATCCATCCCTTGGCAACGACTCCCCCTTCTCTTGCAGGTATTGAGAAGTTCAAAGGACAGTACCTCCACAGTCGGGACTACAAGAATCCAGACAGCTTCACTGGAAAGAGAGTCATTGTCATCGGCATTGGGAATTCTGGAGGGGATCTGGCGGTGGAGACCAGCCACGTGGCCAAGCAGGTTGGAACCAGTCACCATTTACGTTGCCTGAGCAGGGAAGGTGCTGGGGGACTCTGCATAGCCCACCAGCGCCGGCTGCCAGCGCGGGGCTTCCTTTCATCCCCGCGGCGCTTGGCAAGTTTATGATAATGATGCCCAGGTTACAGTTAGATTTCCTGACTCAGTTGGCTGCAGACCCAGGGTTCGCTCATGATCAGAGATCCCAGTCAGCTGTTTCTGAATGTGCTCTGGCTTTGAAGACCGAGCAATTTCCAGGGTGCTGACTGGAACACAGCATTCTGAGCGGGGGTCTCCCACCGGGGAGCGGGCATGTCGGGCATACATGTAGAGGAGAGCACACTGGGTCACCGAAAGCTGTTCACTCACGGGGTGGTGGGGAATTTTTCTCTTCACTCCCCAAGTGGAAGAGAGGAGCAGTCTAACCCTGCCAAAGACAGCCCGGGGACCGGTAAGGCAGGTGCCACCACTGCAGCGACTGCAAGCAGCTCCCCAGCCTATGCACACAGTGAGGTGACACAGAAGGACATTTGCTCTAAAGCGGCTTTTCTTACAAATCCAAATTTGTAAACATGCTCTTCGCTTACAAGCTCTAGGTGGAAAACTGACATAAGAAGTATGTAGCCATTAAGCATGTCTCAAGGGCTTACTATATGCACACCTTCCACAAAACAGCTCAGTTCTCACAACAGTCTTGTGATAGGTTATTATTTTATACATAGAGAACCTTTTAATTGAGGCTTTGAGTGTTTGCATTACTCATCCGCTTGTATAACAAAAGTTACATGGATCGGCCCACTAGATGGCTTGATTCTTTTTTTTTTTTTTAGATAATAAATTTTATTTTTATATTCCCCCATACAATTGCAAACGCCCCATTCTGACCCCAATCCTTCCCCTCCCGCCCCCCACCCCCCAAAAAGTGTCTCTGGTTCATAGTTTTTTGTTGATTTTGATTTTCACTTTCTTATATTCATTTTCCTGGTCCCTTATTTAAGTTTTCTAGATTCCTGCTATGATGGCTTGATTCTTAAGAGCATGAATGCTCTTTTGCCTTCATATGTAAAAGTGCTTTATTAGGACAGCACCCAAGGTCACCGTCAGTGAGACCACACGTGTGAAGCACCTGACACCCTCTGCAGTCAAACACCTTTTCACAAGAGAGTTAAACAAAGACCATAAAGCAATGTTCTCATCTGGAAACCCTCTCTGGAGAGTTTGGTAATAATGTAGAGAAAGTAGCACATCCCAGGTGATTGGATTTTGCTGAGCAATTGAATATCAAACCTTTGTGAGCCCTGAACATGGCCTTTAGCCAGCAGAGGCCACAGAAAGATGACCAGCTTCCTGGTGTCCCGCTAGCAAGCCTCAGGATCCCCATTACATAATGTACGGGGCATTTCTTAAGCAGTCTTTGGAGTAGGTCAGAAGTGGCCTGGAAAGGCAGTGCTGCCACTTACCAGCTGCACCACCTCAGGCCAATTATCCCGCTTGCTGGGCTTCTCATCCGTAAGTGGGAATAGTGATTCCTACCCGAAGAGACTGTTGTGGGGATGAAAGAAAATGTAAAGGAGCTAGCACCGTCGCTTCCAGACCAGATTCTTGATAAATCGGAGGCATGTGTTACACTTCTTACTCTAGAAAAAGCACATCTGAAGTGACAGAAAATAAGAGTGTAAAAGATTTTCCAATACAAATATTAAGCAACACGTTTTTGTAACAATACAATGTCAAAGGCCAAAAAACAAAAGACTGAGACTGTATGGAATGACATCAACTTGCTTTCAGTTTTCATGGCCTTCATTTTAAATGAGCTGGGCAGGGAATAAGCAGCAGAGAAGTTCAGAGGGTGGAGAGCAGCCAGAACAGTGAATGGGACACTGCGGAAGAGGCAGATTCGAGCTGGTTCTTAAAAATGAAGAGACCTTGAGAATTAAGTGGCTGGGGGTGCGGGGAGGCAGGATGTCACGATGCAGAAATGCAGCGCTAGCTCCCAGCAAGTCATATTCATGGCCAGTGAATACATCAGTTTAATGGTAAGTTTAGCACCCAAGAAGGAAAATGGTAGGAAATAAAAAGGAAAATTTCAAGAAGATTGTAGAAGGACTAAAAAAGCCAGACTACCGAGTCTGACCTTAATCTTGAAGAAAATGGGGTGTTTCTTAAGGGTTATGAGCCAGAGGATGGCAAAAGTGAACAACTTTCTCCCACACCCCAGGTTTTCCTCAGCACCAGGAGAGGGTCCTGGATCCTGAATCGAGTGGGCACCCATGGCTATCCTTCGGATGTGCTGCTGTCTTCTCGACTGACATATTTTATAAAGAAGATTCTCAGTGAATCAATGATAAATACAATTTTGGAAAAAAGATTGAACAACAGGTTTGACCACTCAATGTTCGGCCTGAAGCCTAAACACAGGTAAGTCCCCAGGACAGGAGTGTGGCAGGAATGACCAAGGTACAGAACAAGGACTGTCACCTAGGCCAATGATAGACTCACCTCTACCTGTACATTTAGAAAATTCACAGAATCAGCAATCAGGTTTCTACCTTGCTCCCACAGAAGTCCAAGATCTCTAACTCTATAATCCTTGCTCTATGATTCTGCCTGCATTAACCATTTTATCATTCCCCCTGACACCAGTTCTTTTTGCATGGTGTCTAACAATAACATGGTAGTAGAGAGGAGTGCATCATTCATTCATTCAACAAACACCGAGTAGCCTTTTAGAGCCAAGCATATACTGGGTCAGAAAATACAGAGATTTAATACCTAATGGTAATTAGTAAAAAAATGAAGGACACATGGGTGCTCATTGTTCTTACCATGTTGTAGTAAATCTGCACATTAAAAACAGTAACAGTTAAAAAGAAAAAAAGTATTTAATAGCAGCCTCTAGAGATACTTCCATAGTCTACCTCCCTGGTTTTGTGAAGGAGTATGTGCTTTGTAAGCCAAATATTCTTTTTATCATATTCTATTGTCTATTCTTGCAGGAGTGTTTAAGGTCAGGTCCATTCCTCAGGAATGCCATTTTTACCTGTGTGACGTGGAACAAATTAGTTTCTCTAAGTGTCAGTTTTCACATCAGCAAATGGACATAAATCACCAGCCTACAAAGTTGTTGTAAGAATGAAATAATGCACATAACTCATGATCTTATATTAAGTCCTCAGAAAGGCACGGTGTTGCTATTTGTATTAGTACGAATTCTTTGTTGCCATAGCTCTTGAATCTCTCATCTTAAATAATTCTTTTTTTTTTTTTTGATGTGGACATTTTCTTTTTAAAAATCTTAGTCAAGTATTTTATAGAAAGTCTCTAAGTTTGGACTTGCATGGTTTTTTATGGGGTTCAGGTTAAGCATTCTCAGCACGGACACTCAGACGCTGCGCAGTGCCGTCTTACAGGGCCCTCCTCAGATCAGTTTCTCCTGCATCCCTGATGCTAAACTGGATCCGCTGGATAAGGTGCAGTCAGCCTGGCGTCCCCTTGTTCCAGTTTGTTTTCCTTTGGGGTTACTCTGAAGTAACCCCACCTTTTACCCAGCCATTTCACCCACCTAGTGGAAACTATAGCATCCTTATCTTTGATGATTACAAAATGAAGTTTTATGGACTAGCAGAAGATAAACAAATGCGGCGTTCTAATTATAAGTACAATGCCTTGGAATAGCAACAAACGTTATGCTCTAGGCTGCAGGAGCCTGGCTTGGCTGGACTACATGGCGAGATGGCTGAACAGGCAGACTTATCAGTCGGGTACACGCAAACCACTGCTCTGCTAAGAAAAACATCTGGAATAAAGACAGTTCAGAGCTACTGAAAGATTTTAAGCAAGCGGGAGACAGAATTTTAAGCAACTGAGTGATGTCATAATAAATACACTTTAGGAAAGACCATGCAAAAATCCCGTGGAAGATTGTGGGAAGGGAGAGAGTACAGGAGACCCTAAGGACAACTGTGATCATCCAGGTGAGAGAGAGACTAGAAGCAGCTATTCTGAGGATGTGAGGAGGAGAATGGGAAACGCCTTGGGGAGCAGATCTAAGACTGGCAGTTTTGTGGCTTGGCCAACAATGTGGATGGGGGTGATGTCAGTGAAAGCAGTAAGTGTGGAGAGAAAGAGCAAGTGGTGAGGTCAGAATGCAGAGTAGAGTCTGCATCTGAGGGGTAAGGTCATGACCAGCCTGACACGACAGGCCGGCGGCAGCCGTGTACCACCAGCTGCTGAGGCACGGTCAGCTCTGACCACGACAGGCTAAGGATTCTCCGACTCTGTTAACGTGGGTCCAGGGATTCAGACCGCCTTTTAGTAAGTGCCAAGATGCTAGGAACCCTGCCTTATTTTTTTTGGCAATCTTACCTTAAACGGTCTTTAGGAAGCACTACTTAACAGGACCCCAGCATTACTGAAGAGGATCCCAAAAGAGCTCATAGGAAACTATTTTATTATAAATTCTAAAATCCTAGGGCTGTGTAACCTCGGGCAAGCCATTTAACTTCTCTAGGCCTTTTATCGAGAACCTGAATAAATGGCACCTGCCCTGCTGTCTTCATTGGGTTGGAGAGTCAAGTAAGTTAATGCACGTAAAATCAGCTCCTAAGTATAAATGACAATACCCGTGCAATTTATGATTCAGTTTGGAAAATGATGGGCCTTTGACCTGGAAATGATACTCAAGAGAATACTGACAGTCCACTTCTACCAGGCTCCTTGATGTGCGGCGAGGAACTCCTGGCTGTGGCTTATTGTGTCCCTGTGATGACCCTTCCTCGAGGAACCGCTCATGCACTCCTCAGACAAGGCCCTTCCTTCACCTCTCCGACATCACACCTCTCAGGGACGTCCAGGGCCCAGCTTCTGCTGAGATCTGATCTTTGCAAGTGTATAAATTAGACCTTCGCGAACTCTCACGGCTAGGCCAAGAGGGAGAACACCGGCATATTGCCTAGCTGCCTGCAGGGAAGGAGAGTCTTACACGGTGCTGATTCCTCTCTTTTCCCCTTTCTCTCCCTGCTTCCTGTTCTTCCTTCCTCCTCCTCCTTTCTCCTTCTCTTGGTCTTCACCACCATTCACAGGCCTTTGGGTCAGCATCCAACAGTAAATGATGAGCTGCCAAATCGTATCATTTCTGGTTTGGTGAAGGTGAAGGGAAACGTGAAAGAGTTCACGGAGACGGGCGCCATATTCGAGGACGGCTCCAAGGAGGATAACATTGATGCTGTCATCTTCGCTACCGGCTACAGCTTTGCCTTTCCTTTTCTTGACGAGTCTGTCAAAGTAGTCAATAACAAGATATCCCTCTATAAGAAGGTCTTCCCTCCTAACCTGGAAAAGCCAACTCTCGCCATCATTGGCTTGGTCCAGCCCTTGGGTGCCATTATGCCCATCGCAGAGCTCCAAGGACGCTGGGTCACTCAAGTATTTAAAGGTGAGTGACCATGCAAGCTGCCTACTTGCTTTACTTACCGTGTTCAATTATGTGTATGTTTTTATATAGCTGAGAGTGTATGTATGATTGTAAAAGGGGCTAGCACAAAATTAGCACTGAAAGTTAATTTTGAGTAAATATAAAGTAGTAATTTATAATCATGGACTTATATTGGAATCTCCTGGGAAATTGTCCAAAAATAGGCACACTCCAAGGGTTGAACCAGAACCAGGAGTGAAATTTTGAGGGAGGTAAGTAATAAGCCTAGGCCTCCCCAGTGGCGCAGTGGGTTGAGCGCAGTGCTGTGAAGCTGTCCACAGCCTCTGCAGCGCCGGTTCGATTCCGGGCCAGCCAGGGAGATTCCCACATGGCAAGACAGACCTCTCCTGTCTCACCCGCAGCTCCCCTCAGCCGTGTACTTCGGTCCGTCTGCCTCTTCTGCTCCCTGCCCTGTCTCTGGTGAATTCTCTCACCCTCCTGCACCTCTGGCCTGTACCCTAGTTCTTGTATAAATAAATCAATCTTTTAAAAAAGAGATAATAAGCCTAACATTAAAAACAAGCAAAGCAACAAACACTTTTCCTCTCAGCCAGGGACTATTTCAAGATGGAAGGGGGTGTGTCTGAAATCATGGGGCGTCTGAGTAGTATAGGAAAAAGGTAAAAAAATGGCTGCATGGTCACCTGGTCAGAACAATACAGAATAAAGTCTCAGAACACGGAAAGCCCAGATGACCTTTAGCATTCCTTCTAACAATGAAACTTTGGGGGCCTATGGTTTTTAAACTAAAATTTGCTATCATTACTAATGTGTAACTAAAGCTATTCAGAGTTCTTAAAGGAGTTAGCTTTCTCCCTTAGTGAAGAACTGGTACATCAAAAACCTTTCCAAATTTCCCCAAATTTCTTAAATCCTTTCTGTTGTATCCAGCTTCTATCCAAGGAGCTCACGTGCTCCTTGAGGTCACTGGGCCTGCAAGCAAAGGCAAGTAGCCATTCAATTGGTTTAATTTTGGTCACATTAATGGATCTTTTAATTAGGTCAATTAAAGAAGAGAAAGGTGCCTTAAAATGGGCCAGAGCATGCTAGTCTAGCTACACTAATAGGGCTCTTTTCTATGACCAAGTGAACTGTTGGGAGGAAGAAAGAAAAGTATTTGGAAGAATCTGGGCACAAGCTGTGGGGTTGGGAGGCTTCAGGGGAACTGTGTAAAGCGCCCCGCTTCCTTGGCTGGCCAAGCCATTGCTAATTTTCCCGCTTCCTGCTAACACCTGGCAGGAGGGGGGCATTCAAAGAATCCCTGCAACTTTATCAAACTTCCAACAAGAGCCCGGAGTTCTGTCCTGCCCACAGCTCTCCTCGCCTTCTCTCCTCTCTCACCTGGCGCTCTGTCCTCACTGTGCCAAATTTAAACCCTTAGCTGGTTTCTCCTTTTCGTGCCCAACTCAGCCTGTCCCTGTCCCTGGCTCAGACTGTCCTGACCAAGACCCATTTTCCTTCTTCCTCTGTTTTTTTGAATTACTCTACTCCTGTCAAGATGACAGTCCACCCTCTTGTGAAACACCGAACCCACTTCCTTGCCCTGACTGCAATCTAGTTTTCTCTTTCCCTCGTGTGCAGGCCTCTCGAGGCCCTTGCTACCGCTCACCAGCTTTCTTTCCTTCAACTTCTAGCACTGCTCTGGACCACGGGAAGGCTTCGTGTCCTAGCACGGCATTCAGGTTCCTCCACAAGCGGAACACAGCCTGGCCTTTCGGGTCCACCCTCACTGGTCTCTACTCCAGTTCCAGCATCTTCCAGAGGCCCTGAGCGACTTACCCCTGAGCATAGTCGCAGCGGGTCCTCCTGTCCCCTGTGCCTTTGCTTCCGCTGCCCTTCCTCGGCGTTTCCTTCAACATTTGTACAGAAAGTTCCTTCTCCCTTAATAGTATATTGAAAGCTCTGTAAACAACAGAGTCATGTTTATTTACCTCTGCATTCCAAGCCTAGACCAGTTTCTAGCTCACAGGTGCTATCTAGTAAATGTCTACCCAAGTGAATGCCAGCTGGGCTTCGGAGGTAAATGAAGTTCCAAACTCTATAGCAGACACTTCGTAGCTGAGTTTTCAGTCATGTTGAAAGGCTTGTCTGGACTGAAAGAGGAGAATGGCAACTTCTCTGACAACATCTTTATACTGAAATGTGCAGAGACAGGTGAGAATTGTGAAGAGCAGGACTATGTTAATGCAAGCTGCTTATGCCTGAGAGCAGATGGAAGGCCCCAGTTCCACAGAGTTTCCGGTCAGGCTCACCTCTTTCCCACCGTGTTTTGGGACCCCAGAAAACCTCTGAACTTCAGTGCTTCGCTGTACCACAACATTTAATCTGCTCGTCTGTCCAGCACATGCTACTGACCCCCAGACAGCTGCCCCAGCAGCCACGCTAAGCTAAGGGGCTGCTGCACCACCCGCCCCACCCACAGCTACACCACCCAGGGAAGGGTGAGAGCACACTCGCTGAGGGGGCTCGCAAATCTTGGCCCAAACAGAGAAACAATCAATGATATTTATGTAGTTAGAGAAAAATAACAGAATAAGCCAAGTTCTGGGAGCTGCAGATAGTTCAGAATTCCAAAAGATAAAGTGTTATAGGAATTGAGAAAAATGAAGCTAGCGATGGTTACAGATGCCACACAAGAAGTCTACTCTGTTCTCAAGGTACATGACAGAAAAGCAAAGGAGGATTTCAAATGGAGTGGGGGAGTCAAGTCAGCTTTGTAATTCAGATGCGTTAGAGGGGAGTGAAGTGGGAAGCAGGTCAGTTAAAAGCCTGAGTCAAAAATCCAGTAAGACGCGACACAGGCTTTAACCCAAGATGAAGGAACAGGAGAAGACAACTTCCAGTGAAATTTCATCAGTGAACTGGGAAGGATTTGGTGATGGAACATATGTCGGAGAGGAAAGTGAAGAAAGAACTGCTCAGGCGCTGTGGCCATTCATATAAATTGGTAATATAAGAGGAGAAGCAAGACAGGAAAGAGAGAGATAAGAAATTTTAAAAATAATGTGTCTGAAAAGGAAACTCTGCAAGGACAGTGCTGAGGGTTGAAGAAGGAATCGTACTACAGGAGCATATCCGTCTGCATATCTCTGTCTCTCCAGCCAGCTCCCCACCCGCCCACCCATCTGCGTACCTACCTACCAATCTACCTACCTACCTAATCCATGGGGTTTTTTTTTATTGAGGTAAGATTAGTTCATAACGTTGTACTGGCTCCAAGGATGCAGCATCCTGACTGTCACCACTGAAAATCTAGTTTCGACCCTTCACCCTACAATTGACCCCTTGTACCTGATTTACCCCCTTATCTCTTTCCCCTTTCCTTTTGGTAACGACCACTTTGTTCTTACAATCTGAAAGGTTTTTTTTGTTTTATTTTACTTTGTCTTTTTATTTTTTAAAGAATTGGCAAGAAATAGACATTCTATACCATAATGTTTCTGGCGAATAGAAGTTAAAGTTATGGTTCTACTACAGGAAATAATTTTCAACTCTCTAGATGTGTTTCATGAACATTTAAGATACCTGTGGTGACTCTCAAATGAAACATTTCAGGGTTTACCTCTTTGACTTAAGTAATAATCAATATCTGATATAAGTAATCATCCCCACGGTTAAGATGAGAAACACATGGCAAAACACAGAGGGCGAGTTCTTGACTGCTGAACTTCTGAATCTCATATTGTAAGAGAGAGGCCCCAGTCAACCAGCATAGCAGAGAATGTGAAACCTGTTTCTGGGGAAATGGTACTATTTGGGTTGCTACAGGAAGACTTAAAGAAGTCAGGACAGCCGTTTTCAAACATTTCAAAGACTGACACTTGCAAAGAAGAGACTCCCAGTCTCCAGAGGTACAGCTAAGTCCAATGTGCAAATGGCGTGGAGATTGATTTTGGGGTCAACAAAAAGAATAATGTTCCAGCAATTAGAGCCATCAAACAATTAAATCTTCTCCTCAGTAGGTAAAGTGATTCCCATAGTGTAATCCAGAGAGTTCTTAAACGGTGAGGTGGTTAAGAAGGAATGAGACAACTGCTTGATTAGCATGGCCGTAGAGAGGCCTGTCTTAGAGACAGCCCGTCCTGCAACTCTGTGTTTCAGATTCTCGTGAGGTGCACCTGAGTGGTGAGCCTGCTGTCCTTCATGTTGACTTACCTGCTGTTCTACTTTGTCTACTCACGTCCTTGGTGTTAAATTCCTGCTGCTGGAGATGTTTGTGGGTTTATCTGTTTATCTGGAGATATTTGTGTGTTTATCTGTGTTTATCTGTCCTTGGCTTTACCCCAAACTCATCAAATAAACTTATCTTCCATAGAACTTTGGGTATAAAATGTGACGCAGACACAATTCTCACTTCCCCTCTCCCTGTGGTATCAAATCTCTGTGTTATTCCAAGTGTAGGTATGTACAGGTAGGTAGGTGTGTTTTCCTAAGACACCTCCCTTTTCCCTTGTACCTTGTTTCCCATATACTCTTGAGACATGTATCCTTTCCTCAATCTGGATTTCATTTCCTAATTGAAAGATTACTTAGGAGGGAGGCAGGTATTGGCTGGAAGGCAGAGTAGGAGGTCTTCCAAAGAGAGTAGACTGGAGCAAGCCACATGTCATTCTATCACCGTAGTAGGATAAGATGATGAAGTGAATTTCTGGAACACAGAAAATTATTCTGCATTTCTGTGAATTCTCCACAGCATCATGATTGTTAATAGGGTTATTGTTCCTGTGGGGCTATATCACACTTAAAATTTTTTCTCGCTAGGGACAAAGACACTGCCCTCACAAAGTGAAATGGAAAGAGAAACAGCCAAGGCTCAGGAAGAAATGGCAAAAAGGTAAGATATTCTCCCCAGAAGATAGGTGGTTAGTTTTTCTATTTAACTAGTTCTTAATAAGAGCAATATTGGACCGTATATTTATTTTCTTTGTGTTAGTTTAAGAATCTAGATACTTAGAATGAAAAGGAAATGACAGTTTCTGACAACAGAGCACTGGGTGGTTCGAGTATGGGTGGAAAAGGAAAGAAGAGCTTAAGAAAAATGTCTAAAATTCTACCTTGGAGACCTAAAAGAAAAGTGACGTAGGAAAAAATCACATGGCGAGAAAACCAGGTATAACTGTCTGGGGGAAGATTACTTAGCGTGCCAGGGTTGCTGCCAAGAGAAGAGTGATGGTGAGTGGGTGAGAGGCACAGACACTGCCAGATCCAGATCCGTGGGTCGAGTTCCCGGTGCAGGCTGCCAACGTGTGACACGTCATGGTGACTCCGGGTGTAAATCTTCTGTGGGATTTGGGAAGGTGGAACCATCAGCCAGCTGCTGAGTGTGTGGGGGAACACAGTAATTCAGCAGTTTCCATTGCAGACCTTGAGCTTACTTGCTAGGGGATTTTTACTTTGACATAATGGATGTCGATGGTAAATTTCTAGAGTTTTGTGGAAAAATCAGAGGCACAATCCTTCCAGACCCAAAGAGGAGGTTTTCTCTAATTCATTATTCTAGCAAACTCTCTCCCATCAGAGAGGAAAATTTTCATGGAGCCTTTCCTCGGTGCTCTGTTTTCCATCTCTCTCTGACTGCCAAAGGTTTGCAATCAATAGTCCACATTATATGCTTTAAATTCTCACCCCTTTCTTCCTCCTGAGTTCCATGCACTGTCCTCTCCATCCATCAACTCCCCCTTCCTCTCACAACTGAGGTCGGCACTTCCGAATACCTCTTCCTTCTCCACTGCGCTTTCCTTGCGTTTCGGGCACTAAAGGATATAATTTAACCTTTCCTGAGGCGCATTATTATGAATACACTAATGCTTTTGAGGTATGGGTTTATTTCATCCTCGTAACTTTCCTACAAGTTGAGACTTATTCGTGAATCTCTTTTGTGAAACCTTCGTGAACAACACAGCTCGCAATTCACCACCGCAGGATAAATACTTTGAACATAATCCTTCCTTCTGACGTAATTCCAAAAGTGAACACTCTTAAATTCTTTCCTGTTATGTCTTCTTCTCTTCTAAAATTCCTGTTTGTCCCCTTTCAATAACCTCGTATTTGACCATTTGTTCATTTCTGGCATTCCATCAGTTGGCATTCCATCAGGTCTACTTCAAATTTCATGTTCTGTCTTTTTTTTTTTTTCCTGTTCTTGTTTTTGGATTCCTCTAGTAAGCCCATCTAATCTTGATGAACCTGACTTAGCGTATCTCTTACTTCCTTTCTGCCCCCCTGTTCTTTCATTTTCATTACAGAAAAAGTCACCAGTTAGCACTTAATCCCACTACTTCTACACAGTGTCACTGTTACCACATTTTCCCTCTAAAAATGTCCTTTTAGCTCTTCAAATCTGCACTTCTCATAAGGGCTATTTCTTCTTGGAGGAAGCGTGTGGCATAAGTCACCTCCCCACCTGCCTTCAGGGGTCTAGATTAACCTCAGCCTGAGAAATCCTGCCTGTGGATCCCGCCCCCACTGACCTCACGAAATAACTGAAGATCTCAAACTTGAGAATTCTGTGGTGGATTCTCTCTCTCTGTAACATCAGAGTCCTCTGTGTCTGGCCTGCTGTCCTTGCCTCTCTCCGTCTTGCCTGGTGATTCATGATGTGATTCTGACACTGTTGGGAGTGCCCAGAGATACTGTGTGTCCACATTTCTACACTCATTCCTGCTCCCTGGAATACTTTTCTCTCTGCTCTCAGTTTATCTTGCTCCTCCTTCAAGACTTCTTACTGCTGTATATTAACTGTCCTTCTTCTATGTTTCAATTTACCCAAATTTTTTTTATTGTTTCTGCTTCATCTGTATCTATCCTATCTCCTCCAGTAGATTATAAGGTCCTTAAGGACAGAGACGATGTCTTCTTTTTCTTCTCTGTTTTCCAGAGCTCCTAGCCCAATATTGAACCAATAACAGGTACTCAGAAAAGCACTGACTGATTGGTCGACTGAACTGTTGACAGGCCGTGACTTCTCTCTTCCCTTCTTCAGGTATGTGGAGAGCCCACGACACACCATCCAGGTAGACTACGTAGACACCATGGAAGAACTTGCTCTTCTGGTCGGTGTCAAGCCCAATCTGTTCCATTTGGCCTTCACCGACCCCAAACTGGCCCTGGAGTTACTAGTAGGACCCTGCACTCCAATCCACTACCGTCTACAAGGCCCTGGCAAGTGGGCTGGAGCGCGAAAAGCCATCCTCAGCACAGAGAGCCGGATAAGGAAACCTCTGATGACAAGAACAATTGATCGCAGTGACCCCACAATAACAACAATGGCCCGGTTCATGATAGCTATTGTTTTCTTTGCAATACTTCTGGCCTACTTTTAGCTGTTCCACTGTCACTGCCCATTTCCTTTAGGACACGGGATCTTTAAGTGCCTACAGAATCTGATAAGATCGAACAACTTTCAGCTTCATATTGCCCAGAAATTATTTCTCATTTATTTTCTTTCCTCTTTTCCTTATAATGAAATTTCTACTTTTCATTCATATTGATTTAACCTCCCTTCCTCTTACGATCCATCACTTTTGGCTTTCCTCCCTGGACTGTAATCCATTAACCCCTGGACTGTCAGATCAGGTACTCTTTTAGATATCTCTGTAGGTCCCTAGCAGAGCTCTGAGCATATCACTGGAGCTCCATAAATGTGTTTATCAAGTATTCTTGTGGGAGGACAAGTGACATCTCTCTGGATGAGAGATGGGAGACTCCATGTAACTGCTGATAAGATGTTAGAAGCCCTTTTGTTTTCAAAATTGTAACTAAATGTATGTTTTCCAAGAGATAAATCATGTCTGATGCCAGCTGTATGTATCTAAGAGAAGATGCACAGCTGTTCACTAATGTATCTGGGGACCAGTCATTTTTACTCTCTTCCCCTTAAGCAACATGTCTTTATTTTGCTCAATGAAGAAACTGTCTTCAGCTTTCTGGGCTCATTCTAATAATCTAATTTTTGCCAGTAGATTCAATTTAATTAAAAAATAGGATTTTTAATTAGCTGTCCTATCATTTTTTAATTTTAGTTCCCATACTAGGTTCAATAAGACCTTCCTGTAGGAAATATAGTAAGTTGCCAGAAACTGCTGTAATGTGGCCAACAAGCAAGGTTTGATTGGTCGCCCCTTTTTTTCTCTCTCCTTCACTCCCTCCCCAATATAAAGGCCACACAATAAATATTTGAAGTGTCATTTATGCACTACATTAGAACTGATATTAACTAAATATTGGGGCGTTCTCTTAATAATAGTTCTTACGCCACATAGTATAGTTCTAAAAAAAAAGCAAATGAAATGAAAAGCAGAGGCTTGGATTTATGTTCCAGAGGTGCTGCTGATTCTGCTTCTCACTTGTAGTAATTCTACTCTAGTCTCATCTCACAGAGAAGATAACTGTTAGCTTTCAGGCGCCCTGAATTTCATGAAGAAAGGTACTGAATGTACCAGCCAGGATCATGTTCATAAATAGCTGTTGTGCAACAGCTACAATTAGGATTGCTGCCTAATACTTAACAAAAAGATAAATTTGGGCCTCCCTGGTGGCACAGGGGTTAAAGGCAGCGCTATCAAGCTGTCATCAGCCACTGCAGCATGAGTTTGAGCCCTGGCTGGCCAAGGAGCTGATTGACCCACATGGCACAGCAGACCTCTCCTGCCTCGCCCGCTGCTCCCCTCAGCAGTGGATTTCAATATATCTGCCAGTTCTACTCCCCACACTGTCTGGTGAATCCTCTCAACCCCCCACCTCTCTCCTACACCCCAGTTCTTATATGCATAAATAAATAAATCTTAAAAAAAAAAAACTTGACCAACTGAAAGAACAACATTAAAAATGATCTTTGCCAATATAAATACATGTAAGAATGCCAGAAATACAAGAACAAGTTTCCCCGAATGATATAACTATTTGGACAACTGCCTACCATTTAACCTAGTTTGTTTATGAAAAGGCCTGTGAGAATTTGAGACCTAAGAATTGATATTACTACTTAGGCCTTTTTTCCTTCTCTAATCCTGAGATACTGGGGGTTATCATCTCTCAAAATGGACCTAATATCTGCTAATCTACAGATTACTCTAGTTCAAAAGTAAATGGAAGCTTGCTTGCTTCTTTTTCATTTCCTTCTTTTAACATATAAATTTTCCTCTTAGCATGGGCGTCTACTGAATTGACAGTCTTGATAACACTATCTTAATTATCAGTAATAAGTGCCCCAGTTTCCTCTTTAAATAAAAAGTGTGTAATTCTAAATCTACTGACTCTGCCATTCTATTTGTAATCTGCAAGGTCACAAAAAATCATCAGCAAACGTCTAAGCCAAGCTAAAAGTAAGATGTGAGTGGGAAACGGAACTTAAAACAACTTAAGCTGCGAAGCCCTACTCACTGATGCACGGGCGCTAATGTTCACTGATTTATTATAGTGCTTTTGTAATTACGTTAACATTTTCACCGTTTTCCCAGCTGTATGACACAAGACAATGCCTTCGTTCCTGTAGTGCCAGAAAGGGCCTTTAAGGCGCCAGAGGAAGGCAGTCCCCAAAAGCAAGCATGGAGGTATTCAGGGGGACACAGGCCCCCGCTGAAAGGGGCGCACACGGCGAGGCTGAAGCACGCTGAGCCAGCCCCGGCGCGGGAACCGAACCTGCAGCGCCCGACAGTCGCAGCGGGCAGAGCGGACCGTCTCCCCCCAGGAAACCCTCGCGTAACCCCTCGCCCCAGCACAGGCCAGAGGGCGACTTCCCAGCGGGGAGCAGCGCGGACGAGGGGGGCGGCAGCGGGGGGCCCCTCCGCGGGCGGTCAAGGTCCCCATCAACCGTGAGGCGTGGCAGTCGCGCCCCCGCGCCCGCAGCAGCCCCCCTGCGCCCTCACGAGACCCCTCCCCGAAGCGTCCCGGCGAACCTGAGGCCTGGGGGGGCTGCTCCGCGCGTTGGTGGGGACCGTGCCCTCGCCGGGCGCACCCCGCTGCGTCGACCCCGGCGGCCCGGCCCGCGAGGCTGACTGGGGGGCCCCGGGGCTGACTCGGGGGCCTCGGGACCGACTGGGGAGCCGCGGAGCCGACCGGGGAGTCGCGGGGCTGACTGGGGGGCCGCGGAGCCGACTGGGGGTCCCCGGGCTGACTGGGGGGCCGCGGGGCTGACTGGGGGCCGCGGGGCTGACTGGGGAGTCGCGGGGCCGACTGGGGGTCCCCGGGCTGACTGGGGGGTCGCGGGGCGCCGGCGCGGCTGCCTGGGGCCGGGCGCCCCCTCCCGGCCCCGCCGCGCGCCGCCACCATCGAGCGCGGCGGCTAGAGCGGCCGGCGGGCGGGCGGGCGGCCGCAGGGAAGGCGCGCTGGGCGGCCGCGCCGCGGGTCTCGTGGCCATTTTAGGAGCGGCCGGGCTCGCCGCCCCGGCGCGGCCTCGATCTCAACAGCTTCCTTGGCGGCTCGTCCGCGGGGCAGCCCGGCGCCCGGCCGGGGGAGCGGGAGCGCGTCGCGGCAGGTGACTGGGGCGGGGGCGCCCCGGCGCGGGCGCGGGGTGCGGGGCAGCCCCCCAGGGCGGGCGCCCCCGCTGCCGGCCGCCCGGGTCCGCGGCGCCCCCGGGCGGGGCGGGGCGGGGCGGGGTTGGGGCGCCCGGGCGGGCTTCCCCGGGACCGGCTTCCCCGGCCTGCGTCTGCGGGCGCGGGGGCGGGGCCGGGGGCGCCCCTGACGCGCCGCGGTGTCCCCGCCCCGTGCTTCCCGCCGCAGGGCCCGCGCCGAGCGGCCGCCATGGGGAACACCACCAGCGAGCGCGCGGCCGGGGAGCGCCACAAGGCGGCCCGCGGCGAGGGCCCCGGCGGCGCCGGCCCCGGCAAGGAGCACAAGATCATGGTGGGGAGCACGGACGACCCGGCGTCTTCAGCCTGCCCGACGCCAAGGTAGGGTCCCCGGCCCCCGCGCGAGCTGCCGCCCGCCGCGCCAGGACGCCCCGTCCCCGCTCCCCTCCTCTCGCCGGTCCGGGCTACGGCTTTGATTAAAGGGATTTTTCGGGGGGCGGGGGGGCTGCACCGCCCCCTGCGGCGCCGCCTCAACGCAGGACGGGGCGGGCGCCGGTTGTCGTTTACTGGGAGCACAATGGACCCCCCCGCTCCCCACCCCTGGGCCCCCCACCGGGCGGGCGCCCCTCCGGGGCACGCCGGGCGGAGCCCCGGGAAGCACTTTGGCGGGTGCGGGGCGGAGTCGCGACCCGGCGCCGGCTCCTCGCGGGCCCCGTCCCGACGGCCGCCGGGAGCGGCTTCTCGCCCCGCTCGCTCGCGGGCGCTTCACCCGGCCCCGGGGCCCGCGAAGGACGCCCTTGGCGGGCGGCTCGGCTCGCACCCCGCGCTCCGGCGCCGCGGGGTGCGGGGTGCGGCTCCCGGGCACGGGCGCCCCGAGGCCGGGACGCGGCGGACGGCCGGGCCCCGCGTCTGCTCGCCGCGAGCTGTCGGGGTTACCCCGCGAACTCCGCCTGGGAGCCAGCTGGGGTGAGACAGAAAATCAGGGGACGGAGAAGATCGGGGTGTGCTTCTTGTCCCGCGTCCCTTGGAAGTGATCTCCCAGTTGGCAGCACATGCTGTTTGGTCGGTTGTTTATTGTCTCGACTCCGCACCGAGAGGGTAAACACTTGGGAATTCCTCGTCGTCTGGGGTGACCGCCCACCAGCCATCCTGCTTTACTTCTGCAGAGCTTTCTCGGGGTGAACTGCCTCCGCGTATTTTGTCCCTTTCCTGTGTTGATTACTCGGGATTTAAGTACCGGGAATGTGTCAGGTGGTGACTCTGGTAGTTAGCATCCTGAATAAAGCCAGGTTACTCTACCTGAAATGGAGCCTATTTTGGATCATTCCCTTGCCTCATGTTGTCATTTGTGAAATAAAATTGCTTCAGATCATTCCTACGGTCTCCTGCAAATCTAAAATGTTACAGTTCTCAGTCTCCTTCTTTTCTGCCCTCAGTGCTGTACTTAAATATTTTTTTCTAACTACAGTCCTAATTGTTTTGCCTTTTCCCGAGGGTTTTGCTGACCATTTCACTTGGAGTAAACAATCTTTCTGCTAGTCGGCTGCACTCATGCCTAGCACAGAAATGCCACGTCATACATGGAAGGGCTTTCTTCCAAAGCTGGGCATATTAATAGTTTGTAGCTTTCAAATTCTAAACCAAAAATCCTAAATCATAAAGTAACAGGCAAAACAATGGTAGCAGGGCCTGCATTGCTTTGATTGCTGCTTCCGCAGACTAGTTCGGTGGTTCTCAATCCGATTTGTACACTAGAATCACCTGAGATTTGCTGAAACATTTTCTGGAAAACTTGCACTGTTTTATATGGTCCAAAACAGTGTGATGAACTCATGTGAGTGTGTGTGTGCATCACCCAGTTTAAACAGTGGTGAGATTGTGAACAAATTTTCTATCATCCATGTCCCAGTCCACTCTCCTACCTTTCTTTTGAAGCAAATCCTGTATGTAGCAAATATTACTCTGTCTGTAAATATCTAAAGAGAATGTTTTTCTTTGTTTACTTTAACATAATCACAGTATTATTATCTGGGAAGCTTTTTAAAAATAGATTCCCAGGCCCTATGTGAATCAGAATCTGAGGGTTATTCTTAGGCACATATAAAATTTCTGTAATTCTAATGCAGCAAGGCAGGCAATAGTGCACTGCTGTAAGAATATGGAGATCGAGGTTTTCTCTTACGCTGCTTCCTTACATGACATGAATCCTTTCAGTTCTCATAGTGTAGTTTTAAGAAACATTGAGACATTGGAAGGTAGACTGTCTCAATTATTTTGAACATAAAACCCAATAAATAGGTAGTCCTTTTAGAAAAAACACATACTGCACAGACTTATCTGCCTCTTTACCAAAGTCAGTTAAGCCAATCTAAGTAAATATAAAGGGAATCAGCAGACTTTTTCTGTGAAAGGCCAGAAAGTAAATATTTTAGACTTCTTAGACAAGAGTCTCTGTTACAACCACTCATTACTGTCACTGTAGCTGGAAAGCAGCTGTAGATAATTCATAAATAAATGAGTGTGGCTGTTTTCCAATAAACTTTTTTTTTATATAAAAACATCTGCCCACTGGCTAGCCATTATTTATAAAGCATTTGGCTCACTGACTAGAGTTTGCCAACTGCTAGAGGATGATAATGAAAAGAAATTAAGGAGTCAATTTTTTTTCAGAATCCTACAGACCTAATTTGATGGAATTATTTTTGTTAAAGGAAACCTTTTTATCTGATGCTCTTTGAGGATCCAGAATTTCATCCCTGCTCCAGAAATAATTAATATAAAGCTGGCACGTATGAGCAAGTAAGATTCCATAACCTCATACTTTAAGAAAGCAACGATCTGATTTATATATTTTGAATGTTCTTTGCAAACTATTAACTAAGATAGAGCTTATCAACTGCTTATGAATTCCAGTACCTAACTTCCCTTAAAACTGATCAATGAGAGCTGATATTGATCATATTTGCATGTGAAAAACACATGGCCAACATTTTTTTACACACCATGCTTTGTTTTCATCTTTTTTCCATTAAAAGGCACTCGGAAGCATATCGTAATTGCCTGACTGTGAGTTACTATGCAACAGGGAATGAGCTTTTTTTTCCCCTTAAGGCAGATCCTGAGGCTCTGAAAGGGTGAGTGGTGATGCAGACCTGGAAGTGAGGCTGTAATATGGGCAGCCCTTGGTCATAAGCCATTTGATCATTTTGGTCCTAGATGATTTTTTTCCTATAGTTTAATAGCTGATTTGGTTGCTAATTTTAGGGCTTGCTAATCCTTAGAGGAAGTCTCCTATTCCTCTTTGCCCTAGGCAGGAGAGTGACCTTCAAAAATTTCTGGGTCACAATTTAGGGACGACCTAATGCTTCTTACAGCTCCCTGGGGACAAAGAGTTTGTATCATGGCAGCAGGATCTGGAGGACTCCGTAAAGCCCGCACAGCAGGCCCGACCCACTGTTATCCGCTGGTCTGAAGGAGGCAAGGAGGTCTTCATCTCTGGGTCCTTCAACAATTGGAGCACCAAGATTCCGCTGATTAAGAGGTGAGACAAGTGTCTTGGTTGCATCTGCAGGGTTTGGGAATAGAGACCCAATTTCCTTTCTCAGAATAGAGACCGAGCTGCACTACTCCACTTGCTAAGGACTCTCTCTACAGTATTTCCTGTGACCAATGACTGTATCTGTGATTTTTTTAACGTCATTGTGAGTCAGAGATGTTTTACCACTTAGAGTATGGCCTCGGAGCGACTTAGTGCACCCGCTCTGTGAGTACATCTCTTTAGGATTAGGTCAACAACAGTTCTTCCTTTGCTTCTGAACAGTCTTCTGTAGCTGCTGAGTCCAGCTGCTCTGACTTCCGTAGTGAAGCCGGGAGGGTCTGGGTAGTAATGTTAATTGTTGATTGCAGAGCAGCATGAATTAGGTAACTGATGATCAGGTGACCCTTTTGTATGTAGGTAATTTTCCAGATAATACTCACAGAATTGAAAGGGCACCCCGAAGAGCTTCTTTATCTGAACCTACCTGCTGCTGTTACATTTCCAGAAGTCTGTCCTGTCCAAGCAAAATAGTTGTGTTCAGGTGAACCACTTGGGGATTAACATCTTTTTTATTCTTTCCCAGATATTAGCTAAGGCTTAAAGTTATTGAGAAAGCCTAGCAAGTATGTGCTCAAGGTCTACAGAAAAGGAGACTGGGTTTAGAAGTTATTTTTTCCTTCTGGGAGGCAGTGACATAGGCCTGTGGTAGATAAGGGGTGTGATACTCAGAATGCCTCGTGGTTTTTACATTTGCATCTGTCTTTGGATGAGAACTTGGCCTGTTAAACTTTCCATCTCCTTCTGTAGCCATAATGACTTTGTCGCCATCCTGGACCTCCCTGAGGGAGAGCACCAGTACAAGTTCTTTGTGGACGGACAGTGGGTTCATGACCCATCTGAGGTAAGACCTTGTTCTCCGAGGGAACCATGCACTTAGTCTCCCTCTGGCTGTTCCCCCTGGTGTCAGACATCATTGCCGTCAGGACTGGTGGGCACCCGCTCGCCCACGTGGGAGGATTTCTCTTGGTAAAAGATGGAGTTGCCAAGTATGGTTATTTGTAGAAGGAGCACAGTTGGATGGAAGAGATCAATTTGAAATGGGGATTCCTGAATATTTTCCATTCACTGTTTCAGCCTGTGGTAACCAGTCAACTTGGCACAATTAACAACTTGATCCATGTCAAGAAATCCGATTTTGAGGTGTTTGATGCTCTAAAGCTAGATTCTATGGAAAGTTCGGAGACATCCTGCCGAGGTAATTTTGTAGTATTTGTTCGTTCTTGGTGTGTTTTTCTTATAATATGTATACCTTCCCAAGAGTGGTAGTTTTTTGGGTTTCTTTTTCTTTTTTTTTTTTTTCATTTTCTTCTCAGGAGTCTTCTGAATCACGTAGATGTTTCTGAGACAAAAGAACATCTCAATCTAGTGTTATTTAGTTTTTAAACATTTTAACCAGGATCTACATACAGTAAGACATTTGCTTAACATCATAACCTAGCACACACAGACACAGATTAGTGTCTGCCTTTGCTCTCTATAGGACACTCTGATTTTATCTTGTTTTCGCTCATGAGCAGTGGCGGCTAGGGCCTGTGGTCTGCAAAACTGCTTTCAGTAACACTTCACATTTTCATTACCCTTGGGTGCTGCCACCCATCAGAAGCCACATGTGCTCTGTTTGGCCGTCTCTGCTTCACTGTCCAGGTGGCTAGCTCAGGTGCCGTCCAGCAGTTCTATAGGCGCCTAAGGTGGCTGTCCTTGCAGAAAAGAAGGGGTAATAAGACCCCTTTTATAAGTATATTAACTGAAATTTTGTAAGTTTTTGGTTCAACAAAACAAAAAAACTGGTAGAGGAAAGACCTGTGTTCTTTTGTTCCCCCCACCCCCCATTATGGACACTTGCCTTCACTATAGCACCGGAAGAATGATGTGCTAAGCCACTCTCCTGCCATTTTGTTACTTTACAGGAAAGCCTGTGGCTGTGTCAAGAGCTGTACACTGGATTCCCAGTGAGCACGTGTTTTCCACGCATTTTTACTAATTCTTCAATTTATATTTGGGCAAATATCTTCCAGACCTTTCCAGCTCTCCCCCAGGGCCATATGGGCAAGAAATGTATGTGTTTCGATCTGAGGAGAGATTCAAATCCCCACCCATCCTTCCTCCTCACCTTCTCCAGGTTATTCTTAACAAGGACACCAATATTTCTGTGAGTATCCTCAGAGTATCCCCGGGCATCTGGGGACCACTGGGGCCTACGTGTAATAGTCAGAGAGGCTGGGATTATTCCCAAAATGTGTTGAGTATAAATCATACACATATCAATTATATTATAGATTTCTTTTGGGGGGACTGAGTTGGGCTTTTTGAAGGTGCTATTATCAAAATTCATTAGTTGTCACCTGGCCCTAACGAAATCAGGCCCAGAGCTGTGGATTGCTAGATCTTTATTACCACACAAGAGGAGGAGTACTTGTCATTATACAAAGAAGTATTAGGGGGTTTTTCAATAAAATTTATATCCCTAGTCAACTGACTTGATTCCCACTAAGATTAGTTTTGCTTGTTACACGATCTCCTTTATTTTTTTTGGGGGGGGGGCAAGCTTTTTGTCTCAGCTCTTTTATAGAAAATTTTAATAGATGTTGAGGCTTAGGGTGTTTGCCCTGAACTCAGAATTTTCCTAATTTTCTGTAGTGGGAATGAATGGCTAGTTTCTAGGGTGCATGCATTATTCAAAAGACATGTCCTGGTTTCTTGGAGTTCCAAAGAGCGAGGAAGGGTAAACTGACTTAAGTTTATGCATTTAACCCCATTTAGTGATTTTTTTTTTTCTCTTAGTGTGACCCAGCCTTGCTCCCCGAGCCCAATCATGTTATGCTGAACCATCTCTATGCATTGTCCATCAAGGTAAGTGGCGGGCCTAGCACTCTCAGAGCTCCCCAAAATGGGAGGGCAGGGTAACAAGTGTTCCCCAGTGGCTGCTTTTGGGCTGCTGCTTCCCTGAAACTGAAGCGAGCAGTAATGATCATGTTAGATAAGGAACTCTTTAACCAGTGGGTATTTTGTTATTTTTGTTTTGTCTCTATAGCTGTGTTCTGCCTAGCTGAATTGCCCTGTGATTGAAAGGATTCTCTTGCTTCCTGGGTTTTTTTTTGGGTAGCTATAACCTTTGTACCACCTACTTACTTACATTTTCAGTTCAGAACAGTGGGATTTGCAGAAGCAGCAAGGTTAGCTGCCAGTTCGGAAAATACTTGAATGTGGTATTCAGGCTGCCACTTTTTAAAAAGTGAATGGGAGCTACTTTTAGATGCCTGGGTCCTCTATATCCAAGCGGCTGCATCTCTCCTGTATAGCAGGTAAGGGAGAAATGTGACCAGATGTGTCCTGTCCCCTCAAACTAATCTTACAGTCCTTGGTTTCTCTGCTGTGTTAGAGTCCATATTGAAAATGTCCATTCTGCCTTGTCCGCTGTGGTTTGGCTACTGGAACAAAGTTTTCTATAGCTTTGACGTTACCAAACTAGACTGGTCATCATCAGAATCACGTAGGCAAGCTTGTGGAAATAGAGTCAGAGGCTCCATCCCCAGGGATTCTGAGTAAGTACACCTAGGAAGGGCCCCATAATTTTTCTTCAGCTGCTTGTATTTCTCAGATGTGCAACCGAATTAGGGAAGTCACCGATCCAGTTGCCTTTAACAGGTTATGTGGTGCTTTTAAAATATATATGATTGAATTTTTTATAATAACTGTGTGAGGTAAGTATTATTTTTAACTCCTGTTTTATAGATAAAGAAACTAAGGCTCAGAGAAAGTCCAATTGCCAGTAAGTACCAGAGAGAGGGCTGAGATCCAGCCCTCCTGTCCTCACTCCATGTTCCTCCCTCGTAACCACCGTGCCAGATCTTTCGAGTAGGCCTTTCTCTCACTCTCTCCATTTCTACCAAACCGTCCCTGGAACTGAATTTTTTACCTGCCTTGCTTCTATCATATTTAGGCGACGATCAGCATGCCCTGGTCACAGAACGTTAACCCGAGAGGCATTCATTGTGGGTGACACAATATGGGGGAGGTAGAAAGATGCACTGGTTTCTTAATTGGATTTACTTGATGGCATTTCCCCCCCTCTAATTGTTCCTTGGCTAGAAATGGATGTCCTCGGGGCTGCCGACTCCTCCTGTGATCACCATGGTCTGTTAACAGGGGAGATGTTCATACTGGTTCTGACCCAGGTCAAGGTCTTGATTATTGTGATTCGGCATAGTCAACCAGAACCATTTCTGGTTCTCTCAGAGAGTTGTGGCTGTTTGAAATTGATCTACTGGATTGAGTGTCTTTCCAGGGTAGAGTTTGGGATCCACCTGGTTGAAGGATAGAAGGGGAGTCCTGAATCCCCTCTTGTTCAGAGGACTTTTTACATTCATCCCTGGTATTCAGCAGAAATTAGACCTGTTTCAGGGCCTGGAAATGGCTCTACAAAAGGATCATTTTCTTTCCTGTCATTGCATTTACTCTTCCTTCTAGAAATGGATGCCAGGACTTCTTTTTTCTTTGCTGGTTTTAAGTCCAGTATTAGAATTTGATGTGAGGGAGAGAGCGATTACCTTGTAAGGCACCTCGTGAGTGTTAAGTACTGTGCCAGAAATTCTCAGGTAATCATCACAGTCACCTTAATGGTGGGTGTAATGATAAGTGAAAAAGACTTAGAGACATTAAGTAGATTACTCAAGGCCACAAATAGAGTAACAGTAGGAGTCAGGATTGATTGGACTAAAGATTTGACACCAAAACCAACCCTCTTAAAAGTGAGCGACTGTGACGGCCTGACTGTTGGGAAGAGCTGCCCACACCTGAACTAGCCAGTGAGCTGCCTGTTTCTTTCCCTTGCAGGACAGCGTGATGGTGCTTAGCGCAACCCATCGCTACAAGAAGAAGTATGTCACTACTCTGCTGTATAAGCCCATCTGAGGGGACCCTGCCGCCTCCGGGATTCAGGAGAAGCTTCTCCCTAGCCTTTCTGGACTGGACCAGTCTTACCTGAGACTGGACGCTGATTTGCTTTGAGGCTGATACGTGTGTTTCAGAGCCTCTGAGTAGGATGCTCTGCTTTTACATTTGATTGCAGATGAGAGCTTTGAGTTCATGGAATTTATTTTAAGAAAAAATTATATATATCTATATATATATTCATATGAGAGGAAAGTTAATGGAAGTGTCCTAGCTAGATGTATCGTCTGCCTTTGGGGACTCACCAGGACCTGTTTGGGGAGTGCAGGAAGAACCACGATAGGAAACTTCACTCCCTCAGATGAGCAAGCAGCACACGCTCAGGACCGTGGTTGGGAGGAGAGTCTGACGTAGCTGCTGTGGCTGCCCCGGGGCGGGCTGGTGCCAGGCTGCTGCCCACTCACTGCTGCCTCCTTGCAGGGGCAGCTCTCCTGCATGGGTTTGCTGTTTCCCCAGAATATGTGGCAGTCTCTGTTTTTTATACCATACCAGATGCCCCCCAAGAACCCTAGTCCCTCTCACTTCACATTCTTGCTTTGGTACCCTTCAGATCCCATACTTGACCGCTCTCTCACACAAACCTCCGGGTAAGTGACCCCTTTCAAAGGCCGTGGGAGACCTGAGAGCCCAGGGCTGCCAAAAAGACTCCTCTTTCTGGCTCAGGCCCAGGCCACTTTTTATTACCACTTGTTTCAGCTTCCGCTAAAGAAAACATGGCTCCGCATTATGCATTACACAAAAGGCAGATGATCTTTGTTCTTGTTTCAATTTGGGGCCATGGCGCCGGCTGTACTGGCCATGGGTCCTCCCATCTTGCTCACCTTCCTTCTGACTTTGCGATCAGGGTGGACAGCTTTGAAGATGGGATGGAGCCAGGAAAAGCGTCCATCCTTGGAAGATTTTTATGTGCCTATATTTTTCTTTAGTTAAAAAATGCCTTTTCATTGGTCCTGAGAGACAGCATAGGGGAACCTCACGGTTTTCTCTAGTCTGGCCCTCCACAGCCTTCTATATATGCGGCCAACCCTGTGCTCATCTAGACATAGATTCACTTGGGCGCTTTCAGTGCACTTCACAGGACCCTCGGCTTGGGGTCCATGAGGCCAAGCAAGAAGGTACCCCTGGTTTTCCCAACTCAAAAAGTATAGCTTCCCTGCACTAAATGCTAACAAGATCATTTTGTTCTTCTGCCTCTACTGTTAAAGTGGGTTTGATGATGAGGTGGGGTCAAAGATTTGGACTGAAAAGTAACAACTATTCAAACCACTCTTGGGGTTCACAGTTAAACATTTTTCTCCAAGTATCTGTGGCTCTTCCATTACAGATAAATGCAAGTCAAACATTCAGCACTGAAGGAGACCAAACTTGATGCTTGAGAGACTCCCTGACTGCTAAGATGAGTCCTGCCACACTGAAAGGGCACCCACAGGTCAGTTTAGCTACCTCCTGGCTTCCCCGTGCACAGCTGGCAACAGTGTGGGCTCCGGGTGTGCAGGCCTAGACCCCAGGGTGAGGCGACAGGGCATGGGGGCGCTGGTTGGGAATGCAGATGCCTAAGTGCTCTGGCAGCTAATTGCTAAGAGTAAATACTACTTTAGCCACTCAAGGCCACCTCCTTCTATGAAAGGCTTTTGTTGAGAACCTTTCGTGGTCCCAGCCCCTGTCTGGAATGGTGGGCCGTTCTCGAAACCCAGGCCAAACCCTACTGTATATAACCAGCTCTCAGGATCTGCGTTGTCTTCAGTTACACTCAACTCTTGTCTTTATCCAATACCAGTTAAGGAAGTTGGCCACTTAGCAGGACTCAAACTCTTTGTATTGTATTCATATTTCTTGTCAGCAGTATTGCAGTGCCATTGTCTGTGTATTTGCGTATTAAAACTTATACTCCACACAGGTGTATCAGTCGAGTGGGGCAGGAAGAGAGCCTTTCAGTTTCTCTCAGGTCAGAGGCTTCTGTGAATTGGGTCTGGCTCCAAGGACAGTAGGTTTGGGTTCTTCAGATCTTTCTAATCTGGAAACATGCAGAGTGTCAGTTTCCCCAGGTTTTGAGGTCACCTCTCAGCCAGATGTGAAACGGAAGCCAGAAGGGGATGGGTAAGGGGACGCGGGCGCCGGCTCCAACACTGTCCCTTTTCTGCACTGCCAGTGCGTCTTGTGGCCCTGAGGAGCCTCCTCACACTCAGTCTCTCCCCAAGAAACAGTTCTAGAAGGTAGAGAGGGAAGGAGGAAGTAATCCGGTGTACGGCTCGCTCACCCTTTCATATTGGGTAAAGAGAGAGTTTGGCAGACTTTGGGGAATAAATTGTTTCATTTGGCCTGTGGAAGGTTCACAGTCAGGGCTGGTGAAATAAGGGCTGACTCTTAAGCAACTGCATCATGGTTTAGGGGTGGAGGGGGGAGGGCTGAACTGAAGAGTGATGCTAGGAAAATAAAGACTTAAGTAGCTCAAAACTGAGATTTTTAATCTCTTAATTAAGTCGAACATATACTGGTTTCCCTGCATCTCACTGTTCAGACTCCACTGTAGAAAACATCCCCGTGGCCTCTTCCTGTTCTCTGCTCTTCCTTCTAGTCTCTGCTTTAACAACACTTACCAAGGAGACTTTACCAGGACCTCAAATCAAACACAACCTAAACCAAATGTTAGTTACTTGCTGGTTTGGAGAACTTCCACATCATGGTTCCGAGCTTATTGGCTTTCAGCTTAGACTTGAAGGGGAATTGAGCCACCGTAGGCAACACCCTGAAGTACACACCTGCCCTCAACAGCGCTTCTTACCTGGTAGAGACAAGAGAACTTTCTGAGGGGGTCCCATAAACCGATACTTACTTCGCTCCAACTATCTCTACTCGAGTTGAGAGATAAAGCCTTTGGAAAGTGTTGCTGCTAAAATGAAGTTAAATTTGGAAAGAAGTGTTTTACTTTAGGCTGGGTTTATGTTAGTCTGGAGTTTAAATGAATGAGACATGCTAATAATAAAAGTTCCTGCTTTTAGTTGGGGAAATAGGGCTTTTAAATTTTGGCCTCACTACAGATGATATGCAGCAGTTTGTATGTGCTGGAAACGTATTCTAGTCAGAGATTTATAAATCCTCATGTTCTAGTTATTTGGGGCACACACTTAACAGATACACAGTTTGTTCCTACATTTTTCTAACTCATCCTTAAAGCCAAGTTAAGTTCTTGCTGTTTTCTACCAGAATCTGCTGACTCTGGTGACGCATGGAAGAGACAGCCTGGAGGGTTGGGGCCTAGGGTCTGTCACAACTCAACCTCCACATTTCTCTCTCCTTGTCCACCACTCGCAATTGGAGATTGAAGGGCTTTGTTTTCTGCAGTGAACCCAAACTTTAGTAGTAAAAAGGCCAAATCTGCTTTAATGTTATAAGAAGGGAGGAAAAGTGAGCAACCCAAGAGTCTTACTTATAGAATCCAGTTCTAAGCTTTGGACTCCATCCAGGATTCTAGTTTGGGGTTTGTATTGATATGCTTTTCTCAGCTGTGCTTTGAAGTGAATGAGTCTCATTAACAATTAAATTTTTTCTTAGTTGCAAAATTAGTTGGAGTTGAACTACCGCGTGCATCACAGTGCTTTTATAGTAAAACTGGTGTGAAAGACTAAACATGCTGTGGATTTTGCAGTCAGCTTAAATGGTCAGGGAATACCGAACCTAAGCGTTAGGCTGTGGGTGGAGAGTCTTTTCTGTTCCCGCCTGCAGTACACGCTCCTCACCCAATTGGTGGCTTCAGGTTAGGCCAAGCTCACTGGTGTGGTTTAGTTCTAATCTCCACACTGGGCCCCAGATATGACACCTGTTTGAATTTTGGTAGATTGGAGAATGTTGATTGTTACTACACTGAAGCATTTTGAATACGGGCAGCTCTGTCATAAATGGAGAATAAGACTCTGGTTTGAAAGGTTTTAAATATGTGAGTCTGCATTTAAATGGTGCTTTTTGTAATCTCTAGTGCTGAGATACAGAGCTGCTTTTCAACATTTCACAGTGGAATGGCACACAGGAATAGATGTTCAAGCTTTTCCTAAATGTGATTTGTCACTGGACTCTGACATGTCTGAAAATTATGTGATGTAACACAAAAATGGGGGGGTTTTTCCCCCCCATAAAACTGTTGAATAAAAGTATTATACAGCAATAATATTTGAATTCTTCATTGATTACTCATTAGACATTTGAAGATGATTTATCAAGATTAGTCTTAGGATCTAAAGGATATAAATGGTCACATAGACACATTTGAATAAAGACATAGGTGTAGGGGACACAAATGATGTCATTCCATATGCCACTTGCCCTCTTTTCAAAGCCTCACCAACATTAACAGGAGGAATGCAAACCTGGTGATCTGATGGTCAGCATTCCTACACTGCACACCTAGCTATTAGCTGGATTCACTGGGATCCAACCTATGTTTTCATCCCCAGCTGCACATTCATCTTGTGCAGATCCTATAACTATATTGCAACATGCAAACTTGCATGGCCTGTGCTTTCAAAAGCATTTCTTTATGGTCCACTTGGCTTGGGGTCTTTTGTTAACATACCTTCCAAGCATCCTTCTCCTGCAGCCTCAACAATGACCCCTGGCCCAGGGCCTGAGACATCATGGTCTCTCCCTGCACTTACCCCCTCATCTTGTGTGGTTACTGTTCACCCAACAGCACATGTGCAGCATACCTGAGGTAGAGCAAGGCCCTGCAAGGCCCAGGCTGGAGCCCAGATCTTCTGATCAAAATTTACAATTTTTTTTGTGTATTTCTATAGAGAGTAACAATGTTGGGGCTTTCTTGTGGCGCAAGGGGTTAAGCACAGCACTGTGAAGCAATCCGCAGCCTCTGCAGCATGAATTCGATCCCCAGTTGGCCAGGGAGCAACCCACATGGCACAGCAGACCTCTCCTGACTCACCCACTGTTCCCCGCAGCAGTGGATTTCAGTCAGTCTGCCTGTTCTGCTCCCCACTGTCTCTGGTGAATCCTTTCACCCCCTGCACCTCTGGCCTGCACCCCAGCTCTTGTATACATAAATAAATAAATCTTAAAAAAAAAAAAAAAACGGCAATGTTAGGCATGTTGAGCTTGCTGGTTACAACACAGCATTACTCAGTGCCTTTCAGTCTTATATAGTGATGCTGGCTTTTTCCTTACACAATACCCTTTCTACAACTGATAGATTAGAAATTGAGACATCTAAAAGAAACATCAAGAGAGCCTCGGTAAAACACTATCAAGCATTCTAGATGTGCTTACTGCTTCTAGGCCCCAGGCTCGGCTCCACGAGCTGATAAGGAGGAGCTGCAGTTTCCATTCAGCACCATAGGTTCTTCCACAGTTTTTCCTATTTTGTCCTCCCAAGTTGATAACCGTGATTCCTGACAACATCAGAGTATTTATTTTCCTATCTTAAAATTCACACACAACAGCTTCAGAATGACCAAATCGGTTCCACCCCCAACAACCTGGTTAAGTTCAAGATTTCCTTAGGATACATCCTTCAAGTTTTACTTCAATTAAATATATTATGCGTAAAGGTTATAGGACAGGTTTCATTTGTTCTGCTTTCGTTTCTTAAAAAGGTGGGCGTTTTCACTTTTTTGGCCTATAAAACAGCATGGTTTGGAAAATAAAAACTGCATTAAGATACACTTAGGCCTCTCCCATCTCAGCCTCCATTCCCATGCATGCCTAGAAAAAACACTCATTTTTGGGCCTCTCTCTTCTGCAAAACAAACACATCAATTTCTCCTTTTCCTTGCACAAAAGAGGGTGTGCTGTGTACACGCTTCTGTACCTTGCTTTTCTCACCCGCATGAAAATCATGCCAGAAGTAACTCCGTGTAGCGTCACAGAGACGGTGCTCCCGTGAGTGGGGACAGTGCTCCCGTGTGCAGGCATGACCCAGGCATGACCTGCGCGTTCTTAAACGGGTCCAATCACGAATCACTAACACTCGTGATGAAACCTCATCTCCCAGGCACGGACAAGCCTTAGGAGGGGAAGGTTTTGGGGTCCATCAAGAGGAGAAGCAGAGGGCGCCAGGCCTATCCCCTGGGGTCTCCGCAGAACTCGGGGCGCCCTTCCTGCAGAGGCGCTCCTCTCCCTCCCGAAGCACCTGTTTTCCTTTTCTTATTTTCAGCCTTTCCCCCCAACATAAGAAAGGCGCGGGCCTGTTCTCGGTAAGTTCCAGGGTGAAGGGGCGTGGGGGAGCCTTCTCTCGCCACCCCACTTGCTTGAGGTGGGGCCCCAGCAGCCCCTGGGCCCGCCGGCTCCTCCGCGGGTGGTGACGGGCGCTCTGGGTCTGGGGGACTTTCTCCTCCATCCCGGGGCCCCCCGCAGGACTCGGGGCGGCGCGGGGGGGCGGGGGGCGAGTCTCTGGCCACCGAAGTTTCAAAACCAGGGGCCGGCCGCGGGGGTCTGGGGCTCCAAGACTCGCTGGTCTTAGGCTCCCGCTCGGCAGTGACCCCCCAGGCCCCACCTGTGGGACTAGCCACGCTCTGAACCCCAAAGCGCGAGGCGGCTGCTTCCCCATCCCGCCGGGGCCCGAGGGGGCGCCTACCTTTCCCCCAGCTTCGCTCCGTCGAGGCTCGTCGGGCGTGGGGGGCTCGAGCCCCGCCGGCTCCGGCCAGCGCCGGCCCCCGACGTCGCCCCGCGGGGACCCTGCGGCCGCCCCGCTCCCCCTCGCCGGGCCGCGGAGGGGAGGCGCGCCCCCAACTCGTCCGCCGCGAGCGCGCCCGCGGGAGGGGCGGGGCCGGCGGGACGCCCGGGGCTCGGCGGGGTCTCGGGAGCCCAGGCGCGGGGGGCGCCGGACGCCCCGCCCCGCTGGCCGACGGGGGGGCCTCCCGCGCCGAGCGGAGCCGCGAGCCGCGAGGACGGCCGGGCGGTCAGGGGCGGGGCGACGCCGGGGGGCGGGGCGGTCAGGGGCGGGGCGACGTCGGAGGGGCGGGGCCGTCGGGTGGGAGGGGCGGGGCCACCTCGGAGGGGGCGGGCTGGGCGGGGGCGGGGCGACACTGGATGGGGCGGGAAGGGGCGGGGCGACATCGGAGGGGCGGGGCTATGTCGGAGGGGCGGGGCTGTCGGGTGGGGGCGGGGCTGTCGGGTGGGAGGGGCGGGGCTGTCGGGTGGGATCCGGAGGGGCGCGGGACGCGCACCAGCTGCGGGAGTTTGGGGGCGGGAGGGGAGGGGAGGGAGAGGGGGGTCCTGAATAAAGCGGGCGGCGCTGAGGAGGCGGGCGGGGCCGGGAGGAGAGAGCGCCGGGAGCCGCCGGCCCCGCTCCCGCCCCCCGCGTTCCCAGGACCCGCCTTTTCTCCCGGTGGCCACTGCAGCGCCGGGCAGGGAGCGGGGGCGGCGGGCGCGGCAGGCTCGGGGTGCTAGGAAGCCCCTCCCGCCGCTCCCCACCTGGCCCGGAGAGGAGGAGAGGCCGCGCGGCCCCTGCGCGGCCCCGGCCCGGCCCGCCGAGCGGCACCGAGCGGCTCCGAGTGCCCCGGCCCCGCCCACTGGGCCCCCCTCGTCCCGCCCCCACTGGGGAGGAGGGCGGGACCTTCCATTCACAGAAAAATTTAGAGGCTGTTGGAGAACTTTCCTGCCTAGTGACATACCTCGTGCACCCAGAAAACCTGAAATGGCTTATCCCGCCTTTTTTGTTTTGTTTTAAAGATGTATTTATTCATGCATGCAAAAACTGGGGTACAGGCCAGAGGTGCGGGGGTGAGAGGATTCACCAGAGACAGAGCAGGGACCAGAACAGGCAGGCTGACTGAAATGCACTGCTGAGGGGAGCAGCGGGGAGACAGGAGAGGTCTGCCGCGCCGTGTGGGTATCCCACCGCCCCCCGCCACCCGCCGGCTGGGATAGAACCCGCGCTGCAGAGGCTGCGGACAGCTTCACAGCGCTGTGCTCAACCTCCTGCGCCACCAGGGAGGCCCTGATTTTGGTTTTTGGGGCTACATTTCCTTTCACTCTTCTGGGAGCACGAAGGTCATGCACTGAATAAGTCATCTGTGGTGTGGGGGGGGGCACTAAGTCCGGCTCCCTCCCGGCATCTCTGAAGTCGGTGGCGGGTCCCTCTCTCCTGGCCCGCTCCTCACCTGCGCCCGCCTGCCTGGGGGCCTTGGGGAGAAAGTCGGGGCGTTGGGGGCAGCCGGGTCCTTAAGTCAGAGTCCGGCTGAGCTGGCCGTGTCCAGCCGGAGCCCCTGGGGGGAGTGTTCCACGGGGCTATCAGCAAGTGCCAAAGGCCACGGTGCAATTCTTGGTGTCCTCTCGCGTCCTCTTTGCCCCCCCAGGCCCCGACCGCGGAGAGCATCTCTGCACCCAGCAATTATTAGGCGCCAACTGGGTGCCAGGCCTGGTCTGCACGACGAGCTGCGTGATGAGCAAACATGGAGAGCCTTCGGGGGGACCGGACCACCCCGAGGGGCACAGGCTTGTGGTGCTGGGCGCCAGCCGGCCGGCTCCGCTCCATATGGGGGTGACCGCGAGCGCGTGCGGGCGTCCAGGACGCGGGGGACTGCACCCGAGGGGCTGAGGCTGGCACCCGGCGGCCTGGCACCCCGGTGTTGGCCACAACACCCAAGCGTGCAGGGCCGTCGCCAGCGTTTCCCGCGCCCTTGGCGCCCCGGAGGGGGAGCCAGGCTGGGCCGAGCTGCAGGGTCCCCGCCCCAGCGCGGGGGTCAGAGCCCACGGCCCAGTGCGCGCCGGCGCCTGGAAGGGATTTAATGGAGCAGCGACGGCCCAGGATGCCTGCACGTTGGTCTCTGTGGCGCAATCGGTTAGTGCGTTTGGCTGCTCACCGAGAGGTTGGTGGTTCAAGCCCACCCGGGAACGTTGGCCTTTAGTATCAAGGCTTTTTTACAGCTAGATGACACCCCGTGTTCCTGCAGTAGAGAACTAGAGACCCCGGCTGGGCGCACGGAGTGGTGGCACAACCGGCCCCTGTCAGGGCGGCTCTCCCTCCCCCCTGTAGTGACCCCCCCAGGACTTGGCTTGTTCAGAGCTTAAGTGAGATGGGCCAAAGCAAGAGCCAAAGCCTGTCACCCCAAGAATGTCCGGTGCACCTGAGCGCTCATCAGTCTTGTTGCCAGCAGTATTTTCAGTATCTGCTCGGCTCTTTAAAAATATCCTTGATGTGAATAGACCGTCATTCAAATATTCTTTGGAAAAATGGAATAGTTTACTTGTGTTTTTAAATGCATGGTTAAGTAAGCTTCAATGAGACAGGCAAACCTTTAGGAAACTCAGAAGAGCATACAGGAGGATATTTGTATGACCTCAGGAGGTCTCTTCAATGACAAAAAGTTCTGGACTTCAAAAATAACACGAAGATCTAAAATGCCCCATATGGCAGAGAAATTCAGAAAGAATAAAACCTCTGGGAAACCAGGCTGCTGCACAGAAACATGGTCCATTTAAACACGCTCTAATTGAGGGTCACAAAATTGTCTCCGGTGTTTATCATGACAAACACCGCTGCAGGAAACAGCCTGATGCACACATGTCCTCACTTGCTTTCCTTGTAGATTCCTGGAAGTTGCGTTGTCAGATCAAAATATTTGCACATTTGAATTTTATTATTTCTGTGTTTCAGTTTCAAAGCCCCAGTTTAGCATCACCCAGTCATGCTTCCTCTCCCTCCAGTATGGCAACCGCTGATGGTTGGCTGTCTAATTTTGCCTCTTCCAGAATTTCTTGTGTTGAAATTTCCTATGCATGGAGGTGTCGTTGGCTTACCACTGTATGTTAAGGGCCTCCGGTGCGTTTCCGTGGCTGAGAGCTGATTTCTTTCTGAGCCTGGGTGCTGTCCAGTGTCTAGAGGGACAGTTCACTCACTCACCTGGGGACAGCATCTTTGTTCTTCCACTTTTTGACAATCATGAATGTAACAGTGTAAACACTTACCTGCGGCTTTTAGTGAACATAGTTTTCATGTCATGTGAGTGAATTCTTAGGACTACGAATGCTGGATCACGTTGAAGAGTATGTTTAGTTTTTAAGAAACTACCAAGTCTTCCAAGATGACTGTCCCATTCTGTGTTCCCTATCTAACTGTCTTGGTGAGGTAGGTTTCTGTTTAGATCTTTTTTAATAGTTTGTTTCCCTATTGTTGACTTTTAAAAATTCTTTGGATATTTCAGATACCAGCTCTTCATCAGATTTGTTTTATAAAGATTTTCTCCCAGTCTATGACTCGTCTTTAATTAATTCTTAATGTTATCTTTTCACAGAGCTGAAGTTTTTAATGTTAATGAAGATCTACGTAGCATTTTTTACTTTTGGTGTTGTATCTAAAAAGTCATCACCAAACTCAGTCACCTATTAATAACTAGTAATAAAACAGTATAATTAAAGCAATAAACTAAATGAAAAGTAATGTGATGCTCCTCTCTTTAGGAATATCTTACTGGACTGCACTTTTTTTTTTTTTGTAATACGTTGGTTTTATTTCTTTTATTTATACAAGACTGGGGTACAGGCCAGAGGCACGGGAGAGTGAGAGGATTGACCAGAGACAGAGCGGGGAGCAGAACAGGCAGACAGATCAGGACTAAGGGACTGCCAAAGGGAGCAGTGGGCGAGAAAGGAGTGGTCTGCCACACCATGTGGGAATGTCCCTGGCCTGGGAATCGAACCCGCGCTGCAGAGGCTGCGGACAGCTTCACAGCGCTATGCTCAACCCACCACACCACCAGGGAGGCCCCTGGACTGCACTAATTTTGTGAAGAAGGGAGATGACAAAATCCCTTTGTGGTGAGATAATCCCTTTGTGGTGAGACTTAGGCCTTGTGACCCATATTAGGTTATTAATGTCAATTTTCCAGAGTATATGAATTTCCAGCACCCCGACTGTTGCACTTTGGGGCCATTAGTAAGGCTGGACCTTCCACGACAGTCCATGTGGCCACCACGGAGCCAATAGTGAGAGCTGGTGGTAGCACATGCAGCGAGCACACCCCCGAGGAAGGGATGACCCCATCCCAGCTGGGTTGACCAGACTTCGCGAGATTTCATCACGCTACTCAGAACAGCAAGCAATGTAAAACTTAACGAAATTTTTATTAATGGATTTTCCCAATGAATATTAGCAGACCACAGTTGACCTGGGATGACCAATTGGCTGGATGACAAGGTTCGTGGGGACAACGTACTGGTTAAAAGTATCCTTGATGAAAAAAACATCACGGAACAAGAAGTGACTAAGAGAATATGAGTGGGGACAGACGCAGCAGAGGACTAGAATTGGAGCAGTCCAGTCTCAGACCTGTCTTCGTTGAATGGCCAGGCCTCATTGAGCCTCTTCCGCTCACGCCCGCCCTCCAAGAAAAAAGCCAGTTCACATACAGAGGAAATCACTACATTCTAAATCTGGACAGGTCACTTAACACAGGACAATTTTTTAAAAACTCAGTAAGTAAAAGCCATGGTGGACAAGTAATTCACATTCACCCAAGCTCTCCATGGATGAAAGGGCAGAAAGAGAGTATTCAACAGGAGAGAATCCTGTCTCCTGGTTTCATCACAAGGAATCGCTAGAGGATGAGTTCCACCAGGAGTCCATGACCATGGAAAGTTCCTTTTGATTTTTAAAAGTCAAAAATACAGGATTGATTGATAAAATCAAATAGTTTCTAGGAAGAGTCGACAAAGGCCTGGCGGGCGCGGGGACAGAGGGAGCCGAGAGAAGGCGGAGATCGGGGATCCTGGAAATGGATGACCCTGTGTGAGAAAGAACCGGGGCCGCGAACACTGGAGCAATGTGAAGCTGCCTGTGCATGTATCCCCCCTGCGGAGCCGCCGTGAGACATGCACACTGAGGACTCGTCGCGTGCGCAGCTGCCAATCTAACACTCGCGGGGCCATGGAGCATCTGCACAGGGAATCCTCTCCTATAAAACATGCAGATCTAGTGAGAAAACTCCAAACTGGCCTTTCCGAGAAAGTGCGGGAAGGTGGGCGTCAGAGACAGTGGCGGCCCCGGCTCTGCTCAGCCCAGGACGCCACAGCGCGTGCGGTCAGTCCTGCCCGTGCGAACAGCAGGAGGTGAGAGTTGGCCCCGTCCCTACTTGCTGTCAAGCAGTTTGCATTGAATCAGGCTCTCCGGAAAGGGCTCGTGTTCGAGCTCCCACCACCCCCACCACCCCACCGTGGGCTGCGGGTGTTCTCTCCCGGGATTGCAGAGGAAGACATTCAAGTGAAAGGACCTCAGAAGAAAACTAACGTGAAGCAAGAAAACCACCAATATGCAGACAGGACTGGGACAGAGCCCCTCGCCCTGTCCTCTGACGCCCGGCCCTTAGAGCATCCGGATGCGCCCGGACAGAAGCACAGGGGGCAGCCGCATCTCCATCCTCTCTGGGACCCCCCAACTCATGCCCCGGAGCCCCACCTCCCCTCCCTTCTTACCTTGGGAGAGTGGGCAGCACTTTCCAGAATCCCCGTTGGTTGCAAAGTGCCACATGGTGGCGGGACGATGGAGTTGGCATTGGCCGTGGCCACTGTGGAGCTGCCTGTCCACTTGCAGCCAAGGGTCTCTGGCTGTCCACCCGCAGGGCACCGGCTGTGCCCCTGGAGCAGGCACCTCAGACGTTGGGAGACTCACGCGTCTCTTCCCAGGGCCTTGGATAAAGGCCTCCCAGGGGGCATCTGAAAGGAGAAGCCGGTTCAGGGGGACCAAACCACGACCCACAGTGCTGCCTGGCAGCGGCAGCACAGACACCGCGACCAGCAGACACCAGGTCCATGAAGGAGAGGCCACTGTCGGGTGTGGGCCCAATGCTGATGCCTCCCTGGCTGCCTGGCGCGATGACCTTCCCCCACGGGAGTTGAGAGGACTTTGGGTGGCAGGGAAAGGCCGCCTGTTATTCTCTACTTATTAACCTTTTTGCCACTAGAAAGGAACCCCTGAAGGTCAACTCAAATCCATCAGGCCCACAGGCCACTGCAGGGCTGCGCCCCCCGCCCATACAGGTGTAGGGTAGAGAAAGAGTGGGCAACTGGCCCGGGGGTCTCCCCCTTCCCAGCGTTTCTGCTCACAGTCTCCATCCAGAGTCCAGCCTTCCTCTGCAACACACGTGAGGTGGCCGATCTTGTGAACCCTGCAAGGAAATGGCAGGTTTGGGCCACAAAGGAACATGGCCCCGGTGAGGCTGGGGGCTCCGGTCTCCTCCCCTACAGTCAGCTCCCTGCCAGCTGGGGCAGGAGGCCGGGGCTGACTCAGGATTCCTAAAGCCAGCTGGCCCTGCTGGAGGCTCAGGGGCCCAGGCAGCCCCAGAGCGATGGGCGGCGTGGATCAGCTGCCTACCCGTCACCACGCCCGAGAGGTGGTGACAAGGCCGTCTACACAGGTGACCAGTGCCATGGACACTGCTGTTAAAGGGACACTCGGGGGTTATTGGAGGATGAACAGGTGCTGACACTGACTGTGCGTGACCTGACTTCCCCCCACGTCACCAGAGAACACGACCCGGACGGCACGGTTACCTGGGGCACAGGTGGTGGCCCCCGCCCTCTGTCTCAGGGTCGAAGTGATTTTCTGAAAAGAAATCCAGACAAGACTAGTCACGTCAAGCGTGACCCATTAATACCAGAACACGCAGCGCCAGGTCAGTGCAGGGACACACGCTCCTCGCCGTGACCGCGGGACGTCGAACGAGGAAAAGTCCAGGGGGTCAGGCTGTGTTAGGGGCTCAGCCTTCCTGGCTTACCTGGGCCACCCGTCAATATGCCCCAGATTAGCGCTTCCTCGCCAAATAGCCTCCCCCAGCCTGGGGAAAAGTTAAACATCTTTTTCTGAAAGAATCTGGAAAATAGTCGTCCTGCATCTAACTATGTCACAGCAATTCCCAGTCCCTTCTTATCAGATGTCGAGTCTCGACGGTGTAGGATGGATGTCCTGACCCGGGCATGATGCACAACATCCAGAAATCTTCCACACCTCAAGCGCAGAACCCCAGCCAATCAAGCCTGGGAGAGGGGAGGGCTTGGTCCTGGTGGGGACACACAGCCGGGCCACCCACAGGCCCCGTCGGGCCTCCAGAGGGCTGTCCCCTCACAGAGGCAACACCAGGCACTGACACCAGGACACGGACATCCAAATGTCTAGAGGCCAGTCGTTTGCAAGCGCGAGAAGGCCAAGGGATATCTGGGCCTTCAAATTAGATCACTGCAGGCCAGAAGACATATGGTAGCAAAGGCCACAAGAAGTGATGTCAACGCTGGTGCTACTGAGGGGAGCGTGAGTTTGTCAACCTGCATGGGGCCCCGGACGTGACAGGGAGGCTCAGACTCCTGGGCACGTCCTGCATTGGGAGAGCCGAGAGCCAGAGCTTTCTCAGGCGCCCAGTCTCTGCTCCAGTGTCTCTAAGACATTCCTTTTAATCACTGTAGCCCCACATAACTGCAGACAGGGGTGACATCTCTAAGCATACCCAGAGATGTGGGGTGCAGTGTATTTGGGGTGCTCCAAGTTCACTGGGAGCTCTTTCTTCTGGACTGTGGAGGACTCACCGGTGACTTGTAGAGCAGCGCGGACTCCCAGGTCCTCCCGTGAGCAGGTGGCGGTGCTTCTGGGGGGACAGTCGTTCCCAGGCTCATCGGGAGGAAGGGACGGAACCAAATAGCGCTCGTCCAGGGCGTCCCCCGGGTCGTCATCCCCGAACAGTGCTGTGAGCTCCCTGCTGGGCCTGGCAGGGAGAACCAAGCTGAAGCTAGTCGGGGAGGGTCCCAGGAACACACGAACCTTCCCAGCAAGGGGTTGAGTCCAGCGGGTGAGAAAACACCACCCACGGTCAGGGCAGAGCGATGGCCTTGAGGTCAATAGCCTGAGAGACAAGGAGCCAGCCAGGGCCAGAGGGCGTCTGAGGAGGAGCAGGGGACCAGGGCCAGATCCAGATGCTGAGGGGGACTGACCAGGCCGGCGGAGGCCAGGGCTGCTCACAGAGGACCCTCAAAGTGGCATCAGCGTGTTTGCATAAATCGTGTTGTCATCACACCCTGGGGCGGAGCGCACCGGGCCTGGAGGCTCGTCCACAACCAGCGACCTCAGCTGCTGAGTTTATTTCCCTAATCCCGTGACCTGACAGGCAGGAGCCACCGCAGGCTGGGCCAGGGCGATGGGCCGCAGTGACCAGCCTCCACAGACGTGCCTGCCGCGTGGGATGAACCCAAAGGAGAGCACAGGGCAGGGGAAGGCAACCCCTAGGCTGCTTCAGTCACGTGTCCCCCCGACGGGTGGTAGCTGGAGCTGCTGTGTAGGAAAAGCACCTCGGAGCGGCCAGGTGAAGACGCCACCACGGCCCCATGGACTTGCGTGTGAGGGACAGAGGACCCAGGACATGCTGAGACCTGCTGGGCTCCCCTAGAAATGACGTCTCACCCATTTCACCACAGAAGGACGACGCGTGGTTCCCGGTTACCTGGGACATATCCCGTCTGCGTGTCCCTCCTCCTCCTGAGGGCTCTGAGAGTCTGCAGAGAATTCACACAGTCACGGTCACATCAGGCAGCGCCCACCGCGTGAGCTCACGCGCAGTGCCCACTGCTGGCACCCACGAGAGCCCCTGGCTGTGACGGGATTCTGTGGATGACCAGCTCCTGGTCACGGCACCCCAGCCGTGATGGGCATGTGTCTCCCGCTTCCTGCAGAGAACCTGCAAGGGGCAGCTTTCTCCACGAGAAATGCTGTTTGTTAGAGGCTTAAGGGAATGTTCCACCGCGTTCTCAGTGGTGAGCGGAAGTCACACAGCCTGACACGGGTCTGCAGGGGTGCCAAGAAACCATTTCCACCCGGTGGGGCCGGGGCTTGGTCCTGCTGACCGCGGGGGCTAGACCGAGATGGGCGCGCAGCTGCCCGCACTGCTGGAGCGTCTGAGATGCGGCCCATTGCGTGGGCAGAATCGGATTCTGAGTTGAGAGACGTGAACCACGCAAGTGGCGCCCCCAAACTGCAGATACGGCCCAACCCCAAGTACAGGGATGCCCGCGTGGGATGTGGCTGTGGAGTGGGCGTGAGAGCAGGCCTGCCGGTGGGAGTGTCTCACCGAGGACACTGCAGGCCTCTGCCCTTGCAGCCGGGCGCACGCGAGCCCGGGGAGTGGGCCTAGGGCTGGTCAGCGGGGCTCCAAGGAGAGGCATGAGCTTGGCCCAGGCACTAACCAGCGTCCACTGACCGCCGCCTCCCAAAGCCACGTTCTCCGTGAACATGTCTTATTTCCAACCACATCCTGCACCCAGCTCCAAGCCCTCGGTGGGTCTGGGCCCCTGCGGGGGTCCCCTGTCTCTGCGGTGGCGGGTGAGGAAGCGGGGGCTACCTGGGACGCCAGGGGGACAGCCGTCCCCTCCGGAGCAGGGCCCCACGCCGCACACACTCAGAGCCGCGTCCGCAGCCGGGGCGGGAGCAGCGAGCTGGTCGTCGCTGCGGGGCTGGCGGTCGTCAGTTGACCCCAGGGCCTCTGGCGGGGTCCACGAGCACGCCTGCCCTTCGTCCCGCGGGCCTTCCTCCTTGTCCAGCTCCCGCAGCTCCAGGCTGTGCCAGAGAGGAGAGGGGGCCGAGATCAGCCTCACGCGACCCGGCGGTGTCCGCGCTCTCTGACGGGACTCCAGCAGGGGTCCCGACAGCACAGGGTCGGCCCCTGGAGAAGGGGCTGGGGGGAGCAGGGAGAGCCGGAGCAGAGACCCCAGTGTGCCGCCACAGGACCCCATGGCGGGCAGACAAGGCTTCAGTGACACAGACGGGAACCCGAGAGGACCCTGGGCACCACCCGGGGCCCGGGGCTGCCACCACTGCCCAGCTGCTGCCCAGCGGTGCCGAGGGCGGCAGCCGTGGAGATGCTGCCACCCGTGGTCTCAGCTCCGCCCCAGGGCAAAGGGAGGCCTCCCCTGGTTCCCTCAGCAGTGCTTGCTCCAGTGGGCATTTGCTCGTCATGGTGTTAGTTCCCTGCCCCGGCGCCCGGACGGCTGTGTAAGAAGCAGGTGTGCTCCCTGCCTGGGCTCACCGTCAGGGGATTCTGGGGCTTTCTGAGAGCACAGGACTCAGACTGGGGAGTGCGCCCCGGTGACAGGGTCCGTCCCCTCCCCTCAGACGCACACAGAGGAGCCCCAGGCTGCCCCGCTGCATGGGGTTAAGTCGGGCCTGTGGCTCGCCTCCTCCTGTTGGCATCGGCCTGGCCTGCCCTCAGATGCTCTCTGAGTCCCCTTTCTAGGTGACCCTCCATCCCAGCGCCTCCTGCTCGTGGTTACCTGGGGGTCCGTGGTTCTTGGTCCTGTTCTTGCTTGAGACCTCCACGTTGTTCTGTAAATAAATTCAGAAGGGTCAGCCCTTTCGCACCCCAACCTGCGCTGCCAGCCTGGGGCTGTGAGGGCCAGGGGCAGAGGCCCAGTGGGGTTGGGGCTCAGAAGCCGCGTGCTTTCTGGGCAAGCGTTGCCCCGACGTGTCTCCCTCGTCGGCGATGCGTGGACGGGAAGGTCCAGCCAGGGTGCGTTCTGCCCGACTTTGGGTAAAACTTGAATTTTCTCTCTTCGACGGTCACAGGCCATCTGTCCAGTGTCATCTTCCGCAACGGGCCCTCCACCCACGCGGGCTGTCCCACCAACAGACCTGCGCCCCTCGGGATTCCGCCCCTTCCTCCACGCGAGGACTGAGCGCTCTGCCCGCATCCGCCCTCGGTGACCCGGGCCGTGGTCCCTCGTTACGGGGGAGGCGGCCTCATGCAGGTTGCTTCCGGGGAAACGTTCCCGGCACCATGTGCGCCCGCCTCGGGGCCCTCCAGGCACACCCACCATGGGAGGTTCTGTCTGAGCATCCTGCTCCCTGCACATGTGCCCCCTCGCCGGCCCCCGCCCCAGACGCCAGCCCCCCACTGTGGTGACACTCTGAGGACCCAGGTCTGTCACCGCTTGGCTGTGAACACAGACTCGGCCTGGACCGGCCTTCCTTGTGGTCGGTCTGGGCTCTTTCCCGATAACCAGCGCCTCCCCTCCCGGCCCCTCTCTGCCTGACTCTGGGGGGTCACGGCTTCGGGCCCGTGAGGAGCAAACCTGAAGCCGCAGCTGATGAGCAGGGTCTCCGGGTCACCTCTCCTCCCCTCCCTCTCAGGCACCACAGGACCCACATGGCCCCGTGGGCCACAGGCCCAGGGCAGCTGGAAGCGTCTCCGTGGGGTGTGGAGAGAGCCCGGGCGCCTGGAGCCGCCTGGTGCCCGGCGGGGCCACCTCACCTGTGCTCAGTGTGCTGACCAGGCTGGCTGCCAGCGTGCGCCCCTTGGCCAGGTTGCGCCTGAAGCCCTCGTAGTCGTCAGGGTCATAGTCATCGAGCAGGTCCTCCAGGTGCTGCTGGAGGGCGCGGGAGACGTCCCTGCCCTCCTGTACCTGCTGCCTCAGCCGGTCCAGCTCCTGATCCTGATGCTGCAGGAGGCGGCAGCTCTCCCTGCGGGCGTGGGGCGTGTCAGAGCCAGGCCAGCCGTGGCGTGAAGGGTTTGGAAAAGCTGTCTGAGAGCCCGTGCCCAGGTGACCTCAAAGCAGCAACCTGCATGGAGCATGACGCCCCTGACACGGAGAGAGAGGATCCCGCCGCGCTGCCCCCGGCCCCGGCTCCTGGGAGCCTGCTCGGGTGCTGACAGCGTCTCTCCCTCAGCAGGGTCTGGCTCCTTCCACCCCTTGTGTCTCCTCCAGGGCCTGCCTCGGCTGCCCATGCAGTGCCTGTCTCCAGGGGTCTGGAGCCCGAAGCAGTGACCCACACAGAGACTGGGGGCCGTGGACTTGCCGCGGGTGTCCCCGAGAGCCCGGCCGGGACTTCCCCTGTGGGCTTTGGGAAGCGATGGGCCCCACAGGAGCTGCATCGCGGGGACCCGAGGTGGAGCTTGGCCCACGCTGTGGGTGAACCGAGTAACGCCGACTGCTCACTTTCCTTGGCTAAGACACGTCTGTGATTTTCTGCGCAATAGTTGTTTTTCCTGAGTAAATAGGGCTCCAGGTAATCCCACATCTACGGATCTTGAATTGCTTTACGAGGCTGTGTGCACACGCGCCTGCCGGGCTAGCGCCTGCCTCCCTGGCTCCGAGGTCCCCTGCTCCAGGGCAGACGCCTCCCACCGCCTCCCGGCCCAGCCCCTCACCTGAGCATCTCAGCCAGCCTCGACTTCTCTGCCGGCCTCCCCTGCTTGCGCTGCAGCTTTTCCCCCAGCACAGACTCGATGAGCCCTTTGTACCGTCCACACTCTGGAAAAGACACACGCAGCCCACTCAGAGGGGAGCTGGATGCTCTGTGCTAAAGACATCTAGAAAGAACCCAGAGCTGGCGCCATCACACTTCCCGATTTCCACAGATAGCACAAAGCTACAGTCAGCAACGGGGCATAGAACTGGCCTGGAGTGATGCTAAGGTCACCGGGGCAGGAGGGAGCCTGGAAATCAAACCCGGAGGCCGTGGCAGCTCAGGGAGGGACAGGAGAGTGCAGATCCTCTGTGGTTTTAGGGAAACACCCTCAAGCTCCCCACGGGGTCCCGTGGCTTCGAGGGGACAGGGAGAGGAGCCCCCGTCCAGGGGCGCAGCTCCCAGCCGTCATGTCCGGGCCTCGCCCAGAGACACGGCTCCGCAGGAGCACACCTCTTCGCGCCCCTTGGAGGTAGGGTCTCCCAGCTTCTCCTGGGGGCACCCCCACACCTTTCCCCACTGAGCTGGGACACCCCCAGTCACCTGCGAGAAGCCCAAACTCGGGAATGTGCATCACCCCAGACTTTGGCCCCAGGGGACGCAGCACCCGACCGAAAGCAGACAGACCCCAGAGAGCAGGCAGATCTGGGGCTTCCCCAGGTCTGGGTGCCCGGGGCTCTCCCTCCATCCCGCCCCACCCTCTGCAGACCCCCTTTGTGGGGCTCGGCGTGGCGTCCGCAGGGAAAGGAGGCTAAAACCCTCGGTGCCTGGTCCAGCTGTGGGGGCAGTAGAGGGGACAGGGGTCCACTCTGGAGAGGCTTAGTTTCCGGGGGGTGAAGGGGTGTCACTGGAAGGCGTGGAGAGCGGGCCCTGGAGGACTCACTGTGTTTCTGCAGCTGGTTGGCCAGGCAGTAGGCGGTGCTCCGCGACACGAGGAACTTCTCCATGAGGTCCCTGAAGTTCTGCTTGCACTGTGCCAGCTGGGAGCGAAGCTCCCGGATGCCATCAGGGTCGGCTTTCCCCGGCCACGGGTCAGACGACGGGCTGACGCACGCGGCCATGCTGGAGTGTGGCCGACGTGCCGAGCCGGGGGCTGCGGGCAGAGCCTGGGACACTGCGGGTGAGGACAAGTGACGACGAGAAGGTTGAAGCAGGGCTGACCGAGGGGCGGTGACGCCGGGATTCTTCGCTCGCGCTGGGGAGCCCTCGACCACCTACCACACTGAGAGTCGGGGATCGCCAAGACAAAGTCCAAGATGCCGGAGCTCAGAGCCACCTCTGCCTGTGGCTGGTCTCTGGCAGGAGTGAGGGCAGGAGGCCCTGCGCCAGGTAACCGTCTCCCGTCTCAATAACAGAACTGGAACCCGGGGGTCGCGGAACCTTGGGAGTCACCCCCTTCTAACTGGCCGGGTGCTCTGAGGCACCGCCTGCTCCCCTGTCCTGTCACCCAGTAGTGACAGCCCAGGTAGTCCCGGAGCTTCTTTTCCCCCAACAACCTGAGCCAAACTCTCCTCTGTCCCTGGTGTGTGTGTGAAGACATCCGGGCAGAAAACGCCTCCAACGGTTTCTATTAAGCGCTGTGATGACGTCACCCCACCAACCCGATCAGTTAAAATCAATCTTTAGGATTTTCCACAAGGGACAGACAACATCACACAGTCAGCTGCCTGGTGTGCTCTCTGGCCTCTCGTGTGTAAACATGCGTGAAAGAGTGCAGGGCGAGCGCCTGGACAGAGCTCAGGGAATGATGAATGTTCTTAAAAGTTCTCTGTCTTCGGGCCTCCCCTGGTGGCGCAGGCGGTTGAGCGCAGCACTGTGAAGCTGTCCGCAGCCTCTGCAGCGCTGGTTCGATCCCAGCCGGCCCGCGAGGGTCCCACATGGCACAGCAGACCTTCTCCTGTCTCGCCCGCTGCTCCCCTCAGCAGTGTATTTCGTCAGTCTGACTGTTCTGTTCCCCTCTCTGGCTCTAGCAAATCCTCCCACCCTCCTGCAAATCTGGCCTATACCCCGGTTATTGTATAAATAAATAAATAAATCTTTAAAAATAAAGTTCTCTGTCTTCTCATCCCAGGCAGAAGCTCTTCCTGACCCTCAATGTCTCCGCTGCTCCCAGGTGGTTCTGTCCACCTCACTGGACAGCAAGTGGCTTCTCATCACCCCAAACCCCCGACCAGCAAAACTGCCTCCAACCGCCACTGCACCCACAGTACCATGGGGGGTTTTGTGTTTTAAAGTCACTTAAAGCCACGTTTCATAGTTGACCGCCATGATGTCATCCTAGCCCCACAAGAGCTCCTTGTCCGCTGTCAGAGCATTTGAAATCATTGCTACCATATCCTGGAGTTCACAAGGCAACCATGTGCTTTGGAAGACGTACAAATCTGATGTTATTATTTTTTTTAAAGATTTATTTAATTTGATTTGTATTTATACAAGCACTGGGTACAGTCAGAAGCGCGGGAGGGTGAGAGAATTCACCAGAGCCAGAGCGGGGAGCAGAGCAGGCAGAAGGACCGAAGTACACTGCTGAGGGGAGCAGCGGGCGGCAGGAGAGGTCTGCGTGCCATGCGGGACCCTCACTGGTGGCCGGGGAGCAGCCGGGGATCGAACAGGCGCAGAGGCCGTGGGCAGCTTCGCAACCCAGCGCTCAACGGCTGCGCCGCCAGGGAGGCCCCTGATGTTATTTTTTATGAACATTCAGTTCACCCACCTTTGCGCAGAGCAGGGCCGGGGCGGCGCTGCTGGATAATCACCAGAACACACTCTCCGAGCGCTCGGCAGCCCTGGCCCCGGGGCTGAGTTCTCTACAGCGCGGGGCAAGCTCAAGTCAGCGCAAGTCAGGGAGCCTGGATGCTCCTTGGTGAGCCTGTGCAGAGGCGCCCAGGGACTGAGCAGCCAGGCTGAGGGGAGAGCACAGGCAGGCGGGGCTAGGTGGGCCAGTAGCGCCCCCCAGCATCCAGCTCCTGCTCTGTCTGGGGCTGCCTGTGCTGCGAGTCTGCAGAGCCTGCGGCAGTGCTCTCTCCTGCTGGGCCCTGGGCGCGCCCCGCGTGAAGGCCTGGTGTGGCCCCGGCTGGTCCAGCATTCCCTCCAGGCGGAGGAGCAGGCCTGGGTCCCCGCCTCTTCCCCTCCCAGGCCTTCCTTGTGCTGGTCGCAGGATGCCCTCAGGTGAGCTGGACCAGAGGCTGCAGAGCAAGCCTCCCTCTGGTCTGCAGAAGCTGAGGCTCTGTGGGAGGAGAGGGATTTGTCAAACGTCTTCCCCTCAGACATGATGAACCGAGGCTCCAGGGCTGTGTGACTTGCTTGAGGTCACAGGGGACCGAGTTTCGCCTGGGCCGATAAAACTCACCTTCCGGACAGCGGCGAACCCTGTGTCGTTCGCTCCAGGTGTTGCTGCTGTTACACACGCCTGCGTATTTATCACAGTTGGTCTTTGTCACCCTCCCTGGAGCGTGCCCCGCCGCGGCCCAGGAGAGCTCCCTTTTGTAGGTGCAAAGGGGACCAGGAGATCATCTCCGGGCCGCGTGTGCGGGTCTGTGTTCCTCTGACAGGGCCAGCGAGGCCGGGGCAGAGCGGCCTTAGGGGGCCCGTCCAGGACGAGGGCCCCTTCGCGAGCGGGGGTGTCTGCAGGGAGGGGCGGCCGCAGCCCTATGTCCACAGCAGTGGCCTGGGGTTTCCCGCACTGTTGAGAGCCCCTGGAGGAGCGCGAGCCGGGCCGAGCACCGCTTCTCCCCTCCAGCCCCGCTGACTGTGCTGAGCACGGTGCCTCCTGAGCCTCTGAACGTGTTCTCCGAGCCCGGAGACCCGAGGGAACCGCGCTGGCGGGGGAAATGGTGGCGGGATGGGCCCGAATTTCCCCCGCAGGTGTCGCGGGGACGTGGGCACGGCCAGGGAGTGCGGGGCGTGGAGGGAGAAACGGGTGAGCATGTGTGTGTGAGGTGCGAGGCTTGGGGGGCCGGGGGGCGGTGGGTAGAGGGGGGCCATACTTACTGGCAAGGCAGACACCACCCTCACGAAGGTGGTTCTCCCCGGGGCGAGGTGCCCCCACTGCACCCCGGGCGTGCTGACCCCTGCGGTCCCCTGGTGATTCTTGTCCTAATGACACATGCTCGGCATCCCCAGGTGGCCCAACACAGCCCTCGTCTGCTGGACTATGCCTTTCACTGGCTTGGGGGCCCGTTTAGGCCTTTTTACAACCACAAGTCAAAGGGAACTTTCCCCCATCTTCTTGGTACCACTCACTGAGAAGCTACCTGGGAAGCTCTTTTAGCCCCAACCTGGCTTTGCAGGCCACCCCCTCGTCAAACCTTTGTGTCTTTTGAGGTCTTGTCTCCCTCTCACCTTGAAGAAGCCCAAGAGCTCACGCCCACCCAGGCTCCTGGGGTGCAGGCACTTCCCACAGATGCACCATCTACACTGGGTGTCCTGGGGGGGTGCTTAGACAAGGAAGCAACGCGTGGGATTGAATCCCAGAAAAGGGGCACCCTGTTGGTGGCCCACAACATCTGTTGTCTACTATTTGGACTTGGGGCTCCTCCTGCCACACAAACTAGCAGGGAGGAGGTGAGGGGAAGGGAGGGCTATGGAGGGATGGCGGAGGGGAAGTAAGGTGGTAGCACATGCTCTCACCTGGGGACTGAGGAAAGACTCAAAGGTGGCCAAGTCTCAGCCTAGCCCCCCAGGGCCTGCATTCAGCACCCTAAGCTGTGCAGGTGCTCAAGTTCCCCGTAAGCCTAGACAAGAGTGCCTGTTTCTCCATAGACTTTCTCTAGGGTCTCACTGGGAGTTTTGCCTGCATTTTGGGGGTTTCCTATCTATGGGCAGCTCCTGGGTCCTGGATCCTCCCTGCTCCGCCAACTGCTGCTGGGCTGACCAAGAACTAGGAATCCAGCTCCTGGGATTTCTGTCCCCCTAGTCTAGGATGAATGAGATCCAAGACTCTGGGGCTGAGGTGACCCCTGAATAGGGAACCTCCTGTCTGTCATTGCTCAGCTCTGACCTGCAAAGGTGAGGGGCTGGGCCAGGTTAAGAATGGACTTTTCTTCCTGATCAAACTATCTCTCAGGACTCAGGGTGAGTAAAGTAGTGTAGTTAAGAGGAATAAAAATGATGTCTTTGCAGATCACAAGCTAACTCTATACAGGAAACTCCTCAAATTATCCACAAGCACAGTAACTGCACGTTAATGTACTGATTGTGTAAAGCTCTAGGGCTCAGGCTAGACAAGCTTCAGCTGTGTTTCTTGCAGGCACTTGGACAAACTGACGAGGAGATTGGAAAATTCCTTGTTTACATTCACACGTGTGTGCCTCAGACTCATCTTCAATCACATTCCACAGTGATTTGCTGTTTCAGGTTGCACCTTGAGGTGGTATCTTTTGAACTTTGAAAGTAAGGTATTTTCTAGTTCTGATATTAGTTGGCCCCTGAGTTAATAGCTTTGGGTAGCTACAATAATGCCCCCACTCCCCCAGAAGTCCCATTCTAATCCACGCTAGCTGTAACTATGTCACATTGCACAGTGTAGAGGCAGGAATGACACAGTGCAGGTTTTCAGATCCAGCAGACCGGGTAAAGAAGGAGTCAGAGTCCTCAGTGGCTTTTTGCAGGCCTTTTTTTACTGGGATTACCAGGTACATGGCAGGCAGGGGTGCTGGGGGGCCGGAGGCTGGCAGGCCTCCCAGCCCCCAGCAAGTCTTCACTCTATCTGGGCTCTCTGGCGCTCTCTGCTTCTGCTTCCCCATGACGCCGCCCTTAAAAGCCCCGTCTCAGCCCAGGTGAATCCCATCTACCTCTGCCCACACCCTTTCCAGGTGCCCGCCATCAGGCATGCATTCAGGACCGCAAGGATCCATCATCTATCCTGATGGCGGGAGGGTCAGAAAAGCCTGACACTTTCTTTACCCTACACACAGCTGAAGGGACCATGCAGATGGGAGCATGACTCCGACGTGGGAAGTATACAGGATTTCCCAGATGGCTGAGTACGGGGGCCCTTCATAGGGAAATAGAAGGGAGAGAGCTGAACTATGAGAACAACTCTAGCTGCGGTTAGTGCTGAAGCTGGAAGGTCGTAAGTTGAGGAATGTGGGTCGCCTTCAAAATATGAAGAAGGAAAAGTTACAGATTCTTGCCTGGAGCTTCCAAAAGGGAAGCCATCCTATTAACCGCTTGATTTTCATGTGGACCTCCTTGCTGGACGCCTGACCTGCAGATCTATAAGACAATCCCTTTGTCTCCTTTTAAACCACTAACTTTACGGCAACTTGTTTCAACAGCAAAGCCCTATGCAGTGTCTAGCTCACACCCATTAGCAGGAATAAGATCTGGGGGATATAATAGGCCAAGTAAGCTCTGCAGCTTGTCTGTCTTACAGATATTTTTACTTGTTTTAAGTGTTACACTAGGGGCCTGCCCTCTTTTCCCTCTCCACTCCCCACTGTAGGACTCACGCCCTATTCCCCAGGGCTCAACGTGGTTCTTACTGAATTATAGAAAACTTGGGAGACCAATGGTCACAGAGACTTTTGTTTTTTTTTAATTTTTAAGAACTTGCACTGTAGGGTAAGGAAAAATGTCAGGCTTTTCTGCCCTCTCGCCATCAGGATAAATGAGGGAACCCTGTGATCCAGAATGCATGCCTGGTGGCGGGCACCTGAAGTGGGTACACCTGCGCTAAGACTGTGCTTATAAGGGCGGCGTCATGGGGACGCCAGCAGAAGCCAAGAAGCCGAGAACGAACAGAAGCCGAGAGAGAAGCAGAAGCTGAGAGAAGGCCGGAGAGCCCAGATAGAGTGAAGATTTGCTGGGGGCTGGGAGGCCTGCCAGCTTCCCGGCCCCCCAGCACCCCTGCCTGCTGTGTACCGGGTAAATCCCAATAAAAGCCTGCAAAAACCACTGAGGACTCTGACTCCTCCTTTACCCGGTCTGCATGGGATCAGGAAACCTGCACTGTGTCCTGTCCAGCCTTTACAGGCACTGTTTTCGTCCCGTAGAAGGAAAGAACGTAATTTACAAAAAAACTAAATGTTGGAGAATCCTCCCCTCAAAGGACTGTGTTCGCTGCTCTCTGCAGGCACAGAGCTGCTTCCCAATACTTCATACAGGGCCAAGCACAAGAATGACTTCAAGGCTTTTCTCCCAAAGTCATTTGTGCCTGAATCCTGACCAGCTCTGAGATTTACACGATGCCCTACCTTGTTGCTTTCATAAATATTACCATATGCACACATACTCCTGAGAAGCGGCAGGCACGCAGGCAGGCAGGCAGGCAGGCCCTCCTTGGTGACTGAGCGTGTCGGCATCGCCGACTCGTCCCACGCTGGGATGCTGGAGTAACCCAGGCAACAGGTTCTGAAAGTTTGCTACTTGAAGGAGGGTTTGCTGACATTTTTGCTGAATCAGACTCTGCTGTTCCTACCACTGAGCTGTTCCTCCGCACCGACGCCCTAGGGCATCCCGGAAAGACTCAGACAACTGAGTGACCACATGCGGGAGCAGGGCCCGACTCAGGCCTGGCGGGCTTTTGTGTTTTCATTGCCTGCGTTTGTGATGGTGGTTGCAGTGGTGTATTGTTCCTGTTGTCTAAAATTTTTGTTTCCAAGAAATGATGGTGGAGAGACAGCTTCATTTTAATTCTGGAAAACAAAAGGATGTCGTAAAGGTTTTTATTCAAGGGAGATTTTAGATCCATCTTTCCGTACTTGTGAACGATATACCTTTCAACGAAAGGCTCTGAATTCATTAAAGGCAAATTTATTAGTGGTTTCAACTCGACGTGATAGAACAATGTTTCTAAACTGTGGTATATCACTGACTCACAGCAGCATTACCTGGGGTGTTTATGTAAAAAGGATGCAGGTTCCCAGGCCTTGGACCTAGAAAGCAGTTTCTACCATCTTCACAGCTGATTCAAAGGTACCCCCCAAGTTAAGGACCATCCCTTTAGGTCTGTAGACTGGAGAGTCTTACAGTGTGACAAGGAGGGGAAAAACCTGTCCTGCTGAACTTGGACTTCAGCTGCTCATCTGGGCTTCTTCAGGCCAGTGTGTGCTGCTGTCTTAGTACACCCTCAGTCTAGAGGCTGGCACAGAAAGAGGAAACAGCAGATGGAGGGAGTATTTTATTTCTTTGTACACGATTTGCTTGAATGGCCACCGGAGGACTGTTCCTCTTCTCTCCCAGCCCGTCCCCGAGTGGCCATCAGCTTGTGCACGTACATAGCATACACGTATCCACACGCACACGTTCCAGAGCTGGGTGCAGACACAGGCTGGCCCGCACGGCTGGTCTCACGAGCCGCGTGCCGACCAGCACTGGTCTGAGTCACGCGAGTCTTCCCGTGGGCTGGTTCTGCCCCAACCCCAGTCGCCCAGAGAGAATTCAGGATGATAAAATGGGACGGCGAGTCTGGAGTGAGGTCAGGGCCCTCGGGGACCATGAAAGGCTAGAAATAGGAGGTGTGGGCGAAGCAAGAGATGGCGTGTGGGGGTCAGGGCTCTCTCCACGTGGAATCCGGCTCTGGGGCCGGAGCCAGCCAGGCCCGGCGGGGCCGCTGGGCGGGGGGGACCCTTGGCTCCGCTGCGCCCATGTGCTTTCAAAACTTCAAGACCCGGGCTTGACCACACGTCCCATTTGTAGGACGCGGGGTCCGATCTCCCCTGAGTCGGCCATCCACGGGTGGGTGCTGCGGCGAGGAGTGAGCTGTCACTAGTCCCCAGCCCCCTGGGGTGTTTAGAAGCAGCGTTGCCAGGTCCTCTGCGGACCCAGCGTGTTTCCTTAGAGCGGGGCCAGGCTCGCGCTGTCCCAGCGGCAGGAAGGGCTCCGCGGCGTTCGCTCTGCCCCGGCCAGGACATCCTTGGCAGGCTTGGGACAGGGGGCCCATCCTCCTCAGCAGACAGGGAGTCCTGCAAAAGGCGGGCAGGCCCACCCTTCCTGCTGCTTTAAGGACCTCTGGTGGCTTCGCTTCTTGCAAGGCTCCTGGGAGGTGAGGGTCACGAAACTGGGATGCAGGGCAGAGCCCGGAGGGATTTCACCTGGAGATCAGAACGCAACAGAAGAGTCTCAGGCCCAGCCTCCAGCTGTCTGAGACGAGCAGGCGTGCGTGCGGCAGGAGCCGGGAGCACAGCCGAGCTGTTCAGACCTGCGCCAGCAGACACCCGGGGTCTGGAGGAGCCCCTGGAGCCGCCAAATTGGAGGAGATGGCCCCACCGCCTCTGTGGGGAGACTCCTGCTCCAAGACACCCCTTGAGCAGCTGCCTCCTCCTGCCACGCCCTCTGTGGGGCCCTGCCCTCTGCAGTGCACTCTGTAGCCGAACCCGCAGCCCTGTGGTCCCCCAGGAGAAGGGTTCAGGACGACCCATGCACCCCAGGGAGGGCAGAGGAGACATTTGCAGGCAAGTCCCCTCTGCAGGCGATGGCCCGTTTTCCCTCACGAGGAGAGGGAGGGCCACGTCAGCAGGGACCTCAGGGCCTCAGAGGTCAGTTGCCACCTCTCCCAGGTGAGGGGCCAACCGAAGACACACAGCTGGTTAGTGACAAGCCTGGGGTTAGAAGCCAGGCCCGGCCCTTTCCAGCAGCCTAGTGGGGTAGAGAGGACACTTCCAAATGCGGGGGGCCAGCAGTTGCGTGAGGCTTTCGGGTTACCTTTGATGGGGCAGGAATAAGGCTTTACAGAGGCATTCCTGTGAGTGTTCTTCTAAAAGGGCTCAGGAAAGAAAGGGATCATCAGAGAAAAACAAAAGGGAATTAGCAAAAAGAAAAGAATACTAAAGGCAGAGTTAGACCACCGCCCGGCTGAGGCCTACACTGAGAATTAGGGGTGTTCCTGTTGTATGTTCAGCTGCTTGTGGCAAAGCTTGAAAGTCTAAGTTCAAAGGTTGAGTTTTTGACTCTTCAGCCATTTTATATGCCTGGAGTTGGTTTTCTTTTTCCAAGTAATTGCCAGGAAACGTTGTAAGGTTTGAGCACCTGTAGACAAGGTCTGCCAGACATAAAATCTTTCCCCTTACGTTTCAGGTTTTATTTATTATAAAACTCTTTTAGGCCAATAAGACCCAACAGTCTACTGCCGTGATGTTGCTAAAGAAAAAGGCACCCCAACATCAACTGCAGTTCTCAAGCCAGAGTGAAGTCACTTAACCAGGCTGCACCTCATTTTTCATATTTTCTTAAAGCAGAAGGGGAAGCCCTAGAACAAGACCCCATGACTGAAGGGGGTCTTGGACTTAATTTGGACTCAGCATGGCACCTAGCCTGGGGAACCGGCAGACGCACATTCTCCGGAGTCCGGACACGGCAGGAAGGAGGGACAGTCAGAGAAAAAGAGAAGAGGCTGGTGTATGAGAGGGGCAGAGGTGTGGGGAGGAGCTGTGCGGGGTGGGGTGGGCGCTGGAGGGTGCTTATGGAGGTCCTGCGCCAGGGCCTGGAACTCGCCCAGGAGGTCAGAGTGGCGGGCCTTACCCGCCAACTTTGCTACAGGTGGTGATGGGTCGGGGCGGGTCGGGGTAGGGGTTCCTTACCTCCAGATTAGTCCTCGCCTTCTTCAAGACATCGTGCGTCCTGGTCACTGGAACGAGACGGGCCAGCAAAGCAGAGATCACCAGCACGTTTGCCTCGGGTGTGAGCTCTACAGTGAGGCTTTCTAGCCCCCATCTGGGGTCACGCACTGCCCCCACACCCCTTGCTCTGCATCCACCATTACTCCTGGCACAGGAGGCTCAGGGAATCGCCCCAGGCTCCCCTCCCCAGACTTTCCGGTCATGGCTCATCTGTAGCACAAGTGGGGAGCCTAGAGGACCCCACTTCCTCGCCTGCCCCCTAACTCAGGGGCACCTACACTGACTGAAGATGAACTGCTCCAGGCTCTCCTTCTGCCGGTTGGATGTCTTCAGGCGCTCAGCTGTGCTCTGGAGGAGGCTCTCTTGTTTGGAAAGTTTGGTTCTCAGTTCCAGAAGCTCCCTTCTCACAGACTCCCCCTGCGGAAGAGGAACAGCTCTCCATCACGGGCAGAAGGCCCATCGCACGGTGCGGCGTGGCTCTTTATAATCCCAAGCAGGACTCAACCTTCTCTTCAACCTGTCTACACTGCAGGCCCTGCACCATAGCCCTAAAATCCTCCAGCTGCTGATGGTTTAGGGTGAGACTTTAGCTGGGAGCACTGAGGATCTGGGGCCCGCGGAGCCCCCGGGAAGGTCAGCAAGGCCTGCATTCCTGTGGCAGAAGAGAAGCTGACTCCTGGCTACTGCAAGAGCTCAGGTGCGTGCCCACGAGGATGACAGAGCTCGGGTCCCACAGGAGGACTTGGTGGTGCGGGAATATCATGCCTGGGGAGACGATCGGGGCAACCTGAAACAGCACTGGTGCCTGCTCAGGCTGAACAAACACCCCTCCCTTGGAGCTGGCGGAGTTGGGTCCCGCAGGAGTCAGCGGCATTGACCTGGAGCCAGGGTGCCAGGAAGAAACGCTTTCTCGACTGTGATGCCCTCGGTTCCGCCAGGGAGCCAGCCTGAGAGCCGAGACGCTGGGGTGGCGGACCCTCCTGGGCCCGGCCCAGAGATGCAGATTGAAGCCCCAGGTTGGGGCTCCAGGGAGTGGTGGCAAGAGGCCCGTCACCTCGTGTGACACTCTGAGGTCACGCCTGACCGCAGCCAGGGAGGCTGGGGTGACACGAACGTGTCCCTGAACGTCAGAAAGTGAATGAAACTGAACACGGCAGGGGCCATGGCCTGTCCATGCTCTGCAGACACTTTCCTTTGCTCTTTCACTTTGTTCTGATCCCGAGGCCGGGGCTCAGGAGGAGGGCGGATGCCAGAGCCACACGGACAGCTTCTGGCCCAACTGGCTGTTTGGCTCCTGACCTTCGGGAAAGCTGGGGGCTGGGGAGATGGAATGATTTCGGGGGCCCATCCCATATTGAGTCGGGCTCTTACCCCTGCTCCCGGCTGCGTGGGTCTGGGGGGGCTGGGCAGGGCAGCACGCCAGAACATGGACAGGAGGGCGGCCGACTCCTCCAGCGCGTGCTGCAGGGCGCCGGTGCTGCTGCGGAGCTCCTGGACCCCGGTGCGGCCGGGCACCTGGCAGGGAGACGGCACCGCTGTGCTGGAGACCCCCTCTCTGAGTTTCATGCTCAGAGCTCGTTCCCTTTGTCGGCGAGGCACAGGCAGGCACCTATTGGGAGCTGCAACCCCCTTTTCCTGCCCGGGAGGCCAGCATCCCCACCGCAGCAGCGGCCGCCAGTCGCGGTGACTGTCTGATTCCAGCCTCCCCGCTCGAAGCTCCTAGGGCTGCTCCACACCGGGAGTCTGAGTCTCCCGCTTTTTGCACACACCCCCACCCCTTCCCTAAGTTACCCTTTCTGCTTCAACTGGGCCATTTGTAGTTCCAGGGTCAGGGTGGAATACCCGCCCCCACCAAAAGGACCTCGGTGACCAGGCGTGACGCTGCTTCTGCATTTGTGCCTCACTCCCCGAGGGCAGCTGTGCTCGAGCTTCTTGTACTGATGACTCAGACACGCGTCCCCCTCTAGTGTGGGGCTGCAGGGCCAGGCTGTCCCCACTTGTCCCTGCATCCCCAGTGGCCTGTCTTTTTAGGGGAAGTCAGCTGCCTGCGTCCCGCCCTGCTCGGTGCTGACGGGAATGCCCAAGCAGCCAGGTCTGTCCCCTCCTCACACATGTGGCCCGGTGGACACAAAGCCTTGCCCTCTAGCCATCTGAGTGACCCTTCTGCCCGCAGAGGCCACGTGCAGCAGACCACGCTGACGATAAGCCAGCAAGAGCTCGGCACAGCGCCCGAGCACGTCAGCATCGCAGACCCTCCACCATCCTTCTGAGGGGACAAGGCAGCTACGTCTGGAACAGGGTGGGGTTTATAGTGGAAACAGGAGGTGGAGAAGAAAGGCCTGGCTGGGCATAAACCGAAGAAGGATGCCAGCTGTTGAGAGATGCAGAGCGCGAAAAGAAGTAGCAGCCGAGGGCTGTTTGGAGCTGCTGGGGAATGAACCCGGGACCTCACACAGCAGCAGCAGAGGGAACAAACTTCAGAGCAAGAAAGGGCAGGAGAGAAAGGTGCACCTCATGACAGGTTACCTCTGTGCCCGGCGCCTCCAGGCCCGGGAGGCTGCAGGCCGATCTCAGGAGGGATGCCATCCTGGTGGCCAGCAGCGTGCTCTCCCCGATCTGCTGCCTGAGAGCGCTGTAGTCATCAACGTGGCCAATGACATGGCGGCCATGCTTGTTGGCAAAAGAGCCATCAGCAGCCTCGCCCTCCAGCATGGGAGGATTCTTCGTGTCTGGAGAAGCATCCAGACCCAGGTCTGTAAAGTAAACCGCAACAAAACAGAATCCACCGTTATTCACAATGGCTCCTCCAGTTCACTGCGGCCTCGAGAACCAGCAAGGAGTGAGAGGGGCCGTCTCGGAAGGCGCAAGGGCTGTGTGATCTCCGGAGAGACTTCTATAGTGTCCTTATATTTCTCCGTCTTTGACAGGATGCAAATTGTATCCTATCGATGAAGGAGAGAGTCAGGACAAACATCATCGACAAAAATGTCCGGGCGGAGTAGACACGGTCAGGGAAATTAAGCCGGCCGCGGAGAGCACTTTCGAAAAGCCGTTGCAATGAGGCAACAGCTGGTCAGCAGGAGACCGGGAGGGAGGGCAAAGCAAGCAGGGCGAGGGGGCTGAGAGGACCTGCGTTAGCACGTCCCTTCACGGGCCTGAGACTTTCCGTTGCCACATTTACCATTTGTCCGGTTAAAGAGGACGGTGTCTGCGCCACGAGGCGGGGAAGAAGGGCCGGGGAAGACCAGAGCCGGAGAAGTCATGCCAATATCCCGGACAGGAGGGGACGCAACTGCATCTAGGGAACAAACACGCACCGTTTCGGGGCCCGGGCACTCGCACAGCCTGGGCCTCGCCACCTGAGACCGGAGGTAGCAGCAGCCGCCCTTCACGTAACCATCATGCACACGCCACTGTCAAAGCAAAGCAGTCTGGGAGATTTCGGATCAAGACGGGTGTTTTATGAGAAGCGACTTGTAGTTTGAACATGCCTAGGTATATTTTTCTAACCCCGGTGTTGACTATGATGATGTATGTGGTATCTCATGCAATGCCTTATTAAATTTAAATATGCATGAATATATGTAGTCTACGTGTGTGTAGTATATATATATATAAAAATACTGAGTCGAGGACCGAGTGGGTTTCTGAAGGATTAGAATTAACATTCTAATGAGTCGGTGCGGGGGGAGAATATAGTATGAGAAGAAGAGACAGAAGCCTTGGTGGGCTAGAGGTGGCCTCCTGGAGACCAGAAGGGACTGGAAGAAGCCAAGAAGACCACAGCCTGACTCAGAGCCGCCTTCTGAGTCAGGACCCATGTGGGTGAGGAGCAGCAGTGACTGAGTCGGGGGCGGAGGCCTGGCTAGTGTTGTCAGGGGGTAGAGATGCCATCAGACGCCACACTCATCATGTGCCCTGCGTGGACGGGCCTCCATGTATCAGGCAGAGCGAGGGGCAGCCGCCCACACACATTCTGTCATTTACTGGTCATAACGATGTGAACACAGGAGTATCGCCTTCGGGTAACGCTGTCATTGTCTGATGACTGAAAATGTAGCAGAGGCAGAAAAGAGAATAAAGACACCCCAGGAGAAGCAGGCCTGAGAGCGAAGACTTGTCTAGAGGCCCCACAAAGGCGCCGGACCCTAAGGGCCCGAGCAGAAGTGGGTCCTGATTAGAGTCAAGTGGAGGACAGCGTGGAGGTGGGCTGAGATGGTGAATTAAATGCTGCATCTACAGGAGAAAAAGAGGAGGTAGAAGTGACTGCTCTGATAGGCTGGACTAAGGGGGAACACAAAACTCATGTTAAGTGGGACTGGGGGATAATGAAAAGGAACAGAGCTGGTGAAGTATCTCTTGGTGGAAGTGTGGGGGTGGGGGTGTGAAAGTAAACGGCAGCCACTTGAAGGCTGTCTAGTTCTTCCCCCAAACCCCAATTTCCTCAGGGACATTGTGCCCCACAAGTTAGGGAGAGAGAAGCTGGGAAGGATCACAAGCTGAGTCAGGGCTGGACGGGGGAGGAAGGACTAGAAATAAAGCTCCCGTTCCCACCCTGCCCCACTCTTAACCCCTGTGAGCCTTGGCACATCAGCTCATGTCTCAATACCCAAGTTTGCTCTTGTAAGCCAGAGAGAGGGGAAAACCCGCCCATCCTTAGAGGAAATTATTTGAAAACACCTGTAAGTTTTAAAGCATTCTATAAATGAAAGGAACCGGCATTACGAGACCCAGCTGTTAGCTGTTGAGCAACTCATTGGTGTCCGGCCCTTGTAAGCTACAGTAGACCCCCTGATCCATGGTGTTGTTTTCCAGGGTTCAGGTACCCCCTCCAGCCAAGGTGGGAAAAGATTTCGAAATGAGGTGTTGAGAGAGAAAGAGAGAGACAGATCACACTCACATGGCGTTTATTACAGGATATTGTTACAGCGGTTCTACTTCATTATCAGTTATTGGTGTTAATCTCTTGCTGTGCCTAACTTATAAAAACCAAACTGTCACAGGTGATAGATAATTTTCAAAAAGTGAGCCATTCCGGGTCTGGGTAGAAAGAGTCAGGAGGCCGCTGAAGGGTCTGGCCCAAGACACATCTGGCGGCCTCCCCAGGTGTGTCCACTGTGGAGAAGACCATGAGCAGGCAGGCGGGCCGAGACCGCTGGGCCTGAGCGCCACCGGTCACTCCTGACCAGCTTCCATCAGAACTGCGGGAAGGAACACGCCGGGGCATGGAGCCGCCAGCCCGCCCTTTTGCCTAATAAGCCTCCCCCTGGGTTACAGGACACTGCACTACTGCTTCTGGGGTCTGTTGGAGGCTACGGCCTGCGGGCCGGACGAGCGTCCGCTGTGGCTCCGGGCTGAAGGGCTTCTGCAGTAACAGCTGCGGTCACTCACTGGCCCTCGGCTCCCGGTCTGCACAGGTGTGGGTGTGGAGGAAGAAACAGGCTAGCAGGCTGGGGCCTGTCACAGGCATCCAGTGGGGACTTGGACTGTGTCCCCTGTGGATAATGGGGGGACGGGCCACTGAATTTCATTCATGTTCCAAATAATGCTACAAGGGACACACTATTATCACCCTCATCTTCAAGAGGAGGAAACTAAGCCTGCCGTACTCGAGCAGCTTAACACCTGACTCAAGATAAACAACCTGTAAGTGCAAACTCAGAACCCGGATGCCGAATCCCAGCCCCGCATCCAGGCAGCCTGACCCGAAGGGGCGAGACCAGCCCTTCCACCAGACACCGGGCAGTGTCCCCATGGCTGGGGGCCCCCAGTTCTCCTTTCCTTCTTACCTTGGAAGAACGGCTGCTTGTTTGCGGGGTCCACGGTGGCCGGGAAGTTCTCGTTAAAGGAGGCGGGGCTGAGGGTGGTTTTGCCAACACCCCCATCCAGCTGCTGCTCCAGCTGCAGGCGCAGACAGTTGTTCACCTGAATGCTCTGCTCCAGCTGCCCCCTGAGGGCTCGGATCTCTGCCACCAGGTGGCTCAAGTCACTGCTCAAAGGCGACAGGTGACAGGCCTCCCAGGTGCAGGCTGGAAGGAGAAGGGCGGGGGCTCAGCGAGAGGGAGACTCGGTGATGTCCGCAGCGGGAAGCAAAGAGGAGGAAGAGGCTGGGGTGGAGGTTTCCTGCCACCCTTTCTGCATGGGTGGTAAGTCCGTGTTGCCCCCCAAATTCAAGACTATTCCGAATGATGCCACCATCAGGACCGCTCTTATATATGAAAAATAAACATTATGGACTCTGCACCTGACTTGTCTCTGGTCAGGTGGATGAAGTCTGACTCTTGTGGCCCTTTTTAAAAAAAAAAAAATTATTTTTTTAAAAAGATTTTATTTTTGCATAGAAGAACTGGGGTGTAGGCCAGAGGTGTGGGGAATGAGAGGAGGAGTGGGGAGCAGAGACAGAGTGGGGAGCAGAGCAGGCAGACCCATTGAAATACACTGCTGAGGGGAGCAAGGCAAGGCAGGCAAGGTCTGCTGTGCCGTGTGGGTAGCTCCCTGGCCGGCAGGGGATCGAACTCAGATCGTCACGGTGCTGAAAGTGCTGAGGCTGAACCCCTAGCCCACCAGGCAGGCCTCTTGTGGCCTTTTTGGAGGATGTCAGGCTGGATCTCGGTCCTGTCACCCCCTCTATGAGAGCCCCCCCTCTTCTCACTGACAGCACCAGGCCCAGCTGGGACCGCTGGGGCAGACAGAACGCCACGGCTTCCAGACCCCGGTGGTGCCAGGGCACACGCCTCACCCGGGCGCTAAGCAGGGCAGGAGGGCGGGCCCAGGGACACCCACCTTTCATTCCCTTTTTGGAACCGCCATAGAGCGCCTCGTAGATCTGCAGCTCGGACTGGAGCGACTGGGAGAGCTGCTGCTTCTCCTCACACTGCTGCTGCACCAGGGCCAGCTTCTGCTGCAGCCTGCGGGGGCGGCAGGACACACGGGCTGGCAGGGCCACCGGGCCACGAGCTACGAGCCAACCGCCCCCTCGAGCCCTTTAGCCCTAGATGTCAAGCCCGGAGTCACGGGACCGTCACTCCCAAAGGACAGACGTGGAGAGAGGCTCGGGTCAAGGGCCTCGCTGCCCCGGCACCCGCTCCGGCTCACGCTGGGGACGAGCGTCACGGCTGATGTAGGCTCTGGTGACACAATGTCCTAAATCTTATCAGCAACATGGGTTCTGGGGTGCTGAACAGGGTCTTCCATACAGGGCTTTCCTCCCTGGGGGTGCCCGGAGAAGGGGTGCCCAGAGAAGCCCTTCCTTTTGCTCTGAGTCAGGGAGCGCAGAAGGGGAACGGGGGCTTCCAAAAGAGGCTATTGAAGCTAAGCCCGAAGACAGGCCCCAGCCTCGCCAGCCGCCCCTCTCACCTGGAGTCTTTCTCCTGGAGGGACAGCCGCTCTTCCTGGAACTGCAGGATCTCCTGCTGCTTCTCCCGCAGGTCCTCCAGGAGCCGCTGCTGCTCCGCCTGCTGGTGCTTCAGCTCCGTCTCCAGCTCTTGAAGCTGGGACCGGGAGGACAGCAGGGCCTCCCGCAGGCTCTCCGCCTCCTGGGCGTGCTCTGGAGAGCAGAACACAGGGTGTTGCCTGGGGGGAGGGAAGCTGCGCCCGAGGACACCCACTCTGAGGACAGGGCGGAGGCAGGAGGGCACTGGCCCAGCCTGGTTCCGGGCGAGGGCGCCATCTTTGCCGCCCCCTGAGCCACTCATCGCTCGCGCCCTCCCTTGCCTTTAGGGACAAGGCTGGCGTCTGATGCCCGCTGTTTCCAAGCGCTCACGCACCCTGGGAAAGAGCCACTCTTCGGTTTCACAAGGATCAACGTCGAGTTCTTGCCTACAGTTTTCAGAGTAAACTGTGTTCATCTTTCTGCAAGTTGGGGATCTGCTCCTACCTGCGCCGCGGCTAATTTCTCAAAGGTGAGCAGGGACTCTGCAAGGAAGGCCGCGGGAGCTGTCAGCCGGGGTGGAAATCACCTGGGCCCCAAAGGTTGTCCTCACTCAAGTCTCCGGCTGTCCTCTCCCCTGTGAGGTGGTCTCCAGGCATTTCCATAAAAGGGGGAGGACCCGTGTTCCCAGCCCCTCTCAGTGAGGGGCAGAGCTGGGGGCCGGGAGAAGCGTGTAACATAGAAGGCAGGTGGGCTCGAGGGGAGACGCGTGAGGAGGAGGGGCCTGCTTCCTGGATTTGGACTTGCACCAGGGGCTTGGGGGGCTTGGAGGAGAGCCGTGTAGACACCTGGGAGACCTACGTGGGTGAGAGACCCGCAGGAGGCTGACAACGGCAGCTGTTGCCTTGATTTGTACTTTGATTTTGCTTCTTTTGCCCCAGTTTTCCGGGACCTGCTTCAGAACCCCTTTCCTATGGGTTCCCACCAGCAAGTGCCTGAGACGTGGGCAAGCTTTCAGACAACAGCAGCCCGCTTCAGGCCGGCCGTGCTTGTCTGGGCACCTACCCCCGAGGGGATGGATGAATTGGGGTGTTTTATTCGGAACATCCTTTCTCCTGTCTGCGCACACTTAGAGCTTTTACACTGGGAGCCGCCTTTGTGCACACAGACGGCCACACCACATTAGAGTGTGCAAGTCTGTGGGCCCCTGATCATGCACTGACAAGGTCTGTCTCAGCCTCCTGGGGCACTGGCTCTGCCCATCTTCACCGTGGCCAGGCAGTGGCCTTTCTCCTCACGTCTCCTTGTTCTACGGGGACTAGCTCAGAAATCGTTCTTGACGCCTTTTTCCTTGTCCACACGGAGCTTAATAATCCTTTCGACACCCTGCCTGCCATTTATGGATCTTCACTAAGTGCTAGGAAACAAAAATCGTTTTTCACTGATAAATACCGATCAAGTCCATGAGCACTAATTAACACTGCGATTAGCTGCAGCCCCGGCCATAGGGGGAGTGATGCTCACCAGGGCCACTGGCTGGGGCTGGGAAGCTCTGGAGGACGTTTTGCGGATGCCTCCAACGCAGAGTCCTAAGGGTTCCTGACTAGGGAGGAGCCCTGGTGTGTGAGGGTGGGGGGCATGGGGAGATGGGGGCGGTGGAGCGGTTCCAGGAGGGACGTGCTGCTGCAGCAATGTGGAGACGCCGGAAGCGCTGCAGCACTCACACACTCTCGTGCACCCATGGGCTGAGAGTGAGGCAGGTAGAAGCCACACCAGATGCACAACTAACCCAGTGGCTGGTGGCTGGGTATTTGCAGGTGGTGGGGTACAGAACGGGGGTCCCTGTTCAGCCCTGGAGTGAATGATGGGCAGGAGGGTCTAGGAACCTGCCGCCTGGGAGTCTAAGGGGCAACGGCTGGATTTCCCAGGAGGTGCCTGCGCGCTGGGTTGGGGGCCTCCCTCCTTCCTCTCCTCGCTCCTCCCACTGGACATCAGCGTGACGGAGGGAGAGAAGAACCCAGAAGTGACCGTGGTTTGTGGCTTTCGACCACCCACCTCTGGAGACGTGGCTCAGCTGAGCCTGGAGGCTACGATTCTCTTCCCTGAGGACTCTGTTCTCATTGAAGAGCTGAGGCGTGGACTCCGGGCCCTGACTGTAGCAGTGAGGGGTGGATCCTGTCCCAGAAGGCACAGTGGGTAAGTCACACATGCGGGTGACGGAGGCTTTCCAGAGTCGCCATCCGTGTCTCCAGAGCTACCCCCAAGGCAGCAGGAACTCCAGGGACCCAGGCCTGAGCCTAAGGCCTGCTGGGCTGAAGCTGGTCCCTCTTCTAGGGGAGTCTCGAAGGTGTTCATCACAGGCGGGGCTGTGGTGCTCAAGAGGCCCTTTGCCCTGGATGGCCTGCTGTGGTGTGGGCAGGACAGGGGGTGGGGAAGGGCTGGCATCCCTGTGACAGAAGCCTGGGTGGAGAGTGTGGAGAAAGGCTGCCTGGGAAAAGGATGTGGGGGGCCCTGAAGCCTGACTCCCTCTGTGCCCATCACGCCCCAGGGCATGGTGAAGTTGGTAGTCAGGACAGCCCGGAGCCAGCCACTTTAGCACCAGACCTAGTGAGTTCTGCTTGGAGGAAAGTGACTCGGAGCCAGATACAGCCATGAAGTGGGGGTGGGGGAGCCTGGTAACCGTCCTACTAGCCTTCCTGCGTGGTTTCTAAGGAGAAAGTCGAGGAAGTTCTGCCTAAGTTTCCTTTCAAAAGCTCCCCAAGTATGAGCCAAAGAGCGAAGCCCCAGCCTCCTGTTATACCCCAGGGCCCCCTGCCGCTCCAGGTCTCCTGTACTGTTCTGCCCCCCCTCCAGGCCCCTCTCCCCACTCCTGCCGCCCCAGGCCCCCCACCTCCGGCTCGAGCCGTGGAGCTGAGTCTGTACTCCAGCTGCTCCCGCAGGCGGTCGTTGATGCAGATGGACTCCTCCAGCCGCTGGCGCAGGTTCCGGATCTCACCGAGGTGCTCCTCCAGCAGGTCGGCCCCTGCAGCCATTGGGGGGGCAGGAGGAGAGAGATGTGGACAGGGCCTGCCTGCGCCACAAAGGTGTGGCCGCCTTCCAGGTGTGACTTAGGTGACAGGAAAAGCCCCTCCACCCAAACACCCTCTTCCCAATGACTGGGAATATCTTGACAAGGGGCCACGTCCCTCTCCCACCCCCACAGGGAGCACCTGCATGGGCGCTCCCCCTGACACTGAACGGCCCCTCCAGTCACGGTAGCGCAGGAGGAGGGAAGGCGACTGCAAGGGCCTCAGGTCTGAGGCGGACGAGCTGGGAGGCAGCAGCTAGGGACACGGGCTCAGGGACCGCACCACCTGGTTCTGGGCTTAAGGCAGCTTTTGAAAATCACCATGGCCTTGCCGTAGAACCGACGCGCGCCCCAGGGTCCACCTGCGTGGCTCCCCACCCCGGGGCTATGTCACTTAGACCTGACCAAGAGGGCAGGGAAGTTTGAACTGGGTTTTGTACACGGGAGGGTGTGCGTGTGCGTGCGTGCGTGTGCGTGCGTGTGTGTGTACAGAGGGGTAGGAAGCTGTACAGAAACAGCCTCCCTTTCCGTACCACAGCTGACTCAGGGATGTGCTGTGATTGCCTGTGCTGGTCTTCCGGAGGGTCTAGGAGTGGGCTGTGGGGGTCAGGATGCAGGGAGAGAGGACACGCATGTGGGGGCACAGAGGGGGTGCCTGGCCCCTCCACCCCCATCAGAGCCCGGCGCCCAGGGAGAAGGATGAGGAAGGACTGAGCACCGATGTGGTCCTTTCGCTTTACCCCGCGCCGGGACTCGGGCTGGCGGGGACAGGCCCTGCGCGTGGGAGAGCGGGAGACCCACGCTGAGTCCGCCTCGGCCGCCCCCCGCCGCACCTGTGGGTCTGGCGTTGAGCTGGTGCACAGAGGAGCCTGAGGACAGGTCTCCAGATCCGCTCCCTTTCTGAGGCCTCATCAGGTCCCACTGGCCGCCGCCCAGGTACCCCGGCTCCAGCATCCTGCCCAGTTCTGCAGCGCCCCTGGGGGAGCGGGGCGGGGCAGGGTTGAGGTAGTGGGGGGAGCTGGCGTCTCCCTGGTGACCCGGCAGCGCAGCTGAGGAAGCGGGGTGGACAGAGCTGACACCTGCGCAGAGGAAAGGTGAGGGAGAAACAGAGGGAAGGGTCAGCGAGGAGGGCGGCAGTTCAGGGCAGACTCTGAGGGACCCTGGGGATGCCAGCAATGGCGTCGGGAGGAAGACTTAGGATCTATGTGCTTCTCTTTCACTCCCATGCGCCTGCGGGCGTGAGACACCACACGGCAGAGGGTGGTCAAATCTCCCCAAGGCCCCAGTACTCAGAAAAAGCCCGGTGGCCCCCCTCCTGGCTTCTTTGGTAAATCCTTCTTTGAAATCCTCATGGTCAATCCCTGGAGGTTCCAGAAGTAGGATGCAGCCAGGGGTCAGGAGATCCTACAAATGGGGGTTTCCTTGCCGAGCCCTTGCCTTCATCCCAAGGCCAACCAGCCGGCTTTCCCTTGGGGCTACCAGGGACAAAAAAAGGACAGAGACCCGAAGTCCAGCTTGCCACAGCACCCCCAGATCCCCCAGGCTGCGGTGCTTTGCAGAGGGAGTGTCTATGGGAGGCAAGTGGGGTCTGGACTCGGCCCTGGTGGTTCCAGAACCATAGGCTGGAGTCGTTTGTGCCTGGAGAACTCTGGAACGCCCTCCCTGGAGTGTTTCCTGGAGCCTGTGAAATCACTGCCCTCCTTTCTGCCCCATCAATCTGCTTCTATGTAAAAAAAAAAGCCCTGTCTCGGGGAGGGGGTGGGCATGGCCATGGGTTTGCAGCCACCCCAGGCCGGGGAGGGTCATCATCAGTTCTGCAGATGAAAAGCTAATTGTGGGGCTTCGTGGAATTTTCCAGGTCTTTACTGCTGAAGCAGGGACAGACCAGCTTTCTCAGCATTTCCCTGCCTATCCCCTCTCCCTGTCTTCCTGCCACAGTGAGACGCCGCCCTTATATCCACCCCCACCCCGCCCCTCGGCAGGGGCCCCCGGGGCCCAGGTGGCCACAGTTCCAGGTGTGCAGGCCGGGCATGGAGGCTAATGGCGGAGGGCGTACAAAAGCCTGCTTTGTAACTCATCTACCCTACACCGTGGTTGGGGAGATCCACATTCAGAAGCCTGCTCTCTCCCGGGGTTACCCTCTCCGGGAGAGGGTAGCTCCACTGAGCAAACGGGACTCTGATGGTTTCTCACTCCGCGCCAAGCTCCTTGAGGGTTTGATGGTTTCCAAGTCTGGCTACATACCAGAGTCCCCGAGGACAATGTAAAAAATATCTAAAGATTCTTGGGCCTCCAGGGATTTTGCCTTCATCAGTGTGGGGTACAGCTTGGGCACAGGGTGTTTTAAATCATCTCAGGTGACTCCAGCAGGCAGCCACATTGAGAAGCACCGTCACGCATCGCTCCTCCGATTTGCAAAATGCTGCCTACGCATTAGGACCACGGGAAGTTAAAGAGGGGCATGAAAAACTCAGGCCTCTACATTTCAGTAGAGTCTAAGATTTAGCAGAGTCAATAAAGACAGGCTTTGCCATTTCTCTCACACACCCACCACATGGCAGAGGGGCGATCTGCGCTTCAGGCAGCTTCATTTTAGCCCCGGGGGCTTCCAGGTGGATGAGGAACAGGGACGCGTGGTCTCGTGTCTCCCGCCACAGTATAGAGCACGCGCCCCCCACTGTGCAGACTCCTGCCCAAGGAGCACGTAGCCCCCCCCATGGGCTGAGAAGGGGCTGTTCCCCACTGCCCCCTGGGAGCTGGCGGGAAGCATCAAGGAAGCAGGTAAACACCGGTTCTTAGAGAGGAATGAGCTTCAGGGGGTGGGGAGAGAAGATTTCTCACCAAGGCTGGGGCCACCCCAACAAGGGTCAAAGTCTCAGAGCGAATATGCATCCCATTCAACCCACATCAACAGAGGCTTTTTCATGCACAGCATTCTCCTTCCCCCGCCCCTTACCACAAAGACGCTGTGACAAAGGTGGGGAGACACAGGAAAAGGAGGCAAAGCAAAGGGAGCTCGGGGATACTTGGCATTTTGGCATGGGACAAGTTTGTTAGCCATGGGTTGTTCATTTCAGAACCGCTAAAGTAAGAAGTTCAAGGTCAGAGACATTGGCACCTTCCATTGGTCTCCAAAGAGAGAAAAGGTTGTGGTAAGAGGCTGAGTTCAGCTCCATGACCCAAACAGGATGGTACCAAAGCCATCCCAGGTGGAACGGTGTGATGGAAACGTGGGCCTGCCATCAGCAGACCAGGATCCAAGCCCGTGTCTCCTGCCGACTGACTAGGAGCCTTGAAAAGGTCGCCTTAGTTCCCTGAGCCATGGTCCCTGCCACTGCCTGCCACGCAGGGTTGACGAGGCCCCAGTGAGACCGGGCTCCCGCTGGCAGGTGGGCCTCTCTGCCGTACAGTGGGTAGCAGAGGGCAGCCTCTTAGCCTTCCCTGTCGGCAGAAAGGAAGATGGACAGACTCTCCCCAAAATAGTTTTAATCTAGTTGGTTTTTAATCTAGTTGGTTCTAGAAACCAAAGTGGAGGCTGAGTAGACACTATGTGTTTGCAGGTTGACAAAAGAAATAAGCTGGTCCTAGTGACACTGGAGACCTGGGCTTCCCTATGCACGGGGACCTTCGTCAGCCTCCGGGTCCCCAGAGCTACTTTGCAGGCATCGAATGCGGCCTAAGTTCCTCTCAACCTGCTTTTGAGCTGTCAATTTTTTAAAAGTACCGCTCTATAGGGCAAATTCATCATGTGAGCTTTTCCCAAGCTCTAAGCGGCCACAAACATAAAAATTCCTAAGAGGAGGCATCCGGCTCATACTATTCCCAGCCCTTCTCTAAGACGACAGTGCGTGGTTTGTGGGTTCTTAGATTCCGGGGCTAAGATCAGAGGTCTCTGGAGTCGGAGGACGGAATCCCCAGCAGACATCACAGTCCATCTTCCGGTCCTAGCCGCCCGCATGGCAGCAGCTGTCACCCCTTTTCTGAACCCCTCTAGCACCACCCTTTTTCCTCTCAACGCGGTGATGTCAGGATTGGAAGTTGATTAAAAACTCCCAGCAGCAGGCTGGGGCAGGCATGGAAGGAACCACTGAATGTGGCCCTGTCTCATGGCCACACCACGCCGCATGGCGGGCTGTGCCAGGGCCTGGGCACGGGGGCACCCGCGTGTGGGCAGTGGGGCAGCGCCAGGTCTCAGGCCTCGTGAAGGGACACACCTGTTAACTGATGAGACAGACACGCAGGAAAGCAGTAAGCACATTTCCAAACACAGCCGGCAGGGCCCGCCCCCCGCGCCCCAGAGGGCCACTGGTAACGTGCACCCCGTGGCACCCCATAGTGCCTCTGAAAGCGCCCTGAAGCCAAAGCCATGCAGGGCGGCAGGGCGGGCCGCCGCCCAGCACACAGACGTGGCGGGTGCTCACTTTCTCCCAACTGCTTCTGCAGCATCTGCAGCTCCTGCTGAGCCGCCGCCAAGGAGACCACGGGGGTCTCACAGCAGCCCGGGAGGGGAGGGCCTGCGGGCCTGAAAGGCAGGAAACTGGGCGGAGCTGAGGGCGGTGGCGGTGGTGCCTGTGGGAGGCCGACCAGCCTGGGTGTGGAGGGGAAATGGAGGCCTAGAAACAGAGTCAGGGAAAGAGGAGACACGACATTAGAGGCAGAGAGAGGAAGAGGCCAAGGGTCGAGGAGGTGAAACTCCCCTGAGCAAATGATTCCTGGGGAGTAGTCTCTACTCAGGGGGTGCTGGCCGAGATGGCTAATGGTGGACAGTGCTGGGGCTGGCCTGGCTGAGCCCTGCTTGTGTGCAGGGTGATGTGTACACAGTCTGTGTGAGGGGGGCAAGGTGGCCTTGCTGTGACCCAGGCCGCCGTCAGAGCCTGTCTCAGGCCTGCCAGGCACGGACAGGACAGGACGGCTGTGCCTGCAGGCTCCCTGGCCCCAGCAGATCCCAGCCCCGCCCCTGTGACCAGACCACCTACTCCTGGAATCTTCTTGGGAAAGCGTCGGAACCTGCCTTGACGAGGGCAGAGTGGACTAGGACTCGGGAAGTCTGCTTTAATCACGTGTCACTTCAAGGCTGATGGGGACAAACTTGGGAATCCCAGGTCAATGTGTTCCTTCCCCAGATGAAAAGAGAGGCCTCACCACAGTGATCAGGCACAGTGGGTTACAAACCTGCTTAGCACAGCAGGTCCTTCGGGCCCTCCTGAGCTGCAGAGCTTGGAAATGTGCACTGAAAAATGGTCAGGGCGCTCACGATGCACCCCCCTACAGACAGGCCTTCAGGGAGGTCCCTGGTGGAGTCTGTCCTGTTTCCCAAGGACACTAGCAGGCAGATAGCCCCTGGCCAGGCAGAAACAGAGACTGACCGTGGAATGTCTGCCCTGGGAGGTCACGGCTACATTCTCAACCTCTTCCTCGCCCGGGAGACTGACTTGGGGTCAGAGCAGCACCACGAAGACATAGGAATTGCCAGTGATGCCGCCCAGACACCCCTCAGGGAGGCGTCCTGATTCCAAGGGCCTTGGCCTTCTGCTCTGTGAAACCCCAAAGCATTTATGCAGATGCCCTCGGAGCTGGGTGAATAGTCCCCCGTGATTTCTTGTCCACTCTGGCCCAGAAACTGAGTCCAGCCTCAGGAGGCGTGGGGTCACTTCCTTAAGATTTTGGCCGACTTCTCAGGACAGACAGAGGCAGCAGAAGGGAAGCGCTGACCTCGGCCACCACTTAGGGGATGCTCCTTGGGGAAGCCGCCCACCCAGCAAGTACCCCGAGGCCGAGAGTGGCCTGCATCTTCCTGGCTGATCCCAGGATGTGCGCCATGGACGTGGCAATGGCTGCGCCCATCAGTCATGTGTGGGTGGTGACCTAACGTGGAGACAGTCCTGCCTGAGTAGAGAGAAGCACCCTTAGGGGTGCCGTGCCCCCCACGCTGCAGAGGCTCACAGCAGATAAAAAGGGAACAAGAATGGGGGGTGGCAGAGGTGAATTTCCTTTTGCTCTCTGGCTCCCATAATCCTAGGAGAAGCAGTTCGCCTCTTTGCTCCCCCGGGGTGAATTGAGAGAAAGGAATTAAAACATGTGCTTATAAATGATTAGCCAACTGCCAGGCCAATTGGCAGGCAGACCAAAGTCTACTGCGGGTCACTTATCTTTCAAAAATAGCACACAACGGGGAGGCAGACACAACTAAGGTTTAAGATGGCTCTTGGGTTGGCCCAGGACTGGATGTGCTAGACCGTGGCAGTGGAGACAGGTGGAAGAGGGGGTGGAGCCCGCCGCTGGCTGCAGCATACCTGGATGGGCCCGGCTGGCCTCCTGGGGGGGGTTCTGGGGAGCTGGCAGGCTGGTGGGGTTGCTGCGGGGCTCGGCCTTAACCCCCTGAGAGGCACTGGTGGCTGCTGGTGTAGGAGACGGGACGGCAGAACGGCACGAGGGATGGATGGAATCTACAAAACCCATGAATGAAAGAAAATGTTGGGTGCTCTACAGGGAAGTGGGTCCGGCCCTGGAGCCAAGCGGGGGGCAGGGTCCAGCGTGGAACTCTGCTTTCAGGGCGAGCACCAAGCCCAGCACTGGGCGCTGCCCTAGGCTGAGGCCACCGCAGAGGGGCAGCAGGTTCAGGCCGTCGACCACGAGCCACGCCAGGCAGGACAGCAGCCTCGGTGGACACCCACAGCTCCCCAGGGGACCTGACCAGAAAGCAGCTAGCAAGAGCACTGCAGGAGGGAGAAGCGTCCCTTCTGACTGAAGAGGGTCAGCCAGACACAGGCTGTGCCACGAGGCGCGGGGAGGGAAGGCTGCTGTCTCCCCACTGTGGCTCACCGTGGGCCCACATATGTGTGGGCAGTGGAGGTCAGAGTGGCAGGCCGCCTGCAGAGTCAGGGGCTGCAGAGAGCCCAAACCCATGGGGCCTGGGCTTGACACTTAGGTCCCCAGGGCTCTGTTCAGCCTGATGCACTCCACGGTAGCTCCAAAGGCCTCTTCACTGGGGAGCGCTCAGCCTCGATAAAGTGCTACGGCTCAGAAAACGGGGCTTACCTGAGCATCCAGGTGAGGCTTTCTTCTCTTCGTAGTGCGTGCACTCGCTGGCGATCTCCATGTCGGAGCAGGCCTCCAGCTCATCGGACAGGAAGGAGGAGCTGCTCGGGCAGCGGGGGGAGTCAGACAGGGCACGGCTGCTGGAGGGCGTGAGGGAGCGGGCGTCCAGCTTGGCCTGCAGAACTTCGATCACCTTCTCCTTCTCCTGCAGCTCCCGGCTGAGCCTGGGGCGGGGGAGGACATGGAGCAGAGCAAGGTCACTGACCAGCCTGTAAGGTGCATGGCATGGGGAGAGCCACTAAGTCGAGGGGGCCATTCCTGCAGAGAGTAAAGGTGCCTCACAGCTGGCGGGGTGGACACTCGGTGGGGCCCAGAGGGGTGTGCCGGAGCTGCCTGGCACAGTGGCCACACCACTGAGGACTAGGAGGACTCGCTGGGCCTCTGAGGCTTGCTGCTTAAAGCCTGCTCCCAGCACAGCTACATTCGGAGAGCTTTCGGAACCGGCTTCAACGAGACAGGTACAGATGCTGGAGGGAAGCCCCAGGGGCCACAGGGCGTCCAGGCGCCACCTCTACGCCCTGTGATGCCGAGGCCCAGCCCACGCAGGTGCCAGGGCGGGTGCAGGTGCAAACAACAAAACGCCTTCCCTCTCCACCAGCATCTGAGAAGCACTCTAGGGTCCGAAGCGCACAGGACACAAAGAGGCCCCGGCGAGGGCTCTGTGGACTCCCAGCCTGCAGCTTGCTGTGCACTGTCAGGCGCATGCGCTGCCTCCTTGAACGCTGATTTCGAGGCAGTGCAGCTCCCAGGGGGGCTTTCACAGGGTCCTGTAATATGTTTCACTTCCCCCAAGGCAAGAGGGTGACTATTACACCAGCTGCCGACTCCCCTCGGGATAAGTCAGCTTGGTCTTTCCAGGTACAGAGGAAAGCAGAGCCCTCGAAGGCACGAGGGCCCCTGAAACTCAGGTCAGTGTTAGTCAGAATGACTGGGTGGCTGAGCCTGGAGATAACTAGGAGAGCAGAAGTCAACAGGATTACAGCAAAGGAGAGTAAAGAATTAAGTGAAAACAAGAGTAGGTGTTCCAGGAGTAAATGAGTCCAGTACAATGAGCACCCCCCCCCACCAGCCCCACTGGTGAAGCTGCCCCCGGCTTCCCTTAGCCCCCTGGGCTTCTCCCCTGATTCCTTTACCAGATTCTAGTTTGAATTACCTGAGGGCCAGCGGTTCAAGTTCAGCTCGATCTTTTTCACTTTTATGATCCTCTGAAAACAAAGTCAGAAAGAAACATAAGAGATTTAACAGGGTCCAGGCCACACGTCACAAATGCAGGTTCTGCTTCACTTGATCTTAGCCAAAAGGCCGAGAAGCAATAGGGTCCGCTTCAAAGACAGACTAGAGATGCCTCCGTCAGGACACGCAGGAGCATCCTGCCCGGGTCCGCCGCCGTGTGCTTAGGGGAGACCAGGAGGCTTTCCTGAGCGCTGGACAGACCTTCCCCGACCGGGGTAGGATGGAGTCGCCATCACGACTTCCTCTGCCCTAAATCAGATGTTTAGACGGTGCTTGCCAGCTTCCCTCTGGAATATTCACGCCTCCCAGCCTGCAAAGACGGACTTCCAGGTGTGTGGCCACGTGTCCCATCATAGCTGTCGTGTGGGACCTGCTCCTGCCAACAGCCCTGCCCCACCTCTGCCTCCAGGACACGGGGTGGCTGGCTTCAGACTGACCTGCTGTACACCCCAGGGGCTCGCAGGAGAGTCTAAGTAAAGGGTTCTGATACCATGAAGTGCCTGGTACCACAACATCCGGTGCTAAACCAGGCCCCACAGGGTGCGGTGCTCTATACACGGTGTGAAGCACCTTCACAGAAGAAACTGTGCAGGCAGTGAAGGGAAGACAGGGCAAGTCACTAGCCGGAAGCTGGAGCCTGGCCTCATACTTCTTTGGGCTCTTTTCACTAGATGGAGCCTTCGGTCTCCTTCCTTTTCTCCCTGGCACCGAGTGGCGCAGCTCCTTCCCTAAACGTCCATCCCACGATGCCAAAGTGTCTACAGCTGTAAAGACGGCATCTCCGACCCTGTGTCCTTGCGGCACGCTGCACGGTGGGTTCTAATTCTCTAATGGTCCCCAGGAGAGGAAGTGGGTGCAGGACTCTGGGTTCAAGAGCTCCCGGGGAGGTGTAGCGGGCCCCTGGGTGGGGCTGTGAAAGAGAGGGTTCCCGCGCCCCGGATGACTTACTGGTGCTGAGCTTGCAGGTGAGCCTCTCGGTCAGCCGGCCCCCCTGGGCGAGCTGCTCCCGGAAGCTCTGCCCCAGGTAGTAGTCGATGTCGTTGCTCCTGAGGAGATCCTCGAAAGATTTCACCGTGTCCTTTGCATGCTGGGTGAGAAGATAGCAGATACCTCTCCCTTCTCGTATTTTCTGGCGCAGGTAGGATAGTTCTCGGGCCTGATCCTGAATCAGGGAATCATATTTCCTAATGCAGGAAAGAAGACGAAGAGGGAGGAAAGGGTAAGTGAGAAGTGACGGTGGCTTCGGGAGGCATTTCTGTGAGCGCCTTCCAGAGACGTCTTCGGACTTCCCAAGTGCCCCCTCTGGCTGAGGCCCCTCGAAAGAGATATCGAAGTGTAAATTCTGCCCAGAGAAACTATTGTGTCAAACAGTGTAGCGGGCCGCTCTTCTCCCACTGCTATGTTCTCCACTCCATGATCTTGGTCCAAGTGGCCACAGACTCCTTCCAGATTTAAGGGGGTGGAGAACAGCTGCCCCTCCTGTTGAGAGAGCAGAGCCCGCTGCACGGGCCTTGTTCCCTGTGCTACCCATAGGCCCAAAAGTGAACGCTGCATTTCCTGGGGTGGTGAACACCAGGTTACACGTCCTCACGGCACCCGTAGAGCGTGGGCTCGCAGTGGGCTCGCGACGGGCGCTGCAAATCAATTGAGCAGAAGCACTGTTTACAATAGCTAAGCTATGGGAACAACCCAAATGCCCAAAAATAGATGGCTGGATCACAAAGATGTGGTCCATATACACCATGGAATATTACTCAGCCATCAAAAAAGATAAACTCATGCAATTTGCAGCAACATGGATGGCGCTGGAAGGGATCATGCTCAGCAAAATAAGCCAGAAAGAAAAAGAAAAATGCCGGATGGTCTCACTCATAGCAGGAATCTAGAAAACCTAAATAAGGGACCAGGGAAAAGACTAATGATAAAAAAGTAAAAATCAAAATCAATAAGCAACTATAAACCAGAGACACACTACGAGGGGGGATGGGGGTTAGGGAGAGGAAGGACTAGAGTCAAATAAGGGGGGTGCATTTGTATGGGGAATATAACCAAAATGAAAATGCATACATTGTGCAAAAATGAAAATGATATAAGAATTATATAAAATATTAAAAAATAAATAAATCGAGCAGAACCGCTTAATCCTGGTGTTAATCTTAAATCAGGGCAGGTTCCCTCCTGTCTCCTAGTTCAGAGACCACGTGCCTACAGCAGACTGGACCGTGTGAAGACAGTCAACACAGGGAACAAGGCCCGTGCAGCCGGCTCTGCTCTCTCTACGGGAGGAGGTGATGTTCTCCACCCCCTTAAGTCTGGAAGGAGTCTGTGGCCACGTTGACCAAGATCATGGAGTGGAAGTGACACTTCCCTGAAGCCGCCAGTCCATGGGAGGCCCTGGAACACAAGGCCCCACACAGATCCTGCAGGTGACCAGTCCCCACTCCCATGGACAGCAGCCCCATGGAAGACTCGCCCCCAATAAGAGTCACCCAGCTGAGCCCAGTCAGTCCACAGGAAGTATTCTTTGAGGCCACCACACCTTGAGAGGGTTTGCTGCTCGGCACAGGTAACAGGGCAGGTACCGAGCAGGGTGTCTGCCCGGTGTCTTTCAGCACAGAGCATCCATCCAAACCCTGATCATGGCTAACTCCCGGGTCTGAGGGCTTAGTACGTCAGGCATAGTTATAAGCACGCGTGTGAATTCATTTAAAGCTAATAACCACCCTTTACGAGGCTCTCTTAGCCTCGTTTAACAGGCTCAGAAAAGCAAGGTGGGCTACAAGCAAGCAAGTGCCAGAGCTGGGAGCCAAGCCCCAGCCGCCCGGCTCCCGTCCCACTGCTAGACCCTATTTCGTCACTTTATGACTATGTTTCCAAGAGAAGACCCCAGGCGCCTGGCGTGTCCACTGGGTCCGCCTAGCCTTTCTTCAGACCTGCCCTCTGACTGCCCTGCCAGGCCTCCCTCCCGTCTGCCAGGCCGCCACTTCCGCACACACTCAGACCCCGGTAGTACAGCCAGGCACGGCCCCACCAACTCCGTGCCGCCCTTACCCAGGCCAGGAGGCGGATCTCAGCTCCTCGGCCAGCTTCCCCTCCAGCCCAGTTTTCGGGAGCTGGGCCTCCAGCTGGGACACTCTCTGGATCAGACTGTCCAGATCCTTTTTAGCCTGAAGCCCCGGGGGGTAGAAAGCCCCAGTGCCGTCCGACAGCCACCCCTCATCCTCGTCAGTGACACTGTGGGGCGAAGATCCCTCGAGGGGGCCAACGGCCTTCAGCTTTCGGGGTCTCTCCAGACTAGAGGAGTAATCACTTGTCACGGAGAGGGACCGGACCCGGCTCTTGAGGTTCTGGATGACCTTGTTGGCATTCTGCAGCTGGGTCTTCAGGTCTCTGATGTGCTTATGCAGGACAGAGACATCTTCTGACTTCCCATACGCCTGGAGCTCCTCCCGCTTCCCCAGCTGGCTCTCCAAGGACGTCCTCCCAGGGGGGCTGGCCAGGGTGGTGTCCAGGCGCCCCGGCTGAGCGCACAGCCCATCCATCAGGAAGGAGTCCCCGAGGCTGTCGTGCTCTTCGCACTCTGTAAAAAAGCACCAGGACATCTCCCTGAGCAGGGCACGCTGTGGCCACTCCCGGCACAGGCGGGCAGGTCTGGGCACGAGGACAGCAGTCACCAGGCAAAAGTGGAAACGCACTCGTTGGCCCCGGTGCGGTACTGGCCACTACTGTATTTTCTATTCTTGCCCCTGCAAGCCAGCTGTGGAAGCTTCTATTTTACTGAGTGTTTTTCTCTTTTTCAATTTCAGTTCGCTCAATGTCCCTACAGCCATCACCCTTTCATAATGGGAGAAACTGCTTTCAACGTCTGGCTGGCATATTCTCTAATGCTCATTGTTTTTTTTCTGTATAATAATTAATGGGAGGGCCTCCCTGGTGGCTCAAGGGGTTAAGACGCAACCTGTGAAGCTATCTGCAGCCACTGCAGTGTGAGTTCAATTCCCAGCCAGGGAGCTACCCACATGGCGCAGCAGACCTCACCTGCCGCGCCCGCTGCTCCCCTCAGCAGTGTATTTCAATCAGTCTGCCTGTTGTGCTCCCCACTCTGTCTCTGGTGAATCCTCTCACCCCCCGCACTTCTGGGCTGTACCCCAGCTCTTATATGCATAAATAAATCTTAAGGAAAAATTAATGGGATAGGACATCCTCAAAGTGAACAACAGTTGGTGAGAACTAACTGCAGAAATTCAAACTCACACTCAGCCTCGTGTTGGGCAAGAGTTCTGCAAATGCTCTCTCCCTTGGCAGCCCCAGGGCCTCTTCCATCTACCACAGCCCCTCGCCCCTCCTCTCACTGGCCTTGGGGCTGGGATGGGGGACAGCACCCACACATGGGAGCCGCTCTCGGGAGGGAAGGGGAGCCTGGGCCCCAGCTCTCACCGGGGCTGGTGGTCTCCTCCCGCTCAGCCTCGTTCTCGCTGCGGCCACACGTCTCATAACCCAGGTCCTGGAGGTCCACTTGGACCTGCTTGCTGTCTTGCTTCACCAGGGATTCACCAGCTGGAAGAGAGACAGAAGGCGCTGCAGAGATGCTGAATTTCCCACACACGCCCTAGGCCTTGGCGGCACAGGCCTGGCTCTGAGCAGCCAGCAGGGGTGTCAGATCCGGTCTCAGCACCTCCCTCCACAGGATGTGCTGGCCTTTGCCACCGCCAGCCCCTGCTCCAGAGAACCTGAGCTCGGGTAGCACCAGGCTGCTGTCGGTTGGGTGTTGCATATTATTGTCTCCAGAAGCCACAGTGAGGCCATGTTTGAATGCAACTGACCTACTTTAGAGTCCCAAGGCCTGCAGATCTGTTCTGCCCTGTAAGGTAGCTACTAGCCAGCGCTTTCTCCCTTTATTCCTCTCTGCCGACTGCAAACTGAAGCTGAAAGTCACCTTGCACAATCCCAGGAGTGTGTCAGGATTAAACCTGTTTTGAGGCTGGGCAAGAAGAGCGAAGCGTGCAAGGCACGTGGCCTCTTGGGGAGCAGATGGACACTTGGGGTGGGGGTGTGCGACATACCGAACATGACTCTGTATTTCTCCAGCTGGTTGGCCTGGGCGAAGACAGTGGCTTCGGATATCAGCAGCTTCTCCTGGAGATCCTGGTAGCGCTGTTTGCACTGTGCCAGCTGGGACCGCAGGTGCTTGGTGGACCCCGGGAGGCCACATTCGGACGGAGGTCCAGGGTCATGGGCCTGGGGCCGGTTGTCCAGCTGTGAAAGGAGCCGGCCCAGGGGCAGCGCGAGGTCACGCATCTCCCAGTGATGGCCACAACCCCCCACCCCACGTCCCTCCCCTGGCTGTTCACCGCGCCCCTCGTGCCACTGGGCAGTTCCTGGCTACCCAGACAGCTCCTGCAGCGCGGGGCTCGGGTTTACTGCGGCTGAACCCACAGGCCAGAACGACAGCACCCCTCCAGCCCCCTCAGGGACCCCGGGGAGGTTGCCCCACAGTCGAAAAGGTGAAGCCAACCCTCGTGTGCCTGCACCCCTGCCTGCATGGCCTCTCCCAGGGACCTCTGCACTCTCCACTCTACTCAATCCTCAGCAAAGCCCCTTCCTGAAGAGGATGCTGACACCCCACTGAGGCCCAGGAAGAGACCCCTGGGCTGAGCTGTGAGGAAAACAGCGGTGACAAGGGGGGCAGGTCATTGCCCACCACTCTCTGGGCCGCCTGAAAGCGCCAGGCCTCCGGGCACTGCATCCCGGGGAAACCATCTGTCTCTGTGCCTCCCTCCCGCCCCCCATAGGGAGCCCCTGAAGGGAAGAGACCAGGTCTCCCACCCTGAGATGTTATCTGGAAACCTAAGCACTCAAGAAAGATTTATGTAAAACTCATCACTCAAGAGACACCCATGAGATGACGCAGTACAAGCCTCCCCCAGGCGGGGTGCGGGCAGGAGGCTATTTACGCCGCTCGCAGCTCCCCCTGGCCCAGGAGGAGAACCCGTCTTCACGGGGCTCTCACGCCGCCTGACCCCACACTTACTCGCTGGGCGTCCACGGGCAGGGCCGCCCCGAGGTCCAGGCTCTGGGGTCTGCGGCAGGGTCTCACAGCCACAGCCTCCTCTGCTCGGCGCTGGGCCCCCTCCGGGGAGCCCGCCAGCACCGTGTTCATCCTGTCGATCTCCTGGGCCAGGGGCGCCAGGAGGTCGGGCGTGAGCTTGCTCTTCCCCTCCTGGCTGCTCAGCACCAGCTGTTCTTTGAGGAGGTTGATGATGCTGTGGGCGGTTTTCAGTTTTCTCTGGAGCTTTCTGAACTCAGCCTGAAGGCAGTTCTCATTCGGATCCCCTTTGGCTCCCACGGTCTCCAACACCACCTCGCCCTTCTCCTTGTCTTCCTCCATCTCCCATCCGTCAGACATAGCTTCTCCCATCTGCTCTTTCAGCTCGGCATTCTCAAGGCACAGGCTCAGCACCGTGTTCCTGCAGGAAACGCACAGCCCGGTCTGCTCTTGGCCTCTGTCGCCCACATCCCAACCCACCATAGACTCAGAGACGCCCCAAGAAGGAGCCCTCCCTTACATCACAGATGAGAAACCAAGACTCAGAGGGAGAGACTTGCCTGTGTGCCCACGGCTGCTCAGGGGCAGCGCCACTGCTGAGACCTTGGACACAGACACCCAGTCCACCTGAACCAGATACCCAGTCCACCTGGACCAGACACCCGGCCCACCTGGACCCGGGTACCCGGCCCACCTGGGCCAGACACCCAGCCCACCTGGACCCAGGCACCCAGTCCACCTAGACCAGACACCTGGCCCACCTGGACCCGGGCACCCAGTCCACCTGAACCAGACACCCAGCTCACCTGGACCAGACACCCGGCCCACCTGGACCCAGGCACCCGGCCCACCTGGACCAGACACCCGGCCCACCTGGACCCAGGCACCTAGTCCACCTAGACCAGACACCTGGCCCACCTGGACCCGGGCACCAGGCCTCACGGTCTAATTTTCAGTGGCTTCTGGAATAAATAAGGGCACCTACACTGTTAAGAAGGAAGAAGAAGGACCTTGCCTGGGACAAATTTATTATTGTGGTTTCTACAACTCTCTTATTTGTCATCAATCACTTTTTAAGTACTAGGTGAGAAATTGGAACAGCGAACACAGGAGAATGATGACTCTAATCAGAACTACAATCAAAGGAGCTCATGTAACCGTCTGCTTTCACCTGGCTCTTGTGAGGCGAGGCCATCTTCCTGAGACCTGCCACTCTGTCCTGGTCAGCACCCTCCTGCTGCCCCAAGTCTCCCACACAGGACATGAGCTAGGAGCTGTATTTCTGGACACAGGCCCTGACGATGATGACCCCAGGAATCAATGAACATATGCCCTGACCACATTATCAGCATCTTTGAAAAAGGCCACTGATGCCAGAGCGACCAATACAGCCCATGCGTCTCATAGGCAGGCCCTGCCCTGGGCATGTCCTACCTGATGTGGGCCACGGAGGAGAAGCCGGCTTCCTCGATTTGAGCCTTTAGCTCTTTCAGCTCCCCCTCAGCCTGCCTCCTCGCCTCTAAGTGCTGGTGGATCTCAGCCCTCAGGCGGAGCATTTCCTCCTGAAGAGCCCTGTTGCCGTCCCCTCCTCTAGGAGAAGGCGGAGGAGCGAGTATGTTCTGGGTGTCCACGGCTGCCAGGCTTTTCTCCAAAGCCACCTTGATGAGCTGAAAGAGAATGACAGGCCATCAGAAAGGTAAAGTCAGGCCATCAGAAAGGTAAAGAAAACATCAGGCTGCAAAAGTAGCATTTAGTGGGAACGAGAAAGGTAGACCCAAAATGAGCTCCCCCAAGACTTTCTCAGCCACGAGGACCCCTGAGGCTGGCTTGGGCCAGGAGGACGCACCGCAGGGCAGGGAGAACTGCCCTCAGAGGCAGGAAGGGAAGGCTGGGTGGGGCGGGGCGGGCACAGAACCACAGGCACATAACAAATGAAAAGTACACACTGACAACTGCGGGTTCAACAGCAACGTGTGGACGCTGAGATTCTCTCTTCCTGAGGGGCCAGAGTTCCCGTCTCCTAACAAATCAGAAGCTTCCCTAGCACTTGAGTCCTTGCCTAGGAGAACAGGCTGCAGACACCAGCACCCAAAGCCCGAGGATGTGCTGGAGCTCAGTCTCCAAAAAAAAAAACAGCAACTAAGCGCAAGGGGTGCAGCTGGAGGTGAGACAAAGCAAGTCTCACTCCGACGGCAGCAGAGGCATGGCTCCTGCAAGGACCAGGGAGCAGACGGGAGGCCACCTGCCCAGCACCCAGCCCCCACCCCGCTTTTGGTTTTTAGCCCGAGTTGATACTGCCAGCGTGGACACTCCCTGCCAGTCTAAGCACAGGAGAAGAAAGCAGGGCAGAAATTTCCCAACACCTTTCTTTCTTTTTTTTGAGGATATTCTTGAAATTACTCCTCAATGCTGCAACTACTGCAGATCATGTCATTTTTCCCCAAATGAGAACTTCGTTTGAACTTTCGGGCTTTGGATGGCTCATCTCGGTCTCCGCTCTTCCCCTGGCTCTTGGAAGTGTAAGACTGAAACCTGAGAATAATCTGCTCGGTGTATGTCTATTTACTCCAGGATTTCTTGCCCACCTGCCCCAGTACACTCTCATGTCATCTTGGCTTCCTCTCCCGCTCGGTGGCAGAGTTTGGGGGCTTCACTTAACTCCAGGTCAGTTTTGACCTCCCAATAGCCCACCTGTCCCGGATGGCTATCTGCGGGTCACACTGCTCCATTTTTATAAATCATCTGATTTGTGCTCGTCACTCATGAATTCATTTTGGTTCTACAGAATCATTTCCTATGTCATCAAAGTCATTAAAATACCCAATGTGTCTCACTGCCATGGAGTGGCCACTTGATTAGAGATGATTTGTGGTGCAGAATTAATTATATGCTTTATACCTTCATTCAGGTCACAATTATGTTAACGCAACAGGCCCAGAGCAGCCTACATCGATCGGTGAACGATAGAGCTGCTTGACTTGGTGCGGTCACTGTGGCCAGTGACTGCCTTTGGCCTCCTAGCATGGCAGACCTAGGCTGCGAGTAGGGGGTGGGGCAGGCTCACATGCCCCGAGCTTAGTGGCACAGCCACTGAGGCTGAGGAGAAGCAAGTCCTTGTCAAAGAAGAAAGCTCCTCGGACACTTTGCTCATCCCCTAGGAATCCAGTTCCAACTGGGGCTGTGAGCCTGGCTCGGGGAGGTTCCTGGGAGTGTCTGCCCTAGAGGGCTCCACCGCCAGGCTCCATGAGGCCCGTGGCTGGCTCTGCCTGTGCCACCCAGCACGTGGGACAAAATAAGGGAAGAGGAGGTGGAGAAAGCCACCTTTGAAAGTTTTGACTCACTCTCCACCTAAACTGTGTGACATTGTGCTTCTATATAGACTCTTCCCAACTGAACTAATGAAATGTTCCCATCAGCTGTGAATATGGGCACAGTAATTTCTTCTAAACCTTCAGGGTTTCTCCTGCCTAAAGGAGAAAGTCTAACTTTGATGATATTAACCTACTTTTTAAGTGCTTTCTTTAAATGGATGCTATCTTCTTCTATTGTTTTAAATACACCTAGTTTCTCTAAAAAGGAAAAATAGGGCCCATGGAATATTCATATCAGGAGGTTTATCCGGTCTTATTTCCCACTTTTTAATGAGAAAATAGACCTCACTTGTGGCCAGGCTAATTTTGGTTTTCACATTTCCCCCTTAAAGGAAATTTACTTTGGCTAACTTGTCAATAAATGTTCATTCATGAGAAGTGACTCAAGATCTGGCTTTTACATTAGTCCTGATCATCTCTGAAAAGTGAGTATTTCTCCTTCTTTCCCAGATAAAACCCCTGGGCTTCCAGCAAAGGTGACATGAATTCTTTAGGGTTATTGTTAATGACATTTCTTAAAGGTATTTTTTCACGTTTCTTAATGCTTCTGTTTTTTTGCTTCCATGCTATCATTTGGCATTTGTGTGCTGGATTCCTGTTTGCCCGCCGAGGTCTACGTGCTGACCTGACCTCTTGAATGCATGGAGTTGTTTTTCACCCTGTCACTTTGCAGCTTTCACAGCGCTATGCTCTCATAGAGTTAGAGGCATTAAAGCTGATCTTTTCTCAAATTCGGCTCCCTAAGCCTCCTGACTTTTTCCTCCTTCTTTGAACTTGACCCTTTATTAATTTTTCTCCATTGTAAAAGCCCAGGTGATGTTCTTGTTCCTTTCACATGAATTTCTTAGGGGTCATTCATAGATCTTAGGCTGCTTCACAATGGAATTTAGGGGAGACGCCTGAGGAAAACGACTGTTATGGGCAGACCTGAGATTTCCTGATAAGGGTGAGTACACGAGTAAGGACAAAACAACTTGCATTGGCCAAATGGTGGTTCTTCCTTGGAAGGAGCCAGATGTGTGTGCTGGGGGTGTGTGTGCATGCTGGAGGCAGGAGGGAGCTTGGTCTCGAGAATGAAGTCTGTGAGGACATGACGAGGAGGGGCACAGAGTCTCATCTTAAGGGACCATTCTATGCAAACAAGCAAACGCATTTTTGAGAATCTGGACACAAAACATTTATGGCAAAAATGAGTTTTATTTGATGGGTAGCAGGAGAGTCACACCTTCAAACTCCAAAAGAGTTGAAGTAAATTCACAATGAGTTCACATACCTCCTACCCCAGGCAGAAGAAGGTCCAGGACAGGAGAAATGATGCTTACCCAAGAGCCTTCATCCAACAGATATATATCTTGTCTATCAGGAGTCAAGCCCTGATCCAAAGATTTGTTAACTGAGAATTGCTAAGAACCTAGTATGCCAAGGAAAAGGGCATCGCAAGGAGTATACAAGTGCCCCGATGTTGTTTTCATCCAGTGTTGAAAACTGACCTCAAAATGTGGTCAGGTTGTCATCTCCACACTAGGCTATAAGAGAGAAGGTTGAGGGAGAAATGGCTTTACAGACCAGTGAGCCTACAACTGAGAAGAACAGGATATGGGCTGCACCACCAGGGAGGGTTAGACCCTGCCCATCGCACTCTGGCCTTCGTATGTGACCCATGTCATTTGTTCTGAAGTTAACTGTGTCTCACAGCAGTAACAGCCACCAGTGACCTGCTGACACCCCAGTCTAGCTCAGTCTTAGAGTGGCCATTTGCTCCTCCTGTGGATCCCTCTCTCTTACTCAAGATGCTCAGTGAAACCAGGGAGTGAGAAGTAGAGGGATCTGACCGTTGGGCCGGTGGTGTCCACCATTAAAGTCATAAGCACGGCTAGGAGGACTCAGAAGGAGCAGACCGAACAAACAGAGAGGCAGCTCATGCAGGAACTCGGGGAGCAGCACGGGGTAGGTAGGGTTAGCACAGCAAAGAGGGGGTCTTGGGAGAAGAAAAAGAAACCACGCTGAGGAAAGGAGCTGATCCTGACAACGACAGGTGTCCTCCAGAGCAAAGACTGTGCCACATCTTGCGAGATTTGGGGACTGCTCATGTGGGCTGTTTCTGTGGGTGCAGTAGCTGTCTCCTCTTTTTCTTCTGCAGGAAATATGGAGGCAGACCCAGATTTCCTAACAGTGCAAGGAAGCTCTTGCTGGAAAATCCCAGCTGCTTCTACAGGGTCAGTCCACACTCTCCACCAGAGCTCAGAGTCACGGTGCGGCGGGCTCAGGAGAGGCGCACACGGATGGGAGTCGCAATGAACGTCAGGGGTTGCTCTCAGTGACTTGACCTCTGAGGTCCAGAGCTTCCAACTCTTGGGCTTGAGAACACGCTGGTTAGAACTTCACTGACAGTTGGTGGGGACAGTGTTTGAGCCTTGGGGCCAAGTTCTCAGACTTGGCGGGGACTTGCTCTTGGACGTGTCACCTGCTGGTCACTGCTGGGCCACAGCCTGGGCAGTTGGTCCAGTTGCCCGACACAGCTCTCCCTTGTGTGGTGAGATCTCCCCAAGGAGGAACCCTGCCACTGCCGCACGCCTATGCTCTTGGAGGTTCTCGGGGAGCACTCTCCCAAGGGGGGTGGGCCCCTGGGCCCCCCCACTGCCCAGCAGGCCTTCGAGGGCTCCCTGTCTTCCGTGCTGTGTCTCTGTTACAACAGCCAAGAGGGGAAGCGTCCCTGGTCGTGTTGTAAGTAAACATTCTTCTGAAGTTACGGCTACAGAGGATACACAGGAGCAGAGATGGGGCGAGGGGGCAGGGAGCAGGGGTGAGAGACAGGAGCACGACCAGTGGGTAGGCTGGAGACAGGCGGACTGAGGGCAGGGGCAGGCGAAGTGACAGAAGCTCAGGGAGAATGGGAAGAAGACCGGTGACGGGGTGACACAAGAAGGCACCTGCTCGCTCTAGGGCCACAAGGGCTGCAGGAGCTCACCAGACCCCGAAGGACGGTGAGCCGCCGCCCGGGGCCCCCAGAAGCTGAGACTTACGTGCTGGTGGCTGTTATGCGCAGCCTCCTCTTCGATACTGTCGGTGAATTCCGTGCTCGCATCCTCGGTGTCGTCCCCGGCAGCTGCACCTGGAAGGAAATCCAGGAGAGAAAGGTGACCCCCGTGCAGCTGGCTTCCAGAAAGCAGGTAAGATGACACGCTTTTGCCATCCGCCTCTGAGTGCTCCTGTCCCCATTCGCACGGCCCCGTCGCCAGCAGGCCTGAGGGGAGCCCATGTGCTGAGTGTGCAGAGGAGGCTCCTGGCCGAGTCCCTCCGACTGTCCTGCCACACTCGAGCTCAAGCCTCAGACATGAGCTTTCCCTCAAGGCCCAAGGAAGCGACTTTCCCCCAGCATGGTGGCTGCTGTCACCTGTTTCCAGGAAGCCTCCGCTGCTCCCTGTCCAGGCTACGTCACAACTTTCACTTTTGCAAAATGAGCCCATATGGCTCACCTCTGTCCCACCTGCCAGCGGTCCCAGAGGCCCCGGGCTCAGAGCAGCCCTGTTCCTGTCACAGTTCCCATGACTAGCTCGGTTTGCGTGGGTGACAGGGGAAACCAGGTCCCAAAGCACAGAACAGTTCAGGCGTTTCCTAATCCCTCCACTGACTCCTCCCTGTCTCGCAAATCCTGTCTCATGCCAACATTCTTCATTGGGTTCTTCATCTAAGTGGAACTGAGCTCATTCTTCCACTCCCCAAGGCTGGGTACTGTCACCGGGGGCAGACACTTCCATGCTCTCACCAAGGCACAGGGAGCTGGAGTTTGTGATCTTGACCAAGGTATATAACAGAACTGACCAACAGACTTTCTTTTTCTTTTTTTTTTTTTTTTTTTTTGCAGTTCTCTGCCCGCACTGCCCAGTGCAGTAGACCCCAAGTGGCTACGGAGCACGGGAAGGTGGCTGGCATGACTGAGGAGCTGAATTTTTAATTTAATTAAAATTCATGCAGCTACAATGGCCAGGGGCTACCACACTGGACACAGATGTAGGACATTTCTTCCTTCACATTTGTTAGACTAATTCTGTTCACTGAATTTTAGATTAAGACCCGGGACTCACATTGCTGATTTATTCTGAAAAGACAGGGATGTCTCGTGGGTAGTTCATTTGAACACTAAAGAAAACCTACTGTGCCACTCCCTGGGTTTTACAGAACCAGTGCAAGAAGAGAAATTTGAGATCTGGTTCTGACCCAGGCTTGGCAAGCAAGATCTTAAAATCTCCTGCTCTCACTGGGCCCTAAGGATTTGGTAACAGGTCCAGGTTACACAGTTAGTCCTGGCAGGACTAACGATGAGAAAACACAGCTTTATCTTGGTTTCTTCCTCCAAGACCAAAGAAGCTGTTCCTGGGCCCTGACACCTGAGGAAGAGCAACTCCGTGTGGACAACGAGCATTCACCACCTTCTGCAGGTAGAACAGGGGCCATTCACATCTGTGTTCCCTCTCTTGGCATCTGAAGGTTATGTCAGAATATTTGCAACAATCAGGCCCTCCTTAAAGTACTAAAAGGTAGTAATAAGCATGTTGTCCTAACAAGTGATCTTATGACAAGTTCCAAGAACATGGTAACTTCGTACAACAGATGTTGTGATGTTGTAACAAGGCAGAACCCTGTCCAGTGCAGCCCTACCCATAGGAGGCACCTCACTACTCAGAAGCTGAGATTGGCAGCAGACACTGTAGGATGGAGATTTCAAGACCTACTCTCTCAAAGCAGCCTGGAGCCACCGTTGGAGCACAGCCACTTAGAGCTGAATGAGTGCCTTCCCACGGATGGCCGCTAAGGAGACTCTGAGGCCAGGAGGCGAATCCACCCGAGGGCCTCCATGTCTATGACGCCTGCCTTAGAAAATCTTTTCCTGCATAACAGTAGAGATCAGAATCATTTTTTCCCTGTAAAGACAATGAATTGCCCCACTAAGGGGAAGAAGAAGAGAATATACTTTTCACATTGATTCTCTTCTGAGTGTCAGACTAGAAACTTATCCTGTGATGGGAGAAAGTTCAGCTCTGTGAGGTCAGGACATTCATCTCCACACCACTCTCAGTGGTTGTGTAGCCAGGATGGGCCACATCCAAGATGATTCCTGTTCTAGGTTGCAGGAGCAGGGTAAGCGGGGACTGATCGCTTCCTAAAGAGTGGTGGTCACCAGCCCTTTCTGCTCTCCACCCCCCCCCACCCCCGCGTCAGCCTTCCTGGTGGCACATGCACATTTCTAGATAACATTCCCTCTCTAGTTCATTCAAGAGGAGGATTCCTTGGCTTTGACTTCAGGAGTTAAGTGAAGACAAGCAAGGATGCCCATCTCATGCCCACACTCTGCTCCACTGGGCGTTTTCCTTATACATTTTTTAGCCATAATAGCTTCCAGCCTGCTGTGCTTCCTTGGGGAAGCTGTAAGCATTGTTCATTCCCCTATCAATTTGAATTAGAATGCTGAAAGCTGCGTATTTGAGGGGTAGAATAAAGCTGAAAATATTTTATAGACAATATTGGAATGAATTATCCCACGCAAGGTCCTTTATATCAATTTACATTAGCCATCCCTTATTCTGTTATCGATTCTTTTTCTAAACAAGCGACAATAAAAGAACTTCTCTCTTCCAAGGGAACAATATACTATGCTCACATCTTGGAGTCAATTTCTAATTTAAGGGTACTGTGCTTGATATTGATGAACCTAATTTTTTTGTAAATCTGAAATAAAGTGGTCTACTACCTTAGAGACTCTGAAAGCTAAGAATCTGTTAATTTTAATTTGTGTCTCTAGGTTTGGATATTTTATGAGAAACTTTTATTTGAGGCTTTGATGCTGGTTCTCAAGTTGTGGTTCTTGCAAATTTCTCTGGATGGAGATGACACCAGAATCTCCCCTTTTTTTTTTTTTTGATTTAGAAAATTATTTTCTACCAGCTATCTTATTCTATAAAGCACATGGGAATAAAGTAAGTCTCTAAAATACTATAAAATCCTTGGGCAAAACTGATACTTTTTGTGGGGTTTTTACATTGAGAGTGGTGTAATTAAGTGCCAGGAGCCAGATTATCTACATAGATTTCTGCTCTGCCATTAGTTATTTCAGTGTAGTCCAGTCACCACCTTCTTCTAACTCAATGTCCTCTCTTCTTAGGGCTAAGAGTGACACCCACTCTCTCTGGCTGTAGTGATCTTGAACGGGTTTGCTGCTTCTGAAGTATGTAGAACAGTGCTTGGCACACAGTGCTCAACAAATACTGCCCTTCAGTACTATTGTTATTGTGCATAAACAGAGCTGGCTTATGGGTTGAAAAGTTGAGGGTTGAAAAAAGGTGGGGGTTGAGGGCTGTACAATGTAACCAGCAGAGGAAGATTTTCTACCCAACGTGATAATGGTGATCTAGACTGAGGCCACCTGCACTTTCTTCACGTCTCATTTTTTTCCCAGCAGGAGATCTTGATAGAATGCTCTGATCACCTTGCTTCACAGCATAGTTGGAAGAACCTGGAGTTGTCATTGAAGCGGGATGGACTCTGGAGCAGGTGCTTTACAAATAGAAGTCATCATTCATTTGTAACCGCATTGGGGTGCCATTAGGCGTGAGCCTCAGGAAAACCAAGAAGACCTTGTTCTCATTCTGTGGTGATCAGTCCGTCTGGGCCTGGGACAGGACCTCATCTATTAAATCTCACTGTGTAGTTGGCATCGTTTCCTCTTTAAATCATTTATATGTGAGCAATAGGAGAGAGTCATGGTTTCCCAGAGAGTAACTCAAAGCATAGCGGGGTAATATTTGACAGATATTAAAAGGGGAATCAGAGCTGAGACTTGGCAGTAGGAGTAAAGTTTGGGGTATCGTGTACCCAGCTCCTCTCCCTTGAGCACTGGTCTCCGGTACCAGGTGCCTCTTTCAGGCCAGGTGCCTGGCCCCCTGCCATGTGCTCATTCATGTGTTCCCATCAGGGACCAGCAGTTGCTAACTTCAAGGTTATAGGAAAGACTCAAAGCAGAAAGGTCTCTTATCATACTCGCAGTTTTACTTTCATCCACTGCTTTTTTGGGCCATCAGAAAACTCAGGTTTCATGCAGTGTTCCCTAGGCTTCTGCCAAGAATTATAATTCTTAAACTAGACAGATTCTGCTCTTGGAATGGGAGCAGCTAGAACAAAACTTGTCTGCAGCTGAGTCCTTTCTTGGCCTGTTCTCATCTCTTAAGTCTCAGCGTCTCTTAAGTAGCCAGGAGGTCTTTCAACATATACTTCAATCTAAGCAATGGTTTTCAGTAACCTAAAAAAGACCAAATTGTTGCCTAAAACACTTTTCTGGGTATGAAATCTCACTAGGATTCTGGAGTTTTCCCTTTTTCAAAAGGGTGATTATTTAAAAAAATTAATCGCCTACCCTTCGGCTGACCAAGCCATGCCTAACACACCTGCACTGGGATGTCATAGCTTTGTGGCATCAAAGAATTCCTGCTGCTCCTGGTCTCTATTTCCTCCAAGAACCAAGAAGCAAGACTTTCCAGGAACATTTGCAGGGATAGTACCACCCACATTAGCAACTGCCCCTTCAATCTCCATCCTGCCTGTTACCACGCTCCTTCAGAGAGGAGAAAAAAAAGAAAAAAGAAAAGCTGTGTGTGTGTGGGGGGGGGGGGTGAAATTAAGGTAAAGTAGTCCATTCCACGTTTCTGGGGGAAGTATAATGACATTTCTTTAGTCTCACTTTGAGAGAAGAAAAATGCAGGTTTCTCCCTCTTCCTTCCTTTGAATAAATACAAAGGCACTCGCCCATCCAGAGCCTTACTTCGACTTGGCATTTTAGTACAATAAACTGATTCTCCTATAAGGAAACAAGAAAAAGATATGAGACTTCTCTACTTCTTTCCTGGTCAATCTTTTTAAGAATGAAACCATAGTGTTTGGCCTTTGATATTTTATTGAATCAGAAACCATTTTATAGATGGTTTAACTAAACTAAAATAAAGCTTAACTAAAATAAAGCTAGATGCTAACACTTATTTTGTAAAAGGAACACTCTCCGCTTCAGCACAAATGTTACCACAGTTTAACAGAGCAAAGTGCCATGAAGAAATGAACTTCCAGAAGGAAATATACAGCTTATTTTAGTGGAAAGCCAGTCCTGGAAATGATCTAATGCCAAGTTATTGGATCACTGAACACATTGCTTCTTGCTTCATTTAAAAAGTCATGAGTCTCTTTAAATTTTTCTTAACAGCCCTAGCATCAAATTTTTAAGTGATAAAAGCAAGTAAAGCTGGTTTTATTATCAAACTCAGAGTACTTCGTGGAAACAGAAATCATGATTTATAAAACACACTTGTATATACACATACCTCTAAAGCTTACAGATTAAAAGGCTGTTATTTAGAGCAATGATGTTGGTGACTTCAAAGGAAGCAGCGCATACTCACATCATCTATTACAAGTCAGCCTACTCATACTTCTAGACTGTTATGAGCCCTTAAAGAAGGAGCAAGGAAGCTGACTTAGTACAGGTACTCAACACCCCTGCCTTTCCTGTTATTTTGGATGAACATTTCTGATGCTACTGACTTTTCTATTTTATTCTTCCAGTTTTAGCAAGAGGAAATAGTTTGATAAGGATTTTTATTTCAGGAATTTGACTTTAAATAATAAAGGGAGAAGAAAGGGGAAAAAAAAAGAATTGGTATATCACTTTATGACTTTCTTATTTGAATCTGGCAAAACTAGTATTGTCAGTTCTACACTTGGGTGTCTCCCTTCCAATTCCCAGCCTCTGTTGGAAGCAAACTACAAAACTAATTTTTTATTTGGGAAACTCATCCTGGCTCTTGTGATTTAATCAAAGAAGATGAGGACTTACCTTCTGCCAACACTCAACATACTTAAAGGCAACATATTTGTTTTCTAATCTTAATTAAAAGGTTTACAAAGTTATTGCTTCAAATAATTTAAGCTGTGAGCAGACAGCTTAAATTCATTTCCAAAATGCATTAAGACTAAGAAACTATTACCCCATGCAAGTCACTCCAATGGGTTGTCCCATTGATTCATGCCTTCTGGTTTTAGGGCTGTCACCTGTGAGTTCCATATTGCTGGCTAAATTTTTCTAGAGTACAAGTGGTTTTCTTCCAAAGGGAGAAGAAAAGTCATATGACCGTAAGAGGGATGAGAGGAAATCCTCTTATCTCAGGATGTTTTAGCATTGGGGAAAAAAAGCTAATTTCATTTATTTATTATTCTACCTCGAATGCAACATCTACAATGCAAGATGGAAAATAACCTTCAAGTGCGTGGATGATTAATCTTCTTACTAACCTCTCCGGACGTTGTCACCTTGCTGTGGACCCATACAATGACTGGCTGTAGCCCTTGGAAAAGGGTACCTAGAGTTTTTTTAGAATGTCAAATATGACAATCCTGTGACTTCTTTCCATATTAAAAACCCATGAAATCAGAAAACAATGATTTTATTCTCACAACGAGAACTAGAGTTTCTAATACTAACTCAAGGAAAGCAAAGGTATTAAAACATCGTACTGCTAAGGCGTACAGTCCAAAGGAAGCATGATTGTAGGTCGGTTGGGAGATCACTCAAGCTTTATTCCTTAAAGGAAGCATTTTCAGTGTAAGCAGATCTGCACCTCCTGTCCCTAACCAGAAGACTCCAGATTCAACTGGAGACTTAGGCAGAGAGAACTGAAATCAATTTCTTTGAACTGTTTTAAAGCGACGAGTCTGACTTCTCAGGGCCAAATGCTGAGTCAAGAGCATAAGGATAAAAGTGGATGGTCTGGTCTTTTCTGTGTATCTGCCACTGGGGTCACGTGACAGTTATACAGTTGTACAGGCAGTGATACAGCATATATACATGCTGTCGCCAAGCATCTAGAGAGTGTCTTCTTGTAGCTAGGCTTTGTTGTCCTACACAGATCAAAAATTTTTTTGATCCTTAATAGGTCTCTTATTATCTATAATGAAAACAAAAAATCCTTTAAAAACATGAATGAGGTACTAAAAAATATTGCCTGTCCAAAACTGAACAGAGAAGTGGGGGAGGGGCAGGAAGGAGGGAAGGTGCACCCTAACAGAGTAAAAGGCTGACGGTATTAAAAGAGTCCTTAAAATAGTCCAATCAGGTCTTTTTATGAAAGTTGTAAGTTGGCTAACTATTGATAAAAAGGACATCAGAAAATGCTGCTTTATCTAGGCACTAATAATCATTAAACTTCAATAGAGTTTAATCCTATAATGGAAAAGAGTTTGGGGTGAAATATCTGTCACATGGCCTTGTATTTCAATAATTAAATCCTAGGAGGTCCTTGTCAATTCTGTAGTTCTAAATCCCAACACATATTTTTCCAAGTTTAAGTTCTCCACTTCTAAGGAAGCATGACCTGAGAACTGAACTCATTTTCTTTCAAGATTTTTTATTCAAGCACAAGGTTCTATAAGCACATGATGTTTTCCCTAAGGTTACTGTCATCTTGAAAAATGCCTGATAGAAAAATTCCTAAGAGAAAGGGTGTAAGCTCCTGAAAAGCAATGGACTTATACTGTGTCATGCTGATTATTGAACGATATGGCTACCCACAATATCACCTGCCTGTGGGTTACAGAACCCACATCAGTCATGTTGTCTATGAACATGACGTACTGTTATACAAAATTGTTAGATCAGAAAATTCTCTCCAGAAAGCACTGTTTGCAAGACCCCATCCCACCTCTCAAGACCAGTTAGTAACAGGTTTCAGTCACATCTGCAGTAATAAGATCAAACTCTTATTAATTTACCATTTGCCACTAAATCACTTCATTTTCTAAACTATCCCCCAAGAACCTATGCCAAAGGCAAATAACTACACAAGTTAATCTTTTTTTTTTTAAACCCAAATCAGGATTTACTTTCCCCCCCTAATCTATTCTGATAATTTTCCCACAGAAGCTGGGGTTTCTCATTATTTATCCAACTACCTCTAACACTTAGTAATAGTTCAAGATAGCAAGGGAAATCCCTACTCTTGTTGGAGGCTGACAGAAGCTGGATAGTAATTAACATAAGTTACTGTCATCACCGGGAGCTGATCATCAGAACCTGAGCCACCCACGGTTGAGTCTTAACAGGAGACTTAGAGAGTCTCCTTGTCCTATTACTAGTAAAATTAAGGGAGGCCACTTTCTGACTGCCTTGGTGGGATGACAGGCCAGGCCAGTCTTCAGTGGACTGACATCTCGGCAACTCAATCACCCGCCCTCCTGACTTCCAGGAAGTTACAACAGGTTTTGTGCAGGAAAGTCTCTTAAGACTGGGAGACTTAAAAAAGTGGGTGCTTTTATTTATACTTTCTATCTCCTTCAGTAAATGACTCCTCCCGAAATGTCATTAAATCTGCAAGGCATTTCCCTTTAGAGCATGATTTATAGCTACTCATCTTCAAAATGCTTAATCAGGAAATTCCAGATACTCCTCCAGTAGGTCATCATCTTCCCTGTCTAGTTTGAGGTTCTGGCTAAGGCTAAGAAGCTTGGGTGGAATTTAGAATGTAAGGCAAGCTATGTCAACATATGACTGTGAAAGAAATTAAAAAATTACATAAAACATGGGGAAAACAGAAAAACCACTGTTATCCACTCAGTTTAGAAAGGGTTCTCAGTCACATTTATGGTGCTAGAGAGCCCCAATCCTTGTTTACCAAATTTCATGTTTAAAAACGGAAATGTTAGTACCCAACTTAGGAAAAATATATCCCCCAGAAATGAGAACCCTCTTGGTGGTGAACCCACATAGCTCCAGTACTCTGGGTAATTTTTATAGTCCTGACATTTAAGAGACCAGAAATACAGGCCCCGGGGCCCTTTCTTGTGCACCTGTCACGTTGCCATAGGCCCTGAGCCAATGACGAAAACCTGCGAGCACAGGCCTCTAACATGCCTTCCGAAAAGACTCACATACTTCAAAGCCTGGAGTCTTATTTACTTTCCTATGGAGAAATATATATGTGCCACTACAAATGGAGACATAAGCAATAATGTCCTCTGGTTATAACCAGTTATTTAGTGAAATACTGAGTTTAAAGGGAAATGTTACACTTGAAATAGCCTTTTTTACTGGAGAATTCTGGCTCTGGGAGACGTGGGAGCTTTTAAAAGTCACATTCTGACTAGTAGCATGACGATCCAATTTTTAAGGGAATTTGGTCTGCACCACTCTCATCCTTCTGTGTCATTCAAAATCGACTCTGAAATGACATTTGTGGTGAAGGTTACTGGAAACCTTGGATGGTTTGTCTCTGCTCATTAACTTTGCCCTCCCGGGACCTGCAGCTGCCCCCGTGAGACTGGCTTTGATTTCCTTCCACTAAGAGTTAACCGCTTCTGCACTGCTGTTCCTATAGACTCTCTGTCCTTCCCTTGCATCTTGAAACTTTATTTGATGACAAAGTTGCTCTTACTCAGAAAGCAGGAGTTGACTGGATGGCAAACACAACACACACGCATGCGTCATGACACGGCCATGGGACGGAGGACATGGCTTGTGGATGGGGGAATAAACTTTATTGGCCTGGAGTGGGGATGAGGGAATGAGAAGGAGGGTCTGGGGAGGGGAGTGAATACAGTGGGAAAACTAAAATGGAATGATTTGAAATGTGCAAATACACTTTGTAGCCCCACTGCTCACTGGGAGATACACAAGCACAGTGCAAGACGGGCAGGCTACAGCGCGCTCCTCTTTGTGGCTGATGCTACGTGCGCCAGTTCTAGCATTAGTAAGTCACCGTTTCATTCTGCCCAGGTCAGACAAGGCTCCCTCTGGTTAGTGCAAACAAAGGCTTCCGTCCGGGGCTGCAGCCTGCCCCGCCAGCGCTCAGAGGGCATGCTGGGGACGGACTCCCACACGCTGCGGTTCCCCACCTCCAGTGGCGGCCAGCGACTCCAGCCTGCTCAAGCGCTCCAGGCTTCTTCCAAGAACTTCTTCGAGCCGGCCGCGTAACACCTGCGCCCCTTCCAGTTCCACCTGCAGGGTTCGGTCTCTTTCAGAGCTGATTGAACATGCCACAGGGAAGGAAAAGGGATTAGCCATCAAGGGTAATGAGTCCACCCGCGCCCCTGAAGAGCCTCAAGGCCCCTCGGAGCCACGCCACTTTCTAAAGGCGTCGTTCTGCAGGACACCACCAGGGGGTGCGTCTCTTGTTCACCCCCAGAAGATGACAAGGCCTGTTCCTTTACAAGAGTCCCTTTATGCTAGATTCTGGAGCAATCTTACATAAAAGTATAGTTTCTAAGACTCACTCCACGCCGCCGTGCCCACATAAGGGAAAGCTGACTGAGTTAATTTCTGAAAAACTAAAACCTAGGAAAACCTGAATGCGAACTGAAGCAAGCGTGGCCCAAGCTGCTGAAGCTGCTTGTCACCACACCCGACAGAGCCTGAAGAAGAAAGCCAGCTCATAAAGAAGCCAGGGCGTCCTTGCAGCTGGGCACAGCAGAGTGGTCCTGCCCTATTTGCCTCTGCCTTCATTTATGCACATGGAAAGCAGACGGTTTTAAAACCCAACAATAAACTAATAGAACTGAACAGTAAAAGAATAAAAATAAGAGAAAAAGGCCATATGAGAAAAAAAAAAAGGGGAATATAAAATGAATCAGAAAGACATCCATGAGCAAAACCAAGAGGTACAGGAAATACCCCCCGCCTTGCCCTGCAGGTGCGTAGAAGCAGGTCACCTTTTCCCTCCATGACTCTCAGTGAGTAACAGTCCCTTCTGCGGCCTCATCCTTAGACCAGAACAGTCTGACAGGACATGGAGCAGGGAAGAAAAGGGCCGCGCCCGGTCCGTGCACTATAAGCGAGGCAGCTTCAGACAGGTGTGCACCTGCTCCCGTGTGCTCTGCAGTGACCCCATGAAAACAGGCACAAACCCCGACTTATCACTGAGGCTCCGAGCGATCGCCATGTAAACAATAAAATGTGGGTCCCAGTGTTTGTCTCTGCTTCCTGCCCCCCCCCACCCCCCAACACTGCAGACACTGGCACTTAACGAGGACAGAGGAAGAGCAGCAGAACCTCTTACCTCTCTGGGTGGGTGTGGAACTTCACGAGGCTGCTGTAAAGCTGTCTCTCTGCTTGCAAGGCCTCATTGAGCCGGCTCCGCTCATCCACCAGCCCTTCCAGCATCAGCAGCAACTGAGGAACAAAGAAAAGAGGCAACCACAGAGGGACGCTGAGATGGGAAGCCAGAGACAGCCCTGAGCAGGGGCCACAGGACGTGCCACAGCCGAGGCGGGTCCGACCTCACCACCCACCAAAGCTCCCCGGGGCATTTTACAGTTTTCAAGCCAAGGTCACATTATGGTTTTATCTTTTTTTTTTTTTTTTTTTTTTTTTTTTTTGTGGGACCCTTGCCAGCAGCCGGGGAAGGAACCGGCGCCGCAGTCCAGGCCTCAACCACTGCGCCACCAGGGGAGGCCCTATGGTTTTATCTTTAATGCTCTGTTAGGCAGAATTCAAACTTGGGAGCAAGGAAAAGAGGCGCATGAAGCCAGAAGCCCAGAAAAGAGGCTAAGAGAAAGAAATGGGAGCGGATGGGCAAGAGGTGAACAGAATAGGATCCAGAGCGTTGTTCATTCAGCCCCGAAGTATTTACTGAGCACCTTCCATGTGCCAGGCCCTGTCTGAGTCGCTGCGAGTTATAACAACCTCCATAAAGAGGAGTGTGAGTGTGTGCGGCCTGCAGGCGTCTGGTTCTGTGAGCTGCTGGAGTAAAGGCCAGATTGGACGAGTAACGAGAGATGTTGAGAGACAGGAAGATGAGCAAGCAGGGCATACACAGGCCTTTCTGAGAAGTCTGGCATGGAAGTGAGGTCAGGTATAGGAAGACCCAAGGAACCACAGTTAGGAAGGATCATTTGTGGCTGCTCCTGAGCCAGGCAGGAAACTTAAAGTGGAGTCTCTACAAAATCCCACCCCCTGGGCCCTTCATAAATGGTTGGGAATGGCAGCTCTCCACTGTGTATTTCCCAGTGAAAATTAACTTTGTTTTCTAATAACTCACTTGTTGTCTTCGGTTTCCTGAAGGCTCCTGACCCTGCGATTCTACTGAGGCAACTTTTTCACGAAGAAGTAAGACTTCTTGGGTCAGGCGTTCCATAGCTGGCATGTCTTCTGGATCAACCAGCTGCATTTGCAGGTCCTAGAAGTCAAAACACAAGAGCAGTTGTAAAGAGGCTACTTGGCGGAGGGGACAAGGGTCCCAAAAGAGTCTGCCAGACTTTCTAGCGGCAGGATGACAAGCCACAGGAAGCTGAGTATTCTTCATGGAACCTTAGCAGCGTGGATACAAGTCAAGGAGAATGCAGAGGCATCAAGGGAGGGACTCAAAGTAACAGTGCAGAGCAAATAAGCAGTGGCCAGGGACGAAATTCCCAAGTGTTTGAGGGTCCCCACAGGCATACTGGGCTGTGATCATTTTCAATGGTCTTTTAAAAACTTTGAACGACCTTTATGAGGTCTTCTTTGATCTGTATGTTCCTGGTCAGGGACTCCATCTCTGCAGCCTGCACCTGCAGCTCCTCCTCTTGCACAGCTGTCATGGACTGCAGAGCAGAAAGCTCCATCTGTGGGGAGAAGAAGTCCCGAGGTTGGTGCACAGAAGCAACAGTATCTGTCACGTTGACATTTTAACACTGAGATAAACCAGCCAACAACGCAAGTGAAATCTGGAAGAGGGGCAGTGCCCTACTCGCTCAGATCAGCAGTGTGGGAGCAGAGGGTGGTCTGTGGGAAGCTGCCCTCGTGGTGTTAATGAAGTGCCCCCCTTCAGCTGGCTCTGTGAAACACAGAGAAGTTGCTTAATTAATGAGCTTATTGCGATACTTAAGAGCTTGGTCACCATTAGACAATGCAAGAACAGTTTTTCTTAAGCACTAGCCCCCGCTTGGGGAAGGTTCCCTCATAGTTAAATGAATAAGGAGCGAGTGAGTACTCACAGGATAGCAACTGCTGTGCTCTCTATTTCACAGATGAGGAAATTAGAGCTCAGAGAAATTCAAAATCAGAGCCATGAAGTGGCATGTGATGTCAGGAAGCGATAGTGTCTGTCCTGTAGATACTTCTCGTTCATATAATATTGATGGTGATGGCAGATTATTTGTAAATAAGCATTTAAGGACAGGTTTTAATGTAATTAAAACAAAAAACTAGGTATGACAGGTGAAGACTGACCATATGGCTTGTTTAGGGTACAACTAAGTTCCCTAAAGGAAGCAGTACCTCTGTCCTTATATATATAAATTTAAGTTTAGTTAGCAACTAGATGTATTGGGGTGACCATTTGGCAATATATATATATATATAAGTTAATTCATTATGTTGCTGAAACTAATACAATGTTATACGGCAATTAGATCTCAAATTTAAGTTCTAAGCAATAAAAATTTGATTTGTGTATATTCTCATTCCATCAATGCTTACAGCATCCCAGTGGACACATGATGATTTATAACTACACAGTTATTTAATGGCACTGGGCGGGGTCTGCTAGGAGGACGCATCTCCTTACACCTGCTTCTGTGTTGAGGAAGCGCAACTGGTGTAACTAGTGACATCTCTCCAGCTCTTTGCTCATGCAGCCCCGGCAGGCAGACACACCTTCAAGGCACACAGTGGAAGGGGTAAACCAGGGTGCTTGCCTCCACCTCGCCTTCCCTGCCCAGGAGGCAGCGGCCTGCAGGAAGCCTGCTCTCGCCACTGCTTCTCCGAAGGCAGATTCTTTCCACCATGGAGATGGGTGTGAGGCCCCTATGGGCCTAGAGTTGGGTAGGTGAAGCTGCTGGATTCCAGGGTTTAGCCAGCAGGCCTCCGGGCCTTGCATGGAGTCCTTTACTGAAGTCTTTCTCAGTAATCAATTAGGTAAATCATTAAACTATCTGCTACCATGTTTTCTCAGTTTGCTGACATCTTGGATACGGAAAAAAGGGTGCTTTGAATAAGCTCTGTGGTCAAACACGTGGGTTAAATCTTGACATAATTTCCGTGACAAGGCGTTTAAACTGAATTTTGGTTTCCCCTCAATTGTAAACTGGGAATAATATCTACTTTTCAGGGGTGCATGAGAATTAGAAAAAATGTACTTAAAGTAGCTGGCCCCCAGGAGGCCATCAGTGATGGTAACTATCACTGTCACTGCCGCTGCTGCTATTGCTACTACCATGTTTTAAAAATTGGGAAAAATCTACCTTTTTTTTTGGTTACTCCCTAATATTCGAGGGAATCTGATAGTGGATGTATATACCATTGAGCTGAGAAGTTAGTGGGTTAAGGACACATGAAGGCAAGCAATGTAGTGAAATTAAACTCACTCAAAAGGTCTACTTATAGTCATTCTAATTTTAAGAGCCTAAATGTAGGACGGAGCCAAGAAAGTAATATAACTTTCAATTAAGTAGGTATAAGAAAGAGGAACAGCACGTGGAGACTAAGCTGACACCAACAATCAGCTAACTGGTATTTTTAAAATGCCACATACTTTCAGATCCTCAAAATTTGAGTCAAATAAAATGAGAACTATGGTAAGGAGAAATATGGTTATGATGAGAGAAGTCAAAACAGAAGTTACAAGGATGATCTCACCGCAAATATGAACACAGGTTTTATAATATAGTCCTAATTATGGCAGGGAGAAGCAACAAAACTGAGGAGTCATGCAACTGGCCAAACTCAGGGCAGGTCCGGATGCAGGCCTCCGAGCCCACGACACTGACGGACATAAAGCAGAAGTCACGGGGCCTAAGGCTGTGAGTTTTGCCTAAGACTCTGCCCCACCGTTTCTTCTCCACCGCAGCTGGTCACAGAGGGAGGCAGAAGGGAGAGGGGTTCTGGAAGGCTGAGAGGCCTCTTCTAAGAAAACTACTGCTAAGAATAGTAAGTATCTGCTCCAGGAAATGACGTCTTAGGAAATATTTTTGAGTCACAGATAAATTGAGTTGAAATCTCAGCTTTGATATTTCTTTGTTATGTGACTCTCCCCACCTCCATGTTCCCCAGCAAAAGAGTGTTTCAGCTTCTTCGTCTGTAAAATGGGGCTGATACCACTGACTCTGCTAGAGCTGTAACCATTAGTGCTAATGGAAGTACCCAGCACCTTTAGTGAGTGCTCAGTAAACATTCCTGGTTGTGCCCCAATTTTTCTTGTTCCGTATTTCTAAACTATTCCCTGGCCTTTGCATCACTATGCCAAGCAGCAGCTTACCTACCCTTCATTTTTTCACAAGGGTTTTACAATTATTTTATTCCAGTTAGAGGTGGGCAGGGAAAGCTGTGTTGTGTCAGCACTTCAGAAGTTTTAACAGTCCCCATTTATAAAACCAAGGGTGAGGGACCCTAAACACTGGTCCAAGATGATGTCATGGGGACATAAAGCTTGGAGAGAGAATGTGCATTAAAGTCATTCATATTGTTCTCCAGAAAGAAAAGAAGGTATACCTTGCATTTCAATCCAGACATTACACTTGGAGAACTGTATTCTATTTTGAAAGAAAAAAACAGGAATTCAGAAATTAAGCTTGATTAGAAAACTCACCCGACTTTCTCTTTCTTTTTTAGCCATGAGTTCAAGCTCCTCTTTGGCGTTACTCAGTTCTTTTTCCAGCCCTGCGATTGTGTCCAAGTCTCCTAAAAATGAACACACCGTGCGAGCTTTAGTGGCTACTAATATAATGTGGTGTCTCTTACTTCTTTCTGAGGAACTTACCCTGAAGACACACACTCCAACGATAACGAAACAAGTATCTATATCTGTATTTCTTATCTATCTATTTCCAATCACTAAAAAAAATCTTCCAATCAAATGGCATCTTTTGATTTTAGAGATGAATACATCTATGTCCTGACACTAACCTCAAAATGCCATTTTCCACTATAAGGAACCAGAGACAGCCTTAGAGTGAGGGGTAATTCCAAGGCCAAGACAAGAAAGCAAAAGGCCAGAGAACATCTCATTATACCAAAAAGTAAGCTCAAAAATTGATTGGGGAAAGACAGAGGACAGGCTGTAGGGGCTCAAAGTGGCCAAATCTGGGAGAATTTGGGCATCAAATAGAATGACAGAAATGGACAACAAAATGATTTTTTGAAAAAGGGCTCCCTTAGTCCATACTGACACAGACAGCTAGGAGGGTGGAGGACGGGCAGCTCTTCTTTACAAAAGAATACACAATAATAATAAGAAATTTTAGAAATAGAAAATCACTTTTTAAAAACTACCAATGTAATAGCTGGTCCAGGCAAAGGTCAAAGGATGCTAAAAGCACTGGGTAAAATGAGGGGCAAACACAACTGTCTGCATCCCCAGGTGACAGCCAGGTGATCACTAATTAATGACATAGGGAGAAGTGACTCTGTACCACGGAGAGAGCAGACACAAGCTCAACCACGTGACTAAATGTAACATCACCAATGCCAACACAAATTGGTATCAGGGGCTCCTGATGTGATGTGCTGAGAAAGGAGGCACCATGCAGTGCTCTTGCTAGAAATATCTACCTTGAACTTGACAGTGAGCAAATAATCAGGGCCAAACTGAGGGACTTTAGCAATGTGGAGTCTTCAAAAATGACAATGTCTGTGTGTACATGGAAAAAAAAATAGCACAAGGCTGGCAAAGTGGTCACAGTGCATTTTAATAAAAGTTTATATGGAATTCACTGTACTGTTTTTTGCCACTTGTGTATAGGTTTGACATTTATGAAATACAAATTAATGTTTTCTATTTAAAAAAATAAAGGGAATAAATTAAACAAATCTAGCATTTTAACTTTCTGACCAACAAAGTTATCCTACTAGAAAATAGCTACTTGCTGGACTTCTCTGGGGAATTCCCTAACACCGGCAAGACATCAACACAAAGCTTTTACATTCTTAATAGCATTCAAAAATCATAATTCTCCATGTTCACAGCCTTCTTGCCACGCGCCATCATCAGGATCTCATCAATAGTGGCCACTCCCAACCCTCACTGGGTAATATTTGTGAAATTATCCTAGATTCTGGTCTCCTGCTCTGTGGAAGTCGGGGACTCTCACCCAAGGCATCTGCTTGAGCATTACTCCCAACGCATGCAGAATTCAGCTCCTCCCAGGGAGTTCAAGGCCTACAGCCACCCCCTGGAGGGAGCTGAATCTGGCAAGTACACAGGCTCGCTGCCCACCTCTCCCAGCACTGCAACTGGGTGGTGCCGGCCACCGACAGCAGTCCCGGCCCGCTGAGAGGTGCCCAGGAGGAGGCGTCAGCCCCATGGCTTGGCTCTGTGGGTCTGGAAACACCACCCCCGCATCTGACCATACAGCCTATGGGGAAGGAGCAGCATCTCCCTGGCCAAACCTTGTGCCCAGAGAAGTAACTTCAATTAAGCTTAAGGTAAGGGCAGTGCTTCCTGGAACTAGTAAGTCTTCATGCTTTGGGGGGAATCCGAAATTATTTTTTCACCAGGGTAGGGAGAAAAAGAATTTTGGCCAAACTGAGTAACAGAGTTACAGGAGGGAAAGACAGAGGTTCCTCCATGAAGTGGAATCGGATACTTACCTAGCGAGGACCTGGGTATGCTGGTGTCCCCCTTGGCAGTCAATGACATACTGTCGTCTCTGGAGGGCATGTGCACTGAACCCTAAAAATGGGAAGAGTCCAGGGTTTAGGAAGATGAAGGAAATACAACCATAGTAACAAGCACTTGGAATATTCTTACACAATTTGGTATTAAAATGATCAGACTTATGGGCCTCTCTGGTGGTACAAGGGGTAAAGTCTCAGCACTATGAAGCTGTCCGAGCCACTGCAGCAAGAGTTCAATCCCCGGCCAGGGAGCTGACCCACATGGCGCAGACCTCTCCTGCCTCGCCCGCTGCTCCCCTCAGCAGTGTATTTCAGTAGATCCACCTGTTCTGCTCCCCACTCTGTCTCTAGTGAATCCTTTCACCACCCCCAGACTTCTGGCCTGTACCCCAGCTCTTGTATGCATAAATAAAATCTTAAAAAAAAAATGATCAGACTTTTGCCTTAAGTGTAAAAAGGAGACGCAGCCAGGGTGATGTCTACACAGCTTACTTGGTCGGTCTGCTCCCCTGGGTGGGGGCCGATGGAGGTGACACCAGCTGGCTGGTTAGAGTTGAAGTCTTTTCCTCCCAAATACTGGCGCAGGGCCTGTAATTCTGAATTTCTTTCCATTAGGGCTCGTACCATCTTCTCTGCAGTTGCCTGGGTGGAGGAAATCGCACACGCCATTAGAAAGATACTCCAATAAAACCTGTGTTCTGATGTTATTTTTTAAAAGCCAACCCTGTGTGCACAGCCAGTGGGGGCCCTTTTCCCTGCCCTTAGTTTCTATGGGAAAATGTAGTTGATTTTGTAGACCGTCTCTCTAGGCAGACTATTGGAAAAACTCACTGCAAACACATTTATCTCAGATGAAATAATCTGAAAGTGATGCCACTAGAAGTCTACCAGGCTAAAGTGTTGAGTCTGGTGCAAAGTCTCTGGGACAAGAGGCGTCTTTCTTTACTCTGAGACCCATGTTCCCTCAGCCTGGAAGTTCCTCACACAAACATGCTTGTGGTCGGTCCCCCCTCGGTCTTAGCCAGGGGTGCCATTCAGACCTGGCTTCCTGCACTATCTGCTCGCTCTCTCTTCTATTGTTTCATCTCCCAAGAGGACCTGGACTTTCCTAAGTACAGGTAGTCTGTTTTATTCAGTGTTGAGTTATGTCTGGTAGGTACTAGACACTCAACACATATTTACTGAACGACTCAATTTCACTGATACACTTTTAATAGACCACAAATCAGGAGAGTCACCAAACCCAGTTTGTGTCACTTAAAATCTCATGGTATTTAAAGACAATTAATTAATGGCACAATAAGGGAAAGATCGGCATACTACTAACCATTAGCCATGGGACGTCTGCATTTAATCAGCAAACATGGAAATAATAATCTAAGGCTGAAACTACTGGAAGTGTAAGACAATGAGCTGAACTATATTTATTAGCTGTATAAAAGCGCTAGCTATCCCTGGGGAGAATTATTACCATTTCAAATGAGAAATTGAACCTTGTCACAATTTCTCAGGAAATACAAAAAACCCTAGATTTTCAGTAAGTAAAATTTGGGGTCCTCAGGTATTTGGACATAGCCATTTTAGCAGTATCAGGACATTATTAATATGCCTTGATTAAAATCACTTAGGAAATTTTTATTGCACATATAGTAAACAACACACAAGATACCGCACGCCATACATGCAATTGTCTGATGGGTCTCCCTCCCAAGCAGTGATGCTCTGAGCAGCGCTCCCACAACTGTGGGCCCTGGACCAGCAATAGTCCCATTATCTGGAGCTTGTTAGATAGGTAAATTCTTGAATCTCACGTTTACCTTCTAATTTCTGTCACTGGGGGTGAGCTCTGGAATCTATTTTTTAAAAGCTATCCAGGTGATATTTTTGCATGTAATATTTGAGAAACAGAATGTGTCCCCACTGACGATGGATGTGTGCCTGCACACCAATTTCTAGCCCCAGAAGAAAGTTACATGGAAATAAGGATAAATGAAGAATCCTGTGTTGTGCTATTCTGAGATTAGTACCACCCATATTATTATGAGATTATTTATTCTCATCGCAGTATTTTTTCTTAAGAGACCTCAGATTTCATAAGGACTAAGAAAAAATATGTGAAATGTTTTGCCATACTTTGGTTAGGTGCAAAAAACACTCAATTTTCTATGACTTAAAAGCAAAACACTCCAGAACCCTGAATTCCTTTCTGTCAAAATTATCAGACGATTAAGGACATCGGCGGGGCCTGACTTCAGGGGGTACGTGTGTTATTCAGGCACATCCAAAGCAACGTGTTCTAAAAACATCTCATGCTTCGATGATGGACATAAAACTAGTCTAGTTAATACCTGGAAGGAAAACAACTAAAAGAACAGAAGTAAAATGATGCAACTCTTCGATTTCCAAGGCTCAAAAGCTTCTGAATTCCGCAGGCTAGCAACGCAGCCCCTGGCTTACCTGGCTCTCCTGCTCCCTGGCCCCCATGGTCTGCAGCAGGCCCTGAATCTCCATCTCATGCTCCACAGTTTGTTTGTTCCGGTCACTCAGCAGCTCCTGCAGCATCCGCTCTTTCCGCTGCAGGCGCTGGCACAGCTCCTCGGCTATCTCGCTCTGCCCTGGTCCGAGTTTGCAGAGCAAGGTTGCACTAAGATCCTGGCAGAGAAGGAAGGGTGTGAGTGAGTGATGGGGGAAAAACTCCCTCCTCCACATGCCAAAGGGTTTGTAGGAATCCATCACAGGAGAAGGGCTATGGAATTCTTGGAAGCTCGTATCATGCTTTATTTAGTTTTGTTTCCCCAGGTCTAGCAGGGGCCTGTTACCCAGAAAGCTGCAAATCTGTATTCAGTGAGTGAGCACTGGCAATACATGTAACCTCTTTGAGAAAGAGGATTGTTTCCCTAAGTTGATAGGGGTAGGGGGTAAGTTTCACTGGAGGCCACTGATGTGCTCAGACAGAGAATAGACTAAAGACTCGGGTCACCGGCACCCCAGACCCAAGAGTATAAGACTGAGACCGGGTCACCACGAAGCCCCTGCCCTCAAGCGCATCCAAGCCTTGCCTCCACTTCTTTGTTCCTGTCGTGCAGAGACGTCTGCAGCTGCTGGATGATACTTTCTTGCTCTTTCTGCCAGTGGCTAAATTTGGTTTCCATTTCTTCCTTCAGCCACTGGAGGTTTTGGCAGGTCACAGATAACTGTTCTACCTCCAGGCCTTTGGCCCGCAAGAGGCTCTCCATACTCTGCAGACACAAAGAAAGCAGCCCCAAGTACATATTAATAAGATTAGTAAGTGTTCTGATTATGGCCACACACACACACACACACACAATTATGAGAAAGACACAACAGTTGCGCCCAGGGAATGCTTATGTAAAACTATATAAATATTACAAGGATTCAAAATATATCAGAAGAATTATATATAGAAATCCCCATTCCCTGCCTTCCCCTACGAAGTTCACAATCTATGACAGGGCTGCCAAAACTTCTCGTTCCCTCATCTATAATGATGGAACTAATCACTGCCATTTTTTTTTTTCTTATAAAGCAGGAATGATGGAAGGGGCTGGTGCCCCAGGCTTAGAATCCCAGTTCTCAGAGGGACTGTGGAGAGGGAGGCCAGGTGTGGGGCTGCACTCACCTGCATGGTGGCCTCGTTGGAGGACAGGATGCTGCGGAGCCTCTCCAGGTCGTGGCCTCGCTCCCGCACGGCAAGATGAAGTTGGTGTAGTTCTTTTTCTTTTTCTTCCAGAGTGGAGAACTTTTCATCGATTGCCCGCTGCAAGGAAAATAAGGTTCCTGAAACGCCGTAAAACCCACTTTTCTCACCACCCTTATTCAGTAGAGTCCAAGCACAAAAGAAATGAAAAAGCAATGCCGGAGAGCTGCGGAGTAAGCAGACGCGCTCCTCTGTGGGGTCATCCACTGTGCCGCGGCGGAGGGCACCTACCTCCAGGGCAATGTCTCTGTCTTGTATTCGCTGCCGGAGTTTCTCAAGCAGCATCTCATTTGCTTCAAAGGTCTTGTCTGAGTTCTCTCGATACTGCAGTAGCTCCTGGAATTCCTAAGGAAACCAATAAGCATGTCCCCTTATTCATTTATTCTGTAGCAACTGAATTCTTGGAAGCTATTTGTTAGTGATTCATGATAAAAACAAAGTGTGGTCACTCTCTAGGGGGACACAGTTCAACAGAGATAATGGACGTAAATGAGCTCTTCTGTATCACAGGGGGGTGGTGTGTGGGGGGCAGCCCCCAGGAAACACAGGGTACAGCTGCAGTGTCTAACTCTGCCTGAAGGTGTCACCAAAGATCTCACCCAAGAGATGACAATGTCTCTGCGTCTTAAAGGGCTGAGTATTTCCCAGGTGAGAAGAGGTGGGCTTGCTCTCAGAGAAGAAATTGTGCAAAATATGCAAACTGTGAAAAAACTGTAAGCTCCACGGAACACAAGGGACTCGATGGAAATGAAGCTTCATGTAGGCGGTAGCCTGTTTACTCTCCTCCCACTTTCTCCTAGAACTTTTGCTTTATCTAAGTAACTGGGAATTTCTGTTGCGACGCCTTCACATACTTAGACTGAGAGCAGTTGTCACACCTTCTTTTTGCTTTCCCAGCACAGAGTACCTGACTCCCAGGCTGCTTAGCAGCCACCTGTGGGATACTTGTTGCTCAAGTCTTGCGGGTCTGTATTTAGGGTTCTTGCATTGGCTGGTTCTTGGATTATACTTTCTGTTGATGCTGGAGCCCTCTCCCCACCTCGCTGTGTCCTGCAGGCAGCAGGTACACTCAACACAGGGTGGGCTAATGTCTCAAGAGTAAATAACAGAACCGCCAGAGTCCTCCAGCCCAGTTTGAACGCAGTCACGAGGCAGACTCACCTGCAGCACCTGTTCTTTGTGGCTCAGACTCTGGGTGAGGTGCTGGATGTTTTGCTCCTGGGTCCGAATCTCATTGTATTTTTCAGTCTCCAGGATGTGAAGCTGCTGGCTCTTATTCTGCAGCTCTCCTTGTAGCTGCTGCAAGGCTTTTCGCAATTCCTGAATTGAACAGATGTTTAAACCATCTAAAATGTTCACACAGTCATTAGATAGGAAGACTTTGAAACAGAATGAAGTAGCAGAAAGTGCGATTTAAAATTACTACAGGAACATTATACATGAACCAAACAGGTTGAGGGAAATTGTGGGAACTGTGAGTGGGAACAGGATGTAAGTTTGATATACAGTTTGATATTTGATTTAAAAATAATAGGTTTGTATAAGTACTAAGCGGGACTCGGTCCTACAGTAAATCTGGATCCTTTACTTCACAAAAAGCTCAAGGAGAGAATAGTCATATTATTCTTTTTTTTCCCTAAAGAACTCTTTTTTTCTAAAGAAAGATGCCTATCTTAATTTCCATATATCAAATACGTTGGATAATAAAATCAATAACCCTTAAACTATCTGTTCTGATGATTTATATTCTTATCAGCTAAATAAAACACAGGGAAAAACTTCCTTTAAGTAAATAACAAAATGTTAAAAGTTATTTCCATACCCATCCTTCTACCACCTCTCCTAACTCTGCCAGGACACCTGAAATTTTCATAATTTTGAAGGATTGTTAGGGTTAATATTTAATCTTCAGGGAGATCCTTCAAAAACTACATGTTGGTGTTAAAGAACTTGAGAAATAATCTTTTAAGTCAAAACCAATTGGTAGCATATGGTGTAAGCTAACAGGATAAAAAGCCATTTAAGAATTATGTTTTAGTTTAAAAACAAATACACAGCTACTGTGCATGCCATGCCTTTGATCTGGATAGTCTTCCCACTTTTCTCAGTCTAACGTTTACTTTCCTTCAAGAACAACCTCAGATGCCTCCTCCTTCAGGAAGCCTTCCTTGACCCCATCCCTCAGCCCCTCCTGGGTATTCCTGGAGGACCCTATTTACCACACTGAAATTCTATTTATGCAACTGTGTCTCAATCCAAACTACAATAAACTGAACAGAGCCTGTGATGCCCACTCCTGTGTCTCATCAACACAGCCCAGCATCCGGCATATACCACGAAGGCAACATATGTTGGACTGAATCACTCACATTAAATAAGTGACTCAACAGGTCAGCCAAACTGTCTGAATAAAGAGTAACGATCGGGGCAAAGTCAGCATTTAGGGCCACAAAAACGATTAATGATTCACCTGATTGTGTTTCCAAGAAGCCTCCTTCTGCTGCTCCCGCTCGTGGGCTGTGGCCTCTACAAACTGCACACACCGTTTGGCGTCCGCTAGCTGCCGGTCCTTTTGCCGAACCACCCGCTGCAGCTTCTGGATCTCCAGCTGGCTGCAGAACAGGGCACTCTGGAGGTCAAGCAGTGCCACTTGCTGGTGAGCAGGGGAAGCACCCTCTGAGCTCTGAAGAGAAAAGGAGACTTATCACAGCTGGCCACTGCAAAGAACCCCAAGTTTTGGCCTCTGTGACCCAGACCACATCCTCAGCCTGAGTTTGCCTCCCGTCCCGCGTGACCCTCACGTACATGGAGCTGTCCAAGCTGGCTCTGGTGCAGCATTTCCCGAAGCTTGGCCATTGTGTCATTCTGGCCTTCGATCACCTGGTACAACTCCTCGGTCTGAAAACGAGGTTTTCACACCAAGTTAGTGTGATAAATGAGATCATTCTCCCGGTATAGATTTTAAGTGGGACTGTTCTAGAACACCAATTTAGGGTAAGCTACAATTTCTCAGGCTCTTATCTGGCTAAGATTCATTCCCACACACTGTACCATCCTTGTTTACTTTGATACAACGAGGCCCCACCAAGGCCCTTGCTTGCCAAATGCTTTACCTCATTTTCCCTGCTTTTCAGAGTTTCCTTGAGGCTTTGAATTGTGCCCTCTTGCTTCTGAGATGACTCCTGAGCAGATTTCAGTTCACCGTTCACTTCACTCAGTTTCTCTTGAAGAATCTGAATTCAGCAAAGAAAACCAGTGGTCACGGCAGTGGTTTCTTTTAGCATCAGCCGTAACCATAAAGTCCTCTTTTACGTTCGCATTTAAAGGATTTCTTAGGGAACAGTACCATGTTATTTCCCCCCTGATTTCATAACCATTAGAGTCCTGAGTCAATCAGCAAGAGAAAGCAGCAGGCAGACTGCGAGGTTCCTCCACGCCCCTGCTCCCTGCCCCCACACGACTTCCATTCGCCTGCTGTGCTTTCTCTGGGATGGTGGCTCTGTGGGCCCTGGCCCCCATGTCACGGGGCCCAGGGGCATCTGCTTTTAGCGTAGCACATTGTACTACGAGGGCACACCAAGCTCGGCCTCTCGAACTGTGGACGTTTTTAAAATCGTTGGGCTACCCAGTGTTGAGATGTTAAGATCAAAACCACAAGCCTCCAGTTTCAGCACCTTATAAGTTCAAGACTGTATTCCAGTTTTGATCACAGACCTAAAGGACACCCAAAATTCTGATCTGTGCAGAACTAAGATCTTGACGAAAGATTAAGAACGCCTACACTTTCAATCAAATACTTCCTCCAGCCCCAGAAATACACAATACCCACCTCCCAATGGTCTCGCTGGTCTAAAGCCAGCCTCTTCCTCAGGAAGCCTGGGCTCTCCAAGGGCTGGGACTGACCATACCTTGTTGGTGGCCTCTGTCTGCTGGATTTTTTCCTGGAGATCTGCCAAGTGGGGATCGGGTGCAGACTGCTGGGTTGCAGCGGTGTTGTCTGAATTCAGTTTTTGTTGTTTGAGTAAATCGTCAGCCATGGGCTAAGGAAGAAACAGCAAGACAAGCAAGTTAGATGTTGCCAACACTAAAGTTTATCTTCATGTATCTTTGACACCTTTTGCCAGAGATTTGGGAAACCAGAGCTGTAAGGACTCATTACAAATTCCCGAAGACAGTTCTGTTTCATATAAACCACTGATTCGCTTCCATCTTTCATATGTTCCCTTGCAGCTCCACCCTCCCCACCTGGTCCCATGAATTCAAGTCACTACATATGCAGTTGAAGCAAACAATTCAGAATTTAAAGATATGATTATAAAGAAAATGCTGATGATAATCAAATATTCACGTTCTCCTATTTCGGTCAGGGTGTTCAGAAGGAATGCTAATCAAACAAACCACCCCTGAGAGAGGAAAAGTTGGATTTCAATTTCCTCTTTTATAACATCCCTAGTCATTGCCTGGAAAAACGGGCAGATTTTGAATAAGGACTATATACATTAGATAACAGAATTTCATCATTACTGGACACTGCTTACATCAGCGATGTCTTTGCTTTAGGAGATACATACTGAGCTATTGAGTATAAAGATGCAACATATTTGCAACTAACCCCAAACAGTCCAGGAATAAACTAGGAAAATTATAATAAATTCATTAGGAAGAGAAGAAAGCCAACAGCAATCTTTTTTTTTTTTTTTCCCTTTCCATCACCTTTACCTTCCAGGCAGTGGAGATAACCAATCCCTTCCTACCAGCAACTACCTGGAAATGTAAGGATTTCAGAAGAAATTCCTCCGATGCTATTTATTCATTTTCCTAACATCTATTAAGCACCACAGCATGCAAAGCGCTGTGGGGGTGGGGGAGGATCCACATAGTGAAGGCACAAGGAATTATGAGCCCTAAGTGGTAAGGAAGGGAAGCAGAGAAAGTGATGTTACTCTGAATTGCTTCATCAGTGGAAGCTCAGTCTGAGCCTGAATGACAGGGAGCCAGGCCCTCAAAGGTCTACAGAAGGAGGATCTAGGCAGGGGAGCAGCGGATGGAAGAACCAGGGCAGACAGGAGCCTGGATATAGAAAGGCCAGCGAGACTGGCGTGCACACTAGGGCTTGAGACCAGGGGTCCACTTGACCCCCACAGCTGATCTCCACTGGGCCTCGTCCCATTTCAAGGGCTGGAAAGCCACACAGTGCTGGCTGTGCTGGTGGGTGCTTTGCTGGAGAGCAAGGCCAGAGCCTCGTGGGCAAAGGAGGCAGTGACAGAAGATGAAACACAAGCAGGGCCAGGGCTGGGTCACCTGTGCACGCAGGGTGAACAAGCTAGGCTGGGGCTCACTGTCATGAGAAGCGGCCGCTGTGCTTCTAGGAGTTGATGCAATCCTAGGAAACTGGAGAAGATCATGCTCGCTGCTTGGTGAGTGCATTGTGGGGAGCACCAGCAGAAACAGGGAGACCAACGAGGAAGCTGATGCAGTAATACAGGGAAAAGGTAATGGCACCTTGGGTCACAGCGGGGTTGCCCGAGAGGGAGAGAAATGGATAGACGTGGGATGATCAGAAGTGGAGGAAACAGGACTAGAGGGTAAGAGAGGAAGAAAAAGAGGTCAGGGAAGAGGTCAGACTCCTAGGAAAAGAGAGATATTTGTTGTTGTGGGTATAACAGGAGCCTTACCCTGAAGCAATATGGGAGAGGTAACTGTTCTAACAGATATTTACATTCCAACTGATAATTTTATCCTTTATTTATTGATAAAGCATTTTCTATAAAACTGAGCCTCTTCCTCAATGCAAAACAATTTTTCCTTATGCTCTATAGTAAAATATTTTTCAAATTTAAACTATAACAAGCAGCATTAAAGAAAATGCCTTTAAATTTAAAATGGTGGGAAGGAGGTCATCTTTATTTATTTAAAACCACAGAATCTGAGAGCCATGAAGGACTTTATAAAACTAGTCTTCTGGCTCAATCCCATCTTACATTTGAGGAAGTAGAGACTTGGAGAAGGTAAGTAATTTGTCCAAAGTTACACAGGAAATCAGGAAAATGAAAGCAAACACACTTTAAGTTGGCATTGTAGCTTTTATGGCCTAAGCTTACATTCATACCAGGAATACTGTAGGGGCCAAAAGTTAATGTTTACCAAGTGAACAAGAACAATAAAAATAAAAGCAAAGAAACAAAAACAGCCATCTCCTAAGTCCCAGGACAAAGTCCTAACCCTTTAAAGGGTCTCCTATAATTGGACAGATGTTTAATAATATCCAACAAGAGCTTTAAAACCAAAGAATGCCACAGGAGAGTACGGAATGACTTCATTCTGGGTCTCACCCAAACCCAGTTTGGCCTGAATAATCACAGGCCATTCCTAATTCTGCAAATGTAATATATGGACCTAAATGCTGGCAGATGGTTTTGTTCTTCTTTATTATTTCACATCCCAGAAAAATGTCCTTTCACATAACAATCTGTCCAAAGAACCTTTAGCAAAGTTCTCCTAGTGTACGACTCATAATGAATTCTTGTAAAGTACCAAGTTCATAAACTAGTCACTCCTGTGAAGACTTTCTAGAGCCTGAAACAGTAATGCTTTGTTTAGTTGAATCAGCGTTACTCTCCAGACTATCACCTACTAAATCACATTGCAATAATAATACAATTTTAAAGTAAGTCACTTTTGACTCAATTAGGACAAATGTTTCCCAGCATCAGAAAAGAGAATTGCTTCCAGGCCTGATTTTGTATAATATAAGGTCTTTCAACTAAAAGGCCATTATTTAGATGTTCTGGGTTAACAGCATTTCTCTGACCCTCACAATAGCAAGTCATAGATCTCAAACTGCTGTAATTTTCTACCCTCCTCCTAACAATAGGAGACACACAAGAACAATCAACTGGTATAAAATTAGAGTCTAATCTCTGACCAGCATCTAATCCCTGCAGCTTTCAAAAGCCTTATCTGGGTTATGAAGCTGGGCTATGAGCGGGACGAGTTAACCGCAGCCACACAGGCGCCGGCCCTGGCATTGCCAGGCTCGAAGCAAAGATCTCTTGCTCTTTGAATTTAGACAGAAAGGGAAGCTGCACGTGGTTCAGAAGTGAACTGATATTTACTAAGGGACCACATCCCTCCTGTCGCAGCTTTTCTGGTTCAGGACAAGATGATTAAGAAGGAAATCACCACCTAGAAAAACACTTCCAAACCTTAGCTATCCGAACAACCTCGGGTCTTCTGGTATAAATTTGTAGAGGGCAAATAAATTAATTTGCCTACTATTGGAAAATCGGCAAGTAAAAGAATTACACTGTTGTGGTTCTTTAATAATAGAAGAAAGAAAAGGGAGATAGGAAAAGAAGAGCTACAGGAGGAACTCTGATGGAGGTATTTAATAGTACAGAGGATGGAGTTAGAGGAAGGGTGAACAAAGGAATCAAAATGACCTTACAGAGCAATCGCACTATTTTAAGATATGAGGAATTTTTTTAAATATTTGCAGTAAGTCTTTCTTTCTTTCATGATTTTTCTTTCTATACACTAAAAAGAGAACTATCAAAATATCTTACATTTCTTTCTGTTTTTCCCCACACTCATTCAGAGAAATAGACAAAACCAGCCTGCCTTTGCCCACCTAGCTCTGGTTTTGCCATAAAGCCCAAAGGCCTTAAAGGCACTTAAAAGCCAACCCCATAAACAATAGATCAGAGGTTCAAAATATACATTTTATTTACAAACTCTCTGAACCCAGACTTTATTTTCTCCCACATTCTTTATTAATGGAGAAAGCAGCAAAGTAATGAAGCACCAAGATTCCTCAAACCCCCAGTTTTCTCCTTCCTCTCAATGTTTGATTAGCCCACAAACTCTAAAGAATGGGTGCCAGGTAACAGCAGAGAGGCAATGAGTACTGTTTTAAAGACCCTAAAGAATCCCTAAAGAATCTTCAGGTTATAGAAAGAAACCTCTTCGTTTAGGGCCCGTACTTATTTAATTCTGTATACACCAGGCAACGTGATTTACTCTCTGGAGCACTCATGGCTGAATATGGTTAGGAATCCTCCGCTCTGCCTGGCCTAAGTTATTGAGACCGTGAGCTTCTATTATCTCTAAATTGAAAGACTGCATGAAAATCATCTTTGAAATCCTTCCCAACTGTAACATTTACTAAGTCCAGGCATCAAAAAAATAGTATTTTTAAATATGGAGAAAAGAACGCCTCTGTTTTGCCTATAATTTTCTAAGTCTTCACCTGCCTACAATAATGAGCATATTTGGGGCGGGCAGGAGGCCTGGGAGAGAGAGCTTCTTCCATCCATTCTCCCCAGACTCCTTTCTGCTCCTAATATGCAAACACCATGCTTAATTTGTGGCGTTTTTGTCTGGTTACAGAAATACTGTAAAGCCCAAGTTTAGCTGTGAAGTTCCAATGAAAGAAAAGAAAAAGACGAGAGTTAGGCATATGACTTAGTATTTTATACAAGTGAAAATACATTTTTAAACTTTCTGACAAACTTTTCACAACACTTTCACGTGTTTCTGACAATAGTGTGCAAATTTTAAATTATTTCTCTAATTTTTTGCTCAATTATTATTGTGATACAAATTTTTTGCAGAACAGACCTTTTCAAAAAAATTTAAGTGACAATGATTTCATTTATTATCAAGTTCTAAGTTCTGGGATGATATAGACCAGTAGCAGGCTCTCCATAAACATCTTCTAGCTTGCCTACCTTTGTAATTGTACCACTATAGAATTTATATCACTAGAATGTGCCAGATGTTTCACAACTAACTGAAGCATCCAGTAGCATCTAATGTTACTGCAGAAACAAAAAGACACCAGGTCCCTGTATTTAAGAGGCTGGCATGAAATCAACTAGGCAGATGTGAATAACACAAATTAAGATCAACTGCTGCTTCCAGCCATTAAGAAATTCGAGAGTATAAGGGATTAAACTCTACCATATGCAATAATGGACGAATCCTTCTTTTATATCAAACATAGCTCTGAAATTTTGCCTTAACATTTCAAATAACACCTGAATTCCCAAGGCTTTTTATGTACAAGTCATCATTAGTCCTCAAATGCCCTATTAGTTTATTATAAATATTGTCCAGAAAGAATCCCTAAAGAATTGGAGGATTAATAGGGTTTCCCTGAACTTCCACGCTCTTCACTCATATGTGGCATAGCCAGGGATGATAGGCTTAGAGTTCTGGGAGAACTAACTCCCTTACAAAATGGGAGAAAACACTTAATAAATATAAAAGTGAAGACCAAACAAAATAAGAAGGGGGAGGTGGGAGGAGATTAGAGGAAACCGTTTTAGTGCCAGAAATAAAAAAAAATTAAATGTCTTTTTCACAGGGTAAAGTGAATTAGGAACCTATCCTTTTATTTTAAAGGCATGCAATTTTGATAATTTTGACAAGGCCAACAGCTAATGGTACCCAAAAAACCTGAAGAGCAATTGAGTGTCAATCACACTTACTAAAGAGGACGCAAGCCAAAGGTACAGCAAAAGTGGGCTCGATGATTAATTTTTCAATAGATAAATTTAAAAAATGATAAATTTTTAAATAGAGGATTAATTTTTAACTATTACTAACTTTGGCCTGGACAGAAGCGGTGCGGTGCCCGAGGCTAGCTGGCGACAGCTCAGAAAGGGAGGAGGTAGTTATTCTGCAGTTACTTTGTATACCTGGAAGCGGAGTGGCAAATAATCCTCACAGAGATCATCCCACAGCTCCTGCAGGTCTGAAATCTCCAAGGGATAACTGACAGGTGTCTTGTCCAGGGGTTTCAAAGACCTGCTAAGGAAACCGGAGCCCACGCCATCTGTCACAAGATGGCCAGGTCTGGCCCCAGGTGGGCTGGATTTCACTGGAATGGGAAGCCTGCTCCCTCGGGGGCTCTGGATGGGCTTGTAATCCAGCCCTTTGATCACGCTAAGAGCCAGCTCCAGTTTGTGGTTACACCCGTGGGGCGAGGCCTGCTCATCCGCCCAGCAGTCGCACTGGACAAGCTCCTTGGAGCGTCTCTCGGGCTCCTCATCCTTTTGCTGGAGTGGACTGGCCTGGACACCGGCATCCAAGGACTCCACCGAGGATCCTGGGGTCCCTTCCTCCATGCTTTCTCCATCATGGGGTACCTTGGTGCTCGCTAAGTCGGGGGGCCCCACCTCAGACAATGCGGGCTCTTCCGTGCAAATGCTGGTGGACCACCTGGTGGAGGGGCCCCCCGAGATGCTCTTGGCCACCTTCCGAGGCACCTTGCAAATGGCTTCGTAGTCGGAGTCGGCCACGCGCAGGGCCGCACAGCCGCGGCACCTGCGGGGTCGGCTTCCAGGGCCCTCCGCAGCGTGGCAGCTGTGCGGCTCCTGAATCTGGTCCTCATTTTCCACCCAGCACTCGAACCCCGAGTAGGCGAAGTCCTCCTGCAGCAGCGCGGAGTACCTGACGTCGGGCAGGCCGGAGATGTCCACGGTCCCGCTCCCGGGCCTGGGCTCGGCGCCCGGGTCCTCGTTGTTCTTGCGATACATGCTGGCGATGCAGAACTTGAGGCGCTCCTTCTCCAGCAGCAGCTTCTGCAGGCGCTCGATGGACAGGGCCTCGATGCGCGCGATGACCGTGTCGAAGCGGTAGACGCGGTCGAGCATGAAGGCGCACTTGCTGCAGGCGAACTCGGCTTTGCCATCGCGGGGGACATCCCTGCCCAGGACGTGCGAGAGCAGCACCTGGAGGTTGAGCTTGGACGCCGTGTGGAAGATCCAGCGCCGCTGGTTCCCGCACAGCTCGCGCGCGCAGATCCTGCAAACCTCCTTCATGGTCCCTCCTCCCCGCGGGGCGCTCCGGGGCGGCGGGGCTCACGCGCGGGCGCTCGGCCGGCGGCGTCTCCCGCGCCCGCGGCCTCGGGCGGGCATGGCACAGCCCGGGGAGCCCCGGGGCGCAGGGGCGCAGCTCCCCGCGCGCGCGCGCGGGCCTGGGTACCCGGCGCTCAGCCCCGCCCGGGCCGCGGCGGCCGCACAGGCGCCCCCGGGGATGCCGAGTGTCCGCGGCGCGGCCGAGATCGGGGCCCGCCGGTGCCTCCGCGGCCGCGCCCGCCCCGCCGCGTCCCCAACGTCCTCCCGGCCCGCGGGCGGAGGGGCGGGCGGAGGGCCGGGCTGCAAGATGGCGCCGCCCGCGCGTCCCGACGGGAGCTGTAGTCCGGGCGCCCCTCCCCGCGCGCCCGCGCCCCGCTCCGGCTCGGGGCGCCGCTCCCGGCGCGGGGGGCCGGCCCCGGCGCGGGCGGGGGCGCAGCTGCGCGCGGCACAGGCGCTGCCCCCCTCCCCCGGGCCGCGCGCGCGGGCTGGAGGTCGCCTCCCGGATCCTCCCGCCGGCCCTGCGGGGCGCCCCGCGGTTCCGCGTGGGGAGGAGAAGGCGGGGCCGGCCCCCCGCGCCCCGCGGGCTGTGCCACGTCCTCAGCGCCCGGCCGGCCGCGCCCCAGCCCCGCGCGCGCCGCCTCCCGCCGCGGCCCCACCTCCGCGCCGGCCCCGCCGGGCCCGGGATCCGAAAGCCCGAGCCGCGCGCCCGAGGGAGGGAGGGAGGCGAAGAACGGTGCATAAGCCCGAGGGTGACGCAGGCTCGGCTTTGGGGGACCTCCCCCGGGCCACTCGGAGCACCCAGGAGCGAGAACAGGTGATTCCCCCGCGATGCTGGGGGCGAGGAGTGGCTGCACCCGTCCTGGATTTTTTTTCCCTTTATTGGATAAGGAAGAGCGCGCACAGAAGCGGTCCCGGGAGAAACTCCACATACCACGCGACGCACTGGTTAACCAAGATGGTGAAGATAGTGGAAAGAAAGGGCTTTTTCAGGAATGCAGACACCTGAGGGTGGATTGACACTACCGGAGCCTTTCAGGGCCAGGAGACGGCGGGCCCGTGGTGGGTGGGAAAGCTGGAGAAATGCCAGAACAAAGACCCCACTGCTGTGGGCACCAGCTCCAGTGCCAGGGAGCGCCGCCCTCTGCAGCGCAGGGCAGGGGACTGCGCTGACTTCAGGTAAGTCGCCCCACCTTTGGGTGTCGAGCAGTCAGAATCACCTGGAGTTCCTGGAGCTGGGCTTTTTTTTTTTTTTTTTTAACAATATTATTGTAAAAAATGGTATGGGCATATGATTTACAATAATAATGTTAAATTTCACTAATAAGGGCAGCAGCAGCCTGCATTTCTGACTCCCATCCCTGGGACAGGGCCCAGACTCATAAACCCGGGCTGTAAGTGCCTCCAGCGGCAGCTCCCAAGGACCCGAAACTGAAGGAACGTTGTGTTACAAGATTATGTTAAGTTTCAGGTGTTGAATGACCCCACACTACTTAAGGGAGATTAAAGGAGATTGATTTAGGGCAGGTGCTTTAATGGTGTGTCTCATTAAATAGCTAACAATGTTACCTTGATATACTATATAGGGTTATCTTAAAGTAATTTTAAAACTTAATGGGACTCCACACACATAAAATTGCATTTTTCTCTTGTTTAATCATAAAATAAAACCTCAGTAGCTTCATCATGAGAGAAAAGGACAGTCCTCAGAGTTTTGGACCTCACAGGTTACAAAAATATGGTGAGGTGATTTCACTTACATATGCATGTTCTGGCTTAAAAGAAAAAATGTACCATAGAGTGCAGCATAAAACTCACAACAGCTGCACTTTTTGCCTGCTTCTAGGTATATGAGCTTTAAAGTCAGAAGAAATTAAATAATAATCTTTGGAATCTACAGTGATTTATAGAGAAGCAAGGAGTTTCTAGACTCACCCAAGAACAGACTCCCTGCCTGCCAGGGCATTAGCCACTGTACCATCTAAAGGACCAAAGGACTCTTCTCAAGAGCAGCAAGGACTCAAAGGTCCCTACGAGTGCCAATCAGGGCATTCATCAAGGCCTCCTCTTTTGCAATGCATAAGCCCTGTTTTCCTATTGGGGAAAACGCTGATGAAACAAAGTAATTAATGAAATAAAGTGCTCTTGAGGACCTAACTAAATACTTTGTATTAGTCACTATTCCTTATGATGATTTTGCATGGGACTGACAGCCTCTAAACTTTAATGACAATATATATGAATGTTTGGTGTGGAAGTGTCAGTGCAAATGGAGAAAAGCCAATTCACCACTGAAGAACATGTTTGCTGTAAGTAAAGATCAACATACTGCAAGGGAGAGCTCTCCCAGGCTTCCACTCACCATCTATTTGAAAATAGCACCTACTCACTCACAGAGAAAATATTTTAAAACCACATCTCAAAGTGAATAGGAAACTATGGCACTAGAACTAGTTCTAATGTGAGCATTTGGTATGTATAAAATAATTTAATCCCGACCACAAGATCACTGGTGTATAGATAACAAAGCTTTTATATATAAAAAAATTAAACTTACAAAAAAAGGTAGGTGATAAATTCAGCATTTTGTGGTTCTTATCAGCATCCAAGATTTTGTACATAGTTAACACTGGCTACATAGGGGCAGTGAGCAAAATGGGGGGGTCAACAGGACTATTTTATATATCATGAATCATCTGAATTTTTAGCAGAGTGTATATTCATATTTTTAATTTTAAAGAATTTAGAAAATATTCCAATATTACAAAATAGTCTATAGTTAAAGAATTGTGCCAATCTGTTTAAAATAACATATATGTGAAAAATGAAATAAAGGTTCAAAGGAGAGCTACAAGCCATTAAACAGTGACTACGTCTGGAGAGGGAAATTATGGACATTGATTTTCTTCTTTCATTTATATCATTGCAGGGTAAGGAAAAAATGTCAGGCTTTTCTGCCCTCCCGCCATCAGGATAGATGAGGGAACCCTGCGGTCCTGAATGCATGCCTGATGGCGGGCACCTGGAGTAGGGCGTGGGCAGAGGTAGATGGGATTCACCTGGGCTGAGACTGGGCTTTTAAGGGCGGCGTCACGGGGACGCCAGTAGAAGCCGAAAGAGAAGCAGAGCCATGAGAAGAGCAGAGAGAATGTGAGAGAAGGTCGGAGAGCCCAGAGTGAAGACTTGACCCCAGCGCCTCTGCCTGCCGTGTACCTGGTAAATCTAAATAAAAAACCTGCAAAAGCCACTGAGGACTCTGACTCCTCCTTTACCCGGTCTGCTGGATCAGAAAACCTGCCCAGTGTCCGTTCCTGACCCTACAATCATTTTCTGTAATAAACATGTATTTTCTGATTAGAAAAAAAATTAAGAAGGTAAGATAAACACACTTTTGGTGTTTGGTGCATACAATCCAACACTAACCAGCAATAAAAAAGAATAAAGTGATACCCACAAACATCAATCAATCTCAAAAGCATGTTAAAGTAAAATTCAACAAAGCAAAATACTTACAAAAATTAGTGGATAATGAAGTGAAGCTTCTGAGGGTAAGAGAAGAAGGCGGGGAAAAGGGTAATGGCTACAAAAAAAAGAGATCTTGAAGGACAGTGTGAGCCATAACAACTTCAAACAGTAAAAAACCCAATTGTCCACAGAAATAAAGGCATATATTTAACCACAGAATTTTATAGAGCAAATAAATGAATGAAATAATTGTACATGGAATGGGATGGATGGATATAAAAGCAGTTCAGCAAAAGATGTCAGCTTCCATGTCATTCCAAGTGCATGAAACAGGGAAAAGACAAAACCCCTCTATGGTCTTAGAGTCAGGACAGTGACTGCAAATTATGAATTTTGATTAATAGCAGTTTGCCCTCAAGTAAGATCAATACATTCACAAGCACTTGTCTCCTCTAGGTTCTATGACTCAATCACGGTTGTCTGCCCATCAGTTTCTAGTTTACAAAACAGATAAGGTGAACTTAAACAATGATTTTCAGCTTACATCAAAAAGATTCTCAACAAGTGTGGGAGAGGATGTGGAGAGAGGAACCTTCATACCTTGTTGATGGTACAGCCACTTTGGAAAGAGGCCTGGACTGATCTTAAAAACTAAAAAGAAAATACAGTATGATCCAGTAATCCAACTTTGAAGTCTCCAAAGAACACAAAATCATCAACTCAAAAAATTATACACTCCACGTTGTTTGTTGTGGCATTACTTACAATAGCTAGGCCATAGAAGTGCCCACTCACAGGGCTGGGTAAGGAGCTGGCTTAGCCACACAATGGAGGACTATTTGGCTACAAGGAAAGATGAAATGTCACCATTACAGTGAATGGAGGGCCTTGAAGGGGTTCTGTGACAGCGAGTAAGCCAGAAAGGTAAGGACAAGTATTGGACAATTTCACATATTTGAGTAATAGGAGGAAATAAAGCAGATGAACTGACAAGGCACTGATCATCAGCTGGAGGTTCTCAGGTAAAGAGGGAGGGCGGAGGGAGGAAGAGATAGTGGGGTATAAGGGAAACAAGCAAAAGAGCAATTTTCAAACTGTGGTGTGCCTGGAGGGTTTGCTAAAATGCAGGCTTCCGAGACTTCCCTCCTCGAGTTTCTGGTTCAGATTAGTCTGGGGGGGGGGGGGCTGGGATTTTGCGTTCCTAGCAAATCCCCCAGGCTTGCATCTGCTGCACTCTGGAAGCCACACTTTGAAAATCACTGAGTTAGGATGATCTTAACTGTATTCAAAAAAATTCTCAGGCAAAATATCGGAAATTCTGTAGATAAATGGCAAAGCCCATCAATGAGGAGCATTTACAAAACTGATGAATTTGGAGAGCTGTATCCTCACTTAGAGCAAGATTCCTAAGTACTACTCTGCCAGTCATCTTTTGCATTACATGCCTTTATTTTCACCTCTAGTTTTGGGGGACTAGGTAGTATCTCTTAGAACTGACACCACACTTGTGTGGCAGTGCTTCTAAAACCTAATTCTGGACCGGGAGGGAGTTTCCAAGAGAATCAGTGAGGTGGAAAATCCCCATGTCCCAAACCAGTTGTGTTAGGTTTCACTGCCCTAGTTATGACATTGGATGTAGACATTCTAATTACTAAAAACTATGCCAAAAGGAATAAAGTGATTCTGGCAGAGTGATTCAAAATAAATAAAGTGATTCAAAGCAGGTGAGCAAATGCAAGAATATCAAAGTTGAGGCAGATTGGTTTTATAGTAACCCCTTGAGCAAATGCGCGATTTCCCAGTGCTGGTTGGAAATCTTTAAGGAGTCAGGAGCAATTATGCTATGCCTTAGTTAATAGCACAATTATTTTGAAACACTTGTTTTAAAACCAGATTTCCAGTTCTAACGACAGGTTGCAGCCCTATGGTTATCAGCCGAATCCATCTTAAGATAGTAAAGAAACACAAATTTGAGTCACTTTCAAATTTGAGTCACTAAATGCCCATAGGTTTTAAGTGAATTTTAAAGTATATGTTAGTCAACCAATGAGCAAGAACTTATGCAGACTCGGTATCTCTTTCCTCTGCCTTCAGTGAGCTTCTAGTTAAGCTGAAGGGGAGAACGCGTGCATGCTGCAATGGGAACTGACGGGTGACCCACATGGTAGTGACTTAAATGCAATACGTGGACTTCATGGGTTAGTGCGGGTTGACAGAGTTGAAGGAGGTGAAAATGGCTTGAGATGGGTCTTAGGATGGAGGAGACAAAGGCACTCTAGATTTAAAAAAAAAAAACAGCATCATCAAAATCCTTGCAAGTTGTGTTAAACACAGTGCTAGCCTGTAGGTAAAGGGAGAAGAAAGGTTCTGTGGGATATGTGAATGATCAGGCCCCTCTTCATGCATCTAATCTCTATCATTGCTCATTCAAAGAACATGGATGGAGGCCCAACTGGAAGGTAGACACCCACCTAGGAGGGAACTCGGTAACTAAAACTTGGTTAATGTTTGACAAAGGCTAGAGAATTGGGACTTAATGTTGTGACCTGGAGCAGTGATGGCACAGGACTAGCCCGGCAACAGGATGGACTGGAATTTCAGGGAGAGAGTCTGGGACACAGAGACTAAGCCTTATGCATTTGTGTGTTCCCCTTCCTTCGCCTGAAAGTACCTTGTGCATTTTACTGAATGATAGTCTTGATCAAGTTGTAAAGAAGCCCCTTCTTTGCTGCTTTTAAAGGATCAGAACTATGATTGCCTTAACTGATAAGACCTATTTCTGAGACAGGTTATGTCTGGGGGACAGACAGTGATGTTGAATGAGGACTTGCAAATGGGTCTTCAGAGTCAATATTTATCGGCTTAAGAAGGGGACATGAAAAGCTTCTCTAAAAAAAAGAATCGCCTTATATGAAGTCAACTGAAGCTGCCTGAGCTACTAATCCCTGCAAGGTTTTCAGTCTCTGGGGCGTTTAGAATGCATTCTTGCCTTAGCCTCCACGTCAGATCTCTCCATGGTAACGCTGGGATGTTTGCTATTTTAGGAAGCACGCCTCACTGCATGCAGTGCTAGTTACATTAGGTTCCAAAAGAGGCAGAAATGCACTGGCTTGAGTGTCTGCTGCTTCGTGTAAATGGGAGGGTCCTGACTGCTTGCTGACTCTAAGCCTCTCCTTAATCCTGTTGTCCTAGCTCATTTTTTAGGTCAACCGTCATGACATGTTAGTAAATACTAATATTAGTAAACACTGCTTACATTATGCTGGGGGAAATGGGGAGAAAAAAATAAAACAAGAATTCCTCCAGAAGGGTGTACCTTCGCAAGTACACCCTACCTCCCTGCCTTTACTCCCAGGTCTGGCTTCATTTAAAGGTTCTTGCAGATGCCACTTCCAACTTTACAGGTACCTTCGTTAAAGAAGAGAAAAATGCCTTGTGAACGTCACTCCACTGGATTTTCTGACTTTCTAGGGAGAAAGATACAAAGAGTGGCAGCTTGACAGTCACTTCCAAAGACTCCTGAGCTCACAGATCACGAGGGCTTGTGGCTCTGAATGGAGACAGGATTGGAAGCAACCACGTGATGATGCTCATCAGGGCAACCGTTGTTGCTGTTCTAGAAGTTAATTACATAATAGGGGCTCGTAACTATCGGACAGCCCTCTCCAGCTGAAATGGATGGGGCCTCATATACTGGCAGACAGGAAGTTCCTAGAGGGATAGTAAAATCAATTAAATCAAAGAATTGCACCAAAACCGCCTGTCTTATTTGTGGAACGGAGGCTCTGAATCTCTGCACTCCAAGATTATGGCTGCGTCCACACTTTCGTACTGGGATCACAGGAGGAACAATGTGGAATGGAGTCAGGTGAGTTTTTGTAACACGGACAACTCAATCTAGAAGGGGGAGAGCTGCGAGTCCTCCTATCTCTAAAGCCCAACTCGGGCTCTCACTCGTGAGGGTGTGGAAGCGAACCCTCACCTCACCAGCTCCTCACCCCCTAAACCTGTCAGGGGTCCCAGGGGTGACTTTGCTGGAGATGAGGGGATTCGTTAGTCTCTGTAGGGCATTTCCAGAACTTAGGAAATGAACTTGAGCCTTTGACATTATCAGGGTGAGGGTCTTTCGGTGAGAGGTGAATGGCAGGCAAAGGCTGAAGTGTAACACAGTGGAGCTCAGATGCTCCTGTTTTAGTAAGACAAGGATGACACCCACAGCAAAGGCTGCAGCTGCCATTAATAGCCAGAGTTGTCACACATGACTGCATACAGAGGGGGGAGACAAAGTGCTTTATAATTGGTTCTATATTTTCATCCCAATCTAATTCACAGAATGGACTACATGAACTAGTGAAATCTCGTATCAAGCCATGATTTGCTATCTTAGGAGGTGACATCAATGATTTGCTCAGTCAATCCTCCGTCTAAACCACCACAGGATAGCCTTACTGAAATGCAAATAATATGCTTTTATTTCGCTTGCTCAACTTTTTGTCTTAATTCTCTGTTGCCTACAACATGAAGTCATTAGTTTGACACTTATGGCATTTTTCAATCATTATCATACATTTGGTAATACCAATTACTCCTAATTCCTTATATGTGTTCTATACCACTGTCTATATTGTTTCTCCTGCCTAGAATGCATTTATATTTTCTGCCTGTTGTACTCAGCCTTAAAAGGCCTCAGGCCAAAGGTGACCTCCAAATATCATTATTAAGTACTTACAATGCACTAGGTACTGCATTTGGTAAGAGATTCCCATTATCACCCTGTATTTTGGTTCTTAGTTCACATGCCAATCTCTTACTGGACTATAAAGCCTTTAAAAGGTAAAACTCCTTAGACCAGTGGTCCTTACTGTACAAGTACCATCTCCTAAAGTGCATTTTGCAAATTCATGGGGGTGTTTCTTGTTTTGGTTGTCATCACAACAATGAGAGGTTCAAGGGATACCCCATCACTTGCAATGGGTAGGACAAAGCATGTGCTAAAGGCTGAATGACTTTTGAATATTCCGTGGGGTGCTGATGGACATTGTGAAATTGTTTATATAATCATCTGAACCCAGAAGTCATTCTGGACATAAATGAACACAATGTTATTATACTGACTTTTCCATGAATTAAACTGCTATGTAAATTGAGGGGATTGCTTTTTGTTTGGCTTGGAACTTTGCCAAGAGTTTTTCACCTTGACATTGCCACTTGCTGTCTTTGAATTACCAATGCAACCCAACCCGCCTGCATCAAACTGCATGTGAAGCTGTGATGTTCACATGATTTCTCACGTGGATATAAGCTCCTGACTGTCCTTTACTGTAGTTGTGCTCAATAAATTGCATATTCAAATAAACATTTTATTACAAAATATTTTCTTTTTCTGTCTTATATGTCAGCATATACCTTGCAGGGCTGTTTTGATGTTTAATTTGAATATATAAGTATTTAGAGTAGCTGTTACGCATTTGCTTATTAATTAATTCATTAATTTAGCTGCTACTCATTTTTGGTATAACCTCACTCTCTTTCAGGCTGCTAACACAGATGATGATATCAGCAGTTAGCTAGGCACTTCCTAAATAGCTGAACTTTGGGTATCTGACCCCTATTTTACAGAGGCAGAAACTGTACTTGGAGGGTTATGTAAATTGTTCAAAGGCCATTCATCTAAAAAGTGTCGACACTGGGATTCAAATTCTAGAATCTGAGCTCAATTTTTCATACCACCCGGCTTCTCCAGTTAAAATCTATGAGGCTTCAAACTAGAACCAGCTATTGAAGGATCAGGAAACTTCCTCTAAATTTGGACTTGATGGCATCCTTCCATCATCAGTTTGAATCACTTGAGTATAGCTAGATGGCTCCAAGATATTAAAGAAATCACTTCAATATTTCTTTCTGTCTAGGTCATAGAATAAAAGATAGAAGCACAGAGACCCAAGCCATTTCCTTTCCCCAAACCAGTTTCCTTTTGGAGAAAAAGGCTGTTTCAGAGGGTTATTGCCCACTCAGGAGAAAGCTGCATTCTCAGGCCATGCCAGGCTGTTGCAGAAATGACAACAGAGGATAATTCTAAGCACTGAGCAGTACTTGGGGCCCATCTTTCCCCGCTTAAGACACAGATTCAAAGTGGGGAGGTGGGAAATGACCTGTGGGAGATGTTCTGTCCCTCACATCTGGAAAAACCTATGACCAGCGGCCCCTATGAAAGAGCTTTGTGACTTGGATGTTAGCCTGTGTGCCTCACAGGCCCACCTGGTGCTAAGAGGCCAGCCCCAGAGCTCACAGACGGAGGTGGGTCTGGAGGGGACAGCCACCTCCAGCCACGATCACCTTCAGGAACTAACTTCAGCACTATATGATCAGGTTTGTAAATGTATAATGAGTTGGAGAATAGTAATACTAAGACATTCCAAGAACCAGGCAACACTGAATCATAACCATTTGGTATAATCTGCGTGACTTCCTGCATTTTTTCAGCCCTCACAGTGTTATTATCCTCTGGATGCTGTACTTATCTCGTTCTAAGCGTACCTTTAGAATAGAACATAAACTATGATGACTCTTTGAAGTTATAATCTTTCTGCTCTTCAAGTGTGTTCTGAAACTGATACCAAACCAATTCTCCTTATTTGCATTGCAAATATTGAATAACATATACCTATGTTAGTGTAGACCAAAGATACTGATGAAACCAAGCACATGTACACCTTATATACTTACAAGCCTGTAAATAAAAAATAGAGCAAAGAGAGTGATTTTATTTCAGATTTTACATGAATATTACATCTTTCAGAGTGCCCTACCTTGGAGTGACTATACATTTTTCCCAAAGATGCTGGGCTCATACAGAAGGTCAGAATTATAGGAGACTTTGGATATTATTTGGACTCATTTTTTCATTTTACACAGACAGAAGCTGAGAAGTGATATGTCCATAGTCATGGGTTAACAAGAATCAAGATAAAATTCCCATCCCCCTACTTTGCAGCCGAGGTCTTTCTAATTAAAAACTGTTTTGGAATCTTTTCAAAAGTCCCTTTAAAAATGCTCCTTATATTTCAATATGTATCTTACTAAACTTTAAATTTGACTTAATTTTTTAAAAAGATTTATTTATTTATTTTTATACCAGAACCGGGGTACAGGCCAGAGATGCGGAGGGTGAGAGGATCCACCAGAGACAGAGCGGGGAACAGAACAGGCAGACTGACAAAATACACTGCTGAGGGGAGCAGAGGGCCAGACAGAAGAGGTCTGCCTCGCCATGTGGGACCCTCGCCGGCCGGCCAGTATCGAACCGGCCAGTATTGAACCCGCGCTGCAGAGGCTGCGGACAGCTTCACAGTGCGGCGCTCAACCACCTGTGCCACCAGGGAGACCCCAATTTTGACTTAATTTTAAAGTCATGAACTTTAATTTTGACTCCTACCTGTCAAATTACATGCCTACACCTCAATTCCTGAGTTTGTTAACCAGAGTTTTCCAATCAGAGCTTTCCAAACGCAGTGTATAAGGTTTACAAGTGTGGCCAAGACAGTGATTTCTTGTACTCAACTGTGCTAAGCACCCTGGCTGCTCACCCCCAAGTGAGAAATCCATTTGTTTACTGCTCCACCTTCCCAATATTCTTATTTGCCATTTGTGCCACGCCAAGCAGTGGAAGCACTGCTAGAAATGGCTCATGTCACTGTTCTTGTCATCCTGACTCCAACTTGTGTATTTGTGAGCCAGTAACTTAAGCTGCCCACATTTTGTTTTATCATTGGCTTAAGATCTTCGAGGATACCTGGTTTCTTAGAAAAGGAGATGTTGTAGGGCTCCTTTAGAAAATATCTTTCTAGTAAATTAAAAGTGGACTGCAGGAGGAGAATTCTCCTAAGGTAACTTCTAAAAGCAATGATAGTGATCAATGCAATTATTTTCACTGCAGTAAAAGAACAGTTCCTTCTTCAATATTAAAAATGCATCTAGATGTTCTATGTAGTGATGAATCGCTTGGTGTGGTATGCAAAATTCTAAGATAGACCCAGGGATGGACCCAGGTATCCAGATCTTTGCGTTGCTTCACTGCTTGAATGTGGGCAGGACCACTGATGGGCTCCTATCAATAGAATATGGCAAAGGTGGTGGAATATTGATACAGAGTCATGTTATGTGGCAAAGTGACATGATGTTACCGATGTCATTAAGGTACCTGATTGGCTGACTTCAAGCTGACCAAAAGGGATGTATACTGATAGCCCTGACCAAACCGGGCAGGCCCCTTGAAAGATAAGTTAGATGTGAGAGAAGCAACAAGGCTTTCTCTCACTCTTATCCCACTGCTGGCTGCCACACTTCTATAGCTATAGAGAAATAAATGCTTCCAACAACTCGAGGGAGTTTAGAAGAAGATCCTTCCCCAAGTGAGCCTCCAGATGAGAAAACAGCCCATCTGAAACCTTGATTTCAGACCTGTGAAATCCTGTGCAGAGACCCTGCTAGGTGACACCTGGACTCCAGACACACAGAAACTGTGGAATAATAAGTGTCAGTTGTTTAAATCACTAAGCTTGTAGTAATTTGCTACACAGCACTAGATCACTCATACACTTATATATACAAAACAAAATAGCAGGGTTGGGAAGCAGGAGACAAACATTCCACCCAGACCTCACCTGCACTTCCATGCCACTTGGCTCCTCCAACAGATGTAACAACTGCTGCTTCTCCTGCGATAACTGTTCCACAAGCTTCTCCTGGGTAGCCAGATTTTGACTCAGTTCTTCGATTCTTCTGGAGTAAAGAAAAAGTAAGAACAACAATATTTTCACGCTACTATTATGACCATTATGACCTTTATTTCTCAGCTCCCTCCAAAGACAGCCTGTCTAGCACAGTAGGTTTTATCCACTGTAAATTGAATTTCTTGGTACTTTTCTTTATAAAGCCATGTTTCCTCAGCCCTCACCCCCAAATATATACAAATGGCATTTTGCTTATATTTTCACTGGGTTCATGGAGCTCCTGAAGCCAGCCCAGGAATCTACAGGTCATAGGCATGCAACTTTTGGAATAAGCACCCAGAAGTTGTGTTTTTGTTGTTGGTATGGTAGTGGGGGTTAATCAAGAAACAATTCTTAGATAACCACTGCGTGTCCACCAGGCACTCTACTAGGTACTGGTACTGTGAAGTTGGATAAGACACAGTCTCTGCTCTACAGGCACTTAAATTCCTTTGGTGGGTGTGTCAAGGGTTGGAAGCTGGAGGATACAGTTCTATAAACTAGTATTTATAGCTTGATGCCTTCAGTCCCTCTTTCAGGCTTCTCCCTTTATCTGCAATTTAATATTGTTAAATTCCCTGCTTCAAAAATGCTCTGAATGGTTAGACTGGGCTGGGCTGGAGAGGGGCAGGACAGAGGTGAAGGGAATAGTGAGGAGGTCAGGGCAATAACCCAAACAGTGAACAGGGCAGCCTCGACCACTGCCAGTTATCTTCAGGAGAAAATCTGGGTTCCTTCTTACAACATACAAAGCTGAACAAGTGCACCCCATTCCCAATAAAGCTCACCTCTCACTCGTCTTCCTTAGACCCTCTGCTAGACTTTGGGTAACTATTGGCAAGTCTGGAAATATGCCCGTCCACAGTTTCTCCTCCTGCACACAATATCCCCTGCCCCAACCACTTCCTACACCATATCATCCAACTCCTATTCCTCCTTCACAATTCAACTCCCACTTCACCTCTCTCAGCACGTGTTCCATGGCACCTCACCTTTTAGTCTGGAATAGATGATATCTGTGTATGCTCCCAGGGTCGCTCATGTTGCTTCTATCAGAGAACTTATTAAAATCATGTAACATGCTTTTTGATGACAGGAACTGAGCCTTTCATCTCTATAACCTTAGGGCTCAGCCCAGTGGCTGGCACACAGCAGGCTCCCTCCCTGTGAATCCACATCTGCTTGCAGCCATTTGACCATTTTCCCACGTAACCCTACGTGGGCCTCTAACTGCCCACAGTGAGTTCTGTTAATGGTTACCGTGGAAGACTCAACCTGAGAAAGAAAATCCTTTGCTTGCAGGGCTCCTAAAGTCCTTAAAAGAGCTATCTGGTCTTGCAGCCACAAGAACAGGCAAAAGACAAGTGACAAATACACAAAGACACCTACTTGTCCCTCTGTGTCAGGGCCTCAGTGTATTGGTCGGCCTTGATCTGGTCTCCGAGTCCACCTTCCCTGTCCTTGGTGACACCCTTCAGTTTCTCTGAAAGTTCCAGGTTACACTCTTTCTCGGCTTCCACCAGTGCTGCCATCCGCGCAGCTTCATTCTTTGCTAGCCTGGATTCCTGCAAAAGGAATAAAAAGTGAAAAGCTGCCAATCCCAGGTCAGCAGGCCTGGAGCACTTGGGGAGTTTGGGGAGCAAAGGAGGAAGGGAAAGGTGAATGCCAGGAGACAGGGCAGCAGGGAGAGAGGGAAAGAAGACCCCAGCTCTTGACCGGCTCACCTCCTGCAGAAGCTGGATCTTATTCTCCAGGAGCTGGTGAACGTGCTCCGTCTCCTGCTGTCTCTCTTCAAACTGGCGCCGGAGTTCAGCTTCATTGTGGCTGTTGAGATTCTCCACATCAGCCCTAAAACCACAGAGCACCGCCAGTCAGAGCCAGCCCCACAGCTTATCAATCCAATGTTTTGTTCAGTCAGAGTCTCACTGATGACAAGAAAAATGTTTTTTCCTCTGTAATCATTTCTGCAACTGTTCTTTCCAACCTGGCAATCTCTTAGGGACGCTGTAATTTTGTAATATTTGTCATTCAGACTGACTGTGACTTCCCAGAGGCTTCCACACTGCTGTAGCTTCAAGAGGAGAATCTTTCATTTGGGGGGGCAGGACTCAGCACCCACGTTCACTATCATCTCTCCCCTGGTGGGTCCATCCAGACTGCTCCCACAGGGCTCTGCTAACTCCCCACCTTTCTTGCTATTTGAACTTAAAGTGTTCCCTCCATTTAGATGGCTAGAACAGAATACCCAGGCAGACAGCCGCAGAAATGCTCTCCTCTGCAATAACCTAGAGACTCCTGAACGTGGGCTACCTACTTAGAGTTCCATCTAGTTTCCATGGTTTCGTGCAAAGGCAGCGGACATTTAATCCGTGGAAGTCCAGGGCTCTTTGCTTCTCTGATGTCCCCAGGAATGAAAGCCCAGGCACTAACATGAAGCGGGTAAGGTGTCATCAGTTTATTTATAGCTAAAGACAGCTGCTCTTGGATGTCTGAGGATTAGAAATTTTGGGGTAGTATCAGGTGCTGAATGATCTTAATTCCGGTTTGGTTTTATTCCTGTTTGAAGCCATTTGTTGAGAACCATACACCATCTTCTTGTTCTCAGGGCAGAGAACAATATTGAGCCTCTGTAGACTCAGGCTAAATCAGAGCTGCTCTACCCAAGCCAGTGCAGGAGGCTAAATCCCTGGAGACCAAATGGGGTTTCTCTGAAAGTCACACGTCCTTGGTTGATAACGGAACCTACTTACCACCATCCCAGAGCCTATATTTATCTTAAGATCCCCTATCATTACACGGTTTTGAGGGTAGAAGGGTCTTGATTGTATAAAGGTCAAAACTCAAGGGAATAACCCGAGACTTCTAAGTTGGCGGACCTTAGGAATCATCCACTTTTGACTCTCTGCTCCTCTTGATCAATGCAATAGACAACAGTTAACTACAATATCCTGAAAATGGAAATTGTGTATTTTCTGAGTAACTCAGTTAGCTTGTAGTTTAACAAGCTACAGCTGTTGTAAGGTCAAAAGAGCCTTGAATTTGAAACCAGAAGATGTGAAATCTGCTAGTCGAGAATAACTTCATGCTCTGGATCTTGGTTTTCCCATTTTGAAATATAGGATTATGCCACCTAATAAAAGTTGAATGACACTGAAACAATTTTAAAGCATTATACACTCTCAAAATTTATTACTCAATTGTCCTTTTAAGTTTTCTTAAAATATATTATGTCACTAATACTTTAGTGTTTAATGGTACCAGACTACTGTGTATATTTCAGTTTAGTTTTGAATGTTCTGATCTGGTTGGGCTGCCATGCTAAATATCAAGAAATACTGTAGATTCTAGAGGAATGCCAGATCAGAGTGATGTACACTGATCCCAGGACACAATCTGAAAATTATTTGTAAAAACAATTTTAATAACATTTATTTTAAACTATGATTTTTAATTTCTAATATATATATATATAAGAGTAACCATTAAACAATATGAAAATATATAAAGAAAAAAAAGTCACCCTGTCATGAACTCTAATCTCATGCCTTTGAAATAAATGATGCTAAATAGTTTGGTGTGTAACCCTGCGGTTTTTTCCATGCAAAATCAATCAAAACATATATATTCAGAGAGGACTGTTTGTCTTCACCCCAACTATAAGCATCACTCAGTACTTTTCCCCTTCTTTAGTTTTTCAGGGATTTCCTACTAGGACAGTGCACAGAACCAAGTCATTCTTTATAACGAACTGCATAATATTCCACAGAATAGTTATATAAAAATTTCTTCAACCTACTATTACTGGACAATTGTTTCTAGCTTTTTGACACTGCAAATAATGGCTGCTGTAAATATCCTTTTAACATTCATCCTTTCAGATTAGCGCTTCTATTTATGAGGACTTGATTCCCCTAAAAATTATTTGCTCAAAGGAAATGCTTATTTTTCACTTTGCTAAGCAGTGCCACATACAAAGATGCTGCGATAATTCAAACTTTCACCAGCAATATGTGAAAATTCCCATTTCACCCAAACTCTGTGACAGCCATTGCTGATATTCGTAGAGGAAATTCATAATCTTAGGTCTTTTGCATGTACCAATCTATGGCAAGATCTGTCGGGCTTAGCAAGAGACAGAGAGCCCAAGGAAAAGAAAGCTCATTGTTTCAGTTCCAGAACTGGGCTCACTCAGCATTCATGTGCCAGAGAGAAGGTTCAGGGATCCAATCCCAAATCTATTGCTCTCAGGTTACTGAGTCAAACTCTGGAAGGGCCAGAGCTCAGTTCGATCAAATTGCAACTCACCATGTTTTATCCAAATGCTGTTTTTTGACCTGGAGTTCTCGTTTCAGGCTCTCTACTTCAACCTTCAGCTCAATGTTCTGAAAAGTAGACGGGCATTAAAAGTCATTAACCACCACAGGCATTAAAAGTCATTAACTACCACAGGCTCTGTACCCTGGAGCCAGCTCCGAACTTGAGTCCTACTTGGGTTATAACTTCACGACTCAGTTTTACCTCAACCCTCTTCCTGGGCTTGACGTCAGGATACAGATGGGTCCATCACCCAATTAGAGATGAACGAACTGTAGGGCCTCAGAACTTCCCTGAGCTACTGCCCATCCTCCCAACCTGTTCACTGCCCTGGGAAGGTGGGCACTGCCCAAGCCTGCTTATTCTTCAAAGAACTGAGGACAGAGTCTGTATTAAATTCTTTTTTTTTCTTCCTGCCATAGCAGTGTTCCTGAAAATCAAATTGCTGTATCTAGAATTCTATTTTAAATATCCCCAGAGATTTAATTATTTGAAGAAATCACACAATGAACACTGTTTTAAACAACACATTGCTTTTATCATAAAATCAGACTTTTACATATTGGGTTTGCTTAGGGTGAAAAAGGACTCTGATGATGACTTTAAGAAGGGAACAACTTTTTTTTGAGATGAAGCAGAAATAAGACAAACAGAAAAAGGAAATGAAAACAACCTAAATGGAGTAAAGAATGAATAAAGACTTGGTGAGACGGGGCACATGAACTGCCTGGTGCAGGCTCAGAGACTGGCATTGGTGGTTACACAGAGCAAAATGCTTCCTGTGTGCTGACACCCACAGACGCCCCTTGTACTACAGTCACTGTCCCTTCAGTCACTTTGCAGGGCTCTATCTAGAGGCTGTTTTACTTCTGTAGTTAATAAAGGTCTTTCTGTGTAACTCTGTCACAGACTGCATCAGGGAAGACACCAATTCACCTGTGTACACTAAGCCCTAAAACTGGTGGTGGGGAGGTGCAGGGGCTCAGCAGAGAAGACAGATTGTCTCTGGCCTGTGAAAGGCCCACTGGGAAGACTGGGCCATGACTGGCAGAGCACAGGACCATCAAGGTGTGCAGGGTGAGACCCCATCACAGCCAGGTCTGCATTGAAGAAGGAGTTTCTGGCACATGTGGAGGTGGATGAGTCGGGATTAGGGAGGAGGATGTCTGAGGCCAAAGGGTGGAAGGACTCAAGAAACATTTCAGAGGTAGATTCGACAGGGCCGACTGGTTTATGAGAGACTGAGATTAAACCAGATGGAGGAATAAGAAGACGCTGAGCTTTCTAGCAAGTAGGTGGTAATCAGACAATTAACTAAAATAGGAAAAGGTTTAAAAAAAAAAAGGAGCAGATTTCTGGAGGAGGAAACCATGAAGCCTATCGATGTCCAAAAATATTTGTTGAGGGATTGGCATCATTTCAGTTTTAGGGCTCAGTGTACAAAGATGAATCAGTGTTTTCCCTGATGAAGTCTGTGACGTAGCATTTACAACAGTAAACTGGGGTACCAGATTTAGTCAGTTAAGACATGGAATACCCAATTCAGATAAATGACAGATAATTCTTAGTATAGTGTATCCCTTATAGTATTTGGTACATATGTACACCAAACAATTGTCTCTTGCTCATCTGGGGTTCAAGTTGTAGTGAGCATCTTGTATTTCACCTGACAATGCTAACATCAAAAGATTAGCAACTGGCAGCAAAACATATTTTAATTCTGTATGAGGAAAAACCCAAGATCCCAACATCAATTCTATGGCCTGACATTGTGAAAGCTATTTATTTACTTCGACTGATCTATCTGTGAATTAGAGAATTTAACAAGTTAGTATGTTCCCAGCTTTGTGCTCACAACTAGGAATATGGTCCCTGAGCTACAGACCCTTCAGAGAGACGAGGTGATAAACATTCTATTAGATGAGAAATAAAGACAGCAGTTTCCTTATAGGGATATAATTTTGTACCTTCCTCATTCATAAACCTGCTTTAGAAGGTTGTAGTGCACAATAAATTAATACAAGGGAAAGATTCTGAACAGTAATAGGAATATTGGGAGATTGATATAGTAATTATAATATTGTCATCACCACCACCACATTATTATCTGCAGTTTGTTTTTCCTGAGCTCATAATATTTCCAGTGGATTCAGAGAATTCTGTGCTCAGGTACAGGAAAAAAGACTCCTAAGTTTATTATTATTTCTGTCACCAAGTAATTCACTGCGTACTTTGGGGAAGACTCTGCTAAAGTTTTTCCACTTGCAAAATGGAGTGAGTGATAAAGAATGAGTAAAGAGTAATTAAACATCTCCTATGGAAGACCATGTGATATATAACTACAAAAGGTTACTCTTGATGAGGTTCATGAGGTTTGGCTTGAAGTCAGAAAAGTCCTGACAGGTAGGAAAAAAATCTCATGTCTGAAAACACACGAGGCTGTAACACCTGAAGCCTCATACCACGCTGCTGGTTCTTATCTCAGGCGGTAACACAGGGTGCCTGGATGAGTCATAAACGGATGAATAGAAGACCCCCCTGAAAGTCCCTTTATACCATTTTTGCATAAGAAAACCTTGTCTGTTTAATCAAAGCAAGTAAACACAGAGGGCATGTGGGTGGCACTGTGAAACCCACAAGGGAATGGGTCTCAGGCTGGAAAGAAGTAGGTGCAAACCCTCCTCTGTGACCTACCCAGGAAGTGATCTGGGCGGGGCATTTAATCACTGTCTCAGTTGTTTTATTTTTTAATGAAGATGGGGATGCCTATGCCACAGGGACACTGCGAGGACTAAGTGAGATCAAGTAGGTAAGTGTTATAGGGCAGCCCTGATATTGAACGGGTTGCCTGGCTGTGGGTCCTCACCTGCGCGCTTACAAGGGACTTATGAATACTCCACTGCAGGCACACACAAAAGGTTCATAAAAGGTTTATTTACAAGGGAAAAGGAAATAAGGAAAATGTACAACTCAGGGAGAAAATAGGGAAATAAAGTCTTTAATGTGTCCTACCCGATCCGCCGACCTGGAAATCCAAAGTCACTCTCAGAGCTGGCCGGACGCTGCGAGCTGGCGGAGAGCCAAAATGGGGGACCCCTCCAAAGCCCACGTGTCTGGCTTTATACCAACCTGGCTGCTTAACCCCACCCTCAGGTCCCAGCCACCTTCCCTTGGGTGGGGATGGGATTTGGAGTTCCCAGTGTCTTTGGCTTTGGCCTGGGGTGGGGGTGGAGTCCACAAAGCCTGAATGGAATCAGCTTTAGGACAGCCTTTTCCCCCAACAGAAGGACCACCCAGCAGCACTGCCTGGCACACAGCTGCCCAAGATCCTTGTTTACTTCCTCTTTGTCCCCAGGCTAACTAGGGTCAGCCAGAGACCTCAGTTCCTTCAGGAAAAATATTTAAATCTAAAGGGAGGAAAAAAGAAGGATGTAAATTATGTGGGCTTGATTGGACCAAATCCAAGATAAGAAAATGAAGGAAATACTTGAATTCCTTTGGCAAAGAATTCACAGCTTAAAGATCTTACCATCTATCTGTTGCTGGGCCTTCATTTTTAAGATAAGAAAATGGAACTGATACTTGATAGAGGAAAAGTTGGAAATTTTTGACTGCACAACTCTATGACTATGCTAGAAACACTGGTGTAGACATGAATCGCACACTTTAAATGGATGTGTTGCTAAGCACGTGAATTATATCTCAATTAAATTGCTATGGAGATTTTCAACGAGCCTTGGGAAGTTATAATAGTTTCAGCTAAATCATAAAAGTATAACATATCATGTACTCTAATGCAACTAGAACAGGGTGCAACACTTAGGGAGATCATTATTATATCTGAGCTTTGGAGCAACACAGCACACTGTCTTCAGACTTCTCTAATGGAGATTAGCAATGGGGATTTCAAAATCTCTTTCCAATTCTGCCCCTCCTTTCCAGCCTTGGACACTCTTCTCTGAGGGGCTTCTTTCTCCTCACAGAGATGAGACCAGTCTCACAACTGGTCTCCTGGAGACTCTCCGCCTGATTAAACTTTCCCTGAAGCACAGCTTTGATGGACTCACACCCTTTACTCAAAAAACTTGATGGTTTTTAACTGCACAGTAATTAAATTTTACCCAACTGAGCCTGATTACAGCGTCTATTTGAAATTTGACCTCAACCTACCTTATCCAGCTTTCCCTCTCATCACACTGCACCCACCAACTGGATTTCCCCCATGTGCTCGTGCATACACACACGTGCACACACCCACACACACATGCACACATGGCCTGTGCTGTCTCAGCGCCATGTCACTATTCTCCTTATAGTGTCATTAAATGCCACGTCCCTTGTGAAGCTTTATCTCCTCCTGTTAAACATCATTTCTCATGTCTTTGCGTTTTCATCCTTTTATTTTTATACTTCCAAATTGACAGCATCATGCTTTGTATTTCCATCTCATCTACCCTTTTCAATCACACACTCGTGGGGCAGAGACCATGGCAGTGGCATGTTGGATGTGTTGGTTGCTGGCTTCTTGGTCATTCAGGTAGGTGAGGCTAGGACGTGGTTTTCAGGACAGATGAATCTAGAAACGCAGAAAGGCCCTCCTACCACTTAGCATCTGGGTGACCTTTTACATGTGTAAGTTAACAGCCTCTTAAAACTAATTTCCTCATCTATAAAATGGGTTTAAAATTCCCCCTAAGAGTAGCAGTGAAGGATAAAGGACCGACTATGAAAAGTCCCGAGCACGTCGCCCATTCAAAGACCTAACAGTTGTGACGGAGCTGAGGCCCTCACCGGGCCTCACCCCTGCATGTACAGTAAACACCCAGGAAGTGAGCCCCCAAACAGGACAAGTGGACAAGGCAGAAATGGCCACAGAGTGTCGACTGAGCAAAAGGACTCAGGACAATGCTGTGACTGTGCAAAAAACTTTTCACCTGAAGCCTTCAAGAGACTTTCTCTGTTCTAAATTGACTATTCTCTAAGCAGCATATTTTTGCCTATTGAAGACAAAAGTTTACTAAAATTGAGACAGAAAAGGAGAAAGCATGGCCCCGGGACAAGTCTGGACCCCAGAGTTCCAAAGGCAGGGAAGACTCCGGCCCCCCTCACTGTCTTCCTCTCGCCCTCCCCTGAAAGGATCAACATTCCCCCTGGGTGCTCTGCTGAGACTCGGGGTGCCAACTAAGCTCTCCAGACCTTAGAACAGAGGGGAAAGAGAGCACAGACCAAGGATTCGGTGGCAGTAAGGGATCATGTTTAAGTTTTGGGGTACAACAATAGCATTGTGGTTACATCTCAAAACAGAGCCCTACCTGCGAGAGGTAGGTAGGGTTATCTTCCAAACACAGCTCAGGATGCCTGAGAATTTGGAGCAGGGGTGTGAGCAGCGTGGTGGCAATTGCCACAGCTGGGTGGTGGGTCATGGTTCCCAGCCCTTGAGGCAGAAACATGGGAGGTGTTTTCCTCTTTATTTTTGTCAACATTTGAAAATTTTCATGATGAAAAGTTAAAATGGGTATGTTCATCACAAAAAGGAAACTGTCCAAATCCTTTCTTATTTTTTCATCTCTGTGTCTGTAATCCCCTAAACTGAGGTCACAAAGAACAAAAATTTGGCTCCCTACTACCGCTCCTTTCAGTCACCAGACTTATCTATGTTAACAGCAGTGCTGAGTGTTTCCCTGCGCTGAGGGACACAGGAAATATACCTGCCTCTGAGCACCTCTTAAACTCAAGGGATTAAGAATAGTCAGAGTCTGGGACATGGGGAGGAGAGAAGAGAGGCAGAAATAGATTGCAGACCAGATTTTTCTAGAGAGAAATGGGCAATTTTAGTTGGGCAAATTGAATGTGCTAGACACAGCTGGTCCTGCACAGGCCTTGGAGACATTTCAGTGGTGTCCAAGTCTGTTCTTTGGTGGATGAAGTTTCTTTCTGCTCATTCAGTTTTGGAGCAAACATAGGGCCTAGTAGGTCTAAATATTTGACTGTCAGAACTACCTTCAAATAGTCACTCCCCCCCCCAAACTTTATGTTTTTATCCAGCCAAGTACCTTGCATGGGGACCTCTCCCACTTGCCCAGAAAGATGATCAAGCCACCAGCATCGCTCCTAGTCTATGTTGATGTCAGATGCTCAAATGGGTTTTTTGATGATGGAGGAGCCCTTAGATTCTAGGGTGGAGGTGCCATCTTCTGCCGTCCCACAGACCCAGGTTCACTGTCTTCTTTTAGTGCAGCTAAGCTCCAAATTAGGGACACAGATCATCCCACCATGTGACAAGTGGCCTTCAGTGCCAAGGAAAGGACAGCAGGGCAGCGTCCTTGGCCTCAGTAACCAGAAGACTCTAGAAAGACAGGCACTCTCCTGCCAGAGCCTGCTTTTGTGTTCTGCCCCCAGAGAGAGAATAAAGAACAGTGGAAAAGTTTTAGTTTATACAATACAAATACAACGATTCACTGGTAATTGGCAAAACTCCCCGGTCCAGGTAAGTCTTTCAAGCTCAACCCACTTCAGTCCTTAGTTGGGGGCTGTACACAATACCCTTCCCGTCCCATCCCAGTTGACCTTGACTTTGACCTTGAGTAGATTAGCACAGACATCACATGTGAATAAGCACCGAGTCTATAGGGATCAGCCAGCTTGCGCGCACGTGTGTGTGTTTGTGTGTGTATATGTGTGTGTGTGTGTGTGTGTGTGTGTGTGTGTGCGCGTGCTAGGGAGAGAGACCTAGAGGGACAGGGGCAGAGATAAAAAACATGCTCAGGGGCCTGCCTGGTGGCTCAAGGGGTTAAGCACAGTACTATGGAGCTCTCTGAAGCCTCTGCAACACAAGTTCAATCCCAGCCGGCCAGGGAGCTGCCCACATGGCACAGCAGGCCTCTCCTGTCCCACCTGTTGCACCCCTCAGCAGTGTGTTTCGGTCAGTCTGCCTGTTCTGTTCCCACTGTCTCTGGTGAATCCTCCCACCCACCCCCAACCCGTACCTCTGGCCTGTACCCCAGTACTTGTGTGCATAAATAAATAAATCTTAAAGGAAAAAAAACATAGTCAGCAGGCAGAGGACAGGGTAGCTGAGACCTGGGCAACAGTAGCATTTGTTCATTCACTTGTTTTTTCATCGAACACTTACTGAGCATCTACCTTGGATGGGGAAGGCACTCTAGCAGGTACTGGACAGAGCAGAAGACACATCCTCAGCTACGGCCTAAGAGCACAGTAGAGTGTAGTGAACAGAAGAGACCCAGCCTCAGAGCCGCATGGGGATGCAAACCAGTGAGAGACATCAACAGCAGCAGACACGCAACCAACCCAGGGCTGTCCTGTGATTGCCACTGCAGCCTCCAGGATGTCTACCCCGAGACCCACCATGAGTTGTCAGGCCTTAGAGGCCCCCTCTTCCCAGCTCCCAGTTCTCAGCTTTTAGACAAGAGGGATATAGACTGAGCTACAGCACTACACAGGGAAAATGAAAAGCCTGGTACTTAGGGCAACAGGATGCGCAATGCAGACAGGGTAGGGCCGAAAAGTGACCAGGCCTGGGCCCACACACTAGCTTTCTCGTATCCTGTTAGATTAAATCATAGGAAAGTGCAGAGTCAACCATTTTTCGCATCATTCACAGTTCTGCACAGCTCCTCTGTATTCTAGAGGTAAATCACCCAAGAGTTCATTCCCTCCGGTGCTAATCTCATTACCTTTCAGAGATACTGTAAAAACGAGGTGAAAAGAACACAAGTGGAAAGGGTAATGTTTCTATAAATGTTAATTTCCCCAAAGGCAGCGAGATGCATGAGTCAGAGGAAGGAGAACAGCTATTCAGGTCGACACTAAATGTAGGGGTCTAAGGAAAAAAATACATGAAAATGAGGTTTAGTTCATGAGGTATCTCTGGATTTTGATGGTGGGGGAGGCTGTGCAGGGTTGGGGGAGACATGGGAGCTCTCTGTACCTTTTACTCAATTTTGCTGTGAACCTAAAACTGCTCTGAAAAATAAAATCTATTAAAAAATACATGAGAAAAAAATAAGGTGTCTAGGGTTTGTTGTTGTTTTTAGACTTTGATTTTAGAGGTCTCAGTACACACACTGCCTTGGTGTTCGCACTGATCTCCTGATTAAGACCCTGTCTGTCACCCCTAAACTCTTGGTTAAGTCCCAGAGGCTCTGTTGACCCGGCCCCAGTGAGCTGGCCAGTGGAGACAACATAAATACCCATGATCTCAGCCAGTCTCCCCTCCCTAGCACATTCCTCAGCGGGACGAATCTCTGACTTGGCAGGAGCTTCTCTGCTCACAAATAGGTCCGGCTAGGCTTAATTTAGCCCAGTGCAGGCCTCCTGTGATAAGCAGGGGTGGGCGGGACCCCTGAAGCCCCCAGAACACCTTGTGTGGACACAGGAGCCCAGTCCAGCTGGAGAGGCTGAAGGGCACATGTGGTGACTTCAAACTGGCACTCGGGTCACCTCCGTGCTTCCCTTGACTTCTCTTCGGACAGCAGGCAGAGAATCCAACAAGCAAAAATTTGAATAAGCGACCAAATTTAACCTCGGGGTTTAGGGGTATAGCTTGATACTCACTTTCTGTCGACAGATTAGTGCACGTGAAACCCACGGGATGCTAGTATTTTTAAGTTATCTGTGGCATCTGATATCATCTTTTGTTCCCCAATTCAGCACTCAATTCTGGATTGACACTTGCTTTGATCTAGTCTCCAAAAAAGATACAGCCCTTCATTTCTGTTTTGCAAAGTCCAGGACAATTTTTCTTACATTGAAACTTACACTATGAGCCGGAATCTAAATCCTATCACCTCCTCCCTCGGGGGCCTTGCTGTGTCGAAGCGTCGCCCTGCCACCAGGCGACTTTGCTGAAGTTATACCTCCGGGGGACCAGAGCCAGCACTTAGGCTGAAGACTCTAAGCTGTGCCATCCAGGATGGCAGCCATGAGCCACACGTGACTCGTACCCCCTGGAGCTGTGACGAGTGGAGAGGGAGGTCTGCTGTCAGCGTTTCAGACAGTGCCTGCAGGATGATAAAGGCTGAAGACAACCAAAGTCTATGAAATCTCAATCATTTTAACATGTTGATTTCATGTTGAAATATTTTAAGTATATTTTAACATTAACTTCACATTTCTTTTTCTTTTAATGTGACCACCAGAATATTGCACATTACATCTGTGGTTCACAATATAGTTCTGAGGGACGGTGCTGCCTTATGTCAGGAAAAGGATGTGCAAGCTTTAGGTAGATTCCACGAACACACACCCCATCACAGCTAATCCTGGGTTATGAGAGCACCTTTCAGAGTTGTGTGGGGTTATCGTACTCATCAGCCAGCACAATCCAAAGGTGATTCCAGCTAGCCATACATGAAGCAAAACCATCTGGGGCCGGGTGATAACAGGCACGACTTGAACAGGAACCAGATTACAGTTACTCAGACCATGTCCAGACACTACCCTGCAAGTGTGGGGGAGGCGGGGCCCCCTCAGTGTTCTCACCACTGTATCTCCATTGCTAACGCAGCGCCCTCACACAGACAGTAGATGTTTATCAACTGAATGCATGTTGTTCGAAACAAAAATGTAGCACTCAAATAATTCTCAGTGTTAAGATTTCCCTCTTAAAACTCTGCTTTTCTCAATCTGTTTTCTTCCTACTTTCCAGCCCCTCTCCGGGAGAGATGCCCAGTTCCAGGCAGGCCTGGAGGTCAACCGCAGAGCACCAAAGCCAGCTTCAGTGCACCACTGGCCGCTGTGGCTATCACCTGCGGCCTTGATCATGTTAATGCAGAAGGCACTTGGGGGTGTGGGGCATGTGAGCCTGACTGTGGACTCTTGGAGCATGGGTGTGCACGCATGTGTAAGTGTGCATGCATAAGTGTGCACGCCTGAGCCTAGAGGTCAGGGCTGTGAGGGCAGGGTCACTCAGAGGAAGATGGCTATGGGAGATAGCTGCGGAAGGACTAGTGACTGACTACAGGAGAGGCAAGACCACGAGAGTGCGCCAGAGAGCCCGCAGAGAAGCCTCCTGGCCCCCGTGCCTGCCCTGCACCTGTTTGCCCCACTCCTAGTGGCTTCCCTCAGAGCAAAAGCCCAAGACTTTAAAATGATCTGTCAGAGCCTGTCTGATCTCACCAGCCCGATGACCTCTGCAGCTTCCCGGCCATTTCCCTGAGTGGAATATTCTTCCACCTAGCTTCTGTTTGACTGATTTCCTCATCTCCTTCAAGTCATTGCTTAAAAATCATTTTCGATGGCAAAGTCACTTTGAAAAACTTTCAGAAAAAAAAAGGCAAAAAGTTTGGCAGCATCTTAGACATGGAAATATATGCTTACAGCTGAGGACCAAGCCCTTTTATTCTCGGTGGACACAGCTCACTGAGACTTCTCTCAGGTCACTTCTGACTCTGTTCTTCCCCAAATGAGAAATTCCAATTCCATTGCTCTTCCCTCATAAGCTTTGTTTTCTAATTTTTTTAAAGATTTATTTATTTATACAAGAGCTGGGGTACAGGCCAGAGGTGTGCGTGTGGGGGGCGGTGAGAGGATTCCCCAGAGACAGAGCGGGGAGCAGAACAGGCAGACTGCCTGAAAACACTGCTGAGGGAGCAGCGGGTGAGACAGGGGAGGTCTGCCGCGCCCTGTGGGATTCTTGCCGGCCGGCCGGCATCGAACCAGCGCTGCAGAGGCTGCGGACAGCTTCACAGTGCAGCGCTCAACTGCCTGCACCACCAGGGAGGCCCCTGCTTTCTAATTTTAAAGTTTGGATTGAATATTTCCCGATTTCCTCTGAATTTCTGAAGTTTTCTCTTTCTACCAGACTCACCACCAGTCTGACCAGGCCGGCCGCGGGGAGGACAGCGTGGTTTCTGTTACACCCCACGCGGCAAGGGGCTCAGGGCCACCTGTTACTGTAGACTCACCTCTTCCTACCACAATCGCGGTGAAAGACACTCGGGAAAGCAATATTGTCTTACTGGAGCTTGTTTCTTTTTAATCAGACCTTCATACAATGTAGAGCTAGTGGTGAAGAAACATCATTTGCATTTGAAAGAGCGACTACAAGTTCTCAAGAACAGCCAAGGTCTTGTTAGTTGAAGAATTAGGCCATGTGGCTGCTGGGATACCAGGTACACTCCCTGAGGCCATTAATGGCAAATCTGGTTCTGTGAAAAATGGGCGAGAGACCCCAACATCACAGGTTATTACATGCTGAGGTTAAAGACCTGTGAGGAGCACAGTAGAGCCAGGAGGTAGTGAACACCAAATGCAGCTCCTCAGCGCTTACTGGGAAGCATTTAGCATTTATCTTCCATGTGCTCGTGTGCATCTGGGGAAGGGGAGAGAGGATATGGGACACAGCGCCAAGCCTGGGCACTACCAGAGGATGGAGAGTAACCTGGGCAGGAGCCTTTCCTGGAAACAAGGACCGAGAAGGGTCCTCAGCACTGTTTACCTTCCTCTTCCATGGAGACCCTGAAGCACTGGTGACATACTCTGACACCTTAAAGAATAGGGGAAATCTAAGTGGAAAGAGAATTAGGGAGCTAGCAGTTTAGGGCCAATTGAGGGTTGAGAAAACCTGAATTTTCCAGCTCTAATTGCTATCACCGAGCTCTAACGGTAGCCATGCAGCAAGACTCCTTAGGGGGCCTCCATGTAATCAAGCTTTCCGCAGCTGACAGAAGCTTTCTCTCCTCCTATCACAGCTTTGCTCCCATCCACAGCTTTGCGAAGGCTGGCGAGAACAGTTACTCTGACCCTGCCTCTGAGTGCCCTGAGCCTCCAGGGCACTGGAAATGGTTCTCCAGCAACCTGGGCTCCTCCACTAAAAACAAGACTTAGAACAGGACAGCTCCCCACCCCTCAGGGGCACTGGTCCTCTGAGCCCAACAGGCCACCACCTCCACTTGATTTCTGTGCCAGGACAGACCTGATGTACAGGACTCGGGAGTTCCTGACTTTTTTTTTTTTAAGATTTATTTATTTATGCATACAAGAACTGGGGTACAGGCGAGAGGTGGAGGAGGATGAGAGGATTCACCAGAGGCAGAGCAGGGAACAGAACAGGCAGAGTGATAAATACACTGCCGAGGGGAGCAGCGGGGAGACAGAAGAGGTCTGCTACGCCATGTGGGTAGCCCCTGGGCCAGGATCGAACTCGTGCTGCAGAGGCCGCAGACAGCTTCATAGTGCTGTGCTTAACCCCTGTGCCACCAGGGAGGCCTGGAAGTTCATGACTTTGGAGTGGAGTGGTGACAGCCTACCTTTTCATCAATTGAGTTGTGCGAGGTGAACAAGACAAGTTTATGTCTGAAGTAAGCAGATACTTAGTATAGGGCCAGCAAGCACCAGGCAGGTTCACTATGGATTTGGGCAGATGGATAAAGGACAATCCCAGAGCGCTCGGTGGATTTTTGAGGCTTTAATGCTCTCAGGGAACCAGGCAGGAGGCTGGCATGCAAGGAGGCAGGCACGGGCCAAGCAACTGACTCTCCCAGCCCCCCACAAATCTATACTATTTCTCTGGGTTCTTCTGGCGTTCTCACGTGGTCTTGCCTCTTCTGTAGTCACTCATCCTCTCATATCTGGCCTCCATCTCTGAGTGATGCCACCCTTATATCCCTGGCCTCTAGGCTCCAATGTGCACACTTGCACATGTCCACACCCTACTCCAGGTGTCCACACTCAGGCAATCATGCCCCTTGCCAATGCTCCTAAGCACTTTCTGCATTAACACGATCAAGGCCGCAGGTGACAGCCACAGACACTAGAGGCGTAAAAATCCTGATTAATTCCATTCACCCTACACTGGGCTTGACCCAAGAAGAGCTCAGCAGGGAGGTGGAGAATCTCTGAGAAGGGCAGCCACCTGTGCTCCCTTACAGACACTCTGAAGCCGGTCAAGAAAAAGTGATCCTCAAGCACGTCCAGCCTAGGCCCAGGCCTGGACTCTCCTCCCAGCTGCAGACTATGGCCTCCACGCTGGCAGCTGCTCCACTCGCCCAAAGCCTCAGCGAGGACTTCCTCCTCAGGCCCCGTGTGGGCTTTCTAAGGTGCTGTGTGGATAAGGAGGTGGCTTCTTGCCCTCCCTGGGAGTGGGGCCTTGCCTGAGTTTGGGAGATGAGGAACTGGCACGAGAAGGCAGCCTCTGCCATCCCTTTTGCCCAACTTCTTCAAGCCAAGTTTTCAAAGAGCAGGCATGGTGGCTGCCCAATGTTGCCCAGAGTCTGTTCTGAAGTTGCTTGGCCAAACGCCAGCTGACTGGTACTTCACTCTCTGGGGAACGGCATGTACCACGTCGGTCGGGTCTTTGGCGTGTGGGTGGATCAGCTGCTGTTAACATGATAGGGTGGGCCCATTTCCAGCTTGCTCCAGTCCCCGCTCTGTGCCTTAGTTAAGTGTAACAGATTCGCTTGTCTGTGAAGCTGAACCTCTTAAGTGAGAATGCATAGGCCAGAGAAGGGGGCAGAGAAACAAAAAGCATTCACAATGGCTTCAAGAAACACGCAGAAGAAACTCCTAGGGAAAGCATTTAGGCTGCATAAATATTTTGCTTTGGCAGCTGGCGCAGGATACAGAATCATGTATCTGCAGGTTACTCTAGCTCCTGCTGTGGGTGTTCTATTTTAGTCCAGTAGTGAAAAGAGAAGGAAGTCTAAACTTTAGATAAGTGTATTAATTTTCTTGAACTTTTGGTGAAGACCAAGGGAGTCATTGTAAGTTTCTGGACAGTTAGCAAGGCCTCTGGGGTCTGGACTCAACTCGATCCTTCATATGCTGTGTGACCTTAGGCAATTAATTTTAACAATCTGGGTCTCAGCCTCATATTTAAAATGAGGGCTTCAGGCCTCTCTGGTGGCACAGGCGGTTGAGCGCAACACCGCAAAGCTGTCTACAGCCTCTGCAGCGCGGGTTCTATTCCTGCTGGCCATGAAGATACCCACACGGCGTGGCAGACCTCTCCTGTCTTGCCCACCGCTCCCCTCAGCATTTGTATTTCATCAGTCTGCCTGTTCTGTTTCATGTTCTGTCTCTGGTGAATCCTCTCACCCTCCTGCACATCTGGCCTGTACCCCAGTTCTTGTATAAATAAATAAATCTTTAAAAAAGATAAAAATAAAATGAGGGCCTTATTCATTAGAGAAAGCTGAATGAATATAGGAACTCTCTACTACACTATTTTTGTGACTTTTCTTCTAAGGCTAAAATTATTTTAAAATAATTTTCTTAAAAAAGTGAAGAGGTTATACAGGTTATCTCCAATATTCTTGCTGCTCTAAGATGTGATTTTATGTTCTTATTTCTCTCCCTTAAGGTGAAAGGAAGTCTCTTTCCAGCTCTCTGAGCACATATTAAAGCAGAATGTTGTCCACTTCCTCTACCACAGACAAGATGTTGCTAAGTCCTCCAAGTACAAATCTTTTACACATCCTATGCACTGGGCAAAAATGGAATTCTCAAAAAACACATAAAAACACCCCATTCACACCCATTTTATCCTTGCAAACAAGTGAACTCATCCAGCAGGGGGAAGCTGTTTTTGGAAGTTCATGCTTATAAAACTTCAGTTTTTCCCCTAGCAACTGGGCTAATTATAACTCCAGCTACCTGGTAACACCACTAGATTTTCCTAACATTGGCTGACAGTTTTAAAGCCACCTCAGCTCTGCTGGCACCTCCCTTGACTGAGAAAACACTGGAGGAGCTGAGATCCGGGGTGGAGGGAAGTAACTTCCTCAGCTGGGCTGAGCATATCCACAATGCTGCCCAGAGGCACAGGTCTTCAGACCGGGGAGGGAGGTCAGTGCTAACCGTGCTCTAGACCTCTCATTTCATCAACAGAAGCTGAGCCTCAGAAAAAATAACTTGTCTTACTTCGGAACATGCCAGCCCTCTTGAATCCTTCTCCTCAACTTTCCTATTCCTCCCTAATCACCAAGCCCCATAGATATTTTTTTTTTTAAAGATTTATTTATTTATTTATATAAGCACTGGGTACAGTCAGAAGCGCGGGAGGGTGAGAGAATTCACCAGAGCCAGAGCGGGGAGCAGAGCAGGCAGAAGGACCGAAGGACACTGCTGAGGGGAGCAGCGGGCGGCAGGAGAGGTCTGCGCGCCATGCGGGACCCTCCTCTGGTGGCCGGGGAGCAGCTGGGGATCGAACTGGCACCTTGGAGGCTTCGGGCAGTTTCGCAACCCAGCGCTCAACTGCTGCGCCACCAGGGAGGCCCACCCATAGATATTTTATCTCCCAATTATTTTTCAGAAAAGTTCCCTCCCTGATCTTAGCTTGGCTCCTCCTCATCTGCTATTTGGCCTGCCTCTTCCTCTGATGTCCTGTCTTACATTCCTCGAGTCCCTCCCACTAGAGAGATAGATGTATATGCCATGTTCCCACTGCTTAAAGCCTATCATCCTTGGGACAAAGTCTACACTCCTTTGAGTATAAATGTGCAGCAACAGGGATATTTGGACTGTCTAATATTATTCACACATAGGCTGTCTAAAATGAAGAATTGAGACAAACAGGGAAAATGGTCCCACATCCAGTATTAAGGAAAAAGAAAATGATTTGGAATAAAAAATGGTCCAGATCAAATGTCTTCAGCAATTGGACTTATCTGGACAATTTCTTCATCTCTCAATTGGTCACAATAGTAGCAAATATTTCTTGAGAGCTCAACCTATGATTAGGCATTGTGCTGACTTCAACTCAGTGACTCAGGTGACCTCCCCAGGTGAGTCCTATTGCAATTATCACTTCAGCTCAGAGAAAGAACAGTGTTTGCCCAAGTTAACATATATAGCAAGATTCCATCTCGAGCCTGCCGATCCTACTACGCCCAGTAATGGTAGAACAGAAATGCTGGAATTCTGGTAGGATTTGAAAGACAGGTCAAGTCAGTAGGATACTTATCATGATTTCTTAAAAACTGAGCTGCCGAGGTATGCCATGAATAAACTTGACAGTTTGCTCACAAAGAATATCCAATCTCAACGATGAGAAACTACAGTTTCTGGGTCATAAGTCAGTTCCTTTGACGCTCAGCTAAAAGCCAAATTCACCTTAACTTTCCAACATCAACTAAGTCCATTTTAAACATCGACTCCCATCTAGTCCAGGATGACAACATCAACATTGGGCAAATGCAGTGAATACTCCTCTTGCATGCTGTTTGGGTGTTGGGTGTTTCCCCACCCAGTGGTGGATTTCATAAAATCCAGGGTCAGACATATTTCCAGTGGCAGTGCACTCGGCTGTCACGAGAAGATGCAGGATTAGATAATCAACAACAATGAGGAAGTGAGCCAAGTTAGCAGCCAGAGATTATTTATCCAAGCAGCTGCAGTCCAGAAATGCTAATAAGCCAGCCTCCCTAGGAGTGAGTCTTTCTCAGCTGTGGACCCCTCACTGCATTATCGCACTGTGTTTTGCTGCAGAATTGGAAGCTATATGTACTGCGATGGTTTCTCCTTTCCATGTTTTATACACGCAAATTATCCTTCCCCCTACAGTGAACCTACAATTACTATTTGCTACCAGGAGGGGGAAGTGGTAGGTGATCACATGGGCAAATGCCTCAGCGTGTGTAGCTCTTCCTGTGGGTTTTTTAAAACTTCTCATAAAAATTGAAGCTTGCAGGGTACTTTAACTTCAGTAGTCCCCACAAAAGTAGCAAGTCTCACAGAACCAATGTTCATGTATAATTTAATACTATTTTATTAACCCATGACCAGTATGAATCTTAAGATTGCTTCCAAATTCAAAAGAAAAACAAGTTCAAAAGAAAAACTCTTAACTCCTTTTTTATTTGCTTGCTTTGAAGTTGATACTTCTAGGTTTTTATATCACTTCACTTACAGTTAAACATATTTGTGGTTTTCTTTACAATTAAGGATCTAGTAATATTTATTCATCTCTCCTTCAAGACTTGCCACTTGGAAGATAAAGACAGGATCTTTCTACCCCAGTGTCTTATATTTCCCTTCCCTGCAGTCATCGTGTGAAATGCTTGTGTCTCTCACTAAGACAGTGCTTCTTAACTATAATTAGGCATAAGTATCTCACCAAAACTGTATTAGCAAAAATATGTAAAAATGATAATTATCTATGATAGACTTCAATTGCATGTTTCACAAACACTGGTTTTATTTATACATAAGAGAATCATGCAATACCGCACCCACATTATTGCAACTTATTGCATGTTATTTGTAAATTATTGCAGAATTTACTCGATGTGATTTAATGCTTTTACTATATTTAAAGAAGTGTCCTTCAAACACTAAAGAAACTTGAAGTTAAGGAATTCTGGTCACAGACAAGGGCTCTAGGTCCTCATCTGATCTACATGACTCACCATAAGACACACTGAATGATGCCATCTATGTCTCTTCACCAACAACACTGCTAATTAATTGTACTAACTTTGCGTACTGATGATGTGACTAATAGGGATAAACATAAGACACATTCATGGGAATATATGGCAGCAAGATAAAAGGAGACAAACCTCCTCTATATTTTATAATATCATAACCATTACTAGTAGGCATCTAACTACTACCTTCTCCTTTTTTATGATGCTATGAAGTTTGACAAAGTGCTTTGATAAAGTCTTCCTACTTAATCTTTATGACTGCTATTTATTCATACTCTCACTGCCTGTGGCTCAGCACATTTTCATTAATGTCCATTTCACAAGGGTTAGAACAGGAGCAGATAGGTTAAGTAACTTGCCAGGTCCCCTGGTTGTCTGGGCCCCTCAACCTTTTATCATTCATCACTTCAGAGTGTGATCAGCTAATTTCAACTATGAGGTCAGTGATTGATAAATAACTTTGTGTTCTGCTTCTCCAATAATAGCGTTCATTATAACCTGAGCCATTAGTGTTTCCCAAATAATCGCAGCCAAAGAGGACGGGTGAAATGGCACAGGGAAGTTTGGTGGGAAGGGAAGCGTAGGGACACTACTCTGAGAGTCCTCAAATCACAGGATGCTGGTTGCTGCCTGACAGACTGCCCTTAAGACTAGAGGACGAGTCATATACGGGACTAGTGGCAAAACCAGTCCCATAACAAAACGCCGGTCCCAAAACAAAAGGGTCGTGGCCTCCACATGTGACAATATCCAGCGATGCACACCCCCACCCCAACCCCCAGCAGCTTCTGGTCTCCTCCATCACAGTTCTCTAGGAGCGCGAGGGGGCCCTCTCCTACCCCAGTTGGAGTCACCTGGAGATTGTCTCTCAGTCAGTACAGAGCAGAGGGCAAGACCAAATGGTTCATGTAACATTTAATTCCATCTAAAAAAAAAAGCACTTTCTGGCAAATTATTTAAGAAATTTTGCTTTTCTTTGCCTCGCTTTGGAGACCGTGGATGGGAAGCTGCTACCTCTGGACAGAGGCAGATACCACCCCACCCTCCCGCTCCACCTCCACTGGGCAGGAGTGACTCCTCCACCCCTGTCAGCTCGATTTACTGAGACCCACTGTCCATAAAGACACATAGAAGATGAGAGGTAAGTTTGGCTCAATTTCAGGAAAATTCTGGTTAAAATATGGACATCCAGGAAAGACAGAAATTAGGGCTAAATCCCCAGATTCTGCTGTCCCTGTTACTGGAATCTACTGAATCATCACCAGCGTCTCATAGACACCAGTTATTCCTCTAATGCAACACAGCCCCGACAGTAGGTAGTACTTCCCAGCCTTCCTGGCAGACCAGGAGACACACAGACACTCCTACTTGTAGAGTCCTCTGGTGCACACGGTGCAGATTTAGAATCTCTGCTAAAGTCAGAGGTGACTAGCTCCAAGGTCACTCGGGCCCCTTGGGTCCAACTTGCCCAGGATTAAAAAGCCTGAGGAAATCAATATTGTGGTAACCAGCTGGGAAGCTTAGTCCTTGGAGACCATGGCCTCATGTCAAGGTGCGATCTCATCTCAGCCTGAGCTTGCAATCCCCTCCTCCTCCTTCCTTCCCCGCCCTAACCCGCCATCAATCAAGCCTCCCCTCCAGGGAAGCCACCAGCTCCCACCCCACCTCAGAACAACTGCTATTTCATCCGAAGCCTTTTCTTCTTCATTCTAAGGTGAATTGTTCCTAAGGCTGAAAATGCCTAAGGCCCTGCCTAAAGCCGTATCTGCATGATCCTCTTCACAGCAACGGGACTTTCTCAAGGAATAGAAAGCTTGAGTCGGAAGGCCAGTGGGCATGGACCTGAAACCACCTGCTGCAGAGTCACCTCTGGGACTGGTTACAATGCAAACTTCTGAGCTCTCCCTCTTGCAACTAAGTCCGAATCCCTGAGGCGAGGCAGGGAATCTATCCTTGAAACTAGCGCCCAAGGTGACCGCCCCACAGGTTCCAGGCAGAGTCTGAGAGCCTCCAGTTTCATCTAGCTCCCTCTTCACAGGGATGGAAAGGAGAAAACTGGCGCAAAAGATGCAAAATGGGCTTGTCCAAGGTCCCAAGGCATCAAAGGGACCCCCCGGGGGGGAGCCAGCTCCCAGCCCAGGCGCCAGCCCACCCGCCCCGGCCCCGCTGCACTCACCCGCCTGTAGACATCCTCCCGGCCGGCCTCACACTTCTGCTGCATGCGCTCCTCCAGGAAGTAGATGCGGAGCTTGAGGCTGAAGTTCTCCTTCTTCAGGTCATTGAGGTGCTGGGACAGAGTGCGATACCCATTAGACATGGTGGGCAACCCCTGGGGAGGAGCTTGCCCAGCCGCCCTCACCCCAGGAACATGGCGCGGCGCGGCCGCTGCATGGGCAGGCCTGCGGGACGAGGCTACGGCGACATGGCCAGGCGGCTGGCGCGGGCTCCCCAACACTCGGGCCTGGCCTCGCTGCTCTGGGTGCTGGGGCTCAGCACACTTTCCTTTTTTACCCCGGGAGATATTTGTGGAATCCCTGACAGAGGAACATGCTGCGTGAACTCAGACACAAGTGGTGAAACCCGACTCCGGTCAGGACAGGCCGGCGCCCTCCCAGAGCCTCCAGGCCCATCTGCGACCAGCTCGCTGCTTCTGGGGACAGAGAGGACGCAGACCCCCAGCAGCTTCCAGGAAATGAGGGCGTGGAGTGATTCGAGGTGTTCTTTGTGGTTGCACAAAAGAGAAGGGGTGGGGGCCTGAGTGGGCATCTCAGTTCCTGCTCTGCGCCAGAAGACCCAGTGGAGAGTGGCCAGAAGGGAGAGATCCAGGTCACCATAGAGAAGAGTCCAGGGACACAAAACAGTGAGCACATGTCAAGTGTCTGCTTTCTGCCAGGTGCAAAACTTACAAAACTGCTAACCAGAGAGGGTTTTCACTCCCTCAGATCACCCAGCTCGCACCTCTAAGGACAGCCAGTCCCTCCCATTTTCGCCCCAGGTCTTTTCAATCCCTGAGGCACTTCAATAAGCAGCCTTCATTACCAAGAGCCTCCCCCGACTCTCCCCACCCCCCAAGCCCCCCATACACCAGAGCCAGAGAAAGAGAAAAATCTACTTCAGCGGGGTCTTTGCAAACTCTTTACCGTGGAGGTAAACAGACGAGGAAAAGAGGGAGTTGGGGGTGCGCGTCAGTCTGGAGCCCTGAGATTTTACTCAGTCCCTGGTTCTTAACTCCTGCACCTGCCAAGGGGAGCCAGGCGCTCAGCGCCAGATCCTTCTGGTAAAGCAATTTAAGATCCTGAGTGACAGCTGCAACATTAGCAGGAAGTGTTATTTATACCACATCACCAGGGCCACTGGAGGTGACTGGGAGACAGGCTCCCCGCACCCTGCACAGCGACCAAATACAGGTTCTTAGTGGCAGTAATACTGGGATGAAGAAAAATAAATATTAATATTCAAAGTAAGGGGAACTAAAATGTTTATACTTAATTCACGTGCGCACCTTCCAACCTACCTGCACTTTTTTTCTTGCAATTCCTTCTTAATTCTTTTTAAAAAGATTTATTTATTTATACATACAAGAACTGGGGTACAGGCCAGAGGCGTGGGGGTGAGAAGACTCACCAGAGACAGAGTGGGGAACAGAACAGGTGGATCTACTGAAATACACTGCTGAGGGGAGCAGCGGGCGAGTCAGGAGAGGTCTGCTGCGCCGTGTGGGTTGCTCCCTGGCCAGGTGTCTCCCAGTCACCTCATTTAAATGTTGCAGTGGCTGCGGACAGCTTCATAGTGCTGTGCCTTAGCCCCTTGCGCCATGAGGGAGGCCCCCCTTCTTAATTCTTGATAATCAACATCTCCTGATTCCCCACCATGTGATACGTTGAGCATGAGGAATGAGATGAACACAGTTCCAAGCCTTAAAGAGCGAGGTGGTCATAAGGACAATATAGGCATTGATAGATGGTTTCACACAAATCCTCCAAGTCTGTGCTGTCCAAACTGTTCACACTTTGCACTGCAATGCAGCAGGGTACACACAGCTCAAGTCAAAGTCCCACAAGCTACTGTCACCATCCCTGCGTGCCATGCTTTGTGATGCTTTCTGGTCTACATTTCTTTCTGGGATTGACTCACTGAACTGATTTCCTGACCCACTAAGTTTCATCCTGCAGCTTGAAAAATACTGAATTTACGGGAAATCAGAAGAAAAAGTGATTCTTGCACAGATGATGAGAGAAAGCTTCACTAGGCGTTGTACTCGCACTTTGATTTGAAAAACAGAAAAAGTATGAATAAATGAATCAAGTGGACTGGGGAGCATGATTAGAATGAAGCATTCTTTCAAACAGAATCGGGTTACATGCTCGGTAGGGAACAAACACACTTCCTACCATAGACTGTTGACAACTTGAGACAAAGCATTAGTCCTCATTTAAAAAAAGCAACCTACACACTTATAATTCATTTAGCCATTTTCATTAAATCTGGAATAAATGAATGTCATTGAAGCTTATTTAGAGACAGTGAGGGAGAGAAAATCTAAATTCAAACTCAAAAGATCCTTTTCTTGTCCCAACTCTGTCATTAAATAGCTCTGTGACCTTGGAAGTGCCCCTCTCGGGAGGCCTAACTGTCCCCATTTATAAAATGAAGTGGTTGAAAAGTAGGTGAGTTTTCAGGTCCTTTCCAGGTCTGAGCTCCTGGAGGAAGGATGTGGTTATTACGACCTCCATTTTGCACGAGGGGAACTGGGCTGCCAGATTCTGGATGCGTGTTTCATTATGCTTTTGGATTCTTCTCTCATCATCTAAGATAATTTAACAAAAGTTTAAAGGTACGTAAAATAGAACAGGAACGCAGCATGCCCTCTCATCTAACCTAGAGAGTTCTCTTATTTATTAATGCACATTTCTTCCTCTGCCTTGTCTCCTAGCCCTCTGACCCCTTTTCTATACTCTGACCCCTTTAATGGCCCTTAAAGCAAGTACTTAAATGACTGTTAGTCCTTAGCCTTCTGATTTTTTTCTCACCACACTTACTCCCTCAGAGATTTTACCCACAATTAGGGCTATCATTTTTGCCTCCCAAACAACCCCCAAATCTCCAACCAAGTCAGCTCATCAAGATCTAGCCCTGTGTATCTAACGCTCTGCTCAATAGTTTGGCTTGAATGTCCTATTCTCAGAACAAGCCTCATAGCAAACGCTTCTACAACGGTCTCATTCATGTCTGCCAGAACTCACTGCAGCCATCTGGCCTCTGCCTTAGAGCTGAACTAATGTTTTCAAAACTCAAATCTTGTCATGCCATCCCCTTAATTAAAACTCTCAGAGACATCCCATCACTCTTAGCATAAAAGGAAACACCCATTACATTCCCTCAAGACACCCTATCTTTGTTGAAGTCTTAGTTCAAATCCCACCCAAACAAAGCCTTCCCTGCTACTCCAGCTTGGAAAGAGTTCTTTGGAACTCCTGCAGCAAATGGACATTCAGCAAGTGTTCATAAGCTGGCCGGGATGCTGATTTTCTGCTGTCTTGAAGGGTCACTTAGACCTTTTAGGGCTATTTAAATGTCCTGTTTATATGTCTCCAACTAATGTTTAAGTTGACAAAGGAAAGGGCTAATGACAGGTATTTCTTTCTTTTTTTTTTTTTTAAAGATTTATTTATTTATTTATTTATTTATTTATTTATTTATTTATTTATTTATTTATATAAGCACTGGGTACAGTCAGAAGCACGGGAGGGTGAGAGAATTCACCAGAGCCAGAGCAGGGAGCAGAACAGGCAGACTGACGAAATACACTGCTGAGGGGCGCAGCGGGTGCAGCAGGAGAGGTCTGCGCGCCATGTGGGACCCTGGCCAGCGGCCAGGAATCGAACCGGCACTGCAGAGGCTGCGGGCAGCTTCGCAGCCCAGCGCGCAACCGCTGTGCCACCAGGGGAGCCCCTGACAGGTCTTTCTGTACCCCTACTCCCACAACCACCGACAAGACCTTTCAGTAACATTCGTCCCTCTACTGTGGTCACAGCCTGATCACCATGCCCTCAACCAGGCTAGGGTGTTCGGAAGGCTGGGCAGGCATATTTTGTTTTTGTAATCTCACTGCATAGTATTTGGGAAGCACTTCCTAAATATTTTTGATGAATAAACAGATAAGCATTCCATAAACTTTTGTTGATTTGATTTGTCAGATAGGGGCTAGTTTGCTTGTTATTCTTAAACTTTCCGATAATATAGAAAGATTTGTTTTAATAGTTCCAAAGAAATTACATTTGCTAGAATGGTTACTGTAGACAAACAATGTTTCCTCACTTAAATTGCTAAGTCTAGATACTCATATACTTGACCTTTTCTCTGAACTCCGGTCAGTACCTAACGTTCTAATAGAAATTTCCACCTGAATATTGACAACAAATAATTGTAATCCCTAAAATTCAACTCTGTATTGCTCAGAAGATAAACACAGCAGATTCATAAGCAAGGGACAGTGCTTTTTTTTTTTAATATGATGTGTCAAAAATGTTTTCTCTCAAATATTTTTTCCAAACATTAATGGCTACCCCCTGCAATTTCCTTAATTTCTTCTTCCCACCACTTCTTGATGTATTAGTCCAGACTGGAAATAAGACTAATAAGGACTCCATCACTGCCAACAATAGTAAGAGGATTACAACACAGCTGTTGTATGTCATGCCCTATTAACAAACCAACTGTCAAGCCAGCCTTAAAAAATCTCAGCTTTACATTTGCTTAATCATATTCAGACCCCCCAGCTAGCTCTTATAATGGAAATACTTGAAAGCATTAATCGCTTACCATTGTCTTTGCTAAAAATAAAGTTCCATTTCGTTGAAAATGATTAATCACCTTAGTTGATAGATCCTTCTCATATATAATAAAATTTCTGCAACTTAAACTCTACTATCTGTGATAACTGATATCTTTATATTTTGTGAAGTAAACGGTATTCTTACATTTATAAACAGAAGCAGAATACTGCTTTTAAGTTGTATTTCTTAATAGTTTGACACTATCATTCATTTACAAGTACCCATAAACATTATGATTATCATGCACACTTATCTAAGAAGGATAGCAGGTTCAAATCCCAGTTCTGCTTTTGCTTAATTGTGTAACTTTGGGAAAACTATTTTCTAGTAATTAACTGTAGCAAAGGAGTGAGGAGACTTGGGTCCAGAAGGTTACTAAGTGCTGGAACTGAATCTATTTTGCTGACTTTTGGTTTTGAAACTGAGCAAGTAGAGTGAAAATATTAAAATGTATTGGATTTTAATATTTATTTATTCAGCAAGTGTTCATAAGCTGACCGGGATACTGATTTTCTGCTGTCTTGAAGGGTCACTTAGACCTTATTATTTTTAAATTTTATATATTTTTTACATCATTTTTCATTTTTGCACAATGTGTGCATTTTCATCTTGGTTATAGTCCCCATACAATTCCCATCCCCCTTGTTTTGAGCCTACTCCCTCCTTCCCCATTGTAGTGTGTCTGTGGTTTATAGTTGCTTGTTGATTTTGATTTTTACTTTATTATAATTAGTCTTTTTCCTGGTCCCTTATTTAGGTTTTCTAAATTCCTGCTATGGGTGAGACCATCTGGTATTTTTCTTTTTTTTTTTCTCGCTTATTTCGCTGAGCATGATCCCTTCCAGCTCCATCCATGTTGCTGTAAATTGCATAAGTTTATCTTTTTTGATTGCTGAGTAATATTCCATGGTGTATATGTACCACATCTTCTTGATCCAGTCATTTATTTTTGGGCATTTGGGTTGTTTCCAGAGCTTAGCTATTGTAAATTGTGCTGCTATAAACATAGGGTGCAGGTGCCCTTTGGAATTAATGTTTCTGTGTCCTTTGGGTAAATACCTAGGAGTGGAATTGCTGGATCATATGGAAGCTCCATCTTTAGCAGGTTAAGGAATCTCCACACAGCTCTCCATAGTGGTTGGACCAGTTTGCACTCCCACCAACAGTGCAGGAGAGTTCCTTTTTCTCCACATCCTCGCCAACATTTGTTGTTGTTAGTTTTTGGTTCAAATTTATGGATACATGAACAAGTGTTTTACTATTCTTTATACATTTCTGTTGAAACTGCTCATAATTAAAAAAAACTCTTGAAGGGAATGAAACTAGGAATTGCAGGAGGCAGCCATCAATTTGATAGAAGGATAAATTCTCTGCAAAGTCAGATGTAATGAACTTACTAGCACACTCCATCCACACATCTGTACATCAGACATTTATTGAGCACTTACATTCTCAGCAATACTACACTCCCTATCATAAAAGGAACTCAACTGGAACTAAGGAACCACTTGTCAAGAGATATTGTGAAAAGCCTCCCTACATCAATTAGAGGTTAGTTCTAGAGAACATTTAAGATCCTTAGTCACCATGACAGTGTATTTTTGAAAAATATTCTCGTCCATAGAAACAATACTACCAACGCTTGTACTAATGAGAAAACCATCACTTTTTGAAAAATCTCAGAACACACTGCCACTCTCTTACAGTAGAGTCCCAAGGTACTTAGAGTCTCCCTGTTCAGTATGAGAGCTCAGTGGAGGAAGAAAGCTACCACCTGAGTTCAATCCCTGGCCAGGGAGCTACCCACATGGCACAGCAGACCTCTCCTGTCTCCCTGCTGCTCCCTTCAGCAGTGTATTTCAGTCAATCTGCCTGTTCTGCTCCCCACTCTGTCTGGTGAATCCTTTTACTCCCCGCATCTCTGGCCTACACCCCACTTCTTCTAATAAAAATAAATTATAAAAAAAAAGAGAGAGAATGAGGACACAAGTGAGCTAAAAGACATCACATTTTCAAGATAAAATCAGCAAGGATGATAGGAAGGGCCCAAGGATGACCTCCAATGACTATTTAACCTATAACTTTAAATGTTACAGGTTTAAACTTTAACTTGCTGTCATATTATTATCATAACTTGCTGTCATATTTTAAAAACAGCCCTCTTGGAAGACCACGCAAATGGTTAGAAAGCGTTTCCTACTCTTCAGCATCCAGTGGGATCCTGAGAACGTGGGGTTCCCTGTGATGGACAGGTACTTCCACTTCTACCTCAGGTCCCTGCATCTTTTCAAAAAGCATTCTTCACTGTAAATAATCTTCCTGGTGAGCCTGGAGGGTCTGACCACCTGAATTTACATAAAATTTACTTTCCTCCATTTTCAAGTCGAACAAACCAAACTTGGTCTTCAACAGGTTAAATAATAGAGTTACTATGTGACCAGCAACTTCACTCCTAGTTATACTCCCAAGAAAATTGAGAACATATGCCCACACAGAGGAGATTGTATATGCATGCTGATAGAACACTATTCCTAAGAGTCAGAGTAGAAACACCCCAAAGCTGTAGCAGCTGAAGAATGGCTGTACCATGCAATGACGTGTGTCCATGCAGTGAAGGGCCTCTCAGCTATGAAGAACAATGAAAAGCTGACATGCGCTACAACTTAGATGAACCTCGAAAACATACTAATGTGAAGGACACAAAAAATCACAAATGATATGATTCCTCCTGCATGAAATGTTCAGAATAGGCAAATCCATTGAAAAAGAAAGCAGGTAAGCGGCTGTTAGGTGCTGGGTAGGTGGGGAAGAAATGAGAAGTGGCTGCTTATGGGTATTTGGGTTTGGGGGGGTGATAATTGCCATTAATTTAGGGGGAAGGTGATAGATTACCACCATGAGGACTAGGTAGTGGTAACTGTTGCATATAATAAAACCACGGCATTGTATACTTTAAAAGGGTGAAATTTAGAGCATGCAAATTATAATTAAGCTGTTACTTAAAAAAGAAGAAAAAAGAAACCCAAGTTAGAAGAAGTAACTTTCCCAATCTTTACTGTTTATAAAAGACTTTTTGTGATATTCTTTTCAACAAAGTTCAATATAATTCAATTAAAAGCAAGTGGTCTAGACTCGATCATTTTTAAACCTCCTGCCTATTAATCCTATGTAGATGATGGGACCCTAACAGTGAAGCCTGTCTAACTTAGGGGCGCTAAGTGAGCTCAGGTCTCATTTCATGTCACATTCACATGTGCAGGTCACGTTTCAAAAACGTGGAAAGCTCAGGGATTACTATGTTTCATTAAGCTACAGTTTTGTTACAATCCTCAGATACAACAGAAAGAAACTGTGATTTGCATATAATGATCTATTTTTGTAAACAGAAGAATGTGCTCATTATGCTATCTTGAAGAATATGCTCAGCTTTTGCACATTTTTTTAAAAAGATTTATTTATTTATTTATGCATACAAGAACTAGGGTGTAGGCCAGAGGTGAGGGGGGTTGGGAGGTGAGAGGGTTCACCAGAGAGAGAGTGGGGAGCAGAACAGGTGGATCTACCTAATGCACTGCTGAGGGGAGCAGCGGGGAGGCAGGAGAGGTCTGCTGTGCCATGTGGGTCAGCTCCCTGGCCGGGGATCAAACTTGTGCTGCAGAGGCTGTGGACAGCTCCATAGCGCTGAGACTTAGCCCCTTGCGCCATTTAACAAGTAGACCCTGGAAGTCCATCAGCTGACCTTGCCACTCCTCAGCCTTTCACCTCTCACAGGGTCTGTGCCCAGCGGCCCACACATCTGTGCAGAGAGTAGGCTGCAAATCCTACAAAGGCCATTTCCTCCCGGGTTGCACAATCAACAAAACTTCCTCCTGAAACTCTTGTTTCTGAAGTTTCAGACTATTTTAAATGCTAAAACATTAATAATATCTTTCCATTTTCTCTGCCGGAACTCAGAAATATTTTGACATCCAAGCTCAAGGCAGCCTTGTCTTGAAATACTAGTCCAAGGACAAGAGAGCTAACACCAGAGCTGCTACCGCAGGTCGGCAACCACACCCGACCCTCAGCTGTGTCACGGTGTGGTCAAAGGACAGGGGTTCAGATGATGTTCCTGTTGCCTTCCCCACCATAGATAGACACCCACACCCCCCTCGATCCTGGAATAACAAAGTGTAGTCGTCATTACACATTAGGGCGCTGGGAACTATATAAAACCAGACCAAAACAAAACAACAACTTCCCTAGTCACCAAAAATAAAGGGCCCGGTCAGAAATAGTGCAGCCAGAGACAGTTTGATGAACTCCACGGGAGGCAGGGGAGTTGGGCCCCCGGGACCCAAACTGGATTCTCCATCGGTTTGCCACACCCACCCCAGAGGGACTGGGTCTTTGTCCACAACTGCTGCAAGCCTGGAAGGTTATTTGCTGAGCTTCTAGTTTTCAGGGGGACACATCAACTTCAGTCCTAACCTATTTTTCTAGATTTTCCATGACCTTTCTCCATCTTCCTCTAGGAAAGAAGGCAATTTCAAAGGCACAATGAGGACTCTCTAGGGCTAAGAGCTATCCATGGCTGCAGTAATAGGGTGAGGGCCAGGAGCTGGGAGGGGGGAGAAGAGGCAGAGCCAGCTGGAACCTCAGAGGACACTCTCATGCCCGAGTCATGACAAATAGTCCCCTATTTCTGAGCTCACGTCCCCTCAGTGGCCTCCAGGACTTTTCATGGGTCAGAGTGTTAGCTTAAAATGTCATTCCTTTTCTTTCCCCCTTAGCGCTAACTTAATGATCTCCAACTTGCCTTTTTTTTTTCCCCCCATAGAGCCCTCATTCAGATTAATACCACTTTTTCCCACTTAACTTGTTATAAACATTCTCCCATGACAGTATTTATCTCAACATCATCTTAAATAATGTAATTATAAATAACGAGATTGGAGGAATAGAGTGCAAATTATTTAACTAATTCTATTTTGTTGAATAGTTGGGATATTTGTCATTTTTCACTTTGATTTAGATATGCCTGTTAAAGGAGGCCTCGCTGACCCTGGAGCGGGATGCGGACCCCTGCTGAGAGCTTCCTCAGATGTCCTGGACTCACACTCCTTACAAGGACTATCTGTTTGTCTCATCAGCTACACTGAGAGTGCCTTAAGGACAGGAAAATGCCTTATTTTCCTCCCCCAAATGACAATCACTCCACTGCTGTTTGGGGTTTGCTGCTATTGTGTACTGGTTACAGTGCTGCTACAGCTGCCTGCTCAGTGGGTCGCGGCACATGCTGGTTGTTGAAGGGAGATCGCTTGGTGTGATCCTTTCATGCAAACACAATAAAAAGGAAAAGACACGGCTGCTCGTGCTGGGCACTGTGCTGATCACCATGGCAAGCCGCGAGCAAAACCCAGGCCCGCCACGGTGGAGCACAGATTCCAACCAAAAAGACAGACTTAGGGGATCAGAGGACCTGGGAGTTCACAGCAGGGCGCCGACCCGGCCTGGGATGGGAGTGGGGGTGGGTGGCAGGTCCTAACGGGTGCCTCCTCCTCACCGGTCTCCATCCCATCAGTCGTGTGGCCTCCCACTTCTACTGCTGAGGGATCTGTCTTTCGTGTTCATTTTTCTCACTCCTGTACTGTCGGTCTTCGCCTGGAACACGCCAGCAGTGTCCTCACTGCTCTTTCTGCCGTAGACTCCAGCCCTCCAGTCTAGTCCAAACAAAAGCCTAAGAAAGGGATGTTTCGAAAGGAAAAACTCTCAAGTCAGCCCTCTGTTAAAAGCCCAGTGGCGTCCCACTGAGCTCTGACAGAGCTCCAAAAGTGTCTACAGAACCTGCAAGAGCCTGTGTGCTGACTTCACTCTTTTTCTCCAGTCTTTTTTTTTCTTTATTATTATTATTATTATTATTTTAATTTTATATATTTTTTACATCATTTTTCATTTTTGCACCATGTATGCATTTTCATCTTGGTTATAGTCCCCATACAATTCCCATCCCCCCTTGTTTTGATCCTACTCCCTCTACCCCCTCCCATAGTGTGTCTCCAGCTTATAGTTGCTTGTTGATTTTGATTTTTACTTTATTATAATTAGTCTTTTTCCTGGTCCCCTTATTTAGGTTTTCTAAATTCCTGCCATGAGTGAGACCATCCGGTATTTTTCTCCAGACTTAACTCTTCACAGTCCAGGTAGCCCTGGCCTAAGGCCGACCCTGCCCGAGACAGGCTACCTCACTGCAGTGCACTCATTTTTCTCTCCTCTGAATCTTGCTTCATGCTGTTCCCCTGCAAGGAACAGTCTTCATTTCCCACTCCCAACCTACATTAACAGTTAATTCTTTTTCCTCCTCAGGTTCCACATTAGATGTAGTTAGGAAACATTCCCTGATTCTTGCAATCAGGGGCCCCCTCTAAATACTGTGCAGCACCCTTTATTTCTGTCATGATTACCTTCTGCTGCAATCAGGTAATCTGTAAAACTATGAGGGCAGGAGCCATATCTGCCTATTCTTTCTTGTATTTGCAGCATTTAAGACATTGTTGCACACGGTAAGAGTTCCAGAAATGCATTAAGTGGTTAGATAAATAAAATGAACACACACTATTAAAGAAAGATTCAGGTAATATATAAAGTTACAAAGAGGACAAAACATCATGACTAATTCCATCACCCAGATATATGTATATCTATCCCTCCAGATCTCCCTCGAAAATGAGATCTTATGCAGTCAAATTGTTGATTTGTTGCTTAATCTTCAGTTTGTAATTATGGACATCCTTCCAAGCCATTATATCGCTCTAAGATATTCTGCTGGATGCATGGATCAAGTTGAAATAATCAATGCTCACCTTGATAGATTATTTCTAATAGCTTATTGGTATAAAATCTGAAACAAACATCCATTCTTGAAAACACATCTTCTCCTGTGTTCACATTTGATCACTCTGCATCTCACAGCTGCACAGGGCCCAGCACATAAGATTCTCCCATATGTGAGTGCATGAGAGGAATGAATGAACAATTAAGGGGACTGGGGAGGATCCATAAAGATATAAAACTGCGTCTACGAGTTCAGACTCAGAATCATACTGTTCAAATCCCAACTCTGGTACTTTCTAAAAATCACTAATCTTTTCCTAGCTTCAGTGGCTCACCCTATACGAACAAAGACAATGGTTGTACCAACCTCAAAAGACTGTTAAAATAATTGAGGAAGACAATACAAGCCAAGTCCATTCACAGAGCCCTGTGTACGCAATAAATATGGATTGCTCTCAGTGGTTTTGTTATTTTTAAAATGCATTTTCAGAATGGAAATTATTATTGGAATGAATATCCTTCAAGGTCTACAGGGAGAACTCTGTCTAGAGAAGAGGAGAAACCAGTTCTGATAAGGAAACAGAAAGGAGATAATTAAAAAATTAGAATGATTGTCATTCCAGTGCTATTTCCTCTTTGGAAGTGATTGTTCTTTTTTTTTAAGATTTATTTATTTATGCATATAAGAGCTGGCGTGCAGGCCGGTGTTGTGGGTGAGAGGATTCACCAGAGACTGAGTGGAGAACAACAGGCAGATCCACTGAAACACACTGCTGAGGGGAGCAGCCGGGAGACAGGAGAGGTCTGCTGCACCATGTGGGTAGCTCCCTGGCCGGATGGGGATCAAACTCTTGCCATCGTGGCTGGTGCGCCACCAGGGAGGCCCCAGTGATTGTTCTATTCTGTCGGTTGCTATACCTTTCTGAATTTTCAGGGTTGTTAAATATTTGTAATTTCATTCTTTTTGATAAAGCTACTTGATTAATTATATAATCAAATGTGAGCTATTATTTATAACTTTGTACAGTTTATATATACATGTATGTGTGTGCCTATATGTTATATATATTTACAAATTTTAAAAATGCTTATCATATGTAGGTTTTTTTTTTTTTTTAAAGATTTATTTATTTATTTATATAAGCATTGGGTATAGTCAGAGGCATGGGAGGGTGAGAGAATTCACCAGAGCCAGAGCAGGGAGCAGAACAGGCAGAGTGATGAAATACACTGCTGAGGGGAGCAGCGGGCGGCAGGAGGGGTCTGCGCATCACGTGGGACTCCGGCCTGGTGGCCGGGGATCGAACCAGTGCTGCAGAGGCTGTGGGCAGCCTCACAACCCAGCGCTCAACTGCTGCACCACCGGGGAGGCCCCATATTTAGGTTTTAAAGATATACATTTGGTAATTAATCTTGTGCTATCTCTTCCACTATTGCCTTCAATGCTATTTAAATTGAATTTTGTATAATTTGAATTTCTTATGCCCCAATCAGATTGTATGTGCTTCAGAATGGTACCATCTGCAGCACTCCTAATCAGTCCTTTTACTTACTCAAGTCTTAAGAAAAAATGATACATATTTTTTTGTTGTTAGTAATGTTGCTAATCTCCTTAGCAATGTTGCTTAGGAAAAAATGTTGCAGCTAAAGTTCTGTGGGATGACTGTGTGGAATCCCTCTGAAAAATCCTGTTTAAAAAGAAGAAAATTGTTTGCTTTTACTTGCTGAAAATTTAGGATTCTCCCGTCTTCTCATACAGTAGCTATTTGAATGCCTCATTTATAACTTTTCGTTTTCCCGTGAAAACAAAACCAGCAGGCTTGCGCAGTGTGGCCTGGGGCGCTTAAATGCCTTTTTTTAGTGAAAAATCCCTTCTCTGGTAGCCCTTATCTTGCAAGGCTGGAATTACACAGAAACACTCACCAAGCACAGAAACCTCTGGCCCTAAAGGCCGCCCTCACATGACCCAGATTCACTCAACTCAGACAAGAAACCAGGACTGTGCTGGTGACACCCCTTGTGGGATGCTCAGGGGTCCTCAGCACAGAATTGCCCACTGAGGGCTCCCACATGCAGACACACAGACTTCATGACCCAAGTGGAAAATCTGCCAAGACGGGCGGGACCTCAAACAGGCTGACTCACTGTGGCTGGATCCAGGCTGCAGAGAGCTGGTTTCAGGCTATAATTAGGCAAACACTCCAACTGGTCCTGCTGACCGACTCAGGCAAAGATGACAATCTTACAAAATGTGTGAAGAGGAGAGGGCCGTGGAGGCTTCTCCAAAGTCACGGTGTGGGCTCCTGGCCCTCTGCGGCTATGCCCCAACAGCTGTCGTTTTGAGTCTATGCATAAAATCAAACCACCCACGTCCCTCCACAAGCAGGCTCTCCTCTGGCCGGGCCTCTCATTTACCTGAGTCTTGGAATCACTGGCGTCCTTCTGGCTTAGCCCTTTATACTTGTATAACCTTAGGCAAGTTATTTGAGTCTGGGGTCTCTTTGCTGGTCTAATGGAGTAAGAGTACTATTTCTCTCATTTGACAGAAAAAGGACTGAAATAAAACATGTGGTTTCCTTAAAAGTGCTTCGTGCATAATAAACACTCAATGATACCATTATTATTAGTTATTATGACCTTCTAAATGAGTTTTGCCAAATACTTCAAATGGTTTCTGCTTCTTTTAATTTTAAATTTATATTTTTTCATCCTGATTTAGAGAGAACAGTCCTCTTTTATTTTTTTTTTAAGATTTATTTATTTATTTAAGATTTATTTATTTATTTAAGATTTTTAAAATTTATTTTATTCATTTAAGATTTATTTTTTAAGATTTATTTATTTATTATTATTTATACAAGCACTAGGTACAGTCAGCAGCGCGGGAGGGTGAGAGAATTCACCAGAGCCAGAGCGGGGAGCAGAGCAGGCAGAAGGACCTAAGTACACTGCTGAGGGGAGCAGCGGGCGGCAGGAGAGGTCTGCGCGCCATGCGGGACCCTCCTCCGGTGGCCGGGGAGCAGCCGGGGATCGAAGCGGCGCCGCAGAGGCTGTGGGCAGCTTCGCAACCCAGCGCTCAACCGCTGCGCCACTGGGGAGGCCCGAGAACTGTCCTCTTTTAAATTCACCATTAAAAATAAGTACATTTTTCTTAATTTCCCAGTTTCCTATTCTAAATCAATTAGTGTGCCAATAGGCTTCTTAAAACTCTTCAGTTTACTGTGAATACCTTCAGAGACTACTGAGTACAGGTGGGACAAATTATAAATCTCCTCTTCACACATTTCTTCAATACTTTTCAACAAGTTTAGTTTAGTTGATAAACAGTTGCTGAGTGCTTACTGTGTGCCTGCGTTATGCTAGATTCCAGAGGCTGGAAAAGGATGAGCAGGAGGTATTGTCTGACCTTAGAGAGTTTTGAGTCTGGGCATATGTTTTATGAATGGAGAGTCAAGAAGGCATATTTGAAAAAAAAAAGAGCCCCTGAGCTAAAGCTTGAAGCACAAAAACCCTTTAACCAGGGAAAGAATAGCAGAGGAAAAGAATTCCAGACAGTGTAAAGTTGGAAGCATGAATAAGCTTGAAGTTCCACACAGTTCAGAATTAAGAGGAGAAGCCCATGATGGAGAATAATAGTAGGAGACAAAAGCAGATATTAGTACGTAAGAATTGAGAAGCCCCTTCTCCGGCACAGACCCTTTAGTGTGCCCCCTTCCACTCTCCAAGCACAACTTCCCAACCTTTACCCCAAAGCTGCTGATTAAATGTTTTACAACCCAAGGTAAATTTGTTAATTAGTATTTTACATTTTTTAGGGTAGAACATTAGAATACGCCCCTATTCCTCCATTATCTTTTCTAACCAATTTTTTCTCTGATTTGCAAATCCTCTCATGGAGATTGCTTTTTTTTTATAATTACACACGCGCACGCGCGCACACACACACACACACACTTTACACACACACACACATTACAACGCTGTTCCTTTTTCTACAGTGTCTGATTTCTCCTCTCAGGTGTAGTCCCATAAAATTCCCACCACCAAGTCACCTGTGAAGCATCACCATAGTCTCTTGTGCTCTTTCCACTTCGTTTTAATCCCTCTTTATGGAGATTCTTCATATGCTAGCTGCTCTCATTCAGAGTCTTCAGGATGGATGGATGGGCGGATGAATGGATAGATCAGTGAGTGATGGATGAGGGATGGATGGCTAGATGGATGGATGGGATGAATGGGTGGATGGATGAGTGGATGAGTGGATGAATGGATGAGTGAGTGGGTGGGTGGATGGATGGATGGATGGATGGATGGATGGATGGATGGATGGATGGATAAGTGGTTGGGTGGGTGGGTGGGTGGATGGATAAGTGGTTGGTGGGTGGGTGGGTGGATGGATGGATGGATGGATGGATGGATAAGTGGTTGGGTGGGTGGGTGGGTGGGTGGATGGATGGATGTATTAGTGGGTGGGTGGGTGGGTGGGTGGGTGGATGGATGGATGGATGGACAAACAGGCTAGTGAGCATGACACAGCTTTGTTTATTGGCAATGACTTTGATGACAAAGAAATATGTTATAAACCCATAAATTACTTATTTGTTTGACACATAAGGGTGGGTGATTTAAGGTATATCTAATTGGCTTGTTCTCTGTCCTAATTTGGTTTCTGCAGGTAGTTCCCAATAGTGAAAAGCAAGAACTAGTCAGCAATATTAGATCTGAATGCTAACAGCAAAGGACTTAGTTTCACATATGAAAGTCAGCTGACCCCTGCTCACTGCCCAACCCAGCCCATTATTTTCCCTCTCCCGCAGCAGCTGGCTATTCATTTCCCTCTCCCATAGCATCTGGCTATCAGTGGAGGGCACCCCTCACTTCTACTATCTAAACTGCCTCTCAAGTAAAAGAACATGCAGGCAACTCTGCTCACTCTGCTGATTGTGGCAGATGCAATGGTGAAAGAAGAAAAAGGGGTTGGGGTGTTAGCATCCCCACTGTCAACACCAACACCATACAACTGTTCAGAGGTTCGGTGGTTCTTATAAAACCATAGTACCACAGACTTTGTCTTTTTTAAAAAAAAAGTAGTTATCCATGATAACTCTAAGAAAGGGAAAAAAAAAACCAGAACAGCTAAGTGTAGCAGTTTAATTCTCAGGAATGTATTACATGGAGCAGATCCTTTCTCCACAGGAATATCTAGTAGGATGTACACTGGGTCTTAGTGAAACATTTCTACTTACAAGTCATGGGTACGCAGGGCAAAGCCATGCCAACACTGCTTAATTAACCCTTTTTAATGGAATTTTATCATTTTTTGTCAAAATCTATCAACTCAAGAACAAAAGAAACCCACATCCCTCCGAGCTTTATTTACACAGTATTCAAGTGTGGCCTCACCCCTGGAGAACCCCCAGGGGGCACCAAAGAGCTGTTTCTTTTTTTAGCACACCTGCCCTAAGACATCCTGGGCTCACTTTCCAGGTCACAAAAATCCCAGAGGATGGGTTCTAATACTCAGACTTCCTGGGATCAATCCAGGGAACTGAAGACCTGAATCACACCATCAGTAATTTGACTCTGGGCCAGATCTAAGGGTAAACATTCAAAACAGAACCCTTGAGTTCAATCAGGAGTTTTGAGCAACAATGCCAGGTTCTTGTTGAGAAGGAAGTGGTTGTGACTTAGTCACATCCCACCTGAGACATTATCCAGACATCCAGAGTGCTCAAGAGAATATGATGCCTGTCGAGTGGACTAGGTACCCTGGCCTTACCACGGTCCAGTCACTGATTCCCAGGGTGCCATTTAAACTTCTTGAATTTATCTGAGTTGTAAACCAGGGGTACAAATGCTGAAACAGGATGCAGGCAATGGCCCAGGAGCCTCAGAGGTCGGCACCCAGCCAACAGCACAAATGCTTATCGGGACGCTTTCTTGAAAGAGACACCAATATAAGAAAGCCCATAATCTAGACTAAGTCAAGCATCATATTTTCAGAAGTCAGTAACCCACAGCATTGCTTCTGAGTGAGATAACGATTTCCCACCCACGAGACTTACCTTTTCAAAGTCTCGAAGAGCCTGGGTCTGCACCTGAGGGGGGTTTTCAAATGCCCTCATGGAGCATGAATGCCCAAAAGGAAGCTTCTCCCCACTTCTCCAGGTCTGTGATGGTGCTGGGGGGCCTCGGTCTTTGGTGTCACTAAGGAAAGCTGGCAATAAAACAGGACAGTCAAGAATTTTATATAACCGTGGCATGAAGATCATCCTAATTTATACATTCCAGCAGAATTTGGCTTCTATAAAATGCAGAGCAATTCCAGGCCACACAGAAATAGTTCACAGAAAGTGGCCTGTGATGGATCATCTTCTAGTTTATGTCCATGCGCCTTTGTAACGTGAAGTTCCCATCCAGTAGAGTCTGTCGCTCCAACCCTTCAGTCTAAGTTGGTCCAGTGACTTACTCTGACCAAGGAGCATATGAAGAAAATTTTCCAATGAGTTCTAGAGATCAGGCCCGTTCAAACCCTTTATAGAACATCAGAACAACAGCCCATGAAGAAGCCTAGTCTACCCTCTCGGAGGAAGAAAGACCAAAAACGTGGTCTTGGGCCCTTGGCCCAGCCAGGCTGTTAAAGAATGCAGCTACTGAATGACCCCAAGTGAGGTCAGCAGAAGAAATACCTCATTTGCCAATGCTCAGGATTATGAAAAAGAATAGATCATTGTTGCTTTAATCCACAGCTGGGCAAACTGCTTCTTATGGGGCCAGAGTATGAGTGTTTTAAGCTCGTGGCCCACAGCCTGTCACAACTCAGTTCTGCTCTTGTGCTCAAAGCAGACTCGGACCATGTAAATGAAGGCACATGGCTGTGCTGTCACAAACTGGCCACTGGCCAGTTTTAAGCCACTAAGTTTTAGGGTGGTTTTTCACATAACAAAAGATAAGTGAAATAGCCTTTTTATTAAAAAAAAATCACATTACTAGCTAAGAAGCATTTCTACCAATCTCTCTGCAGAGAATCTTTCAGATTATCATTGAGAAATAATAACAGTCATACCAACCAACATCTTCAGCAGGCAGTACACAAGTGTTTCACATAAACTGTTTATTTATAAAATTACAACGAGCAATGAAATAGACTGATGTGGTTATTTGATGGCCAAATAAAGGTTCAGAAACTGCTTGCCCAAGATTACATTACCAAAAAGTGACAGAGCCAGTGCCCTCTTCTCTCCACCTGGCCTTCGGAGTGTACGCAACCAGCGTGTTATTTTAGTGGGGAGGAGAATTGTAACAGCGGAAAACAGGCACAGGGGCAGGGATACAGTCATTCCACTAGCCAAAGAAAGTCCTGCCCTGGGAAAGCTAAGCGGCTGCTAACCTGTCCTGCCTTTTGGAAGAAACACTGTGAAAGAACAAGTCAGGGCTTCCTTCAAGCACACCTTGACCTCAGACTCCTTAGACAAGCACACCTTGTTCTCAGACCTCAGACTCAGGTGGGCTTGGAACTACAGATTTAGACAGAAGACAGAAAAACACATCCTTGTGTGTGTGTGTGCTTGTGTGTGTGTATAAGAACTGGGGTGTAGGCCAGAGGCACAGGGGTGGGGGTGGTGAGGATTCACCAGTGACAGAGTGGGGAGCAGAACAGGCAGACTGACTGAAATATACTGTTGAGGGGAGCAGTGGGCGAGGCAGGAGAGGTCTGCTGCGCCATGGGGGTAGCTCCCTGGCCAGCCGGGGATCGAACTCATGCTGCAGTGGTGATAGTGCCGACTTAACCTCTAGCCACCAGGGAGGCCCGAAAAATACATCTTTTAAGGAAACAGTGAGCCTTTATTATTGAACAACTTAAAAAAATCAGAGTGATAACATCTCAACACACTTAAGTCCATCGTATCAGAGCAAGTAAGAGCACAAGGGGCTCCTGGGGTGGGGGTGGGGGACTCTGTGCCTCATTGAGAAAAAATGAACTCAACATAGACAGACAGAGGCCCAAAGGGGCCAAGAGGCAAAATGTCATCCCCTGTTATTTCCCCTCTCTTTCCCTTTCTCTTTTTCTTTTCTCTCTCCTTCCTTTCTCCCTTGTATATTCTTGGCAACTTTGTCAAAAATTAACTGACCCTATCCATATGCACGGGCACCAGAAACCCAGGGGGCTCAATGAAAACAGTCGAGTAAGAGAAATTAAACTGAGAAGCTGCCTCGCGGAAGAAACCATCCACAAAATGAAAGGCAAGCTGTGGGATGGGAGAAAATATTCCTTCCTCTTCTTTCTCTTTCTTTCTGCAAACTTGCCAGATAGAGCACAAAGAAATATCCCTAGATACTTCAATTTCTCAGAATGGCTTTTCAAATGCTCAGAAGAGAGCATTCTTTGCTAAAGAGAAAGGAAAATTTAAAGACATGGTGAAGGTGAACAAGGTCTGCTACGAAAATGAAGTGAAAACCTACAGCCCCCTGCAAGGAGTGGGTGGGGGGAGTAGAAGAGAGACAAGTTGAAGGTCCCAATGTACCAAAGAAGTTTCTCCTCCTTCAGCCATTTTCTTGTTTTGTTTTGAAAACCACGACCCCAAATCACAGGCGGCTATGAGGCCTACCTACTGGAGCTATTATGAGGACACTGAGAGAAATGAGAACCAACAAAGGAGCGTTTTAAAAGGCTATTGCTATGTTCTGGGGTAAAGTCTGCTCAAAAGTTGTTGAGGCTGGAAAAAAAAAAAAAACAAGAAGAAAAACAAAAAGTCTCAAGAAAATGATGGTGAAGAAAATAATGATGATAAACAGGTGGTTCTGTTAGGGGGAAAAGGCTGTCCTAAAGCTGATTCCACACAGGCTTTGTGGACTCCACCCCCACCCCAGGCCAAAGCCAAAGACACTGGGAACTCCACATCCCATCACCACCCAAGGGAAGGTGGCTGGGACCTGAGGGTGGGGTTAAGCAGCCAGGTTGGTATAAAGCCAGACATGTGGGCTTTGGAGGGGTCCCCCATTTTGGCTCTCCACCAGCTCACAGCGTCCGGCCAGCTCGGAGAGTGCCTTTGGGTTTCCAGGTTGGCGGATCGGGTAGGACGCATTAAAGACTTTATTTCCCTATTTTCTCCCTGAGTTGTACATTTTCCTTATTTCCTTTTCCCTTGTAAATAAACCTTTTATGAACCTTTTGTGTGTGTCTGCAGTGGAGTATTCATAAGTCCCTTGTAAGCGCGCGGGTGAGGACCCACAGCCAGGAACCCGTTCAATATCGGGGCTGTCCTATAACAGTTCCAGCACAGTTTTTTTTCTTATCTAAAAGCACTGAACTCCCCCTTATACTACTGATTCTCAAGAAGATATTGAAACATAAAACCATAGGATTTGTTTTTAAACTGGACGTTGTATACTATCTTTATTTTTATAAAACCAACACACTATGAAGTGTGTCTCTCAAGAGTTCTATCATTAATGGTGTTTTCAACAGCCACTGACTTGTTGGGTAGAACATGAGGGGTTTTAAATGGTGCCAAAATTTACAGCAGTTCTCTCAGTGCACAGCATACATTAGTTATAGATGGAGGTGGTATTTATTTTTTCATCTCGATGTGTTTGATTCAGCTTGTACAAAATAGTTGTTGTTCTGTTAATTGTATACCACTCTGTGATTGCAAGCAAATAACATTGCATCTGCTTGTTGATATTCTGATTGTTTGAGTAAATGCAAATTTTTTAATTAAAAGAAATTAGCAAGAATGATTTTGTCCTCTTTTATGTTCAATTAAATAAGCTATTAAATGGAAGAAAATCTGATAAAACAGAGCAACAATACACTATATAGTTAGTGGAATATGATAGAAAGAGCAGAGCCTTCGAGGCTTGGACTTGAAGTCTGACACTTGCTAATTGTGGGAATTTAAGCAAATCTCTTCATTTTTCTGAGATTTGTTGTCTCTATAAAAATGGAAATGACACTTGCCTCACAGAGCTTTTGAATGAGGTGGTGAAATAATCAATGAAAGCACCCAACAGGACATCTTGCCTGCAGCTGGCTTTTTCTCCACTCCCTTCCACTTTGCCCTGGTTAGTCCTTTGACCGTTAGCTCGAGATGGAGGATACTACTACTCAAATGAGTGTGGGAGACCCCTGAAGTTTGTAGATTTAACAAAGACCATTACAAATGCCGATTCTGAGTGACTCCCACAAATTAAAAACTTTTTTCCATGTGCATAAGGATCACCTGTGCTGGCTTGAAAAAGGCAAATCACGTGGTAAGGAAAACCCTTAATTGGTTAAAAGTTTTAGTGAAAAGGGGCTTTGAAATTCAGGTAGATCTCGATACTGTTGGCACAGTAATGATACGGCAATAAGAATACATTAATAATGATGATAGTGACAACGAGAATAATGATAATAACTACTAAGTATACTTATTCCTTGACATGCTCTGTACTAAGCTTTTCTCACTTCATCTCACTTGTGAGGTTGACACCGTTGTTTTATCCATTTTAATGGCATACTGGAGTGGAGAATGCATTTTAGTGGCAGAATCTATTTTAACTATTTTGCAAGTGTCTTTAATCTTGCAATTACAGGGTCATTAAAAGTACGAAGCGCTCAGGTTAGGTGTCTGTTGTGATTTACTTCACTGTGCTGGGAAGGTGCTACAGTAGTGGGCGCAAATTCGGAAATTCAGAAAAAAATCTGACGATGGCAGCCATGATGAATTTACACAGCCTATAATTCAAGGCAATTAGATCATCAGGTAACCAGTAAATTTTCAAGGCAGGGTCCACAGGCACCTTACCTGCTGCATGACTTGTTCTGGGCACCATCTCCCCATCATCCTCTGCAAAGTAGTCTCTGTGGAGAGAATCACAGGATGAATTAATAAGACACCACCCTGCACAGTCCCCCAGTTCCCGGGGCTGTGAAACATGTATCAATATGTTCTGTTTTCATTTATTTCTCTACACTCCAATTATGACTAGTGTTGAGTGACTAATGTTGAGTGCTGCAGATACACAAAAGCAGCCCTCTCCCACTCACCCCAAGGAAGGGTTCTTATCTTCACTAAGCACTTGTAGAGACAGGTAGTCGTTGACCAAACAATTCCACGTGGATTGGGTCACTGCTGTGTTCAACGTTACGAAGGAAGTAGACAGAACTCAACTAGTAGAGATACTCGGAGAAACTGAAAAGGGGACATGGGGACATTTAAACTGAGTTGGGGAGGATGTCAGTCAGGTGGAAACTAGCACATCCTGAGGGCACAGCAGCCTGAGTCAGGAAGGACCTCGGCTGATAGAGGGACAGAGCCAGGCAGTGTCACCAGAAGACCAGGCAGGGCTCAGGGTGGTGTAAAGACACAGCGTCTTATGTGAAATCACTGCAGAATTTTAAATGAGGAAATGAATGGTAAGCACGTGATTTAGATTTTTAGATAGCCATCATTCTGGCTTCTGAGTGAGACTGTGAGTAGGAGACACAGTGGATCGTGAAACGGGGAAAATGTTTAGGAAGAAGAATTGATGAGGAAAACTTGGAAAGCAAAGTACATTTAGTGGAAATGTTAAAAAACAAACAAAACCAGCAGGATTCAATGGCAAGAGGAGTATCTGTCCAACATAGTGAAGACCACTATAGGGAGCAAATGCTGGTGGGGGTATCTCAAAATATACCCAACAATTACCATGATTTGGGGCATGGTAATTAAGCTCCACAAATGTAGCAGTGAACAAAACAGCCAAAATGTTTGCCCTCAAGACCTCCTGAAACTCCTATTACAGAAAAGGGAAACAAGCAAAATGGATCCTAGCAACTGAGGACATGACTCTAAAAATAAATAACACAGGGAATGGGGACAGTGTGGAGGGGCAGGGGAGGGGCTGCAAAGCTACTATGAGAAGCCAATGGCGGGAGTGGGGAAGGCTCTTAGGAGGGGGCTCGCCCCGTGTTTGCAGAGCAGCAGGCGGCTGGAGTAGCCCGGCCAGGGTGTCTGGGCAGAGTGGGCTTCTGATGAGCAGAAGTGATGTCAGAGCAATAATGGGAGGCCTGGGCAGGGGGCCGATTGCATAAAGGCTTTCAGAACATCAAGAGGCATTTGGCCACTGGAGTCTCCTGAGTCATAAAGATGAGCTGAGTGATGAATGTTTTAAGAGGGCTGGCTACTGCTTCGACAATAGGCTGTTTGGGAGGGAAAAGCACAAACAAGAGCTCTACAGAGAGATGCTTTCAACATTTAGCTTATTCCTTAAACCCTGGGCTACGCCTAATTAATTCGTTTCTCCAAAAAGAAATCTGTAGACACAGATTTCAAAGATTTCTCTATTTAAAAGCCAGAAGACAGTCACAGGAAGGCGGAGGAGAGCCTGACATTTGTTAAGAAACCACTGATGTTCCTTCGTCTCTGCCTCAGGCCTGAGTCTTGGCACAAATCTTCAGTATGTTTGTTCCAGCTGGACTTGAAGGTACCAGGCAGGGCATGCTGGAGTCCACACACCACCTGCAATCTTTGGTGTTCCAAAGCAGATGACCAGTTGTGGTTCTCCCAGGCCCTCTGCTTCTTTCTCTTCTCCGATCTCATTAAAACCCACCCCCAAGAGGTGAATAATGAGAGAGATAAACCTTTACTTGTGGATAACCCTCCCTGAGATCAAATAAGGGAAGAATATTGAACCCCCTCCCCAAGCCAGAACAATGTCTTAAATTCCTGTGGGGGAAAAACTGAGCCACTGCTGCTCATGCGCTGGATGGATTCCATTTTGCTCAGCCTGCAGACAAAGGCACCTGCGCATCTGCTGGCGGAAGCCAGGTCGGTTCCAAGTGAGCCAAGTTCAGCCCATTCAGCCCATTTTAATTGGTCTACACGAGATTGACCCACTTTTAACTTGTCTTGAAAAATGAGTGGGTCTAGACTCCTTGGCCTGCTCTCCCATATGGAGATAAAACCTGCCACCTTTCTGGAGAACCATCAAGTGTTCTCCAGTGCCATCCCTCTTTGTAGTCCCAGCTCATGCACTCATTTGAAACCCACCTGGTTCCTCACACGTCTCTGAGGCTGCCACCCTGGTGTAGACCAAGTGCAGGCAGAATTGCATTTCTGCTTTAAGACACAGTGCAAAGTAACCCACTGGTTTCAGCACACAAGTGTGATGAGAAACTATAAGTTGGCTTCTAAGCCACCGTTAACTTTGGGCTTCAGTGTCCTTAAATGCATGTATTTCTGTGGCTCCTTACGGTAGGTGTGCAATTCTCTTCCGATCGAGGCTCAACCACAAAAGCCATTTTAATACTTTCCAGGTATCTGGGGGACTTTCTAGACATAATCTCATCCAATCCTCCTTGCACTGAAGATTTCACATTCAGGAGCAGGTCACAACAGGCGGTGCACGCCAGCCCAGGACGCCTCACCCTCCCCGCCCACGCCCCCCAGCGCCAACTGCCTTCCTGGATGAATCGATAACCACCAGGGTAAGAAGGTCACTGTGGATGGTGCCGAGTTAATGGCTGTACTGTGGTCTCTCAGGAGGTTTTTTAAAAATCACTTTAACTCTATTAACAGCTCGAGTTTCCTCTCTGATTACCAGAGTGGCGTTCACTCAGCTACTCTGAAGGTTAGGAAGAAATTGGATGCTCCCCTGGGGAAGGGGCTCATGGGGAAGAAACACGGGGTACATGTTTAGGGATTGCAACTAGTGACAACTTCTGACAAATCAAAGTGCAGAGAGAACTGGAGTCAGCCAGAGACAGACTCCAAGCCGGTAGCCCGCGCCAACCCCCACCCTCCGCCACACGCAGCAGTAATATGTGGGTAAAATCTTCCATATTACCCAAACTTGGGGGAAAAACTTATATATCTTTGTGCTAGTTTGTGCTAGTTTCCTAAATTCAAGTGTTTCTAGATATTTTTAGACATCAGTCCATGGGTGACTGATGCTCAGCAGGCATACGGTGCACCTGGTAGCCCTGTCCCCATAGACAGACACGTAGTATCTTCCTCTCAAGATCCCTTCACCACCATTGTTCCTCCTGGTGTATAAATGAACAGCCCTCTCCCTCAATGAGCCTGATTCCTTTTTCCCTCTCTCAACAATCTGTCGATACTGATACCAATGCCACTAAAATTATGCTGATGAATAATTTGAAGAACCAAGCATTTTCCAAGTAAATCCCACCCACAAGCTGTTCACCCACTCAATTCTCACATGGCATATTACCCACGTTGCCTCAATTTGCTTAATAAGTAATCACGAAGATACTGGACTCAAACAACACGTCAGATGGCATTCTCTGACATCAGGAGCTTTTCCTACAGTTTTCCAGGGTGATTAGGTTGAGAACAGACAGAAGACAATGACCTCTTCAAAGCCCTCTACCTCGCTCTGATTCTCTGATTTTGTCAAGATGTGCTGATGATTTCTTCTGGTAACTTTCTAAGTATAGTAGCTTCAATGATGCTAGGGATAGCCAATTCAATTTTACTTTGCTTGAAAATAGGCCCTGACAGAGCTCCTTTCCAAGACGAACAGTCCAGGGGGCCCACAGTCTAGTCTCTCAGAACATTTGGGGAGGCGAAGAGATGTGGGTCCTTCTCCCCGAGCAAAGGGAAACATCACAAAGTGATGCAGAGGCATGATTTCTGTAAGGCAGCCATAGACTATCCTTTGCAAACTGCAAACTTGGTATCATTGCCTTGTCCTCTGGCCTAGTTAACTTGTAGAGCAGTGGCTCTTGTTAATGAGCCATATTACGCACGAGCAATGGCAGGACAGCGGTCACACAGCCACACGGTAACACAGCAGTTCAAGTCATTGACCATTCTGAACTATCAGCGTCCCAGGGCAGAAACAACCTCCAAACTACTTTTAAGGAGCTGAGACATGTCTTAGCCCCCTTACTTTCTTTTTTCACCTAATAAAATGATTAACCTGGCCCATTTCTCCCATATGGGTGGCCAAACTCCCATTGGGGTGGTTATTTTGGGGCTCCCTCCCCAGAGCTCTCACTTCGGTCTCTCCTGCCTGCTGCCTGAGGAGGCACAAAGTACTCCCCAGGGCCCTTATGAACTTCCTTTTTACCTTTCCCTTCCTCAAGCTGCTCTTCCCAAACTCTTAGGTTGTTTCAGCATCACCCAGCCGCCCCCCACTTCATCCCTCATCACCAACATAATGAACATCTTCAAGTCTGGGGACACAGGCCTTCTCTGGGAGCTAGCTTTCTGTCTTTCACACTTTGTATTTTATACAGCTTTTTAGCTTAAACAAAAATTCAGAAGGAGAAAAGACAACCTGTTATAACTAGAGAAAAATCTGGGCCTTGACAGCTATTTTTATAGTTTTTCATTCCATTTATAAATGCGTATTGAGAAGTGACTTACATGCCAAGCACTGGAAGTATAAAGGTGAAAGAAAAATATACCCTGTCATCAAAACACTGAGACTGCTGGGGGAGGCAGGCAGGATTCTAAGCTGCACCCCTTAGAAAAGTGAGATTTAAAACAGAGACCTCAGAACGTAAATGAGATGGCAATTAATTGTGTCATAACAGGGAAGGGAGCCTAGCAAATCCCCAGAAAACAGAGAACATGGATCCAGGCCTTGAAGGATGGTATGAACACAAAAGGAAACTGCCCGAAATGGGACAGTGAAGGGTGTGTTCAGAACTCTCATTCTGTTCTCTCCTGCCTGCTGCCTGAGTGGGCATAACTGCTCCCCAGAACCCTTTCCAACTTCCTTCATACCTTTCCCTTCCTCAAGTCATTCTCCCCGGACTCTAACCTTAGGAGCATGAAGGGAAGCCAAGGGGGTGAGCTAATTCTACATTTGCACATCCTTCCTCGAACACAATAGCTTTACCCAACCACTTAGAACCCGCAAAGATCATTCAAAATAATGTCAGCAACAAAGGATCAGGGCGAAGATTTACAGGACAGTGAAAGTGTCTACAGATACAGGCTGGAAGACAAGCTGGAGAACGGAAAGCAGGGGGCCTGGGAGTGGGGTGCTTTTAGGAGGGTAGAAAATACAAGTGAGTATCTTATCTTCCTTTCTTTATTACTATTTTGAAGCTAAAAGGTTCATTCTTATTTTTAAAAAATTAGGAAACATATGATTTAATTTACATTGCACATCTAATTAATGTCCTCCATAAAAGATAAAATGTCAGCTACTAAGCTCCGTGCAGCCTTCTCAAAGAGTGGGGGTGGTATGAGGGGGGTGGTATAACAGGGAGGCTGCAGACGTTTGCTGGTAATTGCAGTCCCCCTAGTATTAGACTCTGAATCAAGCACACATTTTGTTCTAATTTCCATATTCTTAAAGCTCATTTTACATGAGTTGCTAGATTCTGGTTCAAATGAAAGTAATCTCTCTAATGTTCGAAGATTTATTTTCCATATTTTTTATTTATATCTACATTCAATCTTTGCAGCTATAAAAGGACCAGAAGGGGAACTGTGATCTACTTTCGTTAACATGTGATGTGCTGGCTCTAGGAATTTTGAAATGGTAGGGCTTCAAAAACAGTGCCTACCTAGACTCAAAGGCATTACAGGTAACAATCTCTGACTGTCTGTGCACAGGAGCCAAGGGGAGAAGGGAAGCCAGTGACCCATGGTGGGGGGTTACTGGGGCTTTCGTGGTGAGCACAGGAGAGGGGTAGTAACATACATCTGAAGAGATGTGAACCTGCACCCCTAGATCATACCCACTGTTGTAAACCAATGTTCCCTTGATAGAAAATAATACAATTTTCAACAAATAAACAAGCATCATTACCACTGTGGACGAGTCCCACTACCCATCAACAATGCTGCCACCCAATATATTTGGTGCCCAGTGCTTGCCAGGCATTATTTAAGTTGACCCTCCCAAATTCCTATAAAGTAAATGGTTATCCCTACTTTACAGGTGAGGAAACAAGACATTTAAGAAGGATGGCGTGATTTGTCCAAGATCACAGTGCTAGTTAGTGTCAAGCTAGCTTGAACTGACCTTCAAAACTGTATCTGTGTGATTTCAAATATTTATTCTTCCCAAAGCACCCTATTCCTACACACCCCTTCACCCAGCGCCTCCTTCATACCTGCCTTGACTGCAAGGAAGTAAGCCCTGGAGGAGAGGTGAAGGAAGGTGGGCAGTGCTGCTGTGCAGAGGTGATGGGCGTTAGACTCAAATCCTCTGTGTCCTGGCTGTACCAGCTCCCCCGCGGCGGACACAGAAGACACGAGGATCTGAGTATTGGTGTAACAGAGGCCATGCGACAAGTGAATTAAAACCCTAAAGGGGAAGTGGCAAGTGTGACTTTTCCTGTATGTTCTATACAAACAGTGAGTCACCCATCACTTTATACTGTCTTATTTCTACCCAAATTTCTCCAAATATCCATGTCTTCCCTGAGCCTCTCATGTGATTACACCAGCCATTGTTCCTATTAGCCAAAGGCAACCAACTGACAGGCAGGAGTGATACAAAGGAAAAAAAAAAACAATCAAAATCGTAAAGGCCATTGGTGAACAGCTTCTTCTCAAATCTTTTCTTTAAAGGCCAAGAGAGACACGGAGTATATGTTCCATGTTCCAATATTGCCAAATGTCCCTCTCCCCCATTTAGCACCAGAATAAAAAAAAAAAAAACATTCAAATGCAAATAGGGGGAGAAATCACAGATGCAGAGAACGAGGCTATTATATAATAAATGCAGTGAGATTATAATTTTTTCTCTCTCCAGCCCTATCATTATAACCTCTGCAAGCCAGAATGCGTAATTGGCAAAGACCTTCAGAACAGAGAGAGCAGTCCTTGTGAGTTTCCCCCTGCACGCTGACTCCATGTGGGCTGCCTTGGCACTGATACAGTAATATCCACTTTTCTCCAGTACAGACTACAATTACAGCCTCCACTCACCGCAGTCTATTCACTGGGCACCACCACAGCCAACTCTGGGAGGCAGTTTTCTGGAGTGCGGAGTCCTCTACAGTGACAGGGACTGCTAAACATCACTGCATCTGCAACAACTTTGAGTTTTACAGTCATTTTTGCTCCTGCACTAAGTCTTCTTTCTTAAAAGAACTAACATGGTTCTTGCTGCTATCCTTCGAGGTTCAGAAAACAAACACCGGACACCATAAAAAGGCAAAGGCAGTAGGAACAACTGTTCTCACTTTTCTCTTTGAGGTTATCTAATAGATGCTCCTCTCTCTTCCCAAATCAGCCAAGACACTGACAGCACCTTCAAACAGACATGAAGAGAACCCGCTTGGATTCAGCCCCACTGCTCGGGCATGGCGTGTGGTCTCCCCAATCACTTCTAGAGCTGCATGGAGCTGTTTGCTCCTCCCCGGGCCATGCGTTCTGTAGTTCTACGTTTCCACTGACCAGAACTCACAAGGCGCTGCTTCAGTGTAACTCGGAGCCCTAGACCAAGCCTCAAGAAACGGGTGATCTTTGTTCCCTCTTATCTACCATATTCTCACATCATCTTTCACTGTTTCTTTTCTTTATGTGTCCATTTGTAAAGGTTGGAAAAATGACATGCTCCTTCTAGGAGCTTTAGGAGGGAGAAAAGTATATAGGGCAAAACAAAAGTAGTTTTAAAGTGTTACCACCCAAAGACAATTTCAAATAAGATTTTTGTGCATTTACTTTTCTTTGTTCTATAAAATAGAAATAACGCTGGGCATGAAATTTTTGTCTTGCTTTTCTTTATATTATTGAAATAAAAGTTTTGGGAAATGTATTTTGGGGGGAAGAGAAAGAGGGATCGGAGAAGAAAGAAGACTTAACAAATGGCAGACCTGCTGAAGAGCAGAAAGAATGTCTGTCTTCAGACTCGGTGTGGTTTTATCATGTACTAAAGCAATGCTTGTAGAATCCTAGAGGATATCAAGATCGGCTTTGGGTGACCAAGGGTTGGGGATTGTTCAGGCTGCAGATTTGAAAGCAGAGCTGAGAATGATTCGAATGGTTGACCCTGCGGTCTGGGTTCAGTGGGCAGATGAGTAAGAGCAGATGCCTGAAGATGGGGAACAGTGAAGGAACTGAGGTGAGGAGCCACAGGTCTGGCCTCCCTAAAAAATCTTCAGATAAGTGTTTCCAAGATGTCCCAGTAGGTTTTTCTGAATCCTGTCACCTTGGCATGTAGAGCTAAGGTCAACAGAGGCCTTGTGGATCTGAGGAGAAACTGTCACCATAACTGTAAAGCACGCAGATTACCCAGATTTAGGGTCATCTCCAGAAATAAGCTCTCTATTGGAGAAACCTGTCTGAAGGCAGGGCAAACATCTGGAGGCCCTGAAGGCAGGGCAAACAAGTGGTGTCCTAGGAAGCCACCCCCTTCTCATCATCTAAGGCCCTAGAGAAACCCTTCATTTGTTCCATTTACCGTGGATTTATTGGCATCTAATTCTCCATACGTGTGCGGTTAAAGTGGGTCTTTCTCTCCTACGAAATCTGTCTGGTGTTAATTATTTGCTTGTCCAATCCACAAGAACCCAAAGGGGTGGGAGAATTTCTCCCTGTACTGCAACAGAGGCAAACTGAATACTCGGAAAGAGTGGGGAGCTGGGGAGCTTCACCTGTGGTCAGGGAATAAAATTTCAGAGTAAAGCTTCCTAAGGGTGGTGAAAATGGAGTGAAGGTGAGCAAAACGATGGCTGTGCTGACGGAGCAGTGCAGTGAATGAGGGTTAAGGAATGAGTCACGGTGTAACAGCAATATGTGCTCATGCCTAGTGACCCCGAAGAATGCCAGCTCCTTGTAGGCAGGGTTTGGTATCATTTAGTATCTACCGGCACTTAAGAAGCCCCAGACATAATAGGAACTTGACACATATTTCTTAAACAATAAATACATACAATGAAGCTGTATAATGACATCAAGCTTGAATAAGCTGCTGTATCCATTCCATATTAAGGAGACACTGACCAAGTAGATACTGACATCAGCTGTGCAGGGAATGTCCTCTGAGAAGTACCTAAATAAGGAAATGCTAAGGGCCAGAAGCAATGGTAATGCTGAAGATTTAGAACCAAAAGACAATTCTTTCAATAACCTTAGACTACGGAAAACACCAAGTAAACCAACTAGCATGCTCTGGCTGCAGAAGTCACCCAGAACTGGGTTCCGCGAATAATTCCAACAGAAGGTAATGCTGAAGTAATCTTTGAAGGATAAACTCTTATCCTAGCAAAGGCAAGGGTAGGTGTGTAGGTGGGAACAACTGGTAGATGAAGGCCCACTCAGAGTAATTTTAGCTCAGGAGAATCAAGTGACACTTTGTAATCAATTCCCTAGATCCGCCAGTAAAAGGGGTGCCCCACAGAGCCAAAAACCTGGAAATCTCTAAGTAATCCACAGAAGAGTATTTCTAAAACCAACTCAGTTCCAAACTTCACATGTTGTCACTTGAGTGACGTAAATGTAAATTTATTTTTGCTATAAAAACATAATTGATGGGGGCCTCCCCGGTGGCGCAGCGGTTGAGCGCTGGGTTGCGAAGCTGCCCGCAGCCTCTGCGGCGCCGGTTTGATCCCCGGTTGCTCCCCGGCCACCGGAGGAGGGTCCCACATGGCGCGCAGACCTCTCCTGCCGCCCGCTGCTCCCCTCAGCAGTGTACTTCGGTCCTTCTGCCTGCTCTGCTCCCCGCTCTGGCTCTGGTGAATTCTCTCACCCTCCCGTGCTTCTGACTGTACCCAGTGCTTGTATAAACAAAACAAACAAACAAACAAACAAACAAATAAATAAATAAAATAAAACATGCCTCTATTAAAAAAAAAAATTAAAAAAAAAAAAACCATAATTGATGGGCCTCCCTGGTGGCGCAAGAGGTTTAGTTAGATGCAAACTATGAAGCTGTCCACAGCCTCTGTAGCACAAGTTCTATCCCCAGCCAGCCAGGGAGCTACCCACATGGCGCAGCAGACCTCTCCTGTCTCGTCCGCTGCTCCCCTCAGCAGTGTATTTCGTCAGTTTGCCTGTTCTGTTCCCCACTCTGTCTCTGGTGAGTCCTCTCGAGCCCCACACTTCTGGCCTGCACCCCAGCTCTTATATGCATAAATAAATAAATCTTAAAAACAAAACAAAAAACATAATTGACTTAATTTTAAAGCAGCATATAAAGGAAGGTGACTATGTCCCATAACCAAATACAGTATCTATTTTCGTTTTTTCCTCTCCTTACAACAGGCAGCCTAATGTGGATGGATAATTTCAATGTAATTAATATCTAACTTCTTATTTCTATTATCATTTCCTGTTGATTACCATTTCAGGAGACACTTCAGGATGGTAACAGAAATCAATGCAACAGTGACGCCTCTTTCACCCCAGAGAAAGGTAAAGGCTGGGAATGTTGTCCCGACTCACTAGGACATCCTGGGACGTACCCCTTAATGTCAGGGTGCCTCCATCTGCCCTTCTGAAATATTCAGGGACTCAAGTCTTGAAAAAGTTTTGAATTGAACTAAGTATCCTTTGGTGAGTCTAAAATCCTAAGCAATTTGCAATGCATTTTCAATTGCTGGAAATATTTGACATAGTTATTCTACTTCTGAATATCTATCATTTAAAAAAAAAGAAGATCCTAAATATGCCTAGAGGTATATTTGATATTATTTATACTAGTTAACAATCGAAACCTAAAGGCCACAGTTTAGGGGAATGATAAGTATTATAATTTCACATGACATGTCATTCCACTTCATGAATTGGAAAATGAGCACATTCTTAAAGTACGTGAAATGCTGGAAGCTATTCAAATTTCTTTGTCACATTTTCTTTCTTTTTTAAAGATTTATTTTATTTTTATACAAGAACTGGGGTACAGGTCAGAGGCACAGGAGGGTGAGAGGATTCACCAGAGACACAGCAGGGAGCAAAACAGGCAGACGGACCGAAATCACTGCTGAGGGGAGCAGCGGGCGTGACAGGAGAGGTCTGCCGCACCATGTAGGAATCTCCCTGGCTGGCCGGGAATTGAACCCGCGCTACAGAGGCTTCGGACAGCTTCACAGCACTGCACTCAACCCAATGCGCCACCAGGGAGGCAATCTTAGTCATATGTCAGCATCTTTATACCCTTTCTACCTCGGCCCATGATAAAAGGACATCAGTTGTAGGTTAGACATCAGGCTTTTTGCACCAACAGCCTCTGTGGCTATCATGTGTGGCCTTTACTATGGTAATGCAGAGGCACTGGGGAGTGTGGGCACGGGGCATGCGTGCCTGATTGTGGACACCTGGAGTATGGGTGCGGGTGTACGTAAGTGTGCACACCTGAGCCTGGAGGCCAGGGCTATAAGGGCGGCTGGGAGGCTCAGAGACTGGGTTGCCTGCCTGCCTCCAGCCCCCTTATTCACCCCTGGCCTGTACCTACCTCCTTGCATGCCAGCCTCCCTGCCTGGTGTACCTGTGCACCTGGTTCCCTGAGAGAGCACCAAAGCCTAAAAAAATCCACTGAGGGCTCTGGGGTTCTCTCTCCATCTGCCCAAATGCATAATGAACCTGCTCTGTGCCCTGCTGGCAAAACAGTTACCTCTTCCCTAGCCAGCCTTGGAGAAGCCAAGGGAAAAAGAAGTTTCTGCAGAGTGGAACAAGCAGGAAAAGATTGGCAATAATGAAGTAGACTGAGGAAAAATGTATCAGAAACTATTAATGTGCTATGAGATATGAAAATACAAGCTATTATTATTATAGTTTCTGACTAATGAAGTGCCTCAGTTATGAGCGCTCAGCAAAAAAATGAACGCAGCTCTTGCATATCTTGCTGACCACAACTCACAAGCTCTGAGACAGAGGCAAGCAAGGGCTCAGTACGTCTGTCTGGACATTTCAAAATAGAATTGGATTGAGCCACCTGAGGTCGTTGTGCCATTTCTTTTATTCTCAACTTTGTTCTAACTTTAAATTCTACTTGAATTTTTGCCAGAGACAACTTGTGGAATGTTCTGAGCCCAATTTGGAATTTTATTTATAAAACAGTCCATTTCAATAGGTGCAGTGTCTCGGGCGTCCGCTGGATGCCACATGGCACGGCCGAGTCTGAGTGACTCCTGAGCCGCCCAGGGCGGAGAGGGCTGTGATGAGGGCCGGCCAGCTTGGCCTTTCAGACACAAAACCACCTCTTCCCATGTTCCTGCACTTCAAATCCAGCTTCAGTATTTGAGTTGAAAGAAGAGGGTTGGGAGTGGGGTGCATTCTGATCTGGTATATAGGAAATAAGCAAGTGGGGGTCACAGCACATTGATTGAGATAAGTTCAATGGCAAAATCTACATAGCTCAGGGTCGCAAAGGCAGAGACTTCCCCAAAGGCAGAAAATGGTTAGATGTCCCTAACGGTGAATAGGAAATTCAACATCCAAAGATGTTTCAATAATGGAATTAAGAAAAAGAACATTTAACACAGTGCTTGGCTTATATTGGGCTCCCACACTTTAAATAAATGTTTATGAACTGATCTTATCTGTGAGTTAGGCAGGATCTGAGACATCAGGTTATAGGATTTTTCCATCTGTGACCCATTAGGTGGTAAAATTAATTTAGTGAGTCACAGCCATGTGCTTTTTTTTTTTAAGAAAAAGAATAGGATAAAAAAATATGAATGCAAAACACATAAGAGGTTAAATGTTGTTATTTGAAACTTTTGTTTTAGTCGCATATGGAGAGCTTGGTAGCATGTAAATACACATCTTATTGTGGATAGAGGCCAAAAAAAGTGAAACATTCTGATGCTCCATCTTGCCAATATTTGGTATATTTCACTTCAGTCATTCTGCTGTGTATACAGTGATATGGCACTGATTAATTAATTAATTAATCTGATTAATTAATCAGATTAATCAGTTTAGTTTGATTTTCCCTGGTGATTACTGACATGCAGCACCTTTTCACTGTGCCTCTGCCTTTCGAATATTGTAACCACTTGTGAAGACAAGTTGGCAGTGTATAGTAACACCGAACACCATTTTTATTACCCAGCAATTCTACCTTAAGGTATTCACCAAACAGAAATGAATACATATGTTACCCAAAACACAGGTACTGGAACATTCATAGCCACACTGTTTATAGCATCCCCAAGCTACAAGAGTCAAAATGCTCACTAATACAGAATGGACAAACACATTTGATATACTTACACACAGTAGAATCCTATCTAGAAGCAAACACGATTCAACCACAGCTGCACACAACAATGTGGATGGACCCTACAGGTAAGACTGAGCTCCTGGGTCTACTGCCACACTATCCACAACAGCTGAGATGTATGAACAACCTAAGTGCCCAAAAAAGATGAGTAGAACAAGAAGATGTGGTAGGTACACACCATGGAACACTACTAAGCGGTCAAAAAGGTCAACTCATGCCATTTGTGACAACATGGGTGGAGCTGGAAGGGATGATGATCAGTGAAATAAGTCAGGAGGAGAAAGATGAATACCAGATGGCTTCAATTATATGTAGAATATAGTGAAACCAAACAAAGGGTCAGACGAAGAAAACATTAAAGCCAACACTTGAGAGTTGCCCCTAGGTCTGATGATCCGGAGTGGGGAGAGGAAGGACAGGGCTGGGAATGGGTGGAGATGGGAGCACAGTGGACTGTCGTGATGGACTATGGGTGCTCTGGTGGTGGGAGAGGTGCAGTGACCCCACCTGAGGGGAGAAATCCTCTACTGTCAAAATATTAGCAAGGATGTAAAACAACGATGCTTCATTTAAAAAACTTAAATAAAAAGAAAGATTGAGTGAAAGAAGTAAGAAATAAACTAGTGAACAGTAGATCACGTCACTTAAAGTTCAGAACAAGGCAACACTAACCCATGGCATTAAAAATGAGGATAAAGCTTATGAGGAGGCCATGAGGACTTCAGGAAGGCAGCAATGTTTTCTCTTGACCTGAGCTCTTGCACATGAGTGAAATTAGGCAGACTACAGACATGACTTGTGATTTTTCTAAATTGCTTATGATTTTGTCTGAAGTTGTTACACCTAAATATAAAAATCAAAAACATAGTAATACTTTTTTTTTTTTTAAGTGTGAAAATCACAGCCAGAGAGCAGGAGTCCCTGCTGTATTTACTCGCATTTCCCTCAAGAGGTCATCTAGCCTTTGCTTGAGGGACCCCAGGGTCAGGGATCTGGCTAGGGTCCAGGTAGCCCACCGGTTACAATCAAGCCATGACCTGCCTCCCCACAACTTGCTCTCATTGACGTTCCATCATCCGAAGGGATTCCAAGGTGATCAACTCCCTCTACCACCAACTGCTCTTCAGATAGATCCACCCGCACCAAGTCTTCACTTCTCCAGAGTAAAAAGCCAAGGGCCTTTGGGGACAGCCCCTGAATGGGTGGTTCCAGGCCTCTCCCCTCCCCTGCTGGGCTGCTTCTGTCCAGTCACGCCCAGAACAGAGCCTGGCCCGGTAGGAGGACCCCAGGAAGAGCAGGAAGGAGCAAGTCTCCTCTGTGCTTGTTAATCTAGATGGTCACATCTCTCAGCACCCCCCGAGCTTCAGTTTGCCCCTTCTTTAAAATGCACAGCCTGCAGCTCACTCCTATTGAACAATCTGCTCAAACCCCACAGGTCTTTTTCACAAGCATGGTGAAGCCCCAAATTTGCCTCCTACGTTTCCACAGCGTGCCCTTTCTTAGGAATCAGAACACTCATCTGGCCTCACTCCAGCGCTCCAAAGTTAAATCCTGGATATGGAGGAGTAGCTGTTATGGAAACACTCCTGGAATACAGTCTCCTCGCGCGCCCTCCCACTGGAAACCAGTCTTGTGTCCATACATCATCTCTCACCCCCGAGTGAGCTCATTTTAAAGTCTACTTGGGAGAACAAGTGGAGGCATCTCCAAAATCTGACCTGCAAGTCTCCACCGAGCCTGAGCAATGAGGACACCCTGGTCTCCTTTTTCCTCCCCCACTCAGCTCCAGCTGGGAGCTCTGGGAGCTCTGGGTGAGCCCCACTGGCTCGCTCACTCTTTCCAGCGGCGGGTGGCGGAGAGAGAATGTGGCAGGGTGAGGAATGTGGTATTTATCAAGGTCCCTGCAATCAAAGCCGTCTCTTTAAAAAGGCCCATGGGACTCCTCTCATCTGGAGAAAAGAGTCCCAAGAACATAAAAAAGACAGAAAAGTTTCTACCCAAACTCCCAGGCAGCGTCACTGGGTATTTTCTTAACCATGAGGACCTGGTGACAGGAGAACTCAGGAACACGGACACCCCCAGAGAACAGAGCACGTGCAGGGAGGGGTACAGGGGGAGTGGGCAGGAATTAGGGAGACAACCAAAAAGAGAGGCGCTGTCCAAGGCCCCCCGTGGCGACGGTCCCTCCTCCCCTGGGCTTCGGGGCCGGGGCGCGGGAGGAACCATTTCCAGGGGCGGCAGGAGCCGGGCTCACCTACCTCCTCCACATCTGCTCGGTGCTCGGGGCGCTCCTGGTCTCGGGGCGCCTCACCCGGGAGTGGCGGCCGCCTGGCAGCACCAGCAGCTGCGCCCGCGAGTCTCCAGCGCAGAGGGTGGCCGCCTTTGCCTCTCCAGCTCCCTCCTCCTGCGTTGGCAGAGAGGCGTCTAGACGCTCCGGCTTTTTCAGAACCGGGTTTGACGTGGCCGAAGCCGCGGCCCCGGCGAGGGCACAAGGGAGGGACTGTTCTCGGCCGCGCGGGAGCCGCGCCGAGGTGCGCCAGGCTGAGCCGAGCGGGCCCCGGGGCAGCTGCCGGGCGCGCGCTCCGGCTGGGACGCGACTGGCTGGCACGGGCCGCTCGGCGCCCGCTGAGCTGTCAACCGCGAGCGGGGCGGGCCTCGGCGGCGGTGCCCCCGCCCCTGGACACACCCTCGCGCCCTCCCCGCCCTGGTGATGCTGGCAGGAGCGCGGCGAGCTCAGCCGACACCGTGCCAAGGCCGCTGCCCCTCGCGCACCGCACCGCGACGCTTGGCATAAGACCAGCCCACTGGGGGAGGTACTGGAGAGGGGATCCCCTCGTGTGCCTGCGGCACTGCTCGCAGAGGTAACCCCGGGGCCACGGCTGGGGCGCAGGAGGGGTGGAGGGCACCCCCCGGCTGAAGGCAGACGCGCGCTCTCGCTGGTCAGAGGGCAGGACGCTGTTTTCCCAGAGACCTGACGGGTCCGTCTCTACCCCCGGAGCAGGAGGCTCCCTCAGGAGAGGAAGCATCCTAACTAGACCTTGGAGCCTCATGAGCCCCTCCATCTCCGATGTCCCTGCTTGCATGGAGTTCTGGCTCCACGGATTTCCCAGCACAGAGGCACCTGGACTCCGCCACTAACCTCCAATGGGTAGAAGATTCCTGAGCTTCTCAGAGCACTGGAAAATCGAAACAGGGGCCATGGGGACCCTCAAAAGTTTTCTAAGATCATCGAAAAGGACCTTTGAAGATGACACTGCCCGAGGCCCTGCCCCATCTATTTATGTCACAGGGTTTCAACAAGTCAGACGAGCTATAATTATAGTGCGCACAGCCCCAGGCTCCTTTTTTACTCGAAAATAAAACCTTTTATTAAGTGACACGATCACTGTTATTATTAGCATCTCCACTGACCTTTTTAATTTGCAGAAAGCTTTACAGTGCCCACACGTGGCAACGCTGGTTTGCTTACATTTGTGTCACAGCTGATAACTTTGCGATATGAGGTTCTGACCCCAGCTGCTTCTCCACAGTGAGGCCCCAGACAGTCCTCTAGATTCCTGAAGATAAGGTCAACAAGGACTCCCTAGGATGAACTGATTTCTCAGGTATTCCAGGAATTTAACCCTCAGGAAGGTCCCTGGCATAGCTGGGTACTGGGCAGGCTGGATGGAGCCTAGATTCTTGGGGCAAACTGTCCCCTATCTCCAGTCTCTTGGATTAGCTCCCCTAATTATCAGTTCAGAGAGGGGGCGGGGGAGGTTAGCTAACATCAGAACATTTGAGGGTTCAGAGGAACTATCTAGAAGGTCACGTCCAGAATCCCCCAACTTCAACACAGCTGTGCTCCTGAGCTTAGAATGTTTCTAAGAAGTATTTTAAGGTCTAGTTTGACTTGAGACTAGCCTCAGAGTTCACCATTGAAGAGAGTCTCCCGCAGACACAGAGGGGGAAAAGTTAATGAAAAAAAGAACAACAAAGTCAGATTTTCATCCCCCGAAACAAACTTGGTGCTATATTTAGTTTTGTCTGAAATCAAATTATGGGCTGCTGAGTGTGTCTGTCTAGCCAGACAAGCATTTCATTCAAGAAATGACAGCATTGATTCCACACACTGTCGGGTCTCAGGAGTGAGGTAGAACATATCCTCCTTACCTCCAAATAGCTCTTTTAGGAAGCTCACGATACATTCATTATGAAACAGTTGAAAAACACAAAAAGTATATAGGAAGTAAAATGCCCATCATAGAACAAAATCATTTTAAAAGTTTGCTAGCTTTTCCCCCAGCCTTTTAAAAATGTATCATCTAATTCAAACACTGACTCTCTTTGATATGCAAACATTCTTGAGATGAGAAATTTCTTTGTTGTTTTTAAAATTATATTTATTGTAAAAAGCACAAACATTTCGTCATATTCTAAAAGAATGATATTAACTCATATTCACTCCTTCAGCTCAATTTTTTAAATTTCTCCATATTCCCACTAGTCATTATCTGTGTCTTTATATATGCTATTGATCTATTTAGTTACAGTTAATACAATAATATAGGCACTTATTTCTTCTTTTATTCATTTTTAGATTTTTGTCCATGTTGTCAGAGGGCGTTCATATTGATTACTCTAAAGATTGCATAATATTTCATATCAGTAAAACCATAATTTACTTAGTAAAGATCTATTACCATATAGTTCTGCTATTTCTAATATAAGAATCATAAGCAATGCCTTAACGACGTTCTTCTGCCTCTATTATTTTACTCTTTTGAATTATTTCCCTAGGATAACTTCTTGGGGCATGGCGACGTTCAGTAGAGGGCTTTCTACTTTACCTTACGTAGCCTCGCGGAACCCTCTACCCTCTACCTGGCCACTCACAGTGGGTGCTGCTTCTCGAACTCTGAGACCTGGCGTTCACCGAGCAGTCTCTCCATCGAACCAAAGTTTTTAGACTAGGTAGTAGTTTCAGGATAAAAATCAAATGAGACTTAAGACTAAGCACTAAGGTGGTGCCTCCTAAACCTTTCTAGTTAAACAAAAATGCCCCTAAGAATCTTAAGGTATGTCTCGCCACTAGACTGAAAGAGTTTAAGAATTTTAAGGGGTGACTATCCCACAGCGATCTCCAATGCACCCCAATGTAGATCAGAGTTTGTTTCAGAATGTAAAGTGGATGTGACTTTTGTCTAGAGGACATGATCCTGAAGGAGCACAAAAGATGCCTTCGACGTTTTTAGTGAATTGTCACCAGCATGGACCGAAGGGGATTAAGAAAGCACAGAATGAAAAGATGACTTTGGACCCTCAACCTGTTGCTGGAGGGAGCAGCTGAGAGTGACCCACAGCAAACAAGGCCCATTTCTTAAGAAAATACAAGCATGACTCAGAGAATGGGATCAAGAACCACAGGTGAGGTCAAGGGGACTATTACTGAAGGAGCATCATCTTCACCCAAACGTGATTTGGAGGTGAGATTCTGGACTCTGAACCAATGAGGTAAATACTATGAAACTGTTGGGGATTTTGGAGGCCATGCGCGCATTCTCCATGCAGTAATGTTTGTGGCCAAAGGGTGGAGGAATGTAAACAAACAAAAAGGTAGAGGAATGTGACAGATTAAAGGTGGTTGAAAGTTCTTTGCTACTTTTCCTTTTGAGAGGAGGGTCTAATTCCCCTCGGCCTTGAATCTGGGCTGGGTTGGTAACTTGCTTGACCAGCAGAAAGTGGCCCCATTTGCTTGGAAGAGCCATGCAGTGGCGTTGATGTTGTACGCGTGTGACAGCCACAGAAAGGGGAGGTTCCAGGTTCCCTGCTCCCCCAAGGAAGGGTGGAGCTGAGCAGCAAGAAGGAAGGAAGGGGGTCAAGAAGAGGACCGGGAGGAGGCACGTGGAGCAGAGACATGCAAAGAAGCTGTGCTTGCTTCTCAGCCTTGGAGGACATGGAAAGAGACACTTAAAAGAGACAGGCGTGGGTGAGAAGCCCGTGGACAGGCTCACAAATGGACTTGGACTTTGCTCTTTTCCTTCCAGACTTGCCTTCTGCCTGTCTCCTAGGGGTCCCCACCAGAAGGTACCTTAGAGTTGCTGCAAGTTCTGGGACCAACCCTGTTTGGCTGGGCATTTACCCAAAAGGGGATGGGAAACTTTGGGTGCTTCGTGGGGATACTTTTAACTGTATTCTTTCTCTTCTCTTTTCTTTATTACACACCAATTTTATTAAAATTATTTTCTATTGAAGATCTTACGCATTGGAATATGTTTTGTCTTGATGTGGCTGATGCAGAACCTACTTAAAGCCAAAAGGTTTGGGGGTTCCTGGGGTTCCCCTCACCCTGCCCTGTAACAGTGTCACTAGCAGACAGGACAGCAGAGTAGATAGTTAAGATGACTGGCTTTTGAGTCAGGGGGACTTGGGTTCAAATCCCCTCTCTGTTAACTTCCAGCCCTGTGATCCTGACTCACTCAACTCTAGTTTCCTCATTTGTAAAATGAGGTTAATGATAACCACCTAATAGGGTAGTTGCTCAAATGAAATGAAATGATATATAAAAAGCGTTTAATTCATTGCACCGCATTTTAAATATTTGATAAATTATAGCTAATTTTTTTTTTATTAATGTTTGCAGGCAGGCAGGATTCCAGCCCTGTGGAGAAGTCATATACTTTAATCTCAGCTTAGCTCCAAACTGCTCTCCAGGGCTAGGCCAGTGACCCAGATTTTCCATTTCTCAGTTCTGATTTATCACAGGAGACCAAAGCTCTGGTCAGGAAGTGGAATGAGCTGGTGCCTTCACTTACAGGCTGGAGTTGTAGGGACAAAAGGAGTAGACATTTCCTCCATCTTGTGTTCCTCCCTCTACCTCCCAACCTCTTCCCCATCTTGAGGCGTGTGTGTGTGTGTGTGTGTGTGTGTGCACGCGCGCGCACGCTCATTCAGACCCCTCTCCCTCACCAGCTAGCCTTGTCTGTCAGCTGTAACAAAAACCTCAAGGAAAGAAATTATGATCAAGCTACAGACAGCTGGTGGTAATTTACTCATACAACCCCCCATCTCCTTTCAACACCCACTATTTATGTGTGTCTGATGTTGGGGGCGGGGGGATGTGCAAGCAAGACAGCACGTGGATTTCTGGGGAGGAGGCTGGCACAGTGAGAAAAGACTTGTGTGAATCGCCTGGATAATTCTCCTTGCTTTGAACAGAGAGAACAGATATTGAAAATTGAAGGGACTGATGTGAGGGTCAATAAATAAATTTTGGAACCGGAAACGACACTGGAGGAAATTCACAAGTGGCTTTCAAGATCTTGGTGCCAGTTGCACCATCACTAAAACCTGAGTCATTTGCCAGGATGGGGCAGGCAGCTTCAGTCTGAGGCGGTGTCAGCTGTCTAGATGACTTAACAAACCCTTCCGGGTGAAGCTAATGATGTGTGTGGTCCTGGTTTAGAGCTTGGACTGGATTCTTGGTTAGCAAACATGCTGCTAAGGACAGGGCAGCCATACAGCCATGGTCACGCTTTGTCACTTGCATCTGGCTTGTCTGGCTTGTCTCCGATTAACCAAGATGGATTTCTCTGGAATTAAAATTCTGCCAGATACTGAGCATCCCTGGTGTTCTGTCTCCTCCACAGTTTGAACCTTGGGAGGTGGGTATATGTGTGTGTGTGTATGTGTGTATATATATATATATATACACACACACACAAATACTTAAAGCACTTATTTTTAAAACTTAACATTTTGAGAAAAAATTAATTTTATGCATATGGAAGTCTTGCAAATAGTGCAATGAAGGCCTATAAATCCTTCAGTTGATTCACTAATTGTTAATATTTTGCCATATTTGCTTTTTTCTCTCTCCACACACACACAGTTACTGATGAACCAATGGAAAAGCTGCTGCTCTTCTACCCCCTAAATATTTCAGTGTCTCCTAACAATAATTAAAATGATTATGTTATAGGATTATGTAAAAGAATACACCACCTCTCCTAGGTCAGCTTTTGACACAATTAAACAGAATCTGAGTTATTTGCCTTGGGTTACTTAATATTAGGAGCTATCCCTGGTAAATACTTGACTCAAATCCCCACAATCAAGAGGGTTCATCAAAATAATCCTCCTCAGGACAAAGGCAAAATACATAATGAAAATAAATGCTTTCTTCTTCACCTAGAACTACTAGAAGTCAATTTCTTGGCAATTTAGAACAGTTGTTTTGTCCATTCTGGCAAGGATCCAGAAATAGTGAGATACAGCTCCAGAAAGGTTCACATGATCAAGAAAAAAAGTTTAATGAAAAAAATCCCACATTTGTGTAAACACTTTTGTTCTAATTTTTATTTTAGCATATAATAGCTGACATACTGAGTGGTTGAGCTCTATATTAAATATCTGACAGTCCTAGGCCAAAAAATGAGCATAACTCAACAATCCTTTATCTTTGCAAAGTTTAAGTGAATATAGAGGCTGTAACAGTTCAGCGAAAGAACAAGCATACCCAATATTATTGCTGTGATTCAACTAGGATACTCTTTTCATTAGAGAAAACTATCCCATCTTTAGGCTAAACTTACAATGTAATAACAGGCAGAGAAATACTAGCTGACCCTAAGTCAGTGGTTGTGGTATAAGAAAGAGAATTATTGCATCCTCTCATTGTTGGCCTGGGAACGTTCTGAGGAGTTAGAGAGCCACAAGTTCCTGGAACTCCTGGATTGGTTCAACTGGTCCAAATTTTTGATTTACCTGTGAAGGTATTCAGTGCTGGACCAGAGTGGAGAGGAATAAGGCACTCACTGGTAGTACAAAATTTAAGGGGTGCCAAAAACTCAGTAATCCAGATAAATAGTATTTTAATGCAACATGCTAAAAAAAAAAAAAAAGCTAGTGAAAATTATCCATGATGGACAAAATAGCAAATATTTTAAATAAAGGCAGGATTCATCTGGCATTTGAACGGTCCTCAGAGTGAGTAGCTTACTTGTTTCACTCTGGGGGCAGGGGGGAATCCTGAGCTAAAGGCCGCTCTTCCAGCCTCCTTCCCAAAGAGTTTTGGGAGTCAAGGGCAACTTTCTGTGAATATGGACATTGGGAAGAGGTAGAAAAGGATGGGAAAGGGAGACAGTGGGAGGAATAAAAAAGAACAGTTGACCTCATTTCAAGAGCCTGCCCTTTTAGGATAACCCTGAGCCCCAACTGTCACTTTTAGGAGCCTGTCCACTCAGCTCAAAAACCTAATCTTCCTGTGGCATGGATTGCAGGGGTTCTGGGAAAGCAGAGCAGCGGTGCTCTGCCCCCATGCAGCCGCTGGGGCCTCCCGCTGCACAGGGAACTTCATCCAATTAGAGCCTTCCCTTCGGAAAGAGCTGCCAGTCCACATGCACCAAACCTGATCTTTTAACAGCGAAAACCATCTACAGGCTCCCCCTGCTGGCAGCCGAATTTACAGAGTCGGCCTCCTAGTATGTTGCTTAGCCCTTAGATGGGTACTCACAGGCACCAACACCAACCCAGGGTACACCTGGCCGGCATCACTCATCTGTGCCACCTGCCAGGCCATCTAGAAGCACCGCACTTTGCATTTGCCTCCAGGTGGCTTGTGTGGTTCCTGCCGGTGGGCACTCTGGCTATGCCCCCGCTTACATCTCCCCACAGGGCAGTCCTCATTTCCAGTCTCCAGCCCTTTGTGACCCAGTTTACCACCTACCCTTTGTGAGGGACATTGGAGAGGGCAATTATTTGCTTTACTCAGTCTACCAATTTCAAATGCTAATCTCATCTGAAAATGACTTTACAGAGTCAGAAATAATGTTTAGCCAAATACCTGGGCACCCTGTGGTCTAGTCCAAGTTGACACATAGAACTATCACAATCACTAAGTTTGGGGGTAACTTTTTATGCAACAATAGGTAGCAGATGCACAGACTCCAGAATCTTCCCTTACTATAAGTTAGCAACCAGCCCTCCCATCCACAAAGCAGCTATTATTGACTTTACAGTAAAGAAGGTCAAAGAATTTAGAGTATTTCTTTAAAACTGCACAATGGGAAGCCAGATTTATGGTGAAAATAAAGAGTGAAAAGCAGCACCATTATTAACACCATTCTGCAGAACATAGTGCTTAAGCAATTTCTCTCCAGAATGTACTTTTAATTACTACCAAGAATTTTTTTGTTGTTGTTCAGAAAATAGGTACCTGAAAATCTTTCTGGTTGTGATAATAAACCCGTATGCTTTAGTTAGATATTCTGAAGTCAAGTTTTACACAGCAATGAGGCAAAAAGATGGGATAGATTAGAATATTATGGAGGCTGAAAAGATACTACGACAAGGTATTGTTTCTGTTTGTACTCTAAGGTTACTTGTTCATGGTAACATTTCTTTTGTTGGTTCCACTTTCTCTGAGCCAGTGTTGGTGGTTAGACGTGGGTGAGCACACGCACAGTGCACAAAAGCCACACAGCCTATGAAGGCAGAAGCCTATTGTTCTGGGCAGAGGGCCAGCTTGCTTTTTACTCTTTGTTGTCTGAACAGTGTCCCAGATCCCCCTTTGAAATGTGCAATTCACCCATTTTTATTAACCTAGATATGGATCTCTGTGGTGGTTTTTTTTTTTTTTTTTTGATAGATTCTTGGTCATGTCCAGGTATACTTCCATTCATTTTAAACAGATCGCTTATTTCTCTGAACTGACCTTCAGGCGTTTTGCCATATGAATTAGAAAGCAGATCCTCATAGGGTTGGATTTTAACAATGCAACTTATTATTTTAAAACAGATGACATTTCACGGTTTTATGCTAATCTGGAAATCAAATCATTTTGTCAACATTCTATCAAAGACCTTTTGTGGTTGTTTCATTTGTTATGATTTTTTTTTTTTTAAGGAAAAGTAAATCTAGGGTCATTGAAAGAAAAAGTTCAGAAAGCATATACTGTGGGGTATATAGTAATATAATAGATAACAGATAATAATACAATAATGTAATAGTAATAAAAATAATTAGTCTGGTACACAGGAATCAGAAATTTAGCAGCCAATTAAGTGTCACTTCTACCATGTCATAATTGTGTCAAGTTATTTAACCTGAACTAATTATTGGGGCTATAGGGGAGATTACGTTTTTCTTTTAATTGACATTAAATTTTTTGTTTAAAAACTTGTTTAGAATAATTTTAGGTTTGATTTGTTCTTTTTATTTATTTGTTTAAAGATTTATTTATTTATACAAGAACTGGGGTACAGGCCAGATATGTGGGAAGGTGAGAGGATTCACCAGAGACAAAGCAGGGAACAGAAAAGGGAGACTGACTGAAGACACTGCTGAGGGGAGCAGCAGGCAAGACAGGAGAGGTCTGCCATGCCATGTGGGTTGCTCCACAGCCGGTGGGGATCGAACCAGCACTTCAGAGGCTGCAGACATCTTCACAGCGCTGCACCCAACCGCCTGCGCCACCAGGGAGGCCCCTGATTTGTTCTTTTAAAAATGGCTTTTGATATCCCCTTTTTAACTTCATTCCCCTAAACCACTAATGAAAAAAGTGTCAAGAAGAAAGGTAGGGCTGGTGTCCCCAAAAAAGAGGAATAAATGCCCCTACCATTAAAAAGAATCTCTGCAATAATCCCTGGCTTGATACCTTGTCATCTCAAAGACATCCTTTATTCTAATATAAACTGATGTATGTTTAGGAAATGTAAACAGATCTTACTACTAACCCTAGCCAAATAAAACCAAAAACACGTATCTGTTCAAAATCATTCAAAGAAGAAATGTAAACAGCAACACGCATATGAAAAAAGTTCAACATTACTAATTATCAGGGAAATACAAATCAAAGCTGCAATGAGATACCACTTCACTCCAGTAAGAATGGCCTACATTAAAGAAAAAAAAAAAGGAAGTAGAAACAAGTGCTGGAGAGGGTATGGAGCTAATGGAACCCTCTTACACTACTGGTGGGAGTGTAAACTGGTCCAGCCACTGTAGAAAGCTATGTGGAGGGTCCTCAGAACACTAAAAATGGAGCTTCCATATGATCCAGCAATTCCACTCCAAGGGATCTACCCAAAGGACACTAAAATACTAATTCAAAAGGAAACCTGAACTCCTAAGTTTATTGCAACATTATTTACAATCACAAGATATAGAAACAACCCAAATGTCCCAAAATAGATGAATGGATCAAAAAGTTGTGGTATATTTAGAAAATAGAATGTTATTCAGCGATCAAAAAAGATAAACTCATGCCATTTGCAGCAACATGGATGGAGCTAGAAAGGATGATGCCAGCCGAAGTAAGTCTGAAGGAAAAAGATAAATATCAGATGGCCTCGCTTATATGTGGAATATAGAGAAACCAAGAAAAAGGTCAAGAAAAAGACAAAACTAGCAAGCTGACCATAGATCTGAGGCATACAACAAGGGAGGGGCAAGGAGGGGGAACAAAACAGGGTAAGGAAGAACGCAAAGGACTGTGGTGATACGGTGTCAGGAGAACTGTAGAGACTACATCTGAAGAGGAAAACCAATTACTGCACAAAAATGAACATTGATGTAAGAAAATTTAAAAATAAAAATAAAAGATCACTCACCGCTACCAAAAGATAAGCTCTGAAGTGTTTTCTTGTTCCCATGCTTTGAAAAAATTTAGAAGTCAGGAAATTATTCTGCAAAACAGCTCCTTTCGGATTTTCCACATGAAAGTATTACAATAATTCATTTTCTTGATACATGTTTCTCCTAATATATTACCTGTCTTCCTTAATGATATTACTAATCACTCCTTGAATGGCCTGGAAATTTAAGAGTAACTCTTATTTCCTCTCTCTTCCCCATTTTCCACACACACCAATTCTACCTGAGAAATTCTCAGATCTGCCCCTTCTTCACCACTCCCACCCCGCAAGTTCAGGCCCTCATCACCTCTGACCCAGAAGCTCTTAGAACAGCTTCTCGGCTCTCCTAGCTCTTCACTCAAGCACTGAACTCCAATTCCCACAGGGATGTCATACCAGTGGATCAAAAACAAAGATCTAAATATGTCAGCCCCTGCTTTAAAATCTTCTAGAGTTCTACCTACTCTATCAAAATAAAAATAAACAAAAATCCCAGCCACCTCTGTGTCTTGGTTGGAGGGCAAGAACACAAAAGTCTTTCAGAATTGTTTATAAGTGCAACAGTTTCTTTAGTCAGTGTTCTCTAACCTGCCCATCATGTTCTCTGCTGAGCAAACCTTGAGTGCTTTTAGAGAATACTGATGCTGGGACATCAATCAGAAAGAGTCTAATTTACTTGGTCTGGAGTAAAGCCAACAGCCAAAGTGAGGGGGTAAATCTCTAAATTCATGGTCTATTGAGTAGTCAGAAGAGTATCATCCTGGTAGTGAGGAAAGTTAACCAAATAAGAAATACTGCTTTGGTTTCACCTATCAAAGGTTAAAAGTAAGGCCCAAAGATTCAAATGGTTTCCAAGTATCTTAACTATGTTTCAGAAGAAAACTCAAGAATATTTACAGAAACACTAAATCATCTAGCACCTAACAGGCAAAACACTCATTGTGTGGCATCTAATCAATATTGCCAGGCACATGAGGTAGCAGGAAAACACTACTCAAAATGAAACGTCAATCACTAAAACCGTTCCAGGGACTGTATATCATTGCTAGACATTAGAATTAAAACAGCTACAATAACATTCCATATAGTCAAAAACATAAAGATTGATCAAGTTAAGTAAAATACAGGGGAGTTATTTTTAAAAGACATATCAGACTTCTAGAGGTGAAAAAACAGTATCTGAGATGAAAAAAATACACTGAATTAGACTAATCATATATTAGACATGACAGAAGAAAAGCTTAGTGAACTTGAAGATGCAACAATAAAAATGATTCAAGATAAAGAGGAGAAAGACTGAAAAGAAATGAACAAAGCCTCAAAGATATATGGGGAAAATCAAGTGACTCATTATATATATAACATATATAATCAATATATATAATCAAGTAACACATACACACATATGAATACCTAATGGAGAAGAATTGGAAGGGATGACAAAAAAATTAAGGCTGAAAATTGTCCAATCTTAGTGAACACTATAAACATATTAATTCAATAAGCTGAACAAACCCAAGGCATAATAAACATAAAACTGGGCCTCCCCTGGTGGCGCAGGGTTAAGCGCTGGGCTGCGAAGCTGCCCGTTGCCCCTGCAGCGCCGGTTCGATCCCCGGCCACCGGGGAGGGTCCCACATGGCGCGCAGACCTCACCTGCCGCACCCGCTGCTCCCCTCAGCAGTGTACTTCGTCAGTCTGCCTGTTCTGTTCCCTGCTCTGGCTCTGGTGAATTCTGTCACCCTCCCGCACTTCTGACTGTACCCAGTGCTTGTATAAATAAATAAATCTTTAAAAAAAATAAATAAATAACCATAAAACTAACAACATCATGGCAAATTATAATCAAACTGCTTAAGATAGGTAATAAAAGAAAAATTTTAAAGTATTCAGGAGGAAAAAAAAAAGACCAATTACTTTACAGAGGAATGAAGATAAGAAAGGAAGGAGGCTTATCAGGAAGATGGCAAGCTAAAAAACAGCAGAACAACGTCTTTAAAGCACTTTCAAAAGAAAAAAGAAGTTACCTGTAATTCTATAACCAGCAGAGAAGACTGATGTGTGCAATGTGCAGCCACAGGGTATAAGGGAGGTGCTCCCAAGGACTGCAAAATCTTAGTAATTTTTTTTTTAAATTTTATTTATTTATTTATACAAGCACTGGGCACAGCCAGAAGCGTGGGAGGGTGAGAGAATTCACCAGAGCCAGAGCGGGGAACAGAGCAGGCAGAAGGACCGAAGTACACTGCTGAGGGGAGCAGCGGGCGGCAGGAGAGGTCTGCGCGCCATGTGGGACCCTCCTCCGGTGGCCGGGGAGCAGCCGGGGATCGAACCAGCGCTGCAGAGGCTGCGGGCAGCTTCGCAACCCAGCGCTCAACCGCTGCGCCACTGGGGAGGCCCCTTAATAATTTTTTAACAGAGGGTTCTACATATGTAGTCAGTCCTGACAACCATCAAAAATATTTTTCAAACATGAAAGTGGAAATAAGGCTTTCTCAGACATGGAAAAGCTGAAGAATTCCCCACAAGTATATCTGCACAATAAACATAAGAAATGTTGGGGGTCTCCCTGGTGGCAAGGGATTAAGTCTCAGCAATATCACTGCTGTGGCCTGAGCTCAATCCCCAGCCAGGGAGCTACCCACAGGGCGCAGCAGACCTGTCTTGTCTCCCACTGCTCCCCTCAGCAGTGTATTTCAGTAAAAACCCACCTGTCTGCTCCCTACTCTGTCTCTGGTGAATCCTCTCACCCCCTGCATTTCTAGTCCACATCCCAGTTCTTCTATACAAAACTAAATAAAAGTTAAAAAGTTAAAGAAATTCTTTCACGTGGAGGAAAATGCTACCAGCTGGAAAGCTAATGTTAAACAAACTAGTGAAGAGAACTAAAAATGATAAATATGAGACTTTTAAAAATATCTCTTACATCACTAATCCCTATGGAAACGCAAAAAAAAAAAAAAAACAAACCAAAAACCCACAGGGAGATTCCACTTCACGTCCATTAGGATGGTTATTATTAAAAACAAACAAACAAACAAACAAGAACAACAACAACAAAATCCAGAAAAGTAAAAAGTGCTGGTTAGGATGTGGCGAAATTGGAGCCCTGTGCTTTGTTGGTGCTGTTGGTGGGAGCATAAGAAGGCCCAGCTGCCTTGGAAAACACCACGGTGGTTCCTCAAAGAATCAAACACAGACTCGCCGTGGAGTCAGCAGTTTCACCTATGGATACACGCCAACGAATTAAAGGAAGGACTCAACAGATATCCGTACCCCAACGTTCCCGACAGCATTAGTCGCTGCAGCCAAGAGGTGGGAACAACCCAAATGTCCACCAGGGGATGAATGAATGAACAGAATGTGGCACAGACAAGCCCAGGCCATTATTCCATCTGAAAAAGGGACCGAATTCTGACCCAGGCGACTGCGCCGAAGAGCCTTGAAGGCAGCCTGCTCGCCAACACTGTCTCGCCCTTTGATTTATGGATCCTGGTTTCCCATGAAAGAATAAACTAGAGACGCAAGGCAAGGCCGTGCATTTTTTTTTTTTTTTTTTTTTTTAAGGCAGCAGCACAATCTGTCTCTTCTCCAAAAAAACATGGCACGCACGGCAGATCTTTACCCTCCTGCTCCATGAAGAAAATTTGGGCCTAATCTGTCTGGTCTTCCAAGCCAGAGCAAAGCCAGGGGCTGGGGCTGGGGGGAACGGGTGGTGCCCGAGGGCATCAGTCACTGAGCAGGGTCCCTGCTCTTCTTCAGGGGAGGCAACATAGAGAGGAATTAAAAATCACCAGCACCCGCACCCTGCTGCGGGTGTCTAAGACCCCCAAACAGCAAAGCGTGCAGGAGAAGGCGCTCCTGCTCTCCCCGCACACCAAGCACGCGTCCTGCGCTCCATTTTCTCTGACTGTCCCTGATGCGTCCACCCTGGAGGCCTCCCGCATCCTGCGCTCCTCTGGGCTTTGCTTCAGCCTCCAGGCGGGGCCTCCAGCCTCCCCCCGGCGAGACGCGGCCGCCTGGCCAGCCCGAGCCAAGACCTTGGGGCGCAGGGCGGCTCCCGAACCCGGGCGCGGACGAGCCGCGCGCCACGCCTTTATTTCCAGGCAATTATTTCCCCCACCCCCGCCCCGCACCTGCCGGCCGGCCATGCGCCCCATCATCACCTCCTGTGCCCGCACCCGGGCGCCGGTCCCCAGCGCCAGCCCCGCCCGGCTCGGCGCCCGCTGCGCTCTCACCTCATCCAGGGCGCGGCCGCCGCGGCTGCTTCTTGCTCCTCGGCCGCCGGGGGTGCAGCCGCCTGGGGGTGCCGCGGATCCGCAGCCGCCTGGGGGTGCCGCGGGTCCCCGCCCGCTGACAGCCGCGAGGTCGGCGTCGCCGGGGCCCCGGGCCAGTAGGGCGCGCGGTGCGCCCGGCGGGGCGCGCGGCAGCCGCAGCGGCTGCCCCTGCAGGGTCCGCGGCCGGCCCCCCGCAGGGGCCTCCCGGGCCCGGCCCCCGCCGCGCCGGCCCGGTCCCGGGGCGTCCCGGGGCTCCCCGCATTGCCGGGGCGCATCCTCCGGCTGCCCAGGCGCACCCACCGCAGCCGCCAGGGTTGGGGAGGGACCCGCGAGGACCAGGCCTCCGCCGAGGCGGCCGCCCCACCTGCTCCGCCCAGATTTCTCCTGCTCCGCGCCCGCTCTCCGCCCGCCCTCGGCCTGGAGATGTTTATTCCCGGACCCCCCTCTCTCTGCCTGTTCACCCCATTTCCCGGCCTCAACACCCAGGCCCCAAAAGTGTCTCCTCTTGCCACTGCTTCCCTCCACGTCTCCCCAGTTGCGGCCTCTCCGCTGGCCAGATCCGCTAGTCGCTTACGTTTTATCCATATATAGTTTTCTATCCCCAGAATCGCTTCTTCTCCAGGCTGATTACTCTTATTTCTCCCTCTTCTTAAAAGCTTTACCTGCCAATTTTCATTTAGTTATTGTAAAAATCTTTCCACTTAGTCACCTCGATTTTTCCTTTCAGTGGAGACTTGCTGATTGTCCTTCGCCAGGGAAAATTCATAGTTTTTTATGTATGTCTTGGCATTCACCCTCAAGTCACTGGAATATTTTCTTTTTTTTTTTTTTTTTAAGTTCATAGGTCAAAGAAATTCCCCGCCAAATGTTTCCTCTGAAAACGCTTTTCTTATATTTCAAGGCCTCTAGAAATAAAGTTGTTGAGTCCAGCAGGGCAGAGAGCTGCCTGCACCGCACAGGTCTGGAAGGTGCTGCAGGTTCTGGAAGGTGCTGCTGTTCTGCACCGCACAGGTCTGGAAGGTGGTTGTTCTTGGTGACCCACACTGTGGACCCCGAGGTTCAAAAGCAACTGTCACTATTGTGGACTGGCTTAGTGTGAGCAAAACTACTCATCCTTTTCCCTCCCAAATCTGCTCTTCAGTCCTATTTTTTAACCCCAAACATGCCCATCCACCAGTTGTCCATCGAGCACATGCAGTCTTTACTTCTACTTCTTCACTGTATCTTTACAAACACCCCCATCGTGATTCTAACCCCATCCCCCCCCACACACACAGAGAAAATAACACTATCAGGTACATCATCATGCTTTGAAATTTCCAAATTTAATCTGCATCTTTACCTCTCCTTTTCCCCCAATTTATTTTACCTGAGCAAGCGATCCTAACTCGTTCATCTCTACTAAGAAATTCCTAATTACGAGTTGCTGTTTTTATGCCTTGGCCACTTCCTCGCCATCAGCTTCACCCCTAGCCTGTAAACACACTCATTTCTCCTCATTCCTGAAACAGTTCTGCCCCCTCTGACCACCACCATCTCTCTCACTTGCCCTCGTATCCAATTTGCTTAAATACACCATAATCATTCTAGATCTATACTATCTGGCTTCTACTCATCCTTTACCACTTAATTCTCTGCGATCAGCTTCCTAATCCTATTACTTGACCGAAGTTGCTAACTGACTCACACCTTAGCTTTTTTAATGATTTTTTTTTTTACTTTTTATTCTTTTTTGCTTAGAAGATCTGGGGTGTAGGCCAGAGGAAGAGGGAGTGAGAGGATTCACCAGAGACAGAGTGGGGAGCAGAACAGGCAGATCTACTGAAATCCACTGCTGAGGGGAGCAGCAGGGAGACAGGAGAGGTCTGCTGTGTCATAGGTGGGTCAGCTCCCTGGCTGGGGAACAAACTCAGGCCATAGTGGTGAGAGCCCTGAGACTTAACCCCTGCACCAGCAGGGAAGCCCCCTCACTTCAGTTTTGCCAGCAGATGACTGGTAGGCTCCACCCCAGGAACCATGACTCTGTACCCTTACTCTGCTAGATTTCCAGTGGTTCATTCTCTGAGCAACCCCTTCTCCAGGGCAATGCCAGGTCTCTTAAGTGCCCGATGTGGGCATGTGCCCCTAAGTTAATTAACAAGAGCAGGGGCTCCATATAGCAGCTGCACCCCCTTCTGGTGGGTTGCACTGCTCTGGGATTGCTTCAAGCAGTTTGTTGTTGTTGTTGTTACTGTTGTTTTTGAGTGAAATAAGTCAGAAAGTGAATGCAAGCATAGTTTAACCACAGTTTTTCCTGCTCCTTTCTGCTGCACCTTTGCTCTGGCTCTATTCAGTAGTCGTTGTTTAAGCAATGTTGACTTTTTTCTTGTAATCTAGCTGTGAATATGTGGGGGACGCCAGCCCAGCATTTTCCTTCTGCCACCATTTTGCTGGACTCCCCTAAAAACAACTCTTTGAGAGTATGGACGAGCAGCTAACATGTGCAGGACTTTACTCTGGATATAAGCTATTCTCTCGACCTTCTCGCTTCACTCTTCAAATATGTGTTTTTTTTTTTGTGGGACCCTCACCGGCGGCGGGGGAACAAACCGGCACTGCAGAGGCTGCGGGCAGCCTCGCAGCCTAGCGCTTAACCGCTGCGCCACCAGGGGAGACCCCAGATATGTTTGTTTTTTAATTATACAAATGATATACAAAAAAATTGCACAAATGCATTCTGATACAAAAATATTATCTATCATAATAATATCTATTTCCCAGAGTCTTAAAGTATTTTAGAGGTTTAATCCCAAACTTCTGTCTTATTGTATTTTCAGATTTCCTCAACTGCATTTACCATTTTTTTAAATAAAATATAACGGAAAAAATATCAAGTAACAATATAAAACTTGCTAAACTTTAACCCAAACACAATTGCAGTAATTGGAGGTTCTGCTCTTTGTGCCAATAAAGATGGTAGTTATCAGGAAAAAAATAGACATCTTATCCCCAAAGTAATATAAAAATCTAATAATTTTTTGGGCTAGCAGTTTAATCAGAATAAAACCAGTAAGAAAGGCATTTTACGATACAAAAGTCAAACCTTGCACAAAAAGTATATTATGGTACAGCCTGTCCCAGCTAAGGACTGGAAGTCTCTGAGATCTCCACAGCCACTGGGACAGAAGGGAAACAAAGGTGCTAAAATTACTTTTGCCCCTGGTAGGGCTTAGGTCCTCCTCTCTCGTGGCACTGTACCCAGTGATGGGTTAGTTGTTTTGCTTTGTTTTGAGAAAATGCCAACTTCAGCCCAAGATCATTCTGGTTTGTTCCGGGCTATGCAGTAAGGAACCCATGTGCTCCTTTGGGGAGGGCCTGCTGTGCCCAGCTAGACTGGTAAGTCTGCCTAATTCTGGGGTAAAATGTTAGCAAGATCGCTGGCTCATTGCTTGGTCATATGCCCCACTTTTATTGATCAGCAATTTCTCTATTGGGTTCCAGTGTCTCATTCCTGATTTGACCTCAACTTAGTTGTCTGATGCCCTAAGACCCAAAGCAACCCTTGTAATCATCTCAAGAAGTAAACAGGCTGCATAAAAAGAAGATTAAAAAAAAAAAGGAGTTACTTCTGGAAGTTGGGTTATCATCTGCTAAGGGCTCTGAGGTAGGCCGTCCTTAGAGAAATGGCACACAGACCTTCGGTTCTGACTACCAGACTTCCATACTAGAGGATCAGACTCCCCAACAAAGTAGGGAGAAAAAGGTCTGGCATCAGTGTTGACGTGTCAGTGGGGAAAGGACAACCACAGAGAATGATTAACAAAAGCTGTGTAACGTAGAGAATTCAAGGGAAAGCACTAGCAGAAAGTAAGGTTGTATCACACTTGATGTCACAGTGGATTCAGTTGTCTGGCAGGTAGAACTGAACAAGTCAGAAAATCAATTTTTTTAAGTGAAGATAACAACGACTAATAATAATGGAAAGATCTGATTCTTAAGATTGTAAAGAAAAATCACTCAGAAAGTTATCTGATGGAGTAGAAAATTTAGGATGGCGGTGTCCAAGAGTAGAAAATTTAGGATGGTGGTGCCCCGAGACCAGAACCTGGAGGTGGGGGTAGAAATGATTACCATAGTCTTAAACCAGCTATAGAGAAGAAAAATCCCTGGGGGAGGGGGCCCTCTGTGGCTAGACTGACAGCTATACAAGGTATGCTGAGGCACAGACCAGAGGTGGAGAGATGGAGATTAAGGGCCATTAGACAATCATCAGGCTTTAAAATTAACCCAATCACACCCTTAAAATGATTAATGTAACAATAGATAACGATTCCACAAAGGAATGCTCCCCTCCCCCAAAGAACACTGTATCAGAACAATTTCTGCATTGGCAAAAGGCAGCTCTTTCTGCCCACTTGTGTCTGCAGGAATCTTCTCCCTTCCTTTCTTCCAACAGTTCTTTTAAAAATGGGACCTTCACCTGCCTGCATCTGTGCAAACGTCTTCATCAGCTGGGTAAACCTGCCTGGTGCACTGAAAGGGGAACTCGGCAGAAACTTTTCTCAGAGGAGACCCAAAGCGCCCACTCCCTGAACCCAACATCTCACCAAAACATCCTTGTTCATTCATCTCTGAAACACAAGTGGGGTGGGGGGTGGGGAGAGAAAGAAGACCTATAAAAGGAGCAGGAAATGAAAGACTAAGAGAGGTGAAGGCCAAGCAATGGGGCAGGTGACAGTGGCTGATAACGCTCCTGGAAACCAGTCGACCCACCTGGACGCCCCAGACAGGGGGTAGGGCCGCAGGCCTGAGTGACAAAAGTCAAACCTTGCACAACCTTGGGCGCTTGCTCAAGGTTTAAAAAAAAAATCACCACGGAGGGCTTTTCTTACTCTAGACTGCAGGGTGGAGAAGTAATGGGGGTGGAGGTGGGCTGGGGGGCCGTGGGCAGAGTATACAGCAAGCATCTGCTTCATGGGGCTCCCCTAAGCGAGGGCCTGCTCCCGCTCGGGGTGGCCAAGCACCTGCTGAGCCACTAACTGGGCGGGGTGGCCACTTGGAGACGGAGCTTCTGAAGCTGACTGGCATGGAATCAGCCAATAAAAATCTAATCTGGATGAAGAGCGGCGGCCCAGCCCCAAGAGCCCTGGCGCTACGGGTCATAGGAGCCGCCAGGTTAGAGGGACTGGCAGAACAGCTAAAACCCCGGGCTCCCGCTATTTTCTCATGCATGACAAAGCGGTGCAGTCATTAAATAATCGGTCCACCATATCAATGCATATGGCTGCTTATCAGTCGAGATAGAGTGGCCATTTATATTCTTTTGTCTGAGAATTTTTTTTTTTTTTTGAGAAATGCTTTTTTTTTAATGCAATCATGTGATTCTAACAGAAGCTTGCAGGTCGCGTCTCCTATAGGACAGTGTTTGGTCTGGGAATAGATGGCGACTGGGAGTAGATTGCTAGGACTGTTACTTATTAGTCTTCATTACCCAACCCAGCCTCTGGCATCTAATAATGTAAACATGTAATTTAGCACTCAAGAATTATTTTAAAATAGATGGATACAAGACTCTGTAATTGCTTTATTTGACCTCACTTGTAAAAATCTCTGCAGACTTCAGATTCAGCTTTAATGGAAAATCATATCCCCTTTTAGTTGATTTACATATGTGTTTTACTCGGTTTTCTTTGGCAAGTTTTAAGAGTTGCTGGCAGCTCTAACTATGGTTTTTGGGCTTCTCTTAATTTTTTTTTTTTTCTAGTACAAACTTTACAAGCTCCAGGATTCTTGGGTTTTATCATTTTCACAGTGTTGTCAGGTCTGAGGTGCAGAAAGGTTATACCGAAACGTTACAAATTCTTAAATTCTGAAAAATGCTTGCTGTACCCTTTTTCACTCAGTGTAAAAGAATTGAGAACATGCCCTATATCGGTCACAGGTCAATGTTATTACACAATCCTGCATTGTACAAAGGACGAGAGCTCAAAGGCAATACCTGGGTGTGAATGAGATGACCAAATCAGAAGCAAAAGCAACTTACATGCCAGAGTTTCTGAAGTCTAAGCACTGGACAGTTTCAAACTGAAATAACTCTAACCTTCTTTGGAGGCGTGCTCTGTGACTGCAGAAGAATACTGTTCTCTCCCTGGAATCATAGTTTCAACTGTGTAAAGGATGTCAAGATTACCTAGTGTGTCTAAGAGAAAATAAGAGGTGGGAATATGAATATTGTGTTCCAAGTCTAGGGTGATTTTGCATTCTTCTTTCACGCCCCTCCCCCGCCTCCCCCAGCCATTGATTCTGCATTCTTCTATTGGTTAGTTTGGGGGAGTTGTAAGAGAAGCTGAGCCAAAAAGGGGGGTTATTATAAAGAAACAATGATGTTTCATGGAATCAGTGGGCAGAACTAGAGTGAGGAACTGGCAAGAAGTTGGGACCTTTACACTAAATCTGCTTCTCTGCTCCATGGAACAAATCCCTTAGTTGAGACACTTGTATCATTACTGAAGTTGTTCCAGCAGAATGACCATCATTTGAGATTGTGGCAAGTATGTCCTTACAAAGTGGGAAGTCAGGTCAATTTAATTCTATGGGCTATTATAAATGTAAGATATTATGATTTCACCAAATTAGGGAACTGTATACACAAGGATTGCCTTCCATTTCACTTTTATTGTTGTTTTATCCACATTCCAATACTTTATCTTTTGCACAGAGCCTATCACTAGGTCTTACCATGTCTTCTTCCCAAAAGTTTCTCAAGACATAATACTATTTTCTCCGTCTGACTATAAAGCAGTAGGTAACAAAAGTATGGGTTTTTAAATCTACAGTTAAGACAGAGCTTCATGAAGATTAAGGGCACAGGCTTTAGAGTGTAACCTGAGCTTAAATCCTGTTCCCAGCAGTGCTAGCTGTGTGATATTGGGAAAAGATCACATTCTGAGGCTTTTATCCAACTACAGAGGGAAACTTTATATTAAAAAGCCTCATGACATTGTTTGGTTTAACAGCTAGTATCCATAAAGCATTTAGAAGTGCAAAACACCAGGCCTCACTGGTTGCCCAAGGGGTTAAGCACCGCACTATGAAGCAATCGCAGCCTCTGCAGTATGAGTTCGATCCCCGGGTGGCCAGGGAGCAACCTACATGGCACAGCAGACCTCTCCTGACTCGCCCGCTGCTCCCCTCAGCAGTGTATTTCAACAGTCTGCCTGTTCTGTTCCCCACTCTGTCTCTGGTGAATCCTCTCACCCCCCAGCATCTCTGGCCTGGACCCCAGCTCTTATATGCTTAAATAAATAAATCTTTGAAAAAAAAAAAAAGGAGAAGAAGAAATGCAAACCACCACCTGAAGTCAGCATCCAGAGGAGCGGGCGGGGTCTTGGAAGTTGCCAAGGGCGGAGGCGACACCACGGAACTACCGAGCCGGTAGCTGCGGTTCTCGGGGGGGACGCGAATTCTGAGGACCGGAAGTGGCCGGCTCAGGCGCTCGCTTCCGGCCACCTCAGCGGGAAGCGGAGACGCTCGCAGCGGGATCTGCGGGCGCTGGGGCGGCGGGTCGCTGTTGTCGCTGCGAGGCTCCGGGACGACGCCCGCGGCCGCGGGGGGCCAGTGTTTGAGTCCCTGTAGCCTGTGAAGATGGTGTTGCTCACGATGATCGCCCGGGTGGCGGACGGGCTGCCGCTGGCCGCCTCCATGCAGGAGGATGAGCAGGTGAGCCCCTGCCAGTCCCGGCGGCCGCGGGGCCCTCACCCCAGGGCGCCCTTCTGAGGACGGGGCGCGTCTTGCGACCCCCCAGGCCCCCCAAAAGTGCCCTGGCGTCGTTTGGTCGTGGAGAGACTACCTGGACGGGGAGCGATTTCCTGCCGCCGGGGGTTACTGCGTTACCTGTTTTCTCTTTGGGAAAACGTTTGAAGAAGGACTAGGTTCGGCCGATCGAGACAACCCGGTGTTCTTTAACGCCGGGGAATTAAAATTACGAATTAAAATTAAAAATCAGGGCTTCTAAGTTCGTGCTGCTGACAAGTCTGCCGACCGACAAGTCCTGCAAAAAATCGGTGCCTCAGTTCTTCAGCTCTTTTCACTCTGTGCAGCAGCTGATCCTTGACCTGCTTGCTGACATCTTTTGGATGTGGGCGAGGTGGTGTTGCCACAGAGAGGCACCTGTCTGAAGATCAGTACAATACCTTCTTTTCAGGTTGTGCCCAATTCCCTCCTCCTCCTGTGTGCCTGGCTACATTGCTGCTGTTGGAAATTAGAATCCCTGTGTTAATATTCCTGTAACGCTTTGTCCTTTTATTTTACTATTTTTCTTTTGCCTTTCAATGCATCGAGTTTCTTAGCAGGCAAACCACAGATCTTAATCGTTGTGTTCCCACAGCTTTCCCAATCGTGGTCTCATGCCAGCGGGTGCTCGAAAATGTATTGATTTAAAAACCGCACCAGCAATTTGAGATAGCTTGAAGAGAAGCAGCTTTGTGCCTTCGAATCAGGAAGGGGAATTTCTGGTATGGAACAAGTTTCTAGAGCAAGGAGAGGGGGGTCTTAGAAGAAAGGAGGCTGAGAATGAGGGTCAGTTTTATTTTACAGTCTCGTAGAGCATAAGTAGTTAAAAAACAAAAAACAGCCCTACAGACTTAAGAAAAGGTGAACTCTAGAAAAAAAAATATTTTTCATATCTTTTCTGAGACTTTTCATTCATATATTTATGCCAAAAAAGCACAGCAAACTGCCAAGCATGGTGCTAAAGCTGGTATTTAGAGGACATAGGCCTGCTTTTCTTGTTGTTTACAGTTTAGTGGAAAAGCCAGGTAACTAACCAGCAATTATAATATAGCATAACTGCTATGGGAGAGGAAGAAGCTTCCACAGTTGAAGAAGGAAGAGTAATCTAAGTTGGTTTTGGGAGATCTGGAAAGTCTTCCCAAAAGTAATGACAGCTAACCTGACATTAGGATCTAGAAGTAAGGAAAGCTTCTGTTTGATTGTATTCTTTTTTAGGTTTAATGTAGAAATACGTCTACCTCCACTTTTAGGAGAACAGTGATACAATTCAGAAGCTGTAGGTCCTGCTAAGTGAAGTATTATTTATTCATTTCACAAAAACAACTCTAATCATTTGTGAAAAATACAGCTTGCCCTGATTTTTCAACTGTGAAATGTTTTTCTTGTGCGATTTATGAAGAATTTTCTAGGACCGCTCCGCAGGAGGAGTGAAATATGTGGAAATGAATTCAGAAACATAATGGAAATGGTGTGGGGAAAGTTTCTCTGAGGGATACGTACTTTGACTGCAAAATAGTTTTCAGGGGGAGAGGGGATCTAGTTAATTTCCAACAATTATATTGAGTCTCAATGTGAGCAGAGAATACAAGTGCATTTGAAAGTCTAATATTAGTGGGCCCTACTCCCTCCCTTGATACTTTATTGAAAAATCAGCTTATATATTGTATGTTTCTAGATTAAATTCCAGGTTAGGTATTGGTTTACGAAGATAGGTTGCGTTGTTTAGTTGACATGGAAAGAAATTTTACACAAAAGTTTTTGTGGTTGTAATTTCATAGTGATATTCTTTAGGAATTTTTTTCTTTGGATAACACTTTAAGCTTTTAATATCTGCAAAATGTGAGTCCTAGACTTTTAGTATCATAATAGTATACAGAACATTTATAAGATGCCTACTGCATACCAGATAATGTGCTAATAAGCTATCAAGTGCATTCATTCATTCAGTTTTCATACAACCGCATTAGGATAGATATGATTATTATTTCCATTTATAGATATAGGAGCTCTGAGGCTTAGAGAAGATAGGTCAGTTCCATAATAGGTCAGCTAATAGGTCAGCTAATAAATAGCATCACTGAGTTTTTTCATCAGGGTTTCTTAACTTCAGCCCTACTGAAATTTGGGGATGATAATTCCTTGTTGTGGAAAACTGTCCTGTATGTGGCGAGGTGTCTGGCTGCATCCTGGCCTCTGCACTTCTGCACTGCTCTCACAGCCTCCAGCTATAATATAACAATCAGAATATTTCCAGACATTGTGAAATGCCCCTAGGGCTAGGGTGGGGTACAAAAATCATCCCTCATTGAGAATCTCTGATTTTTAACCATTCTGTAACTCTAGACTAGATCCTTTGTGCTTAACTGCTACACGTTAATGCCTTGTTCTAAGAATTTTTAATAATGTATTTACTTCTCAGGAGTCCAGACATAACTTAAGAAACGGCTGTCTCCACCAAATAGTTTCATAGCTAGGTACCTTAATTGTCTAGGGCAAATAATTCAACATATTTACCCTGATAATAGATATTTAGGTGGTTACTGATAATAAGGTAAACTGCCTTATTATTGAAAATGAACAGTTGCTCAAATAAAAATAAAGACACTCACAAGAATATCTTATGCACTGTTACCTAGAAATGTAGGCCTAGGGCAAGCAGAGATGAACCTTTCCAACCTAGACTCCCTAACTCATACTTTTTCTTCCTTTCTAGTATGTTTCTCCTTTTCAGATGTTTGCCGTTTCTTCATTTACCTTTCCATTCTATGTCAAAATGAACAAAATGTTTTCCATTTTATTCCAGCTCTGTGGACTTGAAGGCGTTGAATACAACCAAGTAGACACCAGTTTGCTCCAGGAAACTAGTTTGTTGTGCAGTTGAACTGCCGTACTCCCCCAGTCATCAGGGTTTCATTAATCACCTTCCTGTAATTGCTCTTAGAGGAAAATGGTTGGTTCCTGCTGCTGCTGGCCTTTGAACAGCTGAGTTCAACAGGGATTTAAAAATGATAAGAGCTTAGCCAAACATGCATATAAAGCTATTTGATGCAACTAGTTCAGCATTCCTAGGTGACAGCGATAAAAAATGTTCTGATTGTGTGGACATCAGCACCCGGTGCCTTTATGTGCATAGTTAGGATCCAGATTAGTTCCAGAATTTGTCTAGAAATTCACATCTTCTTTATTAGGTTACTCACAGTTATCTTTCCATATACTGTATACAAAGTTCATCAAGTCTATTCTCGATGAAGTCGAAAACAGAATTAGGCCATCTAATTTAATTTTTTTAGGTAGACCGGCTGACTGTGGGCCCTTTGTGCCTTTAATCTTTTTATTTTTTTGGTGGGACCCTCCCCGGTGGCCGGATCCAACTGGCGCTGCAGAGGCTGCGGGCAGCCTTGCAACCCAGTGTTTAACTGCTGCACCACCAGGGGAGGCTCTGTGCCTTTAATCTTAAAAGCAAACTGAGGGTCTGTCTGTAAAGCAGTGATTATTTTGTTTTGTGAGATCTAGGTCAGGGCTGCTACCTGGTTGCTTTTCCTATGAATTAGATGTAATAATAAATAGTAGGATATCATCTAATAGGTGGATCTGCTACTGTCATTATATGAATAAAACTAATGTAGTGATGGCAATTATATCTCAATCAATAGCTAATTTTTAAAAATTGAAAGAAAAAATTGTGACCTCTGCCTTACTCCTCTGGTTCACCTCATGATTATTTTTCTCTTACGTTGAAATTTCTATTCACCATTTTAATTATAGTTTAGAATCCTGTGCTTATAAATTTGCTTAGCTGCAAAGGTAGATTTTATCATTGCTTCCTCATTTTTACTGTTAGTTCAGTGGTTTGCTATCTTAAAGTTAGACCTCAGATTGAGTTTTTGGGAAAATCTGGGATTAATACTTTGCTATTTAAATAGTTAAGCATCTGTCAAAGGGAGACAGTGTTTATCCTTCAATCCAAAGTAAAATAAAACCTTTCCCAGCTCATGGCAAAAGTTGTTTTCCCCTAACTTTGTGAATGAGGAAGTAATGTGTATTTGCTTTCCATTCTCCACACACTTCTTCCCCCCTAGTAGTCACTAGTAGGTTAGTGACACGGCTGTTTTCCTCTGTAGATGTTTTCTTTTTTTAAAAAAAAATTGTTAAATAACTTAGGAAAATATTGCGTGTAACTCTAGCATCCATATATTACTGTTTTCATTTTTGGATGCTTCTGTCCCTTACTCTCTGAACATCTGCTATTCAAACTTGGGTACCAAATATATCTGTTCGGTAAAGGATAGCTGCCTTTCCAATCTTTGTCTTTACTCTTGGTCTTTTCATGCAGTTGTAGTTACGATGATCAGATAATCTGTAGTCATGGTGCACATGTTGAGTTTTGCTTGAATGCTTAATACTCTAATACCTTGTGGAAGATTTTGCTTGCTGTTACAGCATAAAAAATAAAGATTCACCGTTTTGTTCCCAGGATTTTCCCCCGAGTATAGCACATCCTGTACAGGTCTGTGTCAGTAACTGAGCAAGTGAAGTCAGTTACGAGAAGGGCCCTGATATGATACTGGAAAGAGCACTGGAGTGAGAGTTTGGGGCGCCTTAACGTAGTACGCTCTGCTGCTCAGCAAATGACTCGTGATTTTTTTTTTAAATCCCAGAGTGTGTGTTTGAACTTTTTCCTCCCTCCTTCTCCTCTTCCCTCCCTCCCTCGTTCTTTCTCTCTTTCCTGTCTCTCTCTCTCTCTCTCTCTCTCCCCACTCCTTTTTCCACCTCCTTCCCTCTTCCCTCCCTCCTGCCCTGTCACATCCCTTGTGTCCCCTCGCCCTCCCTTGTAACCCCGGAGCTCTCAGCATGTTTATTGATGCCCACTGGCTTTTGAAAGTGTTTTATGTGATCTGACTAATGTGATTTTCTTGAACAAGGGGTTTGCTTTTCCTTTCTGCTCTAAGAGCAAGCCACTTTTCTTGTTAATATGAATCTTAGTCCTATAAATGAATCTTATTCATGAAGTGTCCTTTGATGTTTTCCACTAATTGATACAACTTTTTTGGGGGAAAATTCTTAAACGAAGGTATCTTTATTTTCAGTCTGGCCGGGACCTTCAGCAGTACCAGAGTCAGGCTAAGCAACTCTTTCGAAAGCTGAATGAGCAGTCCCCGACCAGGTGCACCCTGGAAGCGGGCGCCATGACTTTCCAGTGAGTATAAACCTGATGTCTTTGTGATCATTTAAGAATGAAAAGCAGTGAGTGTAAGCAATACCTAGTAAGAATGGTAACAATTTTTTTTTTGAAGTAAGAATAACTTTAAATATATAGTCTTTTCATGGAAGCAACTTCCTGGCTCTAATCTGCAAAACTAAAGTCTTGGTTAGCTTAGCCAAGTTGTACACAATGGTTTAGCCTGCTCGCCTGTGTCAGCGAATAATATATTCATCACACACATATAGATAACTTTTGTTCTCAGGTCTTCTCAGAGCCAGGTACTGTAGGTTAGTGCTTTTGCTAAAACATTTACTAACAGTATAACCTTGAGCAAGTTACCTAAGTTTCTCCATGCCTCAGTTTCTGCTGTAAAGTGGGGGAAGTAATCATAGGAGCTTTGCGAGAATGATAAGGGAATCCACGTGCATCTTAACATCTTGTCTGTCACATAAAGAATAGTCAAGTGTTATTTACAAAAGGGGATTTGTAAAAGATAATTTGAAAGCATCTAAATCTGTGGTTAGAGACATAAAGCTGAGAACAGAGATCAGAGGTACTTTATTGGATTTTAAATTACTACAAATGGTTGGTATCAAATATTTAGTATTTATCAGGTTCGAGGTGATAAGATGAGAATGATTAAGAGAAAAAAGAGGACAAGAAAATCAGAGGAAAAAAATATTAATTAGCTAAATAATCCTTGCTATTTTAGGAATTTAGTACTAAGATAATACTGACCTGAGAGGATTCTTCTCTGTTTAACTTAAAAAAGAAAAGCCTGTCACCCACAACAACAACAACAAAAAAAACCCAGCCTATGGGTTGGAAAAGTAATGGATATTACATTTCACAAGTTATCAATTTGAAGGGTGTATTGTATGAACATTTCCTATAAATCTAATTTTCAACATCAAAAAATATAGGTATGTAATTATATAGTATCTTTCGCTCTACCACAGGCCTAGAAGAGTTCTCATGGAATTAAAAAGAAATTTTTCTTTTTCCTAGGTCCTTTAGGATGTTTACTCTCATCCAAGAGCTATTTATTAAAGCTATTTATTTTTTGCCAGACCATGTATTAAATCCTTCCTTTTATGTCCACACTTTTTAATGAGCTTATCTTCTTATTAGCAGAGAGACATGTAGGCAAACAACCATGCTGTAATACCTCAGGGCAGGAGGAACTGTCATGGGGTCTAAGTGAAATGCTTTGAGAGCAGCAAGAAGGAAGCATAAATGCCTATTTGGAGGGGTAAGTTGGAGGAAGGAGAGGAGAGGGAGGGAGAATACAGGGATAATTCACAGGAAAAATTACAGTGGAATTGTGCTTATGAAAACAGACAAGACTTCTCCAGGTACATGGAAGTGCATTAATATTAGAAAACACGACATAAGCAGACGTCTGTGAGCACAGGAAGGAGCCTGGCTTGTTGGACACAGCCTGCCTTTGGTGTGTTAGGATATGGGTTGGCATGTGGTCTACACTTTGTTGATGGCTACAAATACTATACCAAGGAACGTGGTTTTATTTTATAGCTATTAGGGAACCCCCAGGAATAAAACTGGAGGTTTAGAAGATTGATCTAGACCGAAGTCAAGGAGACTAAGGTGCCCAGACAAGAGCTAGGGCAGCATAATAACGACAGCGATAGTAAAATGGCAGCAGCAAGTGCTGTTTTACTTACTGAATTTAAAGGTCCTGAAAGATCATAGAATAGGGCCTCCCCGGTGGCGCAGCAGTTGAGCGCTGGGTTGCGAAGCTGCCCGCAGCCTCTACAGCGCCGGTTCGATCCCCGGCTGCTCCCCGGCCACTGGAAGAGGGTCCCACATGGCGCGCAGACCTCTCCTGCCGCCCGCTGCTCCCCTCAGCAGTGTACTTCGGTCCTTCTGCCTGCTCTGCTCCCCGCTCTGGCTCTGGTGAATTCTCTCACCCTCCCGTGCTTCTGACTGTACCCAGTGCTTGTATAAATAAATAAATAAATAAATCTTTAAAAAAAAAAAAAAAAGATCGTAGAATAGACCCTAAGCATAGGGCCTTGTACAGTCCAGGGTGCCTCAGACACATAGACAGGACCATGGTGGGGGTAATGTGTAACGCTTCAGACGGAGGATTTTAGACTGATTTCATTGGCTATATAATTTTTGATGAAATAAAGTGCATTATGAAGGATGTTTGGAAATCACTGAGTTTGAAATCCCCGAGCCTGCTTTTTCCCAAGAATATCTCAGACATGGAGTCAGAAGCCCCGTCACAAAAGAGCACCTCTTCTGTTATTGGGCAGGATACACAGTCCTCCTGCCCTGCCTATGAGGGAACATAGCCATCCTGAGTTGCTATTTTATAGGAAATTTTGTGGCATTAACTTCCAGCTTTTAAGGAGCCACCATAATTTCCAGTTCCACTGTTTTTCTTACAACTGAAAGGAGTTTAAAACTGTGTGCTAGTTTATTAGACACAATCAAAGGGTGGATGGAGGGTTTTTAACAGAAAGTCTTAGGTTTTAAGATATTTTGTTGAAGAATTATGTAATGAATAAACAATTGTAATAAATATGTCTAAATATCCCTTTCTGAATATCCTTCTAATCAGAAGATGTGTGCTTTCTAGTTCCATGGATTTATGGCTTGAAATTGACCTTTGCATTTTGTGTTAACTTGAGAAAACTTGAGAATATATTTTTTAAAGTTAGTAGGCAGTGAGAGTCTGCTTCAAACTGTTAGAAATATTGTTATGCTACTCACAATTTTTTCTTTTTCCTTTTTTTTGTCTCTAGCTACATTATTGAGCAGGGGGTATGTTACTTGGTTTTGTGTGAAGCTGCCTTCCCTAAGAAGCTGGCTTTTGCATACCTGGAAGACCTGCACTCAGAGTTCGATGAGCAACATGGGAAGAAGGTGCCCACTGTGTCGAGACCCTATTCCTTTATTGAGTTTGGTACGTTTTTGCACCTCTGTCACCAGAGCAAATGACACAGAGAAGCTTTGTTACACTGAGAATTTTAACATCTTTTCTGATGTTTGCTTACTAAAGTTTTGAATTCTGTCTCTTTTAACATTCTGTGGCCTTTTGTCATTTTGAATAAATTGAGGCTTCCTCTTCCTCACCTTGAATCCTCTGGTTTTTACTTGCTACCCTTTGCCTTCTTGTTACTTTGTTTGATTCTTCATTAGGGCTGTGTGTATCAACAACTGTGCCTAATGATCTCCTTGGTTGGCATGTGATACCTGAAGTTATTCTACACACACACAAACACACACAGTATCAGAAAATGCTTGGGCAATATTTCTCAACCTTCTAATTGATAAAGTCATTCTTTTGCCCTGTCAGGCCATAGCAATGCTAGATTGTTGCCAGGAAACATGTCAAGTAACGAAATCAGTTCAAATAGAGTCTGGAAATTTCTGCTTGAGAAAGCTTACTCTAACAGGCCTCAGTTTCTCTCAGGTATTTCTGGTTTGAAGGTGTGCAGGTGGCAGATATTCTGATTTGAAGGTGTGCTGAGGGTATTTCTCCTGAATGGTCATCTGCTTATGTATATATAGATTTCAAATGAAGAATGCAAAATTCAAATTTTGATACGCAGGAGCTTGAGTAAGCATGGGGGTTTGTAGAGCCAGAACTAAGCACAGGACTCCATTCTCTACCTGACTACCTGGATGATGTGGGAGGTTTGCTCACGGTTACTCTCTCCTTGTAGATACTTACATTCAGAAAACCAAGAAGCTCTACATTGACAGTCGTGCTCGGAGAAACCTCGGCTCCATCAACACTGAACTGCAGGATGTGCAGAGGATCATGGTGGCCAATATTGAAGAGGTGTTACAACGGGGAGAAGCCCTCTCAGGTATGTGAAAACAGTGAGGCTTACGAAGAAGCGGTTGTCCTTCTGTGTGCAAGGATAGCTTATTTGGGGGGGACGTGATTAATTTTTGTGTGCCGGGACAGTGTAGTCTCCCATTCATAAAAAGCAATTACTGTTCCTAAGATATTTATTAAATTGGGTAAATATTTACAGAAACACATATGTTAAGGGAAATGAAAAGAAGAAAGAGGAAATTACAAAAATTTATTGCAGTGGTTTCCTGAGTAGCCACTTAGGGAGACTTTACTGCTGAGCTATGTAATGTTTTTAGCACATAACGAGGGGTGTGTGTGTGTACTTATTTGCCTAGTTTATCTTTAAAATATATTTACCTAATATTTAAATGTTACCTAAGTGTTCCACATGGGCATGTACTTTAAAGGGTAGTATCTAATTGTTTCATATCTATTTTATATGTTTCATTTCTCTCACAGTAATGATCACAAGTGGATGCCTTAATGAGTATTTCTTGAATTTAGCTGTGTTACATATTCATGAGTAAATGGGTTTTCTTTTATTATGAACCGCAAATTTTAATCTTTATGTTAGTTGTCCCTGCCTACGGCTTCGTACTTTTTTAATATCAAATTTGGGTGAATGAGACTGTAAATTTTCAGTGTAAAAGGCTGACATTTTCTACCTGGGATAAAGTAGGCCAGTTCAGGTATTTTTCTTCAATTCAAAATTTAAATATTGCTCAGCTTATCAAAAGTGTAAAAGGATTCTCTTCTGGGGCTTTGCTCAGCTTATCAAAAGTGTAAAAGGATTCTCTTCTGGGGCTTTGCTGGTTGCTGCAAAGCTGATACACTAATTGAAAAGGAAGGGCATTTCCTCCCTTAACTCAACCTCAGCTGGTTGGGAAGTTAAACAAAGTTATAGAGCAACTAATAGTGGAATGGAGTAAGTATCAGTGGTATGTTTACTTTGAGTTAGGCACTATGCTAGGGATTTCACCTATGGTTTTTTTAATTCTTTAGCGTAATATCTTGTAACAAAGGTGATATACTAGTTTTATAAGTATAGAAACAGAGACTCAGAAAAGTTAAGCAGCCCACTGAAAATCAGACTGCTAGTACCTGGCAGAATTTGTTCTGGAATCCTTTTCCATCTTCTGTGTATACTTTTAAACAAACACAGACAGAAGTGCTATAAACACATAGAATGAAATAGCTGAACATGAACAGAAAGAATTTTTGATTTTAGGTGGACGGTGGAATGAAGAATGGAATTTTAAGAGGAGGAAAAAGCACATCTGAGCAGAGCGTATTTGAAAGACAGTGAAAAGAATAGCCTACTCCAAGGAGTTTCCTTCCTCTTTAAGCTTCGTAATAAGAATCCATTTTTTTATGCCTTTCTAATTACTAAAGTTTTAGAACTAGTCTACATTTGAGATGCAAGGATAGTTCATATGGGTTCTTTCCGCAAGATACAAATTATGCTTTTTTTTTTTTTGCTCCTTAAATATACCCGTTTCTTTTAAACCTTGGGTTTTGTTTTGTTTTTTTATTTAAAGTTGTCACCATAATAGATAAAAAATTCCACAGAGGCAGGGACCATGCTGTTTCGATGACCATTGTATCGTCTCACACTTTGCTTGGTGCCTAGAACATAAATATTTGCTCAATGACTTTTTCAAGCTATAGCTTTATCTTTATATGTTTTAGAGTGTTCCTATGTAGAGAAATTTTCTTACTGTTACTTATTTTATATGCCCTAATAATTGTTCCTCTGCCCAGTCATTCTCCACAGGTTCAGATTCATTCAGCAAACACTTGTAGAGCATTAACTATATCCAGGTCCTGTTCTAAGCCCTGGGGAGATGTAGCAATAAACATAGTAGTTAAAAACCTCTATCCAGTGGAATATGCGCTTTAGTACACTGACTGGGAAGGTTCCTTGCAGCATTGTCATGGTTATTTCTCACCCCCACCTCCCCCCAGTAAGAAAACATACTTACATGACTAGGTGTTTTTCTTGCAGGACAAGTTGCCAATTTAGAAATGCTGTCATGCCTGTGTTACTAAGTAATACCGCATTTCTCAATCAAAACCAGTTTTTGTTAAGCAACATCAAATATTCCAAAAGCATTTTCCAGGGAAGAAAGAACATTCAGATGCAAAATAGTTTGTCACATATTTAGAGAAATGGAAAGTGTGGTCAGAATTCATGAATGTCAAACTCAAGCTTGTTTTTATTATTTAAATTGCCCCGTATTTTAGTCCTGTTGAGCTTGTGTCTATCTGGCTATTTCTTTTTCTTTTTTTTTTTTTTTTTAAGATTTATTTATTTATTTTATATAAGAACCAGGGTGCAGGCCAGATGTGCAGGAGGGTGAGAGGATTCACCGGAGACAGAGTGGGGAACAGAACAGGCAGACTGACAAAATACACTGCTGAGGGGAGCAACAGGTGATACAGGAGAGGTCTGCCACTCCATGTGGGTATCTCCTTGGTCAGCGAGGATCGAGCTGGCACTGCAGAGGCTGCAGACAGCTTCACAGCGCTGCGCTCAACCGCCTGTTCCACCAAGGAGGCCCTACCTGGCTATTTCTCTAAGTGGTCAATTAACAATTATTAAAGGATCACAACATTACAAATGTCCTTATAGAAACAAAAAAAAACTTTGTTAGAAGATATTAAAAAGCTTAATTTAGTAGATATTAGTGGTTTTCTTGCATCCACGTTTGTATTTCAGTTACAGTACAACTTTTCTGTGTCTATAAAAGTAGTATTTCTAATAGCTTTATTTTCATTATAGCCTTTATTGTGGAAAATCTTAGAAATATAGTAGTAGTCATCATGAAATATAGCTTAGTACTCAGTGTATAAGAGAATCTAATTTAGAATTAGAATTAAATTAGAATCTAATTTAGAATTAGAATTAAATTAGAATCTAATTTCTAATTTAGAAAGCTTGTAACGATGATTGTCAGCTGACATTTGTCAAGTGTTTGCCATAGGCAGGCATTGCCCTCACTTTACAGGCATTCTTGAACTTACAGTCCCATAGTGTAGTTACTGTTTTTATCCCATTTTGTAGAAGAAACTGGGTCCTAGAGAGACCAAATGAGTTGACCAGCATCACATGATTGGTGCAACTGATATGTGAACCAGGGTCTGAGACCAGTGCTGTGCTCCTAACTCCTTCACTGCATAGCCTCAAGAATTTGCACAGTTTGGTCTGGGGATTTTCAAATGCCTTGTAGATGCTTCAGGACCGTGAGTTGTTGGTATACGGAACCTAACCCTTGAAACAAAAACGATAATTTGAACTTCATGATTGTTTGACATAGTGCCACTCATTTTCATTATGTTTGCGTCTTAATATATTTCATACAATACTTCCAGGGACTAATGAATGTTTTTCTTTTTTCCTTTTTGACAGCATTGGATTCAAAGGCTAACAATTTGTCCAGCCTGTCCAAGAAATACCGCCAGGATGCGAAATACTTGAACATGCGTTCCACGTATGCCAAACTTGCAGCAGTAGCTGTATTTTTCATCATGTTAATAGTGTATGTGCGGTTCTGGTGGCTGTGAGTAGTGAATCCAGTCACTGGCAAGGGCGAACCTAGAACCTGGCAAGTGTATGTTTTCAGGAAGCTGAGCTCACAGAGATGTGTATTAGAATCCAAGTGGAACTTCTGCCTCTAAAGACCTTGCAAGAAAAGATCCTGAAAATGAAAGGTTACACCTCATTTAATGATGCTTAACCCTAAGTGGAAAGTCTCTTTTGGGGGCAGAGGCTTTCTCTGGGTGCTAAGCCATATATGTTAGGGAACAGTAGATTGTTTTTATTTTGTTTTTTCCCTCCCAGTGTCTTACAGTTTAAAACAGCCCTGACTGGGGCATTCTCAGTCTCTAATGGAGCCATCAGTGAGATTTGGCTTAAACAACCTGTTTAAGTCACATTCTGAAATTCATTCAGAGGAGGCAGCCCTCTGGAAAGGTTTTCAACTCTAGCTAATCAACATTCCTTTTGTTGGTGACATTTGTGATTTTCAGTAATCTGAGTCTTTTGATGGCCTTTTAAACAAGACTCCAGTATGTGAAGGTTAATTGCTGTGCTGCAAAGATCTTGTCTGTTGGCCCCTGTAGGAAGTTAATCTTTATTGTTTTCCTTTTTAACTACTTTGCTTATTGCACAATTGCTTTAAGGTTAAAGGAATTATATTAAGATGCCTTGAAATTATATTATAGCACTCCTTGATTAAGAAACTAAAACGCTCTTTGTCATTTACTCCTTAAAATACTTAAATTAGTTTGGGACATTCTTAATTTTATTTTTCAGCAGGTGGTTTATATTAACATAAGAGTGACTGTGGCATACAGATAGCCAGAGGCCCCTGACCTAATTAGAAAGGCCCAGCTCAGAACAACAACGTTGGCCTGCCCCTTCCTTTCTTTCTCCACTACAGTTTTCCCCACTCTTTTCCTTCTTCCACAGTTTGCTAACATTTAAATTATTCTACCATATCCCATAAGCATCCTCTCAGGATCAATTTCACAATGAAAAATGTTCAACTATGTAGTTAAATTAAAATGTTTGCTGAGCAACTGTTCTGCTACATACATTTACCTGAGGAAGCCCCTTATACCTGCTTCAGTCTGCTCAGCTTCTCTGAGAATGTTCTAGAAGTAGATAATTCATTTTCAGTAGTTTGTATTAACAAATGAAACAGCACCTATGCTTGTTACCCCTTTTTTTCTCAGGGACGATTGGGGACTTCCTTTTACTTTGTGAGGTAGAATTTTTTAAATGGGGAGAATAGGCCTTTTAAATATTGTCACAAGGGTCTACAATATAACCTTTATCTCTTACACATACTGCAGATACTTCTTTAGATTGTACAGGATAAAGAGCCAACTTCTTACTTCTCAATATCTTTGAAAAGAACTGTAGCCAGTAAGCAATTTTATAATTCTGAGGGATATCAAAGCTACTGTCCTGATGGAGAAAATAAATCCTATTTCCTTATTAACAAGGCAACAGGAAATGCTTATTATATTCCTGATAACTTACAGAACTATCATAAAAGCTTTTTTCTTTGCATTTTGGACCTAAATCTGCCAGTTGGAATTTTATGCATGAAACATGAAGTTACTTTTTATAGCAAATCAGTGCTTTTAAGCCCCTATAAGACTTGTCCCTCAGTGATGATGTTGGTAATACAGGCCCTTGAAGGGCTGAGGACCCCAGTGGTAGCACTCCAGCCGTCCGTCCGTAGGAGTGGAGAGTGGCAGCTCGTGGGCGAGAGCTGCACGCTGCAGCCAAATGGTCAGCAGTGAAATAAATACTTCTAGAATGTTCCCTCCAGTGTGTTCCCTCTAGTTATTTATGTATACATGTCCTTATTAGATACATTCCTGTTCAAACTCAATGGGTTAATTTTAAAAATGAGAGGTAGGGGTGATGAACAAAGGAACAGGAAAGTATTTTAAAATTACAACAGAAAATGGGAGGACAGGACTGCCATACAGCTCCCACATCTGTTCTTTATTGGGCAGTAGAGAGATCTGACTAGATGAAACATTAGGACTCAAAACAGGCAGCTCAAATAGTGCAGTCGTGCAGGGGGCACATGAGGAAGAGGCATAATTGACTTGGGGAAGGAAGATGACTTGTTAAATGACTTGTGCAAAGCTTTGAGTTAAAGAGTCAGGCACATTTAGGGGGATTACAGTAAGTTTGGCTCAGCTTAACTCCTAGGGTACGGTGTAGACCTGAGAAAGAACAGGACCGGTTCACTATCATAAAGGGACTTGTCTACCATGCTGCTGGGGTTAGTACTACACTATCTGTGGCAAGAGATGGCATCAGATCATATGATCTTCCTGGCCGTAGTGAAAAATTAGAGAGTGATATGTTTGGAAATAAGGAGATGAAACTAGGAAGCCATCAATGCTAGAATGAGACAGGAATCACGTGATTTTCAAGAAAGGCGTTCTCCCAGGTACAAAATAATAATATGTAATGGTTTCTGTGTTAGGAACTTACTCTCACACTGAAGTAAGAACTGTTCACACCATATGAATAAAGAGCCTTTATAAAGGATGCCACTCTCAGGCACAGAGTCAAGTAATTTGCCAGGGTGGAAAGTGATACAAGCTGAGATTTAAAATTTGGCGATTTGATTGCAGAGCCTGCTTTTCTGCACTGTGCTATTTGATCAAGAGGTCAAATAAAAGGTATCAAGAAATGTATTTTGAATACAACAATCAGGTGTTTAAGCATACAGGCAGAAATAATTCCAGAGAAGTACGGACAAAAGATTGCAGTGGTTTGGACTGAATAACTAGGAAGTAGGTGTGGAAATTCTGTGACAAGTAGCTTTTCTGGAAATGCCACTGAACTTCATAAAATGCTTTAAGAAGTTAAAATGTAGCAGTACACCATGACTCTTAAGCTTTTTGGAAAACCTTTGAAAATCTGATCAAAGGTATATGCCTTTATCCCCGGAAAGATGTTCATGTGTACATGTAACTCAGGTGTCACATGTTATGTCTGTGTATTTAAGAATTCCACAAAGCCTTTCCCTGACCTAGTGGTCCATGACCCCCCCAGTGAAGGACTCCAGATCTGTAGGATGTGGAATTCAGAGGTGAGTACCTGGAGGCCTGGAAAACTGTCCAGCTGTGGCGGATTAGAAGGATTCTACAGTTTGGACTAACATTGTGGAGGAGATACATTATTGAAAAAAGAGTTGTGGTAATTTTCCTCTAGGGTACTCAGGGATCTGTGTCCCAGTTCCTCAAAGTCACATTTAAGGATCTTAAAATTTATATATATTTTCTGCTTTTTTCAGTAGAAGTCTTCCACAAGCAAGTTAAAAGGGCAAATGGATAATCATTTCTGCACACACATTGAAAATACATCTATAAGAAAACATCTCAATTCCCATCTTACTGGGAGGTTTTATGACTAAGCTCTTGACTGTTGGGTGGCCACATAATTAAGACTTTTGGTTAGTGTATTTAACAGGACAAACAATGCCACTAGGTTGTCTTTTCAGACAGCTCAGCAAAAAAGCAAAGAGCAGAGGTTAGAAAAGTTATAAATGTTACTGTTTCCAATAATAGCACATTTACAATTGGACCAAGTAATTTGTAAAGTTTCCCAAAGAAGCGTGTGTGTAGGGTAGCAAATTGAATAGGGTAGCAAATTGGATCGCGTTATCTATTCTTACTCATTACTGTCAAGCAGGATTGACCTAACAGTCATACTATCTTGAGCTGTTTAATCATTCAATTCTAATAAAGTTTATTTCAAGTGGTGTACCTGAATTCTCTTTTCAGATTAGCAAAATTATTGGAAATTTGACCCCCACATGCTAAGCAAGACTGGACTCATTTTTTTCTCCCATAATCATAAATACCATGTAGCAGGCATTTTACAGGTAGTATCACAATGCTCACAGCAGCTTGCCCAAGTCACATGGCCGGTTAAAATACTTAGATTCAAATCCAGGGCTGCTTGGCACCTCGCAGTACACAGCAATGTTCACTGAAACTAAATAATGGTGGGGATGTGTGTTTTAGGCACTGGCATTTCACTTTGTGCTATTACTAGTTTGCTTTCAGACGACAGCCATTGTTTCTATGATTTCATTTTACTGTTCAGCCCCTTTTCATTCTCTCATGTCTCCCTTGTTTACTTTTTTTTTTTTTTTTGAGTCTTTTTTTTTTTTAACATTTTATTTTTTTGCATAGAAGAGCTGGAGTATAGGACAGAGGTACAGAGGGTGAGAGGATTCACCAGAGACAGAGTGGGGACCAGAACAGGCAGATCTACTGAAATCCACTGCTGAGGAGAGCAGCGGTGAGACAGGAGAGGTCTGCTGCACCAAGTAGGTCAGACCCCAGGCTGGGGATCGAACTCAGGCCCTAGCAATGATAGTGCTGAGACTTAACCCCTAGGCCACCAGGGAGGCCTCACCCCCTTGTTTACTTAATTTTTTTTTTTTGCTCTTGAATTCTTGTATGCCTTTTCTCATCCTACATTTGTAATGTCATTTCTTATTTGCTTCTTTTTCATTTGATTTCAATCTTTATCTACATCTGATTCACATAGGGCCTAGCAAAGTTTTTTGTTGTTGTTTTTTTTATCTGCCTTCCCCACCTCACATTTTTTAATCCCTTTTCATTTTACTTCTTTATTTTCCTAGATGCTATTTTTATTTAGTAGTTAATGCTACGGCTTTGTTTCTGTAAGTGAGAGAGTCAAAATCAACATTCATATTTACGATTTCTTTTCAGACCTCAATTTACCTTTTGATAATTTTATACTATTCTCTAGTCTCTTTTTAATCAATGCAGTTATGTTCCCGCTTTAAGGTATCCCTGTATAAAAAAACACACTGCAAGATTTCTTCCAAGAACAAACTTGTACTTTGTCTTCTGTGTTTAGAGAATCGACTTATATTACTGGTAACGTGTGCTACTGGTAACTCTGAAATATACCTGACTTCCTCAGACTTGAGTTACAGACCTCAGTTTTTTGCTACTTAACTGGCTGTCTGTGTTTGACTATTCCAGACACTTCAGTGCCCTGAAACGCGACCTCCCTTCCATTACTCAAAAAGCAAGGCCTGACCTGTGCTCCCTACTGTATTTTCAAGTTTTACCTAAACTTCAAGTCATGAAATTACAGTTGGCTTCTGTATTTTCTCCTTCTGCCTTTCAACTGGTAACTAAAATCCGTTTTCCATAACTGCCTGCCTGTGTCTCACCATCACTTCCTTTTTGCCTTATTTCAGGCATTATTTGGACTCCTGTCCTTAACTCCTTTCCTTATACGTCACCCTCTTTCAGCTCAGCAGCACCATATTCATAACATCAGGAATTTTCCTAAAGAGCTGATCACACCCCCACTTCATATAGAACAAAAGGTCACACACTCCAGCCCGCCTTCCATCATCTGGCCCATCGCACCATCCTGGACGCATCAGCCCCTCCCCACCGCCACCTTGTTTGGGCCACAGCAAGTTGTCAAGCCTTCTCTCACCATTTTATGTTGTGCCTAGTTTATTCTGTATCTTTACCATCCTCCGCTTTCTACCTCCAAAACCTGCTCACCTTCCAAAGACCCGGGTCTAACATTTCCTTTATAAAGCCTCCGGCACCTTCACATCCTCCTCACCAACCTGGGAGAAGTTACGGTTTCATCCTCCCTTGGCGACTTGTTCATATCGCGTAGAACCTACCAATGTAAAATCATTGTCGTCGTGTATTTGTTTATCTCCTTGGCTACATGCTGTGAGAGGTCCCTGGGGTAGAGACCGGTTGCTTGGCATGCGCGGGTCCCTGGCACTGAGTACAGTGACCGGCAAGTGACAGGTGCTCGGCACGTATTTGCTGAATGAGTACCTGGCGTCCTAAAAATTTATGCATGCATTTTTTTTGGAGTTGAGCTGTCCGGTAAGTTGTAGGTAGAACAAACTATGAATGAAAATGAAGTGGGAGAAAATGAAGTGGGAGAAAATGGTGCAGGTCTAGTAGAATGGGAAAGGAAAAAACCCAATAAAGACCCCCCACGGATGAACAGGAAGAGTTTAGTGTGTAGTGAGCACCTTGGGGAAGAGGAGGAAAGACTGTAGCAGAGGAAATTGATTATTTAGGCAGAAACGGGGTGAAGAGGGGGCGGAAACTACGGAAATTAGAGTTGGACAGAAGCACAGATGTCAGCGAGTTGGCAGGTGTCCATCTGGGGGTGTTTGCCATGGACCCTACAGCCTTCGTGCCTGTGGCTCTTGTGTGGAGGATGTTACATGAGCCTCCCATGTTCCATTACTGCCACTTTGTCACCTGAGGACGTAGCAAGGTCAACAGTAAATATGCCATTTTGACAAACATGGCAAAGACATTTGACCACATTGAAGTTAAGAAAGTGGTGTAAGTCCTGGTTTCCACCAAGTTTGCACCTGCCAAAATCATTCTCCCAGTGACTGCTCTGCAGAAGTGTAGGTCGGCATTGACGTTTGCTGGGCTAGTCTGCAGGGGCAGGGAGTAAGACATAGAAAGGTAAGAAATGAAGAGCAGATCTGTCTGCCTTTAATCATTTGCATTAAAATGCAGTGTGTTTATTGACACGATTTTAAAATAAAAGGACATCAACTCAACTCAGTTTGTATTGATTTTTTTAATCTTTACTTTTTCTTCCATCCTTTTCAAACTCAGTTTTCCCTAGGAGGAGAGAGGGAACTGACACAAAACTTTGCTTGCTAAATAAAGCTTCTTTGAAAAAAGGAGGAGACTTAAGAACTTCCAAGCAAAAGTTGAAGAAGTCCTATGGTAGACCATCCACTCGCTGTAGAATTTATGTTGTTACATTTATTTTTGTTGATAAAATAACTGTGTCCTTGCTAGAAGCATAACCCGGCATGTTTATTTTCTTCAGCTGCTTGAACACTAGTGTAAAGCGAACAGTGCTGGAGGACAGGCTTCCAGAAAACTACAAAGAGGGCAAATCCCTGGCGTCACCTACGGCAGGTTCCGTGGTGAGAAGGAAGAAGCTTTGCCTGGAGGTGGGAGACGTGTCTTCTAGACCCAGCTCACCACTTAGGGACATGTGCCTCAGTTTCCCGTGGGTGATCTGCCTACTTCACATGAGAATTTATGACCCATGAAGTGACCTGTTGCACCACACTGTTATTGCTGCTGCTCGAACAGTTCAAGAAAAGCACTTGTGACCAGTGCAATCTTGCCTGTTCCTCTGGAAACCAAGAAGCCATTTCCATAACTAAACTCTTGATGGGCGATCTCCCTGGCTGGTTCTGCCCAGCAGGGCATGTCTCAGGGCATGTCTCAGGCTGGTTCTGCCCAGCAGGGCATGTCTCAGGCCATGGCTTAGTGTTCCCAGAAGAGGGCAGTCATCTCCAGTCCGAAGGCTCTTGGCCAATCCTCCAGGTCTAAACTAGTGTTTCCGTGAGAGGAAAACAACTAGACTGTAAAAATTGTCCTCAAAAAACAATGGTCTTAGGTGGCAGATGAGACAAATCCCAATATATTCAAGACCACACGTGTTCACTTACTTCACATCATATTTTGCCTTTTCTAGCTCCTGAAAAAAAAGAAAAATTGGGGCTGTTGTTTTAATCCCATTTTAATTATTTGACCTGAGTAACTAGAAACCCCAATAAATGTTTTCCCATTTCACCCCAGATTTTTAGACCTCATGTGCCACTGATTTTTATGCAGATGATTTTTTTTAAATCAGAGAGGAAAGTAAGTTGTTCAGACCTGATTCCTCTGATTTAAGATGCCTCTTTAACTCCAAGAGTAATTCTCAGTGTCTGAATGTGTCTTAGAGTGTGTCTGTGTCATTTGCAGCAAATATGACCTGTGTCTAACCTTTCTTACTGTTACTCAAATTTGTTTAAAAGATCCTTGTGATTTGATACTTGATAAGAACATCAGCTGACACTTGAACTGTTCTTCGTAAGTTGCTTTCATAAATGTTTTCTCATCCGCGGTCCCGTTGTACAGATAAATTTTCTCAGCTGCCATCAGATACCACACTTCGCTTGAAAAGAGGCCGCAGGGGACACCCCCTGTGTTGAGAGAGCCCCGAGGGTGGTTATCATCTCGCTCTTATTAAGTGACAGAGAAGCCAGATCTGAATCTGATGCTTTTTCTGTCTGTCTGACTATCGTCAGCGGTGAGGGGGTTAGACTCTCGGCTAGTTTTTCGATTCCTTCCATTTTGTCACTTCATTTCTGGCTCTGCTCTTTCGTATAACCGACTCTTTCCCGCTCCACCCACGCCACGGCCGCCCCCCAGTCAGCATCCTGTCCCCATTCCAGCGAACCCTCTTCCTGTTCTTTGGAATTGCATCACATTCTTGGCTTAATGCAGCCCAGCACCCCCGCACTGGCACCGGGGAGCGCACAGGCCTCCTGGATGGGTTTGGTGAGCATGGAATAAGTCACTCACTTCCTGACTTCCAGCCCGACTGAATTTGCCTTCGGAAAAAAGTATATATAGTCCTCAGATGCTTGGTTGTTCGTCTCTAGATCCCCTTCACTTCAGTCCTATCTGGGAATGAGCACAATTTTACCCAGCGGGAGCTGTGAGGATGGGGGAGGCTTTCCTACCCAGCCTCGCCTGGCGCTCGCCGCCCCTGGGGAGAGCTGAGCTGCCATGTGGCCGGTGGAAACCCCAGTCTTTTTCCTGCCTGGCTCTGGGTGGCAGCTGAGGCTGCTGACCTCGTCAGGCCCCTCTTCCTCCTTGGTTTCCACGCGTGCTGTCTTTCCCACCTTAGCCCACTCTTCAGGACCCTTTGCAGCAGCCTCTTTCTCGACCGACTCAAAGTATTGATGTCCCTGCTCACGCTGTCCTGGATCAGCCCATCTTCCAGCTACACAAGCTGTGGAAGATGCTGTTGCCTTAGGTTGCTTTAGGGGATAATGCCCACCGCCTTAGGTGCACATTGCATTCCAGGCTCATGGAGTCAACGGCCTTGTAGGAGCCTTTCCAACTGGAAATTCCTGAAGCCACTCTAATGAACTCACTCCTGCAGACTATTCCTGTTCTAATGTTCCTTATCCCGATATCTGCCACCACCCCCACCCAGCCAGAAACCCAGGACCTGTCTGAACCACCCATCCGCTCACCCTCCACATCCATGGATAACGGGCCCCGTCCAGCGGCTTCCTTGGTCTGCCCCTTGCGTTATCCGCAGCCTGGCCCCACCCACGTGACCATCTCTGGGTTTTTGCAAGTCTTTGTTAGTTTCCTGCCTCCAGTTTTCCCCCCCTTGAATCATTTCCCATTGGCCACCCAAGTTTTTTTTAAGTGCAATTCTGATCAATTCAACTCCACTCCTGTGCTTAAAATCCTGTCGCTGCTTCCATTATCCACAGAAGTCCGGCCTGGGCTTGGCTCACAAGCCCGCAGCCATCAGCAGCCTGTCTCCCTGCAGCAGCCCGATGCCAGTGTTCGAACACACCCTGCTGCCTCTGGCTTCTCGACCCTCCCAAGCGCGCTTTTCTTAGTCTGGAACATTCTCATGCAGGGCCTCAGACACGGCTAAGCTGACTGCCACCCCCAACTTGTGATTTATCTTACTCTCACATCAGTTGGATACTTAACTTTTAATTAGTTCTTGAATCAAAATGCAGAACTGCCTTATCCCACCCTAAATCATCCTTATTCCTTTGCAATATACATCCGAGGGAATTTTGGTTTTCCTTGGTTTTTATCCATCAATATAAGACTTCTTTAATGAAGCACTATGTGATGTAGCAAAATAGGAACAATTGAAGGAGGACTTTCCCCCCACACTTTATTTGTTTTTCTAATTATGTTTAGTGAGGGGACACGGGTTCACCACACCGTCTGTGTGTCGGGGCTGTACCAAGGATATATGCTACTGAAAATATATTTGAACTAGTTAACTTAAGTCAGGAAAGCCTTTACCACCCCTGAATGTAGACCAGGACATACTTTTTAAATTACTGGACTGTTTTCTGACTGTTACTCATCGTGACATTCTATCTTGGGAACTTTTCCTCATTTCCTTCTACTGCTCTCCTTCCTCGCCTCCCCAGCCCCCCTCCGGTGCCCCACAGTTGGCCTGCATGGAGCCAGCTTGCATGCAGCGGTGGCTGCTGTGGGGCTGCGGTTAGAGAGAACTGCTCAGACTGCAGCAGGAAAGCCTTGAATCGAAAGCAAAGGGGAGGAAGCACAAACCCGATCCCACCACAAGGCTGCTGAGTGCCCAGCGCAGCCCAAGCCGCACCCTCTGATGAGGCGTCTTGTGGAGGAGAAAGAAGCCGCAGGGGCTAAGAAATCAGCAGCACAGCCTGCCCTCCATTTCCGCTGCCCCAGGCTTCCTGGGTCGTGGTGAGTACTACCAGGTACTCGCCCAAGAAAGTGGGTGATGACAGAAAGGCCAGCAGAGAGGTCACGGCCGCTAAGGCCCGGAAATAAGAGACTGTGGACCTTCCCTCTGCAGCTCTGCACACAGTGTGGCTGAGCACAGAGGTCCCCGGGTTGGAGAGCCCCTCGGGTATCTCTCACTGGGGTGAGGGCTCCCGCGCTCCCGAAAAAAAACACCCTTGCTACCTGCCTGAAAGACAGAAAGACTTTCTTACAGTAGCCAAGCGTGTTTGCTCCAAACGGAAGAGAAGGCCCTCTGAGATATGACAGAGAACTTGAAATTCGCATTCAGGTAGAGAAGACTGTTTTCGGACTCCTGATTTCCACAGAGGGAGGAGGAAGGCAGGAGTGGGGAGCATCCAGGAGAGAGTCCCCTGCTTTGTGACTTTGCCAGGGGCTGGCCCTGACTGTTGGTGTTCGTCCCCTCTGCTAGCCCACAGGATACGAGTGTTTCGCAGCCTGAATCGTAGTCAGGGGGATGGAGAATGTGGGAAAATGTGGAGGAACAGTCTAGATTTAAAACCTTGGTCACCCTGGGAACTCCTTGGAGTTATAGGGTCTCATGTAGTAGTTCATTATCTCAGAATCTGAGTTGAGAATTGGACCCTGCTTTGGAAGCTGGTGAGCAAGAGGGCACCCCGAGAATGGGGTGACCACCTGGTCTGGAGGAGCACTCACTTGCTCAGCTGGAAGTGGACGCTGTGTCTTCACAGATGCGGGACTCACGCTTCAGGTCATAGAACAGGAAATATGGTTTAGTGCAGCTGCAGGGCAGAGAGAACTTGGGGTGTACCCAACTTACCCCCTGGCCCCTGTGCACCAACTTTGCTATCCTGTAAGTGCCAAGGATGGAGTCTGGGGAGCACTGGGAGGTGGGGGCGCCTCCCTGCAGGCTCCGCCTTCCCTGACAGCCTCCTCACCCCCTCCTGTCAAGTTCAGCTTCCTTAGCCTCTGCAACCCAGAAAATCTTCTAGACCATTCAGGAAGCTTAAATGGAGAGATTTAAGCACTGAAATAAGAGGTGAGAGAAATAATTCTGAAATACAGGGACTTTCTCTCACTAGGCCAGATTTGCCAGTGGTAAAAATGTGGCCTTTGCTTAAGCAATCCCAACAGGAGTTGGACGAGATCTACAATAAAGGAGAAAGAAAGGAATTTGTAGTTGGATGGGTTTGTTTTCAAATTATCCTCCCTTCCTCCCTGGCTCTCCCTCCCTCTCCCACCCACACTCCTGCCTTCCTCCAGAAGGGAGAGGGAGGGTGTCCATACAATGGAGGCCGCTGGGAGCTCAGAGGAGCTGCAAACCCTGGCAGAGTTGCCCACTGTTTTCAGGGGTCAAGGACATTCCTCTGATTAAACCCTCTCGTGCACTAACGGTGCATGACCCCAACTGCAGGAGCGGGGTGGCTGGGCGCCCCAGGTGCGCTCTCCCAGCTTGCTTGTGACCTGACTTAGCACACTGCATTCCTCAGACAAGGAAAACTAATAACGTGAGTGCAGAGAGGAGAGCCAGGGTGCACAAGCTACTTTTTGAAAAAGCGTGCTTGTGAAAGAAGAGACTTCAGTTGGCTGGAGGGCATGTGGGAAAAGAATTTATTTCTTTAAATTGATTTCATTTCTCTTTTTTAAATGGAGAGAGGTTTGGGTATGTTTACATACTTGAGGGGAAAGAGTCTAGCGAGAGATCTTAAACAAAGAACTTTATTCCTGAGTTGGAGTCTCTCATCTACCAAAAAAAAAAAAAGTGTAGGTGGAAATTAAGGAAGAACCAAGTGCACAGTCGTGGCACACACTGAAAAGCTCTGCACATGTTAATTATTCTGTCACCCTCCAGAGGCTGCAGTGGGATCTTCAGTAGGAAGGGTCAAAACACAGGAGGCAAAGGCCTAGAGTGCTGTGATTGGACTGTTGGGGGATTGTGTGTGTGTGTGTGTGTGTGTGTGTGTGTGTGTGTGTGTGTGTGTGAGAGAGAGAGAGAGAGAGAGAAAGAGAAAGTGTGTGTGTGTGTGTGTGTGTGTGTGTGTGTGTTACTAGGTAGGAGTTACCAACTCCCTGCAGACTTATTTTTAAATTCCTGTTTAAAAAATGGACACATTTCAGAGCCCTCTCTCTAACATAAACACAATTAGAAAAACAAATAAAAGTGGGGGGCGGGGAGAAGTCCTCCTTAACATTTTCTTATTTGGTTCATACCTCCCTGCTTGAAAAATGCAGTCTCCGTTACACCACAAAGGACTTCATTAAAGAAGTCCTATGTTGATGAAAAGAAAAACACAATATACCCTTGGACGTGTTTCGAAGAAGAACTATAGAGGATGGCATAAAGCTATTTTGCATTTTAATTCAAGATCTAATTAAGTTCAAATCCAGTTCTGATTGCAGAGTCAGGTAAATCACCTTTGGCATGTTTATGGTCCTCTGTTAGAGTGTTCCAAAGAAAAGTGAGGGGCACCATTGTAGAAGTAAAAGCTTCCACAGTGAAAAATGCCCTTCTAGAGAGGCAAGGGCTGGTCGAGTAAGATTAGGGACGAGAACTTCGGCTGTTACCACTTCCAAAGGGACCGAATGCAACGATCTGGTGTCTTTTTCCAATAGTGAACAAGAAGCCACTTTTTAAACACAGCTTGTTTGGAGAGATAATTCATGTACCGTAAAGTTCACGCATTTAATGTCAATGGCTTTTAAGAGAGGGTTGTTCCTCCCTCACCTTCATGCATTTTATAACCTTTTGATCATCCCAGAAAGAAACCTTGTTCCCCTTAGCTGGCCCTCTGGCTTTCCACCTTGCGCTACCCTAATTCCAGGCAACCACCAGTCTGCTCTACTTTTCTCCCCGTGTGCCTCGTCTAACATTTTTGTGTAAGCGAGATCCCTCAGTGGGCGGGCTTCTGGGACTGGCTTCTTTTACGTCACACTTTCGAGGCTCGGCCCCACGGTGGCACGTATCTTTACTTCCTTCCTTTTTCTTGCCCAGTGCGCTTGCATTGCATGGCCTTAGCACAGTCTGTTCACCCGCTCATCAGTTGATGGGCATTTGGGCTTTTTCCACTTTTTGCCTTTTCTACAAATGAAGTTGCTGTGGCAACTCACACACAGGCCTTTGTGCACACCTGTGCTCTCCCTTCTCTTGGGTACATACCCAGGGTGGAATTGCTGGGCCTCGGGCAACTCTACCAGAGGGTCTTCCTTTTAGAGGAACTGCTGAACCCGGCTCCCAAGGGGCCACACCATTTCACTTTCACATTAGCAGTGCATGAGGGTTCCAGCTTCTCCACATCCTCACCCCAAATCTGCCCTTTTTATCATAGCCTCCGTAGTGGGTAGTGGGTAGAAGTGGTAGCTCCCTGTGACTTTAATTTGCATTTCCCTAATGAAATTCGGAGTGCTTACCAGCCACTCGCCTATTTTCTGCAGAAAAAGGCCGATGGTAACTTTCAAACATTAAAAACTTATCTTTTTCATGACTGAATGATAAGAGTTTTAAAAATTCTAGATACAGATCAGATGTATGATTTACAGATATTTCTTCATTCTATGGCTTCTCCTTTTGTTTCTGGTATCCTTGGAAACACAAAAGTTTTTACTTTTCTGCGGCAATTCATCAACCTTCTCTTTTCTCCTTGTGCTTTAGTGTTGAATCTAAGAAATCATTGTCTGACCCAGGGTCACATGCTCCTGGTTTTTTCTAAAAAAAAAAAGGTATCATTTTAGCTCCTACATTTAGGTCTATGATCCACTTGGAGTTCGATTCTGTGTATGATATTTGATCATTAATTCAAAATTAATTCTTTTGAGCGTGGTTACCGAGTCATCCCAACACCATTGTTGAAAAGACTATTCTTTCCCTACTGAAATGTCCTCGCCTCTTTATCAGCTGTAACTGCTGGGGCTTATTTGTGGATCCTTAAAATCTGTCCCACTGTCTGTACTTATGCCTATACCACACTGCCTTGGTTGCTTAGTTTTCAGTAAATTCATTTTCTTTGAGATCGTGCAGCTATTTTGAGTCCCTTGATTCCTAGATGAATCTTAGGATCCGCAGAAACGAACACCCTAAATGTCATAAGAAAGCCTCCACTTTTAACAGATAATTAAAATTTTTTTCTTCCATTCTTAAGTTGAAATTGGATAAAAAGGACTGAGCAAGAAGTCAGCCTTGAGTCATGGCTGTGGGGGCGGCGGAGGATAGTTTGAAAGGGAGACCAAGTTGAGGAAGGAGAGGAATAAAGGAGCCAAGAAGTCGGGTAAACTTCCCGCCCTGGTGAGAGGAATGTTTGTTCAGAGGAGGCAGTTTAATCTAGCACCAGGGGACATTGTGAAAGATAATTGAAATTGTTAAATCCATTGATGTCCCCAGGAGAAGAAAGAAGTCTCTAAGTAAGCAGTAGTGTTAGTTTGTTGATTCTTACAGAAGAAGATTCTCATCTAACTATGGGAAGCAGGACTGTAAGATGAGGGGGGAAAAAGAAGAAATTCTGCTTTATCTTTCCTTACCTCTGAGGCCCACCCTAAACATTATCCATTTTGCGACTCTGCCCTTCATAAGTTCCCCAAAAGCAGAAGGTGAGAGAGAAAGAAGCAAGCCACAGTGGGAGAGAAGATTGGAGAGGGTTCGTTTAAAATGAAAGGTTTTGGGGCCTCCCTGGTGGCACAAGAATTTAAGATGAAACACTATGAAGCTATCTGTAGCCACTGCAGCATGAGTTCGATCCCTGGCCAGGGAGCTGACCCACAGGGCACAGCAGACCTCTCCTGTCTCCCCACTGCTCCCCTTAGCAGTGGATTTCAGTCAGTCTGCCTGTTGCGCTCCCTACTCTGTCTCTGGTGAATCCTCTCACCCACAGCATCTCTGGCCTGCACCCCAGCTCTTGCATGCATAGATAAATAAATCTTCAAAAGAAAGAAAGGTTTTTTAGGTTCTGCTGGTGGCATGCAAGGTGGAATATGGAACAAGGGTCATAGGATGATCAAATCCACCGGCGTAGTAATCTAACTCTTGATAGTTTATCCTATGGACAAAGATAAGATAGAAGCGTGAGTGGCAATGTTAATCACTTTACCTACACTAGCATCTACTGGAAAAGTCTTTTTTTTTTTTTTTTTTTTTTTTTGGTGGGAGTGCAAACTGGTTTATTTTTTATTTTTTAAAGATTTATTTATTTATGCAAGCACTGGATACAGTCAGAAGCGCGGGAGGGTGAGAGAATTCACCAGAGCCAGAGCGGGGAGCAGAGCAGGCAGAAGGGCCGAAGGACACTGCTGAGGGGAGCAGCGGGCGGCAGGAGAGGTCTGCTGCGCCATGTGGGACCCTCTCCGGCGGCCGGGGATGGAACCGGTGCTGCAGAGGCTGCGGACAGCTTCGCAGCCCAGCGCTCAACCGCTGCGCCACCAGGGGAGGCCCTGGAAAAGTCTTAAATCCCTACAATGGGAATATATTTTATGCCACCATAAAATTGTAAAGATAGTAAATGAGGATACTCGCTCCCCTGTCAACAGATACCCATTGCAGCCCTTTCTCTGCATTCTCTACTATTCTGGGTCCAAGTCACATCATTTCTCACCTGAATTGCCACAGTCACCCCCCAACTGGCCCTTCTGCCTTCACCTTTGTTTCTCAACCTCTAGTCACGCCTCTGTTCAAAAGCTTCCACCACTCCCCTCGGACTCAGGATAAAAGCTGATGGCCTTTGTGGGCCCCGGCTGGCCTCATCTGGTCCCCATTAGTCTCTGACCTCTCCTGACATTACTCTTCCTCTTGCACACCCCACTCTGGCCACACAGGCCTCGAACTGCTCCTGGGACATGCCAGCCTTCTCCTGCCCCACGACTATGGACTCACCCTCTCCTCTCCTCCCACATGTTCCTTTGCCTGTTCCCTCACCCCCTGCAGATCTCTGCTCCCGACCATCAACTCCCAGCCCCAGCACTTCCTGTTGCCCTTCCTTCCTTCATTCTTCTCCCTGGCATTGTCAGCCTAGCTGCCTTCTTTATCCGGATTTTCGCCTGGTGTGCCCCCTGGGAACTGTGTCCTGGGAGGTCAGGGATTTATGTTTGATGCTTGTGACTGTGCCTGCAGTGTCTGGGCCGTGATGGGCACAGAGGAGCCATGTGGTAAGTATTTGGCGAATGAACAAACCCATCCATAACAGTAATCGTTGTGAAAATGAGTGTGATTTTCAAAGTGGGGTGATGTAAAGAGTACCTGACCTGCCCGGGGGCCGGGGCATGGTGGTGCCCTGTGGTCTGGGAGCTGTAGGATAGGAGCCTCCTGGACCCAAGGCCATCATGGCCTCGGGCAAGTGCCTAGCCTCTTGGTTTCGCCGTCTGTGATACAGGCAGAATAATGCCTCCCTCACAGTATTGCTATGAAAGATAAGAAATAAGAAAATGAACAAATAAGAAAATGGATGTGACTATCTGGCACACAGACTATCTGCCTTATGAACATTAAATCTCACTCTTTTTTAAAGGAAGAAGATAGATCCAGTGGATGAGAACAGGGCGAAAATATTTTTAAAATGGAAACAGTTGAATGTATCAAATAGGGTAATTATGAACTTTTACAATTAAAAAATAGTCGAGCTTCCCCCCAAGCCGGGGGATATATTTAAAATGGTTGATTGGGAGTGAGGTCTTCCTAGTCACCCCCTGGGTTCTGGGTTCACCTCTGACACTGATGTTTAAATCAAGCAAGTCCTGACACCTCTGGACCTGTTTCCATAAGTATAAAATAAAGAGGGTGAATTTAATAATTTTCAGTCCCATCAATACTTAAAATTCCATAATCCAAACAGGCCACTCCACCTGGCTTTGCCCCATGTCAGCCCAGCCTTCCTCCAACGTGATGACCAGATGTTTCTAATCTCAGGCGTAAAAGAATCCATTCTTCGGGTTTCAGAGGCCAAGAGAAAGTGGAAAGTTTAGGCAAAGTACTATGCAGACGAGCTTTCCATTCGCTGACTCTTAAACAACTGCATTGGTATTGTTCAAACTTAACATGAAAAGCAAAGCAAATATGTACCTTTGGGTTTGAACCAACTATGTGAAGCCATGAAAGAAAGTTGTGGGGTGTGTGTGTGTGTGTGTGTATGTGTGTGTGCATGTGTGTGTGTTTAAAGCAACAACCCCAAAGCAGACATCAGCAGTTCTCCCTCTAGCCATCGCCTGCACCCTGTGGCTCTCAGCCTGAGCAAGGAGGGACGGCTGGATGGAGGGTGGGGGGAGCCTCCCCTGCTCTGGAAAGCCTGTGGCTTTGTTTTCTTCGGTTGCTACCCCGAGGTGGAGAGGAGGGTGTTAGGGTTTGCAGGCTGCTGGCCACTGTCAGCAAGTTTGCAGGCCTGGCTTCACTTCCCTGCAGGGGAGGGAGGAGGGTCAGCTGCCCTGGCCTCCCTCCAGCCCCGGAGCAGCAGAGGACTCAGATGCCCCATCAGTCGCGAGGTTCTGACTTTACCCAGCTGAAAACTGACCATCTCATCTGGGAAGGGTCAGTTAAAAAATGACAGAACTGCCCAAAGTAAACAAAGGAACCGACCACAACAGAAACTTTCTCTTCGATCTTTCCTTATAATTACGGGCCCAGCCCAGCCCAGCTCTGGCAGGGCCCGGCCACCCTCCGTTGCCCCCGCAGGCCTTGCTGGAGTAAGTCCTCGCTGACCTGAGCGCCCCCCTGTCCCCGGGCCTCTCTCCAGCGCTCTCCTTGGAGAGCAGGCAGAGGCCAGATGGCATGGCATTTTAGAGCGAGTTTGGGGTTAGTCAGACAAGAAGACCTTGTGGAGCTCCTAATAAATTATCAGAACCCCTGGTAATGAGTAAAGTCGGCTTAAATGATGTGTCCAAGTGGGAGTTAAGCTCAGGGCAAGTCTGGTCTCATTTCTAACCTCAGCTTCTTTCCAGATTCTCACACACGGGTTTAAGGGGCTAAAAATAGAAAGTCAAAGTTCTTTCTCCACCTTTTCTTTCTAACCAAATCCTGCTTTGCTGACGTCCAGGGCTGTGTGAAAAAGCCTGTTTGGATTGAGGCCTGAGGACGAGGACCAAGCCTGCACTCAAGGGCACCTGTGCATGCCTGAGGCCACTTATCTGTCCGCCCTCCAGCCGCATCCGGAGGGCAGAGCGGGATGGCTGAGTTTTAGACTCCAGAAAGTCTCCAAGCCCGGGGCCTGCGTGTCGCAGCTGCGTGAAGTCTGCTACAGGTGAGTCATCTCCTCCTCTTGACCACTCGGCTTCCACACCCGCTGACTCCGCATCACCTTGTTGCGGGGAATCTCAAGCTGATACCTGTAGTGCATTGAGCGCAAGAAAATGCAACAGATGTGGGAAGTTGTTACTAATTGGCCTGAAAGACCATTATTGTTTCCTTTCTACAGATGAGAAAATTAGGGCTCAGGGAGGTTAATGACAGCATCATGCAATGAGGTGCTGAGACATTCGGCTGGGCCCCCTGCTTCACATGAAGGGCGCTCGCCCCTCACCCCACTGAGGAGTGCAGGCAGCTGCAGGCGGTGCTGGGTCTGGGTTGGACGTGTGTGGCCTTAGCATCGCGGCCTGGCCCGGTGAGCTCTCACATGCTCGGGGGGCTGGGAATGGAGGCCTGGGGTGAGGCAGGCTTTCACGTGCAGCCTTATTAAGAAGTCTTTGTACAGACCCAAGCCAAGCAAAGGAAGCCAGCCTCCTCCCTTGCCCAAACCAAGGGTGCTGGCATCAGGGGCTAGGTCCGACTCCTCAGATAGTCTCAGCTTTCTTTTCCTCTGGCAACGCGCCCTTGATGCAAGGTTGTTAAACTAAGTGACCCAGAGGACCCTTTCTACTCCGTGGAAGGACTACGATGCTGAATGCCACGATTGCAAAGCCACAGCCCAGAACGTGGGCATGGCCACGGGGAGCCCAAATAGAATTTCATACTCTCCTCCCCAGCAAAGTGCAACTTGGACTTGGCTAGAAGCTCCCTCGCCCTGTCTTTCTCTCCTTTTCTACATCCCAGTCATCTAAGCTCTGTATCTGGAACATACCCCACTTTATGGGCCCTGATGGGTTACAATGACAATCTCTCATTACAAAAGCTGAAAATGTCAGAGCCTTCTTTTCCAGCCTCCTTGCAGCTCTGAACAGACATAAGGATTCAGGAAGTAGTGACCTTAAATTGCAAAGACGGCTGGATCTGTTCTGCAAAGAGTGACATTAAGAGTGACATTAGCTGCAAATAGCCACATTCAGTTTCTTTTTCCTTTTTTTTTTTTTTAAAGATTTGTTTATTTTTATACAAAAGCTGGGGCACAGGCCAGAGGCGCAGGAGGGTGAGAGGATTCACCAGAGACAGAGCGGGGAGCAGAACAGGCAGACCACCGAAATACACTGCTGAGGGGAGCAGCGGGAGAGGCAGGAGAGGTCTGCTGCACCATATGGGAATCTCCCTGGCCAGCCGGGAATCGAACCCGTGCTGCAGAGGCTGCGGACAGCTTCACAGCACTGCGCTCAACCTGCTGCGCCACCGGGTAGGCCCCACATTTAGTGTCAAGATGCTTCAGTGGCCGTGGTTCCAGCAGCAGGGGCCAGACTCTGGGTGTTTACTGTCCCCGCAGAGGTGTCCCTGAGTGAGGAAGAGGGTCTCCATGGGGCTGTTCAGCGGCATAATTCTAGAAGTCATCTCTAGCCTCTAAATCTGCATCCTAGTCCTCCTAACAGGTCTGCAAACCACCCAATATCCAATAAATTTATTGTTTTTTGTTTATATTAACTGGAGTTTGTTTCTGTCTCTTGCAACTAAAAACACCGACCCATGTATCCATATTTTTAAAAATATACACCTGGTTGTAAAACAACATATTCAAGACAAAAAATAACCAAACAAACAAGTATCCTTTCCTTCTTGACTTCTTACTTTCTCAGATCCCCTCTTCAGAGGTAGCTGTAACTGTTAGATTTTTATTCCTCCAGATATATTCTGTGTCTACATAAGCATGTCTATGTCTATCAGAAAAAAGCAACTTAAAAGGCATCAAACACACCAATGAGGTCTTTCGACACCTGTTCCACATCTTGCTTTGAAGCTTGATAATACAAGTGGGAGCTAATTCCTTCAGTACAAGGGCGCCTCGTTCTCTTCAATTGACTATCCCGCTGAATGACTATATTGTAATCTCTTGAGCCAGTCTTCTGTTGTGGACAGCTGGGTTGCTTCGTTTCATTGACTACAAATAAGGCTGTGGTGAGTATTCTTGTAAATACTCTTAATGTCCAGTGCAGGCCTTTTCAAGGGATAAATTTCTGGCTGTGAAGTTACTGTGTCAAAGGGGAGAACTTTTAAATTTTGACAGCACCAAACCATAGTATAAAGAGCCTGCACCAATTTTTAATCCTACTAAATGTGTTGTCGACTCCTTGCCCCGTATCCTCACCTCATCAGCGTGTATGATCAGTGTCAACATTCAGATGGGCAAAATGGATTCTCACTGTTTCCATGTTCATTCTTAATCTATGCGTGGGGTTCTGCATTTTCCACATTAGAAAGTCATTTGCATTTATTTACCTTTGTTTCCTATTCATGTTTTTTGTCTATTGTTTTTTCTATTTTCTATTGAATCTTGGTCTATTTTAACTCTTATAAGAAGACCTTATTTTAAAGAAACTAGCCTTTTTCATATCTGCTGCAAATATTTTTTCCCCAATTTGTTCTTTGGTCTTCTGACTATATACTATATTGTTTTTAGCTTTTATCTTACAGAAATATTTAATTTTCATGGATTTAAATTTGTTCCTATTTCTGATTATGGCATCTGAATTTTCTAAGAGTA